>NC_080798.1:42017955-43256288 GCF_028018385.1 Neofelis nebulosa
GTTTAACCCAGGGTTTCCCAAATGTATCAGACTATGAATGTCATTCCTAGCTCATCCCCTGTGAAACACTCATGAATCCAGTTGGAGAGAGGCAGCTCTGAGGCAATGGGGAGTCTCCTGGAGGGTTTTAAAAAGCAGAGTGAAATGATACCTCTATGCTTTAGAAATGGCCTACAGCCTGCTGCAGAGAACGGAACCAAGGAGTGTAAGCCAAGATGCTGGGAGACTTGTTAGGGGCTGCTCTAATGATCTAATGGAGACAGGATGGGGACCTAAACTGAGGCAGGGGCAGTAGAGGTGCTATAGCTGGGAACAATCATGGTTGTCTAAGATCCTAAAGCAAATGGCTGCTCCGTGACAGGCTACATTTAGGAAAATAAAAAATGAGCACGAGACGGAACTTTATTATGGGAGCCAAGAATGGAAGCACTAGCAGGGGGCAGGACAATTACCAAGCAGTGACCGTAACTCTCCAGCTTATAAAGGATCTGACATTTCAAAAAGGACAATGTCCCTCTGCTGTGGAACTGTACAGTCTGCCCTCTAGGAAGGACCGCCCCGAGCAGTCCTGACTGCTGGCCTGGTTTACAGACCGATCCAGTTCAACAGAGGTTTGCTCGTCAAAGAGCAAGTCTGCAGTGGACAACCAAAAGAGAAACTGAATGGCAGGCTGCAGAATTTACCCCTTCTTCCTCATGCACATTTTAATTAAGCACTTATTATGTGCTAAGTTTATCCAGACACTTTGAAATTTTCTTTTTCGGTGTGTCCGTCAGATGTCGCTAGATTACAAGCTGTCCTCAAACTTAGTAGCTTCAAACAACAAAGATTTATTATCGCTAGTGATTATACGGGTTAGCTGGACTCACCAGGTGGTTCTTCTATCCATGTGATATCAACAAGAGTCACTGTCATCTGGAGGCTTAATGGGGGCTAGACCAGCCACGACGGTCTCTCCACGTAGCCATGTCACTGGCAGGTGGTGCTGGCTGTGAGCTGGGAGTTCAGCTGGGGCTCTTTTCTAGGATATTTGCATTCTCTTCTACACAGCCTCTCCCGTGGCTAGGCCTGGACTTCCTCAAAACATGGTGGATGGGTTCCAAGCCCCAACTCACATGTGGTTACCAAGATCTCCTGTCACACATGCCAAAGGCCCATTGGCCAAGACATGTCCCATAGCCAAGTCTAGTATCTATGTGAGAGGGACCATGAACACTGGGAAATGGTTCCTAACAACATGTATAATACGTAGTATAAGTAAAAATATACCACACTTTACAAATTATACACGGTACATATTAGAAACCCTAGGATGAATTCCTGTATCTGTCTACATTATTTTAGGATGAAATAAGGTCTAACGAAAAAAGAGTTCTCAAGAGAAACCAACACCAAATGCACAGATATAGAAAAATAATTTGTGAGTAATTAATTTAAAAAGCAGAGATTTGGGGGGCAGTGGGGCAAGGTTCATTCCAAGGCCTGTTTCATCTTTTCTTAGATGTGTGTTTTACTAAGCTATTTGTGCCCGATTCCTCATCTGAGAAGTGGAAGTCGTAAAAGCTGCCTCGCAGGGCGATCAGGGGAATTTAAAATAGCGATACGTCTGTACGTAAAATACATTTAGTGTCACCAGTGTAACAAAGCAGACATATTCATGTCCTTTTGTTCCTTTTGAACCTTTATGCCTCCATGTAAATATATCAATCTGCATCATTTTAATCAAAGTGTGCACAAAATTGTATTTCGATATTATACGTATTTTAGATCAGTCCGTGTTTCTACATCGGCTTTGTGTTTAGCCTTTTTAGTTGCTGCGAAGTATTCTGTATGTCGACGTACGATAGCGTAACCCATCTCCTATATTTGTGCATTTGTGTCACTTCTTGTTTTCACTCCTGTATATTACACGAATGAATCCCTGTTTAAACTCTTCCTCTTTGAAGATTATTCTCTTGGGGTGCCTGGGTGGCTCAGTCGGTAGCATCTGACTCTTGATTTCAGCTCAGGTCATGATCTCACGGCTCGTGAGTTGGGAGTCGCACATCAGGCTCCACGCTGACAGCACGGAGCCTGCTTGGGATTCTCTCTCTGCCCCTCCCCTGCTCATGCTCCCTACCAAAATCAATAAATAAAACTTTAAAAAAGAGATTATTCTCTTGTAGTAATTCTTAGAACTCATATTCTAAGGTAAAAAAAACATGTGAAAATATTTAGAGTTTGATATGCCCTGCTAAATAGTCCTCCAAAGCGGGTGTGCCTGTACCAACACAATGTCATCAACCGTGGGCTTTTATAATTTCCTTTGTTTTATTCTGTTTTGATTCTTGTTTGACAGAGATAAAGTATATGCTCTACCTTCTGTCCCAATCTCAGGGTGTCTCTGTCATATTGTGCAGTTACAATATGAGAGTGTGCTAATGTGTGTACTGTGAAATTCTTTCAGAGATTTTTTAAAGATGTATGAAGTAACTATTATTACTTCCATTTTTTTAATGAAAAAGAAACTGATTCAGACACTTTGAGTACTGAAAGAGTCTGGTCAAGTCTGGAGTAGCTTTACTGATTTTTTTTTTTTTAATAGAGAAGCACACATTTTCTCCTTCATCAGTTTTCACCCTGAGAAGTAAATGACCATTCATTCAGAAGAAAACAAATGCTTAATAGAAGGCAATCATGTGAACGTACTGGACTGGATGCTGGAGGGAGCTGGCAGCAGGAAGTGACAATACTATACACGTGCAACCCACCTTTGTTCATGTGCATTGCAACAACACTCAGAAACCGTAATTTCTCTTTTTTAATGTTTTTTTTTTAATTTATTGTTGAGACAGACAGGGACACAGCATGAGCAGAGGAGGGGCAGAGAGAGGGAGACACAGACTCCCAAGCAGGCTCCAGGCTCTGAGCTGTCAGCACAGAGCCCAGTGCAGGGCTCGAACTCACAAACCGAGATCGTGACCTGAGCCAAAGTCGGACGGTTAACCGACTGAGTTACCCAGGCGCCCCCAGAAATAGTAATTTCTGAGACTCATGTAGGAATCCAAAATATTAATCGAACACATGCCATGTGCAAGCCAAGGCTCCCCGTGCTGGGGATGTTCAAGGTGGGTGAGATGCCTTCCCTGGAAGAGGATGTGGAAGGGAAGTGCAGATGTTAGGGGCACCTACTACGTGCCTAACACAGTGTCAGGTCAGGAACTGTCCTGAAGCTCTCCCGGAGACAGCGCTAATCCCATGAAAATTCACGTAAGAAGGATTAAAAGGCTCAGGGGCATGAGGTTGGCCCTTTGCTGGAGGTAATCAAATCTGTTGTGGAATGAAAGGGCCTGAGCACGTCCTTAAGTGACAGAAAGGACTCAGCCTTGCAGGGGTGAGAGGCAAGAGCAAGAGGCAAGCCAGGGAGGGGTAGGCGCTCACACATCAGCTTGGCAGGAAGCTTTTCCCCCTTCCATTCCTGAAATGCCTCTCCTCTGAATGCACACGGGGTGACACCAGTCACTGGACCAGGACCACACCCATTCAGGGGCAATTCTGAGTTAAGGGCTGTGGTCTGGACCTCCTCCAAGCCGAGCTGCTGTAGAACAATTCGGAGAAGACAAAGCAGGATACAATTTCCTGCTAGTTTCGCACGCTTGGCTCTCCATGAGCTTTCCCACACCTGCCAGACGATACAACCAACTGGGGCGCTCCGTGGGTCCTCGGCCCACTCACCATAGAGACTTCGATTTGGTGGGTCTGGGGAGGGAGCAGAATCCCAGGGGACCCCATGACCCACATCTGCACTGACACCACGATATGCATCTCTTAAGGTAGCAGTTCTCAAAGCCACAAGGACCAAGGGCCCTGGCAAACCAAGCACAAACGCTCGCTCTTCACCCCAGAATGTCTGCTTCTGCAGCTCCGCCATCATACCGTGAGTTCCCGTGCCAGTGGTCATGCCTCCCGAAGTTTGGCAGCTACCGCTCTGAATGCCCAGTGATCTTCCAGAAAAGTGAGGACATCAAAGCAAAGCACAGTGGACACAGTCAAAGGGGCCCTAACTCTTTCTCCCTGGGGCAATGTCAGGCCTCTCTGAGCCTCAGTTTCTCCATCTGTAAAAGGGACGAAATGATCCCGACCTCACAGGGTTGCTGGGATGCAGAATGAAATGACGGCTGTTTAAGGTCTGATGCCATGCCAGGCACTCGGGTACCAGAAGGCATGAGCAGAATGGTCAGAGCTTCCTCAAAGAGGGGGCCTGAGATAGACTTAAGGGGTCTAATTAATAAGAAAAGGGGAGTTCATGGGGCATTCTGGGAATGGGGGTGTAGAGAGCTGGAACAGAAGCGGAAGATCAGGATCAGAAGTGAGCACAGGACATTCCAGCCATGGGACAGGGAGGGAGAGAAGAGGAGACTAGAAAACAGTCGTGTTACACTGGGTCTTGCCAAGACCTGCACTGCACATGTGCAGACACGCTGAGGACCCCACAGCGGGAAGCTTCCCCTACATGCAGCTAGTATCTCCGGGCAGCCGAGATCAGAACAAGAAAGCCGTGTGCCTGGCTGCACACAAGATTACCTTCACCTTCCTGGTTTCAGTTCACGTTGGTCACATTAATTCACCCTTCTTGAGCTGAGTGTCATTCTTCAGGCTCAGTGGCAGCCCAAGGGAGCACTGTAGCACACAGTTTGGTATGTCTGGGCCCCTAACAGATGGCCACCTTTCAGCTTCCTCGGGACTCCATCCACCTGACCTGGAAATTTCTTGCTCAGGTGATCTCATATCAGACACGATGCTGTCACTTACATGGCACCTATCTGCTGACTGATAGAAGTTTCCTCACTATGGCATCTTCTCTGTCAGCCTGGGATCCTCAGATGGGAATAGGATGGGGGCTATTTTGTCCCCCTCTTGATGGTGGCGGAGGCGGGAAGAAGCTGTTTGGAGGGAGTGGCTCTGAGAGAAGCCGGATCCCAGAAATGTTGCCAAGCACTCAAGGCTCTCATTCTGAGGGGCTCCAAAGCCAGCTGACCCTTCCATGGTTTGATTATTTAAGGTCCACTAGACTCTGAGCTTTGCCATGACTGGGATTTCCATCGGTTTTGATAACCACCGTGTCCCCAGCAGGTAAAATAATTCCAGGCCTATCATGGACACTCAACAGGTACTCAATAGGTGGGCTTCATTCTCTAATACTGTCAGCTAGGGGCGCCTGGGTGGCTCAGTCAGTTGAGCGTCCGACTTCAGCTCAGGTCATGATCTCGCGGTCCGTGAGTTCGAGCCCCGCGTCGGGCTCTGTGCTGACCGCTCAGAGCCTGGACCCTGTTTCAGATTCTGTGTCTCCCTCTCTCTCTGACCCTCCCCCGTTCATGCTCTGTCTCTCTCTGTCTCAAAAATAAATAAACGTTAAAAAAAAAAATTTAATACTGTCAGCTAAAGCAACCCGGTAGTCCCTCCCCATCAGCAGTACTCGCCAAATCCCGTGCCGGGAGAATCTTCCATCAGTTCCAAGGGTTGGCGTCAATGTTTCTCTCCCAACCAGACACCTGTGTGGCTTGGAGGCATTCTGCACATTGACGTGGCCAGGAAGTCCCCTTCTTCTGCCTTGCCTCCGTGTGACGCCAGTCTCAACTGCCGGAAGTAAGACCCTGTGAGGGCTACGTGCTGCCCTTCACATCACCACCGCCGTCCCTGGGCTTCAAAGGGGCTCCGACAGAACTGACCGGGGCACTGGGTGTGCTCTGACATGTAATCAGGAACTGAGCTACTGCTCAAGGACCCTGATTCTGGCTTCAGATTTTGTTTTGTTTTTACTGGGTTTTTGCACGTGTGGCTTTTTTTTTTTTTTTAATAAAGTTTATTATAAATGGGTTTGTGTTGGGGCGCCTGGGTGGCGCAGTCGGTTAAGCGTCCAACTTCAGCCAGGTCACGATCTCGCGGTCCGGTCCGTGAGTTCGAGCCCCGCGTCAGGCTCTGGGCTGATGGCTCAGAGCCTGGAGCCTGTTTCCGATTCTGTGTCTCCCTCTCTCTCTGCCCCTCCCCCGTTCATGCTCTGTCTCTCTCTGTCCCAAAAATAAAAATAAAAAACGTTGAAAAAAAAATTTTTTTTTAAATAAAAATAAAAATAAATAAATGGGTTTGTGTTTGACACGGAACCTAATCCCAGTGGAAGAACTTAGGGATGCCTGCAGGCCAGGGGAGAGAGAAGGATGAGGCTGTTCCTGTAGAGGATCCCCCCACTCCCACTTCCTTACTGCCCCAGTGTGGACAGGAAGACAAGAGCGTGAAAGGTCCAGATCCTGCCTCTGCTGCCCAGAGGTGGAGAGAAGGTGGAGCCACGTTCCTGCCTCAGGCGTGGTGTTCAGGACTCATAGAGGTGGGCTTGGCATTGAAAGAGAGGCAGGTCAGTTCTTCCCCAGCACAGCAGCCCTAGTGGCACTGGAGAGCCCAGGGCTCTACCTCAACATGGCCCGGCTCCTATGGCCACCCCATACCCTACACCAAAGTCGGTAGCCTCTTCCCAGACCCAGTAAGGTTGGTACTTAGCACTCATCAAAGGGATTCTGGATAGAACCCAAAGCACTTACAGAACATTGCTTTGAGGAGGGACAACCTGCATAGAGAGGTAAGGGGGTCTCCCCAAGGGCCCACGGCCCCCACCTGACCTCACAGGGCCAGCAGTACAGTGCCAGTGTCTCTTTCTACCGAACATTGTTATCTTTTTGATGTTTATTTATTGGAGAGGGAAAGAGAGAAAGAGGGGGCGCATGCAAGCGGGGGAGGTACAGAGACGTGGGGACAGAGGATCCAAAGTGGGCTCTGTACTGACAACAGAGAGGCTGATGAGGGGCTCGAACTCACAAACTGAGAGATCATGACCTGGGCAGAAGCTGGATGCTCAACCATCTGAACCACCCAGGGGCCCCCCACCCCACCCCAGCTGAACTCTGTTATTAAAAGCTACTATTAAGGTGCTATTAGGGAAATGGGACACAATGATGTTGCAGATAGGCATATATTTCATATTTTGAAAAGGGTGTGTGAACTCTTCCAGCCTGCCTGGAACACACGTGTCCTCCCAGCCGGGAGAAGGCAGCATCCCAGCCACAGGAGCCTGGCCCTCCATGAAGGGAAGGCCATTTCCTGGACCATGTTTCTCCCAGAGCTGAGCTTTGATGAGGCATTCCCCCAGACCTGATACTCCTACAGCATTAAGGGACTGCCTGAAGAAGGGGGTTTACTGTTTAACAGAGGCAGTGCATAGAATACAAGAGGCTGTGGGTCTGAACGGTCCCCCTGTGTCCGCAGAAGCAGCAGGTGTCCTGGTGATGGAAAGTGAGAGAGGGAGGGAGGGAGGCAGGAAGAGAGGGAGAGAGAGAGAGAGAGAAGTAGGAGGAGGAGGGAGAGAGAGAGAGGAGAGGGGGACAGGAGGGCAGGACAGGGGACCAAAGGGAAGGAAGAAGCTTTCAGGTGACAAATTTCTTCCTGAGCCCCAGTCCCCTTTCAGACTTTTACTTCCTGACAAAGATATGGAACAACCATAGAAGATGAAATCTCCTTTTCCAGAGTCACTGACTTATTTACTACCTACCTACTGAACTCCCCCTGCAGGGCAGGCCCCATGGCAGACTCTGGGCTTGGGCCGATGAGGGTCAGGGCCACCATGCAGCTGCCTGGAGCACCGCCCGCCTGCACTGTAACTCTTGCTGTCAGGCAGAAGCCAGAAGTCTAACATCTTTTCCAGACTTCCTCACAGCTGGAGATCCAGATGTGGCTTCTTTTTCCCTTGTTCGTCCCACGCATCAGAATTAAGTCACATCAAGAACAGACAGGCTGCGGGCATTTTGCTGGTGTGGATCAGGGCAGTGGGGTGGCTGCGGGGCATCCATCAAAAGGTGGCTTCCCAAGTCCCTCTGCAGCTCCCCAAGCTGACCATTTCCTGCCCGTGACAGAGGTGGCAGTGGCCTTGC
Source organism: Neofelis nebulosa (assembly GCF_028018385.1). Lineage (NCBI taxonomy): Eukaryota > Metazoa > Chordata > Mammalia > Carnivora > Felidae > Neofelis > Neofelis nebulosa. The sequence continues at coordinate 42,025,911 of NC_080798.1, forward strand.
GGCCCCAACTCTGCCGTGATGCTTTGGGAACGGCCCCCAGAAGCCCAGTCTGTCGTCTGTTTCTTCAGACCTATTAATGATTTTGTAGGGAATTTAATACCTGACTGCTGGGGCGCGTGGGTGGCTTAGTCGGTTGAGCGTCTGACTCTTGGTTTCAGCTCAGGTCATGATCTCACAGTTCGTGAGTTCAAGCCCTGTATTGGACTCTAGTATAGAGCCTGCTCGGGATTCTCTCTCTCTGCCCCTCCTCTGCTTGCAGGGTCTCTGTCTCTCCCAAAATAAATAAATAAACTTTAAAAACATACCCTGACTTCTAAGGTATATAATAAGCTACAATGAAGTACATAGAAGACACAGTCAGTGTCCCTACCAATAGCAACCCAACCAGGGATGTTGGTAAATGCTTGAGCACCTGTTCTTTGGAGGGAAAAAAAGTCCTGAGATCACTGACCAATTTCCACGGTGCGAATATTCCCTGAGTGGCTGATGTACGTACATATCATAGTACTCTATTTTCACCATATGAATATGATAACCTCAAGAGCATAGAGAATTGAAAAATGTAGTTAAATAATTAGATAAGATGTATTTGTTACCTTTGCCTTTCATATAATTTATTTAATTATGGGTTTGTAAAATGCAATTTTTAATAATGGCTGTGTTTCACAACCAGCTAGCAAAAATTCTTAAAGACTCGACACTGGGCTCTCAGACAGTGGCATAAGCTGACTCCAGCAGGTCAGGGATCCCCACCCTCCCCAGAGGTCCCTGGCAGGTAGTTCCTGGTCTTCCAGTGGCCTTCTGTGTCTCTCCCAGAAGGGTTTTCCCTGGCAAAGGCAGCATGATTGGCCCAGTCCAGAGGCACGAAGTGCCAGAGAATTCGTACCCAGAAGAGGCTGTCCACCGGCCAGGAATGAGGGTGATGCATAAACACCCAGCTTCTCCCCAGCAATAGTACAATTTTGACATACGCACCTGGGTTCTCAGAGCCCCCCGGGGATAGTGCTCACGTGCCCACAGCAGCAGCGATTCGTTAATGTACCCTAAATGGTTTTCCTCCTTCCCCGTTTCACCTCCCCGCTCATGCCCTCACGCTTCCTGTGATCACTCCCCAACTACACAACTCGCACCAAAATTCTTGTTCCAGAGTCTGCTGTGGGGGAATTCACACTAATAGAAGGTGGGATTCATGCTACAATATAAGCAAAACAGCTAGTATAGGCTAGGCACAAAAAAGGATAACCACATATGTTCTATATCTTTCTGTGAACACTTACAGGGCATGACAATCACTGAGAACCCTGTGAAGTGGGTCCGCCGGGGTACACTGAATCTGACATCAGCATCATGACAAGGTGTAAGTGTTTCAGGGGACCTTAGAGATCTCTTGGTCTCTGGAGGTCCCTGTCCACTGTGGCCAGCGTGGCCTCCTGGCCAGAAGCGCCGTCAATAGAAAGATGTGGAAAAACTGCACGTGTGCTCCCCAGAGGCCCCTGACCCCCTTCCTCCAGGGCCCTGGCATCAACTCAGCTTAGGAGGTTGCTAGGTGACAGTGCCCCTAGGTGACAGGGCAGCATTGGGAGAAATTTTGAAGCTGGAACCACAACATGTAAAAGGAATGGATACAGTGGGGCCCCAGGACCATCAGAATGTATCTCCGGATCAGCAGCCACCATGTGGCCGCAGAGGAGTGTGACTTACTTCAAGGAGCAGTGAAGCCTTGGGCCCATCCACCTCGGGGGAATCACGCCTACACTGTGACTGAGGCACCATAAGCAACTTTTCCTAACTGTCAGCAAGCCTGTGATGGGGCAGAGAAGGAGCCTTATGCTCTCACGCTGCGGGGCTGGAGGCACATACCGGGCACGGTGTCACCCAGAACCTGCTACAACAAAGTGGGGGTATTATTCTCATTTTCAAATGAGTCCACTGCTGAGGCTCGGTGTGGTTCACTGATATGCCCAAGGTCACATAGACTGGTAGTAGTGCTGGCCTTTGAACCCAATTCTGGTTGTGCAATCTGAATTTGAGGATTCTCCTACTCCACAGAAGCCTGCTAAAAATCACTGGAATACCACAGTAAGGCGAAGACATGTCAAGTTCATGGTGTGCTCAAGAACTGCAAGTGATACAGAAGGGCACAGGGCAAGGATGGCCCGGATTAGTGGGAGGGCAGGAGGTGAAGAGCGCTGAGGGCCAGACTAATAGGTTTTGTGTTGGTTCAGTGAGCAACAGGGAGTCATAGCCTGACAGAGAGTGAGTCCCTTCTCTGAGCTGAAGCAAACCCAGAGCCTATGCCTGTCACTGATTAACAGATAGTATTCAAGGCAGGCAGAGCAGAGAGAATTACTCTGGAGAACCCAGGTTCTAGGAGGTCAAAGCCAAGAGCCAAAAGTTAGAACCAGAGACTCAAATCAGGATTTGAGGGTGAAGGATAGATGCCAGACCACAGACAGAAGACAAGACTAGAGAACACACAGGGACAGAGGGGCAGGGACATCGTGAAAATGAGGTGCAAAGTGGGAAAAGGGGGAATGGAAATGAAAGTTGAGGATGTTGGCCGTCAGCGAGCCAAGGATGTGACCAGCCTCTTTTTGTTGGCTATTGGACACAGTTATGAGGCCAGATTCACTGGCCAAGAGACCCAGATTGGACTGGAGGTACATAAGCCAAGAGTGGTTTCTCTGCTATTTATGGTTTTTTCTGTAGGAGTCACATGGTCAGAGGGCTATGAATATAGGAAAGTGTGGAAACGCGGGCAAGGAAATTCAGCACAGGTTGTCAAAAGTGTGCACGCAGGACTCAGAATGGGAACCTGGTATGGCCTAAGCCCCAACAGGTCATGTATCTGTGTGGATACATGGATGGGGTAAACCAGCTTGAGACTTCTCAGTGGCACAATACTCAAAGCCTAAGGCAGGACTCAAGCTGGAGTGGGCATGGGTGTTATCTAGAACCATGACCATATGTCCTTAGATAAGCACACCTCTTTCTGGGTGAAATTTCTCTTTCTTCACCTGCAAACGTGGCTCTTCCTGATCTGGCATCTGCCCGGTGCATCTTACCACCAGACAATCTAGGGAATGTTGCAGCCTCCCCTGTTGCTTCTGGAAAGTTCTAGAGGCTTCCTAGAGGCTGCCCATGCCTCCTGACCGGGCTTTGAAGGATGTGGAGAATCAGAACAGTAGAGCATTGATGGCAGGAATGGGGCTGAGGGAGGCTGGAGAAAAAGCAGAAGCAAAGCAAGGTGATGAGAAAACACCTGATGGCTTGTGGGACAAGGACACTGACAGGTGAGCCTGGAAAAGGAAGCCTGGTGGGGCACATCCATGTGGGACGATGACAAAGAAGAACATGACTTAGAGAGGTAGGCATGTGTGGACAGATTGCTGAAGGCCTTGAGGATTACATCAAAGAATTGAATTATGTGCGTAATGAGGCATCCATGGGCGGGGGTGCCGGGCAGGGCAGGTCGCCATTTGCACTGGAAGAGCAGTCCTGAGGGAGTTTGCTGAGAGGTCATGGGGGCTGGGAAGAGATGGACCAGAAGTAGCCCTCAAGGCCGTGTGTTGTCCAGTGGGTGGGGGGCAGGGGGTGCTGCTGCAATCACCTAATTAACAAAGTGCCCACAACAACAAGAATGGCCCAGCCCTAGAAGAAAATTCAGGAGACGCCCTTTCTTGTTGTTGTCTATATATTCTGGGCCCACATATTAAACTCTGGTAGTCATTCCACAGAAGTCACACAGAGCCACATCCTAGAAAATCCTTAGCCAGATAAAGACTTCAGGTCAAAAAAGAATTTAAACCTCTTTTCTGCCTGTGTCGCCTGGTGAAAAGGAGCCTGTCCAGCCCAAACTCAGCGTCTTGTCTTTTTAATTCAAGTGCAAATGGACTGAAGGCTCAGATAACAACATAAAATTTGTTAATCAACTTTCATCCCGTATTTATATTGCAATGGGGAGATTTTACAGTTTTCTGCAGCTCAGCCCAGTGTCCTGTGAAAGCCAGCCAGCATTTTATGTCCCCTTAAAACTGCAAACGAAAGGCCCCTCTGCTGTCAATGACCCACCACCCCTCCCGCTAACCAGCTCTCCCGTCCGTCTGCACAGAGCAGTCGGTTTAGTTTTCATTCTGAGCGCGCAAGGCCCTGCAGGAATAGGTTTTATGTTTTACTCGAGAAATGAAAATCGCTTTTTGTTCCCATCATCACATCACCACGGAGGGATGCCAGTGAAGTCATGGAATGAGTAAAATGACTGAAAATATTTTAAACTTAATTTTCTGTGTCAGGCAGACCCATACCATGGTTGTTGCAGGCCTGGTTAAATGTCTCTCTTGGCTTCCTGCCGTTCACAGGGTAAGGTCTGGAGCTCATAGCCTGGCACACGAGGCCCTCTGGAATCTGGCCCCTTCATCTCTTTGCTCAAGAAGTAATTTTTTTAGGACACAGGAGGAGCGTGTCACAACGCCAGGCACTGGGTGTAGAGCTGTGACCAACACAGAGCAATCCTCCGGTCCCGGGTTGGTATTCTAATGAGGAGGACAGTCCAAAACACTATAGGCATCTAAATGAAAGAACTAATTACAGACTGTATACAAGCTCTACAATAAAAGAAACAACGGACTCAGAGAATAGGTTGGAGGAGGATGGGAGAAGGAAAGGAGAGATGCTTATTGTAGAAAATGGTGAGTTTGACAGGCAGTGGGAACAGCATGTGCAAAGGCTCAGAGGAGAGAACAAAGCTGGCAGGTTTACAGACAAAGAGGACCCTGTGGTGGGAGCTTATGGAGAGAGAAGGTGATTGACAGGACCTGAGGTCTGAGGGGTTGGCAGAGGCCAGCAGATCTGGACTTCGTCCCAGGGGCAAAAGAGAATGACCTACGATTTACATTTCAAATGTGCATCCTTAAGGAGCACTTGGGTGGCTCAGTCTGTAAAGGTAAAGCCTCTGATTCTTGATTTTGGCTCAGGTCATGAGTTCAAGCCTTGAATAGGGCTCTGTACTGATGGTGCAGAGCCTGCTTGGGATTCTCTCTCTCCTTCTCTCTCTGGCCCTATCTCTCTCTCTCTCTCTCTCTCTCTCTCTCAAAATAAATACAGTTTTTTAAAACAAAGATGCAACATGGCAGAGAGATGAGAGAAAGGACAAGTAGAAGGGAGAGCCTTGCTGAGGCTTCTGTTCTGGTTAAGATGAGAAAAGATAATGGGGAACAGAGGAGGTAATCAAGATGGGTGGGTGAAGGAGCAGACAAGAATTTTGCCTCTCCAGCCTTACTCCCCTGCTAACCTTGCACTCCAACCTTCTGAGCTTCACTCTGCCCTCTGAATGCCTTACACCCTTTTCTGACTCAAGCCATTTCTCCCTTCTCCATCTAGTGAACTTCTATTTATCTGTCAAAACCCTATGCAGGGGCGCCTGGGTGGCGCAGTCGGTTAAGCGTCCGACTTCAGCCAGGTCACGATCTCGCGGTCCGTGAGTTCGAGCCCCGCGTCAGGCTCTGGGCTGATGGCTCGGAGCCTGGAGCCTGTTTCCGATTCTGTGTCTCCCTCTCTCTCTGCCCCTCCCCCGTTCATGCTCTGTCTCTCTCTGTCCCAAAAATAAATAAATTAAAAAAAAAAAAAAAAAAAAAAAAAAAAAAAAACCCTATGCAAAGTTTCCCTTTCCATGCCTTCACCCCTGGAAGGGCTTACTTTCCCTCCTCTGTGTGTTCCTATTACCATATATCATCACTGACCTTAATATACGAGGTTGTCAGATATCTCCAGACAGTTTAATTACTTAAAATCATTTTTGGGGCACCTGGGTGGCTCAGTCAGTTAAGCGTCCGACTTTGCTCAGGTCATGATGTCACAGTTTGTGAGTTCGAGCCCTGTGTCCAGTTCTGTGCTGACAGGTTGGACCCTGGAGCCTGCTTCAAATCCTGTGTCTCCCTCTCCCTCTGCCCCCGCCCTGCTCAGGCTCTGTCTCTCTCTCCTAAGACTAAATAAACATTAAAAAAATTTTTTAAATAGTTTTCATATATATTTCCCTTGCTTCATTTTAATCCAAAGACAAAGACTTTTAAATTTCTGAGTTCCTAACACACTCACACTTAAGGAAGTGTCCCTAATTAATGGTGAATGAATAAACTGTAGCCAACAAAATGAAGCAAATGACCTGGCTTTACAAAGCATCTGGAATTAGCATATTAACAAATGACCATCTTTGTGTGGCTTTTTCCTCCCTGCACAGATTGCCCTGATATTTGGGGAAATAAATGTTCAAATGCTTAAAAGGAAAAAAAAAAAAAAAAAGTCTTCCAACTCTAGTATCCATTCTTGTGGCTTAAGAGTCGTTTATGGAAATTATGACCGACACTACTGTGATAATTAAAACCAAACTGAATACCTATTCACTAGTGCTCCGGCTTAGTGGGAACAAAGAGGAAACTCCATGCATATTGGAGTTGCCCTAATTATGTGTTCCTTGTAATCAACATTACTTTTCCTGGTTACATTTCACAGTTAATTTGTTTTTCCCACACAAATCGAATTCTGTACCAGAGATGCAAAGTTTATTGTATTGCTGCCCGCTTTTTTTTAGATTCTAGTTTAAAAAGAATACAATCCCACAAGTACAATTAGTCTTAAAAAATGAAATTCTCCCCACGTGGGTTTAAGATTAATGATATTTGTTTATTATTGGATGATCTGCCTTCAATAAGTGGCATGAATAAGAATTGGCTCCGTATCTTAATGTATTTATTTTCATAAGCCAAATAGCTATAAACAACATCAAATGTAATTCTCCAGAATGGTAACAGGTTATTAACTTCTTAAGCCATTCCCTAATGGGCTTTAAATCTCTAAAAAACAGTGAGTTCTAAAGCAAAGGAGACATGGTAACATTCCTGTCTGCTTTGGAAAACCAGCCGGCCCTGGGTCTCCCAGCACCCAGAGTAGGGCCTGGCAAAGGTTGCTTTCTACATCTCCTCCAGGATTTCAGTCTGAATTACTTCTTCCTCGCACCTCTGCCTGTTTTCACTACATTTCCCCACTCCTTTTCCACAGAGAAGACAGACTTGGGTTCCATTAAGTCTTGGGTCATTATGAGCATGAACCAGAGCAGGGTGAGACAGCGAGTCGGGGGTCTGTGCCTCCAGACCCAATCATCAGTGTCCAAGAGCAACTCCTTAACATCTTCCAGAGCAATCAAGATTGGATCTGCAAGGACCCAACACCTTCTGGGTGACATCATTCTGAATGCAGAATGGGCCGTCCGGACACTGCCCATGAAGGTGAGAAGGGGCGAATGAAGAGTAAGAGAGGAAGAACTAAGGTGGCTGATGGAGAAAGGGGACAGGGTGGCTCAGGAAGCACCAGCTGTTTTTAGTCAGATGGGAGTTATCTTAAAGCAAAACATCTGCTCTCTGCCAGCCCATCTGTCTCTGTATTCTGTGCAATTTTCTTGCCCTTTCTCTGTCTCTTTATCCCTAAAGCATTAGGGGGAGCAAATTCTGTCTCTGTTCAATGCAAGGGCAATGCGCTTGGTCTCTTGCTGGTTCAGGAGAAAGGGAAGCACAAAACATTCCTGGTTTCACACAAATGCTACCTGTTCCAGCTTCTTAGAACAAAGGACTCAGTCCCCAACCTCACAATGGCTGATCTTCCTGCTCCCTCACCCCCTGGGTCTGAACACTCTTCTCCGGGACCTGCTCTTCCCTCCAGCCCAAGCTCAGTACCCTCCTCCAGGAGTGGGTCTCACATCAGGTAAGCGTGAGGTCCAGAGGCAGAAGTGAGGCATGGAGATCCCGGGAGGACCAGGGTAGAGATGAAATCCTGAGACAGGGAGACCAGGGCAGAGAGGGTAGAATTAAGTATGATATTCAGGGATAGCTATTTAATGGTTACTTTCTATCTGGAGTGACCTTTGATCCTCTCTGGGCTCCCCTCTTCAGGAGGGTTTTACAGGGTCTTCGATTTCCTTACATCATCCAGGGAGCTTGATAAGCATGCATGTTTCTGCATACCATGATGGAACCACTGAACATATGTATGGAAGGTGAGGTCCAGGAAGATGCCGTCTCATGAGCTCCTCGGAGGATTCTGAGATACCCTCAGGGATAAGACTCCTGTTCCATAGGAGAAATTGCACAGGACCAAGAATTGATCGCCTGGGCTTAAAAGCATACCAATGTCTTTCTAGTTCTTGGCCTTGGTCCCTACTGAGCTTCTGTCTCCTAATCTACAAAGTGCAAACAATGAATTTACTTACAGGGCTACTCCATTCATGCTCTTAAGTAAGTCAGCAGATGTAAAATCGGTGACCCCTAGGCCTGGCACAAACAGATTTCCAACTAATATGAGCCACTCTTAAAGACACGGGAGCTAGCCTTCAACTTAAATCTCTAGGCAGTATCTAGCAGGGGCTCAAAAGCCAATTTAACAAATATTCCACAGTGAGCGAGAGAAAAAAACCCCAGAACATTCTGTAGTAATGATCAATTATTTCTAAATAGCAACATTGGTCTGAAGGTAAGGGCCAACGCGACTCCCAGGTTTAACTGCCATAGTTTTTTCTTCTTTTCCACATTTAAATAATTGTTTTAAATGTTGCCGGTTCAAAGTCCCTAAACAATAAGATCATTTGCTGATGCGGAAACCATCAGAGGATCAATGATCTCTCAGCACCATGTTCAATTTTGGGCAGTGACAAGGGAGGCTTGCCTCGTCTGTCTCCCTAGTGGGATACCGCAGGGAACTTTGTAGTTAGCTCAGGCTTCATATTTTCAACCTGAGAGGCAGGAAGGACAGATAAAATCCCACCTCTAACCCAACTCTCTTCCCCAATCTTCATAACTGGCAATTGAGACCTGATTCAAAGCTAGAAAGACCATTCAATCTGAGGGACTAAGATATTACATCACAGCTATAATACAATTTAAACCTTTTTAAAGGGAAGCCATGCTGCAGTTCTTATATTTGGGAAGGAAAGGAAAAAAATATAGCTCAGCCTTAGTCTTTGTTGATTAAGCACACGTATTAAACATTTAAGGAGAATGTATCCACCAAAGGAATAAAATAGAATATATAACTTATAATCCCAAAGGGTAAAAATAAACAGAATTTGAGCAGTTCAATATGAACCAGGAAAAGGGAGAAAAAAAAAACCAAACCAAAAAAGCGGGGTAGATGTAAAATTTGAAATTAAATGGTGGAAATAAGTCAATATATAACAGCGCTCAGAATAGATTTACTCTTATTTAAAAAGGCAGATGTTGTCAGATTCAGTTGGAAAAAATCCAGCTCTACATTTTTCTGAGTCACTGAAAAAATTTAAAAGTAAAGAGACAGGAAAAGGCATGCCAATCAAATACTGTCACATCTCATTATTCCCAGTAGTTATGTTTGGTAACTATGTTTATGTTTGATAAATTCAGTGAACACTGAATTAGCGAATACTGAAGCTGGTCCCAGGGGACATGCAGAATCAAGTTTCTGCAAGCATCTAGTCCCAACATTTCCATCAACTGATCCATCTATAAACTTGTTTTGTGTGTGTGTGTTGGCTTACAATACCTTATTTAATATGTATGTTGTTGATTCATTAACATTGAACCCATGACCACCAGCACTAAAATTTCAGGCTTGAAGGAAGTTCATCTAACATGCATATTTTCCCCATAAAGCACATCACAGCCTTGTGAACCCAAGAACACTAGCCAGTACTTCAAAACTATGCCTGGGGGCCATTCAAACAGCAAAATCGCTAACAAAAATCACAAAAATCAAAAAAATGTGGCACAACAAAGACAGAAAGATAGCTGTTTATAGTATAAGAAAGGCAGAAAGAAAGCTGAGCATTGCCTTGTTTGACCTCAGCTGGGATCACACACGTTGGATGAGCCAACTCCTTCGGCACTCTGTGAATGTCTCTGTGTGACCATGAAAACACCATGCGTACTGATTTGGGGGTGACAACTTTTGAAGAATGGGCATACTCCCAGATATAGAACCCATGTATAATGGGAATCAACTGCATCGGTAAAAAGAAAGGTGGTGTAACTATACCGACATGCCAACGAGGAAAGGGTGACGACCAACAAATGAGGCTGGGACCGTTGGCCATCCCTGCAAGAATAAAATTAGAATCAAACAAAATTAGAAACCAATTTACTACACACACGAAACCAAATCCGGATGGTTTCCAATCAAAAACCCAAAAGGTATGCATGTGTGTGTATGTGTGTGTGTCTTGATAAGTTTATTATAAACTGGAAGTACAGAGATCCAGAAAGAAGGAAGACACCTCTGAAGAAGAACACAAGGTAGAACTTGCTCTGCTAGGTCTCAAGACTGACCGCAAGCTTAACGAATTCAGGCGGTATGGTAATGACGTAAGAAGAGACCAGTGTAACAAAACAAAAAACCGGAACAGGGCCCGTGTGTATCCACGCACTTGGTTTATGATAAAGATGCTACCGGGGGTACTGGGGAAGGGCCAATCTTTTCAATTAATGGTTGTGGGAGAAGCGGACACCCCCTGGGAAAGAAATGAGGCTGAGCCCCATCTTACACCATATCTCAAACTGGAAACAATCCAAGTGCCCCACAAGAGCAGAATGGATAAATGCATTGTGGTTTATGCACCCGACGGCCTGACACACCATCAGGAAAATGCATGAACTGGAGCATACCTCGTGTGGACTAGACTCACAGCCTGGCTATTGAAGAAGAGAAGCCACACATGAAAGGTTGCATGCCATACCATTCCATTGAGATGGAGCTTTGAAAATACAAGCAAAACTGCGAAGTTTAAGGTGCACACTTAGACCGTGAAACTTTAACGAAAAGCAACAGTATGACTGCTATCACAGTTAGGATGCTGATTACTTTGGGCAAGGTGAAGGTGGTGTAATGAACAGGGGGCTTATGAAGGGTTTCTCTGACCCTGATGTTTTATTTCTTGACTTAAACCATGGTTACGTCATGTTTGCCTTATAAAATTTTTTTAATGTTTATTTATTTTTGAGCGAGAAAGAGAGACAGAGTGTGAGCGGGAGAGGTGCAGAGAGAGAGGGAGACACAGGATCGGAAGCAGGCTCCAGGCTCTGAGCTGTCAGCACAGAGCCCTATGCGGGGCTCAAACCCATGAGCCATGAGATCATGACCTGAGCCGAAGTCAGAAGCTCAACCGACTGAGCCACCCAGGCGCCCCACATAGTGTTTGCTTTATAATAATTAAGCCATACAATTTAATTTCATGAACTTTTCACAGTTAAAAAAAAAGCTTGGAGTTTTTACTCCATTTGAGTTAGGGATTTAAGTGTAGAAATAAAATCTTAAATCTTCTGCAGGAAAATATCGGAGAATATATTTATGGCCCCTGGACAGGGAGGATTCCTTAAAATATAAATGCACACCACCACGAAAGGAAAGATTTACAAATATCTGTAAGGGAGAAGTCTCTGAAAACAGTATTAAATGATAAACCAGAGATTTCTCTGGGAGAAAATATTTTCAATACATATAGGCAACAAAAGGCTAGGATGCAGAAAATATGAAAAACTTAGACATATTAACATATGAAAAGGAAATAATCTTCTCTATTAATCAGAGACGTAAATAAAAATCTCAATGAGATATTGCTTCATGCTCAGAAAATTGTCAGAAAACTGCAATGTGCAATAATACTAATGTTGGAAAAGGGAGTCTGTTATGTTGCTGATTTACGTGAAAATACATACTAACTCTTGGGAGAGCAATTTGGAAATATGTCATGAAACTCACAATGAAACTCCAAACTTCCAAAGACCCAAGTAATCTGTCTCTGAAAGATGAGGAAGAAAAGTTCTCCCACAAATGTGGAAGGAAATATACAGAAGGATGTTTTCTGCAACAACTCAAAAGTATCCATTCAAAGGAGAATGGATACATCATGGTATTTTCAAACAATGGAATACACTCTATAGCAGTTCCAATGAAACAACCAGATTCCACATGATCCATATGGATAAATCTCAAAAACTTAGTACTGAGAGATAGGGAAAAAGTAAGTTGCAAAAACATGTATCATATGACAGGTAGGTGGTTGGGTGGATGGATGGATAGGTAGATGAGAAACAGAGATGATAGATAGATAGATAGATAGATAGATAGATAGATAGATAGATAGACAGATATAGATATGCATACATACACATACATACTTTAAGGAGAGAGGGAGGGAAATGTGATCCATAAGAGTTACAAAGATGACTTCACAGTGTAATGTTTTATTTCCTTTAAAGAAAATACGAACCAAATGTGGCACAATAATTTCTTTGTTTAAATCTGTCTTGTGTATATGTGTGTAGGAGGTTTTTTTTTCAGCTTCTTTCAATATCTGTATATTTTAAATATTTCAGAATTCCAGTGAAAATACAATAAAATAAAAAAGGGAAAATTACATCATTCCCTGCAGAGCAATGACACAGCCCCAAACAACATCTTACACACATCAGAGGTTCACTATTTTATTTTTGTAAAGTCCCTTGGCTCCACTGGGAACAAGTCTGGGGCAAGCAAGGCCCCCCATATGGGTCTATACCCACACCCAGCCCGCACTGTTGTCAGCTGTTCCTGAAACACAGCCCCGTGGAGGCACTGTCGAGGTGTGCTTAGGAGTGCCCACCTGCCATTAACCTCCCATCCCCCTTCTCTGGCCTGGTCAGCCCATGGCTGTGCTTCTGTCTCCAGGGTCCCACTTTGCACCACCAGACTGGTGCACTCCAGAGTGACAGGTATTTCACGATGTGGTAACTGCTGTTTATGGCTCGGCCGACCCCTCCCTGAGCCTGGGAGCCCCTGGTGGAGCCCGGTCCTGGGTGATTCGGCATCTCCTCCTCTGGGAGACTGCTCTGGGTCTCTCTTAAGGGTGCCTCTCCCCAAGTCCGGTGGGCTATATGTCCTCCAAAGAGGAGGCGGCCCAGAGCAGCGTCTGTGTCCCTGGCCTCTTCTAACCGTACATCACGCCAAATGGTGTGCAGACTAACACTGATGATGTTCATGTTTATGAATACTTCCGTGCAGAGGCCCAAGGGGACCATACTGACATGAAAATAGTCGTTGCATCAAATTGGGGAAATTATACTTTTCTCCCTGGTTTTCCAAGCTTTCTGCAATGTGATTTTATTGTCCTAATAAAGATGTATAAAAAATACAAAAACCTGTTTCATCTAAGGATGGCAAGTGTTAGAATGTTTCAAAAGATTTAATCCCTCACCCTTTAAACTTTCCCTGCAAAATGACCAACAAATATATAACTAGAATATATATAAAATTAGAATATATATACATACATATCATTAAAATAAGAATACCTAAATAATACAGGCAAGAGTACCTGAATGAACCCAAATTAAGTGCCATTTCTGCAAGAAATCCTGCCGACAGGATTAAAAATGTGGGTTTGAAGTTTTCAGGCTCAGGGTGGAGGGAGCTGCATGTCTATGCCAGGTGATTCTGATTCAGAGCACAGTTTTGGAAGACACTGAGACGGAAGAAGAAATTAGTCGGGGAGGTCAATGCCGACTCAGGAACAGTGCTATTGATGTAAGTGCATGGAATGTGAAAACCAGAGAGATGGGTGGAGATCATTAGAGGGGGTTAAAGGTGTTGGTGGCCAAGCGTGAGCGGGAAGGGTCAGGCTTCCTTGACTCAGAGGGAGTTACAGGGTAAGTGGAGACATTCAGGGGAATGGGGAGGGGTCTGTCTATGTAGAGTGGGAAGGACAAGAGAGGAGAGCAGTGCCCCAGGCCACCTTCACAAGCCCGGGGAAGCCACCAGCACCTCCATCCCAAGATGCTGCTGGTCCCGTCATGGGTGCAGAGGGCAGGTTCCCACACAAGTCAAAATTACCCTCAAGAGATGCAGGTTTCCATTTTTCTGGGACCTAAGTATTTGAACAAGGACCTATCCAAACTCTGCCAGAATCCATTCTTCCCCCAACAATGGGCAAATAGAACCTTCTCTCCAAGAATCAGAAGTAAGAGCATAATCACTGGACTTCTGAGAATACTCAGTAGTTTACAAGGCAAGGATCATTCTGAGACATAATCACAAGAGCACAGAGTATCAAGAGAGAATTCAAGAAATCCTCTAATTTATATCCTCAATAAGTTCATTAGCAATTCCATAGCTCATGTGAAAAAGGACAAAAAAGGACTGCTTTTATGTGAAAACACATTTTTGAAATAAAATATAAAAGATTTGCAGCAGATAGGAGACTGTAAATGCTGAAGATTCCATTGGTCAAATTTACCCACGTGAGACATGATCTTTGGAGCTTTCTGCCCTTCCCCCGTCAATCTACCCCCTGTAACAAATTTGATTAATCGGACTAAACCCAGCTCTAGCCAAGCCACTCTCCTGCTTGAAAATACTAATTGCCTCCCAAAAGCCATCGAGGTCCTAACACCTGTAGGTGACACTCACAAGCATCCTAGCACAACTTAGTAAAGCATGCTCAAAAGTCAACAGAACTTCCTCTTTCCTATAACTAAGCCCTATTTCCCGATCTCTGTGAATTGGCTTATACTGGTGCTTCCCCATAAGAAAGTTCTTCCCTCTCGGGGAGCCTGGGTGGCTCAGTCGGTTAAGCGTCCAACTTCAGCTCAGGTCATGATCTCACAGTTTGCAAGTTTGAGCCCCACATCGGGCTCTGTGCTGACAGCTCAGAGCCTGAAGCCTGCTTCGGATTCTGTGTCTCCCTCTCTCTGTTCCTCCCCCACTCGCACTCCGTCTCTCTCTCTCTCTCTCTCTCTCTCTCTCTCTCCCTCTCTCTCTCAAAATAAGTAAAGATTTAAAAAAAATTAAAAAAAAAAGAAAGTTCTTCCCTCTCTTCACCATCTAATAATTAGGACATTCAGTGAGCATTTCATGGTCCAGGTATTTACTAAGTACTGTAAGTAGGTAAGTGTCGCTACACACAGCACTTCCATATATAAAACAAAAGAAAAACCATCAGTAATATGCAGAACACCTAACATGTTGGGACATTTGTCTAAGTACTCATGAAATAGCAGGGAATAAAATAGAACAACTCTCTTCTAAGAGGGGACAGTGCATAAATAACAGCAAATTTATATATAATTATATATATTAAGTATATACATTATATATATAATTCATATATTGAAAGCCTAATAATCCCCAGCGTGACTTATATCCCCATGTAGAAACAGGACCTTTAGAAGACTGTTAAGGTTAAATGGGGTAATAAGGATGTGGCCCTAATGGGATATTAGTGGCCTTATAAAAAGAGAAGGGGAGATCTTTCTTTCTCTCTCCCTCTCCCTTTCCCTCCATATGGACACACAGAGAAAAGGCCATGTGATGACTTAGGGAGAAGACAGCTGTCCACAAGCCAAGGAAACAGAAACTAAACCTCCTTGACCTTGGACACCCCAGCCCCCAGAACTGTAAGAAATAAATTTCTGTTATGTAAGTCACCCAGTCTACGGCATTCTATTATGGCAGCCCCAGCAGACTAAAAAATAAAATACATTTAAAAAATTAAAAATATATGTACACACATATATGTATAATTAGAATATGTATCTATTTATAATTATAGAATATGTATCAGCTGACTAGTCAAATAAATACATAAAAATAATAAATGTATAGAAATCAAATAAAATACGTATCAATGTGTCAGGGGCTTGTAAGTGCTCTAGGGAACCCTGGAAGGGTGATGGGGTGAGACAGGGTAGGGTGGTCACAGAAGGTTCTTTGCTGAGGTCACACACGGGCAGAGACCCAAGAGAAGTGAAGGACCAGAGCTTGCATATTTCTGGGGGGAGGAGTCACAGCTACTGCAAGTACAAACCCCTTGAGGTGGGGTGTGCTCGGTGGGTGGAGCTGAGGAACTCCAAAGAAGCCAACGTGGCCAGAACAGAGCAAGTGGGGGAAGGAGATGAGGAAGAAGGTCAGAAGGAGGGAGGAGGGGAAGGGGAGGGGGCAGATGGTGGGGTCTCATCAGCCATGGCAAGACTTTGGCTTTTTACTCCGAGAGCACTGAGAAGCCGGGGGAAGCACGTGTTATGGAGGATGGTTGTGGCCGGGGAGGCAGTTGTGGGAGAAGGGTGGCATTCAGGAAACTTCCACAGTCCACGTGGGGAAAGGTGGTAGCTTAGACCAGGGCGGGAGCAGGGGTGGTAAGGCGAAACGGCCATGCTCTGCCTGTATTTCAAATGCAGAGCCTGTGAAACGGGCTGCGGATTTCCTGTGGGCTGAGAAAGACAGAAGAGTCGAGAACAACTGCAAAGTCTTCCCTCATCTTTAACACATAAGATGGAATTGTCCAAAACTGAGATGAGAGAAACTTCTGAAGGCATGTGAGCAGGTGGGGAGGTGGGGGCTTCAGTTTGGGAGACGTCGGAGGCTTGTGAGGCTGCCTGCATGGGACCGCCAGGAGACGGCTGAGTGTCTGAGTCTGGAGTTCAGGGGAGCACTGGGGACAGAGATGGAAGCTGGGAAAACATCAAGGGGGTTTTCAAATGAGATCACAAAGAGGACCAATTGTGAGGAGGTTTCAGAGTTGACCTCTGGGCTGGTCCTGCATCTAAAAAGAGATCAGGGAAATGATGAGGAGACAGCAAGGCAGGCTCAGAAGGCATAACCTGGCAGCGGGGAGGAAACCAACAGTGTGGCATCCTGGAAGGCACGTGAAGGAGGCGAAACTGATCACTTGTGTCAACGATGCTAAGTAAGATCTGGGCAAAGAACTGACCTTTGGGTTTGGCATCATGTATGCAACTGGTGACCGCGACCCAAGCAATTACACGGGGATGACAGGGACAGCAGCCTGGCTGGAGTCGGTGCAAGGAAGCATGGGAGCAGAGGACAAAGAGACAAGGAGACAAATTGTAGGTGGAGACTGTTCTAAAGAAAGGCAGTGAATTGGGTGGTAGCTGAAAGGGGAATGTGGTTTCAAGAGGAGGCTTTTCTTTTGTTTTAATTGGAGACATTATACTGTATGTGTGTTAAAATAGCCAGCTAATTAGAGGAGGAAGAACAATTACAGGAGAATATTTTAACCAATTTTACAGGGGAAGAAGTTAAGGTTCAGAGAGGTGAAGTGATTTCACGAAGGCCACACAGCTAGTTGGCTATGGCTCAGCATTTAGAGCAGATCTGCCTGGATAAAGGCTGCATTCTTAATGATTTCCCCTTTTTGATTCAAATCCTCCCCCACTTCAAGTTCAAGTTCACCTCTTCCTTCATGTAGCTCTCTTCAAATATCCAAGCCAGAAGTGATCTCTGCTTCCTCCCCTGACCTCTCCTATAACCTAATCCTGATTTTTTTATTACAGCTATTCATTTTCTTTTTTTTTTTTTTTTTTTTAATTTTTTTTTCCAACGTTTTTTATTTATTTTTTTTGGGACAGAGAGAGACAGAGCATGAACGGGGGAGGGGCAGAGAGAGAGGGAGACACAGAATCGGAAACAGGCTCCAGGCTCCGAGCCATCAGCCCAGAGCCTGACGCGGGGCTCGAACTCACGGACCGCGAGATCGTGACCTGGCTGAAGTCGGACGCTTAACCGACTGCGCCACCCAGGCGCCCCACAGCTATTCATTTTCTGTCTCCTACCATATTGTCAGTGTCTAGAAGGCATAGAATATGCATTGTAAACCTCTTTATCCTTCCCATCCCCTAACACAGCGCTGAGCGCATGATAGGACCTCGATCAATATGGCTCCAGGCAGGCAGGTAGGAGGCAGAAAGGCTGGTGGGGAAGGAGAGAAGGGAGACAGGCCTTTTCCCCACAGATTCTTCACAGGTTTGACACCTCATATATTATGGTCTGTTTTTTCTGCCCCAGGCTGAGGGACTATATTTACTTTAACTTTCCTCCTAGGAGCTGTTGACTCTTTAGTCATGTCTGACTGTTTTCTGGATCTGCTCCAGACCCACCGCTTCCTGTTAATAATCAATCAGACATGCAAATGCTTTGCAAAGGGGAAGGCCGTCCACGTGTGCACCTGTCAGGTCAGGAACCACCTGGAGAGGACTTGTACCGTCTGCTGATTATGGCTGGGAAGAAACTGCAGACGGAGTCTGTGCCTTTCAACTCCCAAGCCCCTGTAGGTCTCCTGCTCAGAGCCAGATCCTGTGCTGGAAAGAAGGGACAATAACAGGGATAAGGCATTGTCCCTGCCTTCACCAGGCTCATGATCCCATGGCGAGGTGACTGGTAACAGCAGAGCTGCTCCGATGGGGGAATTTTGGCCCCTGGAAGTAAAGACAGGAGCAGTGACGTACCCCTCTGGTGGAGGCTCACCAGGGGAGCCCCCTGGGTGAAGATGAGCTTCTTCCCCTGGCCAGAGAGCCCTCCCTACAGTGTGGGCTCCCAGAGCCCTACCTGCTATAGCTCTGAGTGTGGTCTTCCAGCCACAGTTAACCATGGATACCAACTGCCACAAAGCATCAGGCTGGCCAGGACCACTGTCAGGCCCAGAACAAGTCTGTGCCACATGAATGCCAACCCCACATCTCAGTGAGGATGAAGGCACATTCTGTCATAACCCTGAGGGATAACAGTTTACTCGTCATTCAAAAATAGGAGGCACAGGGAGAGGAGAAAGTCACTCTTTGGAGTTTCTCAGTGTTTCTTGCCCAACGTAGGGAAGGACATAGTAGCAGAGGGGGAAAATATCCCTGAGAAGAACCCTATTATCTTTCTGGAAATGCTGCAAACAGAAGGCACTGAGAAACAAAGCTGGAGAATGCCAGGGCTGTGAAGAAGTCCATCCAGAAAGACAGTCATCAAATTGTGTGGGCGTTGCAGGGAGGGTGCCTACAGGGCAAGGCGTGGGGTTCCTCCAGATTTAATTTTTCTCTTTTACATGCAAGACTTCATAGGATTGCCTCTGAAAAACCTTCCCATGGCTTATTTAAAACCATTTTCTTTTTTTCACAAATCTGGCAACTAAGACTCAGAAAAGATAAGATAGGAGACTCGTTTAAGGTTGCACAGCAAATTACTGATGGAAAGAATAAGGCTTTCTGATTCCAGCACAGAGTTTCTGGATCTAGCCTCTGAGGCTGGATAAACTAGATGGGAACAGCCCTTGAAGGGGACCAGACTGGTGGTCTGAGATTCCAAAATCCAAGTAGACAAGCTGAGGGAGATATTGTATCCAAGGAGGGAATTAATTGCCCTGACTAGAGAAGTGAGGGCAAGGGTCCCATCTACCTACAGAAGGAGGCAGGAATATTCATACATTTCTGTTGGGTTGAGGTTAGGTGCTGTCCAGGCCAGTGAGCTCATACATAAGGCAGGGACATAGTCAGCTACTGAGGTCACCAGGATCCCTTTCCCACTTTCCTCTCTCCTTACAAAGCTTTCAAAGCCCAGATCCCGTATCTCCTTCTTGAAGCCTGAGAGACTGACACCATCTCCTCCATTCTATCCCGCAACCTGCTGGGGGAAGAAGAAATGAATCAGACACAGCCTCATTCTGGATGCCCACCGGCAGTAAGGGGGGGTGATGTACAGAGAAACAAGCACAGTACAGGACATCACACATTGTAACAGAGCTTGAAGAGCCCAGAGATTGAAGATGCCTCAAGAGATGAACCCAGGAATTACACAGCCAAACAATTTCCCGGATGTCCTCTCAAACTCTGGTATTGAATGAGCCTCAAACACCATTCTTCTGTGTATGGGTTTTTTGTTTGTTTCATTTTGTTTTGTTTTTGAGAGAGAGAGAGAGAAAGGAGGGGGGTCAGAGAGAGGGAGAGACAATCTGAAGCAGGCTCCACACTGTCAGCACACAGCCCAATGCAGGGCTCAAACTCACAAACCATGAGATCATGACCTGAGCCGAAATCAGGAGTCTGCTTATCCAACTGAGCAACCCAGGTACCCACCCCCCCCATCCTTGCGTTTAAAACCCTTCAATGGAGGATACTTTAGGTCTCTAGTAAGTTTCTTTGAAGTCTCCTGTAGCTGATATTAACATAGCCACGCCTGCTTTTCTTTGATTAATGATACATTTTTTTTTTCCTGTCTTTGACTCTCAGCCTGGCTATACCGTTATATTTGAATTGAGTTTCTTATAGACAACATGTAGCTGAGACATGACTTTTAATCCACTCTACCAATCTCTTTTAATTGGTATATTTACAAAATTGACACATAAGGTAATCACTGATATTTCTTTGCTGGAAATTTGTGTATTCATTATTTCATGTGCTTTTTTTTGTAATTGTCGACTAAACAATTTTGTTGAAGGTGGCTAATACATAGGCCTTGGAATCTAACATGCCTGCTTTCAACACTAGCTTCAACCATGTACTTTATGCTTGAGTTTGGACAAGTTAATTAACCTCACTAAGCCACCATGTCTCATCTGTAAAACGTGTGTTAAGAGTCTTGCACAACGCCAGGCACATGGTGCAAGAGGCCTTTGATGATGATGGCGCCATCCCTGGCTGTGGCGCGAGTGGAGTCTTGACCAGAGGCAAGGATGCCCACAGCTTCCAGGGTGTTCCCAACAGAAGGGGACTGTTTTCTTTGTTAAGTTTTAACTTGCAACTGACAGAACCCTTGCTGCAAAGTAATTTCTTTGTTGCCTCCAGGCTCATGTTTAGAAGGGCTCCCTGTTCTGTCCCAGGCTGATTTTCCAAACATTAACATATGTCAAGAGCTCACACAAAGCCAAGGATGTAAAATGGCTCTTCAGGAGAAGAAAGAGCGAGGGCGGTTCAGGGAGGCAGGGGAGAGGCAGGAGGCAAAGACTTGTGAGCAAGTAGGGTGAAACTGGGGACTGGAGGTAACCTGAAAACAGAGCCCAGGGTGGGAGGTAGGGGTGGGGCTGCCAAGGGGGAGGCTTGGATTTGCACAATGAGGGTGGCAGCAGCTATTTTTCAGAACCCGCCTACTAGGAGCTGCCTTCTGTATACACACCCCATTTAGTCCTCTCGAATCCCTCAAACCCCATGTAAAGTCGGTATCACCCGTTTTACAGAACACAGAACTGAAACTCACAGACGTCAGGCCACTGGTCCAAAGTTCACCCGGGCAGCATGGGGCAGAGTGGGGATTCACATGTGGATCTGCCTGATGCCAGGCATCAAGGCTTTTCTCCCAGATCTCTCTTCGCTGGAGAAATCCACAGTGTCAGAGGAGGAAGCATCTTTACTCTTTGATGTGCGTCAACTCTCTTTTAACAGATTGGGAAACTGAGGCTCATAAAGATGAAGTGAGGTTCCCAGCTCACAGAGCTATAGGAGGAGAGACATGACTGGGATATGGGTCAAAGGGCCCCCATACACCCAGATCTTCAAGTTGGTCCTCAGGGAAGCTCCCAGCTGCCTCTCTGCCCATCTGTCTGTCCATCATGTTGCCAAGTCGGACAGATCTTCGCCATGTTACCTCCCTCAGCATTCCTGTCACTCGCCTAGACCCTTAGCCTCCTGGGCTCTGACAGCCTCTCTCTAGTCTGTTTCCCCAGGTTCAGACCTAAGAGGAGGTGACATCTTTTGTCTGCCTCCTATGATCCCAATCTGATAGGTTCCTCTTCACAGGCTTCACACATTGCCCCTCATTCATTCACAATTACAGGTCCAGATACAATCTCCATAGCAGACACCATGTAGGTTGCTGGGCACACAAAAATAAATAACACAGAATCCCTGCCCTCAATGAGTTTGTATTCTATGGAGAGGCAAAAGCATGGGGAGATGACTGCAGGGCAATGGGCTCCAACTGATCGCCTCCCCACACTTCTTCTGCCACTTCAAGGAATCCCTGAAGAGGTGTGATGTTTGCACATACAAAAAATCTTGCTGCCAGCACCGTAAACAATGGATTAGAGCAGACACAGGAAGTGTCCGGCTGCCAGGCCAGTTAGGATGCTGAGAGAATGTGCCAGCTGAAAGCGGATGAGGGACCTAACAAAGGAGGCACAGCAATGACAGAGTGGGGACAATGGAGGCAGAAGTAAGTCAGAAGCTCGTGTGACGGGTGAATAGCACTTGGTGACTGGTTGGCAGGGGTGAGAAGGTACAGAAGGATCTGTGGGGGTGACAGGCTTAGTGGCTGCACTCAGGTCTGGCCTGGGGGCATGGAAGGTGAGCTGAATTAAATGCTGAGAGCAGAGACCTGTGCAAATGCACGTCTGTAACCAGCTAAGAGGAATCTACTGAAAAGAAAAAGGACTAATTACCACCAAGCTGCAGTTGAATATATCCGGGGCTCATTGCTCTGATTGGCCTGACCTCTGAGATGTAAGACATCGCCATTGCAAGGGAGGAGGTGGAGGTTACTCTAGAATTAAGATTCATCTGATCTGAATGCTCTGGGCTTTTGTCAAAGACAAAGAAGAGTGTTTAACCAGAATTTTCTTAAACTTCTCTTTTAAACATGAAAGCTATGCATCTCAAAATATAATGGCATCTAAGGAAGAGAACCTCCCCAAAGTGCACAGAGGCCAAGAAGTTACCAATGCTTTTGCACAAATGGAGCATCATGAGGAACTTCAAAAGCTTGCAAGAGAGAAATTTATACCCAGCAGTGACAGACGGGGAAACTAAGGTCCAGATGGCAAGGGCTGCTCAAGTTCTCATTCCTCACTGCTGGAGACAGACTCCCAGTCGGAGTCTTTCTGAAAAACAGGATAGCAGAGAGGCCAAGTAGGAGACCTATGTGAGTTGAAAGCGACACCTGGATGACTCTGAGAGGTCTGTGTCTAGCCTGTTTCTCCCAGTTTGGACCTAAAGGGAGGGTCCAT
The DNA here is from genome assembly GCF_028018385.1 of Neofelis nebulosa. Lineage (NCBI taxonomy): Eukaryota > Metazoa > Chordata > Mammalia > Carnivora > Felidae > Neofelis > Neofelis nebulosa. The sequence goes on from NC_080798.1 coordinate 42,048,676, forward strand.
CTCCTATGGATTCACCTCCTGCAACCCCAGTCTGAAGGGTTCTTCTTCACAGCCTTGCACACTTTGTTCAAAATTAAACATCCAGATACACCCTCTGTAGCAGATAGCAGGCACTCGATATTCTAAGCCTCCCCTTCCACATCTGTTAAATGGGAACACAGCAGCACCTGCCTCTTTCGCAGGTGGGCTGTGGCAAGTCAGTGAGGTGAAGCACTTTCTACAGCATCTCAAATGTAGTAAAACACAGTGTGTGTTGCCTCTCGTCATTTCCAGCGCCCCCCCCCCATCACAGTTGTGATGGACACAACCATGTCCATCATGAATGAAGGCTGATGGAAAGCCCAGCCTTTGTTCATGATGAACATAGTTTTGACAGGATGGGCAAGGAGGGTCTCTGCTTGAAGGGACCTCCTTTACAGAGACTACTGTGATCTGCTGAGCACCACATGCACAGGGGCCTGGGTGAATTTATGCACAAGGAGAAATACGGCAGAGAAGAGAAGGTGTCAGCAAAAGAAGGAAGAGTACTCCATTTTTAATTAGTGACTTGTTGGATCTCTTCAGACACTAACCCTTCCAGGGAAGGAAAGGCATAGGCTCCCTATGCACTTTGATACAGACACATGGGCAGATTAGAGGCCGGGCTCTACCAACAACCCTTGAAAGAAAGCTTCATCTCAAAAGGCCAGCCAGATGTCATTCTGAGGGTGTCTGTTTATCTACTGCTGTATCATAAGTCATCCCCAAACTTAGTAGCATAACTAAGGTTCTGGGCAGGGGGTAGGAAGGAGTTCAGGCAGGGCACAGAGGGGAAGGCTTATCTCTGTGCCACAAGGTCTGCGACTTCGGCTGGAAGACTCAAATTGCAAGGAATGACTCAGAATCATCTGAGGCTTCTGTGTTCACATGTCTGCACCTTAACAGGGATGATCAGAAGGCTAGGCTCAGCTGGGATGGTCTACTGGGTTGATGGCATTTCCAGCATGGTGGTGCCAGAGTTCCCAGATCTGGTGTTCGAGAAAAGAAAAGGGAAGCCATATGGCCATTATGATCTAGTTTCAAAAGTCACATAGTATCACTTCTGCCATGTTTATTGGTTGAAGGAGTCACAAACTCATCTAGGTTCAAGGGTCAAGGACAAAGACCCCATCTCTGGATGGGAGAAATGTTAAAGAACTTTCGTCCATGTTTTAAAACCTATATGGTGGGGCGGGGGGGAGCACCTAGCTGGCTCAGTCAGTAGAGCACACGACTCTTGATCTTAAAGTCATGAATTCAAGCCCCATGCTGGGCCTGGAGCCTACATAAAAAAATAAAATAAAGTAAAGTAAAGTAAAGTAAAGTAAAATAAGATAAAATAAAATAAAATAAAATAAAATAAAATAAAATAAAATAAAATAAAATAAAATAAAATAAAATAAAGTAAAACCTACATAGAGGGGATGTTCTAGATATCTCTCAAAGAAATTCAATAATCTGAGGTAGCGTTGGCTGAATCTTCCAAAATGGTGTGGCATTTAAGAACTCAGAGGATGTTCAGGGAACTTCTACCCCTACACTTTAGAGACGAGGGCTCTAAGGCCATGGGAGGGAGTTGAAGAATGGAGCACACTGTGACATGGGTGGGGATATTGAAGCCAAGAAAAAAGAACTGGCTTACCCCATAGATGATGGCACACTTGGGTTTTCAAACAGTGATGATACTAAGGAGAAACTGGGTACCTGAAACTCACAGATAAAATATAAACCCCAGTTTGCTTTTCGTTCTACCTTTCCAACTATTTCTTGCCATTAGTTGTAGGATACAGTCAAGGGCCAACAGACAACAAAGAACCATGTGATGAGATAAGGATGTGGATGATCTTGAGACGTGGACATTTTCATCGTTGCCTTGTGTAACATGACCCAGGGTCTGAAGAGAAGGGATTTCTCGTGAATCCAGACCCACATTCAGGCTGTGTGTAGTGACCTGATCAGACAGACCTAGAGATATGTTTAAGTTAATTTAGGGTACATTTCATAAGTGAATTGAATGTATTCAACTGACATCTGTATTTCTTTTAGAAGATTCTAATTAATAAACTCCTCTAGGGGCAGCTGGGTGGCTTAGTCGGTTAAGTGTCAGACGTCGGCTCAGGTCATGATCTCACGGTTTGTGTGTTCAAGTCCCACATCGGGCTCTCTGCTGACAGCTCAGAGCCTGAAGCCTGCTTCAGATTCTGTGTTCCCTCTCTCTCTACTCCGCCCCCATTCATTCTCTCTCTCTCAAAAATAAATTAAAAAGTTAAAATTTGTTTATAAATAAATAAATGAATAAATAAGTAACCCCTCTAGATATTGCTGAAGGAGGCAGACTGCTTGGACATTTGAAGCCAAGATGCTGGTGACGTTGGTTTGCAATCAAAGCAAGGTATCCTAGATGGGTCCTATTTAGGACCTTTCCTTGTTCAAGTGGGTTATTCCTAAATACCACAAACAAAAGAGGGGCCAAGGAAAGTCTTTATAAACAATTTGGTGTTGTTAGTTCTTACAAACACAGTGAGGTTTCATCTTCCTTAAAGGTGAGGATCCTGGCTCATTCTAAAAGTTATATAAGAGGGCATTACACGTTTAACACTCTTGCAACATCTCCTTGGCCTTCACCATTCCAAGAAGACCCTACCTACTGCCTTTCTTAAGGGCTGATTCCAGGCCATTCATTCATTGCTATTCTCCACAGTGCCTGACAAAGGAGCTGGATTGAATAAAATTCCTTTGCTGGGTGACTAAATGCAAAAAGTCCTGGCATACAGCATGGGTCATCAGTGACTGGGGGTTGAACTTGAGTAGTGTTCATTTGCTGATGGAATCCTTGAATTTTGAATTATAAGAGGCATTTATACTTTAAGGGAGAACGTGGACAAAAATGGGGTGGGCCAGAAGAGGTCAGAATGATGTGCCCAACCTTGGGGGTGCCTGGGTGGCTCAGTTGGTTGAGCATCCAACCAGCTCAGGTCATGATCTTGTGTTCATGGGCTCAATCCTCACATTGGGCTCTGTGCTGACAGCTCAGAGCCTGGAGCCTGCTTTGGATTCTGTGTCTCCCCCTCTCTCTGCCCCTCCTCCCTTGCTCATACCCTGTCTCTCTCTGTCTCTCAAAAAATAAAATAAGATCTTAAAAAAAAAAAATGATGTGCCCAACTTTGTTATTCTCTCCTTACTAAGGCAGAGGCCCCAGGAAGCAGGCAGAGTAGTGAAAAGAGCTTGCCTTAGTGTTTTAGGAGGGAAAAGCTTATACTTATTCACTGCATTCTGGCAATGGCTATATTTATAATATTCCTTAGGGTGGGGATAGGGATTTTTGCATTCATGTAGCACTTCGGTAGATTTTGTTAGGCATCTACTATATGTCAGATGTTACATTATCTGTTAGGGCTTCAGACATGAAAAGGACACAGTACCTTACCCACAGGAAGTTTCATATTAGAAGTGAAAATAAAATGGCAGACTGGAAAAAATGACAATGTGTGGAGGTTAATACTGGGAAGAAAATCCTTAAGTATTTCCAGAGGTCACAAAGCTCACTCTTTCCTATGTTCCAAGAGCTAAGGAATGTTGTCATAAGGGTGAGGTTGTTCTCCTTCTGGCAATTTTGCGAGTACCCAGGGTGCTATATAACCTAAAACTCAATAGAAATACTAGGTTTTTTGCTTTTTTGTTTTTTATCTTTCAACTTAGTTCTAGAACCTGGTTAGAGGACTCTTGGTACATGTGTAGAGGAAAGAACTAGGTTTGTAGCCACATGGACTTTCCTTCATGTGATTCTAGCCATGGGACTTCAGCAGAGTAACTTGAACCTGAATCTCCGTGTCAACAACCCGAAAATACCCACCTCATGTGGCTGTTGCATTTGATGGCAAACATGTGAACGTGCCTGAGGCACAGTGGGTATCTCGTCATGTTAATTCATTATTTCCCATTTATAAATGTTTCTTTGATGTTATTACCACAATTTTTTTTTTACATTGAGTATCTGATGCCAAAAATGTAAATGAGTTGGAAATAAAAGGCATTTGCCTAAACAGACAGCAGAAAACATAGAAAAGTAAGGTTCATCCTGAAACCCCAAAGGCATCTTGGTCTCTGTTTTGTGGGTAAAGAGATCAGCTATCAATAGTCATTAGTGATTTAAAATTGAATCACTTGCAAAACAACTAGTAAAAGGGTGATAATTTTTCATGCTCAGGAAAGATGACCCATTCGCGGCTTCAAAATTAACAGCAAGAAATATGTTGTCAATATGACAGCAACACAGACCATAATTAATCAGATCCCAGTCCCTCTGTCTGCTGGGAAATCTCCCGAGCCTGTTCCAAGCACCTTAAAAGATAAAAGTTGACCTTGCCCCACTTGCCCAATAATAATTTATAGATGTGTAAACATTTACCACAACAATTACAGGCTGGCCTAATGAAATTCCAGGGGCACAAGTCACAAAAGACCTGAATGTGCATCATAAATTCAGATCAGTCCCGCAGGCTGGGATCTGCAGATCAATTATAAGTCAAGGCAAATCCTTTCAAGAGCATACCTTTTCCAGGCGATGGGGGGCTGGGGGCTTTGTGGCCTGTCAGGACCCCTTAAGGGATCCAGACATATATGTGCCAGATCCTGAATGCTAACCCTGTGATATTCTTCACTTAGAAGCCAGTGAACTTTTATGAGCCTTTACTTCCTCATCTGTGAAATGGGTAGGTGACGATGGGCTTCCTTGCACAGTAGTTGTGAACACGATCACTTCATCCATTCATTTGATAAGTACTTCCTAATTATCTTCTATATTCCAGAAATCTAGTGATGACACAGTTCCTGGCTCTTGGCAGATATGAAAGAAATGGTGGCTATGACATGTTTATCATAATAACCAGCATCATTACTGTTGGAAGTTTATTCCTTAGGCATTTTATTATGATGATGTAACAAATTTACTCCTTGGGAAGTTAGAGGACTAGAAGAAAAATAGGAAACTGGGAAAAGCTACCAGGTTACTAGTAACTCTTCCAAGCCCCTCGGAGACTGGTGTTGGGGTTTAAGCAAGGGGAAAAATGAAGGAAACTTCTCTCTTGCATCACACAGACAGAACTGTTAAAGGAGAGGAGACTGACATGACCTGGGGTTGTGCCTGAGACACATCATTCACTCCTTATGGTAATTCTGTTGAGTTCGCTATTGCTATCCCCACTGAACTATAAAATAATTGAGATTTCAGGAGGTGAATCCCAGAGAAAGAGAAGTAAGTGACAAAGACCTTTGATTATAGACTAACGAATTTGGGAGGAACCTGTGAGGACAAATGACTCCCAGAGTCCTGGGAGAAAATGGTTACCCAGCCCGGGGAAGGATATCCCCATTCAGGGAGCAGGAAAGAGCCAGCACCTGCCAACCTCCCCTAGGCAGCTCGTGAAATGGGAGACAGACAGGAAACACACAAGTGCCACCTGCCTGTTTCTCCCTCCAGCCATGCATTCAGATGTCATCCTACACGGTGAATGGGAATATTCAGGAAAATGATGGTCTCATCTAACATTTCACGGGCTGCCATTGCTGTCTGCTTTTAGCAAAACTTGATCCTATTAAAACAAATGCAAATGCAAGACAAGTGCCCTGAATGCCACACTCAGAAAGCACTGTCTCTGATTAATCCTAAATGTGACCGTTCGATGTGTGCACTTTTCTTTTCCTTAAGTATAAAGCCCATTTGTGAAGAAAGATTTGTTCCAACTGATTGCTTGACTACAAATCTCAGCACTGACATCTTTTTTTTTTCTCCTTCGTTACTAAAAGAATCAACTTCAGACCTCTGATTTTTTAAGAGTATTTGGGAGTAGAGAACCTAGGCTTTGATTAGTTGATCCAGGTCCTGGGTAACCCATACCCTATTTCAAACTACCCAGATGTGGGGGTGCTTTAAAGGAAATGTCTCCCAGCTGAGCCCAGTGGTAAAAAGTCAAGTTTGTGAGGCAAACCTCCTGAGATAGAACCCTAGACAGGATTTAAAATACTTACACAAAGTACTTAAAAATGCGCCTGACACAGGTTCCTCTGGGTGACTCAGTCGGTTGAGAGTCCAACTTCGGCTCAGGTCATGATCTCGAGGTTTGTGGGTTTGAGCCCCGCGTCGGGCTCTGTGCTGACAGCTCAGAGCCTGGATCCTGCTTCAGATTCTGTCTCCCTCTCTCTGCCCGCCCCCCCACTCACACTCTGTCTCTCTCTCCTTCAAAAATAAATAAACATTAAAAAAAAAATTTTTTTTTTTTTTAATTTTTTTTCAACGTTTTTTATTTATTTTTGGGACAGAGAGAGACAGAGCATGAACGGGGGAGGGGCAGAGAGAGAGGGAGACACAGAATCGGAAACAGGCTCCAGGCTCCGAGCCATCAGCCCAGAGCCCGACGCGGGGCTCGAACTCACAGACCGCAAGATCGTGACCTGGCTGAAGTCGGACGCTTAACCGACTGCGCCACCCAGGCGCCCCTAAAAAAAAATTTTTTAATGCCCCTGACACAGGGGCACCTGGGTGGCTCAGTAAAGTGAGCATCCAACTTTGGCTCAGGTCATGATCTCACAGTCTGTGAGTTCGAGCCCTGCGTTGGGCTCTGTGCTGATAGCTCAGACCCTGGAGCCTGTTTCCGATTCTGTGTCTCCCTCTCTCTCTCTCAAAAATAAACAAACATTGATAAAAATGTTTCTGACACATATTAATCCCCAGCAGACTTTAGCTAGAATGACTATTGTCCTTGCAGAAGGGGAGAGGGCAGCTCAAGTGCTCTCATCTCCAGGTGAGATTTCTTACTCCAGGGCTCACCTCCACGTTCTCTCTGCCTGTTACACTACAATGAAGGCCAAGCACTTGCTAAGTGCCAGCCACCCTGCCAGGGATTTTGCAAGCATCATTTCACTATAGCTCCTAGAAGGAAGCACAACTTGTGATTCCCTTTATATGCGGGGTGAAGGGGGGCAGGGCACAGAGAGGTGACAGTGATGAGGTAGGTCCAGAGCCTGAGCCATTTGGGCTCGGGCCCTGCAGTCTCTGACCTGTCACATCCAGTAGCCCTCTGACCTGGGTCAGGCAGGATGCTGATGTAAGGGGGAACCTTAGAGAAGTGACATGCTCCCACTGGGCATGACAGATCCCAAGGAAACCTCTAGGAATTGGAAAACAATCCTGGAGGGCCTCCCTGCTTCCTCCAGGGCAAAGGAGGAACAAAGGATAGGAGATGGTAACAAAACCAAAGGGTGAGACCCCAAAGAGACATACTGGGTGACTCAATTATAAGAGGTTCACAAGCAGAGCAAACATCATCAGAACAGTGGGAGCCAGTGGGGAACATGGACTGAATGGAAAGGGATGGAGAGAAACGTATATCTAATTGGGGTTTGGGCTACGTGGTGATACAGTTGTCAAAAATAACAGCATTGCATTTCAGTGAGTGTGAAGTTTATCCTCAATTGGTACTAAGTTTGTAAACGACACAGAGCTGAGAAGGGTGGGGCAGAACAGGAGATGGGATGGCCGGAGGCCACAGGAGTGACACTCTAGGGCACAGGGCGGAGGCATGCTGGGGGCATAGGAGGGGCTACCTGAGTCACAGACCTGGAGTCACAGCTACTCAGCCTCGCTGACTGTCCCTCCTGTGGGCCTGATCTGAGCCTTGGGGGCCCTCCGTCGCTCATGCTACCTTGTCAGCACCCCACCTTCTGCTCCGTGGTCCAGGCTCCATGCACAACACATCGGCAGAAGGTGAAGGGAGACACCGATAAGTACAAATGCTTTCTTAGCCCCCACGAAAGAGGCCCAGCATGTGGACTCCCTGCAAATGTCTCCACCTGTTAGCTGCTGCCCCATCTCCCCGGGAGCCAAGGCAGGGTGCAGCCCAGGAACCAAGAAGTCCTCCCTCCTGGGTGGGTGCCTTGGCCACACTGGGATAAGGTGATGTGGAAATCAGTTCGTGTCCTCCATCATTATTTGAGCAATGAAAAGGTCTCACAGAGGCCTGACCCCCATTCTTTGCCAAGGCCATGATCTTGAACGCTCAACGTATTCTCATTGTAATTTGAAAAAAATGATTTGATCTGTATTATTCTCTACCCTCCAAACCAGACCCCCAGCCACCTGTGTCCTGGCACCACTTGCCCCTGGGAGTTGGCAACGTGCATGAAGCTCTGTCTCCCCTCCATTCACGCTTCCACATCTGCACCTCCCTCTGCCTAGAACGTTTCTTCCTACGTCATCTTTCTAGCAGTTTGCTAATTCCTCTCAAGACCCAGCTCATGTCCCGATGTCTGCAAACATGCCCAGTGCTGCTGACTCTGCTCCTACCCCTGTGTTCACAGTGTTTACGGCACCCCGCTGGCGCCTGGTCTCCCTCAAGACCCAACAGCTACTTACCAGGGGGGGCTAGGACTCCATTGTTCTATCCTCCCAGCATGGTACCACGTAATGGGCAAATGCTCGTTATGGATCGAGAACACACACACAATAAAGAGAACAGCACTCTGCCAAGATCTTCCTTCTTCTGGGTCCAGGGCCGCCTGCTAGGGATATGCCTCAGGGCCGCAGTGGGACCAGTGGACATTCTCCCACCGCACGTCTTCCATGGCCCAGGTCTTCCGTGTTCTGCTGAAGGCAGGACTTCCTGCACCCACAGGGTCTGGAGCAGGGGAGCCTCTTGTATCAACCACAAAAACAGAATTGAAAAGGATAATGATTTCCCCGTGTGTGAGGGGAGAAAAGGCCATTTGTCTCCAGTCTGCAGTTGACATATGCGTTCAGGCCTTTTTCTTTTCCTTCTTTTAATTACTATTATTAATTCTAAACTCCTCAACATAGAGGGGATCTAAGTGACCAGTAGGAAAAGGATAGTCTTGTTATGCACTGAAATTCTGGGCCTGTGCTGGGAATCGTCAAGCAAAGAAATTGGCTAACCCAGAGGGTAAGCGGCCCCACCTCCAGAGTCCAGAGCAGCTGCTGCCTGGGATCCAGGGAAGGCCTTGATGCAGGGTTGCCATGGCGACAGAGCTGTCACAGGCCCAGGGCCTTGCTGGGTAAGCACAAATGGATGGCATGCAGGATCCCTCTTTTCAATTGAAGATTACCACTAATTTGCAATTAGTTGGAGGAAAATTGGAGATGGAGAAAAAGGAATTGCTCCTTTCAGCAAACAGCCACAACTACTGAAACTGACTTTTCCCCTGAGTCACCGTGGACAGGGAAGAAAACTTGTATCTCAAAAGAACACAGGCGATGGTGCTGGATAGAAGGAATGGATCCTGGTTCTCCCATGTCAGGGCTGTGTTACCTTGAAGAAGTCTTAGCCTCTCTGGCTTTACTTTCTTCAGCTATCAAACCAACACATGGTTAATATGAAGGTTAAATGAAATAACAGTAGTTAAGTGCCCAGCTAACGCTGAGTCTCACTGTCACTCTTGAGATTTTTCACTCATTCACAAAGTCTTCTCCCCTTTCCTTGCCATTCTCTCTATCCAATTTGTTCATTTTACTAATACTCATTAAGCATCTTTCTGCCCTGGCGTAGTCTAGAAACTGCCGCTCATCAGGTCCACAGGCAGCTATCAGTCAGAATCACATCCTACTTATAGCCCTACAGGGCATTTCACGTTCGCCACCTTCTCCATGATGTCTTCCAGGGTCCATCAGCCCCTTCTCTTCTGCATTCCTGCCAACCGGGAGAGTCAAGACTCTCCCTTGACCCTCAGCACAAGATCTTCGTAGGTCCTTTAGGAGCTGGAAAGATTCCAGGAGCTGAGGTTCATAGGGCTGATAGCCCAAGGCAACAATAAAGGCAGGGACTGTGAGAAAAGGAGAGTCAGGACTTGCTAAGTCTGAGATCTGAGATCTTCCGGAACAGGGACTGGGCTCTGCTCATCTCTGAGGTCTGACCCCCAGGATGACCATGCAGAGTGGGCACCAGATCGCTGGCTGGCTGGGGAAATCCCGCTGGAACAGCTAGAACAAACTGAGCTGTTCCCTCTGCCTAGAGGGCCCTTCTCCTCTGTGCCTTGCAGAAACCCACACTTCTGGCTTCAAGTCCAAGGACCCAGAGTATACATGGGAAAGAGTCTCTTGGTCTCTCTGTGCATCCACCCACCCCTACATTGTCAGGAGGAGCTGAGAGCTAGTCCAGAGGGGAGAAGTGCTGGACATTTGTCAAACAAGCTCCTGTTATCCCTCCTCCCAAAGGCCACGCGGCACGGGGGCTAGAGGTACAGACTGTGCCCAAGTCCTGCCTCTCACTAACTGTGTGACCTTGCACAAGTTACTTCTTGAAGCTACATTTCATTCTTTGCAAAAATGAGTAATGATGATTTGGTATTTCCAGGGAACAGCCTGCTGTCCAAGTCTGAATCGCAGGGCCAGGAGTAAAAGCTGTTCTCGTTCGAAAATCGGGACACGAACCAGTAAGTGCAGCAGGAGCTTCACGGTGACGGGAGTGAAGAACTCAGGCCCCTGGCCTGCAAGAGCCGGGCAGTAAACCAGAAGGAAACCAAGGCTGCCATGCTGTACACAAAGCTGGCATCCAGAGCAGCACTGGCACTGGCGTTTCCAGCTCACCTTCTTCCTGCTAGAAGGGATGACATTGACTAATGGAGGATCATCCACCCACACAGTAAGCCACAAGGAATTTTGAATTCCATTACCCAGCAACTCGTCCGAGATGCCTCTCGGCTCACCCTCAGACGGGAAGTCTCACCCAGCAAATGGAGGGCCCTGGGAAGCAGAATGGTTCACGGGGATGGAAGGCTGGCTAATTAAGTCCTTGACCAACACCAAGCTGTTCTCCCCTCATGATGCCTTTCCCCTTTCTGGTAGAGGTGGAAAGAGGGCAGAAAGGGTCAGAACAACCATGTTCTAACAACTGCTCCACTGTGGGAGCCTGGAGAGGGGATCTGATCTCTTTGAGTTCCATGTGCCTTCTCTAACAAATGAGAATACTACTGCTTCCCATGAGGGAAGAAATGTGTGCAGCCCTCGAAAAAGCCCTCGGAAGCCCAAGATCACTGATGAGGGACACTGGCCATCATTGGTGACAGTGACCTGCAGAAGGTTTTATCGTCATCCCCATAAAGACAGCTTTCATTTTTCAAATGTGGGGTCCACCGATCTTGGGGGCTTACCATTCATTAGTTCATATACTCTCAAAATAATGGACAGGGATGTTCTTATTATACCCCTCATGACAGCAGGGTGATTGAAACTCGGGATTAACGACTCGCCAATGGTCACACCACTTCTTAAATGCTCAAGACAAAATGTGCACCTATCCCTCTGACTCCACAGCCCGTGTCTCCAACCCCATCCCATCCTGACACCATTAATCTAGACCACTTACTGAATCCCAGAAACCCTGAGGGGCTTTGGGTCTGCGTTTTACAGTAGTAATTTAATAGCATCACAGCTATTAGGTAATGCAAGTCCTACTTTAGAGTTTGTTTTTTTCTGGATCACAGGGTACAGGGCATGTGAAGGAGTATTTTCTGGCCAATCTCTGATTAATGCTGGGTGTTAGGGTAAGGCGGACTCTTGTAAATAATTCAGCTGCCACTGAAACACTTTCATCAATACCTCTCACCACTGAGCACCAGCTAATACTTGTACTTCTATCTGGGGGTGGCTTCCTAAAGGGAAAACAACCAGGGGCGCCTGGGTGGCTCAGTCGGTTAAGCGGCCGACTTCAGCTCAGGTCACGATCTCACGGTCCGTGAGTTCGAGCCCCGCGTTGGGCTCTGGGCTGATGGCTCAGAGCCTGGAGCCTGCTTCCGATTCTGTGTCTCCCTCTCTCTCTGCCCCTCCCCCATTCATGCTCTGTCTCTGTCTCAAAAATAAATAAAACGTTAAAAAAAAAAAAAATTCTCTCTAAAGGGAAAACAACCAGCAATCAAAAGAGCTGGGCCTAGGAATGTGGTCCCTTGCTCGTGGCTCATGAGCAGACTTTCTCTACCGTGACACATCAGCTCAGCCTGCCAGCAAAGACTCAAGTTTTGCTGGCCAGGATGGTTGATGATCAAAGCACGGTCTTTAAGATTTACCACGCATCCCAAAAGAACCCTAAACTGTGCATTGTTTACCCTTTAACGAACACACACTTATTAAACACCTGCCACAACCACTGTTCCTACATCCTGGCTGAACCAGCATCACCTAGCAAGGAGACGATAGATAGAAGTGGATACCTAGATGCCACTCCTGCTGTGTTGAACCAGAACCTCGTAGATGAAGTCTAAGCATGCATTCAGAGAGTAGGTGCTCAATAATTTCTATGAGTTTACAGCAACGACAAGAACTGTGGCTTCTCGGGGTAATACTGTCTGATGCTGCACAGACACTGGCTCCACTACTTACCAGTGCTACATGACCATGAACAGGATTCTTGGTCTTTCTGGAACCTTAGTTTACTCTTCCACAAAATAGGCAAATTAATAGGGAACTTTAGCAGCTTTTTTGAGACGTAATTCAGATGCCCTACAATCCATCTATTTAAAATGTACAGTTCAATGGCTTTTAACATATCGGGCATCCATTCCACAATCAATTTTAGAGTATTTTCATTTCCCCCAAAAGAAACTCAACCCCCTCTCATCCCCCCCCCCAGTCCTAAGCAACCATTAATCTACTTTTTTCACTATAGATTTCCCTAATCTGGACATTTCTTATCAGTGGAATCATGTTACACACACACACACACACACACATACATTGTTCTTTGTGACAGACTTCTTTCACCCATGTTGAATCACGCATTAGTATTTCATTCCTTTTTATTACCAAATATATTCCATTAAATAGATATGTCACATTTTGTTTATATGTTCATTAGTTGATGGATACTTGGTATTTTTTTCATATACTTTTTGGCCATACATAGACCTTCTTTGGAGAATCTCTATTCAGATCCTTTACTCATTTTCAATTGGTTTGCCTTTTTATTATTGAGTTGAAATATATTTTATATATTCCAAATAAAGTCCTTTTTTGTTTCGATGTCAGTTTATACACATATTTTTTCTTTTGTTGCTTATATTTTGTGTGTCATATCTAAGAAGCCATTGCTGAATCCAAGGTCACAAAGATTTGTACCTATGTATTCACCACAGAATTTTTAGTTTTTATTCTTACATTTGCATACTTTTTACAAATTTGTTAAATGTTTATTTATTTTTTGAGAGAGAGAGTACAAGTGGGGAAGGGACAGAGAGAAATAGAGACACAGAATCCGAAGCAGGTTGTAAGGCTCTGAGCTGTCAGCAAAGAGCCCGGTGCAGGGCCTGAACTCACAAACCATGAGATCATGACCTGAGCTGAAGCTGGACCTGTAACCAACTGAGCCACCCAGGTGCCCCTACATTTGCATACTTAATTGGAGCTCATTTGTGTATATGATATAAACTAGTGGTGTCCACCTTCATTCTTTTGCATGTGGATGTCCAGTTTTCCCTGAACCATTTGTTGAAAAGACTATTCTTTCCCTCACAGAACGGTCTTGGAATCCCTTTTAAATATCAAGTGACCAAAATGTGAGAATTTCAATTCAATTTCTGTAATTTTAATTCTTATACCATTGATCTATATGTCCACTCTTAAAAACGCTAGTTCTGCAGGGTCTTAATTACCATAGCTTTGTAGTAAGATTTGAACTCAGGAAGTACAAGTCCTTTTAACTTTTCTTTTTGTTTTTTTTTTTTAAGATCCTTTTGGCTACTCTGTATGTCTTGAATTTCCATATGAACTTTAGATCAATTTGCCACTTTCTGCAGAGGAGTCAGCTGGGATTTTGATAGAAAGTGCACTGAATCTGTAGATTACTTTGAGTAGTACTGCCGCCTTAAAAATAATAGGTCTTCTGATCTTTGAACACAGGAGGTCTTTCCATTTATTTAGGTCTGTAATTTCTTCCCACAGTGTTTTCCAGTTTTCACTAGTCTTGCATTTCTTTTGTTCAATCTATTACTATTTTATTCTTTTTGATGTTATATTAAATGGGCTCTGTTGCTTAAGCACAATGTTACAGTGGTAAGAGCAGACATCCTTGTCTTATTTCTGCTCTTGTGGGCAAGCATTAAGTCTTTTACCACTAGGTATAGTGTTAGCTGTGGGTTTTTTATAAATGCCCTTTATTAGGTTGAATAGGTTCCCTTCTATTCCTAGTTTGTTGAGTATTTTTATCATGAAAGGGTGTTGAATTTTATCAAATGCTTTTTTCTGCATCCTTTAAGATGATTGTTTGGTTTTTGTTCCTTATTCTACTGATCTGGTGTATTAAGGTAATTGACTTTGGATGTTAAAGCAACCTTGCATTCCTGGGAGAAATCCAACTTGGCCACAGTGTATAATCCTTTTTATATTGTTAGATTTGTTATGATACTATTTTGATAAAGATTTTTGCATCTATACTCATAAAGGATATTAGTTTATAGTTTTCTTTTCCTGTAATATCTTTGCTTAGTTTCACTATCCAGGTAATACTGGCCTCCAGAATGAATTGGAAAGTGTTCCCTCTTCTAATATTTGAAAAATTTTGTGAATAACTGGTATTAATCTTCTATAAATGTATGATAGAATTTACCAGTGAAGGATTTACCATCTAATGCTGAGCTTTATCTTTTTGGGAAAGTTTTTGATTACTAATTAAATCTCTTTATCTCTTAAAGGTCAATTCTGACGTTTCTATTTCTTCTTGAGTCAGTTTCAATAGTTTGTGTCTCTATAAGAATTTTCCTTTTAATCTAAGTAATCTAATTTATTGGCATGCAATTGTTCATAGTATTGCCTTATACTTTATTTTTATATTTCCATAAGGTCAGTAGTAATATCCCTTCATTTATTTTTTATTTTAGTATTTTCAGTAGTTTTTTCTTAGATAGCCTAGTTAAATCAACTTGTCAATTTTGTTGATCTTTTTGAAAAGCCAATGTTTGGTTTCACTGATTTTCTCAACTGCTTTTTCTATTCTCTGTTCAATTAATTTCTACTCTAATCCTTATGAATCCTGTCTTTCTGCTTGTGTTGAGTTTAGTTTCCTTTTCTATTTTCAGTATTTTAAGATGGAAGGTTAAATTTTTAATTTGAGATCTTTCCCTTAAATTATAGGCACTAACAACTATAAATTTTGCTCTAAGCACTGAGATAGCTGTTTTGCATAAGTTTTGGTATGGTGTATCTTCGTTTTCATTTATTTCAAAGTATTTTCTAATTCCCCCTGTGACTTCTTTGAGCTATTGGTTATTTAGTAGTCTGTTGTTTAATTTCTACATGTTTGTGACTTTTCCAAATTGCTTTCTATTAATTAATTTCCAGTTTCATTTCATTGTGGCCAAAGACCATACTTTGTACAATATTAATCCCTTTTACACTATTGAAGATCATTTATGGTTTATAATATGGTACATCCTGGATATCAATGCATTCTTGAGAAGACTACTCTGCTGTTGTTGGATGGAGTGTTCTATAAATGTTAGATCTAATTTACATACAGTATTTTTCAAATCTTCAGTTTCCTGCTTTGTTGGCATAGAGTTGTTCATAGTATTCCTTGATACATTTTTTAAAAATTTCTGTAGGGTCAGTAGTAATATCCCCTTTTTCATTTCTGATTTTAGTAATTTGAATAGTTCTGATTTTTCCTTAGTGGATTATTGCCATCTACAACTTTAATTTTTGAAATGTCTGTTTCTCCCCTCAATTCTCTAAGCCTTTGCTTCACGTATTTTGGGGCTCTGTTGTTAGATGCATACATGTTTATAGTTGTGGCTTTCTGATGGATTGATACTTTCTCATCAAAAAATGTTCCTCTTTAATTTTAGTAACATGTTTTTTGTTGTTCAAGTATACTTCATCTGAGATTAGTATCCTGACCACAGTCACCGGGGTTTTGTGAGGGATTAAAAGAGCTAATCCATATAAATCACATAGAAAAGCATGTGGCACAGGGCAAATGTTTGATAAACACTAGCTAATACTGTTACCCATGTGACACTGTTGCAGTGGCCTTACATGCCTGAGCTCAGGTAAGTCTTGCCACATCCAACCCTGTGGTGCACACAGTTCTCTATATTTTATAAAAGACATTGAGGAACAGAGTTCACCTAGATTGTCCAAGATCCTCAAATCAAGACACTGGTCCAGTTGGATCCTTCCTACTCCAAAGCCCAACCTCTGTTCTGTATGCTCTGCCTGCATGGAATGGCCAAAGTAGTTAACTTTATAGTAAAACTGAAGGCAAATTGTAGCGGCCAATGGACTTGGAGGTCATAAGAGCTTGGAATAAATCTTGGAGCCACTAATCACTGGCTTGAGGGCTTTGAACAAATTCTTAACCTCTGCAGGTCTCAGCTTCCTCATCTATGACATGGTGGTGGTGATGGTGCTTCCACCAAAGGTCATTACGAGGATTAACCGTGACAAACCGCGAAATTTACAAACCACAAATTTCCTGGCACCTACAGTTCAGTCAGTAAAAGGTGGCTGCTATTGACGTTATAATTCTCATTACTACTAAGAATATGTGCGTTAACATATCTACCAGAGTATCTAAGAACTGCCACAAGGTAGACAAAAGGAAGATACGTTGTGTTTAAAGAAAGGAGCGGTCTCCCCTGACTCAAGGACCGTCAGAGGATTCCTGAGAAATGTGACATTTCTGTAGGACCTTGAAAAAGGTAGAATGAGGGTAGATGAGCAAGGTATGACTGGCCTGGTGAACAGCAGAGCCAAGGCACCAAGGTAGACAAGCACTTAAATGGCAGGGAATGTGAAACATGCTGGAATTCCTGTGTCCACACAGCTCTGGCCTCCTTTGAGAGTGCCATCCTAAATTCTTGGTGCCATAAAAGTTAAAGCACACCAATAAAGGAAGAACAGGTGGCTGAAGATACAAAAGGAGTGATATCATAAAGCAAGAATCTACATTATCTCTTTACCCCACCACTGTTCTCCCCCTCCTGCTTGCCTTTATCTCACATGAGTTTATTCAGAGCCCATCTGTCTGGTGCTAAAAGCTCTGTAGGGTGCAGAGGACTGGTTTGGAGAAGTAGCATCCTGGAAAGCTCAAAGCTCCCCTCAGTTCTGTGCTCAGCCCAGGTATCCTCAGCCCAGGACCTTTATGGCATCCCTAGAATCTGGACAGTGGTGAAGGAGTGAAGGATCCAGCTGAATCCAGGGGGAAGAGGTAGGAGAAGATGCTGGGATCTTGCATCCTTCAGCACCACTCTGGAGAACACTGGACTATGGGCATGGTTCCCTACTCCTACCTTATCAATTCTGCCACTGTGATCTCCTTCAC
Organism: Neofelis nebulosa; assembly: GCF_028018385.1. NCBI lineage: Eukaryota > Metazoa > Chordata > Mammalia > Carnivora > Felidae > Neofelis > Neofelis nebulosa. Next base: position 42,066,012 of record NC_080798.1, read on the forward strand.
ACAGCACCCTGACCTCCAAGGTGGAGGAAACGAGGGATATCTGCATGAGGGGCATCGGCACGGGCTGCCACTTTCTGGGACAAGCCCTCCCTCTAATCTGCTCTGAACTGGGCTTTGGGCTCATCAATTTCACAAGCATGACTCAACGATGACTTCGCTTTTCCCCAACAGTCTGTGTGTTGGTATTCTTTTTATAGGCTTCCTATAGCTCAAGTGAGGCTCAAAGAGGCAAGGTCATTTGCCCAAGGTCCCAAAGTAATAAGTAAAGTAAGTCAAGAGCTATACAACTTCACTCACAATGCTATCAATCCTTTTTGTTTAGGGGCATGGGACACCAGACAGCTCAGGGGTGCTCCTGAAATATACCAGATGTGGCAAAGCTGAAGCGAAGGAACCATGTATTACCTGTTGGGCTCAAATCACAGGCCCACCTCAGGGTAATGAGGGAAGTAAATGGAAGGAGGCAGGGACAGGAGAGAAGGGCCAGCAGGCAGGTGGAAAGTCTCACTGACAGCGTCCAGTGAGCTGGGCAAACGAGACAAGGCGATCTTCAATGCCAGGTCAGAATTTAGAAAGTATCTCATCTTTATCCCACCAAAGGACACAGCCCAGCCACCAGGAGTCTAGCACCTTGCAATTAGGGGGGAGGGGAGGAGGCTCAGACTTGGGTTCAAGTCTCCAGTCCATGAGATCAGGGACTGGCAAAACCAAAGGAGTAGCAATGACATTAATTTATCACCCATTATTCATCAGAAGCTCTTATACCTTTCATTTCCTTATAGTCCCCACCGTGCCCCAATAAGGGATTAGTCTGTACACCTATTTTAATAAATGAGGATGCTGCAGCCATGATAAGCTAGTGGTTTACAAGCTCCATGTCCCCTCCTTCTGTGGCACACAGGTGGATGACACTTCCCAGCACATGGCTTTTATGTGGCTCCAGAACGCAGTCCGATGAAATTGGGAAAGACGCATATAGGTCTCATACATACTGCTTGGTCCTCATATTTCCCCACAAGGTCCTCCACACCCCCCTTCACTTGTCTGTTGGCTGGACTCAGAAGCCCCCAAAAGAAGGAGCCCGGGTCCCTGAGTGACAGCTTGGAACAAGCTGAGGTAGAGCCTTCAGCAAAAGCCCGGGAGATGCAGCCCTCTAGATAACCAGTCGTGAGCCCCACTGCTCTGTCATTTCATCACTGTGACCTTGGTGTCCCTTTCTGCACAAGATAAGGATGAGACGGGGTGATGCCCAAGGCTCCTCGAAGACTGCGACAAGGAGATGTGTATGCTTCTTTAAGGGGAGGAAGAAGAAAGATAGCGAGGACTCCTCCTCCTTCCCAGCAGCTCTGCGGCCTTTCTTTGGGGCCATCTGTGGGGCCTGTGCAGCACCTCCATTAGAACGCAGGACACGTGCAAGGGTGGCGCCCGTACCCTTGACACCCTTCCCGGCATTGTCACTGATGCATCGGTTCATTTTCACCCACGACAGGTGTGACCTACTTACGGCCACCTCCCCGGGGAGCGGTCACTACGATGACATCAACCCCTATTCAAGCCGCCCTGTCCCCTTTGGTCTGAAGGTCCAGCACCTCCCAGAGGCACAAGCCTAAGGGATACTTGTCTTCCTTCCTTCTTGCCTGGACACTCCCTACAGGGCAGTGACATTTCATTTTCCACGGAGGCTCGCAGCCGGCTCCACCGTGCTTGGTCCCGGGAGACCTGCAGAGAAGGCGACAGCTGCCTGCTCAGGGCCATGAAGGCCATTTCTGCCACCAGAGTCCTAAACAGGGGACATGCCTGGCTTCCTAAAACCCTCCCTAGGTTATTTGCTGGCAGTGTTATTTCTCTCCCCGTCTCGCTTCTCCATCTCCCTCCCGTGAATATCTGTCCTCACCAGTCACTCTCCAGAGGCATTTGTCTGCTGGGAAAATAGCAGTTGGCAGCAAAGGTCACGGCGGCCAGTTCTGGCTCGCCGCATACAAATGTGCCTTTTAGCTGTGGGCCCTGCAAAGAGGGACCCAGTCCTATTATTGATAAATCCTTGAAAAGACTCTAATGTATCTTCATTTCAGGGAAAACAACTGCCTTCAAGGTTGCACCAAGAAAATAAAGCAGGCGGCCTGGTGACTGATTCGAGAACTTGGCATTTTCCCGAAGATTAAAAGATTATAACACTTCTATTAGGATCACTCCGCCACGCTGTATTGATCTCATCAGGGAAGCCACTGCAGGTCTAATATGAACAGAGCGCGTTCGGGAATTAATCACGGGGGGTTTTATTACGGTTCATAGGGCGTTTCGTTCAAGCCGCATCGTTTGCAATATTTATGGCCCCGCTCCCCGGCCGTTATTAAGTGCACGGAGCTGGGCCTGCTGGGTTAGAACACAAAGTCATTCTTCAAAAGTAAATCTTATCTAAACTGTGCACACAAAGCCAATTATCTTTTGATTTACATTTTAATTCTGCGGCAGAAGCCCCAAGTGGGAATGGGAGGGGCCAGAGATGCAGATCTGGAAGGACCCGGTTCCCATCCCACACCAGCCCCCTTCCTGCAGAGGCAGGACCTCAGACAAACCTCCAAGCCTCCGGAGCCTATAGGAATCCTTCCAGATCTGTAGGAGGAGGGCCGCAGCATTTCCCTCCCAGCGTGAGAACTAGGGAGAGGGGATCCCGGAGCATCTGTCCTAGGGGGCAGGCACACAAAACTCAGCAAAGTCCTGCTACCTGATGGGAGCATTGTTTCTTCTTTTAGGAGATCCCACCTGACTTGAATTCTGGAGAGACCAATCTAAGTGGAAAATCCAGTAAAAACAGGATGAACTTTTTTTTTTAATCCCAAACTTAAGAGAAACACAGGAGTGTGCTTTATGACCCACGGAAGCTAGTTCCTAGTTCACCGGTTTCCACCTCCTGTTCTTATCTTGGGGATCAGGGATGCCTGTATTTAGCCCACAACGAGGGGCAAACCATTAGCTCTCAGGTAAAGGCCATCTTCAATCTCAGTGAATTGTTGTGAAGAATTAAACAAGATAGAACGGAAGAGGCTTAGTCCAGGATCTTACACTGAGTACACACCCAGTAACTGAAGACTTTATCACGGGAAGGGGGAGAAGCAAATAGCCTGAGGCACGGGTAATACCAGTAATCACAGCAGTGGGCCTAGTAACCATGGCAGTAAGCCTAGCAGAGTCGCAGGGACTGCAGCAGCAAACAGGACAACAGTGGTCATGGCAGTAGCACCCGTACTGGTGGCAACAGTGAGACCAGCAGTGGTTGTGGTAACGGTGGTGAAGAAGTGTCCAGGCCCCAGCGCTCGCTCCCTGTGTGACGGTAACCCAGTCACTTAACCTCTCTGAGCCAAAGTCTTAACGTTTATAAAACGGCAGTGAAAACACCTCACTCTCACAGATCTTGTCCATACCGAATCCGATGTCATGCAGAAAGCTCTGCCTGGCCTACAGCGGCTCAGAAAGCTTTTGTTTCCTTCCCGATCAGCCTCCACCTACCCCTTATCTCTTGTTTTCTCCCTGTCCTGAGCTTCCGAGTCTCCAGCACTCTACGCCCACACATCCGCAGTTGGAGTCTGTGAACTGGGATAACGGGAAGAGACTAGATCAGGAGGCCGGTGGGCGGGGTTGATACCAGATGGAAGCCCTCGTGCTTGTATCCTCGTCCCAGTATGATGTGTAGACAGAAGGAGAAGAGGCAAGTAAGCCCTTCGCATGGGCCTGGCCACCAAGGGCATTCAATGCCGGGTGTCCCCAGAGAAAGACTCTTCACCTTCCTGACCTCAGTTTCCCCAGCTACACAACAGGCATCATGGATATCTTTTCTATTTAACAGTGATGCCCAGACTAAGGAACCTGCTAGAGCTTCTTGGGCTCTAGAAGGGCTTCACCGTCTCTCCATTCACAGAGCCTGATACAGTCCCTGCATACAATAGGTGTCCAATTAGTAATGATTGCATCACTCTGGCTGCAAAAGAATTCTCTGCCACATATCACTGTCAGGAAGTCACGTGGTATCTTTCACTTGAACATGTCTAGTCTCAAGGAGTTCATCATCCCAAGACTCGGTCCATTTCCCCATCAAATAACTGTAGCTTCCTAATACGGAACGGAAATCTACAGCCCCGTTGCTGCCCCTCCCCCTTATCCCGGCTCATGCCCTTGGGATCACAGGAAACACATCGATAGGACAGTGCTCCCAGTACTACGTAACATGCCCTCAGCCCTTCTTTCTCACAGGCTGAGTGATACCAGTCCTTCCACCGTTTATCTCATGACATGGCTCTTTCGCTTCCCAGCCCAGCAAGCACCGACTGCACGTGCAGCTCAACAGGCCTGCGCTGTCATCTAGAACACAGCCACGGGAAACAGCTGCCTGCCTCTGCTTACAAGTGTCTCCCATGACGTGGCCACCCTCTCGGCCGCTCCGCTCAGGCCCTCAAGCCGAGCCCAACTCCAGGCACAGTTTGACCAGTTCAGAGAGACACCCCGGCCCCTAGCCCAGCACCGGCATGTAGTAAATACCCAGGAAGGCATGTTCAGTCAATGTTCCCCACCTGGATATCACCTTCCTCCTTCTAAAGGTACACGGTTACTAACCTCCTTGTCTTGTAGGGAAAGCTAAGGGAGAGGCCGACCCGGCATGGGTCCCATAGGACAGAAGCCAAGAGTTTGAGCATCTGGACCAGTGAATAAGCTGGATCTACTGGTGTGCACAGAACACAAGAGAGCAACAGCGAGCTCTGCTAGCCAGAGAGAGGACCGACAGGTGTCTCGCCTAGAAGGACAGCTTGAGACAAAGTCCCTCACCAGCGGGCGGATGCCAGAATCCTAGGATGGAGGGGCTTGGGGGGTGGCATGCCCGCGGATTAAGTTAGGGACAGGCCCAAAGAGGTAGAACAGAGAGCAGACAGTGAAAGTCAAGTGTGCTGGCTAGAGAGAAATTCTAAACCCATAATGGGGACAGGGCTTCTGACGGACGTGTGTGACCCTGCGGCCAGACATCAGCCAGAGGCACATAAGCTTGGTCTGTGGCAGCCAGCACCACTGCTTCCTGAGACAAAAGAGGGAGCAGCAGGAGAGAAGAACAAGTGAGGGAAGGAAGAGGAAGAGCAAGAGAGCGAGCAGAAGGGTGAGAGTGGACGGAAGTGGGTGGGTGAGAGGGTCGGCCAGAAGGAGGAGATCCATGGCGTATTCCAACATTAAACCCCAACCCCGTGAGCACTTCACAAACTTGGCTGAGCGAACAAGGCATCTTCACCGTAAAAGAGACTTGCGTTTCCCTCCACCCCCAGTGTCCCGCCTCCGCGGCAGGAGATGCACAGCAGTGTTACCACCACACGTCACGCACCTTGTAAGCCCGCTGGCTCCGCTGGCTCCGCTGGCTTCCTAGGAAACCCAGGTAGCACTTCCAGGAGGCCTGTAGCTGGGAGCTCGACGCAAACGTCCCTGGAAGAAAAGAGCGCCTGTCACGTGTTCGGTTTTTAGCTGAGAAAACCCACCGCTTCCGGAAGTGACAGAAATACAGCTTTGTGGATTTCGAACAAACAGGCAAGAGCACATCAGTTAAACAGCACAGCCCTGGTTCTTGCCCTTTCATCGGACAGGGAGTGGCTGCCTGAGGGCACAGATACCGAAGGGTTTCCAGCACACAATTAGAAGGACACCACGGGCTACCACTAAAGACCCGTGCATTTTGTGATCCTGAATCCGGAGGCTAATTTTCAGAGGTTTATAAAGCAACTGTAAAAATAGCTCTCATACTGGCTCAATTTGAGAATACTCGTGCTAAAGCTATAGCTCCTAATCTTCCCCATTAAAGTTTGACACACACTTTAAATTGAATATATACATGTAGATATATGTGTATAGGAATACATGCATATGCATGAATGAAATAATAGACGGTACCCCATCTGCACACTCCTGGTGAGCTCTCAGTGCGGGATGAATTCTGTACATGCTGAATGAGAAGAGAACAGTATGCAGTTGCCATGCAGCACAAATACACAAACACAAGTCTGACTGTTGGCCAGTTAGGCTTATGAAATCGTCTAGGAAAACAAAAGCCATCAATTCAAAGAGGTTAAAGACAAATCCCAAAGGCAGGAATGCAAACCACCAATCAACATATAAAAAGTTGCTCAGTCCTTCAGACAACAGAAGAAACAGAACAGAACCAGTAATGATTATCTTTTAATTTGGCAAAAACTAATTAAAAATACTAATATTCAAAGCCAGCAAGGCTGTGGGAAGACAGTTACTCCCATTCATCAGTGAGGCAAATAGACATGGAAGTAGGTACAACACTGCCTTTTGAGGTGTCTACTAACAAACAGCCTTGAAATTGTTTATTGGACACAGTAAAGATAGACGTTCTGTTTGTTTTGGTTTTTGGTGGGGTTTTTTTCTTTTGTTTGTGTAATCACAAACAGAAAATCTAGCCAAGACAAGAAAAGTGATGTTCCAACATGAACGTAGGGAAGAGGAGAATCATGGGATGAAAAGAGGCTTGAACAAGGAAACGGACGTGAGCAGTCCAGACAAGAGCTTTCCTCCAGAACCATAACTGCCTAAAGGTTTTACCAATTGCCCTGTGAAGAAGGATCAGAAGGGAGATCAGAACTACTCTGCAGTCACCTGTCACTGTGGGCTTACGGTGACCTAGAAACCTCTATTAAGAACATGCCTGGGGCTGGGGCAGGGGGCGGTCCAGGCAACCTCAGCCAGTCCCTGTGTTTTCACAAGAAAAGGAAAATCTTCAGAGAATACTATAAAGCACCAAGTGAGGCTGGTTCCATGGAGACTCTGGGGCCTGAGTGGGAAAAACAAGATAGCATTCCCCGAAAGCTCTTGAAGAGCCCCAAACCCAAGGGGGCTCATTTCTATCTGAGATGGACAGCAGCTCCTTGCTCATGGCCATTGAATGCCTTTCCTGCTGCCTGTGTTCTCAACACTGCTCCCCACCAGCAAGGATGAGCAACATCGAGGTATCTCATGTGCCACTGGACTTACACTTTTCCCACAAAAACCGTCTTCTCCAAAACAGACACAAATGCAATTCTGGAAAGGGAAGGCAAGCCAGGAGTGATTTCAGGATGTCAAGTGACTCATGTGGCTGTGTAAGTCTCTGGTCCTGTGTCTCTACAGGTTGCAAGGCTTTCTCACCTTCTCTTTGTATTAAAAAAAAAAAAAGAAGTTGTTCAGATTTATAAACAAAGTTCCTGATGATGGCTGCCTAGTTAGTATTCACACTCAACATGCATTATTTGGAGGGTTTTCTATTATTATCTGGCCAGAGACTGTTCAGGAATGTCCTCGTTGAAGAAGCCATGAGCCTCGCCTTCATTCCTGGTACTTACTTCAGTGACTTTCCAGGATCAAAGGGCTCAAATAGAACACCTTCAACTAGATAGAAATTAACCATCCAAAAAGTTCAAGTTGTGGGCATTCACTTCTATATTTGAATCTGCTGGGAATATATTTTATCAATTCAATACATTGATTCTGCAAATGCTTATTGTGTCCTCATCAGGCACTGTTCCGGGTGCCCCAGAACAAGCAGTGAAGCAAAGAAAACTTCCTTGTCTGCATAGACTCTGCACTCTGAGAGGGGACACATACAGTGAAGAAGTCAAGGTTCAGAGCTTGCTGGTTTGCAAGCTCTCCCTCCACCTCTTCTCCCTGCCCGGTGGCCTGCAGCTCCAACTCCTCGGGGCCATGGGAGTCACCACAGGCTCTGTCTACCCCACGTGAAGCTCTATTTCTGCACGGAGGCAGCCTACCATCTGCCTTGCTCTGACACGGTGGGGGCAGTAACACGGCTCTGGCATGGTGAAGGGATTTGGTAGTAAAACGGAGATACATGTCATAGACCTGGCCCCAGAAACCAGGTGAAAGCCACATTTCATGCCCTAACAAAAGTAGCCTCATGAGAGAATTCAAAGAGTTTTGTTTCAAACATACTGTAGTCGAGGTGCATCTGGACGTGTAGGTCAGGATGCTTGGTGGACTGTGAGACCCCTGGTTCTAAAGGTGAGGGCCCGCCATGGAGATGGCAGGACCAGCCGCATGGAGGTCTTCCTTGAAACCCAGAGATGTGATCACCCAAGGAAACGCCGCAGAGAAAGAGAAGAAGAGGACCAAAGATGCTCGGAGGGAATGAACTTTTAAGTTAGTGAAGGAGCAAGGCAGCCAGAGCTCAGGTGTGGTGCACCATCGGAAGCATTCATGAGTACCGCAGAGGAGAAAGTTTGGGGGACAGAGGGAAAGTGAAGGGCCCCAGGTTAGGGGGGCTGAAATGGGTTCATGGGGCTTGGCAACTTGGACCTTTCTAATGACTTTCAAGAGAGGTTCCAGTGGTGGGATGGGAGTCCCATTCCACAAGAAGAGAGGACAAGGTATTAGGAAGTCAGGGATACAAGCATGCAGGTCAACTTGACAAGTTTGGGGGGGAAAGGGGAGGTGTGGTGGCTTGGGAGGAGGTGGGATGACAAAGAGTTTAAGTGGGCTCTCAGGCTGAGACCTTGAACAAGACAGGCAAGATCTGCTGAGAAGAAGGTCCCACAAAAGGCAGGAACTGCCTGGAAAGGCACGGATGCTCTCTGCTATAAGTGACAAAACGCCCCGCAAAAGTGGCTGAAACAATACAGCCTTATTTTTCACATATAAAGTACAAAGTGTCAGCCACATGTCTCAGGAAGTGATGGAAGTGCTAGAACAAGAAGTATTTTTCATGCAATCAAGATCCAAGTGACACCAAACATACACAGTTGGCATGGGAACCAGAAAGCTTGAGGGACCCAATTTTCAAAATTCATTTTACAACTGTATCTGCATTTTGTGTGGGTGTGGAGGCTAATTGTGATGCTTAGGCCAATAGAGGCACAAAAACACAGTTCTGAATGAGTTTCCTAATACTTTCTTCACGGAATAATCAGTGCTTGTGTTTTTAGACATTAAATATATTTATGTCAATCATTTTTCCACACAAGTATAACCTATAAATGTTGCTCAGTGACAGCTTCGCTGCTGAGTGGCCCAATTTTCATGTGCAGGGGCAGCGGAAGAACTAAGCTGAAGTCCCACATTCATTCCCATTCTCCCCCTCCCCAGGCAACCGCATCCCTCTGTTGAAGGATCTGATTCCAATATCTGGGGCCAATGGCATTTTGCTTGAAGTGATGGATCACTCTCATTAAATTAGGATTGGTCACCTTCATGTGACTATTTATTTTGCCTTGTGCCTATTGACCGTAGATTTTATTGATTACTAATTTCAGCTAAAATAGGCCTCAAGCATCACAGATTCTGGCTCATTCCACCAATGCTGAGGGATAGAACAGGAACCAATGAGTGGAAGGCATGGGATGGGGAACGACTTTCTAACAGTCAGAATGACCCCAGAATGGGACCAGTGATTTCTGGAGAAAGTGATTCCTCGTTACTAGGTCTGTTTAAAAATTTGAATGTTCTTCTCGTTTGGCCTAGTACCCCCAGAGCCAAGGCAATGTAAGGACTTGGGAATGATGCTGGCCTCTCACGAAAAGTCTGTATTCCTTCTTGGCTTCCAGGAGTCTCCATCACCAGCAACCTTAGTCTACCTGATTCCAACGGACTCGGCAGGCTAGTGTGTGACATCCAAACCCAACATTCTCCGGAGTCTGCACACTAGAATTGAAAAGCCCAGAGCCCTGACTCTCCTGTGGCCCTGCCAACCATTTCTTACTGCCCCCTACCCAACTGAGAACCACTGTCCAGACACTAGACCATGGAGCCACCTCCTTTAAAGCTCCCCTGGTCATTTTGATGAACGTGCAAGTTCAGACCACTCGTTCTCAGGACAAGTAAGAAACTACAGATATCACTGTCGTCCTTAGTGACCTGGGACCTACCCAGGATTTCAGTCGCCTGTCCCAAGGCTCTGCTTTCTTCAACTTCTGGCAGCCATAACTGGTTTGTAATTCTCTCTATGCACCTTATGTCCAGAGAGGGAGAAATCTGAGAACTTGGCTTTGGGCATGGGAGACCCTGGGACAATGGAGACTTCCAGACTTGCTTTTATGTGAATCCTTGGTATGTGAGGAAATGGGGGAAGTCAACAGGGCTCAGTCTGCCTTCCTAGGTCTTCTCTGCCCAGTGAACATAACTGTGTTATCTGGGGCCTTTTGTTTGCTTCCCTTGTATGTATGCTATGCACACCCCTTACCGGGACCTTCATGGGGAAGGGGTGGCTGTGTGCCTAAGCCTTCCAATCATAAACCATTTCTGGGTCTGCCCCCCACGGGAAACTGAGAGCTATTCAAGGGTTGGCCCATGTTTTTCTGTTTTCTATGTTTCCACTTCTCAGCAGAGTACGTGGCAAAAAGGACATGCTCAAAGAATTACTTATTCATAAGAAATTAATACATAAGGAATATAACTTTCCAGAGGCTGTGTGGGATAGAGGCAGGAGAAGGGAGATTTTTTTTTTTCAGTTTCCATGACAAATATGAGAAATAGGGATTTTTCTTTCCATTACACAGATGCGTGAACTCAGAGGAGAGGAATTTACCCAAGACAGAGCCAGGCAATGAGACTTCAAGTAGGACTCATAGAATTTTCTCCAGTCTGCCTCCCTCCTTTCCAGGGACTCTTTGACTCAAATCCACACTGGCACATTTGAGGCTACATAATGGGTATAACCATGACAATTACATTTTCAATTTTCAGAATCAGTTGTAAAACTTTCCAAACTTCAACAAAGAAGCATTCTAAAAATATCTGTTAACTCATGGGCAATCTTATTGTTTCCTGAGATCAAGCCCAGGGTCCCCCAGTTCTCTCTGTCCAGATAACATCAGCCATCTGCTTCTGGGTAACCACCATCGCCCTTTTCCACATAAGAGCATCTCTTGTGAACATTACCAGTATAAGATGTCACTGGCCCCATCAACCAGGCCTTGAATAAATTCTGTTGAGGGTCTCTAGATCCAATGTTGTGTAAACCTGGGCCCTTTTCTCCTACCACTCCCACACCTGCCCTTTTGTGCTCAACCTAAACTCACTCCTGGCTCTTCCCAAACCAGATCAGAGAGAAAAATACAGAGGGAAGAGTCACAGGCCTAATTGCCCAGGAATAAAGTGTTGAGATGTTGAGCATGTCAGATATTTATTAGGAGTGCCCTGCAGATCAAAACCTGGGGAAGGGATGAGAACCGAGGTCAGTAGCAGAGCGAGACATTCAGTCGTACTGCAAACCCAATGGTAGTTTTGACTAACCTTGCAGAAAGCTCTAGAGTTAGAATTGACCCTTCAGCATTGTTTCTAGTGGAGCTAAAATACTTCACACTTCCACATCAACTATTTAATTAGATTGGCCACCTGACAGAGGGGGATCGATCTTAGGTGGGTGGCTTTCTGCACCAGAAGAGGGGACAGATGTCAAGGTTGTCTGCCAACAGTCCTCCAGCACCCAGGGAAGTAAACCCTCATTGAAGGGAACTTCAGAAGCACATGATAGCACCTACCACAGTGTAGTGAAGAGCTAGTCTAGCTCCGCCAAGGTGTAGAACCAGCACATGCTTCACACCCAAGTCAGCAACTCAGAGTAACCAACCTATGAACTGGCCACATAATGTGGATTCCAAGAAGGGACACTGCCTGCCAACAGCCCCCTCCTCATCACTGTGTGCATGGGTCAACTCCTCCCGTGTCAGGAGCATGTGGGGCACTGCCCCCACTTCCCTGTCCAGCACTTCTAGGTCTCAACTGAGACTAGAGTTCGGTCCTGAATCCTCATCTGCTTCTAGGGGGCCATAATCCCTGGTCAGTCTCTTCCCAGTCCTTACTCAGGAGATTCATTCTGTTTCCATTCTGCCATAAGTGGATGGAACACAGGCAGCCATGCCTCTGCACCCACCTACCATTGATTTCCATCTATTCCCTATATTCACCTTCTCTACCGTGTCAATCCTTGTCAGATAACAAGGACTTCTTGGCCCCAAAGAGAGTTCCCTCCATCACACTGACAAGGAGCTCCTAACTGCCTGTGATAGCAGCAGGGTCAGGCTTCTAGTTCCCACTTCTGGCCATTTCCAACTGCCCACATGGCAGGAGCTCATTTTAAGTAACAAACATCTTCATGACATACGTGACTAAAGATGAGGTTGCAAGAGATTCTGAGGGGGAACTCAGAGACAAGCCTGCAAAGTTAAGAATGAGCTACATTTATAATACCACTCAGGCCAAGGACATTAATTAGGGACTTAGAGAAATGGGGAAAGATGCATAGCCACAAATCTGTCAGCGACGGTCACTTCTTAGGCATTCTCCCATTCTGTCCATAAGCATTAACAGATATCTACTTTGGGCCATACTCGTACTGGTTTCTGGGGACACAAAGGTCAAGATGCTTGGAGGAAAGTCTTATGTATACTTTCCCCCATGTTTCCACTTCACCTCCTAAAGGCTACATTTCCATCCACCTTCCTCACGTAGGGAAATGCCTTAGAGGGAACTCTGGTCCTCCTACCTTCTCACTCCTCCCTTCTTGTGCAAGGAGAATGTCTAATCCAATTGGCCAGCGTAGATTCAATGAGCTGCATTTGCCTAGTGGGTAGGGATACTGTCCCAAAGGCAGGCAACCCTTCTTTCATTTCCCTTTGCCATCCAGGCTCTAGTGCCATACATTCTCCTTCTCCTTCCTACCACTCTGTTGTGAACCCAGCAGGGCAGGACCCCTCTCAGGGGACAGACTCACCATTTTCCTTCTCTCTCTCCTTTACCCCACTCTTAACTTTTATGGTTGATGCAGGCAGGCATATAGTTCTATTTCACAAAGTTGAGAGTTTGGAGTCTACAAGTCATGCTTTTTTTTTCTTGGGATTTGTTCAAGTTTTCAGATCCTCAAGTTTAAACATAGGGTAGCAAGTAGGAGATACCACTTGGCCCCAGGTTTAAGCCACAAGCTCCTACATAGTTTACTAGAGTCTCTAGGTTTGATGACTACTGGGTGTTGTACAACCGCTATTAAAGTAGATAAAGGGATCCCCATTCAGCAATCAGTACCTTGTGTATATATTTTTAATGGTCAAATTTTGGGAAGAAGAGTGCAGGGCTTCTTTTGCTCCAAATCCCTAAGAAGACATAGTTTCTATTGTCCTGGAGTTGACTATCTAGTGGTTGAATAAAAAGAAATATTAGAAAAATACAGTAAAAAGATACCTAACCCAGCCTAAGGGAGTCATCGGTAAAGGTTCCTTTCAGAATAGATGCAGAACAGAGACTTTAGTGATGAATAAAGTAAATAAAGGTCACGGAGCAAGAGCGAATCTAGTTCAGTCAGAAGAAACTGCATTAGCAACTGTTCGGGGTCAGGTCGTGGCATGGTGTGAGGCAAGAGCCACAGGTAGCTAGCACTGGTGTGTGAGAGCTTACGTCCAGTCAGACTGAGCTCATGAGACCCTTGCAGCTTGTAAGGAGAACGTGCATATCTTATCCTCCGATTCATCTCTACATCCCTGAGGACATGCCAAAACATTATGCCCATCTTGATTGACTCTCACATCTTGGAAAACAGACCAGACTTGAGCTTCCTTCAAAGTTCTGAGCAAGAAATAAATGCCAGTCAAGCCAGGACAATGCAATCCATATACTGGAATGGCTTTGAGCCTCCCCACTCCCAGGAGAAGCTTCTATCTGTCTAACTGGTCTACCTGCATCAGTTTGACCCTCATTACTTTAGCCTTCACACCAGCCACACCGCAAATCCAAATGTAATGCCTCAATAACTCCCCAATGCTTTCAGGAGAAAGTCCAATTTCTTTATTATGATGTCACAGGTTGAATTCTTCAAGAAGAAGACCCTGAGACAAAGGTTAGCATACAGGAATGTATTAAGAAGCAGTCTTGGGATCAATCCATACGGAAGGGAAGGGATGGAAAGGGAGCGAGACTGAAAAGAAGCCTCTAATTCAGCCCTTCATTCGACCCCAAGAGAAGTTCTGAACCCAGAGGACCTTTCAGAGGTGAACCAAGTAGGGCAAAGTGACCAAGCCTTAAAACACACACGTCAACAAGTCTTGGATGCAGACTACCCTGGGGAAAGGGTCATGTCCTCGGACAAGGCAACTCAATCCAAGGCACATTCCTAAAACAAGCTGATAGCTGAGGGCCGTCTTGCCCACAGCATTTGCAGCAACTGGAGGAATAAGGCCATTGGACTTGAAAGGAGATCTAAGTGATACATCACAGCATCCAGTACGTATGGCATCCAATGATTTTTATATTCTTTTATGACCTACTATATTAGTTTTCTAGGGCTGCCATAACAAAGCACCACAGACTGGTGTCCTAAACAATAGAAATGTATTTTCTCACAGTTCTGGAGGCTTGAAAGTCTGAGATCAAGGTGCCAGAAGGACTGGTGTCCTTTTTTAGTTTGTAGATGGTCATCTTCTCCCTATCCTCACATGGTCTTCCTTGTGTGCCGGTGTCTGTGTCCTACACTCCTCTTACAAGGACAGGAGTCACGTTGGATTTAGGGCATATCCTAAATGACCTTATTTATTATTGTTTTAAGTTTATTTTATTTTGAGAGAGAGAGAATGTGTGTGGAAGGGGCTGAGAGAGAGAGAGGAAGAGAGAGAGCATCCCAAGTAGGTTCCACGCTGACAGTGCGGGGCTCAAACTCACAAACCATAAGATCATGATCTGAGCCAAAATCAACTGACTCAGTCACCCAGGTGCCCCCCTAATGACCTTATTTTAACTTCATTATCTCTTCCAAAAACTTATCTTCAAATACAGTCACATTCTGAGATACTGGGAGTTACGACTTTGACATGAATTTTGAGGAGACACAATGTGCCTGTAACACCTACCTGCCTCTTATCATTTCCCCACTATCAGCCATTCTCCCCACCATCTCTAGTCAAGTCACATCAAACAGCTGCTTTTTTTTCCCCTGAATCTTACTCACTTACTTTCAAACAAGTTAAATCCCTAAGAGATACAACATCATATGGATTCGGTGTCTAATGGCCTCAGCGGGAAGGATGCTTCAGAATTCAGCAGAAACCATGCTGCTGTTCCATGGAAGCAAGTTACCTTTCCCTGGATTGCTTGGACGTTAGTTTGCTGCCAGGGGTCACTTTTCCTGTACATGGAAATACATGTCTTGCCTACATAAAATTCAGTTTTATCTCAGGCATAAACACTTTCATTTTTGAGAAGAGCTACATGCTCCCTCTGGTTTAGAAGACCTTGCTTACAATCAGAAAAAAAAAAAAAAATGGCCTTGGGCCACAGCCTTGGAGACAAAATTGGCATTTTAGAAGTCATGATCCCAGTAGGCCTCCACGAGCTCCAAGATGAAAAAAACATTTTTTTATAAAAAGAGCTACTGGCTGACTCTGGAACATGCCATGCTGGTCTAAACCTCTATGCTTTGCACAGGCTGTGCCTTCTGCCAGAAAAGCTCTCCCTACTTTGCCCCATGGGCACCTTTATATGACCCGTGTCTCCTTCAAGAGTCAGCTAATGTGCTCACCCCTCTCTGAAGCCTTCCTCACAGTGACCTGCCTCATTAGGACATTATCTCCCTTGCCCCGTGATGAGAGACACTTGTCTCAGGATCTCTAGTGGGTGTGTAGCATGCATCTGTAAATGTGTGTCGTTTGAGTATTTGGCTGATAGTTGGTGCGTTGAGTGATTTGGCAAGGATTGTGTAATGACCATGGCTTCTATTTTTCTCAGTAGATCAGACACCAGTGTGGGTGTGGAGGAAGACAGAAGAATGGTCAGAGGGTGCAACGTTGCTGACTCTGAAGCTGGAGGAAGGGGACCGTGGGCTGAGGAAAGTGGATAGTCTCTAGAAGCCGGAAAAAGCAGGGAAAAGGGCTACCCACTAGAGCTTCCAGAAATGAATGCAGCCCTCCTGATTTTAGCCCAGTGGGCCTTCTTGCCTCCTGAACTGTAAGATAATAAATGTGTTGTTTTGAGCCACTCACTTTGTAGTAACTTGGTACAACAGGGGAACACTGGCACACCATTCCAAACAGGCCTTTCCCACCCTTGCCCTCATGCTCTAGACCTACTCCATGTATGCTGGGGAGGGTAATCTAGGTGACCAACACTGGGGAATTTTCCTGACTCAACACCAGGGCTTCTGAAGACCCAGGAGAGCCCGATATTAATGCATTTGGTGAACTCTGTGAAGGTATGTTCTGTGTGGACACCATGGTAGGAGCTATGTGATTATACGGGGTCAAATCTGCTCCAGCTTGCTCACAGACTACAGGATAGATACGGTGACACGTGCAGTGACCAAAAGCAGGTTCATAAGAGGGGCAGAAAGTGGGGCTAGCACTAAGGTTCCAGGAGAACGGTCACGGAACATCACAATGGTACCACTCTGCCCCCTCTCCACCCTCAGGTGTGCTCTTACAAAAATTAGCAATCAAGGTGACAGTAAATCTTGGAAACACCAGAACACAGATTACAAATGGGAAAAAGCAGGACAGTATTGTCAGAGATGGCACAATCAGGACTCTGAAAGACCCATCAGGCAATAGGGAGCCATGACAGATTCTGGAGAAGAGGATACAGTAAGGGTAGAGTGCGCAGGATAAGCATTGTGGGTGGCACAGACACAAAGCAGAAGGGGAACCTGGAGTGATTATCATGTTCAGCTCCGAAGCCAGATCACTGACTTTTCTTACCATTCCTAACACAATGAGTCTGACAGATCTGAAGTTGTTTTTTTAATTACCATTGACAATATTGTGAACTTCGTTCACTTAATCTCCATTAAAGTCATTGAGGATGATGCATGGACCTTTTAAGCTACTAAAAAAAAAGAAAAAAAAAACCCTGAAAATAGATTCTCAAAACTTCCCTATCCATAGCCCAACAGGCCAGACCAACAAATACTGCTTAACATTAAAGGTAAATAACTAATGCATAAACATGGAGTAAACTGTACTCCCGTTCTCTATTAATTGCCTGACATATTAATGATATTTTAACAAACCATCTGTGACATTCTTGCAGCCCAGCCTCAAAAGGTAGGTGTTGGTATATAAATTAAAGGATAATAATAAATAAAACTGTAACGAATATCCATCTAGCTTCTCACATTTTTCATGGAATTTTCACATGCCTTATGTCACTGGACTTCATAAGCACTGTGTGGAGTTGCTCTTAATAGACACTTAGAAAGGTTGAAAGCCAGGAGCCGACCCCAGGTGGCAAAGCTCGAAATGCTTTGCTCTTTTCACAGAATCACAGCGTTTCTTATGTTTGAACAAATGGCACAACATGTGTGAGAAGAGACAGGACGTGAAGCCGGATGACAGAATATCCAAGCTGAAACACCCAGCAAGGCTAAGGCAGAACAGTGACTTCCCACAAAGCCAAAGCGAGAATGGGCCCTGCCAGACCCGATGACCTTATTCCAGGTCCAGAAGTCCTGAAATGGAAGCTGTCAGCGCAGAACAGGCCTGGATGATTCAGACATACTGGTTGCAGAGCAGTGGCCAGTAGGGAATGCGGGGTTTGTTTTGTTTTGTTTTATTTTTTTTATATCCAGGGAAATGGCATTTCACTGTCACTTAAAATAAGTATGTGATTTGAAGGAGGAGGAATCAACAGATTGGGATGAAGCCATATGCCAGGCACTGCACTGGACTCTCAACAATATTCTCTTACTGATTTCTCATAAACAATGGGCCAAGTTGATACAAAAGCCCCATTGTACAGAAAAACAAAACGAGCATTGGATCCAAGAGTATAATACATTCCCTCATGGTCACAGAATGCCCCTATCATTTACAGGTTAAAAACCACTCATTGGTGACATCCAAAATATGATCTGATGTGCCACCTGCCTGCACAGATAGCACACGACGAGGATTAAATCCAAGCCCACCTGTCTCCCAAACACGTTTCTGTGTCTGTTGAAGAATCCAATTAACAGGGGCTGAATAAACAGGCAAATCCAGACATTTCTACCATGCCATGCTATCCTCTTTGTGATGGGATAAACAGAGAGGAAAAAGGATGTAAATTACAAGATTTTTAAAGCAACCAAGAGGCATAAATGGACAAACGCAGTGAACAACCAGAGTATTCACAAAGAACACTCGCCTGGATCCAGACCGCGAGCGCATCTAGGATGGTTATTCTGAGGAAAGCAACCACACAATTTGAAAGGTGCCTGCGGCACTAACACCCCCTTGAAAACGTGGCCCCACGGACACTATACGTCAGGGTCTGATGAAGGAATGTGGTGAGGAACACAGAGGCCACTCACTCTCCCCCATCAATGCACAATCCTGCTTAACAGCACTTTTCTTGTGGGTGACTCTCCCTCCTGGGACAGTAGTGACGTTCCAAGGTTGATCCCTCCAATTCTCCAGTTTCCACCACTAATGGCTGGGACTTGAATCCACTGCCAAGATCAGCTTCCAGTAGCCAGCCACGGAGCCAGTGCATCAGGAACCTGAGCATCGGCCACAAACATGACAAATGTGCCCAGGATGAAGCTTATCAGCCTTTGAGGCACAGAGCTAGCTGACTTGGCCCATATGGGAAGGTGGTGGATCCAACGAGGGCAGAGAGATACTACAGCTGTCGTGTGGGTGTAGGCCAATGTTTCATGGAAGGTTCAATTCCTGTTTTACCCCCTTCCTCTCCACCCAACCACCGCCGTCATCCTGAGGGACATTAACGTGCAGAGCTGACTCAGCCAACTGCTATCATGGTGGTGTGAAAAGCGGCTGAGAATGGAAAAGACCCCCTACCTTCACGTCCCAGCCTCGAACAATGGCTCACTTGTGGCTCCTTCATCAATCTGTTTCTTCCCTCTCTGCCTCAGTCTCTTCCCTGTAAAGTAAGAATTTCCATGAGATTAAATGGGAAAAGCCACCTAAAGCATTTAGGGTTGTATTTAGTGTAATGTTAGTGACCATTTTTACCTCCCCATCAGCCGCCAGACCCTGGATCTTATGGTCACCACCCAGAAATCCTAAAAATCTAACATCTGACCACAGCCTAGGTATTCTCAGCTCTTTTAACCATCTACCATCTTTTGTCTGACCTTATCATGGTATCCCACTCTTTGAGTTCTCTATGCATATCAGCTCCCTGTTCCGGGCTTCTCTTAATCCCACGGCTCTAAACCATCATTTCATTAATTCTCTGGCTCCTTGCTCTATAGCTCCCCAGCCATACTTCCCATAAGTAGAACCACGGGGCAAAGCAGCCATCTGCTTCTGCTGCTGCCCGATCAGTTCCCATTTTATGCCGGGGATAATGACCCAGTGACGCCCTATGCCGGGTCCCATCCCAGCTGCAGCCTTAACACCCCTTGGGCCTCAGGCAACTCACCTCCATTGTTCTAAGTTGACCTGCTACATTCTCCCAAGCCCCAGCCCCACTTCGTTCCCCTGTCTCACAGAAGAGCACCTTGCTTCCTACTTCAGGTTGATCAGAGAGGGATTACATATAAACTCTCTGTTTTGTTTCATTACCCGCAAATTTGGAATGCTTTCTATTTCTTCCTACCACATCCTCCTCCTCAGAGGAAGATGAGTGTGCTTCTTCCTTCCTCTGTACCGTGTACCGCTCAGGAGTCTTGTCCATCAGTTATCACTTCTGTATTCTGCCCTGCCAGGTGACCCCCCAGCAAAGACTCCTTCCATCAGCATATAAATATGCTTGGACTTCCCATACCTCAAAAACAAAAGGAAAATCTCCCTTGACCCTCTACCTCCCTCCAGCTCCCTCACACAGACATGCTCCTTCAAAGCACTGTCTATACTTGTAGTCTCTGCTCCTTTACCTTCCACTAGCTGTACAGACCAATCTTCCAAGATATTTCTCTAAGAAGGTCAATAACAAACACGGAGCTTCACTTGACTCCCTTCTCTTCCTCACTTCTCCTATCTAAGAATCTAAAAGTTCCATCAACTCTGATGCTCCATGCATAGCAGCTTTTAATTCTGTTCCATCTCTCCATTCAACGTATCCCAACCTTCCAAACTCATCCAAAGACATCTAAATCACACTTCTCTGCGATCTGGCCTCTACTCCATGCCAAAGAGGGAAAAGAGGGAAAGGAGGAATGTTTCTCTCCTTGCTCAGCGTCCTGAAGTGGTTCCCACTATATTGCAGGCAGATCTGCTCCCTTCTGCATGATGTACAAGGAAGGTTCTTAAGATCTGGGTGTAGTGCATGTGGCCACCATAAGGGCTAACTGAAGTATGGAGACTACAGATCTAAGTGTACTTCTTTTACAAAATGCTTTCAGTAGGACATTAAAAGCATTAAAAACATTGAAAGTTTCAAAACTTTCAGAGGAAACTCATTAAATGTTGGCATTTCACAGAAAATTCATCAAATACTGGAATGCTTTTATGACCTAATGTCCTTAGGAACAGATTTTATATGGTTATTTCTTGAGATGTTTCTCAATGCAGAAGGTACCACTCAACAAAGATGCTGTGAGAGGGGACTTTCATATGACACAGATGTTATCTCACGTGACATCTGCAAATGCAAGATCAAAACGTCCTTCCTCCTGACCACAGCAAATCCAACTATTCATTCCAACCGTCAACCTAAGATTCCAGCATTCTGACTGAGGCAGCTATTTCTATGCTTCTTCCCAGATGAGGACCCTGAAATTCCAAAATGAAAGGGAACTCTCTTCAAGTCCCACTTCCAGTGTCCATAGCTGAGTCGGGACAAAAACCTGGTGGTCTCTTGCCACTGTGGTGTGGGGGTGTCTGCCCACAGGTGCCGAAAGTCCACATGGTCCAGTGTGAGAGGCCCCTTAGTTGTTAACAGTGTGTTGTTAGCACAGAGGCTGTGATCAGTAAGAAGGTCTAGGGGCCACAAGCAACCACACAGTCAGAGGAGGAGGAGGAAGAGGAGGGAAAGGAAGAGGGGAGGACTCCAAGGGGAGGAGTAGGGATGGCATACACGCAGCCACAATGGATGAAGCATGAGATGAAGGGGAAAGAGGACACACTGAGCCTGAGCTTGGCCCCACAGGAGACCCCCTCTGGAGACTGAGTACTGTGTTGCCTGCTCTGACTTGAGAAGCACTGAGTAGCCTCTCTGAGTCAGACCGTATTTTCATCAAGGCCTTCAGTCCAGCCCTAGAACACCAAGCAAAAGACAGTCAGATAATCACTCTGCTGTTTGATTTTTTTCCCTCCCACCAGTAGACAATTATGCATCACTCCAGGCTTCTGGTAGCACAGTCAGTTCCACACTAAATGGCTCCCAACATCCAAGTCAGATGCACAGTGCCATTGACATGGCTGGTACAGCCTGCAACCCAGCATAGACCAGCCTCCCTTGAGTATGCACACACACGCACGCACGCACGCACGCACACACACACACATACATGCACGCACAAATACACAAGCATTGGTCTCAGAGTCAGTGAATGACCAGCTTCTCCGCCCAGCTGGCCAACTTCAAACCAAGGAATCAGCGTCAGTCCTGCTTTCAAAGCAGCCCATGGAGCCAAGTCTGTCTAATCTCCATGATATGTCTCCCTCTTCCTAGTCCCCACACTCCTCACCTGGCTCCAAACCTCTTGATCCTAAACTTGGATTAGGTCTCCCTAATCCTTATCTTCCCTTCCACATAACCTACATAAAATAGAAACACATAACTCCTCTGATTAACTTCCTTCAGTTCCATTGTCCCTAATAAAGTTCAACCTCCCCATTGTTCACAACAATGAATCCCAGCCCTTCACCTTGCTAAGCATTGAACACCAATCATTCATTAATTCATCTACTCAACAACTATTTATTGAGTATCTACGCCATGCCAGGCATTGTTCTAGGCACTTTGGATAAATCCAAAGCAATGACTCCTGTCTTCACAGAGCTTACATTCTAATTGATGAAGAAAGCAGTAAGTAATATCCATAATAAGTATGTAAATTACATAGTATGTTAGAAGGTGGTAAATGCTATGGAAAAAATAAGATGGAAGACAGAGAGAGGAGGTCGGGCATGCTGGGGGTAGGGTGGAAGGCTTTTAAGTATAAACTTGGTGGTCAGAATCATCCTGAGAAAATGACATTGGAGTAAAGACTTGAAGGAGGTGGTGTTGTAAATCTATTCTATTCTAGGAAAGACTATTCGGTGTTGTAAGTCTATTCTATTCTAGGAAAGATTATTCTAGGCAATGGGAGGAGCCAGTGCAAAGGCCCTGAGGTTCCTGGGAAATAGCATGGAGGCCAGTGTGGACAAAAGAAAGTTAACAAGAGGGAGAGGCATGAGAAATGCCATCAGAGGGGATAAGGAGGCCAGATCATGCTCCTCTCTCACTCCCTACCCTGCGACTCATGAGTCTCCCCCCTAACACTTGTCACTGTTGCAATTCCCCAGCAGGTTGGGTGTCCTCATGCCCCAGCACCTGTGCTTATGTTCTGACACCATGTTGCCTGATCACCAACTCTTCTGCCCACCACAGAGCTCTGACCATCCGTTTCCCAATCCTCCCATTTTCCTTGACCATAAAGCTATTATAGCATTAAAAACTGAAATGCAGTTACCCAGCTCCTGGTCTCTATCACCCCCTGGACTGAGCTACTTCAGGAAATGAATCCCATCATCCCTGTCCTCTCTTTTTCCCTAAGAATCACATGGCTACAGAGACGCTGGATAAAAAGAGAACAGGCAGTAAAGCATAGGAGAAAGGGAAGTTGCAAAATAGTGCTGAGGATTGAGATTATCTTGGTCAAACACACACCTAACCTCATTGAAACTCAGTTTCCCTGTCTGTAAAATGAACATAACAATTGTGGCTCCACCTACCTTCCAGAGTTATTCTATAGGTAAAAGGAGACTAGATAGGGACACAGCTTATGGAGAGGGGCTAACCAACTGCAAAGGGTTATCATTATTGTTCCATTGCTGTTACCTAGCAAATCCTTTGTGCTAGATAAAAAGATGCCTCTGGTTCCAAACATGTCCCAGTTATGTGCTTTGGTTCCAGGAGAGGCAATGTTGGAGTAAAGATTATCTTGTGTCACATGTGATTTCTTTGCAAAATGGGGCACAGGGAGCCTGACTCCCTGTGGAGAAGAGCCTCCCGGGTAATGAATTAGGAGGGTCCTCCGAATGATCCATCCACACCCTGTTCAGCAGGTCCAGCAGGCATTGACTGTCTGAACCACACCTGCCGTGGGAACGCCAGCTGCCCCTCCCCCAACCCATCCCCACCCCCACAAGTTGTCAAAAAGGCACCGTGATAGATAGAGCTCCCACATGCCACAAGGTAAGTGTTTAAATCTTTTATAAGACAGTCAATGGCCTTTATAAACCCTCAGACAAGAATTACACTGTGTCTGAGATGGGGCTGAAAGTCAATGGGAAATTGATTCTGTCTAGCTGGTGCTGTTTCAAGGAGGAGGCTTGCTGGGTGCCTTTGGGACCAAACGTGCCATCTCCCATGTGCTCTGGGGTGTAGCGTGTCACATGCTGTGAATACAGAGATACTAGGGCCCATTTCCTGGCAGAGGCCCCAGGGAGCTGTGAGTTCCAACCACAGGAAGACCCTGGAGGGCATCGACCAGCACCAGGGATAGTTATGAACTGTGTTTACCTTCCCAAGAATTGATGCCAGACCAGTCATGCCACTGCCTGTATCCCAGGTGGAGAAGCCAGAAGATGATAAACGGCCATTGATCTGGAGGCAACCAGGGGGGTGAGGCATACCTACAATTACTCTCCTTTGCTAATGACCCCATTAGCCATTGGATCAAACACAGTTAGAGGCTGTGATGACGCTGGGGTTATTTTTCTGCCAATACCCATTGGCCTGATGCATACTGTCCTTCCAGGGGTGCCAGAGGGGGCAACGGGACCCCCGGTTTGGGACTTGGGAGCCCCAGGGTCCCGGTGTGCCTACTTTCTCTGCAGCACAGGCCTGGTCATGACAAGGATGGCTCTGGGTCACAAGTGAGTGGATAGACCTTGGCAGGTAAACCAAACAACCCCCATCCTGGCAGGCAGCGGGGGCAGTGGGAAAAGCACCCACTGTGGAATCAGGCAAAGGTGGAGAGTGAAACCTGGCCATGCGATTAACCAACCAAGTGACCTCAGGGAAACCCCTTTCCTGCCCGGGGCCAGGCCAAGTATAACTTGGGGATGATACTTAGTCTGTCTGCCAGGCCTGCTCGGAGAATAAAATGTGACAGCACAGGCCACATGCAGGGCACAGAGCAGGCACTCAGTGCTTCTCAGCTCTGCTCACCATCCAGTGCTGAACCCAAAACTCGAGGAGCAGGTGGAGCTCTCCCCTGGAAGTGGATGGACCGGAATCACACAATAAAAAAGGTAACGTGATCCCAAGTACTGACCACATGTAAACACTGGAACCAGCGCTTGCTGTACATCACCTTGACCCTTCTTTGTCCCCATTTTATAGATAAGGACACTGGGGCCCAAGGAGTTTCAGGAGGTCAGTTCATCCAACAAGAGCAAATGTTGAGGATGTGATTACTAAGGGCCTACTCTGCACCAGGCAGCCTCCAGGGGACCCGGTGATGACGCTGAGCGAGACAGAGGCTGCTCTGAGGTCAGGCGTCGGCAAAGCCCAGGCTAGAATCAAGGTCTCCTGCCATCAAGTGCGGGGTCCTTCTCTGTCCCCTGCCATTTCTCCCACTAGAAGGGACTCCTCAGAGGATCACTGTGTGCCCCAGCTCAAAGCGTCCTTGACATTTGTCCCGACTCCCCAGCCAGCTTTACAAACGAGGTCGTGTTTTCCAAGGCCACACAGCGAGGGGGAGAGGAGCTGTGATCTTGAAATGAGACTGGTTGCAACTCCGCGTCAGGGCTCCCCTCTTCATCAGCTGCCCGTTTCCTAGAATGCAGCACTTCCTGCCTGTAGGAAGCCAGCAGTCCACAGTGTGCCATGGACCCTGGGAGGTGGGCAGAAGGAGAGGGTCTCTGTGCGCATGAACCATTCACAAATATTTACATAGCCTGCAAGAGAAACCACCCTGTCGGGCTGAGAATAAGGGGCGGAATGAAACAGCATCCTAGCATCCCTGCTCCTCTGTCTCTGGTTAAGTCATACCATTGGTACTAGATGGTCAGGTATCTTTGAACTGAAAGGAGTTTTATTTGAAAACTCTTCAGGGTGCCAGAGCAACAGTCTTTTTCCACATCAGTAGTCTACCCAAGGCAGGCTCGGCAAAGAAGAACAAATATGACCGTCTGCTGCAGAGGGGCGGGGCGGGGGGCAGAGTGGTGGTGGGATTAGTAAGGATGAGGTCAGCCAGGAAAGGACGGCAAAGAACAGCCCCCCTGTTGTCAGACAGAGTCACAAATAAACACTTGCTGGCAGCTGGAAATTCAGCTCTTAAACCCTGCAAAATGAGAAAAACCAGTCACGGTCAGAAAGGGTATATTGTCTGATGGGGTGAGACAGCACAGAGTGGGATTCAGACCAAGAGCCACTGAGCCATTCCGATGAGGCTCAGCCTTTCCTACCTAGAAAGTGGGCAGAAAGCAAACACCCAAGTGCTTAGAGGTGATGTTTCCATGCTGCCATACAATTGAAAAATCCAGCATTTTTATGTCTATTCATCTATCAGGCAACTGTCGAACACAAACTGCATACCAGCACCATGCCAGGCTCTGGGGACTCAGCTATCAGTCTTCCTCTCCACCTTTATGGAATTTAAAATTTAGCAAGGAAAACAAACACAGGAAAATGCAATTACATGAGGGATGTTAGTGGTGGCCTGTGTGCCCAAGAGGCCAAGGAAGGAGGGAGTGGGGAGCTGTGGAGATGGCGGTGGAGGGTCGAAGGGGCTGGAGAAGTGACTAGCACGGTAGGGAAACTGATTACATACAGAGGAGTTAGACAAATAAATAACTAAACTGAGGCTAATGGGAGCCAGATCTCTGATGGTCAGAGAAGGATTTATAAAGATGGAAATGGAGGTTAGAATGGGAGACATTGAGGCAGTGGATTAGAAACAAAGGTACTGGGGGCGCCTGGGTGGCTCAGTCGGTTGAGCGTCCAACTTCGGCTCAGGTCATGATCTCACAGTTCGTGGGTTCGAACCCTGCATCAGGCTCTGTGCTCACTGCTTGCTCAGAGCCTGGAGCCTGCCTCAGATTCTATGTCTCCTACTCTTTCTGCCCCTTCCCCGCTCACACTTTGTCTCACTCTGTTTCTCAAAAATAAATGAATATTAAAAAAAATTTTAAAAAAAAGAAATAAAGGTATTGGTATGAACTGAATTTTAAAAATTATATATGGAAATAGATATGAAAATCTATATAGATAAGCGACTATCAACCAGGAGTGATTTTGTCCCTTATGGACAATGGCAATGTCAGGAGACACTTGGGGTTGTAACAGCTGGAGGAAGGGGTGCCTACTGGCATGTAATAGGCACAGACATCCTACAATACACAGAACACTGTCCCCAACCAAGAATTCTCCAACACCAAATTTCAATAGTGCTGTGGCCCAGAAACCCTAATATAGATGTGTGTGTGTGCATGTACGCACATGTGGATGGATGAATGGATGGATAGATAGTTCGAGACAGATAAAAATAGATGTATTTGTTTGTATGTGTATGTATTATATATATGTATATAATAATATAATATATATCACACACATATATGCATACATAGATTTCCTAGCTAAGTTGCCTAAGTGGACCAGGAGCAATGACACTCCAGTGGCTATGAACACATCCATTACCCAGAGCTTGGTTTCTAAATACCATTGTCTACTAAAAGGAACCAAATTTCCCCTGGAGAAATAACTAATTTCAGAGCTGGCACAGAAAAAGTATAACGGGAGCTTGGAAAATGTTTCTGTGCCAGAAAGTAGAGAAGTGCCCAAAGAATTATGGGAATATGTTCAAAAGGGCAAAAGGAGCCAGATTCAAGAACCTCCCACCAGCTAAACCTGAGACAATGTGAACATCAGAATAAATCAGAATAAAATATGAATAAAATATGAATCTATGCATTCATATGAATAACTAGTTAAAGAACAAATAAATGAGGGAGAAAGGGAAACTCTTCCTTACAGTAGAATAACTAAAAAATGTAGGAAAATTGTGAAAATAGAAAACCACCATTTGACAACCATCATAGTGGTGGCTAACTCAGCAGGAAGCATCAATAGAAGCCAAGGCTAGCAGGCAGAGGTTTGATGAGGTAAAGAATATTGACAGCCTTTCAGAGAATCTCCCCACAAAAATGCCTTTAAATCATACATAGAAACTGGTGACTTTATGGTAGAGAAACTTGGCATATACCAACTTGACCAGGTGATCAAAATTGGCATGAAAGGACAGGATAGATTGGCATCGGTGTGGTCCGTTGAGAAAACACAGCATCATTTCCATGGCATTAAGGACAAGATATGGAATGGTTCCAGATTGAAGAAGACTAACGTATACGAACAATTCACCACGGTGGACTGAACCAGAAAGGAGGATGATATACTGATGGGGAAGTTGGGGAAATCTGAATAGAGGTGGGTAACAGCCCTCTTTCAGTGTTGATTTCCTGAATTAAATGGTTGTCCCGGGGTGATTAGACAGTTTTCTTGTTTTAAGGAAACGTATACTGGCGTTTTGGAGGAAGGTGGACAATGGTATATACAATTGTATATTGCTCTCAAATGACTCAGAAATGAATAAGTTGGTATTAAATATGCACATACATGTACACAAATACAGAGGGAGAACAACAGCAAGAGAGAGAAAAGGTGAGGAATGGAACAAATGAGGTAAAAAGGTTAAAAATTCATGACTTATAGGGAATTCAAAATTATTTTTAAAAAGAATATAAAAATATGTAAACTATTGTTTACATATATTGCTATATGCGTACTATATAAACTATTGTGCCAATTACAAAATTATAGTCATACAGTAGGATATTCACATAATATACATGCAACCCACCATGCACACACACATATGAAAAATATGAAGGAAATGTACAAATATGTTACTGATGGTTATCTCTGAATGATTAAATTGTCAGAAATTTTTATCTTTTTTAAATGTCTCTCCATATGGTCCAAAATTTCTCCTGTGAACATACATTGTCTACTGCTTTACAATTGGAAAATAGCATTGTGTGTGTCATCAAATAATTTGACAAAAAGAAATAACGAACTTGATTTCTGAGGACATTTTTCCTCCACTCAACACTGGCCACCCAGTCAGCCACTCGCGGAACTACCTGGAGGCTGCTCAGTGAACACCCTGGGGTTGAGTGAGGCAGAAAGAGCACAAAAAAGAAGTCTGGCATCTCTGGACTGTGCTGTGGTCCTGCCCATCGGTCAGGCCTCCCTCATCTGGGTAATAGGATTCATGGTCTATCCCTTGAAGCATCATCAAGACTCAGAGACTTGAGATGTTGACATTTTTCACCCATAAGGTGCTTATGCATGGGAGGTAATATGAAGACACAGGTAAAGAGATCATCACTCTAGTAGTTAATTACTACCGTCACTGGGGCAAGCCCTCTCCCACCTTTAACTTCATTCTCAATACCACTATCAGTAAGCATCCCATTCTACAGATGAAGAAACGAATGCACAAAAACATTAACACTCATTTGTCCAACGTCATCCTTGCAAGTGACAGAATCAGGATTCATACTTGGCGCTGACCGTAAAACACACGAGCCATCCACCTCCACTACCCCCACGATGCCTGCCTTCCCTTGGCACAAGAACGGTCACCTAACCCTAAGATGCCCACGAGGCAGAAAAACAGAAAGCAACTTTAAGTAGATTGGATATTTCTGAAACTCTCCAGTCTTGGTGACAGTTGCCATACCAGGCTTTTCTCTCACCAGGAAGACAGCTTCTGGGCACCTCTTTATATGCCCTCCATGTGTTCCAGCATGCTGTTCCGGGTCCAACAGTGGCGTTTAGTAAAGGCCCCTCCACTTCAAAGCTGCCTTTCTTGGTCATGACAACCCACAATTAACTAAAAAGAAATACTGAAGCGGATGAGGAAACATCCCAGTGACAGTTCCCGGAGTCTGGCATCCCACCTGATAACTCCTGGGTCACATGGAGGAAGTCACGTTGCGTCCGGGAAGCCAGGTGTGTGAGTGGTCACTTCTTTCGGGACCGGCAACACACAGGTTATTCCCGGGGACCACTGACTCCATAGTTTCCTTATCTTATTTGATGTTTTTAATTGTCCTTATTTCTACAAACAAACCTTCAGAGACTATACACGAAATGAAAAGCCATTTGTTTCCACCTGTTAAGCTGCTTAATTTCTTCCAGGAGGAGATCTTCCCTTTGACTTTTGCAACTGTGGAAATATTGTGAAGACCCAAAGTATATGCAAAAGATCAATAGGTCTTCTAAAATGAAGGATTCTACTTCAGAGCGTGACTGTCCTAGCTGAGCCTCGGCTGTTTTTATTCTATTGTGTCTTCTCTTAAAATTGATGTGAGAGGCAAACAAAAATACTGCAAGAATTAGAATCAGATAACATCGGCACTTCTGGGGACATGAAAGGCAGCAGAATCCAACAAGGTCATTTGAAAAAGGAGAAACCAAGTCCTACACAGTGGATGCACCTCACTCAGTGTCACATAGCCACTCTGTGGTCCAGCTGGGATTCTAAGTCATGAGCCCCGAACAATCAGTATTCAGAATGTCTCAGACGGAAATTATCTACATTAAAGGGTTTGCAGCCACTAGCCTACAAGCTCACCGAGGGCAGGCACTGTGCCTCATCCGGGGGCTTAGCCAGCAGATGGCACTTATAGGTATCCAGCAGGCATTTTTTACGCAAAGAAATGAATGATTTCTAATATCATTTTAGCGGAATTCTAAGAACACTTACAAAAGCATCTATTTTAAAACATTTTTATTTGCATTTAAAATGAAGTTCTATATGGCCAAGCCCAGACGGGTCTCATGTTCATGTTTACTAAACAAAAGATGACTGGTGCTGTGATCATTAATCAGTTGGCATTGACTGAAGCTCTTAATGAAATGAGGCATGAACTGTTTGAGAAAGCAATTGAAAGCCATCATACATGCCATGAATCATCTCTCGAATGCACATTTATTAAATCAGAATTCATAACTTTGATATTTTATCTAACAGGTTTGTTACCCTTTCGAGACTCTATTGGTGAATAAAAAGACAGATGTTTCCAGAGCTAAATTGGAGGAGGGATGAGGGAGGGAGAAACCAGCCAGACATCAATTAAAGGGAACAGGCAGCAAAATACCATTACCCAATGTCTGGGTTTTGCGCTATCGTCTTGAAAGAAAGTTCAAAGAAACCTTGGCAAATGAACAGATACGGAAGCAGGATGCAACACTGAAGGCTTCAGGGGTCTGCCTGGCAGCTGGCAGATGTTGTGATGGATCCAGAGGTGGTGACTGTTTGGGGTTGCGGAGTTGACTGTCATCAAGGGAAACGCCAGTGAAACAAAAGTCAGACTAATGCAAAACCCTATTTTTACTTCCTGAGGGTGCCAGGGAGCTGGAGGGGAATCAGAATCCTCTCCCATTTCCAGGATCTTCAAAGACACCTGCTTCTTTTAGTTGAAGCAAATATATATCACATCAGTGTCACATCCACGACTATTGTCCCAGGCACCTCTTTTGGATGATCCAATAAAAGTGGATTGAGAGGCATGTGAAGATGTTTAGCTCTTTTGACTGCTGTCGGCAGTAAATTGGTGGATCAAGGTGACATGGTCCCCCACAGCTCACAATTGCCACACTTCTTAGAGTCTCCTCTTCATAAAAGCAGACCTGGAATCCTTATAGGCAGCGCTCTGGCGCTTTTGTGTAAAGGAGACCTTCCTTTTTAACTGCTTTGACACAACGTGGCCATTCTCCTTCAAAGCCTCTCAGACCCACCCCTTCGCCAGCCAGAATCATGGTCCAGCCACTGAGTTACATGCCCCAGGAACGTTCTGGTACTTTCTTCGCACAGAACAACACACATCTAAATAACAGCTTTTCTCCGCTGTAATCTGATTAGATGGCCGTAAGTAGGACGATCCCAGGGATAAACTTGAACATTGACACATCTACCAAAAATAACCACCTGGGTCATCATATGCAGTGGCAGAGGCTTCTCCCTTTTATCTATGTTAAGCAAAGGACATTCAGTTCTAAAACCAAAAGCATGGAGAACATGCACCCGATTTGAGGAAGGCAAAAGCCACCAATGAGTGCAACAGACACATGCTGCCAACCTCTCCTCTGTCTCTTTTTAAGAACACCAGAGAACTAGGTGTTTGTTCTGTGGGACATAGGCATTCAAGATCGATAGCTGCTCCTTGTGCCCCTCCGGATTGGGGCTAGAAAGTAGCTACAAGCCACAGCCACATTTCCCTGGGTCAGTGGCTCTCAATCCGAAGGGTGCATCACAGCCACGGGGAGGGCTTGTTAAACCACACACTGTGGAACCCCACCCCAAGACTTTCCAACTCAGCAAGTGTGGGGTGGGGCCCAGGAATTTGCATTTCTGGCAACTTCTCGGGGGATGCTGCTGTTACTAGCTAGCGCAGGAGCCACAGTTTGAGAACCAGCCCCGTAAGCAAAGTCTCATCAGCAAAACCCCGCCACTTTCTACAAGGCAAGATGGAAGAGATGAAATTCACCAGCCTTCGGACCTATGTTCTCATCTTGTTTTAGTGCCTCTGAAGAGACCTATTGGCTGTATTTTTTTTTAACTTCTCTGTTAATCTGCAGTACTATGCTAGCCCTTCAACTTAAGACAGCGAGAGTGAGACAGAGATTCACCCTCATGTCCTCAACAGAGGAAGGGAAAGCTTAGGATCATTAACGTAGGAAGGGGAAAGGCACTCAGGGATCCTCTAAACCCCAACAGCACTGGGTCCCAGGGGAAACTGAGATCAGAGAGGCCAAGACACTTGCCAGAAGCCACAAAGCAGAGATGGAACTAAAACCCAGGGTTGCTGACACCCACTTCAAACCCTTCCCTCTAGCTCAGCCGGGCAGCTTGCCTGAGGCAGCTGATTGAAATATGCACCCGATCCCAGCAGACAGGTTTTCTGTTTACAAGACTGCACCTCCCTGGACCAGTGGTTCTCAACCCTGGCTGGCTACACTTTAGAATCCTCTGGAGAGCTAACAAATGTAATGACAGCGGGCCCCACTTCAGAGATTTTGATTCAATTGCTCTGGGTGGAGTCCAGGCACGGAATATTTTTAAAGCTCCCCAGGTAATTCTAAAGTGTAGTTGAGCTTGAGGACTGCTACCTAGACTGTGGGGTTCTCAAAAGCAGAATGTTTCTTCCCTAGGACAATGACTCTCAAACATCAACGAGCATGAGAATGCACTGTTCCCTTAGTAGCAAGGCCCTGGGAGATTCTTAGCAAATACATGTTGAGCGAAAGACTAGGCCAGCGCTTTCTAAAAATCTCAGACCAGCGTCACTTGGAAACATGTTAGAAATGCAAAACTCTAGGTCCCATCCCACATGCAGTGATTCAGAGACCCGGAGGGGGAACCCATCAATCTGTGTTTTAGCAAGCCAACGAGAACTCTATTAGATCTGGACATATGCTGGCACTGAGGACTTCTAGAATAGAGGAACGGAGAAATGGATGAAAAGATTTAGTTAGAAACATAAAACTAAAATTAGAGTCTAGAAACAAATAATGACACACTGCCCAGAAAGGAGGTGATGGGTAATAACTGGGAGGAGTTGAGGGCTTGTGGGGAAAAGGGAGAGTCCAGCCCCATTAGAATGGAGGATGTGTGAAAGGACGGGTGGAGAGAGAATGGAGAAGTCACTGAGACCCTGATAGCAGACTCAGGGATGGCAGTTACCTGTTCATCTAAGAGAGAAGGGGTTGGGGACAACAGACATCTCACTGGAGAGCAGGAGGCCATCGCCAAGCATGCAGGACAAGGGTAGCCCCCTCGATCCTCGCGAGAATGCTGTAGGTGAAATTCTGCAGGCAGGTGAAGCAGACAACCACCACGGGGTCCTGGAAAACATAAGGCCTTGGAGACCCCTAAACTCCTGGCTTTGCAGCATAGTAGCCAGGAGCCCGTGAAAGAAGGTACTGAAGCCCCCTGGACTTAAGGGTCATCATCTCTGACACGCACACCATAGCTACTTACCAAAGTTGTTACAAAGTTCTAAAGTTACATTAGCAGCCAGCACAGCGCCTGGAAGGTGAGTGCTGCTCAAGCACGATAGCTGCCATCAATGCTCCAGATGAGGAGAAACAGCTCAAACTCACCGTGCTTGGCACACAGGAAAGGGAACTGGAGAGCAACTCACTAAATCACAAGGAGGAAGTAGCCCTTCAGTGAGGAACGCAGGTGAAAGGTGTTTCATCCTAGAAGCCTTGCAATACCAGGTTGTTGGGTCCCCGGGCTAATCCACACCCACCACCTGGAGAGGAGGGAGTGCTGGCCAGGAGGGATGAGGGCATCACACCTGCTCCGTAGCCCTTCGGGCCCCTATCCTGGCCCGGAGCCACTGCCACCAGCCCTGAGATGGTGAGAGAGTCAGAAGGTATTGGAGGATTGTTTTCAAAAAAAGATACAAAAGAGAAAGAACTCCACCTAAAGAAATTAACTTAAAAGCATACGGAAGCCACCAAAAGCCCTCTGCCTTCATTTCAGGACTCAAAGGGCACAGTCTGGCTTTGAAAATGAGCACACGCAGCAGGCACGCACGTTTCAATGGAATGTGAACATAGTCCCAGCTCCACCATTAACTGATCACGTACCTTGGGAAAGTAAGACTCAGTGAGTGCACTCCACACGCCAGGCAGGGGTAGAAGCTTCCCCAGTTTTATCCAGTGATTCTTTATTCAATGATTCATAAGTGGTCCTTGTGTGCCAAGCACTGTGCTGAATACCGAGGAGCAAAGACAGATAACTGGGGGGAGGGGGGGGGGGAGATATACCCCATCCCACCCTCAAGGAGGTCACAGACTAGACCGCTAGAGACAACTGCTCCCATATCAATGACACCATTCCTTGCACAGGTCTTTCCCATTTTACAGATAAGAAAACTAAAACTTAGAAAAAAAAAACTTTGATGATTAAGTGGTAGCTGGGATTTGAACTCAAGATTTTGTGTCTCCAATGACAAGGCTAGTTCCATGTATACCAGGGGATGGGGGCAAATCCCTCCTTTCCAACCTTCAGAAAGACAAATGACGTGAAGAAATAAGCTCTTGGGTCCCCTCTGTCTCCATCTCTGCTTCTAGCTGGATCACACCCTGGGGTTCAAAGCAAATACATACCCATTCATAGCCCATCGCACGTTAAAGCTAATTTATCCAATCCTGTCATCTGAGACCCAGAGAGGAGAAGGGAACTGCCTGAGGTCACACAGCACAATGACAGAGCAAAGACTTGGAGGCCAGCTCTCCTAATGTTTGGGATTTTGCCTTTTTTTTTTTTTTTTTTTTAATTTTTTTTTTTTCAACGTTTATTTTATTTTTTGGGACAGAGAGAGACAGAGCATGAACGGGGGAGGGACAGAGAGAGAGGGAGACACAGAATCGGAAACAGGCTCCAGGCTCTGAGCCATCAGCCCAGAGCCTGACGCGGGGCTCGAACTCACGGACCGTGCGTGAGATCGTGACCTGGCTGAAATCGGACGCTTAGCCGACTGCGCCACCCAGGCGCCCCTGGGATTTTGCCATTTTTAAACACAGACATATACATACATCTAAAGAACTCAAATAATGTCCTTCGTCATAGTTGTTTTTTATTGCTAAGAAACACCAAAGGAAAAAGCGACTCTGTCTTCCCCTTCAAGCTTGGGTGCTAAGCATGCTCTCTTCTTTGGGGAAGGGCTGGGGGAGGGGGTGGCAGGGAACCTCTAGAAAGCTTCACCCAGGTAACAGGAATCTCAGCTCCCCCAAGGCAGGCAAAGGGACCCGCAGCAGACTAACAGACACAGCCTGGCCCTTTCATTCCCCAGCCACAGACAGAGGAAGGGGTAAAGAAGAATGCTGTAAATCAGCCACCACATAATCATGCATTTTTAGAGTTTGCTTGTAATTAGTCTGTATTCATAGTGCTGTGTGGGTAGAGAAATCTGTACCCAAGGAAACTCTGAAAACCAACATGTTTGTTTCGAGTGATTGATCTACAGGAACCATATGCCAAGTGACAGACAGCTGAGTTCCTCCACCGTCTGAGAGTAGTGAGAGAACGTGAGGTCATAAGTATGCATGCACAACCTTGATACGGCCTTTCCTGCTTCCCCCAGGCCCACACCACCTCGTTTGGCTCCAGATTTGCTAAGGTTTCCTCTTAAAAGAGCAAAATTTTTTTATCATCATGGCTTATTTCTCAGGGGTAGTCACTAACAGGAATCACCATGTTGGGATGGGGAGAAATGGCTGCTGGCCCGTATGGAGACTCTATTTCACACCAAAAGCTATGCCAGGTATCTACTTGTACTCAGTCCTCCAGGCAACCCTGTGGAAGAATCACTGCCTTACCCGAGCCACCTGTGTCTTCTGCTGGGTCTACACACTGGGTGGGTTAGGTTGTTCCACAAAGGTTACATTCACGGAACCATCTGCTTTTGACCGGTAACAATAATAAAATCCGGGACTTGCAGTTTCCGAACTATGTGCATGTTAGACAGTGCATTTGAGCCATGTGAAAACTTCACCTAGCGATTTGGGCCTCCTATTGACATATGATGCACCCTCTAGGAAAAGTCAAAAACAGCACTAATCTTACCTGGCTGTATTTCCATGGATGACAAATCCCCAAACTGCCCTCCTTTCCTTTCTGGAAAGCCTTAGCAAAGCAGTGAGGGTGGTGGCTAGGGCAATTTACAAGTCTCAGGTACGTACTGAGAAGAGGTGGGTTCTCCCAGCTTGAAGGACAATTGTGGACCTCATCGGCCTTCCCAGGCATCCACACCTAGCCTGCAGAGCCAGCTCCATACTGCTGGTTCTCGAGACCCCAAAAGACCCTGTGCACCTAGGACATTATGCAAAGAGCAGAAAGGTGAGTTGAGAGTGGATGGAATCACATTATGTGACAATCTACACAAGCATATGAGACACTGAACCTAACTCTGTGTCTCCTGCATCTGAAAACGGCACCCCAGCTGAGCACAACAGACCTCTGTTGTCTCTTGTTTACCACCACAGCAGACTTGGTTTTTTACCACCCCTGCTCAGCCAATTCCTGGCAGGTAGCACACATTCGATAAGTATTTGTTGGCCGACTCAACGAATCGGACAAAAGGATTGGGAGATCTCTGTCGGTTTTGTGGGTTTATTTTGTTGGGTTCTCCTCTCAACACACACGCTATGGTCTAAGACAATAATTCTCAATTCTGACATCAAGATCACAGTCAGGTTATTTGATGAGTGGGGACGCCGAGTTGGGGTGTTTGTGGTTCATACAGCGGAATCAGCCATAGAGCTTTGAACACGTACCGATGTCTGATGCCACACTTCGTTTGGTCTGGGACAAGCCTCTGGCTTCAGTATGTTCTAAAGACGTTTTGGTGATTCTTACAATTCCGATAGGAGAGGGGGAGAAATCTATAGCAGTGGTTCTCAAAGTGTGGCTCCTCAAATGAAGAGCCTCACTGGGGCGCCTGGGTGGCTTAGTCGGTTAAGCACCCGACTTTGGCTCAGGTCGTGATCTCATGGTTTATGGGTTCGAGCCTCGCATCTGGCTCTGTGCTGACAGCTCGGGGCCTGGAGCCTACTTTGGATTCTGTGTCTCCTTCTCTCCCTCTCTCTGCCCCTCCCCTGCTCATGCTCTCTCAAAAATAAATGTTAAAAAAAATTTTTTTTAATTAAAAAAAAAAAAAGGATAGCCTCAGCACCACCTGAATGCTTACTGAAATGTGACTATTTGGTCCCTTTCCAGATTTCCTGGGAGGAGGTTAAAAAAAAAAAAATCAGTGGCGGCAATGGTGTTTTGATTTTACAAGCCCTTCAGGTCAGTCTGTTGCACTAGAATGTACCACCGAACTGTACCAATGGAGGCCAAATGCTCGTTCCCTGCAGGTCCAAGCTCCAGTGTGGAGAGACGGGGTAAGACTCCTTCCTGGGGCTCAGAGCCTGAGATACACAATCTACCACTCAGGACGGCAGGAGCCGCAGCAGCTCCAGGGCATATGTCACCGTTCTCCTGTTCTAAAAATTGCTACATCTGTACATGCACGAGCTAATAAAAACGTCTTCGCCACAGGGTCGAGAGCTTTATTATGCACTGTCACGTGCCCCGATTCTTCCCAGCTTTCTCCAGCCAGCCGACTTCACCAAGGGCAGGTAGATAACCTGGCTCCTGTCTCCTCCTGCCCTGAGCCCATCAGGACATCCTGTGCAGCCTCCATCATCTTCCATTGGCTCTCTGGTCTCCTCCCTCATTCTCAGGGGTCCTGCCTGCTTCACTTGTCCTCTTCATTCATGGTTTCCCCCACTCCTCCAGCAAGACTCAGGCTCATGCAGCCTTCGCGTGGAACTTTCCAAAGACCAGCCCTCACAAAGGGACAAGATCCCACCTGCTCCATCTCAGGCAGAAGCCCCAAGATTGTTCAAGGACTTACAGTAAGGACAAAGGGGAGAGCAGGGCCCCTTCAGAAAGACCAAACAGGAAAGCAGGACCAGCCAGAGGAGACGTAATTTACCAATCTGGAGAGAAGGAGGAAGTGGAGTTTCAGGGTCAGACCGCTGCCAGCCCCCACTCCACTCTGATGAGCCAAATGACCTAATCACATTCTGTATCTGTGATGCAGTTTGCACATCAGTACAACTGGGGAAAAGAACCATCAGCCCACTGGGGAAGTGCTCAGTGATCTGTGAAAATATCTGATGGTATGCTGTTGTTTTCCCAGGCCCTTGCACAACACCTACCAGGAAGGAAGGAGGGGAAGGGAGGAGGGGAAGGGAGGAGGGGAAGGGAGGAGGGGAAGGGAGGAGGGGAAGGGAGGAGGGGGAAGGGAGGAGGAAGGGAGGCCACCCCTTGACATTAATCAAGTGCACACACATTTCTCCACCCATCTCCTGGGATCTTATTCGAAGCCTGGTGTGGGCTGGTCAGGAAGAATGTGAGCAGGATACACACCTAACAGACCTGGTGTGACCCGGGGAGTCGTTTCAAGACACTTGTGCTTGGGGGGAGCTCCCAAGCTGGTGATAGAGGCCCTCGGGCTGGTAAAGAGTAAGGAGAAGACAAGGAGAGGAAGAAGAAGAAGAAAAAAGACAAAAAGATGGAGTGACAAGGTAATTAAAGCAACAACATACAACAGCTTACGTTTGTCCAGGGCTGCTATGTGCATGCCCTAGACTACAGGCTTCTCGTGGACCATCTCATTCACCCCCAAACGGCCTCATGGGGGTGTGCTAATAGCGGGGAGCTGGGGCGTAAAGAAATTTGACCAAAGACTCACATCATACAGGAACGTCTGTGTGTAGCCCTGTGCCTGGCACTGCTCCTACCCCGGACTGTGCTCCCCCCTTCTCTAGTATCTGGACCACACTGCAAGTCCCTCTGTGCCCATGTCCCTCTGAGGAAAATGGTAGTGATAACACCCACCCTGCTATGTTGTTACAAGGATTAAATGCATTAATTGACATGTAGAACTTAATGCAAAGCCTGAAACCTAACAAAAGCTCGATAAATGGTGGTCATGATGAGAAGGCAGATGATGATGATGATGATGATGATGATGATGATGATGATAGGAGGAGGAGGAGGAGGAGGAGGAGGGGAAGGAGGAGGGAGGCAGCGTAGGGACCTTCGAAGCCTGAACATCCAGCCAGACTTGGCACTTGCTGGCATTCAGAAGGTGTGCGTGATGGGAAGGCATGCACGCGGGAATGTGGGTCTGAAGGTCTGCCCAGCCCTGAGTCAGCCCCAGCCTTCCCTACTTGGGGGTCCCCAGTCTGAACATGAGAGACCCATGTTAATGCTCGCCCTGCCCTCAGGGAAAGGTTTTCCTCTCAATCAGGAGTCCTCAAGGAGCTGCTGCTTCCTACCCAGAACACTGAGATCACAGCACTGAGGCAAATCATCCTGTAGGCGCTCCAGGGGAGGGTCAGACCCCCGTCCCCACTGGAGACACTGACAGACTCTGCAACTGGCCAACAAGGCTGATTCCATCCAGCTGTCAATCTCTCCAGCCTCAGTTTCCTCTCGTGAAACACAGGTTATAAAGGCTACCCCACCAGGTGCCCTGAGAAGTGAACAGATATATGGAAATGCAGTAAAATGGAGCCCTACCCCCATTCCTTAACCACACCAGCACCTGCACAGACATGGCTTCACTCCATTACCGCACCAGTCTTACCCAATGAGCTACCTGTGCTCATTCGCCCTCCAGCCCCTCCCTCCACCCTGCTCTGGGCACTGGGATGCTGACCTGTGTGAATGACAACTCTCAGGTCCATCTGGAAGAAGGTGCTGACTAGAGATTGGAGGATGGAAGGAAAGTAGGGTGAGGATGTGGACTCTGGCTCACCCTTGCGGGTACATTTGTGAATGGCTGCACTCTGGTCCTGAAAGCCGCAGTTCCTGTCCTAGTCCCCTCTACAGTGACAGCTGGGTTCCAGCGAGCCCTCCCGACCCCGCCCCTTCCCCTGGAGGTCTAGGGTGGTAGGTAAAGGCTCGCCAGCATTCCTAGCCCAAAAGTGCTTCCCTGCCCCTTGCTGATTTTCCCTTCATCCTCCTGAGCCATTATAAATAGTCCATCTATTGAACTCAACTCCATTTGAGAGCATCATCTGTCTCCTCCCGGGACCCAGAAAGCCCAGGCCCCTCTTTGGGTCCATAATGTTCACCATCACTTGAGGCACGTTCTTCAAGTCCTATCTTTTCCAAGAAACTCCCCAGATCAGTCGAAAGTAGATCTCGAGCAGACTTTCCGCCCACCATTTAGCCTGTGTCTCCTTGTCAGAGTGCACTCCACACCCACAACCTGCCCACCAGCCCAGAGTGGCACGGGCTCTCCTTAGCCCCTCCACATTTCCCA
Organism: Neofelis nebulosa; assembly: GCF_028018385.1. Lineage (NCBI taxonomy): Eukaryota > Metazoa > Chordata > Mammalia > Carnivora > Felidae > Neofelis > Neofelis nebulosa. The sequence goes on from NC_080798.1 coordinate 42,106,028, forward strand.
CTGCACCCAGCCCAAGCAGGATGTTCTCTGAGAGGTTTTAGGAAACATTTCCTCCCTCATTCACACCCAGGGAGCATCGCTTCAGCGCTTCTGGTTTAAACACCAACGATTTTTCACACTGACCTTTTCTCAGTCCATGACTCATAGAAGGGCTCGCTTGGAAAAGTGCCTCCCACAGTCTCCATCCCCCACTGGCCTTCAGAGACCCACAGACTACCAAGCCTTCATAAAGATCATCTGTCCCCATCCCCTCATTGTGCTGATGGGGAAGTGGAGCCCAGGCTGCTTAAGCCACAGATGAGCCTGTAACGGGAGGAAGACCTCCCAGCCCATTGCCTTCCCGGACCCCTGTGCACCTGGCCTTGTATAGACAACCTCACGTATCTCCGGGCTTCTTTACTGAAGGTTCCCATACCCACAGGAGCAGACAGAAATGTGCTCCGGGGTTTCGGGAAGCCTGAGGAATAACACGCTGCCTCTTCTTGGAGGTTTCTTCTCTTTTGAGTTTCAGGGGAGGAGAGTGAAGCAGGTTAAGTACACTCAGGGCCAGGACTAGGGTAAGGCAAGTGAGGCATTTGCTTTTTGGAGAGCGGGGTGGGGGGGGGGTGCGGAAAATTGAAGAGGGCACCAAAAAACTCAGTAAACAAAATATTAAAATAATATTTTAATGCAACATCTTTTAACTCAAAATTAATGCCACAAGATCCATGCCAAACAAAGTATCACAATTTTAAGTAAAGATAGACCCCAATTCTGCATGTGGATAATCCCACCCGCCTGCCCCACCCTAATCCCGTAACCGGTTCTGATAAAACTGTATTCACCAAAAGGGGTGGTCAGTTGTGCAGACTGAGTTTTTTTCAACATTGCATTAAAATGTTATTCATCTTGAGGACTAGAGTTGTTTGCTGTCTTCTTAAATTGGGGGCCTAAAGCAAGCACGTCACTCTCCTCCGGTCCCAGCCCACTTGCTGTAAGTCACTTAAACTATACAAAGATCAAGCAAGCAGAGTTAAAATGCCGAGTGGAATACAAGACCTAGGGATTTTCAAGGTAAAAAAAACAGATTTCAAAAGCATTTCGTGGGTGATGCTGTCAACCTCCTGGGAGGGGCTAAGCTCGTCCTCCCTGGATTTAGGGGCCCGTCCCAGAAACAGCACTGAACACGATTTTTCCCGGTAAATCAGGTGAATGGTCTGGGTCCACTTTGGAGATGAGGAAGCTGACATTGAAAGAGGTTTGGTGAATCGTCACATGTGACCACGTGAGTACAAGATGGGACCCGGGCCAACAGCTGGCCAGTTACCAGAGTACAGGCACATTTGCATCTGAACCCCATTCCTGGTGTTGCAAAAAGAGACAAGTGACCCGAATATGCCTCTGCTAACTTGTCAACCCACTTCTTCCCACACCAGGTGCGCAGAGCTTCTGAAATAACAGGTTAGTCACCATAATTGTCACTTGGGTGAGAAATTTCAGGGGTTTGGTAGAAACCAAACAGCACCTCGGTTACAGGCAGGCAGCTTTTCGGAAGAACACATTGCTCCACGTGAGTTCCACATCGGATCAAATCAGGCCCTACAGGTGACCGCCTGAACCTGAAGGTTGGGGCTTGGTGCCCTCTGTGTCAAATGTGTCACCCTCCCCCTCCTCTATGGAACAATCACTCTCCCTCCCCACAACCCTGGCCAATTCTGCATGAATTTCAAGACTCAGTTCACACATCAGCCCTTTGCAGAAGCCGCTCGCAACACCTCTCCTGCATTTATTCATCCGCTAACTCATTCATTCGTTCCATAAATACCTGCTGAATTTATTCAGCCCAGCACAGCAAGAGGCTCTGAGGGTCCAGTGGGGAACAAAGAGACATGGTTGGGACCCGAGTCTATTGTCCCTATGCCATGTGGTCTCTCCCACACTCCGGTGTGAGAATGGTCTCACACTGAACTTCACTGGTACAATTCTCCCCAACTCGACTGGAGCTTCTCGAAGCCTTTTTTCCATCTAAATCCCCAGGACATAACAGGCCATGGCCTAGAAGAGGCGCTCAATAAAAACGGGACTGAGAGACCAGACTGGTGTTTATCTTGCTTTGGTGTTTCAGGTGGTGTGTCTGGGCCTTGTGGCCGCGCGCCATGCCCTGCGGCCATTGTTGTCTTGGCCCACATTCCCATTTGGGACGTGAGCGGCGGACAGAGCTGCCTGTTCACCCAAGAGGCAGCATCAACAGGCCTGGGCAGGAGTGTGTCCTATAGCTCTAATCGGTACACATTCTTGAGCCAGCGATCCACAGGCTGTTGAAAGGTTTCAACGGCAGCACGACTAATGTCACGTTTTTGATTGGAAAGTGGGGAAAGACCTCGCAGCGAACCACTCTCCTTAATCACGTGAGGCCAACACCGCCTCAAGCAAAGCCGTGGAAGCCTGTTTCTGTCTCTGACCCCAGCCCTCCTCCTATCCCGCCTGCTGACCAGCACAGACAGGTGAAAAGCCAAGGCCTGCTGGAAGAATCAGCAAAAGGACCTGGGTGTTGTATGTAAGCCAATTTGACAATAAATTATATTAAAAAAAAAAAAAAGGACCTCTAAGACCATCTGCTTGGGACAGTGGGATTGTGCGTGATTCTCTGTGGCATCAATTCCTAACATACACTCCCGTCCCCAGATCCCTCATACAAATCTGTAGACAGGGTTCACCTGGACAACCCTGTATGCAGCCAAATTATGGATCAGCCCAGGAGGGGCCAGGCGACACCAGGGAGCCCCTAGACAAGTGCAGGGGGCCTCAAGCCCACAAAGTCACTGATCTCACAACGGAGGTCCAAGGGGGTAGTGGCCCAGGCCACTGGATTATCATATGCTCAGGGCATGGCACCCATTTCTTTCTCCCACTGGCCTCCTCCCTGGCCTCCCAACTCGAGTCCGCACAATTTCCTTTCCACAGCTCAGCCTTTGCCACGCACTTCCAAGACCCACCTTTACACATTGGCTGACCTTGGTTTGGGAGACCTTCCCCAATCTCATTCCCCCACCTCCCGGACAGCTGTGTTTCCGAACCGTCCCCCAAATAGAAACCTCTGCATAGATTCAAGGGCACGTGCAAGCAGACCTGTCTCTTTTCTGAACCTCATCCACACCCTGGGCCCATATGCACACTTACACACACATAAGCATTTCTCATTTTCCTCCCCACCCCCGCCCCCACCCCCCACCTCTCTCATATCCAGGTTTATCCAGCATCAGTTGAATGCCTACCATGTGCCAGGGGAAGGGGATCAATAGTTTTCTTGAGTACCACCATAGGCCAGGCCTTTAGACTCCCCCCACTTTGAACCTGTGTCCCTCGTAGATATTATAAGGACTGCCATTTTACAGTTTACAGACTGAGCCAAGAGCCCACAGATACGTGGTGGTCAGCACGACCTGCTGTCCCACCTTTCTACTACAGCCTCCAGTCCCCTGCCCACCTGTCCAAATTCTGCCCATCCAGGTCGGACCCCACATCTGTGAGGTTGCTATATGCCTTAAGGCCTGAGTGGGGAAAAAAGATGATGGCATGTTCAAGTGGGTTATTTAGGGAGAGTATGATGAAGGGTCTATTCCTATAGGTGTGGGCAGGATACAGGGAAAGCCACCAGAAATGGTTCAGAGCAGGACCCAAGGGTCATGACAGCAGGGAGCTATCCCCACCACAGGCCTGAAGAGAGGAGGGTGTGGGGAGAACTCCCAGAACCCAAAGCCAGAACTAGACAGACAGTCGTGTGCTAAGGGGTCTGTGACTTTAGGTCATTAGATGCATCCAGCCCTTGAGCACCCACGGAAGGACCCCACCCCTCCCCACACCACCACTCCGCATTCCCTTGGGACACTCACCACTGACCCAAACCGACAGGAAGCCAGAGGCCAAGAGGGCAAATGATGTTTCAAAACAATCAACAAAAAGCCAGGGACACCCACCGCTTTCCGGGGGAGAGTTCCTGTCCCCAGTCTCTGAGATGCACAGAGTCTCATCGGCTACTACATCACTCCAGGCTGACGCCAATTTCGTGGTCCTCCCAACCAAGCCCTCGGATCATCAAGTGCCAGTTTATAATCATCGTTTCTCCTTCCACTGCCCATTCAGCATCCCCTCATGCTCTGCCAGGAAGAACCCTGGCCCCTGGCGGTGAATCAGGCCTCATTTCTTTGCGGTCCGAGTCCCCAGTGGTCTCATCTTTTTATTGGGTTGCCATGGCTGGATTGGCCAGGACTTTGAGAAGGGAGCATTAAGAGGTGACCCAGCCGAGCCTCCTGTGGGTTTCAAGCATAATCCTCCCCATGCACCGCCTGTGGGATAGCAGTGGCAATTGGGATCATTTTCCTTGGGTCAGTTCAGCGACCTCCACCCCCCCTTCTTTGCCTGTGGTTTAGCAACACAAAGAACCCAAAATGTCCAGGACGTGTTTTAAGTTTCTGATTTCTAAAATCCACGCTTGTGTTCCCTCCCATGATTCCTCCTATGGGCACCAGGGCCTCTCAGTTTAGAATATTAAGAGTAACCTCTGCTTACAGTGACAGGGTGTCATTTGCATAAATTACCACATTTCACTCTCCGGTGTGCCCCTGTGAGGTGAATGGCCCTCACCTGGTCTATAGGTGAGGAAACGGAGGCTCAGAGCAGTGGATTCATTTTCCTGTTGAAACACAGAATCCGGTTTGAGCACTGGTACGGGACTCTAAAGCTGGGGTCCTTTCTCCCGCCCCAGGCTCTGCCTCCAGAACTGTACTGGCCACCAGCACCCCGTGAGTGCTACAGGTTCGTGCCCAGACAGACACACAGACAGCCTTTTGGACTCCTAGGGGCCATAATCCATTTCCCTCCATGTCCTTTGCTCCACAGGCTCCAAACACTGCAGAACCTGGGGAGCAACCTCTTCACCCCTCACAGGGGGCCGGAACCCCAGGCCCCCCTCCTCCAGACCGCCCGGGTTCCAGCATCACCTGGAAGCGCCTTCTGTGCAAAGAGCGACAGCCCTGTCAGCTCTGCTGGAAGGCTGACACTGGTAAGAGCAGGGACCTCGCTGCGGCCGGTGGGTTTAACTGGAAATGGATCCTCCAGACAAATCACCTTCACAAAACCCCAAAGCCTCCTTCCCGTCATGCCCTTTCAAATTAAAAGAGTTCCCTCTACTAATATATTAATTAAAATGAAATATTAATAGCCGACCTCTATTATTTATTGGCTGTTTTTGGAGAATAAAATATTGAGATCCAAAGAGGAATCAATTTTGATGAAAACTCCCTCTCCTGAGCAGGCTGGATTCGTGTCACATAATAAAGAGATAAGCTTATCAGCTGCATCAGTTCAAAGACGTCTGCTGTAAATGTTGATTTTAAACCAATAAGAAGATTATAAGCACTGTCATAAAATATCTTTCCAGGATGTAAATTATTCAAAGCCCTCCGTGGGCAGACACAGTATCTCATGCCTCAGTGATCCCCATTCTGTGCAACACATTTCATTTATTAAAGCCAGAGAGGGCCTCTGTTGATAAAGCCCCCTAAATAAATGATAACCCTCATCTCCTTCTTCCGAATTATTTCCACGATTAGAATTCAAAATGTTTGTGCCAGAGGTGTCGAGAGGCACGGCTTCTATAAGTGATGCGTATGTCTTCATGGAGGAGCTCAGCACCACGGGCCGCCAAGCCCCCTTCTTTGGAGGAGGGCAGTGGGTCCAGCCCCGGAAACGAGTTCTGAGTGCTCGTCTTGACAACGTTTGAGCTGCAAGATGAAGCAGGGAATGTCATGAACCAGCTTGGAGCCCAAACCTTCTCTGCCACTCAGGTTGACCCTGACCCTGGACATGTGACTTAACCTCTGTACGTCGGAGTCTTCACACGGTGGGGAAAGGGAATAATATGCGCACCCACTGGGCACGGAGTCGGGTTCCTTGTGCCTTCTCAGTCAGTGCTAAGCAGGTAGACGGCCATGGCACACACCCCGTGGGGCGTGCCGCATCTGGTCCTTTCCCAGTGTCCCGGAGCCTCCTAGAGTGTCCTGGGCAGTTCCTCCTGCCCCAGAGGGTAAGTGAGAGGGCCCTTCCTGCACCCATCTCTGGCCTTTGTTCACACAAAAGCCAGATAATCCCTACCCATCTTTTAAGACCCAATTCCAATGCCGTGTCCTCCTCAAAGAATTCCACGATTTCTTCTTCCCTTGGATTTTTTCTCACCCTTTCGTCCTTTCTCAAGTCCATCCATCCTCCGCCAAGCGTTGATCTGGTAGCTTTTCAGGAAACGTCTTATGCCATCTTCATCACAGCCTTCACTGCAAGGTAAGCCCTGTGGTCCGTATTTTGTAGAAGAAGGAGTCAGGCTCAGGGAGGTTCAGCATGTTGCTCAAATCACACACTGAGTAAGTGAGGAGGTTGGTCCTCCGACCAGCTTTGGCCTGATACCAAAGCCCATGCTCTTTCTTTTCTACTCCCAGTCCTGCTGCTGGACTCATAGTTCAGGGCTTCCTATCAGGGCTTCACTTATTCTGCTGAGTGTGCCTGGGTTTTGCTGGGAACGGGCCTCTATCCCCAGAGAATCATTCAGTCCCCCACACGGAGCCCTCAGGGCCTCCGGGAGCACTAGGCCTAGAGCTCATCACGGACACTACAGCCCCAGCTGCCCGCATCCCAGCTCGCCCAGGCCTGCTCTGCTCATGGTCCAGAGTCTCCGAAGGCCTCCCCCGGCCCAGCCCGGGATGATGACGGTAATGGCCACTCTTTCTCTTCCCTCTCCATTCACCATTCTGTCCCTCAGTTTCCCCAACTAGAAAATGGTAATGAACAATGGTACTTCTCCCAGGCAGCAGCTGTGAAGATTAGATGGGATCAGGAAAGCAGAGGATGTTGACAAGCCTGGCACACAGTCAGAGCTCAACGAGACCAGCTACTATTATCTTGAAGGTTTCTGACTACTTCCTTCTTTTTTAATTTTTTTAATACTAAAAAAAATGTTTTTATGTTTATTTATTATTGAGAGAAAGACAGAGTGTGAGCGGGGGAGGAGGAGAGAAAGAGGGAGACGCAGAATCTGAAGCAGGCTCCAGGCTCCGAGCTGTCGGCACAGGGTCCAATGCAGGGCCTGAACTCAGGAACAGCAAAATTATGACCTGAGCTGAAGCCGGATGCTCAACCGAATGAGCCACCCAGGCGCCCCTTTAACATTTACTTATTTTTGAGAGACGGAGACAGAGCACGAATGGAAGAGGAACAGAGAGAGAGGGAGACACAGAATCCAAAGCAGGGTCCAGGCTCTGAGCTGTCAGCACAGAGCCCGACGCGGGGCTTGAACCCATGTGAGATCATGACCTGAGCAGAAGTCAGATACTTAACTGACTGAGCCACCCAGGTGCCCCTGACTATTTCCTTCTGACTTCAAATCCATGCCTTCCCCATGCTGCCCTGAGCACATGCGTCCCCACAGCAGGAGCCTGGCAGAGGGTGCCTGGTCAACCGGCTGTGAACTGCTAGTAAACTCTTTCACGTTCTCCAAAGCCTATGCCAATCAGCTCCAGGTACAGCCTCCTGGGACAGCAGGGGGCGCACAGGCTCTGGAATCAGGCTGGGGCAGGAAGCTTGCTGTGACACCTTCTGGTGGACAGTTCCGGATGAGTCACTCGGTCCTCCCCCAGCCTCTGCTTCCACATCTCTACAGTGGGGCTGGGAGACAGAGCTAGATGCCAAAGCTGCAGGGTCACCGTAGCTGGAAAGAGAATGTGGTCTACAGCGCATTTGACCAAGATACCGTAAAAACTCACTTCCTTCTTCCCTTCCACCTTTGCCTCTTGCTTGTCCTCTCTCCTCTCCCAACTCCCTACCTGCTGGTCTTCTGCCTCTGCACCATCCGTTACGTACATCATCAATAGGGCACTCTATTCCACTGGAAGCCTGCTCCTCCGCATTTGGGGTATCTTGTGTTCACCCACCAATCATTTTGACCTCAACTCCCCAGGGCCGCAATAAATGCTTCAGAGACAAGGATCGAAGTCGGCCTTACCTTGAGTGACAGGAGCTACTGAGACATGTTCCACAAACATCCATGGAAGGGATTATTCTCATCAACCAGGAAAGGGGACATTTGGCAATAAGGAGGGCCCCCCCCCCAAACCAAGCTGTAATGCTCTCAATCTCCCTCCAGGCTACATAGTTAAATCCATTATTCTAAGCCAATACTAGGAAAACAAAACAGTGTCTCGCTGTGAGGATGATGCCAAACAAAGCTGATTAACCGTCCAACAAAGTGTTTTAATATTTCCATATGCCCAACAAAATAACACACATAGACACAATAAAACAACGCACGAATCACTGGCAGTGTGCATGGAGATCGCAAGTTTCCTACCAATTCATCGGAAAGAATGGGTGCTTGGAATTCTCTCCCACCCAGGACACAGACGCCGTCTAATACATTTTGTTCCCACAGCATCCTGCCTTGTCAAAGGTTGACGATCAGACAAGCGAAGCCAGTGCTATGCATGAATCTTGCACAAGTATCACCTTGGGAAAACAGAACCAAAACAAATTGAGAAATCATATAAATAATTACTCTGAGCTTCAACTCCAACATGAAAAAGGAAGGCACGCGGGCATAAATGCTAATTAATATGACTGTTCAATTACAGGGGCACAAATTAATAAACCGGAATTACTCCAGATTTCCAGCAGGCATCCCATCTCTGCATGTGATCTCGGAGGTGTGGGCACAGGGAGACAAATGCTTAGCTTTCCTTTGCCAGGTGCCCAGCTGGAATGGCATCAGGAACGGGGAAGGTGAAGCCCCTCTGCAAAAGACCAGATCCTCCTAGCCCCGCCTCTCTGTCAGACACGTTGAGGCCTCAGGGACACCAGCAGATGCAACCTTCCGCCATGGTACCCTCCCTAATTAGGAAATCACTCCTCACACAGCTTCGAGGTCCCCACCACCCCATGCTCAGGACAAAATGAAGCCCAACACAACCAAGCTGCAGGATTTATTAAGTAGCTACTATATACGTCAGGCACTCTGTCTCTCTCTGTCTCTCTCTGTCTCTCTCTCTCTCTCACTTTATTTTGGTTTTTGATTTCCCAAAGTAATACTTTGGAAAAATTCATACACATCACTTGTTTCGCATGCCTGATTGTCAGCTCTTGACAAGGCAGGATGCTGTGACAGCAAAATGCATATCAGACCTCGTCTTGTAGGTGGTGTCATCTACATGGGAGTAATCATCCCATTATACTGCCTTGAAAACTGAGGCTCCAGAGGTCAGCTGATCTGATTTTGCCAAAGCCAGATCACTAGAAAACAAAGGGTTCTGGGACACCTGGGAGGCTCAGTCGGTTAAGCGTCCGACTTCAGCTCCGAACTCACTCATGATCCCGTGGTTCGTGGGTTTGTGCCCCATGTCGAGCTCTGTGCTGACAGTTCAGAGACTGGAGCCTGCTTTGGATGCTGTGTCTCCCTTTTTCTCTCTGTTCCTCCTCTGCTCAAGCTCTCTCTCTCTCTCTCTCTCTCTCTCTCAAAAATAAACATTTTTAAAAGTTTTAGAAAACAGAAGGTTCTGGATTCAGAACTCTGGGTGTCTGGGCTCAAAGTCTGTGCACATTTCAATACACCAGCCTCTTTCTAGAAATCCAAATGCAGCTACAGCATTCATTCAATCATCTTCTCATTCACTAAAGTCAGTCATAGACCTACAATGTGCCAGCTTTAGACTATGTTCTGGAAATACGATGGTGAGCAAAAACTGACCCAGAACCCACTTTCAAGGAGCTTACGTGGGAAGCAGGAGAGGATGCCACAGATTAAATAATCACACAAATACATTTATTTCAACAGCCTTTGGTCAGGGCTTCATAGGGGAGAGAAGAGGGGCTACGAGAACTTGTAAAAGTAAGGGCCGAGTGGTCTGGAAAATCTCCCCTGAAAAAGTAATGCTTGAAGTGTGAAAGATGAATATGAATGTATAACATACAGAAGAATATGTATGAATATAGAGTTTTCTATACTTGCTCTGTTTTCTTGCCACCCATTCACCCTCCACTTGCTCCAAACTAATGTGCCTTCGGCATTCCCGTCACTTCGCCTCAGGAGTTCATGTGATGAATCTCATGGACATTTTCAATCTTCTGTTTACTTGAGCCTTCAGGCATTTTGGACAGAGTTGATCACTCCCTTCTCCTTGAAATCATCCCCCCCCCCTTGACTTATGAGCCAGAAATTTACTTGTTTTCCTCTTGCCTCTATGGATCCTCTCTGAAAATTGCCACATCATCATTCTGTAAGTGTTCTTATATCCTTTCCCTGGACAACTTCATTCCTTCCAACAGCATTATTGAGCATTCCACTGTGGTGATTCCCCCATTTGTATCTCCAGCCCAGACCTTTCTTCTGGACTCCAGGTCTGTATTTCCCAATTGCCCGATGGACAGCTGCTTTTGGAGGTCTCACAGGCACCTCAAATTCAGTATGACTAAAACTGAGTTTGTCTTGTGACTCTGACTCTATCTCAGAGCCATCTATCCCACTGACAAGACAGACCCCAAGCAACACGTGTGATCTCTTTTTCCCCTTGCCTATGTGATATCCTGAACAATAGCTCCCAAAGACATCCAGGTCCTTATCCCTGGAACCTTATTGGCAAAAGGGACATTGAAGACATGATTAAATTAAGGGATTTTAAATATCTTCAGCCTCAGAGTGGAGGGATCATCCTGGATTATCAGGCTGGGCCCTAAATGTAATCACAGGGGTCCTTAGGAGAGGGAGGCAGAGGGCAATGAGATAATGGAAGCAGAGAGTGAAGTCATGCAGCCATAAACCAACGAGTGCCAGCAGCTGCTAGAATATGCAAGAGGCAAGGGAACGGAATCACCTCCCTGGGGCCTCAAGGAAAACCCAGCACTGCGAATACTTTGACTTTTAACCCTTTAAGACTCCTTTCTGACTTCTGGCCACCAGGATTGTAAGAGAATAAACTGCTGTTGTTTTAAGCCATAAGCTTCTGATATTTGTTACAGCAGCAATGGGAAACTACTACACCCTACTGTAACATATATGCTACCAAATTGCCTTTATTTTGCTGTCAAAATAATTCTCAAATGCATCTACTTTTCCCCATCTCCACAGCCCCTTCCCTGGGACCATCTTCTATCATCTCTCAATCTGTGTGCAGATGCCACAGCCTCTGGCTTCCCGTGGATCCTTTGACAAAAAGCAGAATCACTGGCACGGCCCCCTACTAACTTGTTTGACCTGGTCCCTGCCTCCCTTCCCAGGCTGATCTTGTACCCAGACACGCACTGGCCTTCTTTGAATTCGTGGAGGGTACTGACCCCCTATCCACCACAGCGCCTTTGCACAACCTTCTCCCTTGGCTTGGGATGCCTGTTGATTTTAGATAATAGCTAAATGTCATGTCCTCATCCTGTTCTCTCTGATCTCCCAGAACTGGGTTTGTCCAGCACATACACTTGCAATTTCCCATTAATTTTTAGAACTGTATCGTGTATGCCTAACTCCCAAGCTAGTTAGTAAGGCCTCAGAGGCCAGGCTAGTTATGGCTGGGTGTGCCCACCGCTGTATCCTCAGCATCTAATACAACACCTGGCAGAGAGCAAGTGCTTAACAAGTATGTTGGGATGACTCCCAAAGCCTAACAGACTGCCTTTGGGCATCTTTGTGGATAAGGTGAGTGATCTCAGTAGTTGGCTTTGTCCCACCCCTTCTAGCCACGCAGTTAGAGAAAGGGGGGAGGGGTATAATGACACGGACTTGATTGCACTCAGCAATGGCCAAGGAAACTCCAGAATGAGAACTTCACCTTCCTGGGTGCCATCTTCTAAAGACAGGCATGGGGCGGGGTTCTCATTAATTTAGTATTCATAGGAGAGAAAGTGATGAGCTGCGGGAGTTTTTACCATTGGCCTACCCTCTTTCCATTTCCAGCCCTGTAAAGGTTCCTTGGCCATTTTCCCTTCAGTTTCTTAGATGAAAGCACTTTGGAAATTATCTAATAATAGACCAGAGTCTTTAAATAGTATTCTGTGCCAGGGGGCTTACGTGAAGGCACGTCATAGGCCACTTGGGGTCGGAGGTGGCTCTGCATTAGCCAAAGCCCCTCTTTATCAATTTTAGGTACTGCGATTTCACATAGGAACTTTTTCTTAAATGTTTTTGTGCCCAGAAAGAAAAATTTATAAAAGGTATGACTTATGTTATTTGTGCCACACTTCATAGTTTTCAAAATATTTGATTTTTTTTTCCATTCAGTTTCCTGTAAACCCACCAAACTAGAAGGAGATTATTTACTCCAGTGGATAGATCAGAAAATGGCTCAAGGAGCTTAGGTAACTCACCCCAGATCGCAGATCTGGTACAGGAAAGAACTTGGACTCCAGTCCAGGACACTGGCCTTTATATAAGCCATGGAATAGTGATTTGATCCCATTTTATGGGCTTATTCATTCATTAAGGAGATGACTTCACTGAACATTTAGGTTTCTTATGTACAGAGAAAGTAGTGTACCATTTTAGATGTGGCAAGGTTAGGTGGAAAGATTACGAGTAAATTTACTGTCTTTTTTGTGCTTCTCTGTAACTTCTACAATGTACTTGCATTAATTTCATATTTAGAAACAGTAGAAAATAAAGAAGTATTAATTTGAAGTAGATCAGTGGGTAAACAGAGGAAGGTCTCTAACCCACCTTGGGAGGGCGAGGGAGGTGACTATTTGGAAATGGCTCTGAGCCTTGATGATAAAAGCAGATGTTATTCAAGCAAGGAAGTGGGCAGTGACGTGATACTGGGTTAAACCAACTCTTTAGCTTCTGAGACAGACAGACCTGCTTCACCAATTACCATTTGTGTGAGTCTCAAGTCTCTGGAGGAATGGAGGAAATAAACCAACTGACCTATATTGGTCAAGGGCCTTGATCAGAAGTCACAGAAACACAATTTAAACTAGCTTAGAGTGCGGAAGGAATTCGCTGAGTTCCATAAATGAGGAACTAAGGAATCTCATTGTAGAAATGGCTCTCGTTCCATCTGTGAACTCTGCCTTCCCATCCTCAGCTCTTAAGCACACTCTCCCCATGTGACTGGAAACATGGGCACCAGCAGGCTTGTTGCTATTTTCCCAGATTGGCAACCCTGATGGGAATAAAACCTCTCTCTGAGCCCACATATTAAGCCCAAGGGTGATTCTGATAAACCACGCTTGAATCCCGTGGCCACACCCCCTTTCTCAGAACGAATCACTGTGACCAGGTAATAGGGAGTAGGATGGGCCCAGCCAATCCCATGTGCCCACCTCTGTGCCCAGCGGCCTTCTTCCTGGGGACACACCTCTCTTGTCATGAATGCTGAACCAGGCAAACTCCTGACTAAGACAGATGAGGTGAGCGTTTCCACTGGCCAGAGGGTCCAATTTACGTGTGCTGTTAGAAAGTTTAATTAGCTCGTGAAATGCATTAAATGATAAGTAAGTTTTGCTAAGCAGCATTCCAATACTTAGCAGAAGGGCGTAGGGGAAGAGAAAAACTTTAAAATCAAGGTGACAATACAAAAATAAGGTAATTTCGTTAGGAAAAAAAATAAGATCATAAAAAGTTAGGTTCTGGAGAAAATCGTCACAGCACAAGGTTCAGAGAAAACAGGTATGGGGCCCCTTACAAGGACTAAACCCTGGATGGCCACCAAGTTCTTCCCTGTGATGTTTGCTCCTTAACTACTCTTTGCAAATTGCAGACAAGAATTGCAGAAGATGTTCCTCCCTCAATAAAACTCCAAATAAATTAGATATTGAACAAGACACTGAGATCCTGGCAAGATGCACACAAAAAATCGGGCCTCGAGCTGTTGAGAGGTGACAAATTGTCAGTTTCTCTTTAATAAGATTGTGTCGCATCGCCATCTCCTGTAAGGGATTTGATGGCTTTTGTGTTTAACCTGTGAAGATTAAAATCAATTCCCAGCTAGAGCTGGAAGCTCCAAACCATACAGCTGCAAATATATCAATTAATCAATCAATCAGTCAGTCAATAGATCAGCAAGACTGTACTGAAGATCAATTAATTCTTGCTGGGCATCTGGGGCAGGGAAAAGAATTAGAAAAGCTACCCCTGCAGATGCTAGATGAAGGAAGCCCTGATTCAGAAGACATTAAGTCCAACTTTAAAGGCAACAGCAAACCTCTTTCTATTACAATTACGCTGGGTCAGGGGTGCCTGGGTGGCTCAGTCAGTTAAGCGTCTAACTCCTGATTTCAGCTCAGGTCATGAACTCGTGGTTGTGGGTTCAAGCCCTGCATCAGGCTGTGCACTGACAGTGCAGAGCCTGCTTGGGATGGAATTCTCATATTCATCCTCTCTGTCTCTCTCTCCCTCCTTCCCTCCCTCCCTCACTTAAAAAATAAACTTAAAAATATTTTTAAAAAGAAAAAAAGACTCATGTTGTGTCAGCACGTCCCACCTTCCCATTTGTCCCGTCTTATAAATATGTTTGATTTTAACCCTGGGTCAGTCCACAGACTTTGACTTATACCTTTGCCCTACTCAGGTGTCCACACTGGCAACAACATTACTCCTTATGTATCAGCTGGGTTCATGGATCCTACCTGTGCTCCCCGGGCATCTCATAAGAGACAGAAATGAGGAAGAGGACTTGGGAACAAGCTCAGATTCCACCCTACCCTTAAGTTATTCAGCCATTCTTGGCTCTGGTATCTTTAACCACCAAAGCAGAAATAATATGTGCCTTGTAGCTGTGTAAGGATTAAATGAGATCACAAATGTAGACGGGTTAAAATAAGACCCGTTCAGAGTTAATGGCATTTTGTTAACATCACAATCACCATTGGTGGTGGTGGTGTTATTTCGACCATCAGGTGTGTTGCTTCTAGGTCAGATTTTTTTTCTGGGCGGGGGAATCCATAAAAATGGGTGTAGGCATGGTTTGCTCCTCTGTTTTTTTCCCCTTCTCTCTAAATGGACTTCCTCACCCTACAATAATCCTATTAAATTCTACAGACTTTGACTTACATGACAAATATCCCACCGGCTTCAGCCCAAACAAAAAACTAATTGTCCCCTTGTTTGTCTGTGTGTGAGTTTGTTTTTCCAGATGAAACGTTTCAGACTCTATTTTCTTGTCCCTTGGCATTTTTTAACAACCAACACTGTATGAGTTAACCACAAAGATAGGGTTTCTTGGAGCAAGGAAGTGAGAGTGTGTGAAGCCAGTGGCTCTATTTGAAGACACAGTTCTTAATTTCGGCTAAGAAACGGCTGAAGGAGTGTGATATAGAGGAGAGAACATAAACTTGAAGGTCAGGAAAGGCAGTGTCTTAATTAATCCTGCTTTCTCCCTCTACCTCCTATAAGCGACATGACACTGGGTATGTTTCTAAACCAGTGCAAAAACCAACTATTGTTCTTGCCCTTACAAGAATGAATTTGGCATGATTTATGGACATGATTTCCTTACCTATTCCTCACAATGACATTAACAAGTCAGAGTCATCGTGACCCTTCGGGGGAGGAAATCAGTGGGTGTATTTCCATGGGAGGCTCTGAAGAAAGAGGCTTAAGGCAGAAAAGGAGGAGATTCAAGTTCAAGTCCTTGTCCTACCGTCAAGATCTGGGGGACCTTCAAGAAGCCCCCTCTCCATGCTGGCCTCCTTCCGCTCATCGAGAATGGGGAGATTTAGACCAAAGGATCCATTCAATGTCCTTCCAACTCGGGCCCTTGGTCACACTCTGTCCTAAGACCTTCTGTGGCATAAAATCTAACTGTTCTTCTCTCCCAGCTGCCTTAACAACCACACCTGCTACCTCTTGCTTGTCAACAATAACCAATTATGGGTCAGACTGTGCCAGGTGCCTTATCCTAGTCTCACCCAACCCTCTGAAGCAGATGCTGTCATCATCCTAGCTGATAGTTAAGGAACCCAGGGCTGTGAAATGTTGAAACACTTCTTACTTAAGAAACATTTCTGGGGCTTGAGATGCATCCTCCACATTGCTGCACTGCTTCTCAACCCTATGACCTAGGCTTGCAAGATACAGAACTTACCAAGGTCACCTCTTATCTTCCCTGGGGTCTCGAAGGCATCTGCCTTTGTTCAGCAAGTCTTCCTGCCCCCCTTCCCCCTAGTCTGGGCTTTGACTCAGGTCTTTGATGCAGGGGAGAGGAGGTAGGGGGGTAACAAATGGTTCGGAGATCTTGGAGGTGGGCTGAGCAGGAGTCCCTTGTCTGCCAGGCAGGAAAGTGTGCTCTCCGAGGACCCGCCCAAACCTGTGGTCCTCCTCTGGAGCACTCCTGCCAATGAGGCTCTTGGGAAAGTCAAGTGGGATTCTATAGATTACACTCCAAGGACAGCTGGTGACACACCACGGAGCCAGGACCCTACCCCACCCCCACCCCCGTTCCTTTAAGACACGACCCTTGAAAAGCTGCTTTTCTATTTTTGGAAGAGATCCACCCCTCCTTGAATCAATCCAGGTCCCGACAAGGAAGAGATTGCATACTGAAAACAGTGACTCAGGTGAGCTTCCTGCTGAAGGGGCGATGAACAAAGGTGTGGGTGAAGGGCGCTAAAGTGACAGGACAGTACCCTGAGTCCTGGTAGAATGTCACCACCCCCAGGACCAGAAGGCTGAGGTGAGGGGAGTAGTTTCAGAGACAGAGAGAGAAAGAGAAAGAGAGAGGAAGGTACAATCATCTTTCTTGGGAGGAGCAATCTCTAGTCCAAGGAAAAAGCCAGCCAAGAGGTAACCTCAGAGGGAGGCACTTAGAGGATAAATCCTCCAACCTCACTCTTGGCTCTGAGAGTTCATTCCAGAAACATATCATTGGCCTGAGCTATTTTGCAAAAACACCTGTCCAACACAGCACTGACCCTCGGTCAGAGCAAGAAATGTACTGATTAACAGTGTTGCTTTTAACTGTGGGGACAAGGCATTTGGGGCTGGTTTACACCAGCTTGTCAGCGTGGTTTTCTGGCAATGGTGACTTGGATGATTTGCACTCTGACCTCCCTCCAAACACTTTTGGGGACTCCTCCTTGGCTGGGCCCCATGGGAAGTAACAGGCAGAGGAAGTCATGTAGTCTGAACGCATGTAGTTCAGACTCGGGGGTGGAGTGCAGGCTGGAAACGGGCAGAGAGCAGTCTCCTGCTTGTTCCTCCAGCGGGAAGCTGTGTCCGTGCATCACAGCTACTGAGTTCTTTTTTTTTTTTTTCATTTTCATTTTAATGTTTATTTATTTTTGAAGGAGAAAGAGTGAGTGAGGGAGGTGCAGAGAGAGAGAGAGAGGGAGACACAGAATCGGAAGCAGGCTCCAGGCTCTGAGCACAGGGTCCGACGCAGGCCTTGAACCCATGAACTGTGAGATCATGACCTGAGCTGAAGTCAGATGCTTAACCGACTGAGCCACCCGGGCGCCCTCGATGGGTTCTCTTTTATATCAGAAAATCATGCATGTGGGTGTGCTGACCCCACCCTCCTGACCATGAGCCCCCTAAGAGCAAATATCCCCTCCCCGCCATGGGCACCTCCCCACCAACCATCTCAGTGCCCGGCATCGAGTAGCTGCATGGTAAGTGTGACAGCATCCCTGGGGCCAGCAAGCATCATGGAGAGCCAGCCAGGTGCCGTTCCCCAAGGTCTGTCCTTTTTGTGTTGTCGTTGCCGCCCAAGAGCCCTGCCAGCTGCCCGGCAGCTACAGAGACACTTTGGAAGGTGGGGAGACACGGATGAGGGGAGAGAGGGGTGGCAGGTGGAGGTCTAACGATAGCAGTTCTCCACGGGCCTCCCCTGGCGACATTAGATAAACAGAGACGGGAATCACATTTCAGCGTGACAGCTTAAAAGGCATGTCAAGGAACAGTTAAAGAGATCTCGCGCAACCGGGTCCTGAGAGACTTTTGTCAGATGAGACTGCTTCCCATCCTGCAATGTGGGGGTGACACGGCCCACGAGCATATGTTCAGGGCCTTGAATTCTCAAAGGCAGGATCCTCCGAGACCTGGGGCTGGAGGGTAAGTGAGCCTGGAGAATCTGACCCTCTATTGCTTCCCACTGTTCAAGAAGTCACCTGCAATGAGCAGCACAGAACACCTGTCCCGGCAAGTCTCCACCCCAGCACACCACCCTCCAAACCTTGCCAAAACCCCGACTGTGAGGAATAACACTTACAGGGTATTGCCTGCAGGAAGTTCCATCCGTCACTCCTCTAGATCAAGTTTTTCTGATTATCTTCCCCAGAGCCCTGGAATTCCTGGGGGGTGTCCCTGAGGCTTCCTAGAAACCTGCCCCGATCCAGAGATTGCCAGGTTTTGTCTGTTACGCTTGGGATACTGGGGTTGCAGATAAGAAATCGCCTTTTTAGGGGCGCCTGGGTGGCTCAGTCGGTTAAGCAGCCGACTTCGGCTCAGGTCATGATCTCACGGTCCGTGAGTTCGAGCCCCGCGTCGGGCTCTGTGCTGACAGCTCAGAGCCTGGAGCCTGCTTCAGATTCTGTGTCTCCCTCTCTCTGACTCTCCCCCGTTCATGCTCTGTCTCTCTCTGTCTCAAAAATAAATAAACGTTAAAAAAAAAATTAAAAAAAAAAGAAATCGCCTTTTTAAAAACGCATGCCAAGGCCTTAAAAGAGCAGAAGCCATCACATTAGCCTGAATCTTATTCTGTGATCAAGCCAGATGAAGCCTGGGTCGTGTTCCTTTGCTCCTCTGCCCTTAGAATTTCTGGTGCGAAATTGAGCTTCAGAGGAATCCCATCAGCCCACTTTGTGGGAGCCCATAAAAAACAGCTTATTGAAATTCCTGAAATGTCTCTTGAAGGACTTATTTTGGTGAATTCATGAGAGCCCTGCCTCTTTTGTATCAGGACAAGTTGATTCTATTCTGGTTTGATGCTGGAATGTGATTCCAGTTTCATGTGTCACGCAACCTCTATGCGCTGGGAATTTGACTCTGTTTCCATCTCAGCCTTGGCCTCTGGGAATCTCAGAGCTATCCCTGCGGCCCACTTCCAAATGTGCAGGACCTTTGCTTTTAGAGATTCTAATCCCTGCCCCAGCTTCCTCGGTGAGTTATTTGATCATTTGTTTGTGTGAGTTAATGTGGACTATGTGTCAGTATCCTCCTTCCCTTGTGAAAAAAGAGGGAGAATAGACTGTATAAAGAAATAAAAGTACATGGCCCTTAAAGAGAAAAGCAGAAACCCAGTTCACTGGTAGGGCTTCTGCCACCTCACAGACATGTTCTCATTCTGATATCCTAGGAAATATACTGCTTTTCCTATTCTCTGCTTACAAATCTATTGGCTCCCAGCCTGCTGGCTATAGGAGGACATCCAGACTCCCGTGGATGGATGGAATTCTAAGGCGTTCTCAGTTCTGGTCCACCAGCTCAGCCCTGTCCTGCCCCTGCTTTCCACACCCCTATGAGGCTGAAGTGCTCACCAGTCCCCAAATCCATGCAGCCTTTTCCTACCCCAGTATTTGGCACACATGGTTCCTAAGCTTGTAATGTCTTTCCCCATTTTCCCCTCCGAAAGTTCAAGACCAGGAGTGTTTCCATCCTTGGTCATGCCTTCTCTGGCTCCTGGTGCAGACTTCCGCACCTACTCCCAAGTTTTTCAGTCTGAGTCACGTCTCTGTTGGTCACTCACAGTACTGCATTGCCAGGCTTCTGTCTGTTAGTCTCTCCCACTGCACTCCAAGCTCTCTAGTCACGGGGGGCCCACTTAACCAGAGAGTCTACACCGGGGATAGACCTCAAAGAGGGCTTGGCGTAGAAGAGTTAGGTAGTCTCTTTATGCCATGACAGACAGGCAGACAGACCTCCCAGGCATCATTCCATTGCTCACTACCAACAAAGGTTTTATAAATGTGGATGGCCATGGTCACTCAGTCTCCCCCAATCCTGCCTTCCCCTGCACTCCCTGAGATCTTCACCTCTAATCTCAATACACCTGCAGGTGCCAGCAATGACCACTGACTTCATCTCAGGCTTCTGATATTCTGAATTCCTGACATGAAGCATCCTTGTTGGTTTTGCTAAGAAGAGAAGAACATAATCTGAGTCCCCATGGAAGCCGCATTTGCTTCCATGATTCTGCTATCCTGACTGATGATGCACAGTGAGCCTCCCACGACAGCATGGCAGACCAACTGTGCCTTTGTTGGGTTTGCCCGCCCATGGCACCCTCACCCACCCCACAAATGCCCAGAACCCTACCCCACCCCATGCTGAGATTGAATGTCAAGTGAGAAAGACTGGAGTCAAAATACTGGTTCAGCTACTTACCCAGTGTGTGTGTGTCCTTGGGCAGGTCGAACCTGTACAAACCACACTTTTCTCAGTACGGTAGGGATATCATGTATTATTTTATTTCCCCTACAAGCCAATGAGATGGCAAGCCAATGACAGGTATGAGGAATAGCTCCAGTTTATTAAGTCACTTAATCTCTGCATGCCTCAGTTTCCTTCTCTACAGAGCAGGGATATGCCTACTTCACTGAGCTACTAGGAGAATCGGTTAAGAAAATGCACGTATAGAACTCTGTACAAAGTCTAGATATGAACGTTTGTTTATTGTCTATGGCCACATCCCCAGAGTATGAAAATGTTCAGTCTTTTGATGATTTTCTACCAATTCAGGGAGAATATCACCTATGGCTCTGATATGTGTCGTGCCTGCTGGCTATAAGGATATTCCTGGGAAGGAATCTCACTGCGAATTTGAACAGATCACTCTGATCCTTACCTATGCACTAAAGTCACTCTCATTGTCTGTCAATGAGTCCCTTGCTGTCTGTGTACCTCAGAAGCTTTCTTGCAGGTAGTACCCCCCTTGCTAAGCTCCAAGTTGTTGTTGGACGCAGGCCCCTTACTCATCCCCTGTGCTCCCACCTAAGGTTTCAGTGGCATCCTTCCACCCATAGTGCCGGTCACCACGCTCCAGATACCGTGCGGTCAACCTGCCGACAGTAGCCCCTCCGTCCCCGGCCCCTGCAGCTACAAACACCTGCTCTAACACCCCCACTCCAGTAAGGGTCTCTAGATTCAGGGGTAGTCCCTCTCAGTCAGCTCCACTCCAAGGCAACCAAATGCTGCATACACAGCCACCCTTGGGAAGTGACAGGTAAGCAAGAAGCACTGACATGTTGAGAAGAACCTTCACTGTTCCCGTGCTCAGAGAAAGAAGGAATTTGCCTGAGGCCAGGCCTGGGGAGGCTGCCATTTTTCTTCCTGAACTCTCCCCATTCCCAAAGGGCCGTCTGTGTGTGTGTGTGTGTGTGTGTGTGTGTGTGTGTGTGTATAAAATTCATGATGCTGGAGCTGGCACCATTGCCAGATAGATTTCCTTGACATTAAACATTAAACACACAAGTATTTCAAAGCATTTGAAATAACTCAGAACTAATGAAGGACTAATTGCTTCACTCTGTGTATTCAAATAGTGGTTATTTTTTTTAAAAAATGCATTCTTATGTCAACTGCTGCATCAATTAATTGCACATTTTCTAACAGTTAGCTGTAGTGTGATTAAAGCATATGAAAATAATCTTTTAATTAGCTTTCATTTCGAAACAAATAGACAATTAAACCAAAGAAGTAAGTGTGAAAATTCTGTTGGTCTGTTTTGGGGGGGGGGGGGAATGCTTGTACAAATAATGACTCTATCACTGGAAATTATTTCCTTGGCTAGTCTAATGGCTGTTATAGTAATTTCATATTTTCCCTATTACATCCCTTCTATTTCTTATAACCCCATACCCCTACTGTTTTCCCCAGAAGCCTAATATATGTAACTAGATGAATAATAGTCTTTTTCAAGAATGTCTTTTTGAGTGGAGCTATTCAAAGCACCAGCCCATTCTTATTAAAAATATCACTGTACACATCACCAGTGTTTAAAAAGACAGAAAAAAATCTGTTTTGGCTCCAAGGCATTCATACTTTCTCCCACCCAGCAGGACCGGGGCCAGGGTGAGAGAAGAGGTGCCAAGGGCACAAGATTGAAGGAGGCATGCACTCCCCCATGCCGGCCCTGTGCTTGCACAGCCCGCAGAGTGTGTGCCTCCTTAAATTTTGTGACCCGGGGGCCTCCCTTGCCTCGTGCCAGTCCCAGCCTCTTTAGGAAGAGTCACAGGGTACCCACCACGTGCTCAGTGCCATTCAGGAGCCAGGTAACAATGAGAAACGGACTGTAGGGTCTATTGGGTCCAAACCCTCTAACGTTACCTGTAAGGAGACTGGGGACCAAAGGAGAGGAAGGAAAATTCTCAATCTGCTACAAAGAAAAGAAAGATGGAGATGACAAGGTCCTTGTCCTTGGCCATTCAGCCAAGAAGCATTTGCCGGGCATCTCTCTGCGTGTGGCATGTGGAGGAGATCACCAGCCTCAAATGGGCAATGTTACCACACAAGGCACACTGGGTAGGGCAGAGCAAGAGAGCTGACCCTGAGGAAATAGAGATTAAAGGCCATTCTCTGAGCTGAGTGACCTTGGGCTAGTGGCTTCACCTCTCTGAGCCTGTGAATCATTTCTTTAAATGAAGGTAATATTTACATAACTGTGAGCACCAGGGAAAATATCCAGAAGTGTGTTGCATAGTGACTGACGTGGAGTAAAGCATAATAATGATGTGTCGAGAACTAGGCTAAATGCTTCACTGCATTATGTCATTCTATCTGCCTGGCAACCCATCACACACTTCCTTTTACAGGTGAGGAGATGGGCTCAGAGAAATGAAATGACTTGCCCAAGTTCACATAGCTGGTAAGTGGCAAAGGGAGGATTTGAACCATTTCCATCAATTTCTGATATTCAAGCTCTTTTCTTTCTTAAGAAAATGGAGCTCAAATTTGGGGACATACCCATGGTTGGCAAATTCTTAAGGAAAGCCCTACAGATTTTAAATACAACACCCAATCCCCTCTGCCACCATCACAAACTCAACTAATGGGACGCGGTAACACCATCAGCAACAAGAGTAGTGTAACCTCATCGTGATGGAAATGATGTATAAGATATGAAAAACTCTGTTCCCACATGATGGTACAATTGCACCTAGGTACCTGGAGAGCTTGAGAATAGAACCACAGCATGTAAGAGACTCACAGAATTTAAGACTTAGAAGGAATCCTGGGGCACCGGGTGGCTCAGTCGGTTGAACATCCAACTCTGGATTTCTGCTCAGGTCATGACCTCATGGTTCTTGGGACCGAGCCCCACATCAGGCTCTGCGTTGACAGCACGGAGCCTGCTTGGGATTCCCTCTCTCTCCGCCCCTCCTCTGCTTGCGCTCTCTCTCCCTCTCAAAATAAATGAATAAACATTAACAAGAAAAGAGAAGGAATCCTAGCTTCTTTGTTAGCCGACCTCCTTGGCATCTCTGGCACGAGGTGGCACAGCCCCTTGTTCACCCCCATGAAAGGGGCCCATTCATTTCATCAGAAAATTCCTTCATTACATTGAACTGAAATCTGATCTTCAGTCCCCTGGGGCCAAGCAGACACACAGCACTGCTGGGGCAGCCCTCACACTGCCTCTTTCCCAAGGCGGCCCACCCCGGGCTCCACCCATCCTCCTCGGGGCGCACTTTCTACACGCCCCGTCGTCTCAACAAGGCTTCCCATAGTCTCCTGGGTTTTGACAGATGTGGGGTTAAATTCGAGCTCCACCACCACAGCTAACCTCAAGGAAGCCAATTAACCTCTCAGAACTTTAGTTTCCTCTTCTAGAAAGTAAAAGCCATACCAGCTACCTATTGTAGAGCTGTATTAAATGAGATGAAATATCTAAGCACATTACCTGCTCTATATAAGCACTCAATAAATGCTCTTCCCTGCCATCATTACTGTGATTACTTCAGAGGGAAGCAGGAGAGCACTGGGGGACAGGAGGCAGTGGAGAACAGGAGATTAAGGAGGGTCCTGCCGGCCGACCTGAGGGACCCAGCAGAGGTGAGATTAGCCCCTTCTCCCCACCTTCGCAAAAGGTAATTGGTAAACAAACAGTTGTATTGAATGGATCCCCTGTGGGGGCTCTCTGGAGCTAGAGGGTCTGCAGCTCCATTCAGCTATGGTTTGGGTTCTGCTAAATTATCACCAGAATGTGTTATCACAAATCATTCTGTGACTTGGCAGAATTGAGTGAAATGTGATCCCGAATCATACATTAAAGGAGTAGGGCGTTTGCAATGGCACATTCATTTACACCATTTCATTTCGCTCTTTCAACTGCTAAGACACTCAAAACTCCCAGCAGGGAGCGTTGGCCACAGCACAAGGAAGACACTGAGTTATGACACATCCTTGTCAGTCTTCCCCGTGAAAGCAGGAGTGAGCACGTACTGCTGATGTGCTGTGATTCGCTGAGGATCAGAGGGAGGTGAGGGCGGCTCAGCCTTGAAGCTTTCGGAGGTCAAACCACGGACAGCAAATTATAAGGACCCCAGGATGCCTCCTTCTTTTCGCCATCAAATATCAGCGAGTACATGGATTAAAAGGCGAATGCAATTTGGGACCGTCCACTTCATCCTCCCTCCCGTTCCTACCCCAGCTGCTGGGATAGAATCTCTAACCCTCCCAGACTTGGAGACAGCAAGCCAGGTGTGCTGGTAACGTAACAGGAACATCTTGAAAAACCCAACACAGAGATCTGAAAGGGGTTCTGCCTTTATAAGCAAAGTCCTGGGTACCTGGTGACCTGAATCTCAGATGTTGAAACCCTCACATCAGTTAAGGCCTTGACCCTTCCAGATTCAGCGTTCCCTATCCCATCACCAGGGCTCTGACTGAGATAGTGCCCCAGGCTCATCTACTGACAGCATGAACACAGGGCACTGTGCCAGTGAACAATAAGGGAAACTGATCTAATCTGAGGATCAGTAAAAGATTTACATAAGAAAGAAAATAATTATTGAGGTCTGAAAAATGAGTTGGCATGAAATAGCCAAAGGGAGGTTGGAGGGCTGGGGGCAGGACAGCGGCTTGTGACAAAGCTGTCTAGCAGGATAGACCCTGGCAAATATGGAGGACAGAAGGACACCATGGGCTGGAATGGACAATAGGGTGGGGACTGGAGGGTTAGGGGGGCAGAGATTGGGGTGGCACAGACACAGAGGGCCCAGTCCATGGTGAGGATTTTGATTGCAGTAATAGGTCAACTAGATTAGATTTGAATTTTGGAGAAAAATTTTTTAATCGGTCTGCTATATGGGGACTGGACTGTAGGTTTTATCAAGAAGGGAGGGAGGGAGGGGCATCTGGGTGGCTCAGAAAGTTAAGCATCTGACTCTTGATTTCAGGTCAGATCATGATCTCACGGTTCATGGGATCGAGCCCCGTATCAGGCTCTATGGTAACAGTGCAGAGCCTGCTTAGGATTCTCTCTCTCTCTCTCTCTCTCTCTCTCTCTCTCTCTCTCTCTCTCTCTCCTCCCCCTCTCTGCCCTTCCCCTGCTTGCAAGCTCACTCTCTCTCTCTTAAAATAAATAAACTTTAAAGAGTTGTAAAAAGAAGAAGAAAGAGGAGGAGGAGGAGGGAGAAAGGGAGATTGAATAAGGGGTGATTACAATTGTCCCCATAAGGGTAAAGAACTGGGCTTGGGGCAGGGCAGCTGCTGGAGGTGGAGTGGGGAGGAGATAGCCCAGAGAGATCTAGGAGGTAAAGTCAGCACAATTTGGCAACAGCTGGTCTGTGGGGGGTAAGAAAGACTGGGACCAGGTTTGGTGTTAGTGTTCGTCCAAGGGCTCCCCGCCCCCTCCCCCATGCAAGGTCATTTGAAGCCAATAAAACAGCTTTCATCAAATTAGAGTTGGTCAAAAGTCACGTGGTAGGCTGCTCACTTGAACAATATTGAGAAATACAGTGCACGGTAGCCATACTGCTCTTTCTAGAATTTTCATTGTCATGGACTGGAGCACTGTTCTTGACGTGATCAGACATATTTTCTCTTTAGATCTGTTCTAGAATCTTTTTGAGGCAGTTATCCTAATGTTAGTCTATAGAGAAAGAACTGTTGAATATTCTGTGAAACAGAAATTCAGAAACATTTTTTTCCCTTTCCTTTCATCAAACTCTACATCAGGATACCTAAACCACTTCCAACTTTGCCACTAACTTACAGTGTGACCTCAGGCAATTTTCCTCCCTCTCTGTGCTTTTATTTCAATTTTGGGAACACTGAAATAAGTAATCTGTAAAGCAACTTCGAGCACTAAAATTCTTTCCATTTGGGACACCCTGTATACACACATGGAGAAGAACATACTCATAACTGCAGGTAACTGAACTTCTGTCTCACACTGAGTATTGCACACTTGGATCCTGACTTTAACTCACAGTTCTTTCAAACAAAACACAATATAATTTACCATCAATTTTGAAACAAATTTGCTCTAATGAAAAATGTTCCAAGCAACAACATCGTTTTTATAAGAGTTACATTTTCCTAATGGGCACCAGCCAAAGGGAAACATCAAAATATGTTCCAAATCTGCAAACCCCGAGAAGACACAACACTTAAACATCGCTGCATGTTCCCAGTAAAATTAACTACACGTTACCTGCACAGTCGGACTCCTCAGGTGATTTTTCGGAGTAGTGCCGATTTATATCTCGGGCCTCCCTGGCACAGCACACCTGAATGCCCCCTCTGCCGCATCGTGCAAAGGAACATCTGCTCTTAATGTCTCAGAGCTGTTTCCATGAATACGCTTGTACCCTGTGCACAGAGCTGTGGATTCAAATGCCTACCCCCCACCTTCTACTTTTGCTGCCAATATCTTACTTTAGATTAGATCATCCCCATCCACTTGTGCAGACCGCAGCAACAGGAGAGCAGCCGGGCTACCTGATTCCAGCTGCATCCATGTTCTGTGTCAGCCTCCAGTATGTTTTTTTTTTTAAGTTTATTAACTTATTTTGAGAGAGAGAAAGAGAGCTCAAGCAGGAGAGGGGCAGACAGAGAGGGAGAAACAGGATCCCAAGCAGGCTCTGCACCAGCAGCACGGAGCCCATCGTGGGGCCCAAACCCACAAACCATGAGATCACGATCTGAGCTGAAATCAGGAGTCGAACGCTTAACGGACTGAGCCTTCCAGTATGTTCTCTATAATAGGGAAGCCTGTCTTTCTCATCCCCTTGGTCCAAGATGAAGCCCAAACCCCCAGAGAAGACATTCCAAGTCCTTCTGGAATCTACTCCAAGCCATGTTTGCAGTCTTGCCTGCCCAGACTTGGCTCTGTGCACCCTCTCCCAGACACATTGATGGTTTTGCTTTCCTCACGTCATGACATCATTCTCCAAACCGGCTTATTTTTCCTTATAGTATTGCCTTCCTCTGGAATGTGGTTTCTCTTTCTCAGCTTGGTGTAAACCTGCTTATTAATTCAATAAATGTTTGAGCGTCTATCATATGGCTAGGAATGGCAGAGTATTCAGGTCAAACTCTACCAGAAGAAAGATGAATCAAAATGGAATACTCTGGAAGCAGCAGCATTCTGAAGGATGCTTGGGAAGGGCTCTTCTAGAACAAAGGAGTTGAGACGCAAGCAAGTGCACGGGACACCTGGTGATCCTGCTAAGATGCACTTTCTGATTCAGCAGGGCTTCGATGGAGTCCGAGAACCTGAAATTTCTAACAAGCCACCCATTCTGCTGGTCCAAGGCCTTTGAGTAGCCAGGGCATCACCTGTAGATTTAGACACAACTGGGTTCAAATTCCAGCTCCACTTCTTTCTAGCCGGGGGCGGTTGGGCAAGTCACTTAACTTGTGTGAGCCTCAGTTCTTCTATACTGATTTGATAACTGGCAGGTGCTGATCATTCAATGAATTGTTCCTGACCAACTTCGAGGTGAGTGGGAGAGACGAGTATTTGGACAAATGGGGTAGAGCTAGATATGTGCTATTATGGGGATATTGCCCCAGGAAGTGCTCAAAAGACTTTCTCAAGAACGCTGTTCCCAATTTGAACATTATAAAAATAGGAGTGAGGGGCATCTGGGTGGCTCAGTCGGTTAAGCTTCCAACTTCGGCTCAGGACATGATCTCGCATTTGTGAGTTCAAGCCCTGCATCGGGCCCTATGCGGACAGCTCAGAGCCTGGAGCCTGCTTCGGAGTGTCTCCTTCGCTCTCTGCCTGTCCCCTGCTCATGCTCTCTCAAAAATAAATAAACGTTAAAATTAAAAAAAAACAAAAACAAAAACAGGAGTCAGTAAAAGGTCAAGTAAGCTGGGTGGAAAGAGTAATCTCTCCAGGGAAAAGAGAGAATGGGGGTAAGGGTACAGTAAACTGGAGACATCCTCAGGATAGGGTGCTGGTCTGAGGGTCGGGAGAAGTGGGTCTGGAAAAGGAGTGATGACTAAGTCATGTCAGGCGTGCTTCTAGGTCAGATGTGGAGTCTGGAGTTCCCCCAGAGGACAAGGTGGAGCCACAGGGAACTTAAAGCAGGGGAGTGACCTGGGCAGATCTACCTGCTGGTTTGACATCCTGAGTGGCCACGTGGTGGGAGTCAGACTGAGGGAAACGAGGTAGGGAAGGTTTGTTGCAGAAAGGGGCTTGTCATATGCCTCAGAAACGTTAGTTGAATAAACAAGTGAATGCGTGATTTAGTCATCCCCTTTTTTGGATTCACAGGCTTTGTTCCTAATGTTATAAATAATTCAATAATAGAAGTAAGCCCATCTTACTGCTCCAGGTCTCAACAAGCAAACTGTAAAAATACCAAGATTCAGTTATAGTCTAAATTTCTACTAACATGGGGCAGGGTTCTTGAATTTGGCTGGTCTAGCTGGATAGAAATCAGCAACAGTGAAAAAAAAATGGCTACAAATGGCAACATCGTCAAACTTTGTAAAACTCTTTACCCCACTGAAAGCACCCACCAAGGCACCCCTTACTTGATCATCTATGCAGCCTTGCGAAGTAGGAAACATGGATTTGGAATCGCTGGCCATAGCCAACGGCCCCAGAATGCTGAAAGCTTGTTGCCGAACAAGTCTATGGACTGTAGGCTGGTCTAAGACAAAATTTGCATTGGGATACACAAATGAGAAAAAAATGAGGAGTTATTAATTCACTTTAATGGAGTTGCCTTTATTCTGAGATTATATATTTGGTATTTACAGGGTGATATCAAAACGTCCTTTAATGAAATGATTATGATGTTACAAGGTGGAAGATATTTCTTTATTGTTTTGCTTTGTCTTATATCTTTACTTAGCCAAATAAGAAGGTGGTTATTACCATGTGCTCAAAAAATATTCTTGGACATTTTAAAGGTTTAAAAAATCTAGGGGAGCCTGGATGACTCAGTCAGTTGAGTGTCTGACTTCAGCTCAGGTCACGATCTCGCGGTCAGTGAGTTCGAGCCCCGCGTTGTGCTCTGTGCTGACAGCTCAGAGCCTGGAACCTGCTTCGGATTCTGTGTCTCCCTCTCTCTCTGCCCCTCCCCTGCTCATGCTCTGTCTCTACCTCTCCACAATAAATAAATGTTAAAAAAAAAATTAAAATCTCCAAGTTTGGGGTCTACTATTCCACACAATTTAGAGGCCCTGTTGCGGGGCACACTGAACTGAGGTTTAGTAGATATTACTGAGTGAGTTTTATCCCCTGAGAAGACACCAACTCATCGATAATTGTGGCCTGGAAAATGTACTGGAAAAGATTCTGAGCCTCATCGGTGCTCAAAAGGGGAAGATGTTCTAGAATGCATCAGTAAGACCTGCCATGGATGGGGGGGGGGGGGGGGGGGGAGGGGGGCGGGGGGGGGCGGTGATCCATTCATGGTGCGGTGCTACTAAATATTTAACAACTGTTCTCTAACAGGAAGAAAAGCCCCATCTGTGTCATTGACCAGTGTCCATGTAGCAGTGCTCCCACCATGGCCAATTTCCAGCCGCTGACACGACGTCACTGAAAGCAGAGTGGGGAAGGAGCACACACAGCCATCGGGAGATGGGACGAGCTGGCTTCAGGGCGTCATGCCGCACTAGCCCCGTGTTTGCTTTTGCAGCTCTACACGGCAGGAAGCCATTGCTCCTGTGTGGTTCAGCGTTTCACTCCCGACCACAGCTCTTCTTCCCCTATTCGCTGAAAGGAAGATAGTCCTTTGGCTTGAAAAGATTCGTACATTGCTGTTTCTTATACTAAATGTGGCGAATTTGTCATTTGTCACTTATGTGGCTCCAGCATGAAATGACACCAGTGACTGGGGCACCTGGGTAGCTCAGTCGGTTGAGCGCCCAACTCTCGATTTCGGCTCAGGTCATGACCCAGGGTTGTGGGATCGCCCCACATGAGGCTCCATGCTGAGCATACAGCGTGCTTAAGATTCTCTCTCCCTCGGCCCCTCTTGCCCACTCCCACTCTCTCTCTCTCTCTAAAATAAAAACAAGAAGAGGAGGAGGAGGAGGAAGAAGAGAAAGAGGAGGAAGATGAAGAGGAAGAAGAGGAGGAAAAGCAAATAATAAAATGGGTGATCTTGTTGTACTCCTTGCTGGCAAAAACAACGACATTGAAATGTGAATACTGAAACATGAACATCAAAATATGAAAAGTGTCCTTGAAGCACAGCTACAGAAGTGAACTCCATCAAGGGGACCTGACATTAGGCACTGTGGCTAATGGAAGCCTCACTGCTGTTTGCACCCTTGCTATGGATACAACACAGGCAAATACAACAACCAGAGCTTATCTAGTGACCAAAATAAGTTCATTCAAGATGGTATTTCTAGGCTGAGTAAGACAGCTTTCTGAAGAGCATCAAATCCTAATATTTACGAAAATACTGAGTCCTAACATTAAGCCTGAGGTGTGGGGCCCAAGAAAGGTTACAGTACTGAGTGCTGGTTTTGTCACTGGGCTTAATGCACACGAAAATTGCACCCTACCTCTTTAGCCCAGCCTCCCCCAGGTTTACTCTGCAGCTCAAGTCTCTAGGTTGAGGGAAAGCCAGGAGCTTAGTCCATACGGGGGAGGTAGGGGGGCAGGGGATAGGATCTGGGAGTAAGTGAGGGCTGCATTTGGAACCTAGAGCATGGGGTACCGTGTTTTGGAGCAGTAAGTTCAAGCTAGGTTTCAAAATACATCTGTGTAGGCTGTGCACTGCACAACTCCAAGGGTCACCATTTTATGTGAATATGGCAATTCTGCATCTATAGGACCTGGAAGTGAGGCAGGATCTGGAGCAAGAACCAGGATCTTCACTGTCAGGGATGAAGAACAAGGAAAACTGATGAAAGTAGTTCAGAGAACAAAACAAAACAAAACAAAACAAAACTGCCATAGCTATTGATGGGGAAAGAGCTATTATGTATGTAGGTCTTGCTTGAAGTACACTAGCATTGTACAGATGGGGAAACTGAGACAAAGAGAGGGTAGTGCTCATTTCCCAGAAAATGAGAGGATTGACAGAAAGAAGGTTGTTGCTTGAGTTAGAGCCTCTGGAGGATAAGCGATCCTTGCAACTTAAGCCCGGGAGTGTCGTAAACTAAGTGAGTCAGTAGGCATGGGGTATGGGACCAGGTACAGAATCAGCAGTCAGGTGAGAGACAGGAAATGGGTTCCAGAGGATGTCGCCTGAGCAGGACAAGGGGCAGGGGGCGGGTGGAGGGGGAGATGACCAGATCTCCACTTGATCACTTTCCTGTTTCTTAAATGCAGCCACACTTGCCTTCTTGCCCACAGGGACAATCACAGCCTGCACAAGAGCCCCCTAAAAGTCTGCTTTTTATCAAAGTTACAGGATGACCCGTGCCCCAGGCTAGGCTGCAATCAGTACCCTCCTGGATATTCACTGCACTTGGCAGATATCACTGGCCAGGGTGGAGAGGTGACCACAGGAAGAAGGGAACGAATGTCGGATGAGAGGATGACAATGTAATTATGGTGTAGAATGTCACACGTGTGGTCACTGGCACAAACTCACAGAAACCCTGAGGGCTAAGAATTTTGCTCCACATTCTCAATGCCCAAGAAATGAAATGCACACAAGTAACTTGCCCAACTTCCTCCAGCTAGAAAGAAGCAGAGCTCGAATCAGAATCCAGTTATGTCTAAAGCTACAGGTGAGGCCCTTGCTACTCAGTCTTTGGAGCGGCAGCATGGGCACTACCTTGGAGTTTATTAGAAATGTCCGACTCCCTTGCTGCATCTAAGACTGGCCACATCAGAATCTGCACCTTAGCAGGATCACCAGCTGACCCGTGTGCTCATTTACATTTGAACACCTTTGTTGTAGAAGAGCCCCTTCCAAGAATCCTTCAAAACGCTTCTGCTTCCAGAGTGTTACATCTTGATTCATTTTTCTTCCAGTGGAGTTTGGCCGAAATATTCTGCCATTCTTAGCTGAAATTTACCCTGCGGCAAATGGAAGCTGTTACCTCGTCTTCCATTTCTTTGCAAAGGAGAGAGAAAACAGCACAGCCACATGTGACTTCTCTCATGGTGACAACACAGCCAAGATGAGGCCTGTTATAAGGTGAAACAATGGGTCTGGACTAGCCATTGTCCCCAGGGCTTCATCTGGATTGATGTGAGTTTTCATCACCACACCTCGTGGGCAGGGAGGAACTCCGTGGAAGCTCAGGATGCAGATGCTAGGAAAAGCAGGCACAGGACTAAGACCACCTGCTTCCACCTCCCTTCTCCTCAAGTTGTCAGAACAAACCCACTGTTATTATCAGAGCTCACAGGAAATTATAGCAAAGATGTCTAAAAGGAAGAGTCAGGAGGCCATTCAGATGATCACGCCCCTCCTTCAGCCCCAGAGGAACTCCTCTGGTCCCTCCCTCCCGGCCAGAGCCAATGGGACCAAGGATGAGCAGAGACGACACGGCCCTCCCAGACTCGTATATTCATTCCCGTTCTTCTTCTCTCCCCTGACCTTCTCTCCTTCCCTCAAGCTTTTCCTACCCACCCCTCCTTTATTCTCCAAGTACTCCTTACTGTTTCTCCCCTCCCACACCCCATAGCTGGAATCATGAAACACAGAAGTTGTCCGTTAGCAGTGAGGGCTCACAGCAGGTGCCGTGGATGCCCCCCTCCCATGCCCTCCAGCCGCCCATGTCTACAGGCTGAAAGCCATTTCCCGCATACACCTGCCTCTCTCTGCAAAGACAAAAGCTCGGCCAACACCTAGAGGAAGCTGGGAGTGATGATGAGTTGATACCACAGCGGCCCAGAAAAATGACTGGTGACACTTGGTATATAAATACCCCAACTCTCTGGCCCCTCGTGTAGACTTGCCCTGGAGGTGTATGTTCAGCACTGATGACCCGAGTTCCCCAAAGGATGAGGCGCAGATGCCCAAAGTGGTAACTCGCTTGATCACACAGCCTTTCCTGCCTCGCTTGTCCCTCCCTCACATCCCCCCCCAGACCCCCACTCTTTCCGCCATTTTCCTGGAATCACTTCCCAAATCACCACTCCTATTTGAATTTTCATTTCAGGATCGGCTTTTGAAATCCATCTCAAGGAACTCTCCAAGCTGAAGGAAGAGGTCACGGAGAGACAGGGAAACCGAGGTCTGAAAGAGGCCGAGGCCTCGACAGTGGGCCCTGGAGCCGACTCAGGCCCAGAGAAAGTCCTCTTCTTTACAGAGGCTGGAGGGAAGACTCAACCCTTGACCCCCGGACAGCCTAGGTAGATCCACAGGCCAAATGAAGACGAAGAGGCACAGGCAGATGATGTGATTAGGACAACAGTGACACTTCCTGTGTTCCCGGCGCTGCCTTAAGTACGCCATGTGTGTTGACTTACCAACCCTCACAACAACCCTATAAGGTAAGTGATAGTGATGAGGGAGCATAAGAAGCCGAGGCCCACAAAAACCCCCCACCCTCAGGCTCTCCTGGCCGCCCAAGAATGAAAGAAAGGGGAAAATGAATGGTTAACTGATGGAGACTCAAGTCTGTAAATTACAAGAAGCAATCTTATCAATAGCCTAATCTCCAGAAACCCACAGACTCAGTTTCCTGGAGCCCCAACATCACCCTCCACCCCCTCGTGACATGGGGATGTAAGGCAAGAAGAAAATGGTAAACAAATTAAATTTCCTTATAACCTGCAGCCCATTGACAAATACTTGAGGCAAATTCAGAGTATACCATTTCTCCAGGAACCCCCTACCGTCCTAATGGTAATGCCTTACTCGAGGGCAAACAACCTTAGCCAGACAATAGCAAGGCCTCAAGTGACAGAGGAGTCTTCTTGAGCCTATCAAAGTCCCTCTGGAGGCCTCCCTTTGACTTTGCCTCCCCCAAGTCCATAGTATATATGGAGCCACTCTTCACAACCCCAGGGCAGCTCTTTCTGCCCAAGGATCCTGTCCCTGTGCTTTAATAAATCACCTTTTTTGCACCAAAGACATTTCAAGAATTCTTTCTTGGCCATCAGCTCTGGACCCCCACCACTCCAAAACCCCATCATCAGCATTACCATCAGGAATGAACCAAGAAATGACAAGGAAAGTGAGTCACAGAGAGGCTAAGGTGTGTGATTTGCCACAGGATCAGCTGTGGGCTGGAACTCACATGGTTTATCCCCTAAACACCACGTGGGGACTGGTCCGTACGCCACTTACTGTGGCACTGCCCTCCTTCTAGAGGACGGGTTTTCACATTTCCAGAGCCTATTTCTCATATAAAATGTTATTATAACCTCCAAAAGCTTCTGGTTCTGGACCTCATCGTTTCTTACGAGGATTTAGTCCCAAGCTATGCTGGGGCCTGAAGAAGGCAAGGTCCACATGCTGAGCGCAGAGCTGGGAGCTTTATCAGCTTAAGGATTTAATCTGGTCTCTACTCCCATTGAGTATGTGGTACCATCCGGATTTAGCATCTGAGGAAATCCAAGTTTAGACAGGAATTAGAGCTTCCTGGAGCCCCCAGGTCTTTGGGGCTCCTGAAGCTGGTGTCCTTGCCCAGAGGAATCTGGATGGACACTGGCCTGGCTCCAGTAGCCCAAGGTGACCTATCAAGTAGCCAGGCCATGTGGGCAAGGGCTCTCCAGACAGTGGTGGTTGGTGGCCAGCCATCAGCACTGGAAGGACACTGGGCCCAGGCCCAAGGCAGACAGGTGTGAGAGCCCCCGCTTGCATGGAGACCCGAGACTTTTCTCAGAGACCCATCAGCATCTCTGTCCACACCACATCCCTACCACGTCTGGCCTCCTGGCCCTTCCAATTCTAGAACAGGAATCCCTTCTCGGGGGTCACCATGAATTCTCTCAAATCTATGGCCGGGTGTGAGTTCCTCTGCTTCCTGCAGGGCCTGCATGTTTTAAATACAAAAGCCAGCAGGGAAATGGATGCCAGGAGACACAGCAGGAAAGGAAAGGCTGGGAGCACTGATGAATGCTCCAAAACTATATTGCTCCCAAAAATATATTACCTCAGGTGTGAAATGTCACTTCATCCAGCATTTAGGAGAAGTCCGAACTTCAATTTTTTTTTTCTTTCTTTCTTTCTTTCTTTCTTTCTTTCTTTCTTTCTTTCTTTCTTTCTTTTTTTTTTTATACATTCCTCACTTTTCCTTTCCTTTAGACTTTAAAGGTTTGTGCTAGTTTCCTTTTTCTTATTTTTTTTCCCCCAGAGATCTAAGGAGTCAAGAAGAAACCCAAAGCAGACAAATTCTGATTAGAAGGTGCCCCCACAGGAAGGGCTGAAAAGAAGCTTTTTAAGAAAATAAAAATAGAAAAAGCAATACGGGCATTTTTGCCACTAAGAATAGCAGCAGTGGGCCCCAGGCGCTCTGGACCTGACTCCTGAAGCTCGTTGTTTCGGGGCTAGAATCCATTTTCTGTTTCAACTGACGTTAATTTCATCCCAGCATATTTCAGGCCTCTCATCATAGGATGATTCATTGCTGTGTGTAAGTGAGTACAATCAGCTCAGATGTTTGTAGTCTTCATGCAATTGCTGTACGGAAACGGGGCCGCACGTCCCGGATCACCCCTCCCCGGCCACCGTGCCGCTGGAATGACAGGCGGCGGCTGCCGGGCGCGTCCTCTTCTGCTATGCTGACTTCCAACCGCACAAAGCATTCATCTCTCTGGAGACCAGCAGCTTCTGGCAAGGAACTATTTTCGTGGAGAGGGTTATGGTCCTGGCAGCCTGGCCAGGAACGTTTCCAAGGGCAATTCGGAGGAAATCTTGGCAGATCTTGTCCTCACACAGCTTTCTAACCTTTGTGCCCAAGCAACTCTCAAGGTGCGTTTTCTTGTTGATAATCTTAGCATCCAAGAACAACGGGGCAGGAGGCAGCCTCCGACCTCTTCCTTGCCATTCCAGTAATTGTGCTGCAGGGAGTGAGGGGCAGTCGAGAAATAGTAGACAAGACTGATCAAGGGCCATGAGGTAAGAGAATCCAGATGAGAATCCAGATCTCTTGCTTCATGGTCCAGAGTACACATAGCTGCTCTTAATTCTATAGGCTTTGTTTTAGAGTAACTCTCTTTCCTGTTTCTTTTTGGGGGGTGTTTTGTTTTGTTTTGTTTTGTTTTGTTTTGTTTTGTTTTGTTTTAAGGTATCTTCCTGTATGGATAGGCATATGTAGATCATTATTTTTTTAATATAATTTATTGTCAAATTGGTTTCCATACAACACCCAGTGCTCATCCCAACAGGTGCCCTCCTCAATGCCCATCACCCACTTTCCCCTCTCCCCCACCCCCCCCATCAATCCTCAGTTTGTTCTTAGTATTTAAGAGTCTCTTATGGTTTGTCTCTCTCTCTCTCTCTTTTTTTCCCCTTCCCCTCCCCCATGGTCTTCTGTTAAGTTTCTCAAGACCCACATATGAGTGAAAACATATGGTATGTGTCTTTCTATGTATGACTTATTTCACTTAGCATAATACCCTCCAGTTCCATCCATGTTGCTACAAATGGCCAGATTTCATTCTTTCTCATTACCAAGTAGTATTCCATTGTATATATAAACCACATCTTCTTTATCCATGTCAGTTGATGGACATTTGGACTTTTTCCATAATTTGGCTATTGTTGAAAGTGTTGCTATAAACATTGGGGTCCAAGTGCCCCTATGCATCAGGACTCCTGTATCCCTTGGGTAAATTCCTAGCAGTGCTATTGCAGGGTCATAGGGTAGATCTAATTTTAATGTTTTGAGGAACCTCCACACGGTTTTCCAGGGCAGCTGCAGCAGTCTGCATTCCCACCAACAGTGCAAGAGGGTTCCTGTTTCTCCGCACGCTCTCCAGCGTTTATTATAGAGATCTTTCTACATATGGAATATGTTACTCCATTATCCCACTCCTCAAAGATAATCACCATCAAGACCAGTTGAATGGATAGTCAACCTGTGCAGTCACAAAGGGCTTCATGTTGAGAAGGGTCCTGTGCTTGATTTAACGCTCTGCTGTTGCCGTTCTGAATCTCTTAATAATTTACTAATAAGGAGCCATGAATTTTCATTTTGCGCTGTGCCTCATTAATGATGTCGCTGGTCCTAACTGCCATTAATATTTTAGTGCCTTCCTCTCCAGCACCTAGCACCTTGTTTTAGCCCATTCATTTGCTCTTTCATTCATTTGTTCATTTCGCAAATGTTTATTGAGCACCTACTACAGTGCAAAATATAGAATCCTATGAAAAGACCATTGAAAGGAAGCCTTCCTTGATGGCTATATTCCATGAACAGAAACTAATGTGCTGGAACTGTTTCTCTAAGGAGATTCAACTGGCTGTCCATAGGGAAAAGACTAACTAAAGCTCATAGGACTCTAAAAAAAAAAATAAGGGAGAGAATAGGCAGAAGAAAGGTCATGGTCCTTAGGCATCTGTGGCCATATACTCTGCAGGTCTACACGGATGAAGTGCTCTGATAGAGGCACTGAAGACAGACAGGCATTAGTTACATGCAACTGATAACTCGGGCAGCACACCTATAATTGTAGATCCTTTTACAACCTAGTTGCAGGACTAGGACTAAACTCTCTTCAGTTCCCACAGAGGTCAACTCCATAGTCATGGCCCAAGAGCTTCCAGTGAGAAGCATACATTTAGTGATTGCTCTGCAGACCCTGCTGTGTCCTAAGTTTCCTAGCATTTGGGGGCGGGGGGGTGGGTGCGGAGCATGGCAAGAAATCTCTGCCCTGAAGTCAAAGGAAAGATACTTTTCAAAGAAGAGACGAGCTTTTTCCTCCAAGCAGCAGGTAGAAAATATAAAAGAAAGATAAGAATTACCCCAATTACATGGTAGACCCTGGAAAAGGAAAAGCCAAAGCTCTGTATGATCTAAATGTTATTTCTCCACAAGGAAAAAAAAATAATGTAACCTTTCTTTTTCTGGACCAAAGGCATCTGATATGGGTGTTCTGCATTTATAGCAATATACCCCACAGGATATTTGAAAACTCTGATTTAATCTTTAATTTCTCCCCAACAAGGTGAGTGCCTGAATTGAACCACTGCAATAAGATAAAAGTTTCAATTCTATAACTGGGAGTTGCCCTAGGTCCATAAATATTTACCTGCCTTCTAGGGGTTCTGGAAATGGGGAATGGTCAAAACTTCAAGTGTCTCCTTGGTATCTGACCATTTATCTTTCTGCTGATCACCTCCAGGGATAAAAGTTTCAAGACCCAGTGAGTTGAGAGACAACAAATAACCTTTAATATAGACCAGGATAACTTTGCCTCCTCACCTTCAATACTCCCCTTGCAGGGAACCACTCCCACCATTTCCCCAGGGTTTCTCCTAGAGAAGAAACTCAACACTGACAACATTCAAGTTGTCAATACTCCCCTTGCAGGGAACCACTCCCACCATTTCCCCAGGGTTTCTCCTAGAGAAGAAACTCAACACTGACAACATTCAAGTCACATGGCTTTGACTGAACTTGAGGTAACTACTACAGAATTTTCTCCCATAAAATATGTCTGCTACTGCCAGTCTTTCTCCCTCCAATCCATACTCCTTACTGAGACCAAAGTGACGTTCTAAAAAGCAGATCACACCATGTACATAGTAGATATCCCCCATCCCTGAAGCTCACCTGAGTTAAGGGTAGCTATGATGCACAGTCTCATGCACAGATTCAATATCCCAACTCAAGTGTACTGTTTTTTTTTCTTACATTTATTCATTTTTGAGAAACAGAGTGAGACAAAGCGTGAGCGGGGGAGGGGCAGAGAGAAAAGGAGACACAGAATCTGAAGCAGGCTCCAGGCTCTGAGCAAGCAGTCAGTACAGAGCCTGATGTGGGGCTCGAACCCACAAAGTGTGAGATCATGACCTGAGCCAAAGTTGGACACTCAACCGACTGAGCCACCCAGGCGCCCCAAGTGCACTGTTTTCTTACCTCTGGGCTTGCTCTGAAGTTGCAAAACTAGTGGAACCCATCGTCAACTAAAACTCATTTGACTCTAAAAAAGAGTACCGCAAAAGGCAGAGGTGAGGCAGAGGAAGATCAGGCACGGTCCTTTGGGGTCTATGGTGATCTGCTCCGCGTGGCCACAAGGGGGGAGTGCTCTGACAGACACAGTGAGGGCTGGGCACGAAATGCAGACAGACCTATTTCTGTGTAAGCAGCCTGAAGCGCAAAGAACCATTGCCACTGAGGGCAACCTTCAACCAATGGAGGATGGCAATCAGCGCATCGAGGCCCCCGGCTCCCATTCTTCAGTAGAACAACTGAAGAAATTCTACATGGTTCTTTTTTTTTTTTTTTAAGATATTTTTAACTATTTATTTGTGTGTGTGTGTGTGTGTGAGAGAGAGAGAGAGAGAGAGAGAGAGTGTGGGCAGGGGAGGGGCCGAGAGACGGGGAGACACAGAATGTGAAGCAGGTTCCAGGCTCCTAGCTGTCAGCACAGAGCCCAACGAGGGGCTCGAACCCACGAACCGTGAGATCATGACCTGAGCCGAAGTCAGACGCCCAACCGACTAATCAACCCCAGCACCCCTACGTGGTTCTTTACAAGAGCCCCGGCAAGGTTGAGGTCTGCCTTGCCCATTGTGGTTACCGGCTCAATCGCACGCGTGGTTTCTGCATTCTTCCTTCCCCGCATCCCTTTTCCACACTCCTTCTGGTTCCTGGGTTCGCCTTCCCAACAAACCACATGCCTCCAGGTCATCTTAGGCTCTGCTTTCAGGGGAACCCAAACTAAGACACCATCGCATCCCCTTCTTAAAACCCCTCAAAATCTCTTTACATTCAAGACAAAACTGAAGTCCCTTCGCTTCATGTTCAAGGCCTTTATGAAATTGGCACTTGACTGCTAGGTCTTCATTTGAGCCCCAAAGGCCAACAGCACCCACCTACCTGCAAAGAAAACCTCCACTCCATAGTTTTCCTATCTTCCTCTGTGCAGAGTCCACACTTCCCTATTTCCTTGTACTGATCTTACTAGCCATGTCTCAAACTCCTGCTTAACGGTGTCTCAGCTGGGAGCCCTTCCCTGCTCTGTCTCCTGCATCTGGATGCATTTCCATGGAGCCTCTTCCACAGCATTGGTACTTGTGCCCGACTCCGTGGTAGAATGTGTGTTCCTCAAGGGCAGGACTGGGTCTTACCCGGTCAGTAGAGGCCAGGGCCTCATACCAAGGTTGGCATACTGTAGGAACACTTAGATGCTTTTAAAGGGCCATATGGCTTTTCCTTCTGTTCTCAGCTAGATTTGGTGTCCTCTAAGCATGCTGGGTACCACTGGCCTTTTATGTGGGCAGCAAAGGGACATATATTTTATAAGGAAGTAGCATGAAGCAACTCATTCAAATATTTGCCGACTTATCTACCACGCAAAACTCTGTCTCCTGGAGGGAGGGGTGTGGAGATTGATGCTCCATAGGTATCAACACAAGGCCAAGGAAAACAGAGACACCAAGGGGAAGAATCTCAGGATGGGCGAAGCTGAGAACGGTATAGCCCAGCACAGAGAGAGAAAGTGACTGCTCAAAGAGACAGTGTAAGGACTCAAAGCCCAGGCTCCAAAGTCCCAGGCAAGCATTTATCCATTTACTCACGTCACCTCTCATCAATGGTGAGTCAGGACCAGCCTGGCCGGGTCTTAGTCTTTTTTAGCAGGTCCAGATGCAGTATTTTTTGAAGGGTAAGGAAGTAGCAGGGAAGCAATACTTCAGGGAGAATAACTGTTCTGAACTCCCCAATTCAAGGTAAATCTGGCAAACTTCCCCAGAAAAATCAAACACTATTTGTAGAGCAAAGCTCATGGAAAAGAAAAAATTAAGCAAAGGTAATTGAGTTGATGGATCAGGTTTTCTAGTATGTGCTGTGTATTCTAAATATTTTTCCTTGTTTTCTTATTTAAGTATGGTCTTTTCTCCACTGCATATTGTGCAAAATATCTGATTGTGAACTGGGCGAAGTAGAAAAGGCCCTGTCCAATTCATTTCCATTTCTCCAGCATGGACTAGTTAACCCTTTCCTCACCTTAGACCAATAGAAGCGAATTATGGAGGAGGTAAGCCGGGTGGACAAGAGGATCGATGAATGGATGGTTGACAGATGAAGGGACAGAGGAATGTGCGGGGTGAAGGAATGGGCTCTCTCTTTAGTGCTTCCCTCCCTACCCAGCTCTTTCATGACCTCTTTTCTGTCTTAGCACTCTAAACCCATTACCTTGCCTTTTTTAAAGCCTACTTTAAAGACGATCTGATTATTTCCCCAGCATGTAGTGTCTATGTGACCCCAAAGTTTCCCAAACTCTCATCTCCTTGAAAGAGGAGTTTCTTCCATTCTCAAAGACCTTTCTTCATATCATTATTACTCAGCCTGACCAGTCTGCACAAGTCCATCAAGTGTTGAAGGCCTTCGCCTAGATATCCTGCAAGACACCAGACCAGAGACCCTTCTGAATACAGACCTCCACTCCGGACCACATACAAGCCCTTCAGTGCTTGAGACCCATGGTCAGAGGCCAGCCTCCTGAGGCACTTTCCCCAGAAGATACAGATTCCTCCCTTCACCATCCCCTCCAAATTCCGTTCAGCAGTTTGTATAATGTTCATTTCCCTAGACAGTTTCCATCATGTTTATTTCAGGAACTTCAGCAGTCACTATTAGTGTGACCTACATATTTTTTTGATGTCCTAGGTGTTCTCCAATTATCATTAACCCAGTATGTTTTAAAACCAGTCTTAGAAGTAATTATAGCAGGGAACTAGTTTTGCTTCTTTCCAATCAACAGGAGGAAATAATAAGAGAAGGATTTCAATCATGAGCAGAGAAATCTGCTTCTTAAGCAAAAATCCAGGAGAAAAATTGGCCACTTGGGAAAGAAAAGAAGCAAAAATTTCTTGATCCCCTATTGTGCACTAGATATTTTCACCTGTTATTTCCCACAATCCATATAACCTCTTACAAAATAAGTATCAAAATTTCCTCTTTTATAGATGGGGGAACTGAGGTTTAGAGG
The DNA here is from genome assembly GCF_028018385.1 of Neofelis nebulosa. Taxonomy (NCBI): domain Eukaryota; kingdom Metazoa; phylum Chordata; class Mammalia; order Carnivora; family Felidae; genus Neofelis; species Neofelis nebulosa. The sequence continues at coordinate 42,148,456 of NC_080798.1, forward strand.
AGTTAGAAATATTCTTGAGATTAAAAAAGACAAGTACATATGAAAGCAGAAGTCTGAGCTATGCAAGCAAGCTTGGCAGGTCCACAAGGTGGTCCAGAAGTTGCCTCTACCTAGGTGGGACTACCACATCCGACCACCACCTTCTCTGCACAACAGCATCCTGTGGCTTCAGAGAAGGCAGCCATGCTCTTCCTTGGCCTCAGCCCCATCCCATCTCCATTGGAAACAGTTGATTGGTCCAGAGTTAGACATTCAAACCAAGTCTGACCAATAAAACCGGTCCATGGTTGAACATTCAACCCAAGGCCAACCAATCACAGTCCCTCTCTGGGACTTTTTTTCCACACTGGAACTGGAAATCAGAGCCAAATTCTCTCTGCTATCTGGTGACAGAAGAAAAGAGACTAAGTCATGAAAACCAGCAGCAGTGGGAAACCATTCACAGGAGAAAGCGGAGCTGAGAGAGGAACAGAGAAATGGCAGAGCCCCTGACATACGTAGTGCCCAAAGCCTAGCTCCATCTTTGTCCTTCCTATGGTTTGGTTGTCCAATCCTACCTTGTCACCCATAAGCCAACAAATATCCCTCTGCCTCTGCTGGCTCTAGAGAGATTTTAGTCTTGAACAACCAAAAAGAGTTCAGCCTAATACAAAGGTCCTGAGTGCACATTTCCTATTTCTTGGTTGGAGACCAGATAAGTAAGGCTGGGCTGAGGCTGAGCCAAGGATGTTCTTTAATTCTCTAACATGAGTGAGATCCAACTGAAAAGCTTTCCATGCCTGAAGATTGAGTATTGGTTCCTAAAGAACCCAAACGGCCGGCCCCAACTCAAAACAGCGCAGTAAGTGAGCAGGGGCGCTGGGCAGGGAGTAGAGAGCTGAATCTGCCTCAGAGCCACACCCAGCCCACCCCCAACACTTTTTAGAAAGAGGCTCGATTTTATTGTCCTTTATCTGTGAATAACAGATCTGATTATCCAGCCCTATTTTCCCAGCACACATTAAAATGCATAACTACTCACGTAAAACATGTTTGACTGTGTACCACTCAAATCCCCCTGGGTTCCACACCCTGGAAAAGAACAGAGCAGATGATCGCTAAGAAGCCAACGACGGTGTCATGGAAGGTCCACTCGGCGTTCATCCAGCAGACATTGATGGTGTCCCTGCTCCAGGCCGACCACTTTAAGAAACTACAGCAGTACCTGTAGCTTCAGCGGACAGTAAGCGAGCACTTATGATGGGCTGGGCACTGGACTAAGTGCTTTACGGCTGTTCTCTCATTTTTTATCCACTGAAAAATCCCATGAGGTAGATATAACTGATTTCTGAATCTCAGGGAGGTGAATTATTCATCACTTAATCCCAAAGCTACTGTATTAGTTTTCTATTGCTGCCATAACAAATTATCACAAATTTAGTGGCTTAAAACACACATTTATTATCTTATAGTTCTGTAGGTCAGAAGTCCAACGTGAGTCTCAGTGGGCTAAAGTCAGGCCGCATTCCTTTCTGGTAGCTCTAAGGGAAATTCTGTCTCCTCGCTTTTGCCAGTTTACGGAGGCCACCATGTTCTTTGGCTCATGGCTTCGTCCTCCATCACGAAAGCCAGCAATACATACCCTGTCTTTTCCACGATGCCAGCTCTCTGGTCCTCTGCACCCAGGAGAAGTGTTCTGCTTTAAATAGTCGTGTGATTAGATTGGGCCATCCTGGATAATCCAGAATAATCTCCCCCCTCTCACAGTCTTTAGCCTTAATTACATCTTCCAAGGCCCTTTTCTCACTTAAGGTCCCGGGGACTAGGACAGGGACACCACTGGGCTGTCACTCTGTCTATCACAGATAGTAAGGGGCTGATGAGCTTCAGTCCTTCATCATGTGGTCTTAGCCAGCACCTGATACAGAGGCAGAGTCCCAGGGGCTTAGAGCTTAGTGAATGGTGGGTAGAGTGACACAGAAAACAGACCCACCCCAAATCATAGGCCATATTGCTTTGTTTTCTATTGTTTCTTTCCCCAACTAGAATGTCAAGTCTGTGAAGGCAGGGACTCTAATACCCTGCTAACTGCTGGATCTCACCTCCTAGAGCTGTACTATACAGCAGGCACTATACACAGCACTGGAAATGTGGCCAATCCTAGCTGAGATGTCCTCTTTGTACAATCTATACCCTGGATTTCCAAGACTTAATATGAACAACAGATTTTTAAATATCATTAATATTTTTGTATTAATACATGGAGGGGTGCCTGGGTGGCTCAGTCGATTAAGCGTCCGACTCTTGGTTTCAGCTCAGGTCATGATCTCACGGTTTGTGAGTTGAAGCCTGGCATCAGGCTCCTTAGTGACAGTGCAGAGCCTGCTTGGGATTCTCTCTCCCTCTCTCTCTGCCCCTCCCCTGTTTGCACTATCTCAAAATAAATAAACTTAAAAAAAAATGTAGAAATCATTTAGACATATCAAGTTAAAATAAATTAAAATTACTCTCATAATGAGATATTGCCCTCTACATGTCCGAATGGCTAAAATAAAGATAAGAAATAACAAGTCCTGATGAGGATGTGGAGAAAAAGGAACTCTCAGGCACCGTTGGGAACATAAACTGGTGCAGCCACTGTGGAAAACAGTATGGAGGTTCCTCAAAAAGCAGAAATACCATATGATCCAAAAATTCCACTATGGGGTATTTACCCAAAGGGAAAAAACCATTAATTCAAAAAGACGGATGCATCCCCATGTTTACTGCAGCATTATTTCTAATAGCCAAGAAATGGAAGCAACTTCCACGTCCATCATTAGAAAAATGGATAAAGAAGATGTGATAGACACACATCCATGTGCACAGGTGCGTGCATACACACACACACACACACACACACACACACACACACACCATTAATTGGAATATTACACACCCATTAAAAAGGATGAGACAGGGGCGCCTGGGTGGCTCAGTCGGTTAAGCATCCGACTTCGGCTCAGGTCATGATCTCACGGTCCATGAGTTCGAGCCCCGCGTCGGGCTCTGTGCTGACCGCTCAGAGCCTGGAGCCTGTTTCAGATTCTGTGTCTCCCTCTCTCTCTGACCCTCCCCCGTTCATGCTCTGTCTCTCTCTGTCTCAAAAATAAATAAACGCTAAAAAAAAATTAAAAAAATAAAATAAAAAGGATGAGACAAGCCCATTTGAGAATACATGGATGGACCTAGAAGGTATTATGCTAAGTGATGCAAGTCAGGCTGAGAAAGACAAATATGATATGATTTCACTCATAAGTGGAATCTAAAACAAAAACAAAAACAAAAACAGAACCGAATAAACAGAAAGCAGAATCAGACCTATAAATAATGACAACAAACTGATGGCTGCTGGAGAAGAGGGGGATGGAGCATGGGCACAATGGGTGGAAAGGAGAGGGAGGGACAGGCATGCAGAAAGAATAAGTCACAGAATGAAAAGACAGCATAAGAAATACAGTCAAGAATATCGTGATGCCGTGGGTGGGGACACAGTCAGCTACACTGGTGAGCACAGCATAAGGCATAAACTTGTGCAGTCACTATGGTGTCCACCTGAAACTAATGTAATATTGTGGGTCAACGATACGGCCCCCCACCTTAATTTCACCTTTTTCTTTTTACCTGTTTTAACGTAGCTATCAGAAAATTTAAAATCACATGCTGTGTCCAGCTCTCCTATCTCCGCTGGACGGTCCTGACCTAGAATACTTGATGCACGGCAGTCACCCGATATATGCCAGTGAACAGAGGGGTGGAACAGCATGAGATGTTGGGGAACAGAACAGAGTCTGGCACTTGCAAACGTATAGTATGAGTCAGCGAGGCACGGGCTGTCAGCTGGGAAAGGCAGGCAGTGGACGCAACATGGATTCGCACAGGGAACCAATGTCTCCTGAACACCTGGCGTGGGTTAAGCTGGACCTGATTCTATTCCTTGTGGTAGAACCAGTGAAGCGTTTTAAGCTAGGAAGGGACATGGCTGATCCTGTTTGAGAAAAGGGCCCCTTATCCACCTCCTAGCAGGCTGGATCAGGAAGGGGGCTGGGTCCTCCTGCAAAATGAAGCTTGGGAGGATGGTGAACACGAACACATCCCTTTGAAGAGAAACTAGCTAAGAAACAACACAAAGGGGCCTGTAGAAAAAAGGATGAGGGCTGCTCTATGTATGTCAGAACCAAATTGGGTAAGAAGCAATTAAATGGAATAGGGGAAAATGGTAAAAGAAAGTTCCCATCGCAGGGAGCCCCTCTGTTCTGCCCTCTGAGGGTGAAAGCACAAAGGTTCTCGAGTGCAAAGCTGGGTAAATCCAGAGCAGACAGCAGGAAGGAAGGTTTCATTCTGGAGATCACAAACCCAGAGATGCTTCCGCAGAGAGGATGTGGATGCCTGCGAGCGGGGTCAGCGCAGCACTGGGCCGCGGGTTCTGGAAAGGTCAGCGTCCACCTGACCGAGAAGGAGAGAACACACCGCCTCGGGGCCCTGAAGCGCCAGCCAGCGCTCCCGGCGCATCTGGGCTCTTTGTTACGGAACCAGGGAGCAGGACACTTGAGAAGGGAGGCCAGTAGACGCTGAGCCCTCCTCAAGCCCCATCTGCAACACACCTTCATTAAATATTTCACAGAGCAGAAAGCCCACTTCAAAAGAGGAAAGCCTCCGCAGCCAGCCACAGATGGAGTTCCCTGTCAGAGACGGAGCAAGGCACCGCATCAGAGGCTCTCCACTCCGGCTTCGTGTCACCCCCTGGCCATGCCAGTTAATTTCAAAACAGACGCGTGACTCACAAGTGAGGATCCATTCAAGTGGGGCAAAGGAGGCAGGGTGCGGGCTGAAGTGGGGAGAGACGAAGACACGCTCCGAGCACAGGAGCGGAAGAGCTGGTGATGGGGACCAAGGAGGGGGGGGAGTTCCTGGGTGTGAGGCGGGCTCACTCCCTCTGCAGGTGGGGGATTTTAAAAATAAGGATTTAAGGATTTTAAAAATAAAAGCGCCACCCCAAGAGGGAATGCTGATATAAGCTATAATGATGCGTTGATGCAGGATCATCAGTTGTCACAAACAAACCACGGACTGGGGCATTGACAGCAGGCGGGGTACAGCAGGGGGCCCATGGAACCCTACTTTTCCCGCAAACCTACAACTGCTCAAAAAGCAAATCTTTTTGAAGAATTAAAAAACAGCAAACATGAGGAGAAGGAGCAAGGAGAAAGGAATGGCAACATCGGAAGGAAGAAAACAAGTGGATGGGAACTGGCTGACGTAGAGCCCTGGACACGAACTCCTAAGCCTGCAGAAAAAGGAGAAGCAAACCCACTTATGAAACGAGGTCCCCGAAGTCTCTAAACCAGGAGCCTCAGGAGCATTTCATAAGCTCCCTCCCTGGCTGGTGGAATAAGGAAGAACGAAGAGGGGAGGGAGGAGGAAAAGGAGGGGCCCCGCACTCAGAGTGCCATCCCGCCCGCCCCAGGTTCACCCCCTGAACTGGCAAGACCCATCTGCTCTCCTCACACAGCGCGAACGACCGGTCGCCTTACCCCCACTTCATTTTCTCCAAGCTTTTCTTTGAAAATATTCAATCCTACTGAAAAATTGAATAGTACAATGAACTCTCACAGCCCCTTCATTTGATCATGAGCACTCAATGTTTTATACCTCTTCTTTGCTCACGTGTGTGTATGTGTGGTGTAAACCATTTGAAAGTAAGTATTTAAGCCTGCATCTCCTAAGAATTAGGACGTTCTCCTATAAAAGAATTTAAGAAATTTAACACTCAATTTATAATTTCATCTAAGAAATAGCCTGCAAATTTCCCCAAATATTCCTTTTGAAAAACTACGAAGTATCATTTGCAGTGTTTGCGTCTAAGACCGTTGAAGGTTCATGCATCATATGTGGCGGTCATGTTCTTGAATCTCTCTTAATCTCGACTTCTTCTACTTAGCGTGCAGTCGTGAGACCAGCTGGTGTGGCATCACCTTAGGTAGTGTTAGAAATACAGAGTCTCAGGCCTCCCCCCGACATTCCGAATCAGAATCTGCACTTTAACAAGGTCTCCAGGTACTTTGTGGCCATGTTTAAGTTTGAAAAGCACTTCCCTGAAATACATACACGAGTACGTACATATATAAACACACACATTCACACACATGCATGTATATACACATGTCCACACGTATGCATATCTGGGCGATACATGCCTCAATCTACGTATACACATACTTGTATATTCTCTACACATACATACAGACATGCCTGTATATACACCCACACATGCCTATATACACACACATATATACACATATGCCTATTTATACATACATGCATGTATACACAGACACATGCTTATACACACATACACATATGCACATACATATATAAATACACCTAAATACACATAACCATACATACAGACATATGTATCTATATACACACACTCACACACATACACATACGAGTATACACACTATGCACACACTCTCTCCCACCAATAGCTTTTTCGTTTCTTTCGCATGGACAATGACTTTCTTTGTGTTTGTAAAATCCAGGCCAGCAATCTTGCAGAAGGCCCCACATTACATATTTGTCTACTTGTTTTTTTTCACAATTCAATGCGGAGTAAACTTTGTTGGCAAGAACATCACACGGATGGCATCACACATGGCACTTCTTACTGCCTCACACAGGAGGCACATAATGTCATGTCTGCGCATTCTTGGTGATGCTAAGTTGGATTACTGAGTTATTGCGATGACTACCAGATATCTCCACCATGAAGGTCCACTTCCCCACTGCATATGTAGTTCATCTCTGGGATGATTCTTTGGAATCCTGTTAATATCCCGTTCCACACCTTTGGCCCAATGGTTTTGGCACCCTGTGGTCCCTAGCAGGCATTCTTCTGTAAAGAAGAACGTCTCTCTCCTCGCTCCTGGACTACCATCAATCACGAACTCACAATGTACTGTTTGATGCTCAGATTATCCCTGCACGCGGCCACGTAAGCTGGATCCAGGTGTCTAATTCCTTTCGACATGACCGGTAGCTGTGTGACTTTGGACAAATGACCCAACCTCTCTGTTTCTCAGTTTTTTCACCTATAAAACAGAAAACTTAATTGACGGCAACAGTTTTGGTATAAAGATTAACGAGCGAATGCATGCGGAACACGTGCAACTGTGCCTGCCACATAATCGGCCACGTAACTGCCTGTTATTACTTCCTATCGTTCTACTCGTCATCCTCACTGCCCGCACACGCCATCCAGCCCAGCCTTTGGCACAGAGCCAGAGCTCCACAGACAGTTAGGAAGGAAGTAATGGGGGAAGGGAGGAAGCGAAGAAGGGTGGAGTCAAAATTTTTAAGAGAAGATATATCAGAAAATGTTAGAACCACTTTCTTTCCTACCCTGCCCTCACACACCCACCCATGACCTCTTCCTTGCTAATATCCAGCTCCCCATGGAGGCGTGGAGTCAAGCCCAGCCAACACTCACGGAGACACAGTTGGGGAACTAACACCGGGCTACTGGATAAACCCAAGTACTGGCTGAGGGGACGTGAGCTCCTTCCCATCTGCCATCTCCCAAACAACGCCGGTCTTATTACTTCCAATGACACACAGTTCTCTCTGTAAATTTGTATGTCGTGCCAATTCAGCTTTTATGTGAGTGCATTTCTCATTTCATTTTCGTCTGCATACAAGTCACTGATGCCAGGCAGCTACACCCCAGGGCTGCCGCGCTCTCTGAAGGATGACCTTGGTCAAGTCTCCAGGTTCTTGACCTCAGTGGGCACCTTGGTCCCCTCTGCAGAGACCGTAGAGAGCCTTTGAAAGTTGTGTGGCAGAGGCAGTAAATGACAAAGTGAGAACAACAGGAAGTTGGTGCCTTTTGAAGCCGGTGATGAATGTGAGTTGGTCATATTATTCTAATTGCATGTATTTGGAATTTTCCATAATAAGAAATGGAGGGAAAAAGCCTCTGATAGGTGGGTATCTGCTCTGAGTTGGGTAACTCAGCCTCCAAGCTTTCTTCACTCCCCAAGGGTCAGGCAGGTTCAAAGCCCCAAACATCCAATCACAGTTGTTCTTTCTGGCCATCGGCCCCCACCCTGAGTCATCTAATCACGTTAGCATAAATTCAGGTGTGATCCAAGGGGCTCAAGAATTACTAGGATACTCTATCACTTGGGCAACTCCAAGGGTTCTAGAAGCTCTGTGCCGACAACCCACAACGATGACCAAATTCTTTATCATACAACAAGGGGACAGGGCAGTGAAGTCCCCACGGCAATGGGCACTCATGGAGCTCCCTGCAACACCCTTGCTGCTGCCGGTGCTCTGATCTGCACTAGACGCTGCCCCCTGTTCACTGCAAGGTGTGTGTGCAGGGCAGGGAGAGACGGAGGACAGAGGGAGGGAGAGACGAGAGAGAGAAGAGAAAGAGGGAAGGACAAAGATTTTAACTCCATTTTACAAGAGGCTGAGCCTCAGGCATGATGAACGTCAAGTCCAAAATCACACGGGTAATAAAGGCATCAAAAAGACCCAAATCCAGGGGCACCTGGGTGGCTCAGTTGGTTGAGTGTCCGACTTTGGCTCGGGTCATGATCTCACTGTTCCTGAGTTTGAGCCCCACGTCGGGCTCTGTGCTGACAGTTTCAGATTCTGTGTCTCCCTCTCTGTCTCTGCCCCTCTTTGACTCGTGTGCTCTCTCTCTCTCTCTCTCTCTCTCTCTCTCTCTCTCTCTCTCTAAGATAAACATTAAAAAAAAGAAAAGACCCCGGGCACCTGGGTGGCTCAGTTGGTTGAGCGTGTGACGTAGCTCAGGTCACAATCTCACAGCTTGTGAGTTCAAGCCCCGCGTCAGGCTCTGTTGACAGCTCGGAGCCTGGAACCTGCTTTGGATTCTGTGTCTCCCTCGCTCTCTGCCCCTAACCCACTTACATTCTGTCTCTGTCTCTCTCAAAAATAAATAACCAATAAAAAAAAAAAAAAGACTCAAATCCAGGCCAATTGCACTCCTACTTGTGCCATTTCTGTCTGGAACAGACAGCAAAAGTGAGCTCATTAGGGGTCGTGCATAACCAAACTAAGTTGCTGAGACTTTGTGTTGGGTAACAAGAACAGGCAGAAGTTTGTAGGCAGCGGACCTAAGATCTGCACCTGCGGGTCTGTGGGCAGGACAGAGGCAGCAGGTGGTGGTAGGCCCAGATAGTCCAGACAGGTGAAGATGTGACCTAAGCCAGAGGAGTCACAGAGGGGGTGGAGTAGGGACAGACCAGAGGCAAGGAACGTGCTGCCAGATGACTCCCATTTGGGGGTGGGGGGGAGGCTTTCCCTACCACCTGAACATAGGGGGCCTTTATGTTACACACTACCCAGGCCTCTGCTTTCTATACGTGTGTGCCAGATTATTCTGCATTCGTGCAAAAACGTGCATAATTCTCTCGTCATCCCAGAGGTCACTGGTGCTGTGAACCCTGTGGCAATGTATGTTAGCCATCCCTGCAGTAAAGAGCCCCACCGGCATCTCCCCTCACCCAGAGTTGTCCTATGGACTCTATGAAGAACCAAGATGAGTGACTTGAGGCATTTGCACAATGACCTGGACGGGACAGGCAGAGCATTCGTGGGCAGCCCAGCTCGTCTTCAGAGAGCCCCACCCCTACCCTGCTGTAGGGTTCTAGAGGAAATGCTGGGGACAATACGCCTCACACACACACATGTCGCAGCGATGGGCTTACAGCCAGGCCCAGTCCCACCCGGCTCTTCGTCCCTCCAGCAAAAGTGACCCGTGTAAGGGCAGCCAATCAGAGTCCTTCCTTGGAAGGGAAGGGCTGTGTTGTTCCAGCTTTGGTCACTGCCAACCTCATTCCGCAAAGGCATGGAGGATGTCCTTCAGACACCAAGAGGGGATGGGGATGGAAGAACAGGGAGGGACACAGACGGGGATGTCTACGAGGCCCTGGCTCAACCCTTGACCTTCCAAATACGTACTACCTGTCCTGGCCTAGGAAGGGAGACACGGGTGGGGTGCTACAGAGTTTAGAAGCTTACATGAGCACCACACTGGCAGAGGGAGGGGTCCCTCCTCTGTTTCAGCAGGAAACCCCCTACAGAAGAGCATCCTGCGGGTGGGAGATCAAGGAGAACCTTCTGCCATCAGACAAACTGTCAAAGGCACAAGCTCCAGGCTGGGTGTGGAAAACAAGCGTGCAAAGTGGCCGTGAACAAAGAAATCACGAGTACGAATCTAGTGGGGGGCACGCGGGGTTGGGCGGGGAATGAAAGGATGTAGTGGGATGCCAGGTAGCACACGGAGGAAATCCGAGCACCGTGCATTTGTGCTAGAATTAGGACGGTGGCCCCAGATCTCTATATGCCAATTCTTGTCCCCAGATCCTGGTAGAGAATCCCAGGCCACATTTTTCATTTATTATTGTTGTTGTTAATACTTATCAACGGCAGGAGCCACAGGGAACATCCAGTGGACTCTGTGTGCCAGGCAGCGTGCTAACGGCTTCGGTTGTTACCATTGAATCCTAGGTAAACTCCGTCAGGTGAGCAGCGATGTCCCATTTTAGATGAGGATGCTAATGCACAGAGAGGGGAGGAAATTTATTCCCAGCTTCTCAATGTATAAGTGATAGAGTCATTATACAGGTGGGCAAACCAAGGGCCAGAGAGAGAAAGTGACTCACTCAACGTCACACAGGAAGTCAAGCAAGGAACAGGATTCAAAGTCAAACTCACAACTCCGATTCTCCATCTAGTGCTCTTGGTTAGATCTCAACTACTTCAACAGCACCAAAGGACCACTGGCCAGGGAACGAACAGGAGACGCCATTAGACTGACTGCTGTTCTGCATTCTTAGATCCTCCGATGAGAATTTTAGTCAATGCCAAGGGCGTGGAGAAGGGGTCCATTCAAGGTGGACCAACCAGAGGCTGCAAACTGGTGATCCGTGGGCTAGTCAGAGTATGTGGTTTTGTTTTGCCTGTGGAGCGGTATACAAACTTGATTCACTACTTTCAAATTGAGAGATGGCACACACAATTCTAGGCTACAACTTGCCAGTAGATTCTGCTGGATTGGGAACGGATTAGTGGGAGTCTGGTCTCCACATTGGGAATGGAGGGCCAGCCAGGCATGGCGAGTCCACTGGAGTTTACCTTCTCTGTTCCCATTTCCATTAAGCAAACTGTTGCTAGTGTGCCTACTGTGCTCCCACCAAGCATCCAATGAAGCTGGTAAAGAAAATGACACAGGCCCCACACCAAATTGATCCCTCGCAGTCACAGCTTTTGGGTTTGGGTTTGGATTCTTTCCAATACTGCTGTGTAACGAAGAACTCCAAGCCCTCAGTTGTGCAACGTCTTCTGCTCTTAGGTCCGTAGATTACTGGGGAAGCCCTACTCCTGGCTTTGGGGAGCGGGGAAAGTTTGGGTCTGCTCCATCTCTCTCCAGGACCAGCAAGCAGCTACTCTGAGCTTTCTCTCCTCATAGCAAATGGCAGAAGGGCAAGAGCCTCAGCAAAATGATACAAGTACAATTAAAGAGTCTGCTTTTGTCACATCACTAGCTTTTTAGTGGCTAATGGCAGTCCCGTGGCCATACCCAAAGCCGATGGAGCACAGATAAATATTCTAGCTTTTCCATAGAAAGACTCCACAAGATCCTATGGCGAGGGGTGGAGATGTACCATCCTAGGACAAGGAGGGCATGAAGACTTGGCAATAGTCAGTCTGCTATACTCATTATGGACCGGTGTTATAAGTCATGATCTGCTACTCTGCTGGGCCCTGTGGGAAAGGCAGGTGGAGAAGCAGTGGGGTACGTGGGAGTTTGTCTTTGCACTAAAGCAAAACCACCTGCTCAGAGTTAGAGAATGTGAAGCTGCAGCAGAAAAGGCACCGGGCGGAGTGGGGCAGATCACACGCTTGGGCTTCGGAAGAGAGGGAGAACAGCTGGGCTCGGTGGTCCTGCAACCCGCGGCCAGAGGCAAATGTCAGAGCGTCAAAGTGCCACATCTCCCACTACGCGAGAACAAGTCAAGGCTGACGAGGAGGAGGTCTGAGAAATGGGTCCCGGTGGGCAGGCACGGCCACTCCACCAGAGGCAGTTCTCACTAATTGGCCTGCTTCGGCCAATGCCTCACCAAACACAGGACCGGATCCCAAGCCCGGCGAGGGTCCCACAGCCTGCAGGTCAGGGCTCAGAGGCAGGCAAGCACTGGGTGGCTAGCCACACCAGATTCTGCCTGAGTCACTGAGGCTCTGAAAATTCTGCTTTAACCCACTTCAAGCCTCAGGTTTGAGAAAATTTGTAGGAGAAGGAAGAGGAAGAAAGAAAACACGGTGAATGGAAATTATTTTAACAAAGATTGGGTCTTTAAGGGGTTGGAACCCTTGGTGGGCATGGTTCTCCTGGGCTAGACAGGCAGCCTACCATCCTCTCTGTCCACCCCCAACTCCAGCTCCTTGGAGAAGCCTGCCAGGAGCTTTTGTAGCACCATCCAGACTTCTTTGGTGACACTGACCAACAAGAAGTGAATTATGTCCCATCAGCAGCCAAGACACATCCACATGCTTCATTTGGGGCCGTGGGGACAAACCTGGGGTGGACAAGATGCTTCTCTCCACCCAACTGGCCTATGCAACCAGGATAGGCCACCAACCTCAAGCTTCAGCACTCAATTCAGCTTGAGCACATGCTCGGGGAAAAAATGCATAATAGATTTCAAAGATGAGCTGAGGTTCTCTGCCCTGGATCACATAGATGGTCTGCTATGAGAATAGCAGAGATATACAAGTTTACTTTCATAACTTTACAGACAGAGAAACTGAAACTTGGGGTTTAAGGAGGTCCTCAAACATTAGCTTTCCTCCTAAGAAGAGCAAACAGGGGCACCTGGGTGGCTCAGTGGGTTAAGCATCCGACGTCGGCTCAGGTCATGATCTTGCGGTTTGTGAGTTCAAGCCCCGCATCAGGCTCTGTGCTGACAGCTTGGAGCCTGGACCCTCTTTCGATTCTCTCTCTCTCTCTCTCTCTCTCTCTCTCTCAAAAATAAATAAACATTAAACAAATTTTTAAAAAGAAGAAGAAGAAGAGCAAATCAATGAAGACTAATTAAAGACCAGAGCAGCTGCCGGCCCCTACTGTACCTTTGTAAGAGCAGAAGGGATCAGATACATGCAAACATGAGGCAGATCTCAGGGTCTGGGGAGTTGAGCATGTGTTCAGTGTCAGCCTCCATTTCCCCCCCAGCCAGGTGCTCTCAAGCAGTGTGCAATGAGCACAACCACACACGGAAGCCCTGCTCAGCACTAGCCACAAGGCAGATGTTATTTGTAGCATCAATTACCAGGAAAAATTAAGGTTAGAGAAAGTGAGTAACTTGCCCAATTTTGTGTAACTAATAACACCGAAGTCTATGCAGTTTGGGGTCTTAGAAGACAAGACACAGTCATTACCTCCCTTGCCCTAGTTTTGCTTTCAGGGTGGTCAAATATTTTATTGGCTTGTCATTTTACTTGCCAAAATGTGGGTTCCTGGGAATTAACAATGCATTAAACTAGTGTAATAATGAAGATCGAGTTATCTGTTTAGAAGCGTAACATCATGGGTGGGCGGATCCAGGGGAGGCATTCTATCTAGGTTCATCTCCCACCTCGGCAAGTGAAGTGATTTCCCTAAGGTCTCACCTGACAGCAGAGGCTGAGCCAACCCTGGAGCCCAGGTCTTGGTACTCAGGCCAGTGGCCCTCATCTCACCAGGCCAAATGCAAACACAGATGCCCACCCACCCCCAGCTTTGTGCTCTGACAAGAGACAGGGCAGAACGCAGAAAGGTGGTGGGGGTGAGGGGGCAGGGCAGGACAACAGTCTCTGGAGCCCAAGCCCTTGAGCAGCTCAGGAACAGGGCTGGGAAGGAGAAAGGGCAGAAATGAGCACCAATATATTGGCCACTGTCAACTGAGGGTCCTGCTCAGTCCTTTGGATGAAAAGGCCACCCCATCCCACAGATGTGTTCTAGGTTTTATACCCAAGAACCCACCCACAGCCTTCTGAAAATGCATGTGTTCTTATTGGCAGGTAAGAGAAGGAGCCTCCTGTCAAGGGGAGCCAGCCTACTGTCCTCTCCTGACACACCCTGGATATACCTGCTGCCCCCAGAGAAATCAGACGCCCCGTGTGCCGCCCCCACCATGTCCCACACCTCCATGCCTCTGCGTGTGCTGCCCCCTCCCCCTACTCACGCCTCCTGCCATCCTCCCTTCCTTTGCCATCCTCTGCCGGACTAGATCTCTGCATCCTTCAAGCCTCAGCCTAGGAAGGACCCCCTCTGCAAAGCCTACCTGATATCCTGGCCTTACCCTCCAGCTCCTGCCCTGCCAAACTAAATGTCTCTCCTTATGGACTTCCCAAATGCCTTCATTTCTCATTCACAGAGATAATGCATCCATGTCTTTTCCCCCATAAGCCGTTAAGAGGCAAGAACTGTCTTATATTTTATGAAGCACATAGCCCTTTGTGCATTCCATGCTGTATAGTAGGTGCTCAATAAATGTGTTGAATGAGCGAACAGGAAATGTTCGTTACACATACAATAAAGAACAGATTTGGTACGTTGTAAAGTGCAGACCTACTGTCGAGAATAGCTACAGCCAGCAGTGGGTGTAGTTTGAAACTTAGTTTGAGTCCAACTAAAAGGCCATCCGAGACCCCCAGATGGCAGAGGACATCCTGATGGCACCTCTGGCCATCTGGACTGTGAACACCGTTAAGCACATTCATTAATCCAGCCGCTTGTCTGGGCCTCCACCCACAGGAGTTCATGCACCTACTAGCAGAGCTCATGGTCCTGCAGAATAATGATGGGGGATGAAGAGCCATCGGGAGCAGACGGTGGAATAATTGAGCAGCCATCAGGCCATTACCAGGGCCACAGGGAGGCCTTGGCCCTTCAGACAGAGCCAGGAGAAAAGCGTCTGCAGAAATCACAAGGGCTTGTCAGAAGCCACGGACACATGGAGAAGTCCAAGTTTGGAAGAAGGGGCGGGTTTTCTCCTGATGACTTCCAGGTGCTCCTGAGAAGGGCTATTACAATGATGCATAGCCAGAGGGGCCCTCGGGAACACTGCCTCCTCTTGAGGACAAAATATTGAGCCATCGGTCAAATTTAAACACTCTTTCATCAGGAGCCTCGTTGAGGATAAAGGACTGTGATTCTACATCATCCGCAGCTTAAGTAGCCCAGGAGGCAATGCCCAGGGGAAGGACGATGGTGGAGGTGCTCCCGCGAAATGTAGGATTTGGGGAGGGATGGTGATGGGAGCACCTGCTGTCCCATCATCAGGCGCCACTGGGTTACAGCCCATGCCAGGGAAAGGCAACGAAAAAGCAGGACTTATTAATTCTCAAATGCTCTGAATGCCTGCCGGCCCCAGGGACTGATCCAGATCTCCGTAGCACGAGCTACTGTGTATTCAGTCACTCTGAAAAACTTTGAAACGTTCTGGACCCCCATCCTATCTTCACACAAGGAAGAGGCTAGTACTTCCACTTTACACAGACTAAGACACTGGAGCACAAGTTGGCTAATCACACCTCTAGGAACTGCTGGGGTCCGGGATTGAACCCACGTGTCTGTGCCCAAAGCTCACGGTCTCCCCCCTGCCCACCTTGGGTGTTAGCTCTCATCAGCCTTGTGCTCCAGAGGGAGAGGCTAAACCTGGCTCAGGGTGGGGAGTGCCTCCCATCCACCAGCACCTGACTCGCCCTCCTATTCTTCGCTCAGTTGTTAAACCGGACACGTATCTGCTGCCCCACGATGTCCCAACCTCTGTGCGGGGCAGGGGGTAGGGGACACACAATGAGGGCAACCCCAAGGCAACTCCGGCTTGCTTTAAGTGTTCGTGCACCTTCTCTCCTCTGATTAGCACAGCAGCTCTTTAAGGTGAAGATGGCCACATGCGTGTTGCCAACTGAGAAGCAGAAGATCCTAGAGGAGAGGGGAACAGCTCTGTGCTCCCCTCACGCCTGCCTGGTGCACAGAACTCACGCCCATGTAGCAAGTGGGTGGAGCCCTGGAGCCCTCAAGGTGGCATGAACGACAGGAACTGCCCAACTGAGGCTTCAAACCTGCTTTCCTGCCTCCTCCACCATCACTCCAATGTGGCATATTTTTATTTACCGCTGTGGACTCAGTGGTACCCCTGCCCACATTCACATACAGAGGCCCTAACCTCCAGCACGACTGCGTTTAGAGGCAGGGCTTTTGAGAAGGTAAATAAAGTTAACTGAGGCCCAAAGAGCAGGGCCCTGATCCAGCAGGACTGGTGTCCTTATAAAGAGACAGCACAGTGTGTGCTCCCTCTCCATATAAGCACACAGAGAAAGGCCACGTGAGGACACAGCAAGAAGATGGCCGTCTGCGAGCCAGGAAGAGAGACCTCACAGACACCGTACCTACTGGCACCGTGATGTCTAACTTCCAGCCTCCAGAGCTGTAAGAAAATCGATTTCTGTCGTTTAAGCCTCCCAGTCTATCAGAGCCTGTTATGGCAGCCTCAACTGATAAAGCTACATTCAAGGATGGATCTTTCTTTGGCCTGTTAGGTTCTTTGATACGCCTCACATCCTCTTTTTACCCTCAGATCAGGGCTGGCTTATGGGGCTCCATCTTGCTGATGAGGCCATTCCTAATATCAGATCTGCACATGCCCATAAGCACCTTCCCTATTCCTGGGGCTGAGGGAAGGACGCTGACGGAAGCCTCTGGCAAGCGGGCAAACCCCTCGCGAAGAGCACACACGTTAAATGGGACCAAGGGTATTGGGGCTAGAGTGGTTGAAAGGACCCTGGTCACAGAGGTTGGTGTCACCGTCACCAAGGTGGGACCACCCCCACTCCAAGAGTCAGAGTCACCAGACCCTGGAACGCTGAGCCTCCTGCCACCTCTCAGGCCACATGATACAGTGGAAACAGCACAGACTTGGGAGCCTGGCCTGTGTTTGAATTTGAACTTGTCACTTGCAGAGAGGCTGGTGGTGAGTAGAGCTAGTCACCAGCATGCCAGCACCCTCCTTCTGGGCATGTGGTTTTCCCACCTCCTGGAAGTTGGATGCGCCGTGCGGCCTGCTTTGGCCAATGCGCGAGAACTTCCAGGGCCCAGGCTTGCTCCTCCACATTTTCTTCTCCCTCTGGCATTGTCAAAAGGAAGGTTCCAGGCGGTGCCTGCTCCAGCAGACTGTGTTCCTAAACAAGGGAGGCAACGAGGAACAGAACCCACAGCGTCTCATGGTGGATGTGGAGAGTGAGCGAGAAATAAACCTTGGTGGGGCTGGCTCAGTCGGGAGAGCATTCGACTCCCGATCTCATCATGTGTTCAAGCCTCACACTGGGTGTGAAGCCTACTTTTAAAGATTAGTAAAAGAGGGGAGAATATCTAGGAGGCTCAGTCGGGTAAGCTTCTGACTCTCGATCTCAGCTCAGGTCCTGAGCTCGCGTTTAATGAGACCAAGCAGCACTCTCAGGGTGGAGCCCACTTGGGATTTTCTCTCTCCTTCTCTCTCTGCCCCTTCCCCACCTACATTCATGAGTGCTCTCTCTCTCTCTCTCAGAATAAAACATGAAAGAAAGAAAGAAAGAAAGAAAGAAAGAAAGAAAGAAAGAAAGAAAGAAAGAAAGAAGGAAGGAAGGAAGGAAGGAAGGAAGGAAGGAAGGAAGGAAGGAAGGAAGGAAGGAAAGAGAAAGAAAGAAAGAAAGAAAGAAAGAAAGAAAGAAAGAAAGAAAGAAAGAAAGAAAGAAAGAAAGAAAGAAAGGAAGGAAGAAAGAAAAGAAATAAAGCTTTGCTTTCAGCTGTGAAGCTCCTGGAGCTGTTTGTTGCTGCACCATAACACAGTTCATCCGTTCTGACTGATACAGAAAAATTGTTGAATCACAGCCTCCTTGAGATTTCATTTTACCACCTGTAGAATGTAGATAGTATCTCACTCACTGAGTTTTGGGGTGATAATACATATTCTGCTTGGTACACAGCAGGTCTCTGACAAATAGTAACTCTCGCTTTCTTGTCTCTGCACCGTTTTACCCCAAATCCTTCATGATGGGGATTAGACATTTTGGGAGCCAGTTCCTTAGGGCAGATTTCAGACAAGGCCCATCTTTGTTTCCCTGGCACAGTGTACTGGGTGGACAACAAAGCAAGTTCTAAGTACATGTAAGTGAGCACCTCGACCCAACTGGTAAGCCCTGAACAGGTTTCTTACACTGCACCAGGTGGCAGAGCCCAAGGTCTCTGATAACACCTGTGGCCACCACCTTCCGGGATACACACATTTCTTCCTTCCTACATCAAGAGAGCACACGATCCTGGACTCTCGGGGCTCCATAAGCAATTCCCCTTCTCCCTTCGGTAGTGCAACCCCTTCAGCAAGATCCTTGTTCATCAACCCCTCCATCTCTGCCGGAACACTTGCACCAACAGAGAACTCCCGCCCGCAAAATGTTCTTCTATGTCTAGAATTGCAAGAGGTGGGTTTGGCTCCAGGCCCGGTCCATGAGCCCTTCAGGCAATTCTGCAAAGCATGTGCCATCATCATCACCCCATTCTCAAGATAGGAAAGTGGGGCTCGAGAGATGAAGCAATTTCCCGAGGTCACACAACCAGTGAGCTACGACCGTATTCCTGAAGGCCCACAATAATGCCCACGTGATAAATGTGAATAGACTGATGGCTCCATTCCCTGGAGGGGCATTCCTGGTGACTCCAAATGTCCACGTAAGCCCCGCCCCACAACTGCCAGCTTGGCTTGTGGGAACCTTACTACAAACAGCCCTTCAGCTCTGTTAAGACCTAAATCTCAATAAATGCTTTCCAATAACACAGTCCTTGCCAGGAAAGGAAACATTTGCACTATTGCTTATGCATAATACAGGTTAATATTTCAGGACGCATTAAATGTGTAAACGTTTATAGTGAAGCAAGGTGCCAGTTGTGAGCCAGGCCACTGTGCAGAGAAGACAAGATGCTGAAGGGAAGTTGGGTACAACTTGACACTGCCCCTAAGTACTTTGTGTCAAAGAGCACAGTACTCGGCCCTGCTCCTGGTTTGCCAGGCAGGAAAATAACATGTTGCTTTCAAACAGATGCTCCCAAACCCTTAATGGAAGTTGATGACTCCAAGATGCACTGGTTGCTTTGTGGCTTCTTCGGAGACAGTGGAAATTAGGATAGGATTTGGGGCATGACCAAGGGCCAAAATCTGCCAAAGGTGTGCCTAACTAACTGAAGAATGGAGGTGGGTCAGATTGGCCATGGGCTAAAATCAAAGGCACATGCAGGAAACTGGAATATGAACTTGGCATTTGGAGGAAGCGGAGGATGAAGGCAAGCTGCGGGGAGGGGTGAGTAGGGGGGAGGAGAATACTCTGCTTTAAATAAATAGGAGATTGAACCATATGAAATTGCCAATATTTGATGGCGGTTGACCAAAAATATGGCACTGTGTTTAGACTAATCTAATAAAAGATATATTATTATCTATTAACATACTATCCTAACCATGCATCCCAAGCAGCACCACCACATCAAGGGTGGGACAGCAGTCATGTAACCATCCACAAAGCAAGACAAAGTCCACAGCAAAGAACACCAGCCATGTCACCTCTGGAGTTTATGTGGCGGAGGGCCAAGCACGAGGTTTCTACCAAGAATGGAGGGTAAAAAAAAACAACACAGGATACGCTATGATCTGAATGTCATGTCCCCCAAAATTCCTATGTTGAAATCCTAAATCTCAGATGTGATAGTATTAGGAGGTGGTGTTTTTGAGAGGTGCTTAGGTCATGGGAATGGAACTTTCGTGAATGAATTAATTAGTGCCCTTATAAAAGAGACCCCAGAGGGGCGCCTGGGTGATTCAGTTGGTTGAGCATCCAACTTTGGCTCAGGTCATGATCTCACAGTTTGTGGGTTCGAGCTCTGCGTTGGGCTCTGTGCTGACAGCTCGGATGCTGGAGCCTGCTTCGGATTCTGTGTCTCCCCCTCTCTCTGTCCCTCCCCCACTCACGCTCTGTCTCTGTCTCTGTCTCTCTCTCTCTCAAAAAGAGATATTTTTTTATTAACTTGTTTTATTTTTTATTTTTTTAAATTTACATCCAAATTAGTTAGCATATAGTGCCACAATGATTTCAGGAGTAGATTCCTTACCCATTTAGCCCATCCCCCCTCCCACAACCCCTCAGTAACCCTTTGTTTGTTCTCCATATTTAAGAGTCTCTTCTGTTTTGTCCCCCTCCCTGTTTTTATATTATTTTTGTTTCCCTTCCCTTATGTTCATCTGGTTTGTCTCTTAAAGTCCTCATGTGAGTGAAGTCATATGATTTTTGTCTTTCTCTGACTGACTAATTCCACTTAGCATAATACCCTCCAATTGCATTGACGTAGTTGCAAATGGCAAGATTTCATTCTTTTTGATTGCCAAGTAATACTCCATTGTGTGTGTGTGTGTGTATACATATATATGTATATACATATATATACATATATATATATATATATATATATATATATATATATATACACATACCACATGTTCTTTATCCATTCATCCATCGATGGACATTTGGGCTCTTTCCATACTTTGGAAAAAAAAAAAAAGAACACAAAGGAAAAAAATAGATACTTAAAAAAATGTTTTAAAAATAAAAAAAAATAAAAATAATAAAATAAAATAAAAGAGACCCCAGAATGTTCCCTCGCTCCTTCCGCACTGTGAGGACACAGAGAGAAGGTGCCGGCCATAAGCCTGGAAGAGGGCCCTTCCCTACAAGGCTACCATGCTGACACCTTGACATTGGTCTTCCCAGCCTCCAGAACTAAACGATAAGTTTCTGTTGTTTATAAAGCACCCAGTGAGTGGCGTTTTGTTAAAGCTGCCCAAATGGACTCAGGCTCTGAGGACCCTCAGGAGACAGACCAATTAAAACCCCAGCCAAGCTGAGGCTGGCATCACTGACATCCGTGCTGCCGTTGCACCAGCACATTAGCAGAGGAGCAGAGAGCACAGAGCAGGGCCAGAGAGTCCCAGTTCTGCAGCCACACTGCTGGGCTCGAGTCCTGCTGGGCTCCTTATGAGCTGTAGTGGACTGAAGGGTGGCCCCCAGAAAAGACAGGCTTGTGTCTTCACTCCCCGAACCTGTGAACATTACCTTAAAAGGCAACAGAGTGAAAAGTATACCTCATAGGAGAACATCTCAGTTAAGATAAGGACCTTTAGAGGAGGCGTTTATACTGGATTATCCAGAAGGCCAGAAATCTGGCGACAAATGTCCTTATAGGAGACAGACAGAGAAGACCCCACGCAGGAAGAGGGGGAGATGATGTGACCACAGAGGCAGAGACTGGAGTGACGTGACCACAGCCAAAGAATGCTGGAGCCACCAGAAGCTTGAAGAAGCAGGGAATAGATTCTCCCCCAGAGTCCTACGAAGCACAGTGCCGCCACCACCTTGGTTTCAGACTTCTGGCCTCCGGACCTGTGATAGGATACATTTCTATTAAATTACAAAGTTTGAGGTCCTTTGTCACAGCCACCCCAGGGAACTACTACAGGAACCCTCTGCCTCAGGTCTTTCAACTGTAAAATGGGCTCCTAACCTCCCGAGAAGATGCCTATGAGGGGTTTCACACAACACCTAGTATACACTAAGCACTCAATAAATGTAAGATGTAATAGACGAACTGCAGAAGGGACAGAGAATCCCATAAGACCCAAGAAGATGGAAATACCGGCCTGCCTTGTATGCCTCTGGTACATAAGCCAGGATACCCCCTGCCGTGAGGTGCAAGGTGTTCTGGGCAAAAGCCCGACTCCTCTGCCCCAGTGGCCATCTCAACTCACCACTGGGAGCTAAAAGCCCTTCTCGGGTAACTCTTGAACAAACACCAGCAAAAGCAGCTTTGGTTAAATATAGATGTATGGGACAGTATTCTGGAAGAGTCCATTTTCCTTACAGAATTGCACATTGCACCCAATTTAAGCAACTGGGAATCTGGCAATTTGAGCTTGTTCAACCACTGGAAAAAGTGTCTTTCAAAAAAGATAGTTAAAAAAAATAGGACACAAGGGAAGAAAATGGTTATTAAAAATGCTTAAGAGCCTTCCTGAACTTCAAATGGGCTCTTCACAACAATAATACTGATGATTTAAGGGAAAAATGAATCAAGACTCTATTGATTAAATGTTCCTTAAATTATGGGTGGGTTTTAAAATGTGTGGCAGTATGCAAAACACGTTGGAGATAAAACGTTTGAAAAATCATCCAAGACATTTAAAGAACAGGCAATGTAGCTGCAGCCTCTGTCCTGGGGGTGAGCAGTCTAGGCAAGAGAGTAAAAAGTCAACCCAGAACCCTCAAGACCATCTGTGACTCGGGCCAGTAACGCCCAACCCCACAGCCATGACAGCCATCAGCGGTGTCAATTTCTGCTGACACAGCCCTGATCTCCCTAACACCCAGTGGTCTTGGCTCAGCACCAGTAACCTGAACACATCATTCATTCCAGGAACATTTACTGAGCACCGACCAGGCGCCAAGCCCTGTGCTCACAGCCAGGGGATACACAGCACAAGGCTTCACGCAGCCGCAGATGTGAAAACAGACCATTACGGTTCAAGGGTTGAGAACCAGGACAGGAAAGCTATAGGGTGGGGGTTGTGAATACCCACTGGGGCAGCCCCATCCAGCGGGGGACCAGGGGAGCTTCTCAGGGAAAGAAAATCTAAGATGAGACCGAAAAGGTGAGCCAGCATTGACCAAATGTAGAGAATGCAGAGACGGAGAGAAATTCAGAAAGGAAGGGGCAGAATGGTAACTGTAAGGTGCCAGAGGCTCAGGATGTTTAAGAACAAAAGTGCATCCCAGCTGCTTGTGGGCCCTCCACCAGGACCACCTGCTCAGTCTCCCCTCCACAGCCACTAGACTCCATTCCCGGCAGGCCGCCGGCTCTGTTCATCCAGTGTCTTCAGAATCCCTTGAATTTTTAAAGGAGAGGCTCCTTCTCCCCCAGAATTTCACTGGCCCTGCCCAGCCCAGCCCAGCCCTCACTGGGGGAGGACAGCCAGGCAGCTTGCAAGGAGGCCCCAAAAGATATAGCATTCTGGGATTGATGTGGAAACTCAGCATACAGGGAAAATCCTCTCCCAAGCAACCTGGCCTCACCCAGTGACCAATCACCTCCCCAGGCTGGCATATCCCTTCTCCTTAGTCAAAGCCAGGCCCATTGGCAGGCTCCATCCATCTTCTCTACCTCCCTGTCTTACAGATTTATGCTAAGTTGGGATCCTTCCTCTGTCTAACCCACCAGACAGAACAATGAGAAGATAGGCTGAGCATAGAACGTTCAGGAACTGCTCAAGGGGCAGGCAGAGGCTTGGGGACCAGGGCCCTCCCTGATCAGTCTTCACTGAAGATAGGACCCATTCCCTTGCCGTCCCCAGAAGCAGCATCTAGAGGTCCAGGCATGTCCTAGTACAAAAGCAGCAGATGCCGATCTCTCCTTCATGGACCCCATTTGCCATGCAACTTTCAGATCCCGATTCAACCCGCCCCACTATGAGCTGCTCAAGAGCAGGGACCAGTCCCCTTTGCTAAAGGTTGTCTGCATGTGGCCCACTGCCTGGTACAAGATGGTGCTTAATAAATGTAGTGAAGATATGCTTGTAGATGCCTTGGTTACTAAGCACTGGCCCATTCATTATTCCTTTGAAGCTCACCTCGACCTGGTAAGACACAAAGGGCAGTGTGACGAGCCTCATCAGAGATTTATCCAAAGTGGATTGGTCCACACGGCCCCGAAAGGCAAAAGCAGGACATGAGTCCAGGCCTCTGGACCCTCACACCCCCCACCATGCCAGCCTCACCTTTTCTATCATGCTTCTGGCAGTCTAAATATCATCATTCTTTGCATGGGCCAATCTGAGCACCCAGCGGGGCACAAGAGACAAAGAGGAGGAGAGAGGAGTAACCCGTACTTCCCACGCCCCGGAGAAGCTGGCTGCTTGCACTCAAAAATTACGTATTTGATTTAAAGATATTGTTTCCCCCTTTTCTCCTTCCACAAAGTGGTACATGGCCCACTTATATATTTAATTAGAATGGATTAAAATTAATAACATCTTGAGTAGTTCCTGACCCTTCTTGAGATAATTGGAGACACCCCGGGGTGATAGGAAACTGGGAGGAAGAATTGCTGATCTAACCAATAGGGGCTGAACTTTCTCATGTGCATGTAATTAGTGCATCCCCTAATTGCCCTCTGTGTGTATGTATATGTGTGTGTGTGTGTGTGTGTGTGTGTATATATATATATATATATATCTTATCTATTATTTAAAAAAAAACAAAGATAGGTATCCTTGTGATTTGGAATCATGTTCTGTCCCTTGGGCTACAGAGCTCAAGGCATGCCTGTGGCAGGCAGACCAGCTGAACTGTGTCCTGTCCGTGTCTGCAGACTGATACACAGCTCTCATAGATATTTTAACAGGTGTGTGTGTGTGTGTGTGCGGGCGTGTTAACAGATTTTTATTGCACTGTCTCCATAAGTATAAATATAAAAAGACATTTCTGAGCACCCACTGTGTGCCAAGGACCATGTTAAGTATGCTCCCATCCGTTCACCTGTCCACTCTTTACAACAACCCCATGGAAGCAGAGAGGGTAGAGAGCAGGGTGACTCTCTCCCGTTTGACAGCTAGGAGGACAGAGGTGAAAGATGGCACAAGAGCTAGACTCAGGATGGAAACCTGGACCCTGGGGGTCAACTACCACGTAAGACCTTGCTCTAATGAGCGCTTTCTTCCCACCCTGTAGATGTGTCTCAAGAGATCACTAGTGCCCGCAGCTCAGTTTCTGTTAGTACAGTCACATGCAGGCACTGACACGGCACAGCTGGACCTCACTGGTTGTCTGAACATCTCACACTTTCTCAGACTCCAGGAAAGAGAAGTGCGAACAACAGTGAGTAAGCTAGAGCCCGAGAATAAGCCACAACCATCCCTAAGGGAAAAGGGGTCAGAGAGCAGTGAACCGAGTCCACCAGGCCCCCTGCCTCCTGGGCTCCCAGGGCACAGGAAGACGGGAGGAGGGAGAACCAAAGACCCCATCAGACAGGGCTGGGTTCAGATCCTGCTCTGCCACTTACTGTGTGAGACAGAGATAGGACCCCAGATAAGCCAGCTAAGCACACCAAGGGTCAGCCTTTGCACTTGTAAAATGAGTGGGATCATGCCCGTCCATCAGAGCCGTAATGACAACAAATCCATCACTGGGTGAGCGCCTAACAGGACAGTCCCTGTTTTTGTAGATGAGATAACAGGTTCAGGGTGACATGGTCATGCAGAGATACCCATCTGTTTCCCTGACACCTCCTGGCTTCTCACAACCCAGGAGCACCAGATTTCTTGGCCTACGATGACAGCAATGAGCTTTAAACAGTAATTGAGAGGGGCGCCTGGGTGCCTCAGTCAGTTGAGCATCCGACTTTGGCTCAGGTCATGATCTCACGGTCCGTGAGTTCGAGCCCCGAGTCGGGCTCTGTGCTGACAGCTCAGAGCCTGGAGCCTGTTTCAGATTCTGTGTCTCCCTCTCTCTCTGACCCTCCCCCATTCATGCTCTGTCTCTCTCTGTCTCAAAAATAAATAAACACTAAAAAATAAATAAATAAATAAACAAACAAACAGTAATTGAGAGAGGAAAGCATTTGCTTATCTTTTTGGGGTCACCCCAAGCTTCAGAGGCAAGTAACTGACATCCCCTCCCCTGGTTCGTCCCCACACCCATTTGGCAACTGCCCTCACCACTTCCAAGCATCCCTGTCCCCTGCTGTCCCCTGGACAGGTTAAACCCTACCTGTTTCCACAATGAGGACCATGCCTGTGAGTGGGACAGCATTTCTGGGTCAAATTAGGTCAAGGCCGATCAGTGGCGCTGGAACTGCTACGGCATTAGGCAATCAACTCAAGGCTGGTTCCGCCCGGAGCCATTTAATTTTGGGGAGGCAAGATTTAGCTGACTTGAAAGAAGGGGGAAGCAAGCTTGCAGAAAGAGATTGATTTCAGCGAAATACAAATTCATACTCACTAACTGCCTTACCACTTCGGAATCAATTAAAATGAGATGGAGAAAAAGGCACAGAGAAATAGAGAATGACAGAAAGCCCAATTGGAAAAAAGGAGGGGGTGGGGGAGAAGGCTTCCTGGAAAGCAGAGCAGAAAAAGCCCAATCCAAGGAAACCCCTCTCGGGTAGGAGGGGAAGTCTGGGGGCTGTGAGGCATTTTCTTTTCCAGTCCTGGGCAACCGGTAAGCAGCAGACCCACAATATGAGTCGGGGGTTCTCAAAACCCAGTAAGCATCAGAAACAACTTTTGATGAAAGCAGGTAGGGCTTACACATGTCCAGTCCTGAGGCCACCTCCCGAGGTTCTGATTCATTAGGTCCGTGCAGGAGCTGGCAATCTACCTACCAGAACCCGTCTCCTGGACAGGTGCCCTCGGACCACACTCTGAGGAGCAAGGCCTAGACTAGAGATTTCATGATGTGCCCCTCTTCTCTGGTCACCATAGTAACAGCAATGACCACACGTGTTGCTTATCTCTAGGACTGCTGCACAAAGCCTCGAGAAAGACTGTGGAAAGACCCCCACGTTAGCCCGTCCAGAGAAGATGAAGACTTTGGAAATACAGTACTTGGAAGGTGTGGACAGTGGGACAAAGAAAACCTGTCCAGATCCTGGCTTGGACAGCCCACCTCAGAGAGGACTAGACAGGACCCAAGAATAGTGCTGGACCACTCTGGAAGACAGTTTGGCAACTGTCTTTTTTTAAAAACAAAATAAACATACTCTTACCTTATGGTCCAGTAGTGATGCTCCTTTTAGCATTTACCTCAAGAATTCAAAACTTAGGTCCATGCAGAAGCCTGTACAGTTTTATTCACAACTGCCCAAACTTTGAAGCAACCAAAATGTCCTTTAGTAGGTTAATGGACCAACTATGATAGATCCAGACAATGAAATATTACTCGGTGCTGAAAAGAAATGAGCTATCAAGCCATGGAAAGACATGGAGGAAACTTAAATGCACATTTCTAAGTGACAGAAGCCAATCTGAAAAGCCTACATGCTATATGATTCCAACTGTATGATATTCTGGAAAAGAAAAAGCTTCGGTGACCGTCAAAAGCTGAGTGGCTACAAGGAGGATGGCAGGGAGAGGAAGGACTGGGCAGAGCACAGAGGATTTTTAGGACAGGGGAACTATCCTATACGATGCTGCAATGCTTGATACTTGCCCTCATACATGTGTCCAAACCCACAGAATGTGCCACACTCAGAATGAACAGTAAACCACGGATGGCGTGGGGCGGAGGGGGGAGAATGACGTATCAGTGTAGGTACATGGATTGTAATGAACAGACCACTCTGGTGGGGAGTGTGATAGTCGGGATGGCTGTGCATGTGGGGGGCCAGGGGTATACAATAACTCTCCTTTCTGTCCAATTTTACTGTGAACCTAAAACTGCTCTAAAGAGTAAATTCTATTAAAAAAATACACAGGACTAGAGATTGCCTCTGGTTCCATGAAATACGAGATGACATGGGAAGGCAGAGTAGTGAAGCATGCAACGGGGACTGGAGCCACCGGGGACATGGCAGGAGTAAATCCAGCCTGCCAGCCAGGGGCCAATTCCTGAATGGGTGGGGGTTGGGGCTGTAAAATCAGGACAGGAAGTACAGGGTCCCTCTCTTCCCACCCTTCCTGCCAGAGAGGGGGATATTGCAAAGGGCATCAAGATCTCAACAAGAGAGCAGTCTCTCTGTGGTGTTTGAAATTCTCAAAGATCCCTTAATCCTCCCAAAGAAAACAGTTCAAACAGGTGAATAAACTAGCGAGTCGAACAGGGAGCCTCAGCATCATTATCCAGGCCTCCTAACGCCCCTTAATGCAGAATCTCCCTGCCTGCACCTAATAAGGGCTGCTCTCCTTCATGAGAGTCCTATAAAATGCATAAATATTCCTCAAGGAACCGAGAGAGCTCCTAACAGTCTTTAATAGCTATCATAAAATGAAGGATAAAATGTGTGAAAGGAGATTGGTCATGATAATAGTGCAAGGTTGGAGAGCAGTGAATTTCCTAACCCCTCCCTGGCTGGGTTTCACAGCAGAAAGATACTGTCCCGAGTCAGAAGCATGCCCAGAGGAGGCAAACTGGGGAGAGGACATCCAGACTCCTGTCAGAGAATCCCAGACAGTTGAACTGGAAAAGCTGAGGGCCAAAGACAGGAGGAGACTTGCCTAAGGTCATACAGCAAACAGCAGACTCCCATCAAATCTGCCAAGATTCTGTGTGGCCCAGATGGAATGGGTCCTAGGAATTTGCATTGTTCATTTATCCTCTGGGTGATGGAGATAAAAACTAGTCTATACCAAATAAGCTCGTGACTGATACAATTTGGCCCTGGCTACATAGCTCCTCCAGCCTTTGTGGGAGCCAGAGATTGGTCTGTTAGTAGAACTTACAGCCTGAGCTCTGCTCCAAAACTGGACAAGGACTCTAGAGCATGCCAACAAGGTGGGTATTAACAGCAGAGGTCATCATTGAGAATCTGCAGACCAGGGAAACAAGAGTATGCTCTAAAGGACTGTTTGCTTCAATGGGTGCTATGATGGGCTTTCCGTGAGCACCTCAGGGCCATGGCACGTGGGTGTGGGGTGTGGGGTGGGGAAAGACCCAGTTGGCAGGAAAGCCCACATCTAACAGACAGCCAGTCCCCTAGCTCATGTCCTGGAATGCAACAGAGCTCAATAAACAGCAGTTATTGGCAGGTACAGCACTAAACACCTAGAGGTGCACCCACCAAGAACTGCTGTTTGTTGAGCTCTATTGCATGCCAGGACATGAGCTGGGGGCTTTGCATTTATGATCTCACTGAGCCCTCCAAGTGCTACACCTGACTGTAATCGCACGGACCCACAGGTCCATGCACGACCAAAGGTTGGCCAAATAACATCCAGGCAACACAGGTCTGGGCATTTGTTCCTGCTCCCACCATAGTCTGGGGCCCACTGGGTCTCCCCATACTTTGGCTTGGGCTTCTAGTTTACAGCTTCCTTTATCTTGATGGCAGTGGAATGGCCTCTTACATCTGACCCTCAAGACCTTCGAGATGTTGACTCCCTGCTCCTCAGGCTCACCCCCCTCACTCGTCTCAGCTGTGGTTTAGGAATCCCCATCCCAGGGCTTTCCTGACTCCCTGGGGTCTCAGCCCAGCCCATCCTGCTCCGAATGACAGGAGGTCCAAGAAGCCACATTTCCCTCTGCCCATGCAGGCTGACTAAGCAAAGCTACCAGAAACTTCATGGTAAAAGTCAACCAGCAGAACCTCAGGTGAAGTTCTTCAATGCATAGAAGTCAAATCCCAATACAGATGGGGTACGGACAAGTTGAAAAGAATAAACCTTTTCTTCTAAGTTAAACTCCCTGGCCACATGGGGGACAGTCCTCAGAGTGGATAACCGAAGATTCTGGTGTCGTCCACTATTACCCTGATGGCATTCAGCAGCCGATAAGACATCAAGAGGTCAAATGTAGGAGGACTGAAATAGAACAACAAAACTATCGGCATTCCCAGATAATGGGCTTCGTGGAAAATCTAAAAGCATCAACAATTAGAATTTTTAGAAAAGCTAGTGAAATCACTTGGAAATAAGAGCAATGTACAAAAATCTATTATATTTATTTCACCGTCAAGTAGATATAAATGCAATTTTAAAGACACCACTTATAAAAGCAACAAAATGCATGAAGGGTCTAAGATTCTAACAACAGATGCTCGAGACCTTTGAGGAAGAGATTAGAAAAATTTATTGGAAGACACTGAAGAAGACCATAATACGTGAAGAAACAGACTGAGTTCATGGGCAGAAAGATTCGATATCATAAAAATAGCAACTTGAAGGGAATTGGCCTACAGATTCCATGAAGCTCGGAGAAAAAATTCCCAACAAGGTTTTATGTGGAACTTGACAAGTAACTTATTTATAAGCAAACAGGTAAAATGTATATATGTGTGTGCAGTTTGTGTATGTACAAACACACAAACACATGCATTCATATCTAATTTTTAGCTTGCTCAAAAGACCACAAATGTAAATTGAAACTGCACTGTGATACCAATTCTCATCTAAAAGTTTTCCGAAAATACATGGGAAAAAAGTGCCCTTGTACACTGTTGGCGAAGAACTGAAAATGGTGTTAACACCATGTAGGGGAAATCTTACAGACATTAAGGTTGATGAAATTAAATAGAGACTATGTAATCACAAACTCGAGAACCCATGCTGTATCTTTAACACATGTGCATCTAATGTAAGTATTTGCTAACTCTGTCCACTGAAACAGCCTAGAAACAACGACTAAGCCAACAGCAGTAACGACTCCTAATGCTCACACTGTAATTTTCTTCAATAGCATTTTGCACTAATAGGAACCAAGCCTTCTTGGATACATGCTCATTCTGGGTGTGGGGCAGAAAATGCCCAAAATGAGCCTAGAACATCTTGTAATTTTACATTTCAAAATTTCAGAATTCTCCAGCTAACCTGAAGAAGCTCCCAGTGACCACAGACGGGGCAATCTGGACATCAACGAGGATGATGACTAGAATGAATTAAAGCATATGGATTTAATCCATGAATTCATGATGATATTTTTAAAAGGTATTTGTTATCTTTGAAGAATACTTGGGCTCCAAGTCATTATTTTGAAAACTGTTAAATTAAAGAACCACCTGACACTGCTCAGTATAGATAACTGATTGTGGCATTATCCAATTTGTCCCGTTTTTCCTCCATAAAGTGTACCTTGAGGTAATTAATAGCTAATTAGGGGTAATTCATCTTTATAAAATAATTCCAGCCAGTAAGTGGGAAGGAATTATAGAATTAGCATGCCGCCATTTTGTAGTCCCTAGTGAATTCATGAATCTAGACCATAACGATCAGTGGCTACTATTAACACAGAAAAGTCAACTAAATATTATGTGTCTCCTGATGGAAGTGCATGCCACCACCTATGAGGTAGCCTTGCCTTTCCCACTCTAAAAAATGAACTTGAAGCTGATCAAGTTTCAAATCACCTATTATACACGACATACAGAGAACAGATGTTCAAAGGCCTCTACAGTGATGTAATAACCAAGTCGAGACCATGGTCAACTCTTGGGATGGACTTTTTTGAACCCTGATTCAAAACAACAGTTTTTAAAAATGTTGGAGAGTTTGGGAAATTTGCTTTGTTAACTGAATATGTGAGGTTTTAAGTTGTAGATGTGATAATGGTATCATGCACGTTTGTCAAGAGTCCTTAAACACACACACAAGAACAAAAACGGTGGCGACACCACAGGAGCCTTTGCCCCACCAGCCATCAAGAATTATGAGAAAGCTATATGACCAAGGTAGATACTATGACATTCATGCAGGGATAGACAAAATGACTCAGGGAGCAGAATAGAGATACAAAAATTAATTTTTACATGTATATTTTATTTTGTTTACATAGCTCATTTTTCAGGTGAATGGGAAATGGCAAAACTCATTAGTAACTGGTATTTGGACAGCTGCATTGATGATCCACATGGAAAAGAAGCAATTTAGAAAAGAATGATAATGAAAGATACACTAAAATTTAAAACTTCTCTTTATCAAGAGACACCTCAAAGGAAGTGAAAAGACGGCTCCAACTGGGAATGACATTGACCACATATATATGATGCCAAGTGATTAGAATTCAGAATAGATATTTAACTCCTAAAAATCAGAGAGACTCACAATCCAATTTAAAACTATGGAAAAGACTTAAACAGGTATTCTCAAAAAAGGAAACTAGAGTAGCCCATAAACTTTGGCAAGATACTTCATTATATAATCAAGAAAATTTACACTTTTAGAAAACAAGAGTCTATTTCCATACCCGATTCAGGAACCTGACAATAGAAAGGGCTGGTAAAGAAGTACATTAATGATGGGGCGCCTGGGTGGCTCAGCCGGTCAAGCGTCCGACTTCAGCTCAGGTCATGATCTCACGGTCTGTGAGTTCAAGCCCCGCGTCCAGCTCTGTGCTGTCAGTTCAGAGCCTGGAGCCTGCTTTGGATTCTGTGTCTCCCTCTCTCTCCCTGCCCCTCCCCCACTTACGCTCTGTCTCTCGAAATATGAATAAACGTTAAAAATTAAAAAAAAAAAAAAGAAGGACGTTAATGAAATATTTCCTATGCTACCAGAGAGTAGTATGGACTCCAGCAGTTTTCAAAGCAATTTGACATCAGCTAGAATTTAGTTTGAGCATTCCATATGGGTTACTAATTCTGTTCTTAGGTATAAACCACAGGTGCACCCTATATACTTACAATAATGTTTACGGCATTTTCTAGAAAAGACTAAAAACATTCCAAATATTCATTAGAGAAGTAAGTTGCAGTGTGGCCACACAATGAGACCATATATGGCAGTGAGAATTAACCAAGAACAAGTATACAGTTCACGATGAATGAACTTCGCGACCCTAATGGCAAGAGAAAAAGGCAAGTCGCCTAAGGATACTTCTGGCATGACACACTTTTTATACATCTCAACTAAAAAAGAAACCGCAGTAATGTATCGTTTAGGGGTATATACCCATAGAGTGACATTCTAAAGAAAGGCAGGTGAGTGATCAATACCAAATCCAGAAAGGTGATTATGTACATGGGAGGGAAGCCAAGCTTCGGCAGTGTTGATCTTTTAACATTTTTCAAATCAAGTTTTGGGCTCACAGATGTTTCATTATGGAACTCACACATTTTATACATTTATTTTTTTTTTAATTTTTTTTTCAACGTTTTTTATTTATTTTTGGGACAGAGAGAGACAGAGCATGAACGGGGGAGGGGCAGAGAGAGAGGGAGACACAGAATCGGAAACAGGCTCCAGGCTCCGAGCCATCAGCCCAGAGCCCGACGTGGGGCTGGAACTCACGGACCGCGAGATCGTGACCTGGCTGAAGTCGGATGCTTAACCGACTGCGCCACCCAGGCGCCCCAATTTTTGAAGAAATGGTCTAGTTGAAAGGGTGAGGCCGGCACGGGACTGACCTGGGTCTGGTTTCTGCACAGAAGAGACAGAACCGGCTCTGGGAGGCCTTTTCTAGGGCCGGCAGTACGACCGAAGCACCAGCATATCACGTGCGTCTTGCCGAGACCAACAGACCTTCCCAAACATGCAAGATTAAGGAGGAAGAATTTTCCCTGAGCAAAGGGAAATAACAGAGATCAAGTTTGCATTCACTCCTAAAGCACTGGGCCACCTTTGAGAAGCAAACAGCCTCCCTGCTCGTGGCAGCCAGGCTGCGTTCACGGTTGGATGACCTACTTCAGATTTATGAGCCATATCTGTTTGCAGAGACCCTCCACCCTGACTGCTTCGAAGGGCGGTGCCTCCAGGTATACAAATCCCTGGAGGAATATAGGACGGACTTCCAGTCACCCAATTCTACAAATATTTGGGACTCTGCACCCATCCCAAGCACTTCTGTGGGTGCTGGGGCTAGGAGATAAGCCAGAGAACATCTTTGTCCTTTATCACACCTCCCAGGGAAGGAAGAAGAGGAGAAGGAGCCCACGTGGGAAAAAAGCCGCCCACCCCACTGACAAGGGTCCTGTCGTTGGGCCTGAGATCACAATGAGACACAGAAATGCAGTTCAGGGAAATAGCATGCACTCACAGCACCACCTGATCTGTATACTAAGAGGTTTTTAACCTCAGAAACAAGAATAATGCCCAGAGATTTTTCCCTGAAGCTCCTCCTAGTTTTCCTACGATTTCTTGCAAAATAAATTATCCTTAAGTCATCAATGTCCACATAATGTCTGAAGGCAAGAGGGAGGATGGGAGGCTTTTCACCAAGCTAGAGAAAGGATGAGCCGCCAGGGGCTTGAGGGGGACCCAGGGACAAGGTGTGCATGTCAGTAGGTGTCAGTGAGTTCCCATCCACCTGACATTCTGCAGTGGATTCATTTATCTTACATTCAACCCGGCAGATGAAATCAAGAGGAAGCTGGTATCATTTCTTTATATGGAAACCCATGTCTTTCTCTCCTGGCTGCATCATTTCAGGGGCCAGGTGGGGGTACAAGAACCCCTCTGAAGTGAGGAAGTAATAGAAAAACGTAGGGCATTCAGCTGGCCAGCCTCTGGCAGCCCAACTGCCCAGGATCAACAGGGTAAGTCACTAAGTCACTGCCACCATAACAGAGGCCCAGGGTGTGGCCAAGGTCCCTGCAGGCAGGGAAGGCTGGAAGAATTGGAGGAGGCACATTAGATTCACTTGAAGCAACCATAGAGCCCAGGAGAGTTTCCAGAGTTGGAGTCAACAGGAAGCACTCAAGCTAGAACGTGATGAGGAAAGAAAGAACAAGCTGGAAATGTGTACAAAGTGTCGCTGTGTCCCCCGTGCAGTCAGGCAGTGGTCCTTTCCCCCATCTGGCAGAAAACTCTGGTATTACTGCTCTCTGGGGATAGTCAGACAGAGGTCAACTCACCATTGACCGGGACAACAGAGGGCTGTACAGAGGCACCACATTGAGAGCAGAAGGAAGGAACAAAAGTTGGCATGGGAAGCAAGGAGACCAGGACCACGTCCAGCCCAGCCTGAACCAACCCCCTGGGCCGTAGCCAACTCCTCCAGGAGCAGGATGACCAGACATGGACATTTGGGCCCCCAGGTAATAGCAGAAGTGTGTGGACAGGTGACAAAATTGCCAGGTTGGGACTCTGTGTCTGGACAATGATGCTCCCAGCTGACAAGCTCTGTCCCCCACGCCAATATTCCCCATCAACAGTTTGACATTTCCCTCAGCCATGTGTGGACAGCCAAGAACGGCCAACCATTTAAGAAAAGTCTCCAACAACAAAGCGAACAGACATACTAAAGGAACTAAAACACCGATACAAGAAAAACCATCACAATGTTAATATCCTTAGAGAGGTAACCAAGTAGGAGATCCTTAAGACAGAAGTTTCACTTTGTTAAAAACTAGTAACAAAAATAAACTTGTAAAAAAGAAAAAAAATGAAAATGAAGGAGAAAAAGTACAACTTTAGGGAATTAATCCAGGAAAATATTTGAAAGCCAGAAGTTCTAAGAAGTAACAATAGAAGAAAACGAGAGAAAACTATCACAGGAATAACAGAATTCCCCCAAAGAACATGCATCTCCAGATTGAAAGAGTCCATTGAGAGCTCAGAGCTAACAAAAAGATCAATACAAGTCACATCATTGTGAAATATCACAACACCAGAGAGAGAAACAGAAAATATCAAAAGCTTCCAAAAAGAAAAAGCAGATTATAGACAAAAGATAATTAAAGTGCCATTAACAGCAATGCTGGAACCTGGAAGATAATTCAAAATTGTGAACAAAAATATGTACTTGCAGCCTAGAATTCTATACCCAACTAATCATCAATCCAATGCTCAGGTAGGAAAGATCTTGTATGGTCTTTCAAAATGCATCCTCTGTGCACTTTGAAAGGAAGCCATCTATCCTCTTGAGGAAGTAATCAAAACTTAGGAAGAGGGTGGAATTCAAGAAACAGAAGATACAGGGGCACCTGGGTGGCTCAGTCGATTAAGCGTCTGACTTTGGCTCAGGTCATGATCTCATGGTTCATGGGTTCAAGCCCCACATCGGGCTCTGTGCTGACAGTGCAGGGCCTAGAACCTGTTTCCAATTCTGTGTGTGTGTATGTGTGTGTGTGTGTGTGTGTGTGTGTGTGTGTGTGTTCTCTTCCTCCCTCCCTCCCTCCAAAATATACATGAAAAAAAATTTTTAAAAAGCAAAAGGAAACAGAAGATACAGCACAGTCGACTGGGAGGGAGGAGGGAGGAGATCTCCCAGGCAGATGGAAAGGAAATCCCAGGGTAAGAAAGACACAGCAACCCCAGAGAACAATTCCTATAGATTGAGCTACAGGGCAGTGGCTCCCAGAGCTGAGAGACCATCTGGGGGTTCAGCCTCCCTGATGGGCCTGGCCAGTCTGGGATGCACAGACACCCAGTAGATGAACAAAGCCATCATTTTAGCTCTGGACAAAATAATTGTCATAGAAGAAAGAGGAGACATAATCATGAGACACCACATGTCTCAACTGTGAATACTATTTACACGTTCATAACAACAACACTGAGTGTTGATGTAACTAAAACGGGTGATAAATACACTTGGAGAAGGGGAGGGCACGCATGTGGTGGGGGGGGGACAGCAAAGCAGTGTTAAACCCTCCTCTTCCTCGGCACAGAGTCGATAGATAACATCCAACAGGAAAGCATTCAAGATGACATTTCTGAAGATCCCCCGTATATTGTTACAATGAGTCTAAGACACAGCTCGGAGTTGAAAACTGCCACCGCCTCTGAGGAACAGGAAGCAGGTGAGGAGGGACTGGGCAGGAATTTGCTGTTTTTCATTGAGATCCTAGTAGCACGCTTTGACATTTTAATCTACGCCTTTGATACAAAATTACATTATACTTAAGTTTCACATGCACACTCCCACCTACCTCCACCTCCACTCCCCACCCCCCACCCCCCACGGGTGAATCTCCCTGCATCTACACACACTTCCCCACTGTGTGAAGGGCTAGGACTAGTCCTGAATACGGTGAAATTGTAAGGAGTGAATCCCAGGAAAATCAGAGGCAAGGGTCTTGGAAGAAGGAAAAGGAAGTCCACAGGCTTTCAGGAACAAAATCTTGGCTGGTCCTTTGGGCACCTGGGTGGCTCAGTCAGTTGAGCATCTGACTTTGGCTCAGGTCATGATCTTACCATTTGTGAGTTCAAGCCCCGCGTCTGGCACTGTGCTGACACTCAGAGCCTGGGGCCTGCTTTGGATTCTGTCTCCCTCTCTCTCTGCCCTTCCCCTGCTCATGCTCATGTGCTCTCTCTCTCTCTCTCTCTCTCTCTCTCTCTCAAAAGTAAATAAACGTTAAAACCAATTTTTTTTTTTTTTTAAAGCTTGGTGGTCCTTTGCCAATGATCTAGCCAGAGAAGCCCTGGGAGATTCAACTCTTATCTGGCTTCAGTATCTCCTCGGGAGCCTACAAGAGCCCCTTCGGATCTCACCATTGTCACTTCTGAATGTTTCTCCTAATAAATGAAGGTTTTAGACCATAAAATCCAGCATTCTTTTACAATGCACAACATCAGTCTCGCCCAAGTGGAATGCCGTAAAATGGTAATGAGGTACGATAAATCTGCTTTCTGTGAAGATCGGGAGTATAGAATCCCTCTATTTATTTAACATGCCTGACACAGTGCAAAGCCACCTGGTTTTAACCCAGTTCCGCTCAAGTCCACCCCATCCCTCTCTCTGCTCACAGCCCACCCCCAGCGCTTTCAGACAGCAGGTCCAGGAAGAGAAGCCAGCAGCAACTGCCCTCTGCCCACTCTAGGTTTAGGCCATGCAAAGTCCCAAGACTTAGGAGCCTTGGCACCGAAGAATGAAAACCTGGACGCTGCATGTCCCCCAAACCAAGGCAGAGTTCTGAGGATGCTTGGCTTCATCTCTTTGAAGGCCCCCTCCATTTGAAATTGTGAGTTTACGTCTCTTTGGGAGAAGGTTATTAGGGATCCATTATCTGCTCTTAAGCCATAGAAGTTCTGGTTTTCCTGGTTCTCTCAATGCAGGGCCCCACCCCTGCCCCCCAGAGAGGAAGGAGATGCCGAGCAGGGGAGGCAGACTGGAGCTCCCCTTGGGGTTGGTTGGAGACCAGCCCTGAGCCCTTCTACTTTTCTTCTCACTGCCTTGCTCCAGGCCTCTGCAGCCCTCTGGTTGGATCTCTTTGCCCTTAATGGTGTCTGGTCACTGAAGGGACATCTGGTCACAGATGGAACATCATGCTCTCCATTGCACATCCCAGGGTATGACTGAGAGGGTGGAAGGTGGGGGTCACTGGTCAACCAGAAGCAGATTCCTACAGGAACATGGCAGGTTAGGAACAAGGGCCGGGAGGAAAAACAAGGGGAAGACAGTGGGGAAGACGTGGAGAGAACTAGCAAGGCACCTGAATGTCCCCTCTGGTGATCGTCACCAGCCCCAACCACAGTTCTCTGCACAGTTCTCTGTAAGGCAGAGAAACTTAGATTCAGTGTTTGGATTTTGTGGAGTTTTGTTTTTTGTTTTTTGTTTTGTAAAGCAGAATGGCATCTAATTTTTTTAAGGGAGAAAGTATGCTCTAGTCTCTGGTGCGACTGGGATCTGGGATCCTCTGGACCTTATCCCAGCTGCACAGAGGATGTGGGCTTCTGCCCATTTCCATCTATTGGCAAGGACAGAAAAGCACACTCGTTCTCTGGTCTCCTGCCAGGCTGAGAGGAGCAGGCAGTCTCCTCCGCGGTACATGCCGAGCTGAAAGGCAGTGGCCCAAGCTCCGGATCCGGGGGAGAGACAGAGCCCCAGCTTCCCATGTCCAGGCCTCTAGAGCCACTCAGGCTAAGTTCACGGCCCGGCCTTCACATCTCGAGGGGAACAAAGACTTCAGAACCAATCCTACACTTTGCCCACTCTGGCTGTGTGATATGGTCACGTCACTTCACTCCTGTTTCTTCTATAAAACATTCTGTATGTTTTTAATGGAAGGCCAAGCAACACTGCCTGAGGGCAGGGTCCAGTTCTTGATGTGTGATTCTCTGTCCCTTTGCCGACCTGCTCCTGAAGGGCGTATTCGAAACATCTTCAGTGTTGCGGACTCTTCACCCCCTGCAGATGCATTTTATCTTGGTAAATAAAGGTCACTTATTTGATGATGAATTAAGGAGAGTCTGACATTGGTTCTGATACTAGATTGTCAAGCTACTTCCACTCTGTGGGCCTCAGTTTCCACATCTGTGAAATGGGGGTGCTTGGTTTCATCTCTTTGAAGGCTCCTTCCATTTGAAATTGTGATTTTAGGGGTGACTGGGTGGCTCAGTTGGTTCAGTGTCTAACTTTGGCTCAGGTCATGAATTCACTTTCCTGAGTTCAAGCCCCATGTCGGGCTCTGTGCTGACAGCTCAGAGCCTGGAGCCTGCTTCGGATTCTGTGTCTCCCTCTCTCTCTGCCCCTCCCCTGCTCGTACTCTGTCTCTCTCTCTCTCTCTCTCTCTCAAAAATAAAGATTAAGAACAAAAAGAAGAAATTGTGATTTTATGTCTCTTTGGGGGGGGGGGAGGTTATTAGGGATCCATTATCTGCTTTTTTTTTTTTTTTTTTTTTTAATTTTTGGGACAGAGAGAGACAGAGCATGAACGGGGGAGGGGCAGAGAGAGAGGGAGACACAGAATCGGAAACAGGCTCCAGGCTCCAAGCCATCAGCCCAGAGCCCGACGCGGGGCTCGAACTCACGGACCGCGAGATCGTGACCTGAGCTGAAGTCGGACGCTTAACCGACTGCGCCACCCAGGCGCCCCCATTATCTGCTCTTAAGTGCACAGAATTTGGACAAACTAGTTTTGAGGTTACCTTGAGATGAGAATCGCCCCACTTACCTGCTCACAGATGTTTCAGCGGACTAGGGGCGAGGGCCCAGAGGGGCAGCACACACACGAGGCTGCGTTTTTACCACAGGCAGGCTCGTTCAGAATTCAAACCAGAACTCGACAGGAACAGCACGAACAGACACCAAGGGGCCTGCACGGCTCACGCGGCGGGTTAGCGCAGAGCCACCCATGCCAGGAAGAGCCCAGCCTCTGCCCTGCCTGGGTTCCGACCACAGCTCTCGCTCACAATGAACCACGTTTCGGTGCTTTGATCCCAGTCTCAAATAATTAAGGAGGTTTCTGTGGCATCGCCCTAAATGGCTTAGCGTCTCCATCAGAAAGGCGGCTGGGAGGCATGCCAGTTTGGGGGAGGGTCGGATAATTAAGGAAATCACAGTGAATTAAGCTTTCTGCAACGAGGCACAAACATCTTTTCATGAACGGCAACATCACGTTAGCTTATGTTTTGCCAAAGAGAAAGGCAGGGCCTCTCCTTGGGGTTTTCAGCCTGGTAAAACGCATCTGGCAACTGAGCCAAATATTTAAGGGTCATTAAAATCCCAAACTCCCCGCGCCAAGAACTTTTCTCCTTTGTTATTCAAGTGCGGAGCAGTTACGGAAAATGCGTTCCATATGGTTTGTGCTGCTGCATATTTCTATTTACTTCATCAAATCACTGCTTTGAAAGAGCCATTTGATGTCAAAGATGCGTTAAGATTTTATAGACTTTCCCAATCCAGCTTTTCAAGATTCTCCCTTTGAACCAGAAATGCTTGCCAAGAGTAAACAGAACTGAAACCACGAGGGGTCAAGGGCTTTGTTGGAAACAAAGACCCCAGCCTGATCAAGGGCTTTCAAAGGTTGGGGGGGGCAAATATGCGTTTCCAACTGCTTGCCAAAAGTCCCCAAAGATCATGTTTCCCACATAAGTTACATTAAAATGAGTGTTTTCATGTATTCATATTTTATTAATAATGTAACACTGTCACCCACCAGCTCCCACCAAGAAGCAGGACACGAGATAGTCAGGCACTTAAAATATGAACACAACTTTAAAAAACTGGAAAGTTTATCTTTAAGTCGTACATCAAAATTCTCCCCAGGGAGACTTTGTCAGCCTTGAGAGAAAAAGCAAACCGACACAGACCTTGGAAAAGCTCTCAGGGCTAGAGTCAGGCTCTCCCAGACACACGGAGCTGGGAGGACATGGGAGAGTAACTCTCATTTTACAAATAGGGAAACTGAGGACCAGATCCCGGCGCCAGAGACAAATCCTAGAAGCTCCCAAATTGTTCCCTTCTTTTCCTCCAGCCTTTTCTTCATCATTGCTCCTTCCTGAACCTCCCCACAGCCTCCTCCCATTCCCACACATCCTGGACACCCAGACGCAGCAACGGTGGGGCAGGGGCTTCTGTAAAACTGAACTCAGGTCATAGCCCCTCCCTGCTCAAAACCACTCAGCACCCTGATTATCCAACCTACCGCCCCTCTTGCCTGGGGCGACTGCCCCTACTCATCTGCCCACACCTGCCCAGCTCCAAGAGCACCCTGGTCGCCCTGCTCCACCCACATTACTGCCTTCCAGCCCCTGGAGACCACAAAGCTCATTTCTGCCCCAGGACCTTTGCATGTGTGGTCCCTTCTTCCCTCCTGTGCACAGTTCTTCTTTCAATCCTCAGCTTCAACTGTGCTGCTTTGAAGAGCTCTTTCCTAGCATTCAAGGTGATGAACCCACACGACCTTTGCTGACTCCTCTCTCTGCACATTTATCATCTGAACCCCCACACTGAGCAGTGAGCTTCGTGAGGCCATGAAAAGAAGGTTTTCTTATTATCTCTCCCCTGTAACTCCAGCACCCAGCACACTGCCTGGAATTTAACGAGCACTCAGTACGTGTAATTTGATGTCTTCTATTACCCAGCCTGGGCTCCCTCCATTAACAAGAAAAGATTTTTTAAAAAGAATCCAGGGCTTTATGTTTAGAGCCCAACTCTGCAACCCCCTCCTTTTTTTTTTTTTTTAAATCTCTCCCTAGTGCTGTCCTGTCACCCCATTTGGGGACTCTGCCTCTGCTCTCTCCCCATCTGTTCTTGGGCACCCCCCCCCACTACTCTGAGAGCTCAGAGTCCCCCAACACTTCAGAATGCAAGCCCTCAGAGGAAACCCTGCAATTTAAATGAGATCTGTCAATTCAAAACGTGCATCACTTCCAGTGGTGAGAGCTGAGGCAGAAACAAGGTGGGGAGTTGCAGGGCGGCCACTCAAGGAAGGTGGAGATTCGAGCCTTTCCTCGAGATTCCAGACTGTTGCCCTCCCCGCACCTGGGAGAACTCCCTCTCATTCGGTTCCCTCCTGATCATGAATGCAGTCCCTCACTGCACCTGGAACTGGTGTCTCCATTTCCCCTGTAGCTTTCTTGATACACAAAAATTGTACCTAAGTATTTTTCACTTGTATTTTTTGTGGAGTAAAATAAAGCTGGCTTGGGATAAAAGGTACTGAATCACAATGATTATCAAGTCTCTCTCTCTTTGCCAGGAGGTCCTGAGGTAGGTAGATGAGTATTTAGGACCAAAAGCTTATAAAGAAGATCAGAAATCTATAGATCATTCCACCAACTTCTAATAAGCTAATATGTTCCAGACATTTCACGAAGATCCCGAGGTGAACAAGACCAAAGTGGTCCCCACCAGGAAGGCAGACATGAGGCCAATTATCTGTGTCCTCACCCAAGCACTCACTGAGGGGTCATCACTGGTCTCATGAAGGTCATGTGACAAAGAACATGGTGCAAGGAACCAGTTCCAAGCTGGTGGGGTGGAGACATCTACTCTAGGGAAGCAGCAGCTGGGGAGAGGTTGGTGGCTGGGAGACAGATGAGTGTAGTTGAATGGGCACTGGCCAGAGTCAAGAGGACCCAGTCTCCAAGCCCAGGTCCGGCAACTTCTAGCTGAATGATTGCACACCCTTCTTCCTCCTCGGCTGCACCCCATTAGGTCTTCAAATCCTTCTAGCCATCCCCCGCCCTCCACTCCCACCACCACTTCCCCGTTGCGATTCTGCTGATCATAGAATTGTTGATATTCCAAACATCCCCACCCAGTGTCCCTGGCCCCAGATCCTCTATTCCCAATCTTCTCCCAGGAGCACCGCCCCAGGCATTGGGAGGGAGGAGGGGTTGGAGCTGGGTAGTGCCCAAAGGAACCCATTCATCTCTAGAAAGATCTTGCAGAAAGGCTCAACTTAGTGTCACGATGACTTAGTGACAAAGGGGCAGTGGAGCAGGTTGGGGTTACAGAGGGGGAGGACTCCAGCCAGACGGGCTGTTCAGAGGGCCAGAGGAGACACGGGAGAAGGGCAGCCTGGCACCACAGGGAGGGGTGAGCAGACCCACCACCAGGCACAGTACCTGCACCAAGACCCTCCATACCCCTCTGTTCTCACGGGTAGGATGACATTCTTCCTCAGGATCCATCAGGACCCCCAAGTGGGTTTACACTCAAGTGAACAGAGAAGAACATACTCAAATGGCTTGAGCTCTGGCTTAAACATTCCTCTAGGAATAGCTCTGGCAAGCGATCTGTTCTGGATCCATGGTGTG
Organism: Neofelis nebulosa; assembly: GCF_028018385.1. NCBI lineage: Eukaryota > Metazoa > Chordata > Mammalia > Carnivora > Felidae > Neofelis > Neofelis nebulosa. The sequence continues at coordinate 42,191,694 of NC_080798.1, forward strand.
CTAGGGGCAAAGAGGAGAGAGAATGAAGATAAGAGGAGTCTCTTGAAAGGAGCTTTGACCCCAGGCCTCAGAAACAGAATCTGTCTTTAAGCCTTTGGATGCTCTGGTAAAAAGAGACTGTAAATAATTTAGCACCCAAGAGACAGATTGTAAACGGCCAATGCAGCCTGCTAAGAGGAGGGCCGTGGAGGCTCGGACAAAAAGAGGGCTCTAGACCGTGAGCCACACAAGGGCAGGGGTTACGGCTACTGGCCTCCACCAGACCTCCAGCACCCGCAGAGTCCCTGTGCCTTACCAGGTCCTCAGGGCTTATTGGAGTGAACACCTAAGGGGACAGACAGATGACCAAGTGACTTCTCCTTGGGGAAAAAGCACACACATACCAAAGCCAAACCGACCATCACACACAACCAGAATCCTGTCTACTTTTGCACCACAGACTCCTCCCCAGCCTGTCACTCACAGGTAGAGGAAACTGCTTCCCAGACTCTGGGCTTCTGCCAACATATGCTAGGAAGCATCTTGTGTTAGTCAATTACAAATGACAGACAAAACTCAAAAACAAAACAGTGGGGATGGGGGTGATTTGTTGAGTAGTATTTCTAGGCTCTCTCACTCCTCAGCTTCCCTCTTCCCATTCTCTCTGGCTTCCCATGATGCCACCTGCCTGGAAGGGAGGATGGCTGTATCCAAGACCTTTATTTAACATCCCAGAGGCAGAAAAGAAAAGCTCTTCCTTCCCCAGTATAGCTAAGACCTAGGGAAGAAGCTGAGTGGCTGGTTTCGGTCACATGTCCACTCCTTGGTCCAAGCCTTTGTGGCCAGAGGAAGTAAGCGCACTCTGATTGGCGAGGCTTGGGTCAGCAGAAAGCCCCCGTGGCCCAAGGACCAAGGACCTGCTTCCGTAACTGACATCCCCACAAGAATTTTAGAATGGGCTAATGGCACGTGCCTTCCAAAGCAAAAAGTCTGCCACCATCACCACCAGAACACAGAAGAGGAGAAAGAAGAAAGGCACGCTAGACAGATAAGACCAAACCCATAACCCCATATCCCCACCCACAACCTCCATGCTCATGAAATGCTTCGTTACTGCTGCAGACATTTGGATGGAGTAAAAAAGGGACCATCACTCATTGGCATCTTAGATAAAATTTGCTTCCAGCTCTTCTTCCCCTAGCAGGGAGGCCAAATGCAAATGTAGGTTTTGGAGCTGGATAGACACAAGTTGAAACCTTGGCCTCAGAACATGCTTGCTATATAATCTTGGGCAAGTTACTTAAATTCCATAAGCTCCACTTCTTCATTCGCAAAGCAAGCAGCAAGACCCAACACACACTATGTACTGAGGATTAAAGGAGAAAAACATGTGACAGACTTGGCACACGTCTGATAGAAAGACGTCCATAAACATTTACTCAATGCGTGAATTAATTAATTTGAACTTCACAGGTCAGAGACGACCTGGCTGGATTGTCCTACTTCCACTGCTAAGCAGCAGAATGTTTTTTTTTTTTTCCTTTCTAAAAATAGATAGCGGCATAGATTATAACTCTAGGATAGAAAGAGTCCAACTGGCCAAGTAGAGAACTTTGATACTAAACTTTCCCCATTTTAGAGATGAAGAACTGAAGGTCATAGGAGAACAAAATTTCCCAAGAGGAAATGGGATTGCCCTGACCACAAATAGGGGAGGTAAATGCTAGAACGGGGGCCCATCTTGAAGGATGGTTCAGCTGCCAGGAATTAGCTAATTACTGCTCTCCCACACACCAGCAGGAAGACAAAACGGCCTTTTATCTGCATGGAGATTACGTCTCTTCCAGCGCTTGACCGGAGCCTCACCTGAGCATCCTAAGGCAGAGGAGGCAGGCACCAGCAGTGCTTTTCAAGACGGGAAATAAACTCAGAACGTTTAAGTCACTCGCTTATGGCCGCATAACCATCTAATGGCCAGATCCAGGGTCCAACTCAGCTCAGTCTCACAGAGGACAAGTAGAACAGTAATGACTACAATCCTTTAATTACATATTGATACTTATTATATATTGATATGAGCCATTAGTTTCAATTTAGACATGGACTCTGAGCACGGGATTGATCTTGAAGGTCAGTAGGCAAACCCCCCTCCAGCTTGGGAATCTTCCTTCAGCCTCATGTGGAGTAGAGGCAGAACCCGTGTAAAGGCACACGCTATTTCCATCCCCCACACAGCCGAAAGCACAAAATGGATCACCAAGTATCGACCAACGTATCAACCCAGGTATGATTTTGAAGATGAAAAATTCTTGGTCTACATTACACCTCACATTGTAGCAAAGAACTTAAGATTCTAGTATGTCATACCAAGACATAAAAATTATGGCAAATCCGTCTGTCATTGATGAGAAGGGCTAGACTCAGGATCCTGAGCTCTAAGTTTTAAGACGTCATATATGAAAAGGATTTGTCTACACCACGTTCCGCACGTTCTGGGAGATTGGAGTTTTCTCTGCATATGTAGACAGTGACCATATAATTTACTGTCCATATTGGAACACCTTCAAGAATCAAGGTGTGGGGGAAGGGGGGTGGGAGGTACTCATCATTATGCCATGACCACAGAGATAAACCAGGACTGTCTTGAGTAAGCCCAAGACAGCCAGCCTAGTTAGAAGAAACAATCGAAAATTAGTCAGTCACACAGAGCTAATATCAAATGTTGGATATCTTGCTCAAAACATCTTCCCTCTGTACCAGTCTTTTTTGACCTCAATTTTTCATGTAATTCCTTGACAGAAATTGTTCAGGGGAAAGTGCAGATAAACATATATTCTGAGGGAAGGTTTTACATGATTGCTAATTTAGTTAAAATGGCTTTTAAACATTGTCTTTGGATAATCTAAGTTGGCTACAGAACAACAGCACAGTGGGAGGCTAATGGAGATTTAGCAACCTGCAGCTAATTGTAATTTCTTTTGGTGTCCTTGCTAAATCATTTTCCTTTTTGTCTTTGAATCCCCCTCGTCCTCATTTATGTCAGGTTTGGCCGATTCACAGCTCCAACCCCCTCCCTCTGAGGCTAAGAAGGGTCCAGGTGGACAGTACAGCAAAAGGATCCAGACAAGGCTACACTGAGAAACCTGTCAGCCATCCAGAGCTGGAAAGAGTACACTGGTACAGAACCCTACACAAGGAGTTCTTCCGTGGCATGGAATATTCAGGCATGGTGCTGGGAAGTCTGAGTTCCTAACATCCTCCCCTGATTTCCCACAGGACAGCTTTTCAACCTGCAGGTCTTTCTATCCCAGGAACCCCCTTCCACTGATGGACAAGATTCTGTTCTCTTTCCCCCACAATCCTCACCTTGTGAGGAGCAGGGGATGGGAGGGTGCTTATCGATAGAGAAAAGGAAACCTAAAGCCAAGGAGCTCAGTAACATTGTAGCCACTTCCTTAAAGGGTGAGTTCAGTGATTCAAAAAGTGCCAGGAGTGTTCCCAGCACTGGGGATGATGCTTCCTCCAGGGAGAGCCCCACCAAAAACACACTGACTTTTGCTGGTTGGAATGTGGATCTTCCTATGGTCTTACGTGTAGGGAGGAAAGGTTCATTTAAACAAGGGTATCTGAAAGCCATAGTGAGATGCTTCGGAAATCAGTGGAGGACCCGTAATTTTTCTATAAGACGTCACTTAGTTAGACGAACCCTAGAAGGAGACATCTGGAGTGGAGCCATGGAGGGTAAGTAATGAGTCCAGGAGGTAGGCATGAAGATTACAAAAAGTGCAAAATCAATGAGGAAAAGAGACTCAAGAGGAGTGTGTAAGAACCAATTCAAGAAAAGTCTCTTCCAGGGGTGCCTCGTGGCTCAGTTGGCTTAGCATCCCACTCGTGATTTCAGCTCAGGTCATGATCTCATAATTCACGGGTTTGAACCCTGCATCGGGCTCTTTGGAGCCTGCTTGGAATTCTCTCTCCCTCTCTCTCTGCCACCCACTTTCCCTTTCTCTAAGTAAACTTTTTTTTTTTTCAAAAGAAGCGTCAATAATTTTGGGGGTGTCTGATGGCAGAAGAGTAGGTAAGACCAAAGAGCCATATACACTTCAGCGGTCTTTCCCCTATGCTGCCTGGAGCCCTAAATTCCAGCAGAGATGCTTCTAGGACCCCCCAGTGTGGGTGAGGTTGAGTGCTAGGACAAAGGGGCTCTGGTGCATCAGCCCCCTTCATTCAATATGTATTTGGATTCCAGGTAAGACTTCATCTGCATAGGAGCCAGTAACTGAAAGATGTGGTGACCAAAGATTTTTGTTTATTATTTGACAGACCTGAACTAGGGAATGAAAGGACTCGCCAAGGTCAAACACAAAAGTAGGAATACAACCAAAATAGCAATCAGATCCCCTGGCTCTGGTCCAGTACTTTTTCCATTACACAATTTGATATGAGGATCTTTCCAGAATTTAGTGAGCAAGTGAAAAAAAGCCAAAAAAAACCTGAACCTTAGTTTTTCCCATTATTGGCCAAGAGAATTCTGGTCCCAAGAATTAAATACACTCACTCATGCCCACACACAATCCCTTACCTAGGAACCTGGAAAACCAGTCACACTAAATCTAGGGCTCAGTGGTACCCAAAACATGTGTCTTATAGGCAGTGTGGCCCAAGAATCCCTTTGACCTGTTTAAACCAACAGGTGATGGAGAAAATATTAATGGTTATTTACAAAACCCCACTAACCTTCCTGGTCCTCCAAATATAGATACATCCATGACAAAACCCTCAGTTTCGCTGGGTGGAGTAATACAAAGAAATACCAATTGATAAAGATTAAAAACAAAATTCTTAAATTGCTTGAAATCAGCAGTCTGCAAATTAAAGCCTGAGACCAAATCTGGTCCACTTCCTGTTTCTGTAAACAAAGTTTTATTGGAACACAGTCATGCCCATTCCTTTCCTTACTGCCTGTGGCTGCTTCCAAGTTAGAGCTATTCAACTCTGCCCTTGTAACAGAGAACACAGAGCTCACACAACCTCAAATATTTGCTATCTGGCCCTTTTCAGAAAAAGTTTGACTATCCCTCGTCTAAATACAAGTCTACAGAAATCAGAAGATCCCAGGAAAGGGATGGAAGCTGGAGCAACACAGCCTGAGAGGGGAGGGAGAAGAAACTTGGGGGAGAGACGGAAATGGGGGTGGGGTGATTTGGCAACTGCTGTGAAGATAAACTTAGAGATCTTATTTTCCAAAGATAGATTTGTACTTTTTCTGTGCATCAATGTGCATAAAATGAATCCCCCTGGTCCCTTAAGAAGAAGAGTTTCCATTTTTAAAAAAACAAAGGCATCATTGGGGGGTGGCTCAGTCCGTTGAGCTTCTGACTTCAGCTCAGGTCATGATCTCGCAGTTCACGGGTTCAAGCCCCACATCGGCCTCTGTGCTAACAGCTAAGAGCCTGGAGCCTGCCTCAGATTCTGTGTCTCCCTCTCTCTCTCTGCCCTTCCTCACTTGCATACTCTCTCTTTTTCAAAAATAAACAAACACTAAAAAATTTTTCTTAAAAAAATAAAATTAAAAAGGCATTATTTTTCCTTTTTTTTTTTCTTTTGGCAAGTTATCTTTGACTATCACTGATGGCAAGTTCTATGAGATTCACCTACAGACAGAAGATGGTGGGTGAAGGCAGGGACAACCTGAGGAAAGCCAGTTATGTTTGGGGTTATAACAAAAACAAAAAAAACAAAAAAAAACAAAACAAAACAAAAAAAAAAAACTTTCCACAAAGGCCTGATAGCAAATGCAGGAAAATTGAGACTTTATCCCCCTTTCTCACTTTCCAAAGCCACTGCAGCCTGGCCAGGAGATGACCATAGATGCAGGAGGAATCCATGGTGAGCTCAGTGCAGTGACAACAATGACTGACATCTGGGCACTGGACAAGTCATTGGACACTTCCTATTCACTACCTCACTGGCCCTTGAAGGGAACCCTGGAAGGGCGCGTCGTTATTAGCCTCATTTTACAGACAGGAAACTCAGGCTCAGAGAGGGCAGGTGGCCATTCGGAGTGCCAAAGTGGAGATGCAAACTTGATTCTAGAAGACACTCCCAGGGTTTTGCCTCCTTGCGCATTCTCAGAGGGCCCCAGGCCACCAGTTCACCCAGACATGCCAGCCACAGGCCCATCCTGTTGTCAAAGCCAAACAGTCCCCACAGGCTACCTCCTGAGAGGTCCTGAAGGCTTTACAGGGGATCCCAGCTCTGCTCGTCACCATCTGAGCCTTCCCCCTCCCCCCATATCCCCCCTTTTTCATGGAACCCCTCCGCTCCTTCACCACACCCATGCTCCCTGTCCAACTGCTCCTTGAACTCCCACCCGCCCACATGGCATTCTTTATGCACTCCCCAGAACGGACCAGCACGTACAAAGACACATGCCCCACTGCAGTCACGACAGTCAGGAGCCAGTGAGGAATGTATGCTTCTAAAGGCACACAGGCCTGGCACTGATAAAAGAAAGCATTCCCTAAAATCTTAGGCAATCACAAGAGGTCAATCCAACAAAGAGTCTGAGTTTCCCAGCAGGCCGCCCAAGGAGGAAACCTGTGTCCACACAACTGAAGCAAAGTGAGCCTACTCCCCAACCCGGGAAGGCATTCTTCATTCTAAAATAAAAAAGTTCATGCTCCAAAGAGTCCTTCTTAAGGGACACCATGGTATGTTGTATACATGCTCTTCAGCAATATTTTAGAGTAAAATCCTCTGATAATTCTTCAGGCCCCCCCCCTTTTTTTTAATGCTTATTTATTTTTGAGAGACAGAGCGTAAGCGAGGGAGAGGCAAAGAGAGAGGGAGGCACAGAATCCAAAGAAGGCTCTAGGTTCTAAGCTGTCAGCACAGAGCCCGACGTGGGGCTAGAACTCACAGACCGTGAGATCATGACCCGAGCCGAGGTTGGACATTTGACTGACTGAGCCACCCAGGCACCCCAGGCCCTTTATTTTCTATTCAACATTTAACAATTATCTATTGCGTGTCTACTATGAGTCGGCCACTATTCTAAGCACCAAGGGCACACTGATGAACAAGACAGGCGTGGACCTGGTCCCATGAGGTGGATGGTGGTACAGCCAGATGGCATCAAACCAAAGATCCGCTAACGGCATGTAAACTGGTAGGGGGGCGGGAGGTGGCGAAGATGTAAACATCACTTTCCAGATATCCAGCTTTCAAAGATGTAATGACATTGGATGTGAAACGCTAGAGAGAAGTCTCTGGGCCACATCTGGCTTACAGCCTCAGTGTCCAGTATATAAAAATATGTGTATACACAGAAACACACACACATACATACACACTCGGACACACACACATACATACACTTGGACACACACACCAAAAACCTGCCCCTCTCCCTACTGCCTTTCACCAAGCCTTCCTGGAACATTTATAAGCCTGTTGGTCCCTGCATGGTTCTCAGTGCTGACTTAGAGGAATGTACAGATGGACCATGTCCTTCAAGCAATTTCCTACCACAATGTAATATATTCTGCAACCTTGATCACGTTATATAAAGGGCATTTTTTTAAGGGTGAAATTGCTCCTCAGCCCTTGGAAGAGGTGCCAGGGACCAGCAAATACCTAGTGGAGGTTTTTTTCCCCCCATTTGAGATTTCATAAGGGGGAAAAAAAAAAAGAAAGTAGGTGACCAATCCCCGGTCATCTCACTTTAGATCTAAGACTGACTTTCTTTAGATCTAAGACTGACTTTCTTCAATTCCCAGAGAAAGCAAATGAAATTCATTCTGGCAGGCAGACCCCAGAAATTCCACAAGTGTCTGCATCACCAAGGGATGGACATTATATCAAATGAACAATACCCTGAAGACCTGAGGCATCTGTTTGCGAGCTGTTGATTCATAACTTGGAAAAGCGGGGGAAATTTGAAAGCTGAGACCTTCTATCTGAGAAGGGATAAAAGTTCCAAGTGACCCCAAGGGAAGAGACTTAGTTTCACAGTCAGCCAGAGAATGTAAGAGAAGGAAAAGCAAACACACATGCGCGCGCACACACACACACACACACACACACACCACATTCCTAACATCCTTTCACTGGTAGCCATGCAGGATCACCTTCCAGCGGTAGGCTGCGATACGAACCATGACTTCTCAGTGACTCCCTTTCTCGCAACTCCAAGTAGTTGCCTTGTCTGATTCTGGGCAGAACTTGAGGCTAAGAGAAATGAGGATGTACATTTCACTTCTCACCACACCCAAACCAAATACTTCTCAGAGAAAAGAAAGGAGAACTAGGAAAGCTTGCAGGGGAGAGTCCTGCTTCGGGTCAGGCCAGAGTCCAGGGCGGGCACCATCCCTGCAGAGCAACAGTCCGGCCACCACAAAAGTCACCATTCCTGGAGGATCCAAGTGGAGGAGAGCAAGGGAGAGAGTGAATGGTTACTGACAGAGCTTTAGCTATGTCCCAGATGCTTCCTGTTATTTTTGTCTATTGCTAATAACAAATTACCCCAAGTTCATCAGCTTAGTCACATTTAGGTTTCAGTTTCTGAAGCTCGGGAAACCAGGTGTGGCTTCACTGGGTGCCTCTGGCTCAGGATCTCTTACAAACTGCCATCAAGCATGGGTGAGGTCTCAGTCATTGCAAGGCTCAAATGGGGATGGGAGGGGGTGCAAGATCTGGTTCCAAGGTCACTATCATGGCTGTTGGCCAGCCTCCAGTGCTCCCTGGCTGTCTGCTGGAGACATCAGTCTCTTGCCACATGGGCCTCTTCATAGGACAGATTATAACATGGTGGTTGGCTTCCCTTAGAGCCACCAAGTCAGAGAGCATAAGAGGGTCCCCGAGACGGAAGCCATAGTCTTTCTGTAACCTTATCCTGAAGTGACATTCCATCACATTTGCCATATTCATTTGAAGCAAATCTGTATGTCCGGCCCAAGTCCAAAATGAGGGGATCACACCAGGGCACAAACAGCAGAAGGAGGGGGGATGGTTGGGGCCATTTAGAGGTTGCCAATCACACAGGCCCAGGCCTTTTACATTTGCTTCTTGGAAACACAACGGTGGAAACTATTCTTTTCCTAATTGTACAGACTTTGCAGCTGAGGCCATCGATGTTAGGCTTTGTGAGACAGGATTCAAACTGACTGAACATACTTTCCGCGACATCACAGAATGGGAAGCAGAAAACTACAGAGGGGGACAGTCTTACCTTCTCCTCCTTAGTTTCCTCCTCATCTTAAAAGAAACTAGTATTTGACAAGAGTAAATTCATGCCTAGAGTGGCCTAATAGTTTCCCAGAGATTTGTTTGTGTGTTTAGCTTGCTGCAAAAATTCTTTTAAGATATTTTGGATGGGAAAAAAAAAGATATTTTGGATGGGACTCTCATAATGTCAACCTTTAAAAGTATCTTCTCTCTTCTTCAAACATCACAGATGGGCAGGTGAGGTCAGGTGAGGATGGGACAGGTCTCCATCCACCCAACCTCCCTCCCTCGCTCTTTTTTTTTAATGTCTTATTTTTGAGAGAGAGAGAGAGAGAGAGAGAGAGAGCGAGCATGAACGGGGGAGGGGCACAGACAGAGAGGGAGACATAGAATCCGAAGCAGGCTCCAGCCTCCAGGCTCCGAACCGACAGCTCAGAGCCCGACGCGGGCCTCGAACTCGTGAACTGCAAGATCATGACCTGAGCCGAAGTCAGATGCTCAACCAAATGAGCCACCCAGGCGCCCCTCTCCCTCTCTCACTCTTAAGAGCCCTGAGAAGTTGGCTTGGAAACGTACAACAGAAACTACAGTCAACCTTAGCAGAGCCTCACAGTCAGAAAGTCACCCCCTGCCAACAGGGAGGTGCCAGGCAACTCCCTTCTCCAATCTCAGCCACCCTTTCCTCACTTCCCAGTGGGATAATGGCAAGGCCTACCCCACAATGGGGGACAGAAATTCCAAACAGAGCCCTGGGTGTGTGATAGTTAATGCTAGCTAACAAGTGCTAGTTTATAATTTTAGACTAAAGAATTAAGTACCAAGATATTATTCAGGTATCTGGAATTTGAGGGGCAGGTACTGGAGACAAAGTATCTAAAGATAGGAGCTCCAGAAATTTGCATGTGAGTCCTCTCTAGTCTTCAGCTTAGTACTAAGCTCTAACTGAACAGGGCAAGACTCCCGGAAGCCGGGAAATGCACAAACAGTGGGAAGAAAATAATTTCTGGGCAACTGTGAGCTGAACTCCCAGAGCTCTCCCAGGGCCAAGAGAGGCCGAGTCCCAACCAGTGAGGGCGGAGAGACTTTGTTGAACACCATGGGCGTTCAATAGAGAGACTAGAAGGGCCACGCCTTACAAATGGGCTCATCTAGTCCTAGACCCACCAAATAAAGCTTTTTAAAAAGCTTCAATGAGTTAAGAGATCCACAACTCAATTAACTTTCTGCCGGAGCAAGAGAGAACACTGTGAAGAAAGAAGACCTCAAAATCTGGATATCCAAGAAGTCCACACCTATAAATTCAGCATACAATAAAAAGGTATACGTCTAGACATGCAAAGGAGACAATGAGATGCACAGCAGGAGAAAAAAAGCCAGGAGAAACAGACTCAGAAAAGATGGGATAAAATTAGCAGGCAAGGCTTTTAAAAAACCTCAAGTTCAAGAACTCAAAGAGAATAAGAACATAGAACAAGTAGAAAGTTTCAACTGGATAACGAAAGCTGTGAAGAAAATAACACCGCACATTTATTAGCATGGCGAGGGTTCGAACATTGAGAATACCAAATGCTAATGAAGAGGTTAGAGCAGCAGGAACTTTCATTCATTACTGGTGGGAATGCAAAATGGTACAGACACCTTAAGAAACAGTTGGGTGTTTTCTCACAGAGCTAAACATAGGCTTCCCATAGGATCCAGAAGTCAGGTTCCGTGGTATTTACCCAAAGGAGTTGAAAACAGGTCTACATCAAAACGTGCACCTGAGTCTTTTTTTTTTTAACGTTTATTTATTTTGGGGACAGAGAGAGCATAAGCAGGGGAGGGTCAGAGAGAGAGGGAGATACAGAATCTGAAGCAGGCTCCAGGCTCTGACCTGTCAGCACAGAGCCCGACACAGGGCTCAAACCCATGAACCGTGAAATCATGACCTGAGCTGAAGTCGGATGCTTAACCAACGGAGCCACCCAGGCGCCCCTGCGTGTTTATGGTAGCTTTATTCATAGTTGCCCAAACTCGGAAGCAACCAAGATGTCCTTCAATTGATGAATGAATAAGCCAATTGTGATACATCCATATAACGGAGTATCTTTCATCAGTAAGCAGGTATCAGCTACCAGCCACAAAAAGCAACATGCATTTAAGATTCCTCCATGTCTAAGTGAAAGTAACCAGTCTGAAAAGGCTACATCTGTATGATGCCAACTAGCTGACATTCTGGAAACAATAAAACTACAGAGACAGTGAAAAGATCAATGGTTGTCAAGTGTTTGGAGGATGGGAGAAAGGAAACGATGAGTATGTGAGGCACAGAGATCTTAGGGTGGTGAAACTACTCTGTATACTATAGTAGTGGATATATACCATTATGCATTTGTTACAAACCACAGAACGGCATAAATTGTGGACTTGATAATAAATTATCAATACTGATGCATCAACTTTAACAATTGTACCACATTAATGCAAGGTAAAAGATATTGGCGGGGGGGAGAAGGGGTATATGAGAACTCTATACTTTCTATATCCTTCTTCTGTTGAACTTCTCCACAAAAATATTTTTTAAAAATCAAATGGAAATGCTAAAACTAAAAATTACAGTTTTAAAATCTGAAAATTTTAAAATCCACGGAATGGGCTAAGCAGCAGATTAGATCTTGCAGAAGCAGAGATAAATAAAACTGTAGCTGAGGCAGTGTAAAGTATCCAAACCGGAGCACAAAGGGATAAAAAGGCTAAAGCAGATGACAAGAGTCTCAACCATGAGACAGTAGCCAATAGTCTAACACAGGTGAAATTAAGGGACCCAAAAGGAGAAGAGAGAGACTGGGGTAGGGGAAAAATTTGGAGGAAAAAAAAAATGGGATGGAAATTTCCCAGATTTGATGTTACACAAGAACTCAGATTGCAGGAAGCACATCAACCCCAACAATGATAGAGAAAAACACAGTAAGATTTATGATAATTAAATTGTGATAAACTAAAGACAAAAATCTTCAAAGCAGCCAGAAAAGGGAATATAACATACAGGGGGGAAAAAAACAGTAATCATTTCCCTGGACTTTTCCCCAGAAATAATGCCACCCAGAAAATAGAACAATATCTTTAAAGTGCTGAAAATAAAATACTGTCTACCTATAATTCTATATTGAGGACAAATACCCTTTTTGATTAAGGCAAAACAAAGAGATTTTAAGACAGACAAAACTGAAAAAAAAATCCTAGAAAACCTGTACCACAAGCAATGTTGAAGGAAGTTTTTCAGAGAGAAGGCACACGATACCAGACAGAAATTCACATTTCCACAAAGGAATGAAGAGTATCATAACAGCAGAGTTCTGAGTAAATAAAGATTTTCCTCTCATTTCTTAATTTTTATTTTATTTTTTAAAGTTTATTTATTATTTTTGAGACAGAGACAGCATGATCAGGGGAGGGGCAGAGAGAAAGGGAGAGAGAGAATCCCAAGCAGGCTCTGAGGTGTCAGCACAGAGCCAGCTGCAGGGCTCAAACCCACAAAACTGTGGGATTAAGACCCGAGCCAAAGACAGAGGCTTAACCAACTGAGCCACCCAGGCATCCCTCATTTCTTACTTTGTAGAGACTATTTTGGTAAAAATAGTAACAATGTTGCTAACACATAGAAGTAAACCGTGGGAACACAGGAACACAAGGGCATAATAGCTCTACACTGCTACATGGTTCTTACATTAAATGTGAAGTTGTGAAATATTAAGAGTACGTTCTTATAAGGATGTTTATTGTAAAACCCAGAGAAACCACTAAAAACACAGGACACAGAGCTGTAGCTACTCAGCCAACTGAGAAGATATAATGGATTACTGAAATATGTTCAGTTAATACAAAGGGAGGCAAGAAAATTAACAAGATAGACCTCAATCCAACTACATTAATAGTTAAATGTAAATGAACTAAACATGCCACTTAAAAGACGCTACTTGTTAGACTGCATTAAAAACATCAAGCCCCAACTTTATCATGTGCACAAGTGCACAAACAGACTGGAAATAAAAAGATGAATAAAGATATACCATGCAAACATTGATTATAAGAAATACGGGGTAGCTATGTTAGTCTCAGACAATGTAGACTTCAGGATAAGTATTCCCAAATATAAAGAGGAACATTCCATGACAAAGTGTCAATTCATCACCAGGACATAATAATACTTGCATGTAACTGAGGCAGAAACTGACAGACTAGGAAAACCCATCAATTCACAATTAGAGTTGCGGATGTTAATGCTTGTCTCAGTTCTTGACAGACCGAGCTCTTTAGCCCAATTAGGCAGCTGTAACAGACCTAAACTTCGAGACTTGGAAACAACAGAAATTTATTTCTCGCAGTTTGAGGCTACGAAGACACATTAAAAGCGCCCAAAGGTTTGGTGTATGATGAGGATCACTTCCTGGTTTGCGGAGATCAGTCTTTTTGCTGTGTCTTCACCCGGCAGAAGGGAAAGGGAATTCTCTGAAGTCTTTTTTTGTGTTTTTTAATAAGGGCACTAATGCCATCACAAGGCCCCAGGCTCCTGACCTAATCACCGCCCAAAGGCCCTACCTCCTAATCCCAGCATACGGAGGATTAAGGTTTCAACATATGAATTTGGTGGGGGGAGGACACAAACATTTCGTCTATAGCAACAAATAAATCAATAAAAAAAAAAAAATCAAGACTATACAGTGTGGAAGATTCCACTATCAACTCAGCCTGACTGATAGTCCACCAAGCACACATGGAATGTTGCCCAAGATACACCATATTCTGGGTCATGAAAGAAATATCAACTTTAAAAGAATTTGACTCTGGGGCACCTGGGTGGCTTGGTCAGTTAAGCGGCCGACTTCGGCTCAGGTCATGATCTCACAGTCTGTGAGTTCGAGCCCCATATCGAGCTCTGTGCTGATGGCTCGGAGCCTGGAGCCTGCTTCCAATTCTGTGTCTCCCTCTCTCTCTGCCCCTTCCCTGCTCATGCTCTGTCTCTCTCTGTCTCAAAAATAAATAAAAACATTAAGAAAAAAAAAAAAAATAAATAAATAAAAATAAAATAAAAACATAAAAATCATTTCAAAAAATGACAAAGTTAGTTTCTTTGAAAAGTTTAGTAAAATTGATAAAGCCCAGGCTAGACTGGTCAAGAAATAAGAAAGAAACACAAGAGATCACTATCAAGAATGCAATTTCCACAGATCCTACATATATTAAAATAATGACAAAACAACTCTATTTCCATAATTTGAAAACTTAGGTGAAATGAACAAATTCCTTAGAACACACAAATTATCAATATTAACTCAAAAAGTAGAAAATCTCAATGGCCACACATCTATTAAAGGAAGTGAATTTGTAATTAACGAGATTCCCACAGAGAACACTCCAGGCCTAGAGGATTTTCCTAGAGAGTTTCAGCAGATAATTAAGGAAGATGTGATACCAATCCCACACAAAATCTTTCTAACACCTGGAGGACGGGAATAGAATTCCAGCTCACTGTGTGAGGCTGGCATAAACTTAATGCCACGACCAGATAAAAACATCACAAGAAAACTTCAGGCCAGGATATCTCACAAATTTACATTTAAGAACAATCCTCATGAGCATCTTTAACGTAATACTAGCAAATCAAACCCAACACTGTATTATGAAACACGACATGACATGGCCAAGTGGGATTTATCACAGGAACACAAATGTTGGCTAACATTCAAAGAACAATAAAATGTGTCACATTAATAGATTAAGGGAGTGGGGAGACTAAGATAAGCTCAACAGGTACAGGAAAACAGCTCTTGACCATTCATGATTGGAGGGGGGAACAAACCATCACAAACTAGGAAGAGAAGAAATCTCCTTCAACATCATCTATATTATTTATGAGGAGCTATCAGCGAACATGATTCATAATGCTTTCCACGTAGCTCAAGTCCACTCTCACCAGCTCTAGTCACCATTGTACTAGAGGCTCTACTCAATGCACAAGAAAAACAAATGAAAGGCACGGAGGATGGACTTGAAGTAAAGCTTCCTTTATTTTCAAACAACACAATCATACACACAGAAAATCCTAAATAATCTAAAAACAAGAAAAACCACAGCTAATAAGTGAATGTATCAATGTAACAGGAGCTACAACTACCTAAGGTCTAGGAAAAAAATAGAGTATTTTTGTGTACGTGGGCCAGATCAAATTTCTTAGATAGGATACAGAAATCGGGAACCATAAGAAAATTGGAAAGTTGAACTTCATCAAAATGCCTAAAAAGAAAGAGAGCTTTCCGCTTATCAAAAGACTTAAGGAAATGAGTAAGCAAGCCACAAACCGGGAAAAAATATTCGTAATAAAAATGTACTTGTACTTGTATGTATTTTTTTATATCTAGAGGAACACATAATACCTAAAATATATAAATATATCTAATAATATATGTATAACTTCTATAAACAACCCAATAAATGAACAAAAGATTTGAACAGATCTTTCACAAAAGACATAAGCGTATGAACATTTACTTCACATCTTCAGCCATGGGAGAACAGTGTGATGAATCTGCAACGAAATACCAGGACGTGCCCACACGATGACCACGATGAGGATGAAGAACACACAATTCCTGTACCTTGCTGGTGGGATTGGTAGGCATTACAACCACTCTGGGGAAAGTTGTGGCAGTTTACTCAAGAGTTAAACATACATTTCGCTTAGAACCAGCAGTTGCACTCCGAGATATTTACCTAAGATGAAAGCACGTTATCCACACAAGGTCTTTTACAAAGATGTTCATAGCCGCTCCATTCATAACAGCCCAAACCTGGTAGCAGCCCGGGTGTCTATCAGGAGGTAAAAGGATGAACAAACTGCGGTGTTTTTATACAACGGAATAATGCTCCACAATTAACAATGAACAAAC
Organism: Neofelis nebulosa; assembly: GCF_028018385.1. Taxonomy (NCBI): domain Eukaryota; kingdom Metazoa; phylum Chordata; class Mammalia; order Carnivora; family Felidae; genus Neofelis; species Neofelis nebulosa. The sequence goes on from NC_080798.1 coordinate 42,207,827, forward strand.
CACTGACTGGCAGATCGAGCCCAAGTATTATGCTGACAGAAAAGCCATTCACACAAGAGTAGACCCAGCTTGGTTTCATTTACGTGAAGTTCTAGAACAGAACAGGCCAAATGAATCTTAGGGGACAGAAATTGGGATGGTAGTTCTTTCGGGGGGGGGGGGCAGAATGCCTGGGAAGGGGCACAATGACACTTTCTGGGGTTACTGAAATGTCTTGAAAAGAACGTTATTTATACGAGTATATACATTTGTCAAAACTTGGTGAACTATCTCCTCAAGATCTGTGCACTTCACTGTATTTATTTATTTTTTTTTTTTTATATTTTTTTTTCAACGTTTTTTATTTATTTTTGGGACAGAGAGAGACAGAGCATGAATGGGGGAGGGGCAGAGAGAGAGGGAGACACAGAATCGGAAACAGGCTCCAGGCTCCAAGCCATCAGGCCAGAGCCTGACGCGGGGCTCGAACTCACGGACCGCGAGATCGTGACCTGGCTGAAGTCGGACGCTTAACCGACTGCGCCACCCAGGCGCCCCACTTCACTGTATTTAAAGCTTGATTTTAGAAAATCTTAGGTTTTATTGGCAGCAATTGGTAAGAAAATGTTAAAATGGAAATGCAGAAAACAAAGAAAAGCCCAACAATCGTGAAAAAGATAAAGACAGCAAGGACTTACGCCACCAGCTTTCAAGACTGACTATAAAGCTAGGGTAACCAAGACACTGTGGTATTAGTAAGGAAAGGCACATACATCAGTAGAACAGAAGAATCCAGAAAGATCCATGCTTATATAACCAATTGATTTTTTTGGTCAAAGTACCTAAGCAATTCAATAAGGGAAAGGATAGTTGGTTCAGTAAGTTGTACTGGAATAAATAGCTCTCTAGAAAGGGAAGAAATGAACTTCACCTCATGCCTCACACCACACACAAAAATCAAGTCAACGTGGATCATACAGATCCACATAAAAGCTTGTTAACAATAAAGCTGTCATAAGAAACCACAGGAGATTATCTCTTTGCAACCTTGAAGAAGACAGATTTCTTAAACAGGAATGAGATAGAACTAATCATAAGGGGAAAATTTGCTACATTAGACTGTCAAAATTTTTAAAAACAATTTATAAAAAGCCATCATTAGAAAAAAAATAATAAGTCAGACTCCGACTAAGTGAAAACATTCACAGAACGTATCTGACAATCCTCTGGATCCACAATGTATCAAAAACTCCTCAAACCTCAATCGTAAAAAGACAACCCCATTTCTAAAATGAGTAAAAAGACTTGAACAGGCAGTTCACAAAAGAGTACATGTGAATGGCTGATAAGCACATGGAAAAGGGGTTCGATAATATTAGTCATCAGGGAAATGCAAATGAAAACCAACACAAGATATAATTATATACACACACTGTAACTGATCTGACTATAATTAAGCAGACATTTGAAAGGCAGACAACACCAAATGCTGATAAAGATGTGGAGCAACGGGAAATCTCACACATCATAGTCTCAGGACTGCAAAACGGGATGGACACTTTGGAAGTCTGTCTGGCAGTTTCCCATAAAGTCAAACATTCAGAAAGTCCACTTCTATGTATTTGCCCAAAAGAAATGAAAACATGTGCACAGCAAGACTTGTATGAGAATATTCCTAGCCTATTTTCTCAGCAGTGACAGGCTTGGTTTCATCTCCCGCCATCCCCCTTTCTGGGGGGGTTGGCAATTATCAGCGCAGGATCACAAAAGGAGAAGAGCCCAAAGCTTTATTCACAATAGCTCCAAACTGGAAATGACCCAAAATGTCCTTCAACAAGTGAATGGATAAAAATTAAGTTCTAATCCTACAACAGAATGCTACTCAGCAAAAGAGAAGAATGAATTACTGACACACCCAGCAATACAAATGAGCCTCAAAGACATTCTGCTATAAGAAAGCCAGATACCAAAGAATACAACCCGCACAATTCGATTTATCTGAAGTTCTAGAACAGGCAAAATTAACCTCTGTTGAAGGAAATCAGAGCAGTGTTTTCCTGAGGGCCATGGGGAGAGGGAAGGGGGAGGATGAGCTGGAAAGAGCAGGAGGAATGTTTTAGGGTGATGGAAACATTCTGTGTCTTGACAGAGATGTGGGTTACGTGGCCATATGCATTTTCGAAAACTCATTAAAAGTGTATCTTAAGATTTGTGCATTACACTGTATATTAATTGTATGTCAATTAAAAAGATAAGGAGCTAATGCTTTTTTCTAAATGAGGAGAAGAAACAGGAAAAAGGCATATAGAAGAGCCTGAGAAAATATCAGGGCCCAACTAAAGCAGTGATGGGTCACAGGTAGGCATCAGTGAAAAGCACCAAATCACAGTGAAATAATTTGTTTTCTGAAAAATCTGTTTTGCTAATGATTGTGGGGGTTTAGTGTTATTTATGATTGCTTTAACTAATTCCTCCTTTTTAAGCATGCTCATGTGGAGAAACACACTCATTTTTTAGTAGGTTTACAACACTCTTAAGTAGGTACAACTGGTTGGTCAAACCCTCAGGCTATAATCTGTCTTTCCCACCTACCGAGTAGGCACAGTCACCTACCTGAGGCCCAGGTAACCGAGAACAGACGGGACAACACCGGAACACTGAGCTAGCACATGTGACAGGAAGCAATAAGCAACCATAGCACAGAATCATCCTCTGATTCACCCTGAGCCCTTACATTCTTTATCTCAAAAACCTGGCCTTTTGTAGGCTTTGGGCTCTCGTTTTCCTGAAACCATTTTCAGACGCTTTAAATAGATGTAATGTACAAAGAGGCAATTAAGGAAACTTACCAACTTATTTGGTAGACGGCAAACTAAAATAACTGTAGAACACGCTTTCAAAAAATAACCGGTGGGGTGCCAGGTTGGCTCAGTTGGTGGAGCGTCTGACTCTTGGTTTTGGCTCAGGTCATGATGCCACAGTTTCGTGGGTTTGAGCCCCACATCCAGCTCTGTGCTGGCAGTGAGGAGCCTGCTTGGGATTCTCTTTCTCTCTCTCTCTCTCTCTCTCTCTGCCCCTCCCCCACTGTCTGTGTCTCCCTCAAAAATAAATACTTTTTTTTAATAAAAAAAAAAATAATAACTGGGACATCAGGCATGTTTAGTCCGGCATCAGGGAGTAAACATTTTTTCTCAATGGCGAGAGCAGGGGCTTCGCCTTTCCCCCACGTCCCTTCCCTGAGGGCTTGCATATTATCAAAGGAGGATCATAAAAGGAGCTTTTGCTTTAGCAGTCAGGCCAATGCTGAGACACACCATTTTTGCAAAGCAACGGGGCGGGGGGGGGGGGGGGGGGGGGAATTTACCCTAGAAAGGCCCATATCCGCAGTGGGAGAGACTAGTCTGTAAGACGCTCCATTAGTGGGTCCTAAACCCCCACCCCTCACCCTACTCTCTTATTCAGAGTAAGAGAAGCCAGTTGATTGGATGCCATTGGTGATTAGCAGTCCCCGGGTCCTGGAGTAACCAGCAGGAGCGTTAAGGGGTTAGGAAGAGCATTAAGTGAGCATTAAGGCCTAGATAGTCTCATACCAACTGCAAGAGGTTGGTCCCGAGAGTTTAACCTTCGAACACTCACAGCTGTGAGGGAGCTGAGGCAAGTTAGGCAAGGCGGATGAATCACTCCTGAACCCTTCCCACACTCCTCCAGCAAAGGCTATAGACCCCTCAGTACCCAAAGCAGGGCAATGAGGCAGCAGCAGCAGCAGCATTCCCAGGAGCTTGTTAGAAATACAGAAGCTTGGGTCCCACCCCAGACCTACTGAAGTAGAGTCTGCCTTTCCACAGGATCCCCATGTGATTCATATGCACACTGAAATTTGAGAAATACTGGAGGGAACTTCATTTGTTTTTATTTAACAAACACACATATAGCATTTATTATGTGCCGGGCACCGTTCTATGTGTTTTACAAATACTAATGGATCTAAATCTCAGAGCAACATTCTGGTTGTAGGCACCGCTGTCATCTCCATTGCAGTATACACGAATATGGGGCAGAGAGAAGTTAAGTGACTTGACCAACGTCAGCCAGGAAGTAAGTGGGGAAGCTGGAATTTAAACTCTAGAAACCTGCCTCCGGTGTCCATGCTCTTAACCACGCCGTGATGGTTGAAATGCCTCCAAGGAGAAATCAAGGGTATTTTTACATATTTCTGGGAGCAATTTGTATGTCTGGCCAGTTAATTCTTTTGTGACTTAATAATGGACTTTGACACACTGGTTTTTCCACCCTAACGGCTGACAGATTGGGGTACACTTATTTTAGGGGTTCTCCACAAGAGAACCTAAACATATCCCTCCTCTATTCTGTAAAATGGCCCTGTTTGCCTAGTTTTTCCACTGAGGGTTGGAGAACTTGAACGTATATGTAGCTGGGCTTACTGTTCTTAACCATCCATCTTTACAAACCTGGAGGAAATCCTTCAGTAACATAATGACAGGAAACGGCTGAATCCACAATATGGAAAGCATTAAAATAGTTCCATCTATGATTTAAGTAAACAAATATGCATCAACCAAACTACAACTAATAGCCACCATCACTATCACACATTTCTGGCATTAATTCCCATTCTTCCCCTACCAAAGAACTAGTAGGACCCGCAGGCACGTGTGGCTCAGGGAAATGATCCTGAAACAAAGTCAAGATTGTCCGTGTCTCACAGGAGTGCGTAATAGACCAATTACTTCTTATAAGAAGGTCGTTCTAGTCATGTCAGTACAGGAATTTGTTAAACGTTATAGTGTAGGACCTGCAAATGTACACAACGTCTTCCTGGATTGAATTTTCCACCTCTGCAGTGGTGGGTCTTATGTGCAGATCTTCAGAGGCCACGCCGACTTTGGGGCACCAGTGAACACAACTCTTAGGACATCCGCCATAGGAAGAACTCTCCCTGATGTGGGAAAGCCATTCCTGTCAGACTTCCCTCCTGTGCCACCATATGCAATGTCCCCTGGGTATTGCCGCTGTTAGCACTTCACATTCCTTACGTTTGGGCAAAAGGCTCAGATACTATTTTTGACCGACTAGATTAGTCCCTAGAGAATCTGTTTGTTCTCGAACAAAGCTATGCCCACAATCAGTGGCCTCACTCCAAGTACCCCACCCATCCTCAAATCGGTATTTGTATTGATGGCTCCTAATGTTCTCTGAAACATGCTTTCTGAGAGGCAGCCGGGTTTAAGGCAGTGACTTCAAACGTTGTCTGCATATTAGAATGGCTTGGAGCACTTTTTAGGGGCACCTGGGTGGCACAGTCGGTTAACTGTCTGACTCTTGATTTCGGCTCAGGTCACAATCTCACGGTCTGTGAGTCTGAGCCCCACGTCGGCTCTGTGCTGACAGCACAGACCCAGCTTCAGATTCTCTCTCTCCCTCTCTCTCTTTGCACCTCTCTTTGCACCTCTCTTTGCAAAATAAATACTTAAAAAAATTTTATTAAAAAAAATGGCTTGGAGCCCTTTTTGAAAATACCAATATCTAGACCCCAGGCCTGAGATTCTGATTTAATGGGCCCACCGTGAAGACTGAACTTTGAATTTCTTTAACACCCACAGTCACCATGAGGATTAAATGCGATGCCTCGGGTGGGACTCCGGCCACAGTGATTGGCACAGCCATTTATTGATAAATGCCGATCGTCCTCTGCCACCTGTGCCCTCCCAGTTCCCGCTGAGGCGAAGGCAAGGCCTGAAATATGGTTCTGCTTCGGTGGCTGCCAGGGGCAGCGGAGCTCACGGGAGACACTCATTAGGAGAGAAAATGAGAGCACGCAGAGGAGTAGCCAGCCACTGACAGGGGACCGTGCCACAGAAAGATTTTGTTTTAATGCAGGGCGAGAGGTCAGGAGAATGAAGAAAAAGTCAGATTCAGTAAAATCTGATCACCTAGCCATTTTAAAAAGGGTTATCGCCCACAAGTGTGCTGCTGCATGGAGTACGTCCTCCTCAGAAAAATGTGAGGGGACAGGAGGTGACCAACAGGCTCCATTTCGCTTATAATCTATATTTAACTAGAAAGGTCAAGGCTGAAGTCCAGGGCAAGAAAGAGGAACTAATGCAAGTCAGAGAGTCTTCTTGGGAGGGACCAGATGAACCATAGTTCCTCTCAAGTTTGAGCCAACGTCCTGTCCTCGCTCTACATCTCTTAGGGAAGAAGAAAAAAACATAACAGCAAGATGGGGGGACTAACACATGACAAGCAACTTCATCACTTTGAACACTTTTCGATAGGAAACACTGTTAGCTCGGTATTCATTCATTTGTTCCACATGTATTTACGGAGGATCTACTATGTGCCAATCCCTGATTTCACGACTTGTGCACTGAAGCTAAGTCATGTGCCTGAGGGTGAATCACAGAGCTGGGACTTGATCTGAGGTGTGACCCAAATAACATTTACTGATGATAAGGTCCCACTCATAGCTGGGGAGTATTTATTTTTTAAATGTTTATTTATTTATTTTGAGAGAGAGAGGCAGAAAGAGAATCCCAAGCAGGCTCCATGCTGTCAGCACAGAGCCTGACATGAGATTCAATCCCATGAACACTGTGATCATGACCTGAGCCCAAACCAAGAATCAGAGCCCAATGTGGGGCACTTACCTGACTAAGCCACCCAGGGGCCCCCATAGCCGGGGGATTTAAAAGACATGAAATCCTCGGTTTGCAGATCTTACTCGTGTCTGATACTCCTCTCCTCTGTGCCAACCCCAGCATGTTTTCTCCTGTCTTACTTCCTCTTATGCTTCAAGGATCACCTCATAACTTTCCTTCTCGAGGCCTTTCCTGACCAACATGAGTTGACTATTCAGAGACCTTGGCAGCTCATGCATACTTCTGCCACGGCAAAGTTTTATTGCATTGTAATTATTTACTTGCCTGTCTTCTCCACTGGACCATGAGATCCTCAAAGACAGGGGTTACTCATGATTCTTGTATTCATAGGACCTGGCATAATGCCTAATGAAGAATGGGGAGAGAGGGAAGGAAAGAAGGGAGGGAGGGAGGAAAAACGATTTCAGTGAAGTCTTCCTACAAGAGGTGAGAAATTGAGCTGGATATGAGATCTGAATCAACATGGGAGTGTTGAATGCTTGGATTTCCTTGCTGGGGAATCAGTTCAAGGAAAGGAGTGCGGGGTTATGTGGAGAGCCCACAGATGCTACCACCTGGCCTGGAGGGAAGTTTTCAGGCTGAGCAGAGGAGTTAAGAGTGTAAGGGCTAGGGATGTCTGACAAACAGACAAGCATTCAGCCAAGGGATGGCTATCTACTGAGCATCTACTAGGAGTCAGGTGTCCGCTCAGCACAGTGAATGAGACCAGCACAGGACCTACTGTCATGGACCTCACAGTCCCACAGACTATACCTGTTCTGAGAGACAAAAGGGAATCAGTTAGGGTCCTCACCCAGGGAGTGATACAATTAAGGGGAGTTTGAGGGCCATTCATCTTGCTCAGAGTGAAGGATGATCTGGAGTGAGAGAGAGGAAGAGGAAAGAGAGGAGGGAGAGAGAGAAGAGAGAGAGAAGAAGAAAATGATAAGAACTATAACTTAGGCTCAGCTGTGGGAGGGCAAAATCATAATCTGTATCGCTCAGGCTTGTGTCTGTCTGGTTTGCCAGTGTCCCCACAGCACCCAGAACAGCTCCTGAGTATGGCAGGTGCTCGAGAAATACTCATGGGACAGATGGGATGGGATGGAATAGGATGGGCTAGGACAGGTAGGATGGGATGGAGTAGGATGGCATGGGGTGGGGCGGTGGAATTTTACTGAATTGAAGTGAATTGAGGGAGGACAGTGGCAGAGACCAGAACTGATCATGGTCCCCAGTATCCAGTCCTTCCTGGCTCTGCCATTAACCAGCCAAGTGATCGAGCACTTTGAGTAGCTTCTCTGCTCTTTGTTTCCTCATCTATTGAAAGGGGATAGATTTCAATTTGTACTCTAATTTTCCATAGAATCTGAATAATTTATATGGTCAAATTAAAGGCTGCATGGTCAGCTAATTTTGGTCTCTTGACCATAATTCAGGTCTCTTGACTGTAGGACATCTGAGTCCTGAACATGCCTTTGTCAACTAGGAAGCCCACACAGAGGAAGAGGAAGGTAGTGTATGCTGCAGTTCCCAAACCTATTTGACTGCAGAACCCCAACCCTGACCCTTTTTTTTTTCAGAACCTCTCCAGCACTAGTTGTCTGTGAGGTCACCCAAGTTCACAGAGACAAAGATGGCCATGTGGATTTTGGCATCCGTGACTAGGGTTTAGATGGTGCAGAGAGGAGGGTCTTGTGAAAAGGGACAAAGGGTATCATAGGGAGACTTGAAGGTCCGGTAGAAAAGTCTGTGATTGCTATTCAAGATGGAACCTGGAATCTCGCTCAAGAAAAGCGAGCCTTCCTCTGTGTGAGGCATTGATATTCTGGCGTGGTTTTTAATTTCCCATCCCTGGGATTAGGTATGTCAGGGAGGAATCCTTTGGCCGCCTTCTCTCAATACATCCCGGAGCTTTTATTTTGTTACCAATTTCCCTACATTGTGTGCTTTCTTTGAGAATCATAACCGTGTGAATATTTGACAATTGAATGGTACAAACATCTTGAAACATACAGTTTTCCCCAGAGCTGCATTTCATACTATAATCCGAGGTGATCTCGGTTGCCAGAAACACTCACGCTGTTAATGGATTTGGAGGGAAGATGCTGGTAATGAGATTTTCAAATGCGAATTGCTTTGCTTTCAAATTCAGGGTGAAATCCAACGAAATATTACCTTAGACACACTGGTGTAGTAAGTCCAGCTGATCTAATGAATGTCTGGTGTGTGTTTTGTGTGGGCCTTTTTCTGTTTCAAACAAAAGCTAGAAGGGGATTGGTCTTCCTATTGCTGGTGGGTGGGCTCAAGTAACTCCTTTGTATTCTGGGGCACATGCTTGGGCTCTTCATGTCCATATTGTTGAGAGGTTGATTTATTTCATTCATTCATTCATTCAAAAAATATTTATCACGAGCCTACTATGTGCCAGGCACTGTTCTGTGCACTGAGTGATACAACAGTGAACAAAACAGTGAGGTTTCTGTCATCATAAGGGCTACGACCTGATGAGACATATCTACACAATAAACAAATAAACACATTTAAATGTCAGGTGGCAGGGAGCCTGGGTGGCTCAGTCGGTTGAGCGTCTGACATTGGTTCAGGTCATGATGTCATGGTTCATGAGTTCGAGCCCCGCATCGGGCTCTGTGCTGACAGCTCAGAGCCCGGAGCCTGTCTCCCTCTCTCTGCACCTCTCCCCCTCAGGAAGAGAAGAAGCTGGAAGCCAGTGACTGAACTCTTGAGTGATAGAGCCAGGCTTTGAGTCTAGCTTTATCTGATTCCAGAATGCATGCCCCTTCCACATCACACAGCCTCACAAGAAATCGAACAGAATTATCAGGGAAAGGCAGGAAGCTGGGGTTAATGCCAGTTCTGGAGGAGAGAGCTGCTAGGACTGAATGAAAGAAACTCCATCAGGGCCAGGCAGACACGGTACAAAGAAGATGGGCAGTTGTTCTGGACCCCATCAGCCCAGCCGGCATGCCCCTCGCAACTCACACGCAGCAAGTCAGAGCTGAACTCCTTCTCCCGGCCCCAGAGCCACCGCCTCTACCCGACTTCCCCAGCTCCATGGATGGCACCCAACACCTGCCTAGTCACTCAAGTGTGACTTACCACATCTCCCCCCCCGCCACCCCCCCCAGTTCCCTGCTCTTCACTTGTCACACCCTCAGGACTTTCTTGAGAGCACATGTGAGTGTGAACAGCTTGACCTGCAAGCAAGTCTTCCCTTGGGGAAAACAGCCTTCCTTGAGGAACACTAAGCCCATTCTCCGGGAGCTGCTGCAGAGGAATTGATTGCCAATGAGCAAATAATCTCACGAGGGGGAAGACTTCTCTCATCCACACATACACCACCCTTCCTACACCAAGATGGGACAGCAGAGCCCTGTCCAGAGAGCCATCTCTAAATCACTTTTCCAAGTGTGTGTGGTGACGATGGAGGGCCCTGTGGCCTGATCTCACCAGCCGGATTCCCTCCCCACAGGAGCGGGGTTTGTGGTTCTAGGTACTTTGAAATTATGTGCATTTCTTTGCCTTCCCCTCTAACTCTGAGCGGCCAGAGAGACAGGAGTATGAGAATTCCCCACTCTCTCCCCAACTTTCAGCATTGATGGCACAATGTAGATGCTCAAATATGCATATGATGGATGAGAAGCATGAACTGTAATTCTCCACACTAAGAGTCTGTAGCGAGGGCGTGTGATGTGCTTAGCTTCCTGGTTCAGCACAGTAGCAGTGGACAGTTCCCTACAGGGACCAGTGTCCCACATCAAGCGGGCCCCAAAGAAGGCCACTTAGCTGCCCTACAGGCGACGAGAAGTGAAGGGGAGTCAATGTCCCAGGGACACATGTCAATTACTAGAGGACAGGAGTTGTTGGATAAATTCTCAGCCTCCCCATCCCCCTCTGTGGAACAATTCTAAAGTGTGTTCTACACTGCTCTTCATCAAGTCCCCAGTGGGACTGGGCCCAGCACACTCACCAATAACCTGTGAATTAATGTACCCTTCCCTCCCACCCCATCTTGCTTTCTCTGCTCCCTCACCATGCTTCCTAGAATCACCTCACACATAAACCACCTGCACCCAGATTCTTGTCTCCATCTCTGATTTAGGGAAACCTGAATTAAGGGTCTGACAGGGGCTCTACTTGGAGGCCCTGTTCAACCCCCTAGTGGTCAGAGTTTGCTTTTTTGTTCTGGTATTTGGCCCCACCTCTGAAAACTCCCAACTAGGAATCTCTCTTCCCCACCATCCAGCGGTCCCCTGAACAGTGCCCCTGAAGGCTGGCCCTCCGCATCAGAACTTTGACCATCATCTCTGACATGTTGAAGACTGAAAGGACTTAATACTTGACACAAATGGCATTTGGGTACTTCCCTCACGCCCCAAATCTGGAAGTTTAGAGGCCATATCAAAACATTTATTGAGCCGTTCAGGGAGCACTATCTTCTTGAAATTATATCACAATCTCTTTTTAAAATTTTTTTTAACATTTATTTATTTTTGAGACAGAGAGAGACAGAGCATGAATGGGGGAGGGTCAGAGAGAGAGGGAGACACAGAATCTGAAACAGGCTCCAGGCTCTGAGCAGTCAGCACAGAGCCCGACGCGGGGCTCGAACTCACATACCGCGAGATCGTGACCTGAGCCGAAGTCGGACGCTTAACCGACTGAGCCACCCAGGCACCCCCACAATCTCTTTTTATTTTTTTTTTTTTTTTTTTTTTTTTTTTTCAACATTTTTTTATTTATTTTTGGGACAGAGAGAGACAGAGCATGAACGGGGGAGGGGCAGAGAGAGAGGGAGACACAGAATCGGAAACAGGCTCCAGGCTCCGAGCCATCAGCCCAGAGCCTGACGCGGGGCTCGAACTCACGGACCGCGAGATCGTGACCTGGCTGAAGTCGGACGCTTAACCGACTGCGCCACCCAGGCGCCCCCACAATCTCTTTTTAAAGGGACCAGCGGAATAGAACCCAGAAGGGTGCCACTTTCAAATGTAGCCATTTGAGAAATGATAGCTGTAGCTCCAGAAAAACTTCCCCACCCTGCTGCTGTGCTGCCTGGCTAACCCAGGATTCGCTGAAGCAACGGGATGCAGAGATCCGCTGGATGAAGCCCTCCTTTCCATAGAAAGGAAAACTAGCAGAAGAATCCTTTCATCCTGGTTTCTGCGAGACTCTGCCTTTCATCTAGCTGAGTGGTGAGTCCGAAGAAACAGAAGTGGCTCTTTTGAAGTGTCATGTCTGAAACAGGTGCTGGGTGTTAGCGGAGCAAATGCCTCTTGGAAAGGAGTTGAAAACTCAGCCAGAGAAGAGAGGAAAAGTGCTTTGCATTTTGGGTGGGCTCAGTGCAGAAATGCAGGAGCCCATGGAGGGAGCGGTCTGGAGAGGAAGGGGCCTGGGGTAGCTGGCAGGATGGTGCCGCCCCAGAGCCCACCCTAGAGGTCACTGGCTTTTGTTCCCATACACACCAACATCTTCCTGCCTCTGTCTGAGGGTCTTCATTGGCTGGAAGAGCATGCTTGGCCCATATGACAGGCCCCAGGGCAGAGGAGCCATTGCCTCCAACAAGACCTTCCGCCAAAGGAGCACAGGAGTTGGTGCATAAATGCCTCAGCTTCCTTGCCCCTTGGGGGACAATCCAGGTGTATCCCAAATACTCTATGTTGGGTCCCCGTTGGCAACAGCCCCAGCTGTAAGGTACTTATCACCCTGCTTATCAGCTGTGCCCCTCACATGGCTTCTTGGGGATCACAGTCCCAATGAACCTCATGTACCCAGTCTTTGACTTGGGATCTGCTTTTTGGAGGAAGCAAGCTAAGACGATGGGGAAACTGGCCCATATGTAAGGTGGCCCCCGACAGTCTGAGGCGTTCAAACGGTCGTGTTTCTGGCAGGTGTCAAAATCAAAGCACAGCCATTGCCGGGCTGTGGGGCAGACATAACAGGCCTTTAGGAGAAAGAATTCAGCGACCCCCTGGGAAGGTGCCTTGCCAGTGTAACCTCACCAAAAAGTCTGGATGTACAAAAGCGTCCCAGGCATTTGAGAACCACGTGTTGCTCTGCTACAGCCACCATAACAAAGCGCAACTAAGAGGCTTAAACAACAGAAATGTATTTTCTCACAGTTCTGGACATAAGAAGTCCGAGGTCAAAGTGCTGGTAGAGTTGATTTCTTCTGAGACCTCTCTCTGTGTCTTCACATGGTCTTTCCTCTTGATGTGTCCGCGTTCTAACACCCTCTTCTTCTAAGGACACCAGTCATATTGGATTAGGGCCCACCCATATGGCTTTGTTTTACCTTAATTACCTCTTAAGAGGCCCCATCTCAAACACAGCACACTCTGAGTTACCAAGGGTTAGGACTTTAACATATGAACTCTACATGGAAGGGGACACAGTTCAGCCCATAGCAGACCCCAAGAGATGCCCACCTCCAACCTGAACAAAGGAAGACTCTAATTCCGCCATTTGCAAGGTTCCTGGATGTGGCTGCTCTTGGTTAGGGAGCAAAGTGATAAAAGATAATGAGGCCTGAAATGAGCCTGTCAGAAATGAGGAGGTGGCAGGATGGGAGGGCGTGAAGCCTAAGCCACAGCAACTATTTGACCCACCAGTGGGTCTGGTCCTATTTCTATGGAAATGAGCTCATTATGGTTAAATCTTTTCCAGCTCCTGGTTGATTCATGAAGTGGTTTCAAATGTTGATAATCACTTCATGAATCACTGACAAACACGAGAGCCAAATATCTAGCACTTGTGATGCTGCCTCTCCTGATGAGCATTCCCGCCATGATTTGGGGTGTCCCCGTCTCAGCGAACAGGTGTGCAGACTAGAAAAGTCCTCATTCATGTGCCAAAGTCTCCTGCCTCAGTAATTCCATGCTGGCCATTTTGTCAGGCATTGAATCCCACCCCCCCCCCCAAAAAAATTTAATGACTGTTAATGAGTTAACTCTGAAAGATCACTTTGAAACCCTGATGACTTCAGGCATGAAGAGACCAGCCATCAAGTTCTACAGCACTGCTCCTGGGGAGAGGAAGACGGTGTTGCTCAAGTCCGTCATGGCATCCGTGTCTCTGCCCCAAGGAGAACCTGCTTCAGTCCAGACTATAAACAAGATGTGGCCATTCCCTCCAGGCCAAGAGAGGATACCTATCTCTCAGGCCAACCACAATCCCCAAAGAAAACAAAAAGGATCCCATTGGAGGGATGCAGAAAGCTGCCACACTGCATTTGGAGAGTAGAGAAACACAAAGGATGCAGCCTCAGTGCTAAAGGCTTCTTGAGCACTTGAGACACAGAGACCAGCAACTTGGAAGCAGGGACCCCTCAAAACCAGAGGCAGACAGATGTCCCTTCCAGATACATGCCCAGATCTTGCTTCATTCACCCCCCTTGCCTGGCCACCCCCACCCCAGAGGTGCTCCCATGAGCACTTCTGCTGTCCTCCCCTGCTGTATTGTCCTCCGTGGCACCTATCACCACCCATCAACTGATAGATCCATCTACTGGCTTCCTTTCGGTCTCTCCCCCATGAGTAAGCAAGGCCTGAAAGGCAGACATCTCTGTCTGCTTTGTCCTCTGCTGTAGCCTCACAGCCTAAACAGTGCTTAGCAAACACAGTAGGTGCTTAACAAATATTTGCGGAATAAATAAATGATTTAAGTGTGCCAAGAACTATGTTCAACATAAAGAAGATAATCTGTGGAACTTTGAAGAAGAGGAATGTTGTCGGAGTGATCGCTTCTTTCTCTACCCCAGGTGCACATTTATAGGTCTCTCAAATCCTTGGTGAGAAGGAATGGGTTCTTCACGCTCAAGTTTGCATCCGGTTCTCATGTCTGTGTGGACTTGGGCACCCTCAACATAGCATGTCAAAGCCTTCACTAAGTCTGAAGGAAAGATCTCTCTGCAGACGCTGTAACAGAACCAAGCCACGTTTGGGTAGATCCTGAATGATTCAAGTCTGGACCCAGCTGTCCAGAATGGGCACAATCAGGCATGGGTCTCTCTTCTCACAAGGCTGGCTCTGCAGGGTTTATTTGTGTTCGGCCACGTTGTGGTAGAATCTCTATATGCTATCGAAAATCACACACCAGTTTAACTGAAAGAGCCCTTCCAAAGTATCTACTTCCTCTTCATTGGCAATGGAGCTCCTAAAACTCAGAGAGGGAAGGTATTTAACCCACGGTCACACAGCAGGTTGCAGTAGAGTCGGGACAGAAACCAAAGCCTTCTCATTCCCACTAGAGAGTGTTTTTTTCAATGCTAAGCTATCTACCTGCATTTCAAAGCTGAAGAATCTAATTCTGAGGAAGAAAATGACCGGTCATCCACCCGGCTTTCTGTAGACCAGAAGAAATCAGGTGGATTAGAGCAAGGCTTTCTGGAGTGTCTGGGTTGCCTTGAAGCCCAATATCTCTACTACAGAAAATGCCTTAGCGTCTATCTCACCCAAGCGCCCCATTTTCAATAGGCACACGAGAG
This sequence comes from Neofelis nebulosa, assembly GCF_028018385.1. Lineage (NCBI taxonomy): Eukaryota > Metazoa > Chordata > Mammalia > Carnivora > Felidae > Neofelis > Neofelis nebulosa. Next base: position 42,222,971 of record NC_080798.1, read on the forward strand.
TTCAGAAGGTCACACAGGGAGCGAGTTGGAAGACTAAGACTAGACCCCCAACCCCAGCCCTCAGTTAAGGCCCTTTTCTACCACATTCTGCCAACCCAATCGCCAACCATAGATGTGAGAAAGAGCCTTAAGTGTTGTCTTGTCCAAATGCCTGTTTTTCAGTGGAGGAGAGAGGCTGAAAGGTACAAGCAAACATCAGAGTCCAGGGCCTAGGTCTACACACCTTCTCCTGCAGCCCCTTTTCTGTGCCCTCCTTTTCCTTGCTCCTCTTTTTATAGGACCTCCTCAAGAGAAAACAGATGCCCTCACCCCACCCCTACCCCCACACCCCAGGACATCAGCATCCCAGGAATGGACCTTCCACAGCTCTCCCGATTCTGCCCCCTAGCGGCAGAGCCCAGCAGACCCACACACTCTGCCATTTTCACTCCCTGGGAAGGCACTGAGTATCTACTATGTACCCCACAAGGATGAGGCCAAACAGCTTGGTTCTGTCATAAACATGGAGTCTGAAGGATTTGCTGGCTGTCCTGTGCCAGGCACAGAGGAGGGCCTACCGGTAAAGCTCAAGATAGCAGCACTCGCTGCTCAGCAGGAGGACCGGGATTGAACAAAGCACTCCTCCAATTCGCTTCCAAATGGAACTCCCGATTCTGCCATGGAGGAGACCAACAGGGTGTACGAGGGGGGTCCAAGGTCACAAAAGTCTTCCCCAAGCTCATGCCTGAAGAAGAGGTGAGAGCCATCCAGGCAAGAATAGGAGAGGAAGTGTGACGACCTCCAAGGACAGGACATGCTGTTTCATTCCTGGGCTGAAGGTCCAGGAGGCCACCTTTACCCAGAGCAACCACATGGCTCCGGTGTCAGAAGCTTCTGGCTGCCTGACATCCGATCTAGAAACGTGTCCTCTCCCAACCCGAAAAGTAGGAATGTTTTGCTAAAATAGCTCTGCCTTTTAAGTAGACTAACAGCTTCTCACGATACTGAGGGTGATTCAGGACTTTTTAGGGGCTCAGGCTCCTCATCTCCAGGCCGTGGCAGACAGGACCATCCTCCCCAGAGGAATAAACAGTGCCTCCAAACCATAGTTTCATGGCTGAGGATGTGCCTCGGAGTCAGGAAGCTGTGCTCCAGTCCCGGCTCTGCCCCATGCTAGCTGGGTGACCTCAATCAGGTCACTTTACCACTCTGGGCCCATAGTTTCCTCTGTTTCTTAGCATCCTTTAAATGTCCAAATATGATCAGGTCTCTGAATTGCCTAGCACATAATGGACATCTATGTCCACTTCGGGGTTTTTTATCTTCCTCAACAAAGTTCTCTCCAAACTTTTATCCCACTGGCAGTTAGATCTTCATCTCTTTAAATAACTATTTCCATTCTTATTAAAATAGGAACAAAGAAGTGTTCCTTAAGCAGGGGGCATTTGAACCAGGCCTTGATGGATGGTTGCGAATTTTCCAGGTAGGCTGAGGGGTGGGGGGCAGGAGAATGAGGAAGGGGGGTTCCAGAATGATAGACTCACTTCTACAAAAGCGTGTAAATCTGAGAAAAGGAAACCTTCGCAGGAGCCTGAAGGGGAGGAGGCAGTGGCGGAGTAATGGGGCTGAGGGTGAGAAAAAGCAAGGTGTCTGCAGAACGGCTGTGGAAGGCCTTGAAGGCCACACCGAAGAGACTTCCTGGAAGGGATAGGGAACAATTGAAGGTGTTCCAATGGAGAAAGGATGAAGTCACAGGAATTTCTTTGAAAGGCCACTCACCTGGGCAGCAGCTGGAAAGATGGAGTGTTGGGAAGGGAGAAGGAGGTGAAGCAACTGCTTAAGAGGTCTTGGCAGAAGTCCAGCTGGTCCACGAAGAGCCCGGGGCTTTGGACTGAAGGATGGAAAATGGCGACGAGAGCTGGTAACGGCGAAGGCGACGGATGGTGCTAGGAGGCACTGCCCCGACCCCCTGCCAGGCCGCCTCTCCCTCTGCACAGCCCCCCAGGGGTGACCTCAGACAAAATGTCTCCAAGAGAAGACTGTAGCCGACTTCCCCACCCAGCAGGAGATGCGCCTTAAGCACCTTCCTCTCCTCCCGTTTCCTGCTGTCAGGCAGCTGGTCTTCCCTAGCTTTATTGTTTTTCTTTCCCTGGGACTTCCCAATCACCTCTCCTTTGTCATTTCCGAATATTCTCCAGCAGAGCCCTGACCGACCCCACCCATCCTCCCACCAGCCTCCCCCTCCTTACCAGCTTCCCCAGCTCCTCCGATGCCCTCCCGGAGCCACGGCACCTGCATCATTTACACACACCTTCCTCATCAACAGAGTGCATATCTCAGTCTGGTTTTCAGCTTCAAATAAGTTTCTAAAAATCCTCCTGTGAAAACAACCTCCCTCACTGCAATTATATCCAGGTTGTATTTTCAGCCATTGTCTCTTTAAACCAGGGACTGCCTTGGACTAACGCAGGTGGTGCATGTGTAGCCAACACCTCCAGCCCACATTGGTGTGCCTTTGATGGCAACTATCTTTTTTTTTTTCTTTAAGTAGGTTTCTTGACCTGCGCGGAGCCCAACTCAGAGCCCGAACTCACGACCCTGATATCAAGATCTCAGCTGAGATCAAGAATCAGACGCTCAACCAACTGAGCCACCCAGGTGCCCCTTGAAGGGACCTATCTTAGCTGTAATCAGTTTACTGGGTTATGGGCCCAAATTCCCTCTGCAAAACATCAGCTTAAGAGGCTTCACCTGCCCCTCCTCTAGGAAAAGAGCTGCACTTTGACAAACCCAGAGATGCCGTTTCCTAGAATTCGGCAGAACCCAACAGAGCCTTGGTTCAAATCCAACGCACACCATCCCAGGGCAAAACCAAATCTAAGTTTTATTTCAGATGCTGTAGGCTGACCACTGTGTTTAGCAAGGTAAAAGAGATGATTCCACCAAACAATTATTGCAAACCTACTATGTTCTGGCTGTGAAAGACGACCATCAACTGTCTTCGTGTGGCTCGCATCTGGGTGGGGTGGGGGGCTGGGAGAAATATTGAAAATGAAACCGCTTACCATCTGATGTGATCGGTGCAATACTGTGAAGGTGTGAAAGGTCCTCGGCTGAGCCGTGGGTTTTTTGCTTGCCAAGGTAGGTGTTGTTTTTAATCTTTAAATGAAAAAACCCAATGCTAGTGAAGTTACGGTAAATGTTGCACAATGTTACAAGAGGGCAGTATGAAAATGCACTCAAAGGATCAGGACAGTGCGCACATATTCCCTCTTCCCCCGACAATTACTCTGCTAGAAATTTATCCGAAGTTATGAGTCAGAGGAGCAGAGATGTGTAAGCATGTTCAGTATATCATTTTCTAATAGAAATGGCTCCAGTAATTGAAACACATCAGCCCAACGATATAGTGTGCAGTTATTTAAAATAATTATGGAGACAAGTAATTTGAACTTGATTTGGGATCTAATTTTAGGTAGAAGAAAGAACACACAATGCTATGTTCAGTAACTGCATATGGTCCCTGCACTCAACGTCCTCATCTTCTAGTGGCTTATGCTTGGAACATCAACAGGCTGGAAGGTCTTCCTCTCTCTGCTCCCATTCACCTCTCAGGACAACCCTGTGAGGTTGATATTATGGTCCCCATTTTACAGATGAGGTAAGTGAGGCTCAGAGAGATTGAATGACATGCATATAACATGTACGTCAAGGAGCAGGCGCTCTGACCCAGGTCTCCCAACTCCCAACCCAGAGTTCTTTCTTTACGTTCACCAGCTAACCAGGTGCAGTGACCACGGAGAAGTGCCAGAAGCACCGTGGGTGGGCAGCAAGATGCTTGGACCATCGGTCTGCTACTGCCTTTCCATGAAGAAGGCCACAATTCCTCACAGAAAACCTGGGTGCATCTTTGTTCCAAGACATCCAAGCCAGCCAGCAGGGATGAAAAGGGCGCCCTGTTCCAGTCAAATCACAGCACCTAAAAGCAAGCCTACCAGCAGGAAAAAATATGAAACTAACATGTGTCGATTCATGCAACCCTATAATTGGGCTGGGCACTGGTAAGCGGGAAACGGGGGACGGAAATAACCACCTTACTGCCCCACTGCTAAGGGACCACCAAATGTGGGCATTTACTTGTCCATGCATGTACCCATCCATTCATCTGTTGAGTTGTTTCTCCATCTTGGCTATTGTGAATAATGCTGCGATGGACAGAAGAGTGCAAATACCTCTTGAGATCCTGACTTCAATTCTTGTAGTTAAATACCCAGAAGTGAGATTGCTAGATCATACGGTATTTCTATTTTTAACTTTTTGAGAAAACTCCATATTGGTTCCCATAGTGTCTGCACCATTCGACACTCTGACCAACAGCCTTCAAGGGTTCCAATTTCCAACCACATAGAATGGAATACTATTCAGCCTTGAAAACAAAGGAAATCCTGCCATAGGTGACAACAGAGATGAACCCTGAGGATACTGTGCTAAGTGAAATAAGCCAGTCACAGGTGGACAAATATTGTGTGACTCCACTTACATGAGGTAGGTCACATAGCCAAACTCATAGAAGCAGAGAGTAGAAGGTGGTTTCTGGGGACAGGGGGATTAACAGGGTGCGGAGTTGCTATTCATCAGGCATAAGGTTTTGGTTAAACAAGATGAGTAAATCCTAGAGATCTGCCATACAACACGGGGCCTATAGTTAATACTGTATCGTACACTTAAAAAATGTATTGAGGGTAGATCTCATGTTAAGCGTTCTTATCACACACACACACACACACACACACACACACACACGAGCCTGTAGGTACAAGTTAAATACCAGAGCTTACCTCTGGTTTCCTCATCACTTACTACTATGGCCTTGGGCAAGTCAGTTGACCTCTCTGTATCTGTCTCCTCATCTATAAAATAAGGAGAATAATATAGTACTTACCTCATAGAATTATCATGAGGCTCAACGTTTTTCTGATATTAATAGGCCAGAAAAGTTCCTAGAATATACTATGCAGATATCCCCCTAAGTACTTTATATATATTTCTCAATTTAGCCTCAAGATTCCCTGTGAAGAAGGAACTATGATTTCCATTTTACAGGTGAGAAAACTGAGGCTTTGGGAGTTTGGGTTATTCACACCATAAGGGACCAGTGAATTGCAGAGACAATAGGCCCCGCCAAAGTGTGCAGAAGGAAGAAATTCTGCTGGCTGGTATATTCTCGGAAGGCTTCCTGGAGGACAGAGCATGGCATCTGGGCTTTAAAGAATAGGGAAAACATGAGTCAATCTTTTCAGAGTTCCTAAGGGAGGAGATAAAGGCATAATGTGGAGAGGATGTTTGGGTGCTCAAGAATAAAGAGACCAATTGCAAAGGTGCATTCTGCACTGCGCCTTGAATGCCTGGTCAAGGTGTCTGAAGATGCTTCCTTGGCAGTGGTGAGTCAGAAAGGCTGGGGAGCAGGAGCAGAAGCAGTGTGTAAAGACCTTCATCTATTTACCTGATCAACAAGGCTGCATCAGAAACTCACATCAAGTGCCAGTTTTCACCCTGACCATTGCCACCAACCCCTTCTCTGAACATGCTCTGAGCGAGGCTGGGAAAGCAGAAACAAATGAGCCACATTCCCAGTGGTCAAGCCCAGTGCCTCTTAGAGTTTAACATGCCTTAGAATCACCTAGAGGGCTTATTACAAACAGTTTCTGATTCAGTAAGTCTGGGGTGGGGGGGGGGGGGGACCTGAGAGTCTGAATTTCTAACAAGCTCCCAGGTGATGCGGATCCTTGGGCCACACTTTGAGTAGTGAGGGTCTAACGTGTTTGTGTTCTTTCTGGTCAAATAATTGTTATCGCGGCAAGCAGCAAATCCCTGGTCCAGAGTGGATGCTTCATAACACATTTGTTGAATCAGAAAAGTTTCATCATTTTCTCTGCTGTTATCACTGAGTCCGATTAAGGAGACCTGTATACACCTGGCAGGGACCAGATCTTCCCCCTCAGTACAACTGCCCACAACCTAGAAGTAGAATTCAGCTTCCCTATCCTCTCTCACACCATCTCTGAGTGGCTTTCAACCCTCAGGATCTTTTCTTTTTATTACACAAATTATGCATGTTCATTGAAAAAAATAGGGGTAAAAGGTCAGCAAAAAGAGCAAGAAACCACAATATGATACACAACCCTTCAGACTCTGTGTGCGTGTCACAGAATAAAAACATACTCCATGTTCTGTTGGTATCTTCATTTTCTTAAATTATGAAGAATGTTTTCCCATGTCAAAAATATCCTTTTAATGGTTGCTTAATGTTTCAATATTTAAAAGCTTCATAGAGTCCGCATGTCACTGACATATAAAATATAGTGACCTTAAAAAAATCGAGGTCCCTACTGTAGAATTTATGAACAAAACGTTACATCTGCTTTAAAATGGTTTAGTGAATGAGGAAGTGTGAGCCAGCAGGCAGAACAGGACAGTCCCTGTGTTGGTCCCTGTTGAACTCGCACCGGCTGTATGTGGGGTGCATTATAGGACTCTAACATTTCCGTTTGTTGGTAACTTCCCATAATAAAAGTTTAAAAATAAAAACAAAATCTAGATGGTCTAGAAAGAGGATTCTGAGACCGGGATAGAAAGTACTGGAAGTTAGTTTTTCACCGCCCCCCCTCGCCCTCCACACACACCAGAAAGAATAGTGTTTCATTCAGGACCATTCAGTCTGTCACTTCAAAATTCCAAGGTCCTTGAGCTACTAAATTGCACTGGAATAATCTGCCTGTATTATTTCCTGTCCTGTCAGAATGGATTTGCATTTTAAGTGCATGCTCAATGTTATGTCTAAATTGGAACTAATTGAGACAGGCAGGAACGTGGAAGTGCACTCTGGCCTCACTGGGGCTGACGTGGGGCTTGCCCATTTAGAGCCCTGCAGACAGATGGAGGGTCCTGGGGAACAGGGGGCACAGCCCTGCCCTATCTGTAGTTTGGCTGAACCTTGGCCAGGTCAATTCTCCTCTCTGAGCCCCGGCTTCCTAATCTGTAAGGGGAAAGAATTCAAACCAAATGAACTTTACAACTTCTCTCTGCTCAGAAATCACCAGGTTCTACCTTGGGAACCCCTTTCACCGCTTTGTTTCGCAATATGCAAATCAGCTGAATTTGGTAATTGGACAAAGCTGACAGGAGCAATTTAATAAACTTTGATAACATTGCACAAAGTAATTGTTCAATTATTTCAAATGGTTCAGTTCGGAAAGTACAGCGGGGGTGGGGGGGGTGGTCCTTAGAAATTACTTTTGCTTATTAATCATCTCGTCCGGTAGAAGCCAAATGAGAAAGAAGACTGTGTGGGGGTGTCTTTGTTTTAATTCTGATTAACTGTACTTTCATCTGAACATTTTTAAGCTGTGCTTTGGTCTTCCTCATATGGATGTTGACTGAGTTCTGTTATCAGGATTTTAATTAACACCAGGTTGAGAAGGGGAAGCCAGATGACATGTTATTACTTCTGTTTGATTTAAAGTCAACGCTGGGGACTCTTCTTCGAGGAGCTGTTGAAATTGTCTTATCTCATGCATTCCAAGGATGGCTGTTTCATGTAAATGTCATTTCTGCTGTCCAAAATGTTACAACACACGCCAGCACAATAGAACTACTGTCTTGTTCTAAGAGACACGAGGGAGCCAGCAAGCTTTTGATCAAAGGCACGATGCGAACATCAAAGTAATACCTCTTCTGTTAAATTCAGGAATCGAGACTCTGAATAAAGGAATGGAGACTCGGGCTTTATGATCACCTAGCCTACTATGCTGGGAAGTGCCTGAATTTCCAAGGCTTACTCCCTCTGCCAAAAACTGGCTGAAAGAGAGCACTTGGTGGTACAGGTACATTTATTGCCTCCTGTAGTCAGCGTGCATGTATCAGTGTGTATACCTTCATCTGCTCCTGCGTACGCTTCTCGTCTGGGACCAGAAAACAGAGGTAGCAGCTGAGAGCCTTTGGAGTAGGACAAAGCTTCGTTCAAATCTATACTTGCCCCCCTGCCCAGACCACCATTTCTTCACATTTTCTCATCTATAAAATGAAAAAAATATCTGATGCACAGTATATATATATATATATATATATATATATATATATACATATATATGCGCATTATGATATGTTCATACAGTGGGATAATTCACAGCAACAAGAAATGAAATATTGCTAAATACAACAAAGGAAATGAATGTCAAAAACATTATGTTGTGGGGCGCCTGGGTGGCTCAGTCGGTGGAGTGTCCGACTCTTGATTTCGGCTCAGGTCATGATCTCTGCATCCACAGTTCACGAGATCGAGCCCCGTGTCAGGCAAAGAGGCTGCTTGGGATCCTCTCTCTCTCTCCCCCTCTCTCTGTCCCCCTCTCTCTGTCCCCCCCCGCTCGTGTGCTTGCTCTCTCTCTCTTGCTCTCTCAAAAATAAATAAATAAACTTTTAAAAAAACATTATGTTGTGAGAAAGAAGCCAGACACTGAAAAGTATATACTGTAGTATTCTACTTATATGAAGTCCTAGAATAGAAGGTCAAAAACTACAGTCTAAGAAGTCAGAATAATGGCCACCTCATCAGGAGAACAGTGTTGGCCAGCAAGGGGTGTGGGAGAAACTGCTGAGGGGATACGGCGATGCCCTGTATCCTGATCAGGGCACTGGTTACACGAGAAGGTACATGTGAAAAGAGTAAACAAAATATACTCCATGAAATGTATACCTCATGTAAAAGACTGCACCAAAACCATCATAATGTGGGATGTACAGAATTTGGGGGAAGGGAAAACACAGAGAGTCCATGAAATGTAGCCATCGCCGTGGCTGAGTTAAGTAACGAATGACGACTACTGTTTATGTTGTTCTCATCATTAGTGTTAGCATTTTGGCGAAGTTACATCTGACCCAGAAATTGGGGTCTAAAGTTCAGCACATAAGGCAAAAAAAATCTATTAAAATTGTCCCCTGAGAATCCTATAAATTGTCCATAAACTACAGCTTGCCTCATTTGGTACAAACAGCCCTGCTCGGTCAAAGATGTTACTGTGTATAATGGATTCGGTAATGGGAGGGCGGCAACAAAGGGGGCTGGGTATAAGAAGCACACCTCTGTAGACAGCAGGATCACAACCAGGGGCCCGACCTGTAAGAGACGCACAGGCATCAAGACCAATGGCAGCATCATCACCACCTCTTGCTCGTGCCTAGAAATGGGCTCATCGAGAATGGCAGGTGTAATCACCAGACCAAGCAAACTGTTAATCACTCTTCTCTGTCCTCTGTCTCTCTGTCTGTGTGTTTGTGTCTGTCTCCCTATGTCTCTTTCTCTCACTCCCTGAATTTGCATTAGCTAAGCAAGCATAAATGCAACTTCACTGTACTGTATCTCCGTAATACTGAAGCACTGAATGTTCTGTCTGGCTCAAGGGGTCTCACCCGTCCCCAAATGGGAAGAGACAGGAAGTTAACATCAAAACCACCTGTGTATTATGTTACTTGCAAGTATAATAGTATAATAATGAATCATCTTACAAGCTTTACAAAGTCTCGGATACCCCTTTATAATAATCGATGCCTAAATCTGAGCAACCACGCTGACAAATGCATCTCGGATTCCAGCGCTCGCAGCAGACAGACCCGGTAAACAGCTGCCCACCACCACGCCCTTGAGCACTGCCCTACACGACAGAGCCCAAAGGGAACTAGAGAGAAGGAGCGTGATTACCGGAGAAATCTGGCTCTGGAGTGCCTCCGGCGCAGGCTGCCCTATGAATAAGAAGCAAGTAGGGGGCAGGGCCTGGTGCCGAAAGTGCTTGTACTTGGTAAAACTGGTGGGTTCTGACTCTGCTCTTAAGCTGTGCCCGACATCCCATTAACCCACTTGGAGAGCCTCAAGGGAGGTCCAGACAGGTGTTAAATTACCTTTCGTCACCCCACAGGTGTGGGAGATGTGCTGCAAAAGCACCTGTCACATCTCCCGAGGCAGGTGGCTCTGCCGGGGATTTTCTCTAAGCACGAGGATCCGGAAACCGTATCACTTTTGACTTAGAAATGACCTGGATCAAGGACCCAGGTTTCTAAGCAGGACAGAATGATAAAAATAAGCTCTGACAGCGTAGCCAGGTGAGAGAGAAGACTCTGAGGTGAGCTGTGGAGCTGGGAGAATGAATGCCATCCATTCTCTTACCCAATGGCCACTTATCACGCCCGATCACACACCCAGGCTGGCAGACAGCTGGGAGAATCAGAAAGTAATAATGATTATAAAAAAGAATCTGAAATAAATCACACCTATTCTCTAGGTGTTTAAGGCCTAGGTGAAAAGAAGGAAAATGTGAACATGACAAAGTAAAGTTCAAGGCCATCTAATTATTTTCCACAAGCCTACACTAGGTGTCCATCATGGACCAGGCATGGAGGACCCTCCGGAGAATCAGAATGAGTCTGATAAAGGGACACCTGCAGGGAGCCACATCCCAACAGAGGACGTGGATGATTAAACAAGGCACAACGCGAAGTAACGGGGAATAAGAGAGGTGTATCGAGAGTCTGCAGAAGCATGGAGACGTGAGCTCTAATTTATGTGTGGCTGTGTGCAGGAAACATTCACGTTCCGCCCTGTAGAATAAGTAGGACTTAGCCAGGGAGGCAAAGTAAGGAACAGGAAACCACATTCCAGGCACAGGGAACCACATACGCAAGGGCACAGCGACTGCGGAGTCCCCTGCAGAGCTGTGGGGGAAAGGCTGGAGTAGGAGGGCAGTGGGGCTGGAGGGGCAGGAGGGATGGGGAGAAGGGAGAGGTCAGCCCTGGCATCCGTGGGAGGTGTGGGCGGGAGGGTGAGAGGCAGGAGGTGAGGGCTCTGCAGCTGGAGAGGAAGAGCCGTGCTCCAGGGAGCTTCCGGAAAGCATCGGGAGCAGAGGAATCCTCCAACCCATTCCGTGATGGATTTCCAGTTCCCTGCAGACCTCTGGGCACTGACTTCCCGGGAACCTCAAGAAAAGTGTAGAATCCTTCCCCTGCATCCCGGCAAGCTCCCTGCTTCCTTTCCTCCCAGGTCACAAGCTGAAGACAAACGAACGACCTTTCGTCGCACACCTTCTGATTTTCCTGCGTACTTTTCCAACCACAGAAAATGTTCCTCATTGATGGGCCTGCTTTGTTCTTAAAAGAGTCAGGTCACCTTTTTCTTCAGAATCTTCAGAACAATTACAAACACATGAAAAGCTGTGTTTTTCCAACGAGGGGATAAAAAAGAAGGGGAAGATGTGGCTCTTGTCCTGGGGAAACGAACAAGCGGCTTTCTGTTCATCCCACGGAGAGGAGCAAAGTCTCTGGGCTGCACCAAACGAGGCCTGGAACAAATCCAGGGGCTCCCCCGTCTTCCTCAGGTGACTGGGGCTTGGGACTAATTTTCAAAATCATCAATCTCTAACCCAACAGAATTACTGGAAGTAGTTTCCCTTTCTTGTTACCTCATCTGATGACATTTGTCACTCACCACAGAAGACGAAATGTCACTTGCATGGCTCCCCAGTGTCTCCCTCTGTTAATCAAAAGGCCAAGGTGGCCAGAATGTGTCTTGTCCTCTTCCCAAAGGGCCTTAGTTTGGGTTCCTCCAGAAGCAGATCTTGAGGAAAAGACTCAAGTTCAAGAGTGTCATTTATGTACCACGTGATACATGTGCACATGGAAACCTGGAGCAGGTAAATGACTCCACAAAGGTCGTACCCATTATAAGAGCTAATACTCCTGTTTTTTATAGAAAAACTCAGTTGGATGGGATGCTATGAAACACATTTCCCACGGGAGGATTCTTTCTGTATAACACACACACCACAGTCACCACCACCACTACCAACAACAAAAACAACGAATCACAGGTGGAGAAGAAACAACCTCTCTGTTGCGAGGTCCACAAACCTACACTAATGACAAATGTCACAGTACCAAGCACCTCAATGTCGTGGAGATCGGAAGAGAGGGAGGACCACTCACTCCACTTCTTGACAGAGTATAGTGTTCCTGGGATGGCTTGGGATCCATCTGGAAGTCAAGCCCACAACCCACCTGGTTCCTCACAGCCTCTTCCACCCGTCACTGCACACCTAGCACGTGCTGGGCACTTCAAGTGTTATGCTGCTCAGCCGTGATGAAAGCCCTGGAAAGAAGAAAATGCTGTCTGTATTTGAAAACAATGTGTATTTGAAAAATATACAGTGTGTATTTGAAAAACAATGTGACTCATCAGCTAGCTGTGGAGTTGTGATGTGAGCCGAGACCCATGGGAGTCCATCCAAAGTGCCCCCTCTCAACCATACACATTATTCCTCATTTATAAGGAGCTGTCCTGGTGTTAGCCCTAACTGCCTCCTTCAGGCTAGAAATATGTACGGAGCATCTCCTTTGTGCTGGCCTCCAAAAGGCACATCCTTTGAAGAGGTTACCAGTGGGCAAATTATAAATAAGCTGTAAAACTCATGTAGAGTTCCTATGGAACCAGAACTGGACTTAGTTAGGTCCAGATGATCATCGAGCCTTAAAGTAGACATCACACAGGGCTGCCATTACTGTTCAAGCGTCTGTCTTTCTCACTCCGGGTGACAATCATATGAAAGTATTTTAAATTGGGGAAATATTGAGGTCAATCAATCCTCTTATTTGAGAGAGGGGAAAACTGTAGGTCACCAAGTGGATACGATCTGCCTACAGCCTCACATTGAGTCAATGACAGAGCCCAGAAGGTACTCAGGCCCGCTGACTCCCACTACAGTGCTCTTTCTGAAACCAGGATCTGGGCCACCTCAGGTAGCTCTTGACAGCTGCCTCGTCATGTCTACTTCCAAATGTGCTGCTCTGACCCATCCTTCAGACTTGCTTCCCCTCTCTCTGTCTGACCCACAGATACCCTCTCGTCTCCAGGCCTCCCAGGCAGCCCCTAATGCAGACTATCCCTTGATTTGGCTCATGGGTGGGTCTCATCCTGTTCAGTGACAACCAGGAAAACTAATGCCCATCAAGCATACATGGCATCCAGACCCTCTCAGTGGCCTGGCCAACAATCTCACTTCATGGGCCAAACAATTCTCACACCTATGAGACAGACTGACGGGGGGCAATGTATGCATAAGAAGCCACTTGTGAGATGTGTCACTTTCTAGGACTCTGCTGTGACGACTCTGGAATACACCTGGGCCATTTGATAAAAGGCAGATCTGTGGTGGCCTCGCCTGTCCTCTGGAATGAGAGACCATCCAAGCTCACCAGAGGTTCTCTTAAAATAAGAACAAACCTTCAACACTCAGTTGATGGGGGTAGTCAGCGGGAAAGGAAGGGCAGGGCAAGGAAGGGTGGGAAGAGAACAGAAGGGAGTTTTGCTCAAGATCTGTTGATTTTTAAAATCTTAATGACAAAATGGTTTTAAGGATATTTTTGGAATCTAAATGCTATGCACCAATTAACTTTTTTTCTTTGATGCTAACCAGGGGATTGGAGACTTTGAAGAGTTCTGGGGTTACTTTCCCCTAGACTTGTTGCAATGGGTTCTATAGGGGGTGGAAAGACTGAATTTCGATGGCTCTCCACAATGGGGCAGCATTGGATGGTGAGCTGTACACACGATAGGTGAAAGGAAGGATCTAGCGTCAAGGATTCAATCGCTGAGTGCTACTTCAGTGCTAGTCTTCTTGGGGAGAAATGCAGGATCAGAGACAGATGGAGGGAGGGCTTTTGGCCAGGAGGACAAGGAATTTGAACTTCATCCTGAAAGCAAAGGCAGGAGATGACTGTTTAACCAAGGGAACGTCATGGGCAAACGTGTTTTGGAAGGATTGCAATGTGGAGTGTATACAGGGACAAAATAGCCCAATGGTTAAGAACACTGGCTTTGAGGTCAGACCCAGCATGCATCAGTGCTATGACTCTGGGCAAGTTATTTAACCTCTCTAGACCTTTGGGGCTCATAAGTGAAATGAGCATATCAACACTATACCTGTCTCAGTGGCTTGAACTAAGTGGGACAATCTGTTTAAAGACCTGTAATGTGTGTGTGTGTGTGTGTGTGTGTGTGTGTGTGTGTGTGTGTGTGTCTTTAATAAATGGCCCCTATAATTTTCTGTGTTTTCTTCTAAGTCATACATGTAGAAACAGAAACTGGGAGAGGCTGCCTCTCAACCACTGTCCCCAAGGCCAAAACTGTGTTAGTCACACTTCTTTTGGAAGCCACTCCCCTGCCTACAGTTTAGCTCTGTGTTCTGAGTGGAAACTGTTGTCTTCCCAACCCTACCTCTCTAGGCAGTGATTGGTCTGGAGCTTGAGCATGTGACCCAAGTCTGACCAATCAGAGTCCTGTCCCCAGGAAAAGTAAACTGATGCTGACAGAAGATCCCCTTTTCTTCTCACTACTGAAACTGTTGAGATATGCGTCTGGAATCTGCAGGTGACCCTGTAGGTATGGAGGGAATTTACAGGGAGAGAATTAGGCTAAAAACAAAGATGAGATATAGAGGGATAGTCCTTGGGGCGTCTGAAAACCTATTGCCCATTCCTGGGCTCCATGGACTTGTCCTGGCTTTGTGTAGTCTGATTCTTCATCTTGTTCTTGATTCTATGAGCTATCTTAATTTGCCTTCCAACAAACATCTTCCAAAAAACACTATTTTTTGCCTAAGCCAGTTCAAGTATGGCATCCATGATGTGTTACCAAGCCCCCTGATTTAATGTGACCATTGACTGATCTTGGCTTCAGCACATTCTCTTAGAGCTCTGGAATTACCCAAATTTTTCCCCAACCCATCTCCAACAAATATTTTGTTTCTTCATGATTTGGGGTACATTAATCTATAAAGACAAAAACATATTTTAAAAAGTCAAGTTTCATTGTACATTTAGTGAACCACCTTTATTAAAAAGACTAACATGACACAAAATTAACTCTGTCCCAGGAAACTCAGGACACATTGTCAGAACCCCCCTCCTCCCTGTTGATCAACCCACTTAGGTGCAGTAAATCTCCAGAGGTTGATAAACATCGAATATTCTACACTTGTATTTATTGTCCATTCTAAAATTGACATTTCCCATTGCACATTTAATCACAGATTGCTTTGTTAAGCATTTTCCCTGTTCAGAGGAGCACATCAGAAATTGATTCCCTGATAGAACGAGGTAGGGGATGAAGCACAAATTCAACTACAAGCATTTGGAGTTCTCCTGTCCTGTCGCCTTTGTGGTTTGGACACTTCATTCCCCAAAGTGAAAGGTAAGGGCTTTAAGACAGAAAACCAATTGGGTTGCTGGAATCCAATCAACGGCCATGTCCCAGGGCAAAGGACCAGTCCAAAGTGGCCACCATCCATCTCTCAGTACCTCCCAAATGCTACAGCCCACCCAGGTCAGATTCAAGGAGGCTAGTTCTCTTTGTTCCCAATGAGCGTGAGGCTGACGGGTAAAAAAAAAAAAAAAAAAAAAAAGTTGCACCAGGGGCAGAGGAAATGAAATTGAATTCAAGTTGGAGGTTATTTGTCTTCCCTGTGACCTGCAATGGTCTCAAGTGATAGCCCAAGTGGCAATGCTCAAACTCACATGTGTGAGTCAATTACTGGGTACTTGCGTTTAAAAACTGTTCTGATGTGTTAAGTTTAAAACGGCTCAAATATATCGAACAGAAAGAAAAAGAAGAGGGAACCAAGCCCCTTTAGGGATTTTGTTTGAATCTACAAAAAGGCTGGACTGAAACCTGCAGAGTATTTATAAAGAAGCTGTAAAATCTTTTATTCATTTGAAAGGAGTTGGAAAGAGACACAGGAAGTAGGCAGGAGAGGCCAAGCAGCAGCGTGGCAGAATGGGGAGCCAGCAGAGACAACTTTGTGATGTTGGCAAAAAAGCTTTTCCTAAAATTGGGAGGAAGTTCCCATTGCCATCGTTCATGTCCTGGACAGAAGATTTGGGTGAGAATCCCACGTCCACCACTAGCTAGTTCTAGAAAATGTCACTTCCACTCTGTGAACCTCAGTTTTCTTACCTATGAAACGGAAATAAATTCCATATACAGGGTTTTGTAAGGACTCTAATGCTGTAATAGATGTGGAAGTCCTTTATAAGCTGTTGAAAGCCACACAGATGCTAGTTGTACTTACAAATGGTTTAATTTTTTTTTAAGTTTATTTATTTATTTTGAGAGAGAGAGAGCACAAGCAGGTGAGGGACAGAGAGAAAGGGAGAGACAGAGAATCCCAAACAGGCTCTGCACTGTCAGCACAGAGCCCGATGCGGGGCTTGAACTCACGGACCATGAGATCATGACCTGAGCCAAAATCAAGAGCCAGACGCTTAACCATCTAAGCCACCCAGGTGCCCCATATTTAACACTGGTTTAATCTGAGCCAGAGTATACCACACATGAAAGGGAAATCCTGACAAAGAGTCCAAGGGCAAAATTCAGATCAGAATAGCCAAGACTAGAAAAGATAAGGTCCAGTCAAAAAGCAATTTCCATTAAAGAGCCATTTGTAAAAGGCCTAAAGCGGTTAGTCTTGTTTCCAATTCTTAAGCCTACAAGCCCACCCATAAGCTTGCCTTAGCTGAATAGGGCAAGTGGTTTACATGAGCTGACCAACTAAGAGTGATTTCTCAGTTTTAATGCAAGTTCTAATTATGCTAGGAGATCTCTGTAGCTAGAGCCAGTGGGAGCTCTCCAGAGAGCCATCCCCAATTATTCTGCCTCTTGTGCTTCTCCTCACTAGCACTTCCTAGTGACATGTTCCTGAATTGCAGGCATAACGTGAATCAGCCATGGCAGCCTCACAAGCAGTGCTTCTGAATCTTAGCTGCATGCTGGGATCACCTGCAAATCTTAAAAATTATGGATGCCTTAAATCCACCTCCAGAGATCACTATCTAATCAGTTTGGTGTCTCTTGGCCATTGGAATGTTGAAAAGCTTCATATAGTCAGGTTCAAGAACCACCGCTCTAGAGCAGACATAAGCAAAATTCTTCTGTAAAGAACCAGATAATAAATTTTTAAGGCTTTTCAGGTCATATGGTGGTCTCTGTCACAACTACTCAACTGCTGCACTCTTTTAGCTTGAGAGCACCAGAGACAATATATAAACAAATGGGCATGGCTGTGTTCCAAAAATCTTTACTTAGAAAATAAGTAGCAGACCATAGTTTGCCAACTCTTATTCTAGAGATTTGTTACATAAAGTGAGGTCTGAGGACCGGAAGCACGGACAGTACCTGGGAACTTATTAGAAATGCAGAAGCAGGGCACCTTGGGTGGCTCAGTCAGTTAAGCATCTGACCTCGGCTCAGGTCATGATCTCACAGTTCGTGGGTTCGAGCCCCAAGTTGGGCTCTGTGCTGGCAGTTCAGAGCCTGGAGCCTGCTTCAGATTCTGTGTCTCCCTCTCTCTCTGCCCCTCCCCTGATTGTGCTCTATCTCTCTCTCAAACATAAATAAATATTAAAAAAAGAAGAAGAAATGCAAAAGCCCAGGCCTCAACAAGATCCCTCTGGTGATGTGGATGCACGTTCAAGTTTGTGAGGCACCACTCCGGAGGCGACACTTTGTGAATCCAGCCCCGCCAGCATCACAGAACCAAGGTGGAGGGTTCCCATCGCTGTCAGCGTCTCCTTTGCCTGTCACCTCTATCAGCCCGGCTGTCTCCCAGCTGCCACATTTCTGTAGCTTCTTCTCCTTGGTGATTCAGACAACCTGAGCAGCTGTCTGGGTTTGATTATGGTGTTTCCAAAGGGTCAGTGGAACCACACACTGAGTTTCTATTTTTCATAATAATACATGGAGAGGATGTGGCTGTGGAGCCATAGCAGGTGATATACCTCTGCTCTCAGGAACTATCCATTTAAACTTGTCAAATGTCTCAGAACTCCCCAAATGCCCCATGCTGCTCCAAGTCTTTGTGTCTTATATATGGTACCGTGCTTGCTACAAGACTCTTGTGGGTCATCTTGCCACCAGGCAAATTTATCTAACCTGAAAACAACTGACATGGGTGAGACCTTCTGCCCCCACTCCCATTCCGATTTAATCACTTCTTCCCCAGGCCAGCCCCATGCCCTGTACCCACCTTTGCTCTTACCCTTAGCACACTGACGGTAATAATGAGCTCGCCAGTCTGTCTCTGCAACCGATGCTGAGCCCCTCTGGGCCGAGCAGCACTCCCTTCTGCATGCACGTGCCTAGGACTGGGCTTTCGTGTGATAAACGACATTCGTTTCAATCTAATTGAGCTGAAAGTGAGTCAACATTTCTTTTGTTAACTGGCAGGCTAACCTAATCACCACAAAACCCGTTTAATGATTAAATACTTAATAATAGCTCACAAAAAAATACTGCTCTCCAGAACAAACTTTGGGAAACATTGCCTCTTCTGGCCCAGATCAGATCCAAGCTTGTAAAAATCCCTCGAATATGAATTCTGGCTCTGGCTCTTGCCTAGCAATGAGGAGGAGGTGGGAGAGGGACTGATAGGATAAATTTGGTTCCTATCCTCCTGAGCCATCTTTCCTGAAAGATGGTTGCAGGACTGTCTCAGGGGCAATTATTAAGGAATTAGAATTCCCACCTGACAGAGGAGAAAGTTGGATTCGTGTATTTAGGATTTGCCATCAACTTAGTGGCACAGCCAGGGCCAGAATCCAAGTCTCTCGGCATTGGTCCCAGATGCTGTCCAACAGAGCAAGGCAGACTCCTTTACGAGGACTTTCTCAGGAGGTCACCATTTGTCACCATGTCCTTTCTCCCACCTGGCCCACCTACACCATAACCGGGTGGGAGGGTAGAGACAGAAGGCACCAGTTTGGACCCTCGGGAGAACCTCACATCTAGATCCAGAACCCCAGACTGTTGAACAATGAGATGTCTTTCCATTACAGACTTGAATCCAACGTTCAGCTCAATCAGAGATCGGTCCAAAATGCTCATCTGTCTCATCCCTGGGTCTGTCTGGAGCTGACATTTTGATGAGGATTCCACCCAAGAATCCTGCCATTTGGGCAAAGCTGCCCAGTCTGGACAGAATCTTGGCAGGAAATGTGGCATTGGGGCCCATACCCCTGACTCCCTGCCCAGTCTTCTCTCTGGCCAGTGCTCTGGGCAGCACCCCCACTCTTGCGTATGCAATGCCCCCACAGGATAGTCAAGATTTGTGCACAAGCACATGAACACCTGGGTGCATTCCCACATGTGTGTACAAAGGCAAGTCCCGACTATTTTTCCTACCACATCCTATCATGAAACCACTTGAGGTAAGTGAGGAAGGAGCCAGATCGTGCTCTGCCTGCCTTTGGCATCGCCTTCCCCGGACTTCGCCAAAAATGAGAAGCCCACGCTAAGCCATGAAGTGGCACTGAGAAAGCCTCCTCTCCATTCTGGGCTCCGGTTACCATGTCTCTAAAAGGAGTGTGTTGGACTTGAAAGCAGTAACGGCTGATATCGATTTGCACTTGCTGTGCGCTTGCTGCTTCATGCGTATTATCTCACTTGACCACGACAACGAGGCCGTCCTACAAATGGGAACCCCTGAGTGGATCAGGCTGCGGTTGCCCCAGGGGCAGATCCTGAGACAAAAGTTGAAGGGCCATAGTTGGCTTGGGAGGTGATCCTAGGAAATATGAGTCAGACAGTGGGGAGGTGACACAGGAAATGGGCCGGCGGTGATAAAGGGTGTGCGGTTAAGCCGACTCCACAGTGGTGACTGGATCAATCCGACAGGAAAACTCTGGGAAGTGGGCAGACCGTCCCTGGCAAATGAGCCCACCTGAGAGACTAGATTCGATTGAACTGTATGAAATTGACACCATTCAATCATTTTTGACCTGGAGAAATGGCAATGTCATTGGTTCAACATAACATTAATTCCAAGAGTTGTTGGTTGAAGGCTGCCAGACAGGGGAAGGGAAGTATGCGTCTCGTGGCACTTCCGTCCTTCCCTACACCCCACAGCAGCTTTCCCAAGCTCTGGGGGAAATCTGTTGGGCCGAGAGATGCAGTTACTGGAAGTGGGGAGGGAACACACTGAACACTGTTGGCCCCTGAGTGGGTCCGATAGCCCATGCCGTACTGACCTGGAGAACCAGGATACAAACAGGATTCAAAGCCAGGCAGTCTGTCTCTCCAGCTCCTGTATCTAACCCACACGCTGCCTCCACTCAATTTCTAAGACTTCAGCATTTCCCTGAATTACACAGTCCTATGCTTCTAAGATTCCAGAAGTCTTCAACTCCAAAAGCTACAACTCAAAGAAAAAAATGTCTTCAACAGCAGGAAAAGACGAGCCAGTTGGCCATGGAAGTTCCACGGGCACTGGTCAAGTGCACACGATGTTCCAGATTCCCCACTGGGCTCAAAGGATACATGCTGAGGAACACTGCACAGAGAAGATGGAGTAATCCCAGTACATGAGAGCAGTGCTAAGAGGGTGCTGGAGGCTGGGGGACCACGTGGCCTTCGGGGGCGGGAAGTGGGAGACCTCCCACATTAGCGTGCACAGCCTGAGCTAGAAACCGCAAAGCCGGCTCATGCCCGTGCACCTCCCTCTGAACAGCAATTCCAAGGGTACAACAAATGTGCTTTGTAGAACAGGTGATTTACAGAGTTGCTCAAGACCCCAATTCTTTAAATGTTGTCCATGAACTTATGTTTCAAACTTTTAGGAATGAGTTATGACATACCACCCTGAAAATTCAATTACCTCAGCAAGGCATTTGGCATAAATCAAAGATATATATAGCTTGGTGAAGCATTAGAGATTATCCACAGATTGGAAGCGACTTGCCCAAGGTCACACTGCAGACGCTAGGGTCCACTGAGATAGATCAGCAAGCCATAACTTTTGCCCGTATTGGCATTGTTGGGAAACAGAACACCGCCTTTCCAATGGATGCCCTCCATCTCTATCAGAACAGAGTACAGAAAAGCCTTGGACAGGGACTCAGAGAACCTGACCTACACTCTTGAGTTCCCCCCCACACTGGGTCATTGCGACCACCCCCTGACAATTACATGAGCTGCTGTCTGAAGACGTCAGCTTAGTAAGTGGTACACAGTCCTACAGATGCAGGGTGATTAATCATGTTTACTATTCATTATTCGGGGATATCCTTGTTTATTGTGCCTGGAACGGTGACAGCTAACTTGTTTCCTGTTTGTAACATTTTTGTTAAATTTAGTAACATTTAACAAACTTTTGTTCTACTTAATAAAGTATATTTTAAAAATTCAAACACCACAGAGAGTATAAAATGAAAAGTAAAAGATCCCCCAAAGCAACCTCTGTTAATAAAACAGCTTCTTATAGACCCTTCCAGATGTCTATTTCTGCATATAAGTGGGGGGGGGGGAGGTGTGTATGTGTGTTTTCCATTGTCCCGCACCTTGCTTTTTTATCTTCATGTAACATACACCTCAGACAGGGTCATACAGCAGTATGTGTAGATTTAATTCATTCTTTTTCTAGGTGGAAAGAGTTCCATTAACGGATACACCAGAAATTATTTAACCAGACCTCTGTTGATGGTCATTTGTGGTCCTGTTGGGGATTCTCTCCTGTTACAACAGAATGGCCAGAAGTAAGTACCTCATTCAAGCTGTTAACAGCATGGCCGGGAGAACCGCCCCAGGACGTGCTCTTAGACCTGAAATTGCTGGATCAGATGCCACGTGCATCGGAAGGCTTTAACGATGTGGCTGGAGGTCCCCCTGGGAGCCCCCCCACATGCCTTCCTCTCATTCACTTATATCCCAGCGGCCCTTTGTCCCAGGCTCTAGTCAACCCTGGAAAAGAGAAAACTTTTTTAGTATTTGCCAATCAGAAAAGGGAAAAATGGGATCTTGTTACTATTTTGACTTGTATCTCATTTATTATGACTGATGGTTGATGTCTTCTCACATGTTCATTGGCAATTTATTGCGTGATTGTTTTCTTTAGAAGAAGATGGGGGGAGGGACGCCCAGGTGGCTCAGTGGGTTAAGTGTCCGACTTTGGCTCAGGTCATGATCTCGCGGTTCATGGGTTTGAACCCCACATCGGGCTCTCTGCTGTCAGCACAGAGCCGGCTTCAGATCCTCTGCCTCCCCCACCTCCACCCCTCTCGTTCTCTGTCTCTGTCTCTCTCTCAAAATAAAGTAATAAACCTTAAAAAGAAGAAGAAGATGAAATCGTGCACACTTGCTGGATAGAGATAGAGACTGAGATGAACCAGAAGTTCCCTCATTAACTGTGTGTTTAGAACCCCTACCCATATTTTAAACTTTTTAAAATTCCATATCAATCTCACAACCCTATTATAAATTCAGAAAAGCCATCTTGGGTGGAATGCCACAAACTTTTTTTGTTGTTGTTCTGATTCACTTTTCATTTTATTCCTTGGTTGTGTTTTGCTATGGATTTTTTTTAATCTATAAAATAACCTTCTAACTGATCCTCCCATTTCTACTCTTGCCGCAGCTGTGACCTTTTAAAAAACTGAAGTGAGTACGTCGCTTCCTTGCTTGAAACCCTCTTGGTGTTTTCCATCGTCCTTAGAACACATCCACAGTTTGTGGTGACCTAAGGCACCATTGCCCATCTGGAAGCTGCCTGCTGCTCCTGCCTCACACCACACCCTCCCCCTCACTCCAAGCACACCTGAGCTCCTTCCATTAAGCTTCCTTGCCTTCTGGGATGTTCTTTCCTCCTGTCTCCAGCTAGCTAGCTGAGGAAGTCATTCCCATTCTCCAAGGCCACAGTTTAAACATCACATGCTCGGAAAGACTTCTGTGACCCCTGACTGAAGGGGGGCCCTTCCTCTGCTATTCTAGATCTCAGCTTCTTGTCTGCCTCTGCGGTAGTATCTAGCACAATGTATCGGTACGTATGTATCAGCTTCCATCTGTTCTCCCCACAAGCTCCATGAAGGCAGGACCTTGTCTGTCTTATTCACCATTGCATGCCGAGCGTCTCCATCAGTGCCTGAAACACTGTGGGTCCTCACCAGATATTTATTTAATGCATGAATTAATGTGTACTCAGATTTATCATTCCCTTCTTGAACAGGTTTTCATTTTTCTGGGCAGCTTGGAAAGGTACTTAACTATTGTTTCATTTTCAAGGTTAAAGTCGTTCTTGAGACTCATATATATCGAGGACCTTCTCTGTTCCGGGCCCTGTCTGTAGGTACAGTGAACGAGAACAAGACGACAAGACAGCAACTCTTCCAAGAGCTCAAATCCCAGTGTGGGACTGATGGGCCCATCCCAAAACTCAGAGGAATAAATGATGTTAGAAGATGGCAAGAGGTAAGCAGGAAAAAAAAGCAGGATTATGTAAAGAGGATGGGAGGTGGGGGGAGGGGTGTCTCGTGAGAAAGGTGGAAGCCGGAGAAGAGTGTGCAGGCAGGAGGACAGCAGGTGCGGTCTCTGAGCAGGAAGGAGCTTCTGAGCCCCCAGCACGGGGAGATTCGGAGATTCGATCAGGGCCTCCTGAGAGAAGTGGGCAGGGCCTTGCCGGTGGGGCGCATCCTAGAAGTGGGCGGGCCCCCCCTGCAGGGTATCCGCGGTACAGCATGGGGCGCTCTTCCTGAGAAGGGCAGCCACTGTCCGGCTCTAAACCAGGGAGCGGCACCATCTCACTTCAGTGTCTGAAAGACTACCCTCTGATCCATCTAGAAGCTTTTTTAGTGAAGGAAACAAAGAAACAGGAACATCGCTTTGTAACTTTTTTTTTTTTTTCAAAATGACCGGTCAGTTGTCTCATTTATTAAACGATCCACCCTCCCTTCCCTAAAATTTAAATTAAAATGCTTCTGGGGCGCCTGGGTGGCTCAGTCAGTTAAGCGTCCGACTTCGGCTCAGGTCATGATCTCACAGTCCGTGGGTTCGAGCCCCGCGTCGGGCTCTGTGCTGACAGCTCAGAGCCTGGAGCCTGTTTCGGATTCTGTGTCTCCCTCTTTCTCTGACCCTCCCTGTTCATGCTCTCGCTCTCTCTCTCTCTCTCTCTCTCTCTCTCTCTCTGTCTCAAAAATAAATAAATGTTAAAAAAAATAATAAAAATAAATAAATAAAATAAATTAAAATGCTTCTTTTAACATATACTAAAACTCCCTTGGATATTTGGGGTGGAGGGCACTTCATTCTGTTCATTTGTTTCCTGAAACCAAACATTTTGAATTTTGTAGCTTCATGATACATTTTAAGATCTGCTGGTATTAGTCTCCCTGTATTACTTTTTATTGAATACTCCCTGTATTTTTTTTACAGAATTTCCCTATTTTTGCACACTTCTTTTTTCCTAGGTGACTTTTGAATCCTTTTGTCAAATTGTGAAACCGCAACCCTCTTAGTGTCTTAATTGAGATTCATTAGGCTTGTGGATTAACTTATTAATTATATTAAAGAGAAGTTACATCTTTCCAATATTGCAATTTTCTAATAAACATAATGTATATCTACTTGTTCCCATAGTGTTTTCAGCTTTTTATACACCAATTTAACAGCTATTGATTAATTAAAATAACTTCTATAATTTGCTTGCCAAAAAACTCATTAAAGAAATTTGGAAAACAGAAACACGAAAGAAAATACAGAGGCAAATAAAAATCCCATATAATTGCATCTCACATAGAATCCACTGTAACAGTCTGTTGTGTGTGCCGGGCACACGTTGACATGTGTGCTGGCCATTACTCTGCAGCATATTTAGTGTTACATTGTTTACAAATGAAGCTTCACATGTCATCCCATGATAGTAGAAATTCTCTAAAGTACAATGATAACTGCCAACATTATACTACATAAACGTACTACAATTCATTCAACCAGTCTTCAAATGTTAAACATTTCAGGAATTTTTCTTTTTCTTTTTTTTTTTTTTTTGGTAACATTTTCTTCTAAGTGGCACTAAATGAACAAACACACTACAATGAACAAACACACTTTTAAAGAGGTATTTGTTCACGTTGTTTCTTTTCTTTTTTAATGTTTATTTTTGAGAGAGAAACAGAGTGTGAGCGGGGGAGGGGCAGTGAGAGGGGGAGACACAGAATCCCAAGCAGGCTCCAGGGTCTGAGCTGTCAGCACAGAGCCCGACGTGGGGTTCGAACTCATGAGCCACAAGATCATGAACCTGTGCCAAAGTTGGACACTTAGACTAAGTGTCCCAGGCGCCCCTCTCCTGGTTATTTCTTAAAGATGGTTTCTCTGACTTGCCCTGTGGGGTCACATCCTTTGCTAGCTTTTCCTCTGACATGGAAGACATTTTTTTATAATAAAAGATTTGTCTGCCAAAGGTATGATAAGTCTACTTAGTTTGTCGTTGGCTTTTTAATTGTATAGAATATTGAATGGGGGGAGGGTTGAACTTCTTTAATATTTGGGGGACTTGGTAAAAGACGAGGAGCTATCTAACTTGATTTTCCTTCCAAATAGCCAATTGAATGTGTTGAACTGTGTGCTCTTATGGTCTTCATTCTATGGCCTCGGTCTGCACCCGGTTCTGGTTTACATAGGACTATCTATTCTACTGCAGTGATCTGCCAGCTGATTCTTACACCAGGGCCCAACTCTTCAATCACTAGTTTCATAATGCATTCCCACCACCCCAAGGTAAGAATCCCCTTGTTGTTCTCCCTTTTTTTAAAATGCTCTACTTCTGAACCAGAATAAGAAGCAGCCTCAAATGAAGAGCAAGAAGCCGGTACGTGTTGGCTGATATGCTCACATGAGAATTAATTCCATGCTGAGGGCACGCTACCTGGGCCGAAATGGAAGAGCTGAGAAGGAACGCCTGTATCCTGACTGCTCACCTCCCCGAACCACAGGAGCTCGGTGAAAACTACAGTTCCCGAAATGCGCTACTCCAGGCCTCTGCTGGATCCCCCGCCTCCTACTACACTGTGATCTGTGATTGGGGGCCACGTTTACCAGGACAGGAGCCCCTCCATCAGGCCCCAGACAGCAGCCGGGGGAAGTGCCGGGGGCATGGCCGAGAGAACGGAGTGAGCAGAAAGGTGCTCTGAGGCCTCAAATGCAGAAGCCCTGTGTAGTGAGTCGGATGTCCAGTTCTTGGGGTCGCTGGGACCCTGGCCCTCTTCAAGAATCCTGCAGAGGAGAGACCCCAGATCTACCTCCCTTCCTTTAAACTGATGAATATATTCAGATTAGAAAGGCAGGACACACTTGGGCCTCTCACAGCAAGCTGCACGCTGCCCCTGTGGGGACCACCCCCAGATGCCTCAGACAGTGGCCGCCAGCCAGCCCGGGCTCCCGGTCCGGATGCACCACTTTGCTCCCTCTACTACTTCAGACGTATTTCTGAAGGACCTCGGAAGACACGAGTGAGAACTGCTTGCAAGATCCACTTGGGATGAGAAGTCACCAAGTATTCGTTTAATAGGTAAATGTAATAAATATAAAATACTATCTTTTGACACTGAGTTTTATTAGATAGCCACAATTTTCTCTGTGTGCTGTTGAAAGCTCTTGCTTGGTGCTACAAAACCCACGGAAGAGAGAAAGAGGGGATGGCAGTGGCTATGAGGCTTAGGATAGATTCTGTAGCCCATGATCTCAAAGCCACATCACCTGGTCCCCAGAGGTCTCCCTGGGGGGTGACCACAGAGGCCCTGCTGAGAATAAGAAGCTGGTAGTTTTGTTCCCATTCGCCAGGCTTCCCTGGGAGCCTTCCTCCCTCCCGTGGGGACCTCACGGGGATTAGGGAGGCTCTTCATGACTATCCGGGGTCCTCTGGCCATAACCACATGACAATCATAGGCAGGATCTCCCGCCCAGCCCCCCCCCCAAATCCCATTCCCTTAGTTATTTAAACACTAACCTAGAAACTTCTTTCTGTGAAGCATTTGGCAGCTGTAATTAAAGTCTCAAGTCAACTGACCTTACAAAACAGAGATTATCCAAGTGAGCCTGACCCAAATAGCTGAGCATTTAAAGGCAGGGAGTTTTCTCTGGCTGGTGACACAAGAAGAAGTCAAATCGGTTCAAAGCACAAAGCAGGATTTGATGTGCCTTTGCTGGTTCGAAGAAGGAGGTGGGCACATGAGAAGAAATGCCAACAGCCCGAAGTTGTTCTGAGAGGGCCCTCGAGTGATGGCCGGCATGGAAACAGGACCCCAATCCCCACCCACAAGGAACCGAGTTCTGCCAATACCCTATTTGCACTTGCCAGCAGCTTTCTCCCCAGAGATCCTGGGCTCCACCCAGCCATCACCTTGAAATCAGCCTTGTAGAACCCTGAGCAGAGAGCCAGCCACACTGGGCCAAACTTTTAACCTCCAGACCATGAGCTAATAAATGGGTGTCATTTCAAGCCACTGTGAAGCCACAGAAAACTAATACAGCATCCAGTGGCAATAAAATGCACCTCCCACCCCAGCCCTCGCTGTGCTAAGCTGGGCAGCCAGGATTAGAGCCCCACCCTGTATGCATCTTTGCAGGAAATTCCCTGTCAAAGATCAAAAGTTGGCTCAGCAGGGTTCATGAAAGGAAAACCAATTGCTCCCTGCCTGGCTCTGTGCCCCTCGATCTGAGGGGAAAGGGAGAAAGATCTGCCCATATAATAGTGTCCCTGGCAGCAGGGACAGCAGGGCAGCAAGCGTGACCCATTAACACATCAAGAGGATGCCAGGGGACAGCATCACTAAAGCCCCACTTTGATTTTTCCAGGCATGAGGGGGTGGAAGCCGGCAACAGAGGCTGTGTTCTGAATCCAAAGCCATCTATTTCTATGCCTTCAAAAGGGAAAATCATCTGAGCCCTCACAAGGGGAAGAAAAGAGAAGATGGATGGAATGAAAGTCTGCGCAGCCAGGCAGCCGCAAAGAGGAAGCGTGGGACCGGGGATGTGGGTCAGGGGACCCCAAGGACCGCCACCAGAATGTTAAATGTTCGCCCCCACCACCACCACCGCAGACCCAACAATTGGAGATTTAGGCATATTCAAGTTTTGTAAGCCTCAATTAGCCCTTGTAAGAGCTTATCTTCTTTCCCCCCAATTGACTTTAATCAAGAGCTTCAGAAGCTGGGAAATATTTTAAGTTAATCAGGCCCTTAATGCGGGCCCCTGGGGAATGCTGCAGACCTGTTCCTCCTCCCGTTTGCCACACTGGGCCCCCGTCTTTCCCTCCTCTCCCTTCCCCCCAGGGTGTCTGTGAAATGCTTGGCAAACTTGTCTCTCAAATGAAAGGGAGACTGAGGGAGAAGGGAACCGTTGAAAGGACACAGGACGGCAGAATCCTATCGTCGTCTTCCACCAGGGGCAGGCAAGTGGTCTTTCCAACAGCAGACTTTTTCACATGCCCTACCAAAAAAGTTGAAGATGTTCACTGAACACCCAGCTCGGTTCCAAGGACGCCCAGCACCGTGACCTCGTGTCTGAACCCCAACTAGGAACCCGAGGTCTGATGAGATGATAAATATCTGAATGCCAATAATAATCACTAACGCTGATGGCGCTCACCATGTGCCCAGTGCTGATCTGCATATGCAAATTCACTGGCTGCTCAACCAGTCCTTTACTATCAACATGATTATCGCTCCCATTTTACAGACAATGAAACTGTGCCCTGCAGAGGCTAAGGAACCCACCCCTAGGAGATCTTTCTGGCACATGTTCTACTGTGCTGTGAATCTGGGGCCACGCAGAAATCCCAAGCAGACGTTTCACACGCTGGCAGTCCACGCAGGGAGCTGAGCTAGTCGCGTGAGATGAGGGATGAGGCTCTCGGGCTCCAGAAAAGGGCAGGCAGGGGTCAAACACACCTCCATATCTCAGGTCAGGGTGCCCACAAGCAGACCCGGAGATGGGAATTTGTGTGCAAGAGATTTATTAAAGGAAAAGGAAAAGAAACGGCTGAGCCAGAGGAGAAAGAAGAACAGAGAAAGGGAAGAAGCCAAGCAAAGGTATGAGTTCAGGGTTCTCTGGAGCACAAATCACACCTCAGGGTCTGTCCTGCCTCCAGGCAGGGAGCTGGCCCTTCAGACTCCAGCCCTGGTTGCCCATCGACTGCAGGCTGCCCAGGAGGCAGTGGGATTTCCAGGCCCCTGTAGTCCAGGGGAAGACCTCCTGGGACAGTCACCGATACAACGGTTAGAGACACAACACGTGGAGCTGGGTACCAGACAGGCAGATCCCCCCCCACCTCGGTAAGGGGGATCTGAGGGGCTCTGGGCAAGCCCCATCCACTACAATCTATCTGAATCTTGAGGCTTCTAACTGTGCTGCTTCAGGAAAGTTGCTTGACCTCTCTGAGTCCCAGATCTACATCCATGAAATAGGAAAAAAGATTCTATTTCCTCTCTCACAGAGTTACCATGGGGATTCGATTCAATACAATGAGCACGCACGGTCTAAAATCAGCATGGCTGCTCTGGGATGCAGCGTCACACCAATTGCAATAAAATTACCACGAAGACACAGGAAGAGACAAAAATCCACTGAAGAGTCATGAGTAACTCACAAAGCCCTGCAAATGCTCTCCTGAGGACCAGCCCCCATCCTCCTCTGCCAATGAAGAGGATGTTTGGTACCAAGCCCTTGGGCTGTGACCACAGAGCCGGCCACAAACCCACCCACTTCTGCCCGGAAAACAATCTCCTTGGAAAGAGTCGAGAGCTGTCCCCAAGCAAAGCCAACTACCCCACTGCACATCAAGCATCTGGGACCTGCGTCTCTGTTACCATCCAGAAGACAGCCCTGGCAAAGTTTGAGAGAGGGCGCCATCTGAAAGGGGGATGCAGAGAAGTAGGTCCGGGGGCCTCTGCTGGAGCTCTCTAATCTAGCTCCATTCTTCTAGCTCTCTGATCAAGTGGCTCTGCTCACACTTCAGCTCACCTTCCAGAAACCCAGCTCTATCGAGCAGACATGTAAAAGCCGACAACTGAGTAGTCTTATCAAATTTTCACAGCTAAGTTGTTCAGTTGCATGGGAAATTGTTCGTGTCTGTAAAAAGAAGAAGAAAGTGTCCGGCCCAAAGGCCTCAGGTGGGCTGGGGTTGCTGAAGGCAGTCCCCCAGGATGGCTGGAAAGTGCAGGTCTGGCTGAACTCCAAGTGGGGGTCTCCTTGAGTCCTCAAAGGGCCCAGCAGGTCTTGTCTTGACTAAACATCCAGGAAGCAAGGAGCAGCAGACATTAGCTGACTTCTCTGAGGTCCCTTAGGGGGCCCTGCACTTGCAGACAGCAGGCAGAGTGCCCGAGCACAAGGCCCCACCGCTGAGCAGCCGGAGGAAATGGGGGAAGTCACGCACATAAC
The DNA here is from genome assembly GCF_028018385.1 of Neofelis nebulosa. Taxonomy (NCBI): domain Eukaryota; kingdom Metazoa; phylum Chordata; class Mammalia; order Carnivora; family Felidae; genus Neofelis; species Neofelis nebulosa. The sequence goes on from NC_080798.1 coordinate 42,253,242, forward strand.
CCGAGCCTCAGTTTACCTATTCCACCTAGCCAGAACAAGGACAGAAACCTGACACCTGGGGCCTCTCCTTAGTGCTTTCTTGAGCACCACTTCTCAGACAGAATTCTCCACTGCAGCTGCGTTTGAACACAGCTTCTACTCTGGACTGCTGAGCAGTCTGGTTTAGATATCCTACCCTGACAGGGACGCCTTCCTTCCTGCCCAGGATGGCAGGCCCTCCTGACCGTTACAGAGGTTCTCATGCTAAGCCTCCGAGTCAGCACGTGACCATTGGAAGCCGTAGCCCTGTTGCAATAAAACATTCTTGTGGTTGCTGGAAGAATTGTTTTTTTCCATTTTGGATATTAAAGGAGAAAGCTTAACGTGTCTCATTTTCCTGGAATGGCTCATTTTGATGAACTGTTTGTGTGTGGATAGTCCAGCTTCCACCCCAAACACACACAAAAAATCTACAAATTATACAGTTCTGTGAACAAAATGCTCAGCCACATTTTGACCCTTGGCATGGATTTTGACAACTATCACTCCCTTCGTATGAGATTTCTTCCTTCTGGTTATTAAAAAGAAAAAACAATCCAGTATTCGTTTTAGCTTGGCTTCCTGGAAATTAGAGAGGAGCTAGAAAACCCTCCTGGGGTTGGGGGCAGGAACCTGGGAGAAAGGCATCGGATGGAGGCAAGAGAGAGGGTTCCTTTCTCTCTTTTAGATCAAGATATGCTTGTGGGATAAAACCTGAGGAAGCCGAATTTAGAAGTAGCCTTACTCAGGCCCAGCCAGGCAAAGAGAGCCAGTGGCCGAGGCCAGACTTACTCAGCACATGATCGGATGGCCCAAAACAGATCTCCCGGGACGGACTTGCCCTGGACGGTGCCCATCAGTGTGGAAATGGGGTCAGCCTCTGTCCAGCCAGAGTCCAAGTCCCAGGAAGCGGCAGCAACCCCATCACTGGCCAGCCAGCTGGAGGGGTCACAGCGCATCACACAGAACCGCCGTGAAGATACACAGGTGTGCACGGACTTCTTCTTTACTTTAGGATGTGGTCACGCTCACCATACCTGGTAAGCCCATAACGCCCTTGAGAGGCAGGCAGTGGACCTTCTCACCACTTCTGTTTGGTCTCATAGGAAATGTCCAAGTTCAGAAAGTCTACTACTGTCTAGTCCCTTCTTCAGATAGAACATCCAAGTCTCGGTGGGCTTAATTGACCCATCCGAGGTTAGAAAAACCTCTAGATGGTCCAGGACTGAAATTCAGGGCTTCTAACTCTGAATACGGTCTTTCGCTCCATTTCGGAACACGTTGGGGAAAGACCCAGTCACAGACCATAAAACTCACAGACCACCAAAAATCCGTTACCCCCACGTCAGGAACTCGGGAACAGACTCTGGGCACGTGTGTCCCAGAGAAGAGCCAAGAGTGTGGGTGTTTTCCTTTCTCCCTTTCCCGTGGCCATTGAGTTTCTCCTATGTGTAAAGATTCCCCTCCCCTTTTTCCAGCTCTGATAAAGTGAGGCACTGTTGCTTATATTTTGGTGATGTTCCAAATGCTGCGCTCACACGTCCCTCCCTCTGTTTGCACTTATTTCCCTTCCATGTCACCGCCACCCGTATGCAGGACGATAGGCACCACGTCAGGGAAGGCACCATGGGGAGGAGAGGGGGGGAAATGTCATCTTCTTCTAAACATACAAAAACTGACAATGTGAGAATTTTCTAGATAAAATTAGTCACGTGTATGCCACACAATGAGTCGGCTTAGTTAGAAAGATTAATGTGGTGACTGAACACGCAGCAGCCTTGAGGACACAGGCCAGGCCCCTGTGCTGGTGTGGGCGGGTCACCAAAGCAGCAGCATCCTATGCACTGAGTGGGACTCAGACATGAACAGGAGCACATGACCAGGGTCTCGAGGAGATTTGCATGGAGGCGAGAAAACCCACCAAAGACAATACACAAGACTCGAGCTCAAAGCTAATGGAAACCCTAGCATTTTATCAAGCAGACATCTTCTCCCTCGGCAATTCTAAGGTAACAGACTGGGAGTCTCCTGGGAGGTCACGGGTGAATCAGAAAGAAGACTGATCAGAGAGAACAGAAGCAAGAGGTGGAGTGTGCGGGAGGAGACTGGAAGCACCAGAGCAGGGAAGACCCCTTCGCAAAACCAACATGGTGCAGCATGGCCTTGTCAACTAAAGGGAAAGACATTGTGGGCATAAGGTCAGGTAGGGCACGCAGGGCTGCTCGGTGACATGCATCCCAGGGACGGGAATTTCCCATCCTTGATCCCAGATCCCCTCACTTCCTATCCGTGGGACCCTGGCTGAGCTCCAGACACCTCATCCACCTCCCAGGGTCCCTGTGCGTATCGTGGGCTCACACAGGAAAGCACCCGCCATGCGTGGGTCCCGAGACACGACAGGCATCCCTGATCCTCACCATGACCCTGCACAGTGGAGTTGCTGGGGAAGCGCCTGACCTGGCTCCACAGCTCTCGCATTCCTTCCGCTTTGCCACCAGCTGCTGATATGCTCTAGAGCAGCAACCCCTTTTGTCAGGTTAAATATGGTATGGAACCCTTGGGACGCCTGGGTGGCTCAGGCGGTTAAGTGTCTGACTTCCGCTCAGGTCATGATCTCGTGGTTTGTGGGTTTGAGCTCTGCGTCAGGCTCTGTGCTGACAGCTCAGAGCCTGGAGCCTGCTTCCTCGGATTCTGTGTCTCCCTCTCTCTCTGCCCCTCCCCTTCTCTCTCTCTCTCTCTCTCTCTCTCTCTCTCTCTCTCTCTCTCAAAAATAAACGTTAAAATAAAGTGTTTTAAAACATGATATGGAACCCCGATGAGAAAACCCCTGTGAGCAGAGCTCCACTGGCTGAAATCAGAAGACTGAGCTCAGCCTCTCACTGAAGCCCTCCCCATCCCCCATCCCGACCCCAGGCAGGGCAGGCACTCAGAGAGTCCAGGGCTCCACATGCCCAGCTTGGGAACTATGAATTTAAGATATAACTTTTCACAAAGGAATGGCTCCACCAAAAATGACCACGACTTCAATAACGTGTGTGGTTACTTTTCAGACACAACATTGTCAGGTCGGTTATACTGTCAGGTCCATCTTACAGACGGCAAGACTGAGGCTCAAAGCAGCTAATCAGCTCATCCTGTCACGTGATGGGTGACAGGACCGGGATTCGGCCTCAGATGCCCGCACTGTGAATCTACTATTTATTCTCTCTGATGGCAAAATTCCTTATTAGTCCTCCTTAGCCTGAAGACAAAGTGGAGCTGAGACAACAGAGTGGCCCTTCTTCCAGGCTCCCCGACCCCTTCGCCTCCAACTGACGCCACCACCTGGTCTCCTTCAGCACTGGAGACTGGAGCCCACAGGAGGCCTGGCATGCTAGGCACACAGAACCTCCCCGGGGGGCCCTCGGCCCCAACCCAGGCAGAGGCCCTCAGGCTACAGCTGCTAGTCTCCACGGGGGCTCAACTCACTCATCCAGCTCTCTGGGCACCCCTCCCTCCACCCACCCCAGAAAGCAGAGCCAGGCTGGAAATGCTCTCACCAGGCCATCCAACATAGTCAGCCGTTCCCAAGCTACTGCTCCTTTGGAGACAGATCTCCCCGACCTGGTCTGCATCATAAACATGCCTTTCCCAACCCAGGGCTTGGCCCAGGACTTAATGATTCTGAGAAATGCCCCAGAAGTCGGTTCTTGGAGGGTCCCAGCAAAAAGAGATATTGGGGAAGAAGCAGACTCATTTGCATACAGTGAAGGAAAGCCACTGGGTGGTAGGCGCCCACCCTGTGCTAGGTTCTGGGGATACAGAAAGGAAAAGACACGTCTCTCTCATGACCCAGTGAGTCTTTAGAGATCATTCAGTCCCTCTTATTCATTCAAGATAGGAGAAAACGGAGACCCAGAGATGACAGATTGACCCGAGATGTTCATATGATTCAAGCCAACAGGGTCCTTTCCTGAGACTTCTCAAGCTGGAGCTGGAGGAAAAGGCTGTGTAGCTGGGGCTTTCCAGCCAGGCTGGGACCACCACACAGTGAGGGAGACGCCTGGCACGGAACGCAAGGAGAGATCAAATCCGTGGCCACGTCAATGCTTTCCAATATGTCCCCTCTATCACTTAAACCAGAGGCAGCAGAGTTTCTGTCACTTGCCACCAGAGAGTTTGAATTATGAGACCTTGCTGTGCCCATCCCCCCACATCTGCCTCTGCTTTGTGACTCAACTGTCCTCTCTCTTGCCTGGCCAAGGCACCAGGCTTTCTCCCATGTTGTAGGGCCAGTGTCCCCTCCTCCAACACCCATCTCTACCAGGCTCTCCAGAGCTGCTGGGTAGAGCCTCCCAAAAGCTCAGTGCCCAGCCCCCATCACCCAGGGGCTGGGTGGCCAAGCTGAGTTAAGCTAGAAAGAACAGGAGAGTTCAGGAAGGAACATGTGTCTCAGCTAACAGGGCAGGGTAGACTGTGCTGGAACGGTGGAATAAGCTGAATGCTGTCTGAACAGGGGCATGGTGTGACTCCTTCCGAGAGATCAGAAATGCCACAGAAAGGACAATGAGGTAGAAGGCACTAAGAACCAGGAGGCAAGGCTCCAGGCTTCATTCTGTCATGACCGGTAAACTCAAGACCTCTGCCAGTCCTCCCAGATCCCACATTCCAAAACATCATGGTCTCTTCTCCTGTCTGCCCGGATCCAATGGACGCTGGTCTTCCTTCCTCTGGCAAGCTCCTGCCAGCTCAGGATCCTGCCAGGATGCCCAATGCCCACAGCCTCATCTCCAGATCTAGTCTTGCTATGAGCCCAGCTGCAGCGGCCCTGAGCCGTCACTCAACTGAGCAGACCCCACCCTGCCTTGTCTGCATCAGGATTAGAGGTTAGGGAAGGGACATGAGAGCAGATTTCCTGCTGTCGCTTCCATCGGACCAGACTGAGACGAGATGAGATAGAAGGCGTGTGGTGGCAGCCATGGGCGCAGTGGGGGAAGCAGGCCTGCCTGGCCACCAAACAGATTATTGTGGACGCATGCGGGTCTGGGCAAGCTATTTGCCAACACGGCTTGCATCTCAGGCTGATGTTGGCAGAAGCCCAGGGTCTCGGCCTGCAAGACGCTGGGGAAGAACATCTACCAACCCTGTTCTCCTTAAAAGGAGAGCTCCTCCTCAAACAGTCACACGGGACACAGCCGTGGGGGTGGAGAACGAGCCAGCAGCTACCAACAAGCAGGACATAGCTTCCAGCCCAGGAGGAGTTTAGTGTTTCAAACCACACATCACAAATCATTTCCTCTGCACATTCCTTGGAAGTTTGGGGGCATTAACTTTCCATCTTATCTTTCCTAGGGTGGACGCCAGGAGCTGGCCCTAGTGATGTTTGCATTTGAACAACAGTGAGATTGGGTGTCAGCTGCCCCAGGGGCGCCGAGGAAGATGAAGAAATGGAGCAGGCTGTCTCCAGGCAAAGGAGGAGAGAAGGGCAGAATCCGGATGGTATGGAATGAACAGCAAGGGAGGGAAGTGGAAAGGGGAAATGGGATTTGCTACTGCTCTATCAAATTACAGCGCGCAAAGCTAGCTCCAGGTGATGGGCTCCTGAGTGTCACCGCCAGGGTACAAACCTCAGTTGTGCCCTCTACTTACTGTGTGACCATGTGTGAATGGGCAAACTCTCTGAACTTGAGTTTGCCTCTCAGCAAAACAGTACCTACTTCCTGGGACTGTCAGGGGCACTGAGTGAGATGACAAGCGACCCTTAGCCCAGCACCTGGTACACAGCAAACACTCCATCCAATCCGGACACGATTATCATTCTGCCAGAACTTCTGTGAAATTTGGTTACAGGTAGGTGGCAAAGCCTGGGTTCTGGTCTTTCTGCTGATCTCAACAGATGGGTTTTGAATAGGCAGGCTTACCTGAGTCACAGATGACCCCTCTACCTTGACCTATGAAATCCAGAGCTCTAGAAAGGCAGACAAAAGCGCAGCATCAACATTTCACCTGCTATTGCCGAAGTGATAAATAATTAGAATATTACTTAAAGATATGCAGATATCTAGGTTGGCTAACCTTAAACCATTGGAAATCAGTGTTAAATTTGTCCTAGTTTTTCCTCGGGCTTGCGTCTTCTGTAAAGGGGATCTGTGCCTGCGTTATATATATATCATTTGAAAAAAAAAAAAAGGTTCTGCTGCTTTAAAAAAGAAAAAAGTTTGAAATCCACCATCCTAAATAAGAGCACCTCCAGATACAGGTCTGCACCTCTGAGACCTACTTCAAGTCATTTGTCTCCGGAGGAGACGCCTCTTTGAGAGTCCTGAGCGTCCAGTGGGTTGAGACCAAACCCAGGGAATTATCGCTAAAGAAACCCAAGCCCCGCTTCGGATATGTGTTGGCAGTAAACACTGACTGTATGATGTAACTTTTTCTTTTGTTTTAAGAGACACTCCTTTCCTACCACTGAGGCATTGCTGTCAATTTAACAAAGCCAAAATTGAGTTCATGGAGAGAAGAGGGCCTCTTCCACTTCAAGGACTACAACCTTTGAAAATGCATTTAAAAGAGAGTAAAGTTTTTTTTAGATGTGAATAGCCAGAGACCCAGTGAGGTGTAGGAAAGGTGACCCTGCCAGAGGGCCTTCCCAAGACAAGGTTCACTCAGGTCAGCCGGTAGTCTGTCGCAGGTAAGAGGCAAGGGTCACCCTCTGCCCTCCTCCGCCCTGGCCCTGGCACCCTGGAGCCCTGACAGGTGACAACTTACTTGCAAGAGTAAGCAGCCCCCTCCTCGGGCGAGGGAGTGAGGAGGGGTTGGAGAGGCCAGTCAGTAAGAAGCAAAAGAAGAAATCTTCCTTAAGAAAATTACAATCTCCACTTAGGGGCTAGGCTTGCCATCCAGCCAGAGGGCTAACTTTTTTTTTTAAAGGAATTTATTGGGGCACCTGGGTGGCTCAGTCGGTTGTGCATCCGACTCCGGCTCAGGTCATGATCTCATAGCTCATGAGTTCGAGCCCCGCGTCAGGCTCTGTGCTGACAGGTCAGAGCCTGGAGCCTGCTTTGGATTCTGTGTCTCCTTCTCTCTCTGCCCCTCCCCTGCTTGTGCTCTGTCTCTCTCTGTCTCTCAAAAATGAATAAATGTAAAAAAAAAATTTTTTTTTAAAAACGAATTTGTTGGAAGGATACAGGGTCGCTCACTGAATCAAAGGCAAAAACCAAAATGTATTATGCCTTGGGAAGGACGGAACTAGGTGGCTCCTGGAAATGCTAACTGGTGGCTTATCTTTCTAGAATGTGGGGAGATGGAGGTGGCCTCCCTCACCTTCTCCTGCCCCAGCTTTGGGCAGAGTGATTGACAGGTTCTCCCAACCATATCAAAGGAAGAGGGTGTAATTCAATTCCCCCATGGGAAAAATCACACTTTGGTTTTGACAATTTATCGTTTATGTGTCTTTTTCTTGTGAGAAAATAGCTTTTAGTCAAACTCCCAAACCAGTGAGAAAAGTTGGGCACTCTATCAAAATAACAGCGGAGGGGGTGGAGGAGAAGGTTCTTTTTATCTCCTTCCATCTTAATACATACTCTGGATTAGATGCTGATTTATTTGGCACTAAGGGCTGCTGTTAATCAGTTATATGTCAGCAATCATTTCCAGCGACATTTAAATTATAAAGCGCGGTGGGATTAACTGCACTTTTGCAAATTACCTCTTTATAAAAGTATGAGTAAACCTGATGTGCACCCCGGGGGTGTCATCACCCCCTGTCTACATTTGCTGTGATTCTGGGGATTATGACAAGGCTTGGTTTAAGCTGATGAATTCGGTAGGACGTGTTTAACAAAGCATCTTGAGAGACCTGGGATAGCCCAAGCCAGTTTCCAAAGTGACAACCAAAGACTTGTTAGGGTCACACCTAGCAGGAACCCCAGCTGAACTTGGGGACGGTGCCTGTCCTCCTGCCTAGCTGGTCCGGGCATGCAGCTGACCCTTTGCAGAGCACACAGTGTCGAAGGCCTCACTTTGTCTGGAAGGTCTCTGGCCATCTGTCCCTTCAGTGAGGATTAGAAAGTTCAGAGCAGCAGGAAGGGGAATTATCAGTCCTTAGGGTCCTAACAGGCTCTAGGAATTGTTTTTGGTTTTTCTGGGACTTCCCTCTTGATTATATAAACATTACTAAGAAACAACAAAACAAAAATTAGGAAAATACTGAAGAAAATACTGAAGAATACTGAAGCAAAGCCAAAAAATGAAATTACCCACAACCTTACAGCCCAGGACCACCAACAGCATTTTCAGACCCTGGCTTTAGGCTTCCCCTGAGGACACGGGGGAGGGCATGCTCATATGTGTTCACCTATGCTGTTGTCAGTGCTTTCAAGGAAACAAATAGGGAATAAATAACTAAACATATGTGCATAATTAGGGTCATAATATATGCCTATTTTCACATCCTGCATTTTTCACTTAACCGGATATTGTGTTTTCCCTGTGCCATTCTAGTCTTCAAAAATAACATTTTGGGGCGCCTGGGTGGCTCAGTCTGTTAAGCATCTGACTCTTGGTTTTTGCTCATAATCTCACAGTTCGTGAGTTCAAGCCCTGCATCTGGCTCTGTGCTGACAGTGCAGAGCCTGCTTGGGTTTCTCTCTCTCCCTCTCTCTCTCTCTCTCTCTCTCTCTCTGCCCCTTCCCCACTTGTGCTTGCTCTCTCTCTTTCTCTCTCAGAATAAATAAACATTTAAAAAGTTTAAATAACATTGTGATAACATGTGCTTTGGTTTTAAACATGACGCAGGCCCTTGGTGAGGACCTCTGCGGCACACATCACGGTACGTGGCCCTGGTTAGCTCACCATTAGACCCTAATCATGGCTTACACCTTGTCCTTGTGTCTCCACTTCACTTTTTCCTGTTCCTGAGTCAACTTCCACGTGTGTGTGCATATTTCTGCATTTTTACTTCTGTGCATTTATACTTTTCGTACTCCCATTTCCTCACATTACTCATGTGGTGAGTTTTTTTTTTTTTTTTAGTTTCTTTCTTTTAAGAGAGAGTGCGTACGAGTGGGGGAGGGACAGAGAGAGAGAGGGAGAGAGAGAGAGAGAGAGAGAGAGAGAATCCCACTCAGGCTCCACACCGTCAGTGCAGAGCCCCATGCAGGGCTAGAACTCACGATCCATGAGATTGTGACCTGAGCCAAAACCAAGAGCCAGATGCTTAACCAACTAAGCCACCCAGGCACCTCTTAAATTCTGTTTTTAAACCTCACCTGAATGACAAACAAATATTACATTATACGATGGTACCCTATTTTGCCTCTCCAATACCCAATTTGGGGACACTGGGTTGTTTCTAATGTCTAGTATGATAAATAGTGCCGCAAAGAACATCTTGCCCCATGAAACTTTATGTTTGTCTCTAATGTTTTCTGGAATCTTTGGGAAATTAATTAAAACTTTGGCTCAGTTCTATGTTAGGCTAAAAGGCTGTCACTGCTGCCCGCCCCCAGCCCACTTAGTGGATACTGAAATTCTCACTGAAGTGACAAGGGGTTTCTGTTTTGACAGGATGCTTCCAGTGACAGAGCGCTCACTACCAACTGCTCACATTTGGGCATCACAAACAAGGTCCTTCCTTTGATCAAAACAGAATTTAGTGCTACAAATCAGGGACATGGAGAACTAGTTAGTTCTTTCCCATGGGTTCTTCACATAGTCAGACATGTCTCTACGCCTTCCTCCTCCATTCTAATGAACTTGAGTCATTAGAGTTTCCTTCTGGGGGCACCTGGGTGGCTCAGTTTTTTGAGCATCTGACTCTTGACCTTGACTCGGGTCATGATCTCACAGTCGTGAGATCAAGCCCCCTGTTGGGCTCTGCTCTGGACATGGAGCCTGCGTGGGATTCTCCCTCTCCCTGTCTCTCTCTTCCTCTCTCTCTGGCCCTCCCCCACTCTCCCTTTCTCAGAAAACAAAGAATTTAAGAGTTTTCTTCTTCTGAGGAAGGGTGGGGGAAACCCCTCCCCATCATGGGCTCTTTCCTCTGGATCCCCCCTGGTGCCTTCATCCCTCCTAGCCTTTGCAGGCATTCTGCAATTCATATGTATTTAGGAGAATAAATCTTGAATGCACTCTAACTGATAAGGTGTAGATGTACCACAGCTACACCCTGGGGACAGCTGTTGCATCAGGGTTGAGCTCACCTGCCACCTTTGCAGCCCGACCATCCTGGTCCTTGGCCCTGCTCCAGCCCTCAGTGGCTGTGTGACTTTGAGCACGTTCCTGAACTTCTCTGGGCCACCTATGTTGTAGGAGGAATGAGGTGAGATGACACACGTGCAGAACTCACAGGGGGCAGCACAGGGTCTGCCCTAGGTGCTGCTAGACCACCCCGGTGGTCGGATTCCAGCAGCGAATTCTCCACCCGGCAACTGCAAGACGACACAGAAGACACATGCCATTCAATGCCCCCTTAGATCCTACAGGGACAAACTCTCTGGTCCCAGTGGAACGAAGCACCCAGGGTTTCCAGTGTGCCCACAGGTTGCCATATGGTGGGGAAGAGCGTGATGAGGAGCTCACCAGACACTACCGGTGTGCTTGGACCTGTTTATCTGGAGCATCCCTGACAGGGACACAGGGGCTGTAAGTCAGACATGCCCAGTAAGTAGGGAGGCTTCAGGCATGGCTGGTTTCAGGTCACCTGCTCAGCTCTGCTGCTGAGATGCTGACCAGACACACACACACACACACACACACACACACACACACACACACACACCCTTTTCAGCAGGCAACTCCCAGATCCAGGACCTCAAGACCTGGGATCAGCTCTGGAAATGGAACAAATAAAAGCCCAAAAACAAAAGAAAATAAAGAAGACAGGTCTTGGTTTAGCCTTCCGAAGTACGTGGCATTCTGCATGCTGCTGTGATCTGGTCAGAAATGAAGATGTTTGCAGGCTGGTTACAATAAGATTTGGGGAAGGGAATGAAAGAATGGCTGGAACCACTCTGCAGGTCTGATGAGAAGACCTACCGCTCCCATCATCCCCAGTTCTGATCCAGCGGCACCTAAGAGCTGTACAAGAGGCAGCTCAGAGGGAGAACCGAGGGCCTGGGGCTTCCCTGTTCTCCAGGAAGCCCCCAGGCCCACAGCTCGGGTGACAAGGGGACAAGCAAGTCAGGAGGGTGGAGAGCTGCCTAAATTTCATTAACTCAGAGCCTCTGGATGGAGCTCGTAAGATGTCTGTGAACGAAGCGTTGAAACCTTTCATTGTTTCAAGCACTGATGATCATTTTCTCTCCCTGCTGCATTTATAGTCGTCACTGCTGCTAAGATGCCTGTTTCGTTATGGTCCGTGCCTCACCAGGGTAACTAGAGTCCAAGAGAGGCCTTGTGCTGCACGCCCCAGTACATCCAGTACATCCAGCACAAACCAGTACAATGTGCCTTCGCACGGCCATTCCTTCTGGGCAGAAGACCTGTCTCTGTCCTGTCCATTGTGTAAACTCCTATTCATCTTTTGAAACCCTTTTCAAAGGCGTTGAAACTGAGAAACCTGGGAATCATCCGTTTCTGACAGCTCTCCTTCTGAGCCTACAACCAGTTCCCACTGCCTCTACCTCGGGGATCGCTCCCCTCCCTTCCACCCTCACCGCACTGCCGACAGGCCTCAGCACCTGTCCCCCAACACGGCCTGCCTCTAAGTACCAAGTACTGGACCAGGTATGTCACAAACACTTCATCCCTCAGCAGCCTTGTGGCACCCACCCGAGATACGGGCAAACTGTGAGTGTGCGGATCCACCACTAACTTGTTCTGTGACCTTGGGCAGTTTGCTCCCTCCCTCCTTGGCCTCAGTTTTCTCATGTATAAATGGGGAGCTTACATGACACTGTCTTTAAGACTGCTTATAGGTCTAAAACTGGATACTTCAGTTTCTTCCTTAAAAAAAAATCCCTGTAGTGGGCTGGTGTTTTCAGTTTTATATTTGGAACTGTGAATGTTTTAAGGGGAACATTGATCAAATGGACTCCATGATGCATGCCAGCAGGGCCTCCAGAAAGCAGATTTGAACTAAACACAGAACCTCTTCGAGGGGCGTGTTGCAACTGAATTTACAAAATAATTTCCTAGGTCTGCACTCCTGAGCGATGAAAGGGCACAGGCCTTAGAAATAAGAAGACCCAGGTTGAAAAATGGCTCTGCCACCTATGACGACCACCTTCTTGAGTTTTCTGGGCCTCAGGCTCCCCCTGGAAAATGGAGATAAAGTAAACAACCACAGAGGATTGCAGTGAGAAATGAAGCACACGGTGTTTGTAAAGTGCTTGGAGCAGCACTGGCCTGTGTACGTAGCTGCAGTTATTACCATTATCATTATCACTGTCACTTTTAGCAGAACGACCAGGTCAGGGGTCAGTGGGAGGGTGCCTCTGCCCACGCAAAGCCTCTTTGGTGATGAAACCACCTCCGGACAGACCACGAAAGGTATCTGCCAGCATGGGCAGACCTTAATGCCAAAGGCCAGACCCACCTTGAGGCTTAAGTCAAGTAAGTCACCCAAGGCGCTCACCCACTTTTCAGAACCACAACTTGAAGGAATCGCCTGATCCTGGGGGCCGTCAATGGCCTTCCCTCCTTGAGGGTGTCCACACGGAGACAACACGACCCTCTCTGAAAAACAGGGAAAGGTCTCCACGCATGGTGGCCGGCTGTGTCCTGAGCTACTGAGGCAGAGAAGCCCGGGGGGTGTGGGAAATCAGGGCAGGTGTTAGCTGTGCCGCACCGGGTGCCACAGAGGCTGGGCCACCACATGGATACCGGGGCCCTGTACGAACTCAGAAGAGCACTTGCCCCAAGAGACAGAATGCAGTAGCAAGGTGAATTTCCACGTTACACATTATCTTCAAAACTCATCTCCTTAATTCAGAAGGATTGAAAGTCAAATCTCCTTTTCCAGTGTCTCTGAGAGCCCTCGGACGGGGGTTCTTTCCTCAAAGGGGAGAAATAAAATTAAAACCTTGCCTTCTCCTGCCAAAGCCCATACTTTCTTCCATTCAGGAGCCCCGCTGACCATATTCCCCCAAATACCCTTAGAAAATCAAGTCTGCTGTGCCAGCAGGCGATGACGGACACCTGGCAGGTGAGGTCAAGGCTACTTCACCCGGGCACTTTGTGACCCAACCAGGTATCTCCATGTTTGCAAGAGCTTCTCTCCCTCTGCCCTTTTCTTAAAGACAATAACAGTAACAGCACAATCCAAACTTTGTTTTGTTGGAGGTCAGTCTGTTTACTGAACAAAGGTCTAGGTTTGGGAATACCTGGGCACTGTGGATAAAGAAGGATGTGGAGTTCTGTGGGCTTTTATTTATTTACTTATTTAGACAGACAGAGAGTGAGAGATAGCTCAAAAGCAGGGGAGGGGCTGAAAGAGAGGGAGAGAGAGAATCCCAAGCAGGCTCCAAGATATCAGCACAGAGCCTGACTCGGGGCTTGAACTCATGAACCGTGAGATCATGACCTGAGCCAAAATCAAGAATCAGACACTTAACCGAATGAGTCACCCAGGTGCCCCTGGAGTTTTTGGTTTTTTAAAGTCTTGGGAGCTTTGCTACCAGGCCAGGGGGCTCACAGCCCCAGGATCACGTCAGAATCACCTGGGCAGCCTTAAGAAATACCAATGCCTGACTCCATGCCAGGCAATGAAATTGGAATCTCTGGGCATGTGATGGAGGGCAGGTAAATCAACCAAACCCTGGTTCTCCCGGTATCAGGTGACAGGAACAGTTACAGCCTTCCCTACCCATATAACAGGGGAAGCAATGTGCCAATCTCATAGGGCCATTGCAAAGATTAAATAAGTCAGCTCGTGGGAAATGCTTAATAGCATGCGCCCAGCTCTTCCCAAGACCGTGAGGGGGATGAGTGCTAATACTGGGCTGTGTGCAACACCTTGACATCATCACATAGGTGGGAAGCTCTCTCAAGCTCAGCAGTGGAAAGCGGGGGCCCATGCCTGAGTCCCAGTGTCCTCACCTGTGAAATGGGGTAATAACCCCCAGAAAGTCATTCTGAAGATTAGGTGACACGAGTTATGGAAAGTTTAAGACACGCACGGCCCAGTGTGCACCAACACGCGTTGGCTCTCACTGTTGCAAAAGGTGATGTACCACCTGGAAGTGCCCCATTATGGAGATGCTGGGTTGAGGGACTGGCCAAAGGTCACCAACTGAGAAACAGAACACCCAAGATTTGAACCTCAGACTGTCTTTTCTCCAAAGTCTACATTTCCCCTCCTTGTCAATCTCCGCTCTTACAGTGGGTTGGTCGCTTCTTGCACAAGAGCTTCAGCCCTCAGGCTGGCATTCGAGGCCTTTGAGGTTGGGCTCCAACCAGCCTTCCCAATCCTACCTGTACTCACATCCGCTGTTCCTGGAATGTGCACTGCGCACCATCGCCCTGGGGCCTCAAGTCCTACTTCTGTGCATGCCTCTTCCAGAGCCTGGTCCAGACGCCTGCCCCCCAATGATCTGCCTGCCAGCATGTGCTTCTCCCTCCGCTGAGGTCCCTTGTCAATTATTTTAGTGTTTCGGATACATTGCATGTCGCTTACAGGCATATCTGTCCTGCTGGACTGTGGGCTCTCAGGACTAGAATTTGTCCTTATTTCTGTTCTGGCCGCTGCCTCCAGTAATCCAACCTAATGCCTTCGGTTTTCGAATGGGGGTTGAGGGAAACATGTTGTCATAAACTGACCCATCTGATTCACAAGAGATGTCACAGACATACTTAACACTATTAATTTTCCGTGAGGTTTGGCTGTGAGGCATTTGGCAAACTGTCCATGATGAGTATTTGACAGCCAGTCATGCTGGGAATTCGGGGCGGCAGATGGGTGTGGTTGGCAGCATATGGCTGAGTGTAGGTTCGGTGTTTATGCATTTTTACAAACTATGACTTTATATTTAAGCGTAAAGAAGGGAAAGAATTCAAAATTAAGTTGTGCATTTTGAGGAGTTGTGTTCATGCTTTTAAATGAGAAGCAAGTTTAGGGATACAGACAGGATCGCTCTCTGGGACCATCGTGGAGGGGAAAAGCTTTGAATGTTCTTGCCCTAGAATGACCTCTGGTGCTGATAAGGGGCCTACCTGATTGACTGAGTCCCTATATTTTCTGGATTCATTTGACAGACAGATTCTAAACTCTTTCCAATAAGGAACACATTGCCCCATAGGATTTGGGCTTTGGGAGGAAAAGATTAGATTCCATTTGTTTTACAGAAATACATCCAGACCTCAGCTACCTTGTAACTCCAAGAGGGATTATTAAATCTTGGCTTTTGGAGATCAGCCTATACAACAACTGCCTTGTTCTATGGATTGGGAGAGTGAGCCCAGGAAGGGCAGTGACTTACCCAAGGTCACTACCCAAGGTGGGTAGAGCTGGGGCAAGGATCCTCTTCTCTTAGTTCAGGGACTACCTCCCTGCACACACTGTGCTGTGTAACTGAATGTAGGCATGGCTGGGGTTGGGAAAGACCCTGAGCCATCTTGGGAGGAGGGGTTTGGATACAGAGCCACATGAACCCTTCGTCCCATCTCTCCTGGGTCAAGCAGGTCAGAGCTGGAGGGGCAGTGGAGAATGTCTAGCCCTGTGTGTGTGTTCCCAGGCTGGAAGGAGGAGGCAGTGAGCCAGGAGCAAGAAAATCCCAAGCCCAATAATGTTGAAGGTGCTAATGACATTTTGGGGGGGGGGGAGCCTTTGGGAAGTAATTAGGGTCAGATGAGGTCACGAGGTAGGATCCTCAGGATGAGAGCCACGCCTGGATAAAAAGAGGAGGAGACATGGAATGTTGCTCAATGCTCTCTACCATATGAGGACACAACAGGAAGACAGCCATCCGCAGGCCAAGAAAAGTACTCTCTCCAGGTCCTTGATCTGCTAGGGCCCTGATTGAGGGCCCTTCCAGCTGCCAGAACTGTGAGCAGTCAATATTTGCTATTTAAGCCACCCAGGATATGGTAACTTGTTATAGAAGCCTGAGCTGAAACACTAATCTCATACAACCTCTTCATTTTATAAATGAATAGACCGAAGCCAGACAGGGTAAGTGACTTTTTCAAAGGCACACAAGACCCAGGACATTCAGCCAAACCACACGTTTGTCTTTTTGCCCCACACCCTTGCTAAAGGGTCAGAAAATTCTCCACCCTTATGGGTACATCCAGAAAAGGCTAGAACCATTCCACACATCCTCTGAGGCGTTAGAATGCTCAAGTCAGGAGGACTTGAAAGATTTCCTGTTTTTAAAAAACTCAAATCGAAAAGTGCTGTCATTTTCCTTAAATACATTCTTTTGAATAAAACATCTATTCTTGATGCCAGCAGCAGGCTTCGAAACATGTTCAAGATGACATGATTGATAACAAGAAGGCTTTTTCAAGATGTTTCTAATTTCATCTTCCTGGTTAAAGAATGCGAACTTTCTCACATGATGTATGGTCTAATAAGAAGGTGTGCTTGAACCAAAGTTATTTATTTATGCTTCCATCTTTGACAGATGAATATTAACTACTGAGAAAATTGTAAAGCCAATTAGTAAAAGCTGAATAACGTCCATATGAGAATGTGAGCACAGAAACACCAGTTACTTGGCTTCCAAATGCAGAGCCACAGACATTCCCTGCCTTCCTCTGGGAGGCAGTAGCCCTGCAGGCACGGTGGCCCCTCCCCCCCCCCCCAGTGCCCTTGGGTTGGCCTTGATGACGCCCAGTCCGAGAGCTCATTCTGGGATGCACAAGGGAGGGGCACCCCGTGCCGTTGAATTTCCTCCACACAGGAGCTGCAGAAAAATCACACTGCTCAGCCACTGACCCCCAGCACCGCAGGCAGATGAGCGAGAACAAAGAGAAGCTCCAGAGATGAGCTCTGCTCTCCTCTGCCTCCAGGAGGGAGTCTGCAGTGGGGGAAATGGGGGTCACAAGCTGTCTCACCCACTCATCTCCTCCTACTCTGGTCTGGTCTGCTCTTCACGAAGAGCTTGCTCCCAGGAGCTGGGCGTGCTACGATTATTTACTGAGCACCCACGATGTGCCAGGCACCAGAAACACAAAACAGACACAGTCCCTGCTCTCATGGGGCTTCCAGTCCAGAAGGCAGTGAGACAGCAGTATTGCAATACCCGGGGACCCCTTGAGACAGCTCTGAGGCAGGCGGGGACAGTGTCGTTCCACACCCCCTTGCACACCCCTCTCATGGCTGAAGCTGAGAAAGGGAGGGGGAGGGGCTGACAGCAGCTTCCAACATTAACAAAAGGTTAATTTATCCAACACGTGCTGCAAATGTTGTGTTGTGCTTCCAGAAGTGCAGAACAAACAACCTGAGATTTCACTTGAAGGCTGTAAATTATTCTTTCCCCCAGCACCCTGGGCACCAATCTGTCATCCTGCGTTTCCTCGGTCCATTGCTAATTTTTAATAATTTCTTGACAACTGCTTGCTCCGTATTAACATCCCAATACCACGTTGCAGTTCAAGAAAGCAGTGTAGCAGGACACCCCCCCTTCAGTCATCCCCTCAATGCCCCGCCTATTTAGCCAATGATCAGATCTGCCCACAGACTGACCTGCATGCTTTTTTCCATTACAAGCACCCTGTCTTTAAAGGAAAAGGCCTTTCTCCAACCTGAACCACCAGTTGTAATTAAAAACCCAGCAGAGCTACCATTTCGCTCCGTCCCCTGACTCTCCTTGTCTTGTCTGGGGCCCTCACTAAAGTATGGGAATGAATTTTCCATTAAGGATCCCTTGCCTGCTTGATGAGTCCCGGATGATACAGTGGACTCTGCAAGAAGGAACAGAGATCAGACCTAGGGTTGTAGACTCCTAGCCTATCTGAACGGAGAGGAACCTTGGGGCTATTCCCATCCTAACCCTTGATTTTTTTTTTTCCCTTGTCCAGAGAAGGACAGCGCCTCCATCCACAGAGGAATGTCACACACACAAGAATGTCAGGCCTGGGGCAGGAACACCGCTCTTGGCCATTACTAGATCACTCTGACCAAAGCACACTGCTACTCCCCATTCAGCCGTGTCCACCTCCTCACCCCAATTCATCTTCCTGGGATTTAACACCCTAAATAAACTACATGAAATTCCCAGCAGCTCGTTAAGAATCCAGTCCCATGTGTGCGATGGAAAACACTAGCAATTGTGAACAAGGCGTTTGCACATTTGATTATGTATAGCAGTTTCTAAGCCCCCTCTGGACTAAAATCTCTGGTGTTCCAGAGGAGAGTACATGGAATTTCAATTTCTCCCTGGGCTTAAGTACAGAATGTGCAAAGTCACAAACTGCTTTTCATGGCCAAATTGATTAGCTTCTCTACATCCTCACCTAAGGAAATGCAAGGGGTCCGAGCGCTCAGTTTCAGCACAGAATCTATCCTTAAGTTAAATGCAAACATTGTTCGTCATTACTCAGCTGGCTCTTCTTTGAGAGGAATTTCATTGTAATACGATTGGACAAACCCGTGGAATAATATTAAAACCATAAACTATATAGAAGTACATATGATGGCAGGCAGAGGGGATAAGTCAGGAACTCTGAAAAGTTATTATCATGCTCCAAATTGAGTGTCATAGCATCTAACTACAACTCATAATGTTAACTCTCAGACTCCTTAGACATCTTTATTTCTTGTCGGGGAAGTTATCATTTGTCATACTGGACCGCCTGAGTATCCATTTTATATCAAAGACAACAAAAATATGTAATTTTATATGTTCCTGTACCCATCATTTTAGCACAAAAGGACTTTATACTCAAATTAATACACTTGTGCAGAATGCTAGTTTTGAAAACCACAGCACAGCAGTAAATGAAGAACATTACATGACACATGCAACTCCCTCTGCCATTTTTTTTAGATAAGACAGAAGGAGAGAAAAAGGGAGTGTGTATCATTATAAGTCACTTCCTAAAGTGTAGAAATCTCCTTTTCATCACTGTCATTTGGTGATCAGCTTCATTAACATGTAATTATCCGTTAGTGGGAGGTGAGACTTTTTTTTTCTGTCATGGAATTTGCAAAGAAATATACCAGCCCCACCCAAGTTCCTGGTGCCCTGCGGGTCTTCTGGATTTGGGCTTTGGTGGTGCATCAGGACCAGAGAAATGGGGTAATGAGGAAATAAGAGAAAGACAAACACTGTATGTTGTCACCCACATGTGGAATCTTAAAAAGCCGAACTCATAGAAACAGAGACTAGAATGGTGGTTTCCAGGGGCTGCAGAGTTGGGGGAAGTGGGGAAATGTCAGTCCAAAGGTACAAACTTCAGTTATAAGATGAGTCGGTTCTGGGGATCTATCGTACAGCATAATGATTAGAGTTCGCAATACTGTATTGTACACTTGAAAGTTTCTAAGAGAGTAGCTTTTAAATGCTTTCATCACAAAAAGAAATGGAAATTATGTGAGGTGATGGAGGTGTTAACTAATCCTATTGTGGTGATGACTTCACAACATAAACATGTATCAAATCATTATGTACACCTTAAATTTACACCATGTTGCATGCCAATTATATCTCAGTAAAGCTGGGGTGGGGGGGGTAGGTTGTTTTTTTAAGAATATACAGAGGTGAGAGTTACATGACAAGGCTAAGTGAAGAAATGAGGTCGAGGTAGGCACTGACCTTAGAGAACTTACTTCTACTAGTTCCACCACAGTCCTATAACTTGTGGTAGCTTACCTAATACCTTCCTGAGCCTCTTATTCCTCATTTGTAAACCCAGGATAATCACATCACCTCCTTCATAGCAGTGCGGAAGTAAATGACTGGAAAACCTTCATCGACAGCCGGGATCATAGTAAGTGCTCAATAAATGTTAGCTGTTCATCCCTTGCTAACACCTGAGAAATTCTTTCCTTATGTCTCTTAATCTCTCTTTAATACCTTCTCCTTTTGCCTTCCAAGCATGAAAGTACCCGAATTTCATGAAATTGTTGGGTCGAAATCTACATGCCTTGTTGATTTCACTCACGGTTCCAAATTGCCCCTTCAAAAACACTAGTATATTTTGCATTTGGCATTCACACAATGCTGACAAGAGAAACCAATAAGTAATTTCAAGACCATGAGAAAGTTACTAAGTGTGTAGAAGCTTCCGAGGTGTATTTATTTTCGATCAAAGAAAATAGTCATCTTGATAGCTAAGAGAGATGTTTCTGTATAAATGGAAATAAACTATTCTTGCTCACATAACTCAAAAACATAGAATAAATGGGGTGACAATGCCAATGCCCCCCCCCACCTCTCTCCATTCACTCCTTTGTCCTGACCTTGCCTATATCTCCCTGAAAAACTAAAGGCATTAACCAAGCTCATGAATCATCCCTTACCATCCCCTTGAGCTGGTCCCACCTCCCCTCCCTCCCTCATTTCACAGCTCAAAAGAGGCTCTCAACTTCCCACAGACCAGTCACTCCGTGTGTGTCTGGACTCTAGCCTCTAATCTGTCTTCAAATTTTGACACGTCCAATCTTCCCTCCCTGGATCATCCATTCTGCACCACCCACCACCGCCTCACCCCCTGAGCATTCCCATCAGTGCAAAAGCACGCTCCTAAGTCTCCCATCTGGGGACAAGAACGCTGTCTCCTGACCCCAGGCTCCCACCTGCTTCACTCAGGAGATGTCCTCATGTCAGTTCCGCTCCTATTGCTTGTCTGTCAGCAACTCCCTCCACTGGGGCTTCTGCGCCCACCCCTCCACGGAAACTGCCCCCTCTGAAGTCACCCGGACCTCCTCCCCTCCACTCAGATCTGAGAGCTGGCATGCCCCGGGGTCACGCCCTCTCTCCCTATTCCCTCAGCACGTACCACACCTGAGCAAGCAGACCCAATGGCTTCAACTACAAGCACCTGCTATGCTGCGTGATGGCCTTTTCTGGTCACTGGAGCATGCTCAGCTCACACAGGAGACCAGAAGCCCCGGGGAGTTAGCACTTCCTCGAAGCAGCCCTTCACCCATGACTGCCAGGATCCAGGGGATAAATAGCCCAGCTCCCTCACCTTTTGTGGGGGATAACCTTGAGGCATATTTTACAGTATCTACTAGAATTTCCAGGCTAGGTTGAGCCCCAGTGTGATTGATTATTGGTCAGAGGTTGCTATGGACTGAATTGTGCCCTCCCAAAATTCCTATGCCAAAGCCCTAATCCTCTCTCACTCTCTTTCACTCTCCCCAGCCCCCACTAGGTGAGGCCACAGCAAGGAGACAGTCATCTGCAACACAGGAAGAGGAGCTCCACCATAACCTGCTCGTGCTGGCCCCTTGATCTCAGGTGTCCAGCCCCCAGAACTACGAGAAATAAATGACTGATGAGCAAGCTTCCCCCTCCCCGCCCCCGCCATCTGTGGCATTTTATTATGGGAGCCTGGACTCATACAGGCGTTATATGATTAGAACTGACAGACACCGAAGCCGGTTGATTCAAGGGCGAGGTCCAGGCTGGAGATACAAACCCAGGAGGCCTCAGCACACGGACAAGTTAGTACAACAAAAGGGGGGTAATACACTTCCTACCTCACAGGTGGCTGTGAGGACTGAAATAGATACTTCACATGGCCTGCTTAGCACTGTGGTAGGACACGTATGAAAGCTTGGTAAATGGGACTGTTACCTGCAGAAGATCACACAAGGATATGCTCTTGGAATCACAGAATTTTGGATAGATTCTCTAGCTCAAAAACCTTAATTTGTAGCTAGGGAAACTAAGCTAAGCCAAGATTATTGACTTGCCTGGCATTTTTCTACCATTAACGATTGTTTTTTTTAAGATTTACAGACCCAGCCATAAAGGAGGAAGGTGAAGTTTAACTGTACCTTGATATTCAATTAGACAGAAGGGTACCAATAAACCTTGGAAATGCCAACGCCAAAGAGCACTCTTTAGTCCTGATTTTGTGACTCCTTCTTCATCCAATGCTGCTGGCCAGTCTCCTAACTTGGTTTCCATGAAATGATGCTCTCTCGATTTCCTGAAGAGAAAGGGAGGGAAAGAGGAAACATTAAAAGGCAAAAGGGAAAGTGACTGGCAAAGTGAAAGGCAAGCAGAGCCCATGACAGGATTATAGGGTCCTGAGTCAGTGAAGGAAGCACCAAGGGGCAGGGTGGGTACCAAGAAGGATGTGACCTCAAGTGGAGACGAGCCTCGTCTCCCGGGCAGCTCCAGAGCAGGAAATGCACCAAAAGTGGGTCCCACCTGGCGGAAGGAGAGCAGCTGCACGTGCTCGCATTGGTCAGTCAATGGAATGGGCAGTCAGGGCAGCGAGGGCGCATTCCAGGGCGGGTTGTTCATAGGCAGCCCCTGTCTCACTGAGGGCAATTCTGCAGCAAGGGGGCGGCTGTGAATTAGCCTCCAACACTCACAGCAGCTAGAAGGTGGGTGCACCTGCTCCCCAGAAAGGGGATCTGGGTAGAGACCCCATTATGCCCACCACGGAGACAGGGAGGGCGGAAGGAAGGACTGCTGTATTCACCGATCATGGGAGAAGTGCCCTAGAGGCTTCATTCTCATGACTGCCATCTTCCTAAAAACCCAACAAGGTCAGTGGGTAGGCGTTACTAATTCCAGCTTATTGATGAGGAAAAAGGGAGCATTTGTCCAAAATTTCGAAGGAACAATGAAGTGACCCCCCACCCCCAGAAAACAACCAACCAATGTGAGAAAGTGTCAAATTATTCACTTTCAAAGACCAGCCCACAGGTCCCAGAAGGACCTCAAAACCTCAATTCTAGGATTAGGGAGAAGGCTTCAGACATCGATTTCCTATACTGCTTAAATTTTGCAGGCCCCAAGTTCCAAGTCTGTCAAATGGGCATGGCATTAATGGACTGTGGTAGGCTGAGTAATTGTCTCCAAAGATTCCTACAGCCTACTTTTGGGAACCTGTGAATGTTACCTTACATGGCACAGGGGATTTTACAGATGTGATTAAAGTAAGGGTCTTGAGGTGGAAATTATCCTGGATTATCTGGTGAATTCTAAATGTAGTCACAAATGTCCTTAGAGAGAGAAGCAGAGAGAGACTGGCAACAGAAAAGAAGAAGGCCATGTGACAACAGAAGCAGATTCAGAGAAAGAAGATGCCAAGCCTCTGGCTTTGAAGATGAAGAAGGGGCCCGCGAGCCAAGGAATACTCTAGAAGCAACAAACGTAAGGAAATGGGACTCTCCTGGAGCCTCCAGAAGGAACTAGCCAATACTTTTATTTTAGCCCCGTAAGACTCTCTTTGAACTTCTGACTTCCAGAATTGAGAATAAATCTGAATTATTCCAAGCCACTGAGTCTGTGATCATCTGTAACAGCAGCAAGAAGAAAACAAATACACTGGATGTCAGTTCACTCTTAGGAAAATCATGCACCTGGCTCACAGACTAGTGCTCTCAAGGCCTGGGGCAGGGCCAGGGGGAGACGGGGAAAGGGGTTGTAGATCCAGTTCCCCTGATCCACAGCTGCTGGACTCCCCTGCCTCGCTTGGGGGCTCCCTGAGTGTTCCCACCGCACAGCCTCCCCTCAGCCAGGAGCCGGGCAGGAGAAGGACTTTAGGGCACGTCTGCTGAGTGACTGAGTTCTGGGTGTTTGCAGCTCAGGCGGCCTGGGCACGAATAAGGCCAGGTTCGAGCTGGACCGGCAGCAGGAGTTGTGCACCTACAGAAAGGCGTGAAGGCCTGCAGAATGAATGAGCGCAGCCCCAATGAACAAGGCCAGCAACACTCAGGCTCCCTCAGGGCCCTCAGAGACCCGGCTGAGAGCAGGACACGGAGCCGGAGCCGAAGGAGGGGAGCTGTCCACCCACCTCTGCCACCGATGTGCCCTGTGACTTCAGACAAGTCTCCCCCGACCCTGCTCGCTGGGCCCCCATCTCCCAGTCTGTGGGCAGCGTGTGAGCTGGGTGACGCCCAAGGAGCCAGCCCGCTCTGATGCTGGGTAGCCCCAGACTCCAGCCAGGCTGACCCCAGTGGACACTCAGCACTTGGAGGTTCACAGAGTCAAAGGCTCGGGGAGAGCACATCCCAGGACCTGCAAAAGCCAGGTGAAAGAGGCAATGCCAGGAATGCACCGTCAAAATGTTTTGTCTAAAAACGGGCTGACGCAGCCTGCAAAATGCCTATTGTACATGGATCCTAAACCAACAGAGACTGAACGGAGCATGCCAGATAAGTGTACAGAAACCGGAGCGGCCCACTGTGGGCAGAAAACACGTGAACTGGTTCCTAGGAGAGAAAGGTGGCTGAAAAGGGGCCCAGGGCTCTGGGGTCTTCTCAGTGACAGCACTGACCGAGAATCTTCCAAGACTCCCTCTCAACTGCCTGGGAAGAGAGAGGCCTCTTAACCAGCACGGAGTGAGCTGGTGTGTTATTTGCATTTATGGTAATCCACTGTGGCCAGCTAGGGAGCTGAACTTGGAGAGGAAAGGCACCTGCTCAAGGTCAGAAGGCTACAAAGTGGCTGAAATAGGATTCAACACCACGGCTGTTGAACCCCAAACCCCAAAGCTTTTGGCCACTAGGCAAACTACAGAGATGAAGTAAGACAATGTTTCCCATAGTACACCATGCCGGGTCACTAACAGAAAGTTCTGGAGGTTACAGCACATGCCTAAGCTTTGGAGTGGTCATGGTAAAAGGAAGTGATCACGCTTGTCCAATAAACAAATGTCCATCACTCTATCAAGGACAGAAACAAGGACGAAAGGACTGAGCATGGTATGGGATTGTCCTTCAGGAACCCCCGAGGCCAACAGCGGGCACTGGCTTGCTCTCAGAAAGGACTTTACTATGGGTCAGAGCTGAAGGTGGAATGGGCCCCCAGAGGTAGTGAGCTTCCCATCACAAGGGATGTTCACAGAAAACCTTTCCGGGGTGCCCGGGTGGCTCAGTCGGGTAAGCGTCCGACTTCGGCTCAGGTCATGAGTTCCAGCCCCGCATCGGCCTCTGTGCTGACAGCTCAGAGCCTGGAGCCTCCTTCAGATTCTATGTCTCCCTCTCTCTCTGCCCCTCCCCAGCTTGCTCTCTCTCTCTCTCCCTCTCTGTCTCTCTCTCTCTCTCCCAAAAATAAACATTAAAAAAAAAAAACCTTTTTTTAAAGAAAACCTTTCCAAAACACAGACTTGACACTATCTGCCTCATCCTCAGTGTTAGAGGCTCTTCCCGGTCTCACACACACCCCTTTGCCACCAGCCTATTCTCTACACACTGGAACCTCTTACCAAGTTCAGGCCTCTCAGCCTTCTACCACACTGCCCCTCTGCTGAAACATCCATGAGCCCTTCCAACACCTCCAGACTCCACAGTTTTTATGGGTCTGCTCAAACACCGCTCCTTGGCCAGCCACGCCGCAAGCAGGTCCGGGGACACGATGTCTACGCTCCCGTGCAATCAACTTCCTATTTGCCTCCTTCCCCACCTCTCTGGTGGTCATCCAACAGCAATAACTTTGCTCCCATTACCTACCACCACGCCTAACTCTGAGTCGGCCTCTATTAATGTTTTTGCATGACAGTAACTGGCTTATGGTTTGCACCCCGAAGCCAGGCTTGCTGCCTTCCCGTCTTCCTGGAGAGAAAAGCCAGCACGCCCACAGCGCTGCTCCTGAAAGCTCTGAACTCAGAGTGAAAGCCGGCCCTGCTCTGCCGGGAAGCCTGCGGCTGGGTAGCTAATCAGGTCATCTTTGAAGCTGAGACCACAACAATTTTATTTAAAAAAATTAAAAAGCTCAAGGAAGAAATAATCAAGGAGCTCAATTAGGGACATCTGGGCTCAGAAATCATAAAAGTCAGTGGTATTTTACAAATAAGAAGGCTTTCCCGATTCTCAAGGGACACACCAAGGTTCATCGGTGTCCAACCATTTGCACCTCCTCCCTCATGGAGATTAAGACACATCTCCCCAGCCTCCCTCTGCATCTCTGCTGTTTCAACACTGAAGACAATCCTCTGGCACATGGCCGTATGGGCCAGATGGTTAGCACTTCTTCAGGCAGGATACAGTTCCATTCCTTCCTCACAACGGGAATGTGGGGGCTGGCTCTTGGTGGAACCCACTGACGGACGGAAGCAACAGTCCCCTCTCTTCCAAGCAATTGTGCATGGAGAGCCACCCAGGGCCCTGACATTAGCCAATTCCAATTCAATGTCTCTGACCAAGTCATCCCATGGAATAGCCCAGTAAGCTCTCATGGGAACACATGGGCACAATCAGGGGTGACCCTCAAGCGGACAGCATCGGACTCAATAATATTTCAAACCCCCCATGCTTGTACAGAGCTTTGTTATTTGCAAATGGCTTGTGCACACCCCCTTTCATTCAGCGGCCCCAGAATGTTCAGAGAAGATGCCATTGGTCTCTCCCTGTTGCACATACAGAGCCCAAGTCCCAGAGAAGGGAAGGGACTTTCCCAGACTGTTTCCTGATTTCTAACTCCAAGGTCTCCTTATGGTGCCTTCACCATCTCTGCAGCACAGAGTAAGAGATCAGTAAGTGTTTTCAGTTTAATTGTATTTCTGCACTGAAACAACGAAAAGATGGCTCTTGGTGTTGGTGTGGATCTATTTTAGGGAGCACAGGATAAGGTGTTCAGATGGTGGGGGTGCATCCTGAGTGCCCCACTCACGACCCAGCAGAGACATTCACACATCTCATGAACTGAGCCAATGCACTCTCGTGGCCCAGAACGATCCACCCTCCCCCTGGGGATCACACGGCTGCCAGGGGGCAAGAGCAAGTTTTGAACCCAAGCTGCCCGACCACAAAGTCCCTGCATCACCTCCCAGAGGAGGCTTGACTTATTGCCCATCCCGGCCACCAATCTCCTCTTTCGGTGTCCCTTTTGACTCCTGAGGATCCGTCTCTCAGATTTTCGGCATTTGTATCTTGTGGCTCACCTCCACTGACATAGTGGGGTGTTGAATAACTCTATATTTGTCACCTATACCTTAAGAGAAACGACTGTGGGTCACACATCAGCTCCTTCAGGAGGACCAGGGTTTTCTACCGTCTTCTCCGGTGATCCCTTGCATAGGGAACCAGAGAGTCTCCAGGGAGGGGTGTTCGGGTCAGGGCCCTTCTCTGGCGGCCCTGCCCCGGAAGCACACCTGTGGATTTGGCAGGGAGCAGGTGCAGAGGAGTTTCTGCCAGGTCACCTCGAGGGAGTGCAGTTTCAAATTCCTCATGAGCACTGATCCTCGGGAGTCACTTGGAAGTTCACACTGCAAGATGCATGAACAGCCCACTCTTTGCAGAGAACTAGGTGGGGGCAGTTCAGGCAGAGGACCAACTGGTTCCAAAGAGGCAGTGCACAGCTGCAATCCGGGCCCTGGTCTGTGCAGCCTCCCACACATCCCAATCCTTCCAGTCGGAGGGAGGAGGGTGCTGGGTCTGCCTGCTCTCATCACTCCACTGGACAAAATCCTCCTCCTTTGCCCTCTCTTCTCCCTCTCCAGGTGACAAAGGCAGAAGGCCATTTACCACCCACGGTGTCGCCACGCCGGGGCCGGCCCACACGTAGCAGTCAGGAGAAGCCAGGTTGTGTCACTGCGACAACTGAACCCCACTCAGTGGCTTCTCCCCACGCACGGTTTGTCACTTGCACGTATGTGCAGGGCAGAGTTTGTCCTCACCCCTCCCGTGGCAGGAGAAGCAAACGTAGCAAATCATACTCCAGCCCTGAGAACTTCTGTCCAGGGTGATACACACGTTTTTCCTTATGTTTCATTGGCTCCAAGCAAGCCGGAGGCGATGCCTAATTTTAATGGATCAGAAGTATGGTTCTACCACTTGCCCAGAGGCGAACGGCAAATATCGGGTGAACAGCATGAAGGACTACCACACCGTGATAGCAGAAACAATAACAATGATAAAATATTAAAAGAAGCTGACATTTATTGGTATTTACCATACACCAGGCATTGGGCTAAGTGCTTTGTATCCTTTATTTCATTTAATATTTACAACAAGGTGGATGTTAATATAAAGCCTGAATTTATAGGTGAAGAAATGGAGGCTCGTGACTCCAAGGGACTTGCCCAAGGTCAGCTGGCACGTGATGGCCTGGGACTTAAACCCAGGACCCTAAGGCGCTAAGACCACGATGTTAATCTCTCTGCCACCCATATTTAGGGACACTTGGAATGGGCAAAAGACAACCACGCTGACTTTGAGGGAATAGTCAGAAACACTGCTTTTTCATCTTACTCTCAAGCCACGGAGCCCTGTCACATGCAGCAGGTGGCTTCAAGGCCCAGGAGGAAAGCACCTTTCTTGAATCAAAGCAGTTCAGATTTGCTGATCATCCAATCAGCTTGCCATGGCGTGCCAGGACCCACACCCGGCAGCTATGTGACTCCTCGCTCATCGAATTCTCGTGCCTCTGACAGGTAAGTCTCACTGGCCCCATTTTGCAACTGAGAAATCCAAGGCCCACAGCTAATCAGAACAGGGCCGTGGACCCAGATCTGCTGGCTCTAAGGCTTGTGATGACCAAGGAAGATCTTTTCGTGGGGAGGCCAGCCCAGGGGTGTGTGTGGCTGGAGAGGACCAGCTCAGGGAAGGAGTCCCTGAGTCCATACAAATGTGGGTATGCTTCTCCAAGCCAGCCCCTTCCTTTCTCAGGCTCGGAGGAAGGCCTGAGGAAGAAGGTGGCCCTGGACAGGGCAGCCTCTGAGTGATTGGTAAGCCCCCACTGGAGACACCTTCCTCTTAGTGAAAGGCACCTGTGCCTCTGGGAGTCCTCCTGGGAAGGCAAACAGGAAGTCCCTGCCGGGCAGTTCAGTGCAATGAAAGCAGATGGCTTTGGAGTCCAGAGCAGATACCATCTCTACCGCTTGAAAGCTGTGTGGCTCCGGGAAAGTCACTTAACCTCTCTGAGCCCTGGTTTCCACAAAACAACAGAGTGGGGCAGGATCTTCCTGAGGGTTTCATCCTTGGTCTTGTTTCAGGAACTAACTATTCTCTGATGAACTCAAGCAAAGGCCCTGGGGCAACAAAAGGTAAGTGGGAGAGTCAGTGAATGGAACTCCACGGGATGGTGGGAGGTAGCTAACGCTTATGAGCCACTTCAGCGTGCAAGGGGTGGCCCTGAGCGCACTCCCCTCATTAGCACCTACGACTCTCTCTACCACCCTGTGAGAAGAGCTCTTGTGATCCAGCGTGCCAGGCAGGAATCACTAG
Organism: Neofelis nebulosa; assembly: GCF_028018385.1. Classification (NCBI taxonomy): domain Eukaryota; kingdom Metazoa; phylum Chordata; class Mammalia; order Carnivora; family Felidae; genus Neofelis; species Neofelis nebulosa. The sequence goes on from NC_080798.1 coordinate 42,282,475, forward strand.
AAGCAGGACGAGTCCCCAGACCTGCAAAGGCCAGAGTGTGTGTGTTGGGGGTATTAACGGCGCGTATGAGAGTGTGATTGCAGGGGCGCCTGGGTGGCTCAGTTGGTTGAGTGTCTGGCTTTTGGTTTCAGCTCAGGTCATAATCTCACGATTTGGTGGGTTTGAGCCCCGTGTCGAGCTCTGCGCTGGCAGAGAGAAGCCTGCTTGGAATTCTCTGTCTCCTCTCTCTTTGACCCTCCACCACTCATGCTGTCTCTGTCTCTCTCAAAATAAATAAATACACTTAAAAAAAAGTGTGATTGTAGGGGAAGAGTATGAAGGGATATTTTTTCCCAATTATTTTGGTTTTTAGTCTGATCACAAAAATAATTGAAACCCATGACAAATTCAAACAATACAGAAACGTACAAGATACCACTGGGTGTCTCATCCATTCTCAGCCACTTCTACCCCAAACAGGCAGTCACTCTGTTAACATTTTCATGAAGTTCCTTCCAAATATTCTCTATGCTTCTATGTGATATCTTACAAAGTAGGATTCATTCATCACTTCTTTATGGCCTGCTGACAACAGTAAGAGTAGCCACATTTATAGAGCACTTCCTGGGACCAGGTTCCGTCCCAGGTGCTGGGGACAGCTGTGAACAAGGGGCATGGCCCCTGCTCTGCTGGGACATCAGCAACACTCTGGAACTCACTTCACCCCCCGCCTATGAACACATCACGGACTATCACCCAAATCATCACCGATAAATCCACTACGCTTTTCTAAAATGGAAAGTTTTGTTGTATTTTGTAAGTATTTCGCCTTTGATTCAACCAATCCCCTACTGATGAATGGTTATTTCCAATTTTTTGCTCTTACCAAAAAAGAGTGCATCTTTAATGCACACGTGCTAGTATTTACATAAATTTTACAGATTCCTCAGATGTAAATTTTTATTTTATCCAGACAATGCCAGCCTCCTTTCCAAAAAGAAGTGTGGCCCAATGCACTCTCCCACAGATAGTAGACAAGAATGTCATTTTGTAGCAGCCTTGACAGCACTGGGTTTTATTAATTTTTTGGATTTTGCCAATCATTTAGGGGAAAAAACAAATCTCATTTTTGTTTTAATGTTAAGGGTTCCTTAATACCAAACTCAGTCCTTTCATAGAGAGAAGCAGGATGTGGTGAAGGTTTGTGGTGAGGATGACAGGTTCCAGGCAGGATTTGGGGGACACCCTACCCCTCTGTGTACTAGGCAGGAAAAGCAGCTGTGGTTCTCTCTTTCCTTCTCTACAGAACTGAACTCTTAATGGAAAGGGCACATATTGACCTTGCAAATCCCCCTTTCTGCTTTCCCATTAAGGGACACATCATCTGCTAATCAGGATTAATGGCCTCCATCCATCGCAATGATGAGGAAAGCATAACTGGAAGGAGAATCAGGCTGAGGTGCAAGACAAACGACAGGGGCTCCTCACCACAAAGTGCTAGAGCTGCTGACCTGGGGGCCCCACCTCCTGAGGCTCATGACACCCAAAGCCAGCTCCTGGGTCCCTGAGGGCAAGGCTCAAGGCTGGCATGTGTGTTGCCCCCACGAGCCATTACCCTGAGACGGACCACACTGTTGGTGCTCAATCAATACTCGTTGGAACAGCCCGGTTCCTGGCAAGCGTTACTAACACCTCAAATTCACAAATGGCGGCTGGGCCCCTGAAATGGACCACTCTCCCCAAGGAAGGGACATGGGATCTTGCTAGACAGAGAGAGCAAATCGGGGGTTGATGGGAGAACTTCCCACTGTTGGAGCGGTCTGGGGAGGAATTCTGGAACAAGTGAGACCGGAGGTGAGACTGGGGAAGGGAGAAGATTTGAATAAACACAGACCAGAGGAGAGAGCACGCCAGGCAGGGGAGGACGCAGACAAAGACAGAAGTCTTCAAGCGGTGCCAGGAGCCCTGTGAGAGCTACGCAGCGATGGGCCAGAGTCACTGCTGCCACTCATCGACAGCCATTGCTAAGTATTCCGAGTGCCGCCAGCAGAAGGCTGCAGCCTGAAACAGTGGGAATCTTTACACCACAGCAATCAGCAAATACAATAAAATCGGGACTTTTCTTTTTCCGCTGGTTTGCCAGCATATGACAGTTTATAGATAGATGTACACTATTATTATGGGGAAGCACAAGAGGGTTTAAGTGGGAGGATGACTCAGGTCAGGTTTGCATTTGTGGAAGGGTCACTCCAGGGCCAGCGTGGGAGGGACAGTTGGGGACAGGAGGAGAAGCAGAGAAACAGCCAGAAGTCTCCTCCCGTTATCCAGGCGAGTGATGCAGAAAGGAGCCAAGGGATAGATTCTATTGAAGAAGGAGGATTGATGCCTTGGAGACTGGAGGGGCATGGGGGAGGGGAAAAGGGAAGAGCAAAGGCTATTTGAGCTTTTAAAGGATAAAAAGCCTTTCTCAACTTGGCAAACGTCTGACCTCCTCTATCTGATCTCCCGTCTACCCAAAGAAGAAAGGAGACATGTAGAATGGGTTCTAGAAAGCCCAGAGGGGCTGGTCCCGTGCGGGCTAGCAAGAGAAAGGAAGCAACCCCCCTCTATCTCCTCTTTTCCTCCCTCCTCCTCCACTTCCTCCCTACTCCTACTCCGCTAACAAAGCCCTCTCATCTGAAGGATAAATATCGCAGCTGCCTTAGCTCTTGTGGTCCACCCCCACCATTTGCGTCTCCGCTGGAAACCCTGAGTCTCAGACACAAACACCCAAGGTTTACGATCAGTGCCTGCCATTAAAAATACATTCCTGAAATACTCCTCTCCCTGTGCTGTCTGCTTTGGGACATAAAAGAGGAAAGTTTAGGAAAAGGGAATACGCTGGCTATCCAGATAGACTGGATACAGAGTCACAGCGACCTAGGGCCTGAGCTTGGATCTGTCCCTGGAACCTCTCAGAACCTCAATCTCCTCATCTGAAAAAGGGAAACTGCATTCTCCAGCTTAGAGGATCTTTGTGAGAACAAAATGCAGAGGGAAGGGGAGGGGAGGGGAAGGGATGGAAGGGGAGGGGAGGGAAGGGATGCCCCACTGCCACTACCAACACCACCACCACTGCACACAGAGCCTGACAACAGCAGGCACCCACTCCAGGTAGTTGGCCAGGGGAGAGAACATGGATTCAACAGAAAGATAAGCCTGGGGTCTGGCTGACTCTCTCCTGCTGGCTCTGTGCCATGCGCCTCTGGGCCATTTACCTAACTTCTCTGTACTACAATCTCCACCTTCATGGTTATTGTCTCAGGCCAGCCAACTTGCCTCAGTGATCTTGTCTGTAAAATGGGGCCGTGCTGTCTGCCCATTGCAGAGTTTAGGTGAGACCCAGATCCACACAAAAGCGCTTTGGGAAGCGCTCACCCTATGCGAAGGCAAGATATTATTCGAGAAATTCTTTTATGTATTTTGTTTGGCCAAGGAAGGACAAATCTGTAAAACACAGAAAACACTATTTGCTGCTGTTTCTAAGCCCCAAACACTAATGCTTACAAGGGTCCATCGTGTCGGCACCCTAAATGAGTGTCTGTTGAACCCCTACTATGGACCGGCGCTGTGCCAGCCACCGGACACGCAGACGTGAACGAACCGCCCTCAGATGCCGAGGGGACCCACTCCCCGGAACCACACTGACAAGCTGAGAGATTATACCAAGCAGCAAGTCCGCCAGAGGACAGAGCCAGACGCCATGGGAGCACAGAGCAAGGCAGCCTCTGTCGGGGAAGGCTGGGCAGGAAAGCCTGAGCTGAGAACCAGGTGGGAGAAGTTAGCGCTCCAGACAGAAGGAAGGAGCAGATGTGGCATGGTTTGGGATCCCCCCAGAGCAGACCCGAGAGTAGAATGTGGGTGCTAAGGAGCACTTAGGGGGTGATCCCAGGAAGCTGGTGGGCGGTTGGGGCAGTAAGACAGATGTTCTACAGATGTGAGCTCAGGCTGCTATAACAAAATAGCATAGGCTGAGTGACTTAAAAACAACAGAAATGGAGTCCTCACAGCTCTGGGGGCTGGAGGTCCGAGATCGGGGTCAACAGAGCCGGTAGTGGTGGGAGCCTCCTCCAGGTGGCCCACTGCTGCAGAGAACAGAAAGGGGAAGCAAGCTCCTTCAGAAACCTTAAAAGGGCACCAATCTCATCATGAGGGGGCCACCCTGCTCACTCGATCACCTCCCAAACACTCTGCCTCCCGGTCTCATCGCGTGGCAGGTTAGAGGTTCACCATATGAATTCTGGGAGACACAAACATTCAGCCCAAACCAACAGGGAGAAGAGGAAAGCATGCGTTTATGAACAAATGGGACACTGTAAAGGTAACTGGGGCCCAATCCCCCCGGGAACGCTCTGAGAGGCTGTGAAGGATGTGCCTCAGAGTCGTCCCATCGAGGCCCTCGAAAACTGGATATTTCGCCTCCAATTCCTGCTCCTCATTCACTGATTGCGGGTGGCTCCTGAGTCATCCCAATCACTCCCCCCACACCCTCCCACGGCTATCCTACTTGGTAAGCAGGCAGGGCATCTTCCCGAGACCGGACCAAGTCATCAGGCAGAGACTTGCAAGTTCTTGAGGTCTGAAGCCATCTGAGACACAGAACCATCCATCACGGATGGGGGTATCTTGGGGTAAATGGAGGCAATCAGGGCGGGGCATTGACAGTGGCTGTAACAACATGCAAACAGGCAGTGTATGGTATTGTGTGCCCGCAAGCTGTGTACCCCGCACCCCAGGGTGGAAGGGGTGAGGGAACAGAGAGTACAAGAGGGGCTGCAGAAGGTCTATATAACACCTTACAGAGTTTACAGAACTCTTTCCCAGAAGTAACTGGGAACCATGGGAGAGATTCAGGGGAGAGTCAGTGGCACGGTCAGATCTGTGATTACATGGGCCACTCTGGCTGCCTTCTGGAAAAGAGACTGCGGCCAAAAAGACTAGAGACACGAGACCAGGTAGGGGAGAGAAGAGAGAACTGGAAGACTTGAAGCCAGAGGGGACAGCACGTGTCCCCTACTGACCACCCTCCAAACCTGAAGGAAGGCCTCCTCGGCCCCTCTCTCCCTACACCGCCCCTCCCAGGAAGCCAGGTGCTGTGCTACCTTGGAAAGTCAGGGCTCCCACTTCCGTGCCCTGTTACATGGAGTCACAACGCATCTTGCGTGGACGCCCAGAGTTGTGGGGTGAGGGGCTGCCCTCGCGGGGGGCTGACCTAGCAAAGACCTAACATGCCGCACCAGCTGGGAGTCCCCTCCTGCTCTCCCTACTGCCCCTGCCCCTGCCCAGGGCCTCGCCTCCCCTCCCCCTCCCCCTCCCCCAGGGGCCTTTTGTGGGAAGCGGGGGATCCCACCTTCTGCCCATGTTCCTAGAACCCCTCTTGGCTCCAGGAAGGCACCTCGCCTTGCCGGTCCTTTCTTACCATAAAAGTCCTGCCTTTCTTTTTATCCTTTAATAAGGTTACAGCAGGATGGGGGGGGGGGGGGGGCAGGCAAATTGAGGCCTCAGGCTACATCTGCCTTCATTTAAAACTACCCGACTCCTGAAAGGCCGAAAAAAAGTCTCTGAACTTCTCGTTTATAGTCTTTGTTAGATCCAAGTCCAGAGTTAGTCTCGCCAGCAGATTGTATCAGCCTGGATGGGGCCCATATGCCTCCAGGAACTGACCCTCTTACAGCTTACCCCCTACACTCCCAGGTACCCCAATTCCTGCCCGTCCCTGGCCCCTGGGAGTGGCCTCAACTTCTGAATGTCATTTAAGAAAACCTGGAAGCTTTTTCTCTCCTCCTAGAAGCTCCAGGATTCCTCCACTGCCCCCAAAACCCTGCATCAGCCGCGTCCTCTGAATTCTCCTGTGGCATGCAGTTCCGGATGAGAAAATGTGTTTTTATTTTCCACTAAAAATATATAGAAGGGGGAGTTTATTGTTGTTCGTAATTACACTGGGCTATTTGACAAAGAGCATCTGGACAAAGGCAATGCGTGCACACTTAAAGGGGGAAACTCTGTCATTTACAACAGAATAAAGGGAAAAAGTAAGACAGCACCTCCAACTGCTCAGTGCTCAGAGGCAGCGGCTCCTCTCCCCTCTCCTGGAGCTGGAGGGGCCCTGACAGTCTTCTGCTGTTACTAATTTACCAGGCTGGGCCCAGACCCCAAGGCCAGGCCTGCCTGCAGGAGAGGCAGAGCTAAAAACAGCTACAGCCTCCAGGAGGGGCCAGTGAGTTGTCTAATCGCTCAGCTTTCTCCTTGCCCTCCCTGCCAACTCTGCTCTGAGGCAGGCGGCAGAGAGCAAAGGCATGCTTTGATTTGGCAAGGAGGGAAAAAAGAAGACTGTGTGCAGGTGTAGAGACAAAATTGTCCGGGCAACCTGGGGGAAAATGCCTCTGGGCTGCCACTGGTGCACGAGAAGCGATCGATCGGAGGAGTTGTTTGTGGGCGCAGTGAGGGGTGCGGCTTCCCGGAGCCCAGAAGCAGGGTGGGGTGTTACTAATGCATCCACATGCCCCAGTCACAAGGGGGCTGTGGCTGGGAGGTTTCTTGTTATGAAAGTTAGCCACAGTTAATGGGTTTTCTTAGATCCTTTGTATATTTTATTGGGGCCAGGATGGGGAGGGAGTGAGCATTCATTACGCACGTTTGGCTGAAAGTTGCCCAGACACTCACTCATCTAGGCAACCCCTCAGCCTACATTTATTATTAATAATAATAGCTACCATTCAGTGACATCCATTGCGGGCCAGGTGCTGCACTAAGCACTTTACCTTTGGTATCTGATTCAGGCCTCACAGCTTCCCCGTAAGACAGACATTATCGTCCCCATGTTGTCAATAATAAAGCAGGCTCAGGAAAGGACAGTGACTCGCCCCAAAGCCTGTAGCCTGTAAGAGTAGAGATTCAAAGCCAGGCCCGTCTGATTTCAAAGTCCAGGCTGTTAACTGGTACCGTATCCAGGCTCCCTGCGTGGGTCTCTATGCCTGGCGTTGGGCTGGGTGCTAGAATAAATGTTTGATGCAAGTAATGTTTCTGGAATGACAGATTACAGGTCTACCCTGAACGTGTAAGTACTAAAAGCTGGGTTCTGCCTTCACCTCTCACAGCAAGACTACCCCCGGACAGAGAGGACAGCAAAGAACAGCGGGGAACTTCTCCGCCCAGGCCAAGAGACGGGTGGGCCGTGGATAGGCTGTCAGCACAAGTGGCCCCAGTTCTCTGCCTCTCCTGTGACCACGCCCCATGCAATGTGACCTTGCAGCTCCCCATCCTGACACTGTCTACTGGCCCATCCCTCGAATCCGGGCTGCTCTAGGGCCTTGCTCTGGTCAAAAGAATGCAAAGGAAGTGATGGCCTCAAAAGGCCTGTGGCTTCGGCTTTGGAGCCCTGCCATTGTCATGTGACAGCCCCCCTTCACTGGCCTACTATAGGATTAGAGACATCTAATCACGTCTCTCAGTCAGCCCAATGACCCTAAGCCACAGCCAGCCAACCACCACCCAAGGAGGCCACAGTAGATCAGTCCACCTCCAGGCAAGCTGGCACACGGCCACACACGGGTGAGTGAGCCCAGACAACACCGGAACTGCCTGACGGGCCCCAAAGTGCTGACTGCAGAATCATGAGGTTTGTAAATGTTGCTGTTTAAGGGATCCAGGTCTGGGGGTGGCTTGTTATGCAGCAAATGCTAACTGATACATTGCTCATCTGTTAGCTGAGAAGCCACGTGAAGTGTGGTCACGGCCTGGAACAGCCCTGATGCCCCAGGACCTGCCAGAATCCATCCAGGCTGCTAAAGCAAGGATATTTCTGGACAACCAGGTTTGCCCTTTGCCTGTTGTTTGTTTCTTTGCTGCCTCCTCCCTTACTGGATATAATGTGAAGGAAAGAAAATATTGCAGACTGGGAGGCAGAGAGCAGAGGCAAAGATCTATCAGCGGATTCAGTGAGTTGAGTGTCCCAACCCCTGTAACACCCACACATGTCACATTGTGTGTAACAGTTTTTTTTCATGTGTGAAACATTGGCTTTTTGTAGCATATGCGTATGAGAGAAGACGCTGTGTGGGGAAGCTTTGGGAGCACAGGGAGGAGGACAAGGAAGGTCAGTGACCCCAAACACCCCACACGTGTATCCTGCGGCCGCTGTAACAAATTACCACAAGATTGCTGGCTTAAAACATAAATATGCACTCTCACACTTCTGAGGCCAGACATCTGAAATCAAGGTGTCTATGGGAGCGGTTCCTTCTAGAGACTTTGCAGGAGGACCTCTTCCATGCCTCTTCCTGGCTTCTGGAGGCATCTGGCCATCCTCGGCGCTCTTTGGCTTATAATCGCATCACTCCACCTCTGTCTTCACATGGCCTTCCTCCTGTGCTTCTGTGGGTCGGCTCTTGGTCTTAGAAGGGCACCAGTGATTGGGGTTGGCACCCACCTTAAACCCAGGATGACTTCACCTTAAGATCCTTAACTAATTGTAATTGCAAAGATCCTATTTCCAAATAAGGTCACATTTGGAGGTTCTGGGTGGACACGAATTTGGGGGAATGCTGTCCTGCCTACAACAGGCCCCTCATTGTTCCTGGAGCAGCGGCCTGTAGGGACATTGCCAGAGGAGCTCCGCCCTCACCAGGCCGGCCTGTGTCCGCTCCTGAGGTGTGCTCCAGGCTCCAGGTTTTGTCTTCAGCCAACACAAGCCTGAGGTACTAGGGATGTAATCCCACCCCAGGTTTTCCCTCCTGCCCATTTTACTTGAGAAGGTGGGGGTCCAAGCCAGGCCTCTCCAACCCAGGTTTGCAAAGGGCAGAAATGGAGGCTTACAACCAGGTGTTGTATGTAAGTGATGAATCACTAAATTCTATTCCCGAAATCACTGTTACATTATATGTTAACTAACTTGGATGTAAATTAAAAAAAAGAAAAAGAAATGGAGGCTTACCTATTAGCTCTCTCATTTCTAAGGAAAATGGAAACCAAGATGAAAGCTTACAACAGGGCCTGGGGTCCCCAAATCCAAGAACGGTCTAGTGGACCAGCTGGAGGAGTCACAGGAAAAACCTGCCTGCTCTCCAGGGGAGGAGCGCCCCAGCGCCTCCATGGTACGGACAGGCCCTCGGCCACACGCACACGTATCTATCCTTCCACTCAGCCCCCAGCGTGTGTGCGTGGGCTGGCGCTGGGACGTGGTTCCTGCCCTCCCGGGACCTAAGGTCCCCAGCAGCAGAGACACACGGGACCACTGAGCATAGGGGTCGGTGGAGGGCAGCCCAGGAGGGAGAGTAAGGCTTCTCGCGGAGCCGGCACCTGAGCTGGGGTGGACAGGTCTGGGAGTACACGTGGCGGGCAGCGAGGGCAGGGCAGTCCTGGCAGAAGGAACAGCTTGTGCTCAGACACGGCAGGGCAGACGAACCCGGTGTCCCAGAACAGCGTGTTCTCACAGCAGAGGGTGTGAACGCTCAGGAGCAGAGCAAGAGACCATAGTGGGCCGGAAGCTTGGTAGAAGCATCATCACAGACTGGATGCCCGGGGAAATAGGTGGTGGAGAGTGACAGTAACCAGGACCCACGCATGCCTTGTTCAGCCCTGCCCCTGGAGTCCTAAGTCCTAGCGGGATGTGGACTCAGCTAGAGGCTGTAAGGAGATGACACTAAGTGGTGTGGCACACCATGTAAGAGCCAGGTAACTGATTCCTTGGTTCAAACCTGAGCCTGAGAAAGACAACTTCAGAAAACAGAAGCCCCGACATGGCTTCCCAAGTGCTTCTCGCTGGGTCCGTGTGTCTCCCAACCCAACACTGTGAGCACCCACTTGCAGGATGGAAGGCAGAGAGGACGGGGAGAGAAGTTGCTGGAAGCCTCACTCTGATTCTGCCCATTCTTATTTCACGTCTTGACCATCACCAGAGTTTTTGGTGCGTGACACAAACCTCAAGAATTCTGAATTCTGCACTGAATTCCCACACCTGAAGTCCAACAGGCTTCTCTGCCTGCCTTCCCCACCTTGACTTCTGCTCCCAGACTTACATCTCCAAGGCCTGAGGCCTGTTTTCTTGGAGGCTGTAAGATTAGCTAGGAAAGGAAGATCCCACCTACCCTAAGAAAACAGCAGCACCTGGAGAGATAAAAGGAACGTGAAGAAAAATCTGGAAGCCTTCTGCCCAGGTTCTTTTTAACGCTATGCTTGCTTGAGATCAATCATGCCATACCCCAGCTACCTGATCCTTGTCTGAGGTTTGCTCCTACATGGCATCATTCGCTCTAAGCTCCAGGACTCAGTTCAGCTCCAGACCTTGAAGACAAGCCTGAACTATTGATGTACAAGTCAGTCACTCACCGGGCCTGAAATGCGGGGCTTGGGGGTCTTCTGGATGGAGGGGGAGCCACAGAAAAGGCAGGGCTCCTAGAGGCAGGTTAAAGTTGCACCAGAACAGGAAAAAAAGGATGACGAGGATGCCCCAATTCTGTCACCACGACCAGCCTTGGTGAGGAACACAGAAAATGGTCTTATTCATCCAGTCTGTCCTCTCCCTTTGCACATTCCAGACCCTCTGCCCAGCACTCTATACCCTCTCTACTTGAAAACCTCTCCCATCAAGTTGCAGCTTCATGGGTCCTCTAAGAAGCTGTCTTTACTCCCCCAGACCCAGTTATCTGTCCCCTCCTCTGCATTCACACCCCACACACAGCCTCCTCTATAGGAGACAACATCATTCATGTATCTGACTTTCACCCCCTGTGCTCAAGGCTGTAGACTCCTTCCTACAGGGCCCAAGACTTACTCGACTTACTCACTGTTGCATACCTGAGATTTGTCAGGGAATCTTGCCCTTAGTAGGTGCTCAGCAAATCTGGGGGAAGGAAGGAAGGAAGGAAGGAAGGAAGGAAGGAAGGAAGGAAGGAAGGAAGGAAGGAAGGGAGGGAGGGAGGGAGGGAGGGAGGGAGGGAGGGAGGGAGGGAGGGAGGGAGGAAGGAAGGAAGGAAGGAAGGAAGGAAGGAAGGAAGGAAGGAAAGAAAGGGAAACAAAGGCAGGTAGGTAGATGGAGAGGGGCAGGAGCAGGGAGGGAGGGATGATAGATGCATTCAAATGATGAATATCTGTACTTGTAAAGGAAAGGCACATGAGCTTGTGGATGAGGAAGAATAGGAGTTCTGCAGCTTTGACCCCTTGTTAATATTTCATAGGAAGTAATATCCCCATCACTGCTGACCTGGCTCTTCAGCATCTAATAGACACCCAAGGGTTCCCCTGACAGCTACTTCCCAAGAGCATGGGCCCTGGTGAAGGCCAAGATCTCTGTAGTGTTGGCAGAGAGGTTGTCTGAGTACAAGGAGAGAAGCTAAGCCCTTGGAGGAGGCTCCTCTTGCCCCTTAGAAAGCAGGGGGGGGGGGCATTGAACAGAACAGGCCACCCCCAGCTGCCTCTGTTCTCAGCAAAACAACTCCACCACACTCACGCAGGTCCCACCTCCAAGACTTTGAGGCCAGGGCCCAATATCACTATGATAGGGGATCTCCTCCTTCATCTGTGGTCCCTGAGGTCACCAGGATAATGTAATGAAACAAAGACATGTCAGGCTCCCAGCACTGGGAAGCCTCTCTTAGTCCCACACTGACCACCTGTCAAACCAGGATCACCAAGGTGTTGCCTAAAGCCCAGCTCTAAGAGAAACTGGGGCAATGGCTGCATTATGTCAAAATTCTATATCCCTGTTGTAACTTTAATCCCTAGGTTTTCTCCCAGATTAGGCCCCTTTCCATCAGCAGAGCAACCCACCTCCCTGACAAGGTTCAAGGGCGTAAGTAGGGGTGATGGGATGGGGAGAACATGTAGCCTCCGCAAGCAGTGCTCGTGTCCATTCAGAGGACCCCCCCTGGGGATCTGGACAACCCCCGTGAGTTCTTGGCACCTTGGACCACATAGCAGCCACCCCAGGAACTGAGAAAACATCCCCACTCCTTATCCGCAAATCATCTGTTGAGTGTGATTTTACTGGACCACAGTATGCTGTTCAGGACCCCCTGCATAAAGACGTACTAGAAATCTGGAATTAAACTTTCTCTAATTAATACTTCTTCTCCGTCTCTCCTGTCCCATAAATCAAGGCTTCACCTCTCTGCCAAATGTACTCCCTGATGCATCAAGCAGTGAGACCAGATGATAACCAACTCTCCCACGGTATCTTAGAACACATTCCCTGGTTGGCGTGGAGCGTCCGCATAGTTCCAGTATATCTCTGACTTATTGACCCTGGACACGGAGAAATTCCCTACAAGTAATCCTCTGCTGAGATTTTAGGAAAAACCCGGATGCTTTCAAGGGGCGCCTCAAATGACAAATTCACACCAGGAGGCAAATTCCGAGGCTCGGCATCAGAAGATGACAAGTCTGTCCCAGTGATAAACCGACCTGGGTTTGCCCTGGGCTGCCCTGGTGATGTGAAGGACCCACACAGGACCAGGTCCAGGTCCAGGATATACTGCAATGGCTCAAGAGGTTTCTGGGATAAACTTGAGCAAGACATCCACAGCTGACCTTTTATGCTGCTGCAAGAGCCTGAGACAGCCTTTCTCCTGGCGCTGTGAGACCACCCCTCCCGGGGCTCTTTCTTCTGCATTTCACTCAAAGCCTACAGAAGACATTGTCTCACTATAAAAGGGGCTCTGGCACACGTGCAAGATCCACAGTGGGTCTCTTTGACAGGCATCAGTAGATAAGACAAATACCAAGATTCTGGAAGTATCCTCGAAGATTTAGAAAAAACTGCAGGAAGCCTGTTCCATGGCTGCAAAATTTCTAAGACAAACTGGGCTTTAGGCGATTGTGGCAGGCCGTGGCAGCAGCAAGGAAGCAGGTCCGTGCCTGACCTGGAGAACAAAGGCCGGTGGCAGGGCAGGGGGTCATGAGATCGGCCGGGGGGTCAGACCCCACTCTTAAGCAGGTGCTCGGTGCGGCCTCTGCATTTCTGCTAGAGTGAGCCTCTGCAGGCCACTGCTCCCTCAGGCACCAGTGACAGAGAACATCACAGAGGACTACTCAGGGATCAGGGGCCAGGTCACCTCTTCTCTTTCCATCCAAGACGGGACCTAGGGTCACTTCAACTGCTGTGCTACTGAAAAGTTGCCCTGGTTGAGGATTCAGGGCCTCGAGGTGGGCTCCTGGGGAAAGGAGGCTGACTTTATCCTCAGGTCAACAGTTTTCAGATTGTGCTCTCAAGATTTCCTAAAGCCCCTCACCCAGACACGCTGAAGTGGGGAGAAGGGCTGGGTGAGCAGAACTGACAGCCCCCATCCCCCTTCCACTGGTCTCCTCACTTTTCTGCATTTTACACAATTACAAACATGAATGTGTCTACAGAAGGTTTTTGTTTCAAAACTGGGTTCTACTGCCTTAAAGAAAGTTTGGAGACCACTCTTAGATTTTCAAGGCAAAACAATGAGCTGGCTCTGTCTGTTCCTTACGCATTCACGTTTTATAATCGCACTGTCATTTTTCTAAGTATGAAACAAGATTTTATGAAAGCTGGGCCATCAGGCCAGGCTCTGCAGACTGTTCCAAACGCAGGACTAGACTCCACAGGCTGATTTATGGTCTCGTGGTTACTTGTAACAGAACACCAGCACTGAGCTGTAGTGGCTCAGCTCTCCAGGCGCCAGGGCTGTGCAGACTGGGAGACATCTCTAACCACGTGTGTGTGTGTGTGTGTACCTGTGTGTGCATGCATGCAGGCACACATATGTGCACAGCGGAGGCAGGGAGTCAGTACTGTGGGGGCATCGACTTGGATGTCTCCCCTGCACGTCTCTGGGCTGTTCCTGAGCTCCAGCTCTCTGCATTTCAGGAAATCTGCCTTCACAATTCACGGAGCCAGTCCTGGTTTGGGAAAGTATGGTGAGGGTCCCCTGTCCATTGTCCTTGAGGGCCCACAAGACAGAACTAGGGCCATCTAGAAGCTTATGGAGGGATCCACTGAGTGTCAATGGAAGCAAGACCCTGTGACGATGGGAGTTGTTAGGGAAACAAAGGCAAGCAAGGTTCATTTGCAGAGGTCAGAGGACTCGATTACTCTCTGCTGTTGACCCAGGGCTCTACTCCATCCTCCGTGCCTGGCTGGAGGCAGAGACCAGGCTCAGGGCACACTGCTGACAGTTTAGTGAAGGGATGGGTTTGAGGGGACTCGTGTCTTTTTCAGAGCATAGGGAGGTCTGACTCTCCAGCTCAGGCTCCTGCAGACAAGAGAGCTGGGGCTAGCCTCCCCCAAGAAACAGAGGGGATGCAAGCAGATAGAGCTTCCCCCCATGCTGTCTTGAACCCAGTGTTGAGGAGACTGCTCAGCACAGATCCCTTGGCCCAGGCTCCCTGCCCCAAAGTCCAACCCAGAGGCAGGCGCTGGCTCTCCAAGAGCATCAGCCTTCAAGGGAAAATCCTGCAAAAGACAGGAGGTGTGAATTTTGGCAACACTGTTGTTGTGTGTATATGTATCTGTTGTTCTCCAAAACACACAGGGTAAATGAGCCAGGATAAAAATAGATGGCAGCAAAGAAACAGGAATGATGCAGCCTCGCTTACAGGTGCAAGTGACTATCGTGCAGGTTCCTTCTCAGAAAACAGAACACAACACTTCCCAGGAGGGAACAGCACTGCCACACCCAGCCTCTGACTCTAGGGAAGCCCCTCTAGGTGGAGGAATGGGGCCAGGGTGGATGCAAGACAAGAGTGGCCATGCCCTTGGTCACCAAGAAATCTGTCCCCACCTGGGGCCTGACACCAGGCAGCATAGGCTGGATTCTGCAATTCCCCAGTGCAGGCTGGCATCTCCTTTTCCTCCATGAACTGGTGAAGTGGCCTTTTTGGTTCCTAGTCTAGAGCAGAAGCCCTTTGCTAAATCTGAGACTATGGAAATAGTCATGGAATGGAGTGTTTCTGCTTGGAAATGTGGACTCTTTCCCAAACAGGAGTCCTGAAGAGCTACTACCTGAATCGAGGTCAGTGGGTCAGCGTCAGCCTCAATCCTCGCTGAGATCATTAGGAAAAATGGTCTGCAGCAAACATGCTCTCATTCATTAAGTGAGACAACAGGTCCTCTTGGGAAAGGAAGTAGAGGGAGTCATCCATCCACCTATGAAATACATTTACTGAAGGTCTGCTCTACCCCAGGTTCTGTGCCAGGCCTGGGTCCTTGCCCCTGGGGAGAAGGGGCAGGAGTCTAGATCCTTGGTGGATATTGGTACCATTATTCTTCTAAAGAAGAAGCCATCTTGGGAGGGGAGAGGTTGGGTCTCATCATGGACACTCTGAGTTCGAAGGGCTTGTACGATGTCAAGACTAGTAAACCGTTAGGATTTGTGGTCTGGAGCAGGGCGGGAAGGACTGAGCCAGCAAGGCCTATGGAAGTCATGAGCGAGGCTGGTGGAGTCTCTGAGGTGGGTGAACATCCCTAGGGGGAACAGAGGTAAACACCAACACTCACGGGATAAAAGGGGTAGAAAAGAGTCTGAGAAGGAGTGTCCAAAGGCCAAGAGGAAACGAGAGAGGGTTCAGAGCGGGAGGAAAGGGGCATCTGAGTCCATCAGTACCAAGAGGGCAAATAAGATAGACTCACTGGAGATCCTAATGAGAAGAATGTGAGTGTCAGGCCAGGGACATGGCCGTGTTCTGGTGGACTGAGCTGTGACTAGGGGAGGCCGTGTAAGCTACAACAGTGAGGAGAGGCAACAGAGAGTGGCTGGAGGGGAAAGTGGGGTCAAGCGAGGTTTATGATTTGGTTCTGTTAGGATGGAAGGACTTAGCACGGTTCAAGGCTGTTGAGAAGGAGAGAGCAAGTTAAGAAGCAAGAGGGTCTAGCAGGAAAATGATTACGAAGCCCAGGCAGGCAGGAACACGAAGTCGAGCCCAGGGAGACTGGCCCATGGCAGGAAAAGATGCTGCTTGGCCCATACAGGAAAGGAGGAAGGGAGGGACCACTGGGAAAGCTTCCAGATGTGCAGGCAGGTCTCGCCTGTGGTCAGGAAGCATTTATCAGAAGACCTAGGACAGAGGAGCAACTGGAAGGAAAGGTCTTTAGGAGGGCAGGTGACCTGCCCACATTCGCAGAGCTAGTGAGCCACAGAGTCAGGACTCAAACTCAGATCCAGGTGTCTCCAAAATCTACACTCTTAATCCCACAGGCCCAGTGAGAGGATAAAAGTAGCTTAATTTCCCCTCTGGGTCCCTTTTCTGAGTTTCCTTCTAAAAGTTAGCTCTTGCTGGGGGAGAAGAAGAAGAAAAGAGAGCAAGGCTGGCTTTGTCATTTTGCTCTGGCGCTGAGGAGGGTATGAGCCCGGGGAGCGAGGGCAGCGCTTAGCCCTTCGTTGCGACAGGCAGGAGTCTTCCCAGCCTTCCCATCAAATGATAAAGCAATTCATAAACACAAGACTTGCAGGGGAGGGCAATGAATCTCGGGGGCCCTGCTAATTAAAAAGCCCGTATTACATTACTTCCTCAAGGGCTCATCCTCTAATTTTTAGGATTATGGTACATTGATTAATTTATACAAGTTTTTAATCCCTCTGTGCTTAATGAAGTCCAGGAACATGGGAACAGGAGCATAATTGAGCTTCATATTATTTTATTAGGGAGAATTATGGCCCAACGTGTCGTGAAGAAGTTTGTGAGGGTGGGGAGGCAGTGCTCATGCTGTTAACCAGTTGCTTTCCAAATGCCAGCAGGGACATTCCCGTGGGGACAGGCACAGAGGGAGTTCATCTGTCTAAGCCCTGCTGTTCTGTGGCTCCTGGTGGCCATAAGGAAAAACACCCCACCTTTGGTATGGGGTACAGTGCCCACAATGGCAGGGCCACCTTCTCGTAACTGTTCCCTCACCACCCCCCAGCACTCTGTCACCAGTTGCACAAAACCGCCCCTCCCTCAAGCCCTCCCTCTGCCCCAAATGCTCTTCTGTTCTCATCTCTTTATCTCTCTCTCTCTCTTTTAATGTATGTTTATTTTTGAGAGAGAGAGAGAGAGCAGGGGAGGGGCAGAGAGAGAAGGAGACACAGAATCCAAGGCAGGCTCCAGGCTCTGACCTGTCAGCACAGAGCCTGACGCGGGGCTCGAACTCATGAGCTATGAGATCATGACCTGAGCCTAAGTCGAACGCTTAACCGACTGAGCCACCCAGGCACCCCCCTGTTCTCATCTCTTGATTCAGGCTCACGCGCTGTCTGGGGAGCCCTCCTCGAACCAGTCCCCTTCCAGGCAGAACCCATCTGCAGCAGAAGGCCTTGTCTCCCCCATGCTCCCCAAGCTTTTCAAAATCAAGAGAGCTTGGGCTGAAAGACCTCCTATGTTTCCTGCAGGCCTAAGAGCCTGTGTCTCCGTCTTGGGAGCTTGCATCCCGAGGGAATTTACTTACTCAGAATGACTCAAAAGGCTAGAACACTTCATGATAAACAAGGTGGATGAGCCAAAAGGGTAGACAGGTGGGGGAGACCTCCTCCCCAGAGCCACGTCTCCCTGTCACCCAGGGTTTGCAAAAGGCCTGAACTGGGGGCCTTCTGACTTGGGCTCCATCCCTGGCATCCCTGCCTTCTAAGTCTCCATGTGACCTTGGTCAGTTCCCTTCTCTAAGCCTCAATTTCCCCAGCTGTGACCTCAGGGCAAGAGACCTAATGATGCCTCCTGGGGCCCTCTTCTACAGGAACTTTCAAGAATTCCAGAACTCCCCACAAATCTGCAGGATTCTGGTCCAGGGGCCCTGGAGTTTGGGTCCCACACCCTCTAGAGGCCAGAACTGGAGTTGCAGGTGTGGAACCAATGGAGAAGCTGGCCAGTTTTTCCGACTCTGGTAGATTCCAGGATAAATCCTTCACCCCAGAGAGTTGGCCCATCTCTGGTTCCTAAGGAAGCAGAGCCCAGAATCTGTGTTGCATTTTGATTCTTTCTGCCTCCATCAATTCATCGCTGCTCAAAAGATGCAAAGCTCTCTCCCTGTGTCACGCTCCTCCCCATGGAAAGAAAGGGAAGGTCCATCAAACTAGAAAGAAGGTAAAAAGGATTTTCTGGAGCTCTTGATGCCCCGAAAATCACAGCCCAGAAGAAGCTCCTTGTTCATTAGGGAGACTGAGAGTGGCGCTGGTGGCCCAGCATCTCTCTCACCTCTTCTCCAAGAAAGCAATGCTGCTCTAATAGAAGTGTCCCGGGGGGATGTTTTTCAGGTAAACTGATCACTGACTAAAATTATTCTGCCATGGGATAGATAGAAAAGGGAACTTGTCCTTGAGAAAGAATCCAAATCCTGGACCATGATTCAAGGTCATATAATTCTCTACCTCTGTTGTACAGATGAGGAAACTGAGGCAGTCAGAGAGAGTCATTGTACTGGAACAGATCAAGATTCCTGACCCTCAATCCCATGCTAGACCCCCAAAACCCTGCTACCTCCCACTTCAGAAAACTTTCTAAATGGACCTTGAAATAAATCAGGCCTCCATCCACAGCGTACTCTGTCCAAAGTGAAACAGAAAGGGCCAAGCAAAAGCTAGAGGGAGCATTTGTCCAGATGACCATTTTATAATCAGGGATTCAAAGTCCCCCAGGGTTCACAAAGCATTCCAGGGTTTCCTGTCATCATAACAGTAAAACCGCCTGTTTTGATTTTATTCTTAAAAAAACAATAAAGAGATTATCAGTGTCCTGTTTTCTTTCTCAGCAGAATGGTTCATGAGTCTTCCAGGGCTGGCCAAGGGAGCCCACGCCAGGGTCAGTGGGGGTCAGCTGGCCAAGGGACTCAAAGCTCAAACACTGGGTCCTTTCGCCATGGGAAGAGGGAATTCACAGGGAAGGTACAGTGATGATGATCCTGCAAATTCCTCAGCAGACGATCTCAACCAGACCTAGAAACTGCATTCGGCTGCACAGAATTCTAAAGGAGCACCTCGAGATGCCTCCAGAGCATCAAGTCACTTTCTAAAGAGAAAAGAGCAACCATTCTGTCTGATTGACACTTTATTATAAATGGAAGACACCTACGGCCCATGATGTGTTATTAGTGGGGACCGGCTCACCGTGACCTGAAACCCTCTCTCTTATGTCATTTGGAAGCAAAACACTAAATGTACTTTTAAAAGAGCAGTTTTCATTTTAAGTCAAGTTTCAGACATGACAAATGTCAGGTCATGAAAACAACGCACATCTGTTTCTGCTGCTGTAATATATAGTCGAATTCTGGATCCCATTAAATATACATTTGGTCCGAAATCCAAACATGATGTCAAATGTCAATTTTTAATCTACATGCCAACAAATCACGCTTTTTCCTACTTCAGGAAGCATCATTTGTCACTTATTAATTGGAGAAAGGTCAACATTTGCCTGTTTCAATATAATAAATATTTATAATTTTATTTAAAATGGATTTTAAGTCCAACATCAATAATATACTGATTTAATATCATTTCTTACTGAAAATCATGCTTTTAGCTTTTACCACATGAAAATATTGTTTTTAAAAATTCTTAAGGGGTTTTCTGATTTAAATTTTTTTTAATGTTTATTCAGTTTTGAGAGAGCACAAGTGGGGCAAGGGCAGAAAGAGAGGGAGATGCGGAATCTGCAGCAGGCTCCAGGCTCTGAGCTGTCAGCACAGAACCCAGTGCAGGGCTCGAACTCACAAACCGTGAGATCATAACCTGAGCCGAAGTCGAACACTTAACCGACTGAGCCACCCAGGCACCCCAGGGGTTTTCTGCTTTAAGTACACCATTGTGAAGAAAATCTTCAAGCCAACAAATGTTAGGAAGTACAGGTCTGATAACCACGTATAGGTAAAACCACGAAGCTGGCTTCTCTAAATGGCCTCAAAGTTCTCCATGACGTGGGGTACACCAGCCTGAAATGTAAATGGCACACGGTGAAGTCACCTGTTGTCCACTGGGTGCGGCCTTCCCAGGAAACGTAGGACAGGAAAGGGCTCCTTCCCAATGTGAGAGCTAAAGGCAACGTGTAGGGAGTCTAGAACCCCACATCTGACCACAGACTTCAACCTTTGGGTGCCTTTGTCTGCAACCTCACTAAGTTTCCCGAACATTCAGCTGCCTGGCTGGTAGGAGCCCAAGTTGGTAGAGCCTTAAAAGCACCAAAAGCATGAACCCAATTACTATCCATCTGGGACTCTCCTAGGGAAGTGACCAGATGCAGACAAATCTTCAAGCACAAAGAGTCACTGCAAGGTTTTGACAATAATACCAAATCCAAAAAGAACCTATAAACATTCAAAATCAGGGGATCACTTAAGAGCATCATTGGTGCAGGCATTCACTGGACTACAGCACAGTCACATAGGGTGCAAGCCGTGTGCACACCCATTCACACTGCCAGTGACAGAATCCAAGAGCCTGTGAGCACCTTGCTTACCAATGTTTGTTTCACAAGGTAAAACGCAGGGGCATGATGTTTTGAAAAGATAGGCTCAAAATTCCATCTGAAAGTTGACATGATGATCAAGGGCACAAACTACTGACCATGTGGCCAGAGAGCATGGCGTCTCAGGTCCCCTCATCTACAAAACGGAGCTCATGTAAGCAGGGCCATTGTGAGCATTAAATGAGATAAAGATATTTAAAATGTTTAGGCAAAGGCTTGGTTTCTGCTGCTATTAATGCTTCCTTGTGGCATTATTATTGTTATTATCCTGCCTTGATTGCTTTTATTAAGATAACTAGATCCTTTACAGCCTATGCTGTGAATAGATGTTCTCTCTGGTTTATAAGAATCAGGACAATTTTCACTTTCTGCCTCACACTCCTCGGTAATTTTGTAACTTTTTTATTTTACAAGGAACACATTTACTTCTATAACCAGGAAAAAAATGAATTTTAACCAGAAGTAGAAAGCAAGTTATTTCCCAGAGGAAAGCTCCCAAGCTTGCCTGGTCTTAGGGGAGGGCTGGTGCTCAATTTGTGACTTGGGCACTTTGATATCTCAGTTGGAATGATCCTATTTTGCAGATGAGAAAACTGGAAGGCAGAAAAGCGACAATTTTGGCCCAAGGTTACTCAGCCAATGAGTGATGGAGCCAGCACTGAAACCAGGACTCCTGACTCCCCAGCTCTGTGAACAATGAAATCAAAGATCTGCTTCCTCTATAGGTGGTGAGATCCCCATCACCTGTCAGAGACGAATGCTCATCTCTGAGAACAGCTACAGGAAAGATTCCTTCCACCTGAGTGAAGTGACCACTAAAGATTTCTCTAGTACTGTGATTCTGTAATAGAATTCTAGACAGACCAAACTTTAAAAAGCCAATCATGAGGACAATGCCTTCTGACAAAAGAGTAGAAGTTCAGAAGAGAAGAAAAAGATCTCATTTACAGTGGAGGGAAAAAGGACAGAACTGTAATACTGGCAGAGATAAACAAAACTTCCCAATATGAAAAGCTCAGAAAGAAACGTGATTAAATTTTGTGCTTCCTGCCTCACCCTCTTTCCTTCATTGTGTGTGTGTGTGTATGTGTGTGTGTGTGTGTAAAGAATACTTAACATGAGATCTACCCTCTCAACAAATTTTTAAGTGTACAATATACTGTTGTTGACTATAGGTACAATGTTGTACAGCAGATCTCGAGAGCTTATTGACCTCGCTTGACTGAAACAGCACTGTTCACAATAGGCAAGATGTGGAAACTACATAAATGTCCCTGCATTGCTATTGGTGTGCGTGTTTTATAAGGAAATTTAAGTTGCACCCTCATCTCTTCAGAACCTTGGGGGCAGGAACGGCTGCCGGCTTTTTACATGGAGGGTCCCTCTTCATGGCCACAAAAAGCAATGTAAGCGGAGCTTTAGCATTCGTAATTTTCAGATGAGGAAAGGAGCTCAGAGAGGTCAAACGACTCGCCTCAAGTCAAAAGGATTTGGATCTCCAGTTACCATGCGGTCCACTCCACGGCAATGTGAAGGGGCAGCCAGAGGGCTGAGACACAGCATCCAGGGATGTGCCCCTTCACCTCAGAGAGGCCAGACACCTCTCAAATCCGGTCATCCTCGAATGTGCCTTGGCTTTCCAAGCCCACCTTATCCCACTGACACTTGTATGGGCAAATGGGAGCATCTGGTCCCAGGAAATTACAACAGAAACCATCTACGGCAAGCTCTTTCTCTGCTTCCTGCCTCCTGGTCTTCTGGGAGCAAAAGAGACAAGAAAAGAAGGACCATTTTAGAAAGAGGCTCTCAGTCCTGGAGGCCTGGAGCAGGGTTTCATGAGTGTGAACAGTGTAGTGATTTTAGGTGGACACCTAGATGCATCATCAAATTTCACGGAATCACACAAGAGGCCCTCTCCTTTTTAAAAAAAATTTTTTAATCTTTATTCATTTTTGAGAGACAGAGAGAGACAGAGCATGAGCGGGGGAGGGGCAGAGAAAGAGGGAGACACAGAATCCTAAGCAGGCCCCAGGCTCTGAGCACTCATCACAGAGCCCGACATGGGGCTCGAACCCACGAATCATGAGATCATGACCCGACCCGAAGTTGGACACTCAACCGAGCCTCCCAGGCACCCCGGCCCTCTCCTCTCTTGAAGTCTCTTTTATTTTGTGTTAGTTTCAAGTATATTATGAAATATTTAGATACACTAAAAGGTATATGAAATACTACCATAGTCACTCAGGTACCTACTATTCTGCTTAAAAAATGAAACCTTATTGGGGCGCCTGGGTGGCTCAGTGGGTTAGGTGTCCAACTTCAGCTCAGATCATAATCTCATGGGTTATGAGTTCGAGCCCTGCATCGGGCTCTGTGCTGACAACGCAGAGCCTCGAGCCTGCTTACGATTCTGTGTCTCCCTCTTTCTCTGCCCCTCCCCTGCTTGTGCTCTAATTCTCTCTCAAAAATAAATGAACATTGTAAAAAATAAATAAAACCTTATTAATAGAGCTGAAGTCCCCAGAACACCCTCCCAGCTGCATCACGCTGACCTTACCCCACCCCCCAAGATGGAACTATCTTGAATTTGAGTGTTTATCATTCCCATGCGTTTTTTCATCTTGTACTATATACACTTGTGCCCCAAGCAATATGTATTTCTTGGGGTTCTCCAGAGAAACAAAACCAATAGACATACAGAAAGAGACTTATTTTGAAGAATTGGCTCATGTGGTCATGCAAGCTGGAGGCCCTAGAAAGCCAGTGGTATATAGTTCCAGTCCAAACCTGAAGGCCTAAGAACTAGGGAAGCCAATGGTATTCCCAGTCCAAGTCCAAAGGTCCAAGAACCAGGAGTGTTGCTGTCCAAGGGCAGGAGAAAATGGATGTCTCAGCTCTAACCAAGACAGCAAATTACCCTGTTCTATTTGTTCTATTCAGACCCTCAATGGATTAGATGATGCCCATCCACACTGATGAGGGTCTTTTTTTACTACATCTACCCATTCAAATGCTTTTCTGGAAACATCCCCACCGTCACACCCAGTAATTTTATACCAGCTAGTTGGGCATCCCTGAGTCCAGTCGGGTTGACACATAAAATTAACCATCAGACACTATTTGGTAGTTTTTGCATGTTTTTAAAGAACTTTATTAAGCGGTATCATACATATATTTTATTCTGCAACTTTTTTTTGCCACTTAACCTCAAATTAACAGGATTCATCCATCTTGATATATGTCACTCTAGTGGATTCATTCTTCTCTCTTCTCTCTGGCCAAATCCAGCTGGCCACCTGTTTTTTGTAAGCAAAGTTATTAGAACACATCCACACTTGTTCATTTAAGTATTGTCTATGACTTCATTACCATTAAAATGGTAAAACTGAATAGTTATGTTAGAGACTGCATGGCCTGCAAAGCCTAAAATATTTTCTATCTGGCCCTTTCTTGATGCCTTACCATAGAGTATTCCATTATTACTATTATCCAGCTAATTCATTCATTCTTCTCTTGATGGATATTTAGGTTGTTTCTATTTGATGGGATTACAAACTGTGGTTGCAAACTTCCTCATACACATCTGTTTGTGAAGTCACGTGAGAGTTTCTCTAGGGTTTATGTCTATTGGCGGAAGCACTGGGCCTTAGGGTTTATGCCTGTTAAACTTCTATGGAAATTCAAAAAATGTTTTCCTAATTGATTTTACTAATTTACATTCCCAAAAAGAATGTAAAATAGTTTTGTGGCACCAAATTCTCACCAACATGTGAGAATAGTACTGTGGCACATTTTGTTGTTGTCGTTAGTCTGATCAGTATGAAATATCTTATCATAGGTTTTCATTTGCATTCTTCCGGGTTACATGTAAGGTAGAATTATATTTGCTTATTAGCCATTTGTGCTCTTCCATCGTTTGCCCATTCACACCTTGGGCCCCCCTTTCCATGATGGTGTTTGTCTTCTTCTCGTTGATTTATGTCAGTTCTTTCCATGTTCTGGATACTGATCTTTTGTTGGTAATATTGCTAATATCTTCTCCCAGGAAGTTTGCTCTTCACTTTCAATGGTGTCTTTGGTTAACAGAGGTTTAAAATAAATAGTTAGGAGTAGAAATTACTGAGCTTTTTTATGGTTTGTGCTTCTTTGTCTCAGGGAGTAAGTATATATGAAGTTTAACTTCAGGCAATAAAGATGAAATGTTTTCCAGTCTTACACCAATAGGGCAGTGTCTCAGAAAACTTGTGGCCCCAGATTCATCCAATGCTAGGTATTTTCATCCTTTTAATTTGTGCCAATTGAGTGGATGAAAATGATCTCACTGTGACCTTAATTTGCATTTCCCAGACCACAGATGTTAAAGAAATGTTAAATATCTCTTTGTGTGTTTATTGGCCTTCTATACAGTATTGAATGCCAAATGTTGATTCACATCTTTTACCCATTTTTAATTTTGTTTTTGGAGTTTTCTTTTGATCTGTAAGAGCTATTTTATATTCTTAATAGTAATCCATTTCAGGCTGTGCATATTGTAAATATCTCCCCCCCCAGTTCATAACTTGTCTGTTGAATAACAAAAGTTCTTAATTTTAATAAAGCCAAATTTACCAATCTTTGTTATAATGAATACATTTTATATCTTTAAGAAATCTTTTCCTGCGCCTAAGGTTACCCAAGATAAACTCTTGCAAATGTACAGCAGGAGACTGTACAAAACTGTTCTTAACAGCATGGTTCAAAGAAGCAAACATCCTGGAAACAACCAAATGCCCATCACCGGGACAGTGAATAAACAAACCGGTATACTCACACATGGAATATTATAAAACAGTCAAACAAATTAACCACAGTGAGACATAATAATACAGAAAAACCTTAGCAATATAAAGTGAATAAAGTAATTCTCAGAAGATCAAAAACACCATGACACCCTTTTTAAAAAGTTAAGAACAGGGGCGCCTGGGTGGCGCAGTCGGTTAAGCGTCCGACTTCAGCCAGGTCACGATCTCGCGGTCCGTGAGTTCGAGCCCCGCGTCAGGCTCTGGGCTGATGGCTCGGAGCCTAGAGCCTGTTTCCGATTCTGTGTCTCCCCCTCTCTCTGCCCCTCCCCCGTTCATGCTCTGTCTCTCTCTGTCCCAAAAATAAATAAAAAATAAAAAAATAAAAAAACGTTGAAAAAAAAAGTTAAGAACAATTCCATTAAAAACATACAGTTTTAGGAAATTTTAAGTAGAATAAAACTGTATACAAAATAAACCAGAATAATGAGCATTTAGTACAGGGAGATGGTTTCCTTGTGCTGCAGAGACAAAGGGATGGGATGTAGGGAGACCACACTGTTAGATATAGGCTATTATATCAAGGTCCTAGTTTTTATTTTAGGTGGTATGTTCATAAGTGCTTGCTGCATTATTAATAATAGCTGAATATAACAAAAGCAAGCCAAAATTATGGTGAGAGTGTTCCACAAACCTATGATTATAATTAATCCAATTCTGTGTACCTAAAATTAAAAAAAATAAATAACTATGGGGGTGGCTGGGTGGCTCAGCTGGTTAAGCACCCGACTTTGGCTGAAGTCATGATCTCACGGTTCAGGAGTTCAAGCCCTGCATTGGGCTCTCTGTTGTCAGCACAGAGCCTGCTTTGGATCCTCTGTCTCCTTCTTTCTGCTCCTCCCTTACTTGCTCTCTCTCTCTCTCTCTCTCTCTCTCTCAAAAATAAATAAATAAATAAATAAATAAATAAATAAATAAATATTTCCTACACTGAAGTTGTGACAATATCCTTATAAATCTTCATCTAAAGATTCTCTTAGTTTTGCCTTTTAGGTGTTTAAATCACATGGAATTTATTTTTGTGTGTGAGTGAGCGAGCTGATTGTTTTCCATACAAATAATTAATTGTCCCCAAACCATTCATTAATCTCTTATATCATCTCTGTCACTAGGAGGCTTGCACAGGTGTGTGTCTGGCTTCTCAATTCTGTTCTGTTCACCTATTTGTCTAGCCCCACAATAGTATTACAGCTTCTTAATAACTATAGCTTTATAACAAGTCTTGATGCCTGACTGAGTGAATCTACACCTTATTCATCTCCAAAAGTGCCCTAGCTATTCTTAGCCCTTTGTTATTCTATATCCTATATTAGGATATATCCTATATTCTATATCCATATCTATATTTAGAATAAGCCTATCATTCTCTACCAATAACCTGTTAGGATTTTTATTGAAATTGTATTAAATTAATTTGGGAAGAACCAACATCTTTTAAATATAAGGTCTACATATCCTTGAACATGGTATATCTCTGTGTTTATTTAGGTTTTCTTTTAGTATTATAATTTTCTTTCAAAGAAATCATATACAGCCTGCATTATATTTATTCCTAAGCAAGTTACTTTTGTGCTGCTATCATAAATAGTGGTTTTAATGGCTTAATGCTGATGTACAGAATACAACTGATTTATGTAGATAGATCTTATATCTAGCTAACTTAATGAGCTCTTAGTAACCCTAATTATTATTTTTAGAGTCTCTTGGATCTTCTCTGTAGATAATCATAGTTGTCCATGAAGAACAGAAGCCTTACTTCTTCTTTACAGTTCTTAACCTCCCGTTTTATACACTTCTTGTACTATGCTGGACAACACTGCCAATGTAATATTGAAAAGAAAAGGTAAGAATAGACATCTTTGTCTCCTTCTCAACTTAAAGAGAAATGTATATTTCCTCCCTGAGTGTGAGGGTTTTTTTTTTTTTTTAATTTTTTTTTCAACGTTTTTTATTTATTTTTGGGACAGAGAGAGACAGAGCATGAACGGGGGAGGGGCAGAGAGAGAGGGAGACACAGAATCGGAAACAGTCTCCAGGTTCCGAGCCATCAGCCCAGAGCCTGACGCGGGGCTCGAACTCACGGACCGCGAGATCGTGACCTGGCTGAAGTCGGACGCTTAACCGACTGCGCCACCCAGGCGCCCCTGTGAGGGGTTTTTAATAGATGTTTGAGTCTCTTGGATCTTCTCTGTAGATAATCATAGTTGTCCATGAAGAACAGAAGCCTTACTTCTTCTTTACAGTTCTTACCCTCCCGTTTTATACACTTCTTGTACTATGCTGGCCAACACTGTCAATGTAATATTGAAAAGAAAAGGTAAGAATAGACATCCTTGTCTCTTTCTCAACTTAAAGAGAAATGTATATTTCCTCCCTGAGTGTGAGGGGTTTTTAATAGATGTTTGACACATATACTTTGTCAGGTTAAGGAAGTTTCCCATCACAAGGATTGTACAAGTACAGAAGGTAGCATGCCTATATGTCCCAATTTGCCAAATTTATACCTGTCATCCCACGATAATTATTAACAGCGCTCCTTTCATTCTCTGAAGGGTTTTAGTTTGGACAATAAATTACATGTTCCCTCTAATAGAAGGGTAATGTTACATGGCGATGATAGTGAGGCAATGTGATCTATGATTATGAGATGAATGAGAGGACCTTGGAGGTTTTTGTCAGCCTAGAGGCTCCAGCATGTTTTCTGCCTAACTGGGAAATTTCCAACCTCAAGTAACAAAGCAGTAACTACCTATTCCTTCCCTGTGCAAATTCATCAGGAGAAATGCTCTGGAGACAGCCCCAGTATTGCCCAGGTTGCCATAAGAGAAGCAAGAAACACACACAAAATGGAGTGATTATCTTATCAAAAAACCAGCACGATCGGCAATCTGAGAATGAAGCTGACAACAACCTGGCTTGTCACATGCTCTATTTTGTCACTTACATGCCCAATATAAATGCAAAAATGTGAAAACCAAGGGCGAGATTGAATGGCAATGGATCCATTCTGACGCTGGGCATGAGCCACTTATTGAAGACATAAATTATAGTGCTGTCACCATCTCCCTTCCTATTTGCAAATAAATGTTGTCATCTAATTGTACAAGACTTGGAGATTGTTTAACAAATTTCTCTGAGGAAGGGCTCACAGCAGCTCGGATTCCCTGGACACCCAGATTCTATCTTTCTACTTTGGTCGTCTCTCTGCACGTGGTTCTTTTTGGTTTGCATGACAGGCACCGTTATCCTCTCTTCTCAGCCTTTTATGGAGATACAGTTACAAAGATCTGATGTGTTTCTTGACTGATTCCATTAAGGAATCATTAAGGATGAGAGATGGAGAGAGGCAGGCTCTAAAAAAGTAGTGAGGGGAAGGTCTTCCTTGATGCAAGAGGTGATTCACCAAGCACAATCACCAAGTATGGGGACTCTGCAGAAGAAAACCTCTTCTTGCCCTCTTTATCATGACAGAAAAACAAAGGAACACAAAGACAATCAAAGGCTGAGAATGAGGCCTGGAGTTCTAGGACTTGGAGTATGTTTCTGAGTCTGTAGACTCCCCACTTACTACCTATGCACAAAAGGCTTCAGGAATGACAGGACAAGTGATAAGGGCAGTGACATTGGCTGGGTCCAACTCATACATTTATTCACTACCCAAAAATGGACCATTGAGCACTGGCTGGTTTGGATTCTCCCAGGAGCAGACCCTCAGGTAAGAATTCAAGTGCTAGCAGTCTGTTTGGGAGACAAAAAACAAAAAACAAAACAAACAAACAAAAAACATCAGAAGAGGAGTGTGACAGTTAGTAAGAAAAAGAAAGTAATACGGGGGCATCTGGGTGGCTCAGCTGGTTAAGTGTCCAACTCGGTTTGGCTCCTGGTTTGTGGGTCCAAGCCCCACATTCAGTTTCGCACTGACAGTACAGAGCCTGCGTGGGATTCTCTCTCTCTCCCTCTCTCTCTGCCCCTCCCCTGCTCGCTCTCGCTCTCTCTCTCTCTCTCTCTCAAAATAAATAAACACACAAAAAAAGAAAAAGGAATGTGGCCAATAAGGATGCATTATCAAGTTCCTCCTATGGTGACCTTTGAGATCCAGTGTGTGGCCTGTGTCTTAGACTTACCCCTTCGGGGAGGGGAGAGAGCTGGGGTATTTACACACTCTGGCATTAGCTGAAGGCTGCTTTGCCAGGGGTGTTAATTTCCCCATTTCTGGTCTTCCA
Source organism: Neofelis nebulosa (assembly GCF_028018385.1). NCBI lineage: Eukaryota > Metazoa > Chordata > Mammalia > Carnivora > Felidae > Neofelis > Neofelis nebulosa. Next base: position 42,311,945 of record NC_080798.1, read on the forward strand.
CACAAAAGTCTACTCTGCCTCACGCCTTCAGCGGGGCGGAGCAGGCTTCAGTAACCTAAGAGAATCCGCCGGCAAAGAAGCATCGAAACTGGCAGTTGGAAAACAGGCCGAGGAACCATAAAATGGTAAGGGTTAGGAGATATGGACAGGGCATCAAGGTCTGCTACCAGATCCTACTATTCCCAAGAACCGTGCTACATGCCCTGGCTATACCCATGAGCAAGTGAGAAATGGTCTCTGATCATGTGGAGCTTGCTGGAGACAGAGAGCAGGTTATGTGTCGCTGCACCTCTTCTTTCCTCTTCCCAGGGCAGACAGGAGGCTGCCACAAACCTGTGCCTTGTGTGTGCTCTACGGTCATCTCTAAATTGCCTGAGTCTTTTACTTCTGCCCCGTCCTATGTCTTCATCTCCATCCCTCCCTGTCTCAGTCCCTCTAACTGAGGCTCTGAAATGTCTCCTTTCCCTTCATCCACATTATCTGATAATAACAGTGATGTTATGGTTACGCCAAAAATAACAAAATACCAGGGCACGTGGGTGGCTCACTCAGTTAAGCTCTGACCCTTGATTTCAGCTCAGGTCATGATCCCACGGTTTGTGAGATCAAGCACTGTGTCAAGATTCTGTGCTGGCAGTGCAGAGCCTGCTTGGGATTCTCTTTCTCTCCCCTTCTTTCTCTGCCCGTCCCCTGCTCATTCTCTCATTCTCTCATTCTCTCTCTCTCTCAAAATAAATAAACTTTAATAATAATAATAATAATAATAATAATAATAAAATACCTAGGAATAAATTTAACCAAGAAGATGAAAGGCCTGTATATTGAAAACTATACAAATAAATGGAAAGATACTCCATGCTCATGAACTGGAAGAATTAATACTGTTGAAATGAACATACTACCCAAAGCAGTCTACCGACTCAATGCAATCCTTATCAAAATTCCAATGGCATTTTCCACAGATATAGAACGAAAAATCCTAAGATTCGTATAAAACCATAAAAGACCATTAACAGCCAAAGCAATCCTGTGAAAGAAGAACAAAGCTGGAGGCATCATACTCCCTGCTTTCAAACAATATTAAAAAGCTATAGTGAATAAGACAGAATGGTATTGGCATGAAAACACATAGATCAGTGCAAGAGAATAGAGAACCCAGAAATAAACCCACATAAAGAAGATCAATTTTAATTTATGACAAACGAGCAAGAATATACAAAGGAGAAAGGTCAGTCTCTTCAATAAATAGTACTGGGAAAACTGGAAAAACACATGCAAAAGAATGAAATTGGACCACTCTCTTACACCATACACAGCAATTAACTGAAAATGGATTAAGGACATAATTGTGAGACCTGAAAGTGTTAAACTTCTAGAAGAACACAGGCAGTAAGCTCTTTAACATTGGTCTTGGTGATGGCACTTTTTTAAATTTTTAAAAATGTTTTATTTATTATTTTTGAGAGAGAGACAGAGATAGAGTATGAGCAGGGGAGGGGTACAGAGAAGGGGAGACACAGAATCCAAAGCAGGGTCCAGGCTCTGAGCTGTCAGCACAGAGCCCAATGAGGGGCTCAAACTCACAAATGCAAGATCATGACCTGAGCCAAAGTCAGATGCTTAACCAACTGAGCCACCCAGATGTCCCTTGAGTGATGGTGTTTTGAATCTTACACCAAAAGCAAAAGCAACAGAAGCAAAAATAAATATGGAGGACTACAACAAACTAAAAAGTTTCTGCACAGCAAAGGAATCCACTAACAAAATGAAAAGACAACCTATTGAATAGGAGAAAATATTTGCAAATCATATATCTAATAAGGGGCTAATACGCAAAATGTATTAAGAACTTATATAACTCAATAGCAAAAAAATTTCAATTAAAAATGGGCAGAAGCTCTAAATAGACATTCTTTTCAAAGAAGACATAAAGTACATGGAAAGATGCTCTACATCATAATCATCAGGGAAAGGCAAAGCAAAACTACAATGAGATATCCCTGTTAGAATGGCTATTATCAAAAAAACAAACAAACAAAAAAAACTAGAAATAACAAGTGTTGGCAAGGATGCAGAGAAAGGGAAACCCTCATGCACTGTTCATGAGAATATAAATTGGTGCAACCACTATGGAGAACAGTGTGGAGATTCTTCACCAAAGTAAAAATAGAGCTACCATATGATACAGTAATTCCACTTCTGGGTATTTAGCCAAAGAAAACAAAAACACTAACTCAAAATGGCATATGTACCCTAATATTCATTGTAGCATTATTTACAGTAGCCAAGATATGGAAACAACCCAAGTGTCCATCAATGGATGAACAGATAAAGAAATTGTGACATATATATATAATGGAATATTATTCAGTCATAAAAAAGAATGAAATCTTGCTATTTGCAAGAACACAGATGGATCTCAGGGGCATTATGCTAAGTGAAATAAGTCAAACAGAGAAAGACAAATACCATGTGATTTGTCTCATATGGGGTTTAAAATAAAATTTTAAAAATTTAAAAAAAAAAAAAAAAGCTCATAGACACAAAGGCAGTTGCCAGAGGTGGGGGTAGAGAGGTGAGAGAAATGGGTGAACTGTTTTAAGTTTGTTTGTTTGTTTGTTTGTTTAATTTAAAACAAATTGATAAATAAAGAACAGTGATGAATGATACCATTTATTGAGCACATGCTATATACTACTTAATGGGTTAACCTATGGTTATTATCTCATTTAAATCCCCTAAACAACCAGAGCCTCATGCTGATGCTCCCAACCCTGCTCCTATCTTATTCCACCTGCTAGATGGGACCTTGTTGGAAAACAGCCATGTCCCAAATTAAGTGCAAGGTGCCCCAGGCCAACTGGTCACTCCCTTACATGGGCGAGCCGGGCAGGGCCTGCCAAGCACTGTCTCTTGGTCTCATGCAGCTGGAGTCCCAGCATGCCCTGCATCCTCCATAAGGGACCTTCTGCTCCTTTCCAGTGACTCCCCACCTCCCAAGGGTAGACCATGCCCCGTATTCCCCGTGTTAGGAACTCCAGAGGCAGGAGAATGGACAAAATGGCTTCTGCAGTCCTTCTTAGTTGCTTTAGGCAGATGTCACATTTTGCCTCCCTCTCCTCTATGCTTCTATCTTTGCAGACTGAAAATGGGGGACTTGACTAAATCAGTAATTCTCAGACCCTACTCCCATACGACATGATTCCACTTCTCATGGATTAATGCATTACCTTGTCCCCGATGATGCATTTTCATGGTGCTTTCTAGACACGGTGCCCTTATGATGGTTTTCGTGGTAGGGATCCAGGCACAGTGGCAAGGTAGTTAGGAGACTATCAGGAAGGGGGGTGGGAACGGGGGGTATAGTTGGGTGTCCCCTTGTCTGCTGGTGCAGCAAAAGAGCTCAAAGTCAGAGCCTGGGAAATTCAGGCCAAGAAGAGTCAATGACAACGAAAGGAAAGATAATCACTCTCTACTGGGGAAAAAAAGCAAAAGAGGGCAGCCCTGCTTATCTTGCATTCTGGCAGAACCGCAGACCACCGGCTCAGATACTTCAAAAGACCCCTGGCTCAGCTCCCCAGCCCCTCCCTTGAGGTTCCTGCAGCGAGAACATCATAATACATCTCCTCATTTTCTTCTGCACTTTTGAAGTCAAAGTGTGGTCTGGTTAATTAGATGTTAGTGGGGGCCTGGGGACGCTGGAATCCAAACTCAATAAATTTCATTTCTGAAAGACAAAGAGGTCAAGAGCATATTAAATTTGAGCACCCACTGAGCTCTGCCGGGGCATTTATTTAGCCAGACTCCTTACAGTTTAGGCAGAGAGAGAGCACCGGGCGGCTTTTGGAGGCTGGCTGGGTGCGGGGGCAGGCCTGGAAGTGTGCCCGTCGTACATTGTGGAAAAGAGGAGGGCAAGTCATTCAAATGTTTTCAATATAAATAGCTCGGTCCCACAGTCAGAATTTGAAATTTCTGCCAATATCCGACTCCCTTCAAGAGTCTAGCCGGGTAAACAGCCTGGCCCTTCCTTTCACTTCCTGCTGAAATTAAACCCTCCAGCTCCGCTGTCTCTCCGGGGGAGGCCAGCACCAAGCAGAGCCCACTCGGAGCCACTTCGAGCCCAGTGGGCCGGACACCCCCTCTTCCCACGCTCTGCTATTTCTCAAATTATCTCAGAGCCATAGCCACAGAACGGGAAGTTCTGCCGCTTAAACTCCATCCCCCCATTTCCTTGACCCCCACAACAAGGAAACATAAACACACAACTTCCCAGCTCTGTGGCTGCAAGCCTCCATGGCTCTGGGAAAACCAATTCATGCCAGATGTCCACAGGGCAAGAGACCTTGGTCCCAGCAGGAAAGTGTGGTGTGGCGCAGGCCCAGGGGCGAGACAGCGAGGTCACTCCTGGCCCTTCCACTTGTCAACTTCTAAGCTCAGGGCGTTTTTCTAGGACTCTCCCACCTCCCTTCATGAGTGAGCACTGCCTGCTATCTTTGCCAGGATTCTGATCCGCATTCTGCCAACCTCATAAAATGCAATGGGCGACTTTCTCCGCACTTTCTAACTCAGCTACAAGTTTATAATAAAATGTGCAGAGTTTGAGGCTAAATCTTAAGGGTGCGTTTTGAAATATCCCTGTTGCTTCGCTCTGTTTTGTTTGTTTTCTTCTTTCCTTTAGTGTGTTTTGATTGGGGAGCGAAGGTGTTAGTCACGCATGAGGTGTCTACATTTAGAAAATTACTGATTCGGCAGTTTAATTACATTTGGAGGCCACTGAATAGGACTGTTTCCCTTTATTTAGACAGCCTGAATCTTCTTAGTCATGATTTAGGAGTGTGATAATCCAAGTGTAGCTTTATCTTGAAAACTTACCAAACCACCAGAGCAGTCTCTCCAAGCAAACAAAATGTCACGGTGAGACACTCGAGTTTGGACATCCCTAAAACCCGCTATTTAAGACTTCTCGTCTGGCAAAATCCACCAGTGCCTGCTGCAGCGCTGGGTGGGTGGTAACCGTCTCTGACTGTGGCTCTCCTCTCTATTTCTGTAGCACAGAGTCACGCAGCTACAATTATTCCTTACTTCTGCACCCCGGGTTTTCTGCTGTTTTGAGAGAGGCCCTTTTTGGTTTTAAACTTTAGCAAGAGGCAGTCTGTCGTAGTTGGAAGAGTTCCGCTGAACCTCAAGGTCTGGACGCAAGGTCTGCATTTATCACCACCTTTAAAAATCAGAGACCCTTGGGGCGCCGGGGTGGCTCAGTGGGTGAAGCGTCCAACTTCAGCACGGGTCATGATCTCACAGTTCATGGGTTTGAGCCCCACGTCAGGCTCTGTGCTGACAGCTGGGAGCCTGGAGCCTGCTTCAGATTCTCTGTCTCCTTCTCTCTCTCTGCCCCTCCCTGACTCATGCTCGCTCGCTCTCTCTCTCTCTCTCTCCCTCAAAAATAAATAAGAACATTATTTAAGAATTTTTTTTTTAATCAGAGATCCAGGGTAGGAAATCCCCAAGAGCTCTTTCCAGTTGAACCACCTAATATTCTTAACCAAGAAATCTGAAGAAACCATTCAGTGATGAACTTGGTGGCCTCCATCTGCCTACTTTTTGCTTCCTGAAAATAATTTGCCAGAAATTTCAGAGCTGTGTCTGAGAGGGAGGAATATTATGAAGAAGGTTTTCAGTCAAAGAAAGTATTCCCTCCCCTGGGGGAAGTGCCAGTGATCTGGAGAAGCAGGGGCCCAGAACCTTGGGAGGCAAGAGAGCCTCAAAGAACCGTCTTCTCAATGCAGTCCTAACCCTTCTCAATGCAAGCCCAGTGGGAAGTGACTCACAGCCCAGACTGAGCCTCTCCTGACACTGGGTAGGCTCCTCCCACCAAGACAGAGACTTCTCTCAGGGTAAGGCTGGGAACTCTGTAGGGTGGCACACCCCACCCAGAAGGGGAGATTCTGATCTGTCCACAGCCTGTCCCGGGAAGTTTGAACAAATTTAACTTCCTATATTAGAATTGGGAGGAGTCAGTTTCAATGTAATTAATACCCTATCCCGAAGCAGAATTCCCAGGTAGAAAGTCTGCTGTGGGCCTGTGTTCCACAGTCATGTTCAGCTACTAGCAGTAAGTGTCAGAGTCCCAAACCTCTTCTCATAAGAGCCTTGGGCGCCCACCATCGGCTGTCACCTCGCCCCTCACCGATCCAGTTTCTTCATCTATCAAGCCCCGACCCTCTGGATTTTTTGCCTATGTCTGTGGGTTACAAGCAGTTGTGTGTGATGGCTAGGGTCTAGAAACCTGACCTCTAAATCCTCTACAGTTGGGACACCTGGGTGACTCAGTCAGTTGAGTGTCTGACTCTTGATTTCAGCTCAGGTCATGATGCCAGGGTTGTGGGGTCGAGCCCTGTGTTGGGCTCCACACTGAGCACGGAGCCTGCTTAAGATTCTCTCTCCCTCCCCACCTCGGCCCCTCTCCCCTGCTCATACTCTCACACTTTCTCTCTATAAAATAAATAAACAAAAATTTAAAAATAAATCATAAATCCTCTATAGTCACAGCCCCCACCCACCTCACTGAGGTCCCCTGAGGGAGATGTGTGCTCAGTGGTCAGAGATCACAAAGATGATGTATGCTCACTACAGACTCCTGATGAACCAGGCTGAGCCACGAGGATAGCAGTTCTACTATGTGAATTGTGAGAGGCAGCAAGGGTAGTCACTTTTCCCTTTCCCCTTCCCTGCTCACATATCAGCCCCCTATGTCTCCGTGGCTGGGAAAAGGGAGATCAAGGAGAGCAGGAGAAAGAAGGCATTTTCTGGGGCGCCTGGGTGGCTCAGTCAGTTAAGCGTCCGACTTTGGCTCAGGTCATGATCTCACGGTCCGTGAGTTCGAGCCCCACGTCGGGCTCTGTGCTGACAGCTCAGAGCCTGGAACCTGCTTCGGATTCTGTGTCTCCCTCTCTCTCTGACCCTCCCCCGTCCATGCTCTGTCTCTCTCTGTCTCAAAAATAAATAAACACTAAAAAAAAAAAGAAGGCATTTTCCTGTAGTGTGCCCCAAACCAACAAGTTCTGTCTGCAAACCTTATCCCATTCAGTGAACCTATGCAGCGTGCTTTTGGCTAGATAATGTGTTGAGATGTATTTCTCTTTTGAAAAAAAAAATATTTTCTTAAATCGTTCTTCAAAGAGTTTAAAAATTAGAGTTCTTCTGCCAGCCATAACTAAGTAAATGGACAAAACATATGAAACAACTGTTTCTCCATTATTAGATAAGAGGCAATGCAGGTCTGTGATCCATGAGAGAGGGAAACACGAGCTTCACATTGCTCTGGCTTTCTGTTTGAACTTTCTGTCCAGACCACGCAAGGTGATGGAGCCCTTATAGACCAGAGTGGTTTCTGCAAGCTGAGAAGGCAAAGATCAGAGTTCTGTTGAGGCAGCTGGAATCTGTGGGTGAAATCCTGGACAGAAAGGAGCAGAACCAAAAATGAAGCTTCAGAAATAAGTATAAAGGTCCCCTTAAGTCTTTGGTCAAATACTAACCTACATGTGCACAGGGTAAGACACCAAGGGGCTTGGCCAAAAACAACTACTGAGTAGTTGTGAGCTGAATGCTGATCCCACAGTACTGGGAGACACAGTGGTTCCAACCACCAAGAGTTGAGATAAATCCCTGAACACCCTCGCCATCCAGCAGAGACTCCAGAGAGAACACACCTCACGCTCTAACTCAGTGTCCTACTTTAAAACCACCTCAAAAGAGTTTTTTTTTTTAACCTAAGATGATTAAGTTATTTTTAAACATAAATTAATTGACTACCAGAAAACAAACCTACATTCCTTAAAGGATAATAACAAGATCCAAAAGCTCAACAATGTGCTATCTGTAATCTCCAGCATATGATCAAAAATCACTAGCCATGTGATGTAACATGTGACCCATAATCAAGAGAAAAAGAAGTCAAAAGAAACAGACCAATGGGAGTAGGGAGGTGGGCAAAATGGACGAAGGGGAGAAGGAGGTACAGGCTTCCAGTTACAGAATGAGTAAGTCACAGGGATAAAAGGTGCAGCACAGGGAATATAATTAATGGTATTGTAATGGCATTGTATGGTGACAGGTGGCAGCTACACTTGTGGTACACACAGCATGACACAGAGCTATCGAATCACTATGTTATACACCTGGAACTCATGTAACATTGTATGTAAACTGTACTTCAATTTTAAAAAAAGAAAACAGACCAAGAAATAATAGATATGTTGAAATTAGCACACAAGGGTTTTAAAATAACTATCATAAATACTTGCAAAGATTTAAAGGAAAATACAATGAGGCAAGAGAAATGCAGAATTTTAATAGAGATATGGAGACTATAAAAAAGAACCAAAGAGAAATTTAAGAACCCCAAAATAAAATATCTGAATGGAAAAATTCAGTAGATTGGCATAAAAATGGATCAAACACTATAGCAGAAAAGATCAGTGTAAGAGACAGAGTAACAGAAAACTATCCAAACGAAACACAGAGACCTAAAAACAAAACAAAACAAAACAAAATGGCAGACACAAATACAATCAACTAATCTTCAACAAGGGAACAAAGGCAATTCAATGGAGAAGAAGTACTCTTCTCAACAAATGTAGCTTAAAACAACTGGACATCTACATGCAAAGATTTAATCTAGACGCACACGTTACATCTTTCACAAAAATAAACTCGAAACCATAAAAGTCCTAGACCAACGACCGGAGGAGAAAATGTTGGCAACCTTAGGTTTGGCAATGACTTTTTAAATATAATACCAAAAGCATGATCTGTGAAAGAAAAAATTGCTAAGTTGGATTTCATCACAATTAAAAACTTCTGCTCCGTGAAAGATACTGTTAAGAGTATGAAAATACAAAACACAAACTAGGAGAAAATCACTGCAAAACACATATCTAATAAAGAATCTGTTTCTAAAATATACAAAAAACTCTTACAACTCAACAATAAGGAAACAACCCAACTTATAAATGGGTAAAAGATCTGAACAGACACTTCACCAACCAAGAGATACAGATGATGTATAAACATATGGAAAGATGCTCAACATCAGGCCATTGAAGAATTACAAATTAAAACAACGAGATACCACATCATACCTATTAGAATGGCTAAAATATGAAACACTGATAATGCCAAGGTTCTAGACCAAAAGGAACACCTAATCATTGCTGGTAGGAATGCAAAATGGTACAACCACTCTGGAAGACAGTTTGGCAGTTTCTTACAAAACTAAACATGCTTTTACCATAGGCTCTACCAACCAGACTCACTGGTGTTTACCCAAAAGAGTTGAAAACTTACGTTCACAAAAAGGCTACACTTTAATGTCTACAGCAGCTTTATTCATAATTGTCGAAACCTGAAGGCAACAAAAATGTCCTTCAATAGGTGAATGGATAAATCATTGTACATCCACACAATGGAATATTATTAGTGCTGAAAAGAGACAAACTATCAAGCCACATGGAAGAAACTTAAATACGTATTGCCAGGTGAAAGAAGCCAATCTGAAAAAGTTACATACTGTATGATTCCAACTTCAAAACATTCTCAAAGGGCAAAACCATAGAGACAGTAAAAAGATCAGTGTTTGCCATAGTTTGTGGGGAGAGGGGGAGAGATGACTAGGTGGAACACAGGAATTTCTAGGATGGTGAAACTATTCCGTACGACACTATAATGGTGGACACATTATTATACATTTGTCAAAACCCATAGAATGTACAACCCAGAGTATTTCCTAATGTAAACTATGGACTTAGGATGACATCGGCACATCAACGTAGAGTCATCAGTTGTAACAAATGTACCATTCTAATGCAAGATGTTAAAAAGAGCAGAAACAGGCAAATGTGGTGGGCCATATGACAGCTCTCTGTACTTTCCATTCAATATTTCTTTAAATCTAAAACTGCTCCAGGGGCACCTGGGTGGCTCATTTGGTTAAATGTCTGACTTTAGCTCAGGTCATGATCTCGCAGTTCATGAGTTCGAGCCCTGCTTCGGGCCCTCTGCTGTCAGAGCAGAGCCCACTTCAGATCCTCTATCTTCTTCTCTCTCTGCCCCTCCCCTGCATGCTTGCATACTCGCTCTCTCCCTCTCTCTCTCTCAAAAATAAAATAAGCATTTAAAAACAAATAAACAAATCCAAAACTGCTCCCCAAAAAAGTCTATTAATTTTTTAAATGGACAAAGCTTCAGTGTCCTATGGGGTAAAAAACTAGAGGGCCAAAATAAGAGAGAGAGTTGGATACAAGGAAGGAAGGAAGGAAGGAAGGAAGGAAGGAAGGAAGGAAGGAAGGAAGGGAAGGAAGGAAGGAAAGAAAAGAAAGAGAGGAAGGAAGGAAGGAAGGAAGGAAGGAAGGAAGGAAGGAAGGAAGGAAGGAAGGAAGGAAGGGGGAGGGAGGGAAAGAAACTAACAAAACATTAACGCCGAAGATTGTCCAAAATTGATGAAAAATACCAACCCACAGATACAAGATGTTCAACAAAATTCAAGCAGGATAAACTTAAAGAAAACCATACCTAAACACATCATAATCAAATAGGTGAAAACCAAAGATAAAGAGAAAATCTTCAAAGGAGTCAGGTGTGGGGGAGGGTCACATGATGGTGAAGGAAACAGGACCAATCATTGACTCCTAATCAGCAACAATGCAAACCAGAAAATAATGGAACATTTTTAAAGTAGAAAAAAAAAATTGTAAAGCCCTGCCAATTGCAAATTCTAAATCCAGTAAAAACATCTTTCACAATGAAAGTAAAATAAGCATTTTAAAATAAAAACTAAGAAACTTTGTCACTAGCAGACTGAACTCCAAAAAGATTTTTTTTTGTTTAGGAAGTTATTCAGACTGAAGGAAAATGATACCAGATGAAAACTCACATCTGCACTGCAGGAAGAAAGTATGCACTGCAAACAGTAAATATGTGGTTAAATAGAAAAGACTTTTTTCTCACTTCTTAATTTCTTTAAAATTCATTTGACTATTTATAAAACTAACAACAGTGTATTTCAGGAAACATAACTTATATAAAAGTAAAATGTATGTGCACAGTAGCATAAAGAACAGGAGGGGCATATGACTATACCACTGCAAGGTTATTAAATCATTCAGTAATTGTTCCATATGACATTAACAAATAAGTCTAGGTAAAAATCCAATCCAATACACAAAATGTAACATCAAAAACAAATGCCCAATTAATTCAAAAGAAGCAAGAAAGGAGGAAAAAAAACAGGAAGACAAAGAAAAAATAAATGGAAAGATGGTAAGGTTAAATATAGTCATACAAATAATTATGTTAAATGTAAAGGCAGAGTTTTTCAGATTAAATTTTTGATTGATTGATTGATTTTAGAGAGAGCATGAGCAGGGGAGGGGGCAGTGGAAGAGAGAAAGAATCTTAAGCAGGCTCTACTCTCAGCACAGAGCCCGACATGGGACTCGATCCCACGCCCCTGGGATCATGACCCGAGCCGAAATCAAGAGTTGGAATGTTTGAGCCACCCAGGCGCCCCCAGATTAAATTTTTAAAAGCAAACTCCAAACATATGCTGCTTACAAGGGATTCACTTTAAATATAAAGTGACAAAAAAGATGAGGAAAATGTATGCCATGCAACAACATAAATCTCCCAGTATCAGAAACAAAAGAGAGGCCATCCCTAACTATACTCCAGACGTTGAAAGGAAAAGGAGAGAATATTCTAAATGATTTTATGCCACAAAATTTGGTAATCTGATGAAACTGACAAATTTCTTGCAAAACACAAATTACCAAAATGGATACAAGAAGAAACAGGAAATATAAACAGCCCTATATCTATTTAAAAATTTAATTTAGTATAGAAAACCTTCCCACCAAGAAAACGTCAGGTCCCGAATGCTTTACTATTCAATTTTATAAAACATTTAGGAAAAAATAATGCCAATTCTACATAAACTCTTCCAGAAAATAGGAGTAAAAAAACACTTCCAAACTCCTTTTATGAGACCAACATGACTGAAACAAAACCATACCAAAGGGGAATTATAAGAAAAGAAAACCACAGACCAACATCCCTCATGAATATAGATATAAAATCCTTAATAAAATGTTAACAAATTACATAAGTATATACTAATATATATTTATAATAATTATATAAATATATATAATATATCATGACAAAGTAGAGTTTATTTCAGGATTCCAAGATTAGTATAACATTCAAATACTAACCAATGTAATTTAACATATTAATAGATTAACAAGAAAATGTATATGAGCATCTCAATAGATGCAAAAAAAAGTACTTGACAAAATTAAGCAAAAAAAAAAAAAAAGAAGAAAGAAAGAAATGAACCTTCGTCAACCTGATAAAGGTTATCAATAGAAAATTTACAGCTGATGTCATCAATAGAAAACTTACAGATGATGAAATGAATACTGAATTCTTTCTCCCTAAGACAGAGAACAAGGCAGAGATTCCTACTCTCAATACTTCAGCATTTTACTAGATGTATTAGCCAGTGCATCAGAGCAAGGAAAAGAAATAAAAGGTAGACAGACTGGAAAGGAAGAAGTAAAATGGTCTTTATTTGCAGGTAACATACTCCTTTATGCAGAAAATCCTAAGAAAGCTACAAAAAAAAAAAAAAAAAAGCAGTAGAGCTACAAAGTGAGTTTAGTACAGCTGCAGGATACAGGCTCAACTTACAATAATTAATTGTGTTTCCATACTCTAGCAACAAACAATTGGAAATTGTAATTTTAACCATGTTTATGATAGCACGAAATATTTATGAAATATATTTTCATGAAAACATGAAATATTTAGGGATAAATTTAACAAAATATATGCAAGAATTACAAACAAAACTTCAAAAATATAAGGTTAACACCTAAATAAAGGGAGAGATACACCATGCACATGGATTGCAAACTCACTATTGTAAAGCTGGCAATTTTACCTAGAGCTGCACTGTCCAATACAGTAGGCACAAGGGGATTGGGCACTTGAAATATGGATACTTTGAGATGTGCTATAAGTATAAAATGCATACCATATTTCAAAGCCAATATAAACAATAATGCAAAATACCTCTTAAAACATTTTTAATATCTACACTGTACATTGAAATGACAATAATCTGGATATATTGGTTAGATAAAATTAGCATTAAAATAAATCTCAACTTGTATTTTTTTTACTTCTTTTAAAGTGATTACAGGAAATTTTAAAATTATATATGTGGCTCACATTACGTTTCTAGTGAAGAGCACTGATCCATGGTTTTAGGGCATACAACGGGCTTTTTGTAGAAATTACAAGGCTAATTCTAAACTTTATGTAGACACTCAAAAGACCCAGAGCAGAACAACTTTGAAAAAGAAGAAAAAAACTGAAGGACTTACACTACCTGATTTTAAAACTTACAAGGCTACAGTAATCAAGAAAGTGTGATATTGATGTAAAATTAAACCCATAGCTGGAATCATGTAATCTGGCTTTAAATAAGGACATGAAAAAGTGCTAGACATGATGAATCACGATGAAACAGTAAGTTAACCCCAAATAACCAAATTAATGTTGAAAAAGAAAACCAAAGCTGGAGGCATCACAAGTCTGGACTTCAAGCTGTATTACAAAGCTGTAATCATCATGACAGTATGGAACTGGCACAATAACAGACACACAGATCAATGGAACAGAATAGAGAGCCCAGAAATGGACCCAAAAATGCATGGCCAACTAATCAACAAAGAAGAAAGAATATCCAAAGGCAAAAAGTCTCTTCACCAAAAGGTATTGGGAAAACTGGACAGCGACATGCAGAAGAATGAACCTGGACCACTTTCTTACACCATACACAAAAACAAACACAAAATGGATGAAAGACCTAAATGTAAGACAGGAAACCATCAAAATCCTAGAGGAGAAAACAGGCAACAACCTCTTTGACCTTGGCTGCAGCAACTTCTTACTAGATTTGTCTCCAGAGACAAGGGAAGCAAAAGCAAAAATGAACTATTGGGATCTCATCAAGACACAAAGCTTCTGCACAATGAAGGAAACAATGAACAAAACTAAAAGACAACCAATGGAATGGGAGAAGATATTTGCAAATGACGTATCAGATAAAGGGTTAATATCCAAAATCTATAAAGAGCTGATCAAACTCAACACCCAAAAACAAATAATCCAGTGAAGAAATGGGCAAAAGACATGAACAGAAACTTTTCCAAAGAAGACATCAGATGGCTAACAGACACATGAAAAGATGTTCAACATCACTCACCATCAGGGAAATACAAATCAAAACCACAGTGAGATACCACATCATGCCTGTCAGAATGGCTAAAATGGACAACTCAGGAAACAACATATGTTGGCTAGGATGCAGAGAAAGGGAAACCCTTTTGCACTGCTGGTGTGGATGCAAACTGGTGCAGCCACTCTGGAGAATAGTATGACGGTTCCTCAGAAAATTAAAAATAGAACTACCCTACAACCCAGCAATTGTACTACTAGGTATTTACCCAAGAGATACAAAAGTGCTGATTCGAAGGGGCACAAGCACATCAATGTTTACAGCAGCACTATCAACAATAGCCAAATTACGGAAAGAGCCCAAATGTCCGTCGACTGACGAACAGGTAAAGAAGACATGGTGTATATATACAATGGAAAATTACTCAGCGATCAAAAAGATGAAATCTTGCCATTTGTAACAATGTGGATGGAACTAGAGTGTATGATGCTAAGCGAAATAAGTCAGGCAGAGAAAGACAAATATCATATGATTTCACTCATATGTGAAATTGAAGAAACACAACAGATGAACATAGGGGGAGGGAAGGAAAAATAAGAAACAGAGAGAAAGGCAAACCACAAGAGACTCTTAAATACAGAGAGAACAAACTGAAAGTTGCTGAGGGGGGAGGTGGGGAGGATGGCTAAATGGGCAATGGGTATTAAGGAAGGCACTTGCTAGAATGAACACTGAGTGTTACATGTAAGTGATGAATCACTAAATTCTACTCTTGAAACCATTATTACACTCTATGTTAAGTAATTTGGATTTAAATTTTTAAAAAAGGATGTGGGGATGGGGCGCCTGGGTGGCTCAGTTGGTTAAGCATCCAACTTTGGCTCACATCATGATCTCACGGTTCATGAGTTCAAGTACAACGCTGAGCGCTGTGCTGACAGCTCAGAGCCTGGAGCCTGTTTCCGATTCTGTGTCTCCCTCTCTCTCTGCCCCTCCCCCAGCCATGCTCTCTCTTTCTCTCAAAATTAAACATAAAAAAAATTTTTTAAAGAACGTGGGGATAAAGAATATGTATATTTTGTATATATGTATGAATAAAATACCTCTGGAAATATTTTTAAATACCAAAAAATAAACTGCCTGAAAACTTCAAATAAATAGATAAGCTAAAGCTATAATAAAATACTATTATATACCCAATAGACTGGCTAATATGAAGCTAATCGTGTCAAAGTGCCAGGCAAGGATGTGGCACAATCTAGAGTTTAGAAACTAAACTGGTTGTAAAATGTTACAACCAGTTTGGGAAACTTAGAGAACTAAGCCTATGTCTACTCTTCAACCCAGCAATTCTGCTTCTACTTCTAGGTATTTATCCGAAAGAAATAGAAGTACGTGTACAAAAAAAAAAAAAAAGAAAAGAAAAAAGAAAAAAACTTGTATAAGAATCTTCATAAAAACTTGCTCATAAGAGCCAAAAACTGGTAACAACCCAAATGTCCGTCAACAGGATAATGGATAAACAGATTTTGGAATATTCATACAACGGAATGTACTCAGCATTAAGAAAGAATGGCCTACTGATGCATGTTGCAAAGTGGATGAATCTCAGAAACATTGTGTTGAGCAAAAGAAACCACACACAAAAAAGTACGCACCGTATCATACCATTTACATGAACTTCTAAAACAGGAAAAGCTAACCTATAGTGAAAGAAATCAGAGCAGTGGTTGCTTCTGGTAGAAGGAGTGACAGGGACTGCCTGAGAGGGGCGCAAAGCACCTTTCTGGGGTGTTGGAAGTGTTCTATGTCTTGATAGGGATGTGGGTTACGTGGATGTAAGCATTTGTCAAAACCAATGGAACTATCCAGTTAAGATGATATTGCACACGCCCATACTGAACTGAGCACTCATTGAACTACACTTCAATCGCTTTAAGTTTCTTTAAAAGCTTCAAAAGTACTACATGTGCGAACAACACAGAGAATTAATAGTGCGTTCCAACTTCATTCTTCCCCCTGCATTACCCTCACCTCCCGTGTAATCAACATTAACAGCCTGGAGTGAGTTCTTCCACACTCTTCTTGCTTCTAAGACTCAGAGTCAAATCCACATTAGGTAGGAAAGGGTGCTGGCGCTTCTTTGGGTTTTGTTTGTGTAATGAGTGTTCCCTATGCATGGGTTTCTGCTACCTGCTCCTGTCACTCACCATACTGCAGGCCAGAGCTACACAACATTCTATTGTCTGGGCAAACCACAATTTCTCGATCTTTTCACTTATCTCTACTCCCTCCATCCCAGGGATGGGCTGTCAGGCTCACCCCACTTTTGGTCATAATAAGCAATGTTGCAAAAACTTCCCCAATCATATACCTAATCTCCCTGGTGCTTTTGTTTCTATAGGAGAATTTCCTAAAGTGGGACTGGTGAATGAAAAAGACAAGTGGGTTATTTGCCTTAATAGATACTGCAGATTACATTGTGCAAAGGGTTGTAGAAACCTCATTCAGCGTTCAGTCTGATATATTTTAAGTTTCTGCAGACTGGCTCCAGAAATGGAAATAAATTATGTACATGGCACAATAATCATTGTAGGCAACCCATCTATGCTTTGAAGGGGAAAAATTCAGCAACATATATAAGTCCACAAATAACCGAGTTATTCTATCAAAATACATTCTGGGACAGGGTGCCTGGGTGGCTCAGTCGGTTAGCGTCCGACTTTGACTCAGGTCATGATCTCATGGTTCGTGGCTTCAAGCTTCACATCAGGCTCTGTGCTGACAGTCAGCTCAGAGCCTGGGGCCTGCTTCAGATTCTGTGTCTCCCTCTCTCTCTGCCCTTCCCCCCGCCCCCACCTTCTGTCTCTCACTCTCAAAAAATGAATAAACATGAAAAAAATATTTTGTTACTACATCATGAGAGGTAGGATAGCATGATGGTTGAGAACTGAGTCAACCTTAGCTAAGGAACTGTCCAAACCTGTCATACATCATTTCCATGACCTTGAATAAGTTACTTGACCTGTTCGCACCTGAGTTTCCTCATAAACAGAAATGTAAATAATAATAGTGCCCATATAATATGAAGAACCCCGTACATGGAGAGTGGAAAATGTCTAATACATGGAATGAGCTTTAGAAGTGTTAGTTATTGGGGTGCCTGGGTGACTTAGTCAGTTAAGCATCCGACTTCAGCTCAGGTCATAATCTCATGGTTCGTGAGTTTGAGTTGGGCTCTGTGCTCACAGCTCAGAGCCTGGAGCCTGCTTCAGATCCTGTCTCTCTCTCTCTTCCCTGTTCACACTCTATCTCTCAAAAAGAAGTAAACATTAAAAAACTTTTTTAAGAAAGTGTTAGAAATTATTGGGCAATTTGCTTAACTTCTCTGGATGTCTGTTTTCTCTTGCCTGTAAAATGGGGACAAATAGACTATCCATCTCAAGGGCACATTAGAACAATGTATATGGCAGGGTAAGCTTTCAACACAATTATTGAATATTAAAATACAATACAAACATGAAGGAGCCAGGTTTAGGCAGAAGTATAAATGATGTGGTTGGCATGCAAACCTTCCAAAATTCAGAAGAAAGCTAAGTTCCCGCCAGGCCTGTTGATGATACTGAATTCTTGGAAGGCCATGCAAATCTTCCAGAATGCAGAAAGAAATGGATAGGCACCCTTGGAAGACCTGTCCCCTCCATGGTGAACGATGCAGTCTTATCTCTTCCTACAGCTGAGTGGCTCTGAACAGTTGAAGAGTATGGAGCCACTCCGAGTTGGCGGCTCACCCAAGCAGTGGCCCTGCCTCCCCCCAGGGTGCAGCTGTAACTGTGGCCTTCATGAGGCACATGTGCCCAGGTGAACAACGTGGCACCTGAGGCTAGCAGATGGCTCAGTGTGCAGGTGACCTGGAGCGTCAGGAGAAAGTGCATGATTCACATTACCTACACTGACTGAGCACTCGCTGTGCCACAGGGCCCAGACTCTGGACTAAAAGCGGGGGCGGGGGGGGGGGGGATGCAGAGTCCCTTCCCTACGTGATGAAGCCAAGAGCCCCCCATTGGGCCACATCCACTAGGGGCTGCCATTCAGTAGAGGTGCCTGTATTGTCAATTTGGGGGGTTTCAACTCTGTTTATTAACTCAATTGTAGATTTTATCTATTTGAAAAAAAAAAAAAAAAGCCCTAAGTCAAGTCAATATTTGTATTTGGGAAGAGCAACCATATACAAGCCCATTTTATCTCCTTCCAGGGTCAAACAAACAAATAAACTTGGCTTTGATTTACTAAAGGCTCCTAATGATGCTTTTGGCTGAAAATTAAATGTCCCTTAGCTTGGGGACAGAAATATCAGGCCAGGTAGTCAACTGGACTGCTGGTTGTTGACATGAGCCTGGTGCCTGATGCCCCTCGGTGAGAGGGGTAGACGAGCTATCAGCAATGGGGTGCAGGGAAAGAGCTGTGGCTGCACAGGGCTGGACATTCAGGTTTGTCCAGGTGCCCTGAGGCGACCAGATCCCATGAAGCTCCTCAAACAGATCCCGCTCACATTTCCCTGATCCCCACTGTGGAGCGGACTATCCCCACAATTGCAACACTCGTGCCTATTCCCAGAGAGCTTTGGTCCCACTATCAAGGGACCAGGGAAGCCCAGCTTGTGGCCAGCAAGTAAAGTGTGGGATCTCAACAAAGGATGATGGCTGCTCTTGGATGATATTGGACCCAGCCTGGTGATTACACCCAGGTTCGCGCTCTTCTAGCATCTAATCCTTCCCCGATGGCAGGGAGGGGCCAGGTCCACTGAAGGAAAAGCATATCTGCACCCTGGGATATGGCTTTCTGCCCATGCCTGGGGCCTACAGGCCACAGGAACAGAGCTACATTTTGATTGTAGAGCTCACAGAAAACAAAATGTGGTGTTTTTTCATATTTGATGCCCATAAAATTCAGTCACATTTCAATAGGCTATCTCCATGACATGTGTTTCAAGGCTATCTCCATGACATGTGCATGATGGGGGAAGGGGCCTAGAAAAATACATTAACCATGTAGGTCCTTGATTGTACTAGGAAGAAAATAAGATAAAATAAAGCCCGCCAGGCAACATAAACAAGTTAAAATTAAATTGAATTAAATTAAACAAAACAAAATACGTTCTCAGGTGTTTCACATGACATCAAACCTGGATCATGGCCCAGATTATCTGGCTAAAGGCTCATGAAACACAAGTGAATTGCTTATTAATTAGAAGCTGAACGATTAGGGGCGCCTGGGTGGCGCAGTCGGTTAAGCGTCCGACTTCAGCCAGGTCACGATCTCGCGGTCCGTGAGTTCGAGCCCCGCGTCAGGCTCTGGGCCGATGGCTCGGAGCCTGGAGCCTGTTTCCAATTCTGTGTCTCCCTCTCTCTCTGCCCCTCCCCCGTTCATGCTCTGTCTCTCTCTGTCCCAAAAATAAATTAAAAAAAAAAAAAAAAAAGAAGCTGAACGATTAAAAGTCTTTTAAGCAATATCCCCATCTCCTCCTCCACCACCCTCACCAACTTGTCCTCTACACCCACTGTCAGAGTGACCTTTTAAAAATATAGTCACTCACCTGCTCGAACGACTTCTCTAGTTTCTCAGGACTACAGGGTAAACTCCAAATGTCTGAGGCACACAATTCAAGACACTACCAGTCCAATCTCTCTCCCAGGAATCCCTGCCTTACACCCTCTGCCCTAGCTGCCCCAAAGATACCTCTGTGTCTCTGAAAAGCAAGTTCACCCACCTGTCTTGTCTACCTATCACTTAATCCCAATGTCACCCCATCCCTTGATTCTTCTACTATGCCTTTCAGAGTTTGTTCCTGTATTTCTCACATTGTGTTACAATTCCTTGTCCTCCTGTGCTTCCTGTTTTTCTTTATTCCATCTCCCTGAAAAGAGCCTAGAGTAAGTGCTAGTAAACACTGGTGGGTGGGTAGATGAGATGGAGAGTTGAATGAATAGCAAACAGAGAAGGTCTAGCTAATGATAGAAAAAGACAGAGATAGATCAATAGACGGATGGACGGATGGATGGATGGATGGATGGATAAGTAGGTTGGTAGATAGACAGACAAGACAGACAGAACAGAATAAATAGATAACGCAGATTTCCTAGGCCTTTGCTACTCCTCCTCTGATCTCCAAATGATTCATATATTCTATTATCTAGAAAGGGAAAAAAATGTTATTTTTGTCTCAGGTAAAAATTGGTAGGATTTTTTTGGCAAAAGAAATGGGGCACAGATAGCTGACCTAATTCCTTTTCTCTGAGTGAAACCTACTTTGGGCAAATTTCAGTTTGCAGGGAAGCTCCAGAAGACAGAAGGACCTCAGAAGAAGCCAGGCCTAGGCCTGGAGAAACACAAAAGGATTTTATGATGGAAGCCAGCATTGCCTTAGAAACGTCTCTCACACTCCCACATAATGCATCTCAGGGACAAATCCATCAAGAGTCTTTGAATAGTCGAGCCACACTCAGTGTCCCCAGCTCTGGCCAAGCTCTGCGTTGAAGTCTGGGCTGCAAACTGAGTCAGTCTCCTACATCTGTGTGCCATTCTTCACCCGCTACTTCTCAATCATACCCCAGAAGTGGACATTTCAGTGGCCAAAGGCTATGCAGATGTCCTCATTGACAGGTTTCCATTCCTACAGGAGGCCAATAAAGTTACTGCTATTGATAACAGACTGAGCCAGGGACCCTGTTTCATGTGCTGTCATGTGAGCACAACAGCATCACAAGGAAGATACTAGGTGTTAGTATCTCCCCATTTTACTGATGATGACACCAAAGCATGAGAGGTTAAGTAATTTAGTCAAGGTCCACAACTAGTTAGCAGTGAGGCTGGGATGCCAACCTATACAGGCCCAGCCTACGGTCTGCTCTTAAGCACTACACTGAGTAATTGAGGTAGTAAGAATGCATTTTCTCTCATGGGACTAAACTCATTTACTTTTATTTCCTACCTTTTAGAAATTCAACTCACAGATTTGTTTATTTTTCCTGATGTGTCCCTAATGCCAAGCCTCCACTGCTCGAGGCAATCCAAGAAGAGAAGTGGGCATCTAAAGGCCTCCGCAGGGTCCCCAACACACCACACCCCCACCCCCAACCTTAGCCTGCCTTCGAGGGGAAGAAGTATTAATGCCCATCATGTTTAAGAAAGTTGTGGTCAAAAATTAAGTATAGAAGTGCCTGGGTGGCTCAGTCGGTTAAACGTCCAGCCTCGGCTCAGGTCATGATCTCATGGCTTGTGGGTTCAAGTCGCACTCTGGGCTCTGTGCTGACAGTTCAGAGCCTGGAGCCTGCCTTAGATTCTGTGTCTCCCTCTCTCCCTGCCCCTCCCCTGCTTTCTCTCTCTCTCTCTCTCTCTCTCTCTGTCTCAAAAATAAACATTTAAAAAATTTTTAAGATAATTAAATATAGAGTTACCCTATAACACAGCAATTGCACTGCAATGCATCTTCCCAAGAGAGATGAAAACACCTGCCCACAAAAAAAAATTTTACATTAATGTTTATAGCAGCATTACTCACAATGGCCAAAATATGGAAATAACCCAAATGTCCATCCATTTATGGATTAACAAAATGTGGTCTATCCATACGATGGAGAACTAGCTCTATAAAGGGATATAGACTAAAACATGCTTCAAAATGGATGAAACTTGGCATCATTACACTAAATGGAAGAAGTCAACCAACAAAGGTCACATACTGTATGACTCCTTTTAACCAAAATGTTTAGAACAGGTAGATCCATAGGGACAGAAAGTAGAGCAGTGGTTGCCAGGGACTGAGACACAGAAAAATGAGAAGCAACTGCTAATGAGTACAGAGCTTCTTTTGGGGGTGATGTAAATGGTCTGGAATTACACAGTATCGGTGCTTATACAATTTTGCCAATCAGACACTTTAAAGGGATGAATTTTACGATATGTGAATTATATCTCAATAAAAAATAAATATTTTTGAACGATTAGCAAGTGCATAAAAAATGTGAATGCCCCTCAATTGTTAAGTGATCCCATGTGTAAGAAACTTGATAGACGCTTTCCTAAATTTGGTGACCTTCCTAAAAATGCACATACTATTACCAATAAAAAGTAGTAAGGCAAAAAATAAACCTCTTCTAAAGCATTAATAATAAATACATTTCGATCAGTCATGCTAGAGGAAGGACTGGATTATCATCCTCTCTAGGGAAATTATTAGAAATTCCTTGTCATATGAAGAGGCAATGACAGGATGCAGTCAAAGATTATAGGAGAAAAATATTAGAGATTGTCAAAAAATAATAAAATTATCTTATTTTTCTGAGTTTCCATCACGGTTTTTTTTGCATTTGGAAGTTGTTTAAATGAGTGATTTGTTACATCTCTTCTTTTCCTAAATAAAAAACTTTTGTACCTAAAAAAGGAGGCTGGGGGTGAAGAGTCTAGTCTCTCTGGGCTGGGAGTGGCATCACCTCCCTATGCATATGGCCCCTTCTCTCTCTCTTCCTTCCATGCAACCACAGTGGCAAGACCTCCAGCAGAGCCATGGCTGGCTGTCCCTTTTGTCTGTTTTCCCTTCTCCATCAGAGCCCCGGCTCAGGTGCCACCCTAGACCAACAAGCCAGGTGTTGACAACCTGGGACAGCTCTGCCCCAGGAATGGGGCCCTCCTTCTGGTGCTGATGCTCTCAGACCATCCCTTGAGGGCCCGTGGGTGGATTCCTTTCCCTCGACAAGGGGCCAGCTAAGCCTGGGTCTGGTCTTAAGGCATATGGATGGACATACTACTCTGATGTCCACTTGGACCATTGAAGAAGAGTCCTTCACAGTGCCTAGCCTGGTGCACCAGAAACCCACTTTAGTTCTTGGGGTTCAACCCATATTAACAACATTTTTTTCATTGTCCTGGGAATAGATTCCTCTCCTGGACATTGTAGAAGGGAGAAGAGATGGAGAACAGGATTTAGGGACCCCTGGGTCCTCTAGCTGTGGTAAAATCTTAGACTTGGCACAACTTCTCTCTCGGATAAAAGAAGAGTGTGATCCAAGATAGAGGGAAAGGATCAGACTAAATGGGTTCCTGGAAGGATGAGACCTTATCTCGATACTGTGGATGGGTAAGTCTAGAGAAGACAAAAATGTGGTTGTAAAAATGGAAAGTGGAGAAGGGGTGCTGCTAGAAGGCTTTGAATGCCAGTAATTCTCTCCTCACAGGACTAATGAGCTTCATAGTCTAACAGAGCCCCTTAGCAATCTATACACACACACCCAGCCAGAAATGCTAAAACCATGTCAATTTTGCACCTGCCCACCCCTCCTTACATCTGAGAGACTCAGACACAGGTAATTGTGAAGAGATAGACGTCTGGGGATAAATGTCATTGGTCCCATTAATTCTCCAGGTCACTCTGCAGATCTCCTCTGTTCTGAAATGGATGGTTGGTGCTGTGTTCATAATAATGACCATCAAACCTTAGCATTTGCTTAACATTTTACAATTTATATGAACTTATTTGATCCCCACAGCTCCACGAAGCAAGTAGGACAGTATAATTCTAACATGTGTACAGACAAGAAAACTCAGACCCAGGCAAGTAAAGTGATGGCCTGGCCAAAGATTGCCAAGTTTGTAAGTATTTTAATGTCTAAAAAGTTATCTCAGTCTCTCTAATATGAATAAAAACCTCCCAGGTTTGAGAGATCAGATTGACTAACATGAGGTTTTCTTTGGGTGTCTTTTATGCATGGAGGGTGAGAGTTGC
Source organism: Neofelis nebulosa (assembly GCF_028018385.1). Classification (NCBI taxonomy): domain Eukaryota; kingdom Metazoa; phylum Chordata; class Mammalia; order Carnivora; family Felidae; genus Neofelis; species Neofelis nebulosa. Next base: position 42,336,028 of record NC_080798.1, read on the forward strand.
CTCCAATTTACAATTACTCCTTGGGAAAAAGGCCACCTCCTTGCCCTTCAGACAAAAGTACATATGTGTCTTGCATAAAATGGATCTTCAGGACCCCTGAATCAACAGAGCTCTCTCCTTTAAGGGCCATGGATTCTATAAAACCTGTTGATGGTCAGCTCTCTTTCCAGACAATAGAGTAAAATTCAGCCTTCCTCTTCAGCCTCAATCCAGCCTCAATAGATGGAAGAGAGGAGGAATACGTAAAGCACGTCACACAGGGGTGTCCGTCTGAAAGCCGGTGTGCGCTTAGCAGCAACCGATCAATACCTTCCAAGCATCCCAGCCGGTGGGCAAGGCAGGCTGTCTGGCTCTGAACTCACGCCCCTTCTCTGGCCCTGCACGAGTAGGAACTGTCCACAGGGCTGTGCCCTCCTCTGATGCTGCCATTCCCGAGCTCACCCAAACCTGGGAGGTCCTGCAGAGGCTCATCCAGGTCAAATCAGAAAAAAAACAAAAACAAAAACAAAAACAAAAACACTCAGATCCTATCAGGAGACCACAGCAGGGAAGAGAGATGAGGCCACAGGAGGTGAGCAGTCCAGCCCCAGAGCAGGAAGTGGAGGCAGGTGAGTGAACTCTGAAGCTCTGAAAGAAGCAGGACAAAGGGGCACTGTCCTCTACATGTGGTCCTCAAAAATATTTCCCAGACAGTCCACCTAGTCGGGGTTAATAAATTCTATTTATGAAATGTATCACAGAAGATTATGGGCTCCCAGTTGCTAACCCATTAGTATCTCCTTCTCTGTCTCTGTCTCTCTCTCCCTTTCTTTCTTTCTTTTCTTTTCTATCTATCTGTCTATCTATCATCTACCTCATTCATGCCACATGTAAGCCCTGTATCCACAGGTGTTGAGCATTCAAAGACAACACAAACCCGGAGGTGGACAGCATCTCTGACTAAAGCAAGAGGCAGAGATGCTCAATTATTCTACAAACTCATCCATCCATCCATCTCTCCCTGCCTTTCTCCATCCATTTGTCCACTCACTTGTCTGCCAATTATCAATCATCCCCACTACATGCCAGGGCAGTTGAGTCAGATCAGTACTCTTTCCCAAGAACTGGACAATCTACAGGGAGAGACAGATACATGAGCAATACAACATGACAAGCACACAGTAGGGATAAGGAGCAGCACGGAAGGCTTCTAAGAGGAGGCTACAGGTGAGCAGGGCCCTCAACGACAAGTAGGAGTCGGCCAGGAGGTCAAGGAAATCAAAAGACATTCCAGATAGAGAAAACAACAGGCGAAAAGTCAGAGAGTCTGGGACTATCAGGGCCAAATGCAGGGTTAACCTTAGGAAGAATTCTCTTTTATTGCTGGTTTGAGCCAATAACTGAAATAAAGTTTCCCTCATTTTCCAGTCATGGGTCCTGTTTGGATTGTGGTCAGTTAAAGTTAAAATGGTAATACTAGGAGAAAGAAAAGGCATAGGGAACAACGCCACAGAGGTAGGAATGAGGAGATCAAGTTCCAGGAATACTGAATGAGCAAGCCAAGTTGCTTTGGTTAATTCAACTGACCCTCCTGTCCTGTAAAGAAGATGGGAAACTTTGTCAAGTCAGTGGCTTGGCATGGGAGGGACCACAGTGGCAGCCTTTCAAAATTAAAGTGTTACATTACTGACACATTATCCCTCTTTCTGGGGTTCACTTAGAAGAAAGGGATACTGTCTTAGTCTGTTTGGGCTGCAATAACAAAATACCATAGACTGAGTGCCTTATAAACAACAGAAAACTATTTTTGCACAGTTGTGGAGGCTGGAGAATCCACGATGGAGGTGCCAGCAGATTCAGTGTCTTGCGAGAGCCTGCCTCCTGGTGCACAGATGGCCATCCTTCCTCTGTGTCCTCATGTGGCAGAAGGGATGACGGAGCTCAGTCGTGGGTCTTTAATCAGGGCACCAATCCTGTCCATGAGGGTTCACAATCCCCTCCCAACAGCCCCATCGCCAACTACCATGAAATTAGGTTTCAACATATGAATTTGGGGTGGGGGACACAAACATTCAGCCATAGCAGGTACTGTCCCCCAGATCCAGACCACAGAAAGTACTTCCCACATCCACACCATCAAGCGGAACTTCTCTAAAGTTAACACACTCTATTTTTAAAAATGTTAAGACCTCAGGGAACATCATGAACTATCATCTGGTTGCACCTTTGGGTAAATTTTTAAATCATATTGCTTTCTGGGGCACCTGGGTGGCTCAGTCGGTTAAGCACCCGACTTCGGCTCAGGTCATGATCTCACGGTTTGGGTTCGAGCCCCACGTCGGGCTCTGTGCTGACAGCTCAGAGCCTGGAGTCTGCTTCGGATTCTGTGTCTCCCTCTCTCTGCTCCTCCTCCCCTCACACTCTATTTCAAAAATGAATAAAAACGTTAAAAAAATGTTTAATAAATAAATAAAATCATATCGCTTTCCTAGCATAGGCATCCCTTGTAGATGAACTAGAAACCTGAGCGTGTCTGTAGGAAAAGAGGGGAAGACAATTATGAGAAAGAGGTCCTCAGCACAGAGCAAGCACAGTTCAGAGTGCAGAGGTTAGGAAAAGCCCGGAATCTGTGAAAGATAGCCAGCCCTTGGGTCAGGCAAGAAGATGATGGAGCAGGCCAATGGCAAGCTTGTCCATTCTCCACGTGCTAAGTTTCAGCCACGGGAGATCAACTTTGGTGCCACTGAGTATCTTCTCCCACAATCTGTCATCAGCAAGCCATTAAATGCCTGCAGCTGAAGAAGACAGCTGTTGGATAGGATAATATTAATCATAATCGATCACGGCTGATCAGTGCTAAGCACTTCAGATGCATGTTCTCATGTCTCCACAGCGTCCCGGGAGGGAGGTGTTCTAATCCTCACTTTACAGACATGGAAATCAAGGATGTTGCCCATCCTGGCTCACATAGCTTGCAGAGCCGGCATTCAGTCCAGGCCTGCTTTTCTGTGAGGAATCTGCTCTTCCTCACCGGTGGGGAGTGTGCCACTTTTCCCAGGACCTGGATGGAGCAGGCACATATGCAGGCTGGCCTAACTGCTATATGCTAAATATCGGAATGAGTAGGCATCACTCTTTTTTTTTTTTCAACGTTTTTTATTTATTTTTAGGACAGAGAGAGACAGAGCATGAACGGGGGAGGGGCAGAGAGAGAGGGAGACACAGAATCAGAAACAGGCTCCAGACTCCGAGCCATCAGCCCAGGGCCCGACGCGGGGCTCGAACTCACGGACCGCGAGATCATGACCTGGCTGAAGTCGGACGCTTAACCGACTGCGCCACCCAGGCGCCCCAAGTAGGCATCACTCTTGAGAGGGTGACTGCCTCCCCCATGTGTGTGCCAAAGATAAGGAGCGCCTGGGTGGCTCAGTCGGTTGGGCGTCCGACTTCAGCTCATGTCACAATCTCACAGCTTGTGAGCTCGTGAGCCCCACGTCGGGCTCTGTGCTGACCGCTCGGAGCCTGGAGCCTGCTTTGCATTCTGTGTCTTCCTCTCTCTCTGCCCCTAACCCACTTGCATTCTGTCTCTGTCTCTCTCAAAAGTAAATAAACATTTTAAAAAATTTAAAAAAAAAATAGCACGCCTTTGTCTTAGTGGGGAGATTTGAGAAGCCAAATGCTCCTCATTGAAAGCACCCTCAATTAGTTTCCTAAGGCTGTTGTAACAAAGTACCAAAAACTGCTGGCTTTAAACAACAGAAACTCACTATCTTGTGGCTCTGGAGGCTAAGAACCAAGAAGTCCAAACTTGCATTGTTGCAGGGCGATGTGCAAAGCAATGCTCTCTCTCTCTCTCTGACAAATCTGGGGAAGAATCCCTCCTTGTCTCTTCTAGCTTCTGCTGTTTGCCAGCAAGCCTGGTGGGGTCCCCTGGCTTATAGACGCATCACCCCGGTCATATAGGGGACCGTCTTCCCCATCTGTGTCTTCACACCATTTCCCTCTGTGCGCGTCTCTGTGTTCAAAGTTCTCCTTTTTATGGGGACAGCAGTCATACTGGATTAGGATCCACTCTAATGATCTCACTTTAACTTGATCCCCTCTGGAAAGACCCCATCCCCAAATAAGATCACATCCTGAAGTACTGAGAGGTAGGACTTCAACACCTCTCTTTGGGGAACCTAAGTCAACCCATAACATGCCTCAACTGCTAATCCTCAGAGTTGAACTGATTCGTTTAACTGCCTGCCACTGGCTCCCACCTGTGCCCAACCTGACATGATGATGTCCTCCAGCCCCCCCCACAGTGCTGGAGATCATCTACGGTCAAGACACCCCACCCCATCCAAGCTCCGTCTCTCTTGAGCTTCCCCCCAGGATTTCTATGAGGTGCAAAGAGGCTCTTTTTTTCTGGCAACTCACTAATTTCACTTTTGTTTCCAGTTGCTAACAGCATCTGGCAGCTCAGTGCTAACGGCCCGGTGCCACTCTGTCATAATCAGCTCTTTGCTGCTTCCGGTGGGGTATTTACATGCAGCTGGGGACAGTCAGCTGTTTCCCCAAACACTATTGTGTGCTTAGGAAGAAAAACTTAAGTCTTTTTCATTAACCACCATCTTTCAACATGGAAGCCAAAAGCATATCCACTTTACCTCACTTCACCCCACAGATGTATTCCTGAGGTAATGACAATATGGTAGAGGCCGTACTGTACTATTTTTTCTAAGCACTTTCCCACCCACAATGTCTTGGAGAGAAGCAGGAGGGCAGGAATCCCCACTGGGCAGATGCACTAATGGAGGTCCATCTCTGGTTAAATAACCGGCAGGTGGTCTCTTGGGCCAGGCCTCATTCTATTTTGCCACATCTCTCCTGTCCACAAAGCTGATAAAAAATCCATTATTTAAACAAACACTGAGTGAGGATGACATCTGATTTCCAAGAAGGCCCAGGCTCTTCTAGCTACACTAAGCTTTCACTTGGAGGAATTCACTAAGTTCCATTGTGCCCCTGGGCCATTGCACTTGCTGTTGCTGCTACCTGGAATGCTTTTCCCTCCAGTACTACTCCTTCGAGGGTCAGCTCATGAGTCATAGCCTAACAGAAGCATTTCTTCCTTTTTAACTTTATTGAGGAATGACTGACAAATATAATCACATATATTTAAAGTATACAATGTTATGATTTGATACACACATATATATAGAATAATTACCAAGATCAAGGTTATGGGCACAACCATGACCTCAAATGACTAATATAGTTATGTCTTTTTGTGTATGTCTGGTGAGAATGCCTAATATCTACCACCAGCAGCTTTCAAGGATGTAGTACCATATTATCAATTACACTCACCATGCTATACATGAGATCCTCAGAACTTTTTCTTCTTATAACTAAAAATGTGTATGCCCTTTGACCTATGGCTGAATGGATAAAGAAAATGTGGTGGGTGTACATATATACAATGGAATATTATTCATCCATAAAAAGATAAGGAAACCATGGTATCTGTGACAACATGGATGAATCTGGAGGACATTTATGCTGAGTAAGCTAGACAGTGAAAGATAAATACTGTATGGTATCATTTATATGTGGAATCCAAAAACAAAACACTGATTTCACAGAAATAGAGAATACAATGGTGGTTGCCGGGGGTTGGGGGGAGGGAAAATAAGTAATATGGGTCAAAAGGTACAAATTTTCAGTTATAAGAGAAGCATTTCTTGATGTTTCAGGCAGAGTCACCCCTCTCATCACTTACTCTCATAAAACTCTTCACCTCTCCAAACATTTGTCACGAATGAAACTGGTTGACTTGCGTGATTATATATTTAACAGCATCTTCCCTTGTACACAAAGGGCAGGAACCAAGGATGTCTTGTTGATTCCTAATCCCCAATTCTGTAATCCCCCTCATCCTGTGCCTGGCATGTGGTGAGCTCAATAAATATCTGTCAGATGAATGAACGAAGGTTATCATCCCCATGAATTGTCCCCCTGCCAAACAGAGCCATCCCTTCCTTTGTAACACTCTCCTATCCCTAAGCACTTTGTTGATAACTAGAATATGATGAACATGATAATACACTTCAGATTAAAAAAACTTGACACTCGCATGATACATGGTCTGTGCACTGAACAAAATGCTTGAAACTGGGACCAGCAGAAAAGCCTGGGATCAGCAGAAAATTCTGTGTCACAGAAGGACTGTAATTTACCACATACTAAATTGGGTTATAAGTTGGGTTATAATTTACCTCATAGTAAGTTGGGTTTATTTGTCTCCTCTTTCAGACCTCCTTCAGAACTCCTGACTCCTGATAGTGACCATGCCTTACTCTTCTGTGCTCTCAGGACATAACATAGGCAACAAATGATTGTGGAAAGAGCACATTGCTGAATGAATAAGCACACCCAGTAGTTAAAAAAGAAAATACTTTGCAACGCCAGCAAACATTGCCCAATAAATTGGCTTGGTAATTTGGGCTGCTTTTCGACATTAGAATTTTCGGTAATAAGAGACCACTAGAAAACATGTTAGAATGAAGAATTTTCTATCCTACTTGCTGTGAGGACTTTCTCATACCCTTACAAGTTTGGGAGCCTCATATGCTATTTTCCATTCCAATCGGTCACAAAGCATATCAGCACATTAAACCCAGAACCTACATCATAAGTAGAAATATGCACCCACTTAATATCCTTGGCCAAAACTGCTCATGACATTTGGGAATAAACCCAGTAGCCAAAGAGTGGAGGCAACATGGGGTCTTAGAAAGAGAAGAAACTTGATCTGGCTTTTTAAGGGGCCAAAGCTTCTCATATTTTTATTAATCATGGAATCACCCCGGGAGAAGAATATCTTGTTAATGTGCAGGCTGGTTCCCTAGTTCTAAGGTGGGGCCTGGGAATCTGCATTTGCAACAAGCTCCAATGTGATGCTAATGATGCTGACCGTGTATCACTCTTTAAGTAGCAAGAATCTAAAATCTAGTGCTTAATGGACCCAAACCTCAAAGTCCTCACCTCTAAGATGGTATTGGTAACCCATCTATGTTAAGAGGCTGTTGTGAAATGGCATTGTGATCAATTGTGAACACCGCCCTAATTTCCTCTCCCTCCACTTTGGTGGGGTGAGGGCTCAGGTTCATAAATTCTGGAAAGGAACCCATGGGGGACTCTATTTCCTCACCATTTTATAAAGTGATGAAATAGATGGAGCTCTGGTGCAGGTAACTGGTCCACCTCCTGGAAGCCCACACTATCTGAAGGCAGCAAGGAGTTTCCTTTGCGTAAATGACATTATTTCCATTCAGGGCCTCTCTTAACTGTTTTATGTTCAATAGTAGATGTTGTCTACACTAAAATATAGCAAACACGTGAACAGATAAGTAAGCCGAAAAACGCATCAACAAGCAATCAAACTTAATTCAAAGTTTTTATTTCACGTGTATGTCATTCTCAAGCCTGAGACTTTGCATTGTGTTTTATAGTATGTAAACAAGGCTGAAATTTCTAAAAGGGGAAGAAGAGCAAAGCTGGACCTGGATTGAGCTTTTGGGAAAACATTAAGCTCCTTGTCTGGGCATTTAAGACCATCCGTAATACGACCCCACCTGATTCTCTGGCCTCCCTTCTCACCACAGGCCCCTCCCACCATGTTCAGTCTATGCTATACTACTTTCTAGTCCTGAACAATCTGTTCTCTCAATTCCCCACCCCCACATGGGCCTTTGCGCTCTATTCCCACCGTTGAATGTTCTTTCCCACCTCCTGTCCAGGATGATATGTGCCCATCTTTTAAGACTCAGCTCAAGCACCCCTTCACCAATGAAGACTTTCCTGATTCTGCTACATGAGGTGACCTCTCCCTGCTCTGGCCTGACTCACCATACCCCCTACAGATTGTCATAGCTTATATTTAATTATAATCTGTTTCATATGTCTGTTTTCTGCTCCTAGACTTAGCTCCCTAAAGTAGGCACTGTGTCCTGTATCTGCAGAGGCCATACCTTTATCTTCGCAAATCTCAAGTCTTCGTTGAATGAGAGAATGAATGAATCTTAGTGGCAATACTACATCAATGCTTGCTTAACTCTATCACTGTCCTGGTCACATTAAATTGCAACTTTTTGCTTAGATGTCTCCTTCCCTATCAGACTGTGAGCTCCTTGAAGACGGGTTCTGGGCGCTACATTTTTAGCACCTATCAATGCTCATATTTATTTAATGAATGTGAGTTGCTCTGGATTGAAGTCAGATGAGTCTCCTTCGGAACACAAAGGATAAACGCCTGATGATAAAGATTTTAAAGGGCTGTCAAGTTCATCTGTTGATTTATGAAGCAAATTAATACAACAGCATCAACACTTCCAGCCATCCCCAATCAGTTTCAGCAATTATGTGTACCCGGGGCAGGGCACAGCTGTTTGTGAGGCATGACACGACAAAGGTCTCCCTTGGTTTACTCAAAGGTCTTCAAGATATTTTTAGTTGACAAACAACCATGTGTCACTCATCAGATATCCCATTAAACCAAATTGTACAACTTGTTAGACAGTTTCCTATATTAGCTGTGAAGGCTCTGTATGTGATTTTAATCCTGCTGGGTGCAGGGCCTCCCGCAAAGCAGGGATGATGGTGTGTATGTATGTGTGTATATACACTCGCCCTGCCTCCTCCCTCCCTCTCTCTCTCTCTCTCTCTCTCTCTCTCTCACACACACACACACACATATATACACATACATACACAAACTATATATATACATATGTGTATACATATGTGTGGAGAGAGAGAGAGAGAGCAATATAGACTATGTGCCCTGTAAAATACTGAGCCCATGGCTTCTCTTACCACCTATGGTCTTGTCCCACCCATGTCAGTATAATTTTGCAACAATTTCCACAGGGAATTAGCAACATGGAATATAATCAGCTGGCAAATTCTCTGACCCAGAACTCCTGGTAATATCTAATGTTACAGGGACTGTCTAAACTTTCTTGCCATAAGTAGATTTAGAAGTTTTATCACAACAAGAGAGACTATATAACACATATTAAATGTCGAGTTGTGTGATGCATATAGACACTGCTAATTCTGGGCCACCGGTAATGTCATGGAGACCCCATCTCTGAGTATGGGAGGAGAGGTTTGGGAAAGGGAGGTGTAGCATTTTGGTAAAAATCTCACAGGTGCCTGAAGATTCCAGAAGGCCCCTGAGCAAACTGGTGTGCTGACTTCGTGGTATCCAAGCACCAACGAGGTAAAAATTCATCTTGGAATGAGGCTCACCTTGTCACAGAGCCAGCCCTCAAATGTGGGAGAAGAGCAAAAAGTCACCCTCCCAACAAAGCTGCTCCCCCACCAACTCCAACTGTCTCCCCCATCAAGGTCTCCGTGAGAATGGACTCTCCCTCCTGCCTTCTGGAGGTAAATATTTTTAAGTGTTATAGCTTAACTTCATATACGCACAAATCAGTTGTAAAATATAGTGGGAAAAACACAGTGAAAAGCAGAACCACATTCAAAATATCTATAGCAATTACAACGCATCTAAAAATGTGTTTAACAAGAAACATGCAAGCACTTCCCACGAAAATGTACCAAATGGCATTTTTGAAAGACCTAGGATGAGAGATACGCTTGTTTGTGAAGATACACAATGTACATTTCTTTACCTTTTCCCATATCAATTCATTAATACAATGCTATTTTGATGAGAATCCTAATAGCTATTTTAATTTAACAAATTGGTAATTAAAGTCACCTAGAAAACAAATACGCAAGCATAGCGAAGACATATGTAAAAGAATAATACTGAGGAGAACTTGAAAACAAGTTCCAAATGCTGAAATTTATATTAATCTAAAACAACTCAAAGAGTCCAGTATGGATCCAGTCAGAGGGTAGCCATACCAGAGACCACAGGGACCCAGGGAGCCAGGAGGAGGACCCAGGAAGTCAGAAGGATGAGCCGAAATGGCAGCCTAGGATTTACAGAGAAGATTGCCCTTACAGTAAGGTCCATTTGCTGAGTCTTTTCACAGGTCTCTCATCCTATTTACATGTGTAATGGAGAAAGAAAAGAAAAGAAAAGAAAAGAAAAGAAAAGAAAAGGAAAGGAAAGGAAAGGAAAGGAAAGGAAAGGAAAGGAAAGGAAAGGAAAGGAAAGGAAAGAGAAAGGGAGAGAAAGAAAGAGAAAGAAAGGAAGGAAGAAAGAGAGAGAGAGAAAGAGAGAGAGAGAGAGAAGGAAGGAAGGAAAGGAAGGAAGGAAGGAAGGAAGAAAGAAGAAAAGAAATTCACAAACTCTCCTTGTCCCTTTTTTTTTTTGAGGGGGGGGGGCGGGAAGATGGTAACAGCAAGGAGACAGGCATAGATCAGTGTAACAGAATGTAATACAAAGAACACTTATTACATATGATAATTTAATTTTTTTGAGTGCAAAGTGGCTGTTCAAATCAATGAGGAATAGACTAACACAGGGTGTTAGAAAAATTGGCTATTGGTTGGAAAGACTGATGAAAGATAGAAACAATTCATAGATAGGGTTCATACATACATATATACGTACATTCCTATTTTACTTCACACATAAATGTTCAGTGGGTTAAACATCTAAATGTAAAATAAAGAACTCTAAAACCACCAGAAGGAAATATAAGAGAATGATAATGACTTGGAGGTAAAGAAGACCTTTTTTTAAAAAATGTTACAGAAAACCCAAGAGCCATTAAAAGGAGAGCGAGAATTGACAAATCTGGCTATATAGAAATGTAAAGCTTCTCCATGTTAAAATAAGTGCCAGATTAATGAAAAATATTTATAAAATGTATAACTGGAAAAGGATAAACATCCGTAATACACTGAAAGTGTCTACAGATAAACAATAAAAAGATAAGCACTCAACTTTAAAGGAGTCAAATTTTAAGTAGGCAATTCGCAAAAGAAAAAATAGAAATGGCCTATAAACTTGTAAAAAAGATTCTCTTTTTTGGCCAAATCTTTTTATGGTAGAATAAATATATATCAAAACAATAAATATATATCAAAACAATATTTTCACTGAAAATAGGTTGGTGTGTTTGTGGAAAAACAGTGCTCTCATCCTTTCATGGTAGAAATTGAAACTGATGAAACCTTTTTGGAAGGCAATTATCTAATATCTATTGAAAAGCATATCCTTGAGCCTGCATTTTATTTCTAGGAATTTCCCATTCAAAAATATTTCCTCATATACTCAGGGATATGCTGCCACATGATTTGTAATAGTGAAATTTTGGGAGCAAATATATATTTATGTACATGAAAAATATAATATATATTAAATATTAAATTACACATAGTTCCACAAACAATATTATAAATATTAAATATTAAATTATATATATTATATACACATGAACAAATTGTGGTAGAACCATATCATGGACTATTCTTCAGCCAACAGAAAGCATTAGTTACATCTAAGTAAAAATTTATACACACACACACACACACACACACACACACATATATACATCATGTGTATGGTATGGGCATAAACCATGTGTATCCCATGGGCATGCGTATATATGCATGTACACTGACTGACACTTCCAATTTGAACTCAAGACTGGGATTTGCACACAACCACTTTTAAATTACATCTGTGTCTTCTCTCTTCCATGCGAAGAATAATTCTCAAGACCCGGGAGGTGATAAAACACGAGCAACTCCTAAGTATTCATTTGCATTGTTGCATGTGACATACATAACAATTTCAGGGTATCAGTATCAATACTGCCATCATCGATATTGAAAGTTAAAAAGAAACTGGTTTTTTGTAGTTTAGCTACTCATTCTTCTCCCATTTTTATAGCTGGACTTTTATTTACGCTGTCAGAGGATGTAGCTGCTACAGACTATTCTCTTTCCCATTAATTTTGTTATTTTTGTTAGTTCCGCAAGTAACTATATACTTCACGCCTACCACCGTTTCTTATGTTAATGTCTTGCATGTGATGTGGGCAGCCTGAAGCTCATTTGTCAGTAGAGTCCTCTCTACGGTCTCAAAGGAGCTATATTCTCTGAGATCTTACACACATAACAGTCCATTCTCTTTTATACTTTGAACGTCACTGTTGACGGACATAAAACCCTTGGCTCACATGTGTTTCCTCAAGTATACTAAACACACTACTCCATTTTGTCCTGGAATGAAGTAGCACTTTCTAGAACTCTGACGATGATCTAATTGTATTTCCTTTTAAAGTTATTAGCCCTTTGGACCTAGCTACCCAAAGGATTTTTCTCCTTTTATGACACAGTAATTTTATTAGAATGTGTCTTGTGGTTGGTTGTTTTGTGCCGATATTCTCAGGAACAGGGTGTGCTCTTTCAATTTGTAGTCTTAAATCATAGTTTATTTCAGAAAAGTTGTATTGAATTATAGCTGGGGTGTTTGTTCTGTTCTTTCATTCTGTTCTCTTTCTTTGTTTTTCAGCTCCAGGGCCTCCTATTGCCCCTATGTTGGATTGTCTTTCTTATCTTCACATCTGCCTCTCTCTCCTGAACGCTTTTTATGTTTCCATTTGTCTTTGATTTTTAATTTCTTCTTTTCACCCTCTATTTCTAATTTAGATACGTGTGGTGTTTTTATTCTCTTCTGCTCCTTACAGTTTAGTCTTTATTTCCATTTCTCATCCTTTCCTAGCTCCATTGCTGTGTTTCCGTTTTTCTAATTCTGATGTATAGATTTTTTTTTTTTAATTTTGAGAGAGGGAGAGAGAGAGTGCGTGGGGGAGGGTAGAGAGAGCTCCAGGCTCAGAGAGGAGCCCGACACAGGGCTCAATCCCACGACGCTGGGATCACCACCTGAGCCAAAATCAAGAGTCAGATGTTCAACCGAACGAGCCACCCAGGCGCCCCTAGAATTCTTTCGTAGCCTGTAGCATAATGTCTTCTACCCATTTGAAATACAGAGTTATGCTTCTGTTTTGTGGTACATCTCTTGGTTATGCATAAATGTCCTTCTGTTCCTTATTCTCTTACGTTCTTACAACTTGACATTGGATTTGGTCTTGATTTTTTTTCTGTGGCCCATTCGTATGTGAAAGTAATCTCCCCAAACTTTTCAGAGGCATCGTTCACAAGTTAGAAACATTAACCTCCCAGGGATCCTCCTTCTATTGTTTCTGCAGTGTTTGTGGCTTGCTTTCTGACATCTCCTGGCCCATTCTCTCCTGCCACAGTCATCCAGACTTTCTCTGTCTCTGTCTTTACTGTCCCCATCTTGCTCAATTTTGATTCCATAATCAACACCTTCTCAAGGGCATGGGTCCTGTTCTGGAAAAGAGTGTTGGATGGGTAGTGTTAAGAGGGATAGAAATCTAATCCTTAGGGCTTCCCTTGCACTCTCCCACTTTTGGATTGAGCATCATCTTTGCACCGCAGCTGGGTTCTCGAATCTGTCTGCTGTGTTCTCCAGTCAATACAGGAGAAAGGAGTAGCAACCCAGAGTCTTCTGAGGTTTTAGCTATGTTTGGCTTATTTCCCCCTCTTTAACTGTATCCTCTATGCATATAATCCCTGCTGTTGTTCTGAGTCTCAAGATTTGCCTGGCAACTTTGTCAGGAAGGGTCAGCAGTGAGACCATGAAGACAGCTGAGATCTCATCACTCACTAGGGAAAACCACAGGGCCACCAGCATCTTATCGGCTCTGCAGCTCATTACTTAATGGCATCCCTTGGTAAGGTGCAGATGGCTGACATAAATCGGTTTGCACATTCTGAGGGCACCTGGGTGGCTCATGGGGTGACTGGGTGGCTCAGTCAGTTGAGCATCCGACTTCGGCTCTGGTCATGATCTCACAGTTCGTGGCTTTGAGCCCCGCATCTGTGCTCAGAGCCTGGAGCCTGCTTTGGTTTCTGTGTCTCCCTCTCTCTGCCCCTCCCCAACTCACATTCATTCATTCATTCATTCTGTCTCAAAACTAAACATTAAAAAACTTTTTAATAAAAAATTTTAAATAAAGAACTTGGTTTGCATATTAGGAAACACCACACCTTCAACCAAACAAGTGACTTTCTAACAGCAGGGTCTCAGGCACCATGGCAGGTCAATAAAGAGATGGATGCCACGTCTGCCATCTTCTGACACTCACTGACTAAAGCCCAGGTATCCAAGCCAGATGAGGGGGTGGGGGCTGGTCTGGGCAGGAACCCCCACAGAAAGAGGGTGGAGGTTGCACGTTGGGAGCAGCGAGGACGGAGGACTTGGGTGGGGGTGAAGAGTCCCGGATCCTCAACTATAGAGACAAGCAGACCATCTCTGACCTTCCAGACCAGGACAGAGATGCCTTAAAGATGGAAAAATTTGGAAAATGTCATAAAGTAAAACCAGAAGCCAGCACAGGGAGCTATGTCCACACTCTTCCGTAACCAGCTGCAGGAGACTGGCCAGCAGAGGCAAGGCAAAGGTCCGTTCCCGGCTGTGACTGACTCACAGGGAAATAAAAGGCAGCCAGAATTCCCTTCCTGGAGGGCAGGGGTGAGGGTGGGAAGGTTGAGAGTGGAGAGGCCCTGGGGGAGGAGGGCCTGGAAAGTAGCATATCATTACAGGGATACACGGAGCATTCTCTACCTGCCTAACCCTATGTTAACAGCTACTCATCCAGATCCCAAGGAACATCCTTAATGATGTCATCCTCACATTTAAGCTGAAGAAATAAGACTCAAAGAAGCCAAGTGACCTGCCAAGGGTCATATGATGAAAACTCAGTTGGTGACAGGTTCAAATCCAAGGTGTCCCCCCGCTCCAAAGATTTCACTGCTCACAACTGGACTTGAGTTAACTTCTAGCTCTATCACCGAGTGGCTGTGTGACCTTGTTTGATTGCTTGGCTTCTCTGAACCTCAATTTCTTCGTCTCGGAGATGGAGAGAATTCACAGAATTATTTCAGAAATGAAAGGATTCATTCGCGCCCCGTGTAGGTCACGTCCAGGACGGTGTCTGGTGCAGGGTAAGCCCTTGGCCTCTATGTGCCAGCTCTCCGTCCATCATCAGCTGCCATCTGCGCATCATCTTCCAAGAGACCATTAATATGCTTCCGTTTTCCTCCTTACCTGCTTCATCCTCTTCATTAAATCTATAGAAACTGTCTCGCAGAAAGAGTTATATGGCATTCGGGGAAAATACATGGGGAAGGATTACAGTCTCATCAATGAATTCCAATGATTTCCCCCCATGACATTTCAGAGCAGGCAAGAAATTTGCTTTTCCTAGAGAGTCAAATGACATTTAGAGAATTATGTTTTCTGTCTTATCGCAGGGAGATAATCCATCTAACCCTTCAACGTCTGATAGTCAATAAACCTCAGGAAGAAACCAAGTGAAAGGGAAACCCTCCAAAACAGCCCCCAAAGCCTTGTCTAGAAATCGCACCGGAGACCTGGCTGTACTGTGGAAGGGAGAGTGTAGGAGGGACCCATGAGGACTGTCACCAATGAATTCTCAGCCTCGGTTTGAGAGCCAGAGGGGCTCTCAGAGATGTTCTAACCCATTCTTTTGTTTTTCTGTTTTTAATTTTACTATTTATTTTGAGTGAGACAGGGACAGCGCCAGCAGGGGAGGGGCGGAGAGGGGGGTGGGGAGAGAGACAGAGAATCGCAAGCAGGCTCCGCACTGCCAGCACAGAGCCCAGTGCAGGGCTCAGACCCATGAAGCCACAAGATCATGACCTGAGCCAACACCAAGAGTTGGACACTTAACGTGCGCCTGTTCTAATCCATTTCTATACACTTCACAGATAGGGAAATTGGGACTCAGGGAGGGGAAGTAACTTGTCCAATTAACTGCTATGCCTGAAACTTGCACCCAGGTCTCCTGACTCCCAGTCTGAGGCTCCTCCTGGCACATTCAGCAACCTGGCCTTTGGGTACTGGGATTGGCCCCAAATCATAAGTCCTGGCTCCACCACTTAATGGGAGAAGGAGGGGGCCCTTAGCAGGTGGTCTGGCCTTCATTCCCTCACACGGTCAAAGGGGAATGCTAAAGTCAGCCTCACAGGATGAGAAGAGGTGAGGATGTGAACAGCCTGGCACAGACAGCTACAGCAGAAAGACCAGGTGAAGAAACAGAGAAAAGACGGCCACCGAGAAGCCCTTAAAAGAAAGCCAACCTGCAGATACCTTCATCTTGCCTCCAGAACTGTGAGAACGAACTTCTCTTGTCGAACCCCGGTGCCACACCCACTGTTGATTGTGGTTATCTCTAGGTTTGGAAGCTCCAAGAGGTGCCCCAGCGCATCCCCTGAATTCCAGTTATACTCTTTCCTGCCCCCATTATATAGCAACAACCCCACCTCCCTGTGGTAACCAGTCATTCCCCTGCCGGGATTACAACTCCTTTCTCTGGCAGCTGGGGTACCTATGTGAGCCCAGTGTGACCAGGCAAAGGCTGTCACTTTAGGGGAGTCCTCACTGTGCCCTGAGTCCAGGAGGGCATTAAGTTGCAGGGATGGAAAGCGCACAATCCCCAGACGGCCCACTGGGAGTGATGGGGAAAGAATCCACCCCTGCTTCCACCTCCTGTCCCCAATCCAAGAAGCCATATCATCCCCAGCTGCAACCCAGCCACCCTCTACTTACTGGTGGATCTCACAGGCTTTGTGTCAGTGACTGAGAGCAGTTCCATGATCCGTCAACCCCCACCTTCTTCTGTTAGCATGCCATGGATTGGGTTCGGGGAGGGAGTCAACAGCCTGAGCTGCCATCTGATCCAAAGCAGTGTTTGATGCCTTAAATAAAATACACGCTGGGGGCACCTAGGTGGCCCAGTCGGTCAGGCATCCAACTTGATTTCAGCTCAGGTCATGATCTCACGGTTTGTGGGCTCAGGCCCCGCATCGGGCTCTGTGCTGACAGTGTCGAATCAGCTTGGGATTCTCTCTCTCCCTCTCTCTCTGCCCCTCCCCTGTAGCGCCCTCTCTCAAAAATAAATACAAACATTTAAAACTTTGAAAAAAATACATACTGAGAATACAAACGTGGTGGAATGGTGGACGCCCGGTGACGGACGGATGTGCTTTACAGAAGGAAGTGCTCCCACCCCATTCCCTGGGGGGCTCTGACCCACCACCCGCCCAGCTCTGCCAACTCTCTCCTCCCCGAGGCCATCCTGACCTGGAAACTAGACAGTGATAGTCACAACTGATTGCAAGAGTAACATAAAATTACTCAGGTCTTATTCTTCTATCCAACATGAAGCGTACGCATTTTCTCCTTTGCCTGTGTGAGCTGAGCCCCTGTAGGCGAGGAAACAGTGACTTGCGGATGTGAGGTCACCTGGCCCTCAGGGGCAGACATGAGACTGGAATGAAAGCCGTTTCCTTAGAGCCCCTGCTCCTCACATAAAAAGGTGATTGATGCACAGGCTGCCTCCCCCTCCCCCACCCTGCTGGGTCCCCTTCCCCTTTCACTGCACCCAATGCCGTCCTACCTGTTCTTGCCGGCAAAATATATGTTCAGTTTGTCTAAACAACTAAGTTGACCCCAAAACAGCCCCCGCCCTGCAGAAGGACCCCTCCCTGAGCAACCAGCTTTATGAAATCTGGTGCTGAAATCTGGCTTGGGGTGGGGGGCAGCCAAACTCCCCACAAATTCTCTTTCAATGTATAAACTTAAAAGTAGCTTTTAGGAAATGGGTGTTTACTCCAAACCAGAAACTAAACATTTGTCCCCCCCCCCTCCTTCTTTTTGTATCTTTGAGACGGTAATGGCTGTGAAGGCAATTGGGGTGGCATTTACAATTATAAGCAGGTTGATGCTGTTCATCCACTGAGGGAGCACATCGGGAAACAGAAAAGAGCGGTTTCGGGGGTGACAGGATGTCACACAGCCCCGTGTGGTTCCCCAGCCACTGGGTGGTGGGGACTGCGGGAGCTCTTCGAGAACCCGAACATTCCTTCAGCACAACGCGTGACCTCTGCTCTAGCTTCACGTGGATAAAAGGAGAGAGGAGGTTCTGACATTCTGCCCTATTTAATGGCTTCCATAGAACCCACTGCTTAACTGTCTTATGACCAAAATAAAAAAGAAACAGTGTCCTGAGAGGTGCTTAGGTGTCAGGTGAAGGACTGGAACCCTGGGGCTGGCGTGGCAATTAGATCCTCGAGCATTTTGCTGCACAAACAAAGGGCTCCAGGCCTAGAGACTTTGACTGAGAAGGGGTAGGTGGGGTGGTCTAGAACTGCCCCCAGCTGGTTCCCGCACTTGAAGGGGCTGGGGCTGCCTGAGGATCCTGCCACTCCCCCACCCCAGCTTCAGGGCAGCCCTTCCTCAAGGACGGCTCTTGCCTGCTGGGGCATCTCCCTGAGGATCTGGTTAAAATGCAGATTCTGACTCAGTAGTTCTAGAGTGGGCCTCAAAATTGGCTGGGAAGGAGAGAACACAATGAAACACGGCGCTGGGCCCAGCCAAGGTGACTGAGCACAGGTGGAGGACCACCTGACAAATGGTGGAATGAGGGGAGCTGGGGTCTGGGGGACGAGCAGATCCACACGGAGGCCCCTCTCTGCCACTTACTGGCTGTGTGACCTTGTACCAGTTACTTTCCTTCTCTGAGCTTCAGTTTCCTCTTCTGTAAACTGGGAATGGCATTACCTACCTCACAGGATCTGTGAATGGCTTAGATCAGGTTCCCGAAAAGCAGACCATGAGTTGAGGCTATGGATCAGTGATTTTGCAGAGAACGTCCTCAGGAAAAAGAAAGAGAGAGGGAAAGGGGAATCTGAAAGAAAGGTGAAGCAAGGATGCCGTAGCAAGGTCTTTGCTACCTGAAGTTCGGCCCAGGGATCTGCAGCAATAATCACACCTGGAGTTTGTTAGAAATGCAGAATTTCAAGGTCCACTCTAGAACTACTAAATCAGAATCTGCATTAACAAGATCCCCAGGGATTATGAAGAGCATTGGTAGAGGACAAGACCAGAGATGCCCCAGCAGGGAAGAGCCGTCCTTGAGGAAGGGCTACCCTGAGGCTGGGGGTGGGGGAGTGGCAGGAACCTCACGCAGCCCCCTGGGCACCTCCCACCCTGGCAGCCCCTGGGCAGCCCTCTGAGGACAGGGATGCAGGTGCTGGAAGTGAAAGCAGAGGAGCAAGGGCATAGAAACAGCCACTGTGAACCAGAGGGGACAAAGTGGGACACTGACAACACCTGCCATAGGTGACCACTAAAGAGAGCAATGAATCCTTTAGGACTTCACCTCACATCTGTTCCCTGCCCTTTGTTTCCCGGTTCCTTGATGCCTTCTCTCCTTCTTTTCAGGCCATGAGCACCCAGTGGGTCAGACAGAGCCATACCGAGTACCTATTTGTCCTGGCTTCCTCCCTATGGGAGAAAGGACCACGACTGGGCTTGGCAAGTGAGGGCAAAGTGGACCTCTGTTTAGGGATCATCCATTTGGTTTGGGGTCTTATCACCCTCCTCAACTGCCTCTGCTGATGGCACCCAGCCCTCAGCCCACACTTGCAGTCTCAGGGGCTTGGAGCAGGCACCCTTCAGCTCCTTCCAGCAGGTGGCACTGGCTCCAGTCACATGGCCATGAGACAAGTCACCTGCTTCTCCCTCTCACCGGGCTTGCCAGGGCCTCTTGCCTTCACTCCTACCTCAGTTTCCCTTTCTTTCACACCATGTCGCCCCGGTGTGAAGCTCAGTCTACTGACTCAGGACCTAAATACAGTCTGCCTGGTTCTCCTAACCACCCCCTGCCCACTCTGGGCTGGATTCTGTTCTCCAGACACACACGCTGGTCAGAGCTTTCCTCCACAGAAGAACATGGTCTGAAATACCCTGCTACCTGCCCCACTTGCTCCCCAGCAGACACTGATGCTCTATTCCCTGAGCATGACCGTGGCCATGACACTTCCTTCCACCCAGGAGAAAGCTTACCACTAGGTTGCTTCCCTAATCTCAGCCCCATCTGGACGTGGCCCCACATCCCTTCTAAGTCCTGGGGGCCTATGAAACTCCAAAGCAACAGGCAGGTCTGGCTCATGGGTGCAGAACTGACCTGTCTGGTCACACGGGTCCCTGCATTTTGGGTTGGATGCCCTGCTGTCTCCATCTTGCAAGTGTTAATTTTTATAGGGGTTTCCCATTTCCATTTTGCACTGGGCCCCCCAAATTAGCCAGCTGATCCTGATAACACATGATACCTTGCCAGACACTCCCCCAAGTGATCTAACGGACATGCTGACCCCTGGCCCAAAGCACTAGGGAGGGTGAGCATTGTGCCCCCACACTCCACACTCCCCCAGCCCTCCTCACCCCTTTGTGGCCCTGCCCCAAGAGCCCAGTAGATGACCCCTTAGCTAGGATGGCAAGATTGTCACAGGTCAAGAGTGGCCCGTGTTGGGTAGAAGAATCCATTCTGGTCCCAGTAATCTTCATCTAGAATCCCATGCATCAGAACAACTCCTTGAGATGTTTTATCCTGAAGTTTTCCCCTTTCCTACTCCCGTTCGGATGGAGAGCACTGGCTTTTAATTCCAAAGCCAAAGATGAGGGTTGCAGAGAGTTAAGAAGAGAAGGAGGGAACAGGGGCAGGGAGGCCTATGTTCTGCCCCCACCTGCTCCATGTGCCTGACACTTATGCTCACTAAACTCAGGTCCCATTAATCAGGCTAAGATTCAGGGACTCTGGCAGCCACCCGCAAAGAAAATCTTGAGCAACCTAAGATTCTCAGCCAACATTTACAGCTGCATTATTGCACCCTGGAGACAGAATTCCCAGCCCTGGCTGTATGTGCACGTCACCAGGGAGCTTTCAAACATCCACCTCCACCAGGTACCCTAACTCTGTTGGGTGGAACCCAGGGATGGGGGAGTCTGAAAAGTCCCCCAGGTGATACTCAAGTGCAGCTGAAGTTAAGCGATGCTGATCCAAGGGCCGCATTGGAGGCGTTCTGAGTCTATGCCCTCCTGCCTACCCTTTCCTCCCAGCACAATTGGATCTACTTAGCTGCACTGAGCAGCCAAGCCCCATCCACACTGGGTCAGAGGTCATCCAAAGTCAGCAGACCAAGAAGCAGTCGGGGTTCTGGATGTTCTCAGGCAGCTAGTCTATTCTGGTCACTGGTTCTACCGGGACCCTGAGGCTCAGCCCCTGCTCTGCCCCAACTCTGGTCACTGGATCCCCTGCCCTGGGTACTTCCTTCTGGAGTAGCCACTGAGTGTGGATGGAAGAACCCAGAGGGTTGGGACAGAAGCTCTACATTCAAGCTCCTGGCCCTGCCACTTACCATGGACACTCAACAATGGGTAAGAAGATGGTGTGAGACAGCTGTTGCTTTTGCCTGGGCAGCATCCCATATGGTCTTGGTGGGACTACAGGTCAATGAGCCCCCTCCCCAGGCAGGAGGTGGACCCTTGACCCAAACGAGGCCAATCAGACTCTCTCTCCCAAGAATGTATATCTTGGGCAGAGTGACCCAATCATTTAAGACAAATTACTCTGCCTGTTCCTTCCAGCAGAGGTCTGCTGGCTAAATCCGGGGTGCCACAGCTTCTGTCCTTTCAGGGAAGTTCCTCAGGTTAGGATGGCTATCATCAAATAACATCAAGGGAACATCAGACAAGAAACAAGTGTTGGCAAGGATGTGGAGAAAAGAGAACCCTTGTGCACAGCTGGTGGGAATGTAAACTGGTGCAGCCACTGTGGAAAACAGTATGGAGGTTCTTCAAAAAATTAAAAATAGAACTACCCTATGATCCAGCAATCCCACTTCTGGGAATATATCCAAAGGAAACAAAATCAGGATCTCAAAGAGATACATGCACTGCCTTGTTCATTGCAGCATTAGTCACAATAGCCAAGGTATGGAGACGGCCTAGGCATCCTTCTGCAGATGAATGGCTTCACACACACACATGCACGCACATAAATACATGGAAATATTATTCAGGGGCGCCTCAGTGCATCAGTCAGTTAAGCATCTGACTCTTGATTTCAGCTCAGATCATGATCTTACGATTCATGAGTTTGAGCCCTTTGTCAAGCTCCATGCTGACAGTGTTGAGCCTTCTTGGGATTCTCTCTCTCTCCCTCTCTCACTGCCCCTCCCCTGCTTGCTCACTCTCTTTCTCAAAATGAATAAACATTAAAAAAGAAAAGAAGTATTATTCAGCCATGAGAAAGAAAGGAATCCTGCCATTTGCAACAACATAGATGGACTCTGAGGGCATTATGCTAGGTGAAATAAGTCAGAGAAAGACAAATACTGTATTACTACTTATATGTGGAATCTAAAAACATAAAACACATAGAAACAGAGGAGAATGGTGGTTTTCCACGTGCTGGGGAAGACAGGAAATGGAGAGAGGTTAGTAAAAGGGTACAAACTTTCAGCTGTAAGATGAATAAGGTCTGGGGATCTAAGGTACAACATGGTGATTATAGTTAACAATATTGTATTATATACTTGAAAGTTACTAAGAGAGTAGATCTTAAATGTTCCCACCACAAAAAAAGAAATGGTAAATTTGTGAGGTGATGGAAGTATTAACGAACCCTGGCAATCATTTTGCAATATAGGTGTACGTATCAAATCATTACATTGTATCCCTTGAACTTACACAATGTTATAGGTCAATTATACCTCAATAAAGCAGAAAAAACAAATTAGGACAATATTAAAAAAAACAAACAAAAAAATAGAGGAAACACAAAACTGGAGATCATCCTTTTTTTAAAAGAAATATCTGTGACAACTGTATGTAATTTTCAAGGTTAATGGCATCTTGATTCACAATAATGAAAGTCTTGTTTATCTACATATTAGTGTCCTGAAGCTAGCTTAATTTACATAATCATAAACTGCATTTCAACTGTCCTCATCAGCTTGTTCCCCATTTGATGAAAATGTAAATGGTAATTTTATTTGGGCTCAATTGCATATATACTGCATTTATGCAGCATCAGAAAATAGCATTTTAATTTAACCAGCAAGTTGGGCTCATTACCAAAAAAAAAGAATATTGGTTAAAATACCAAGTCAGTTCCCCAAATGTCTTTGAAGGCTCTAGTCATTGTTGTATTATTACCCAGTGGGTTTTAATTGTATTTGCTCAATGCTGGAAAAAGCTAGGACTTCACAATGAAAATGTCCTGTAGACTCCAAGCTACAGGTAGCCAGTGGACCCCAGGATTCCAAGACGGCTGGCTGGAAGGAGGCCACAATCGTGCAGGTACTATATCCGGGTACTATAGCTCAGAAGAGTGAAGCCACTGGCTTAGGTCCATTTGCGCAGCTCTAACAGAACAGCACAGACTGCCAGGTGTCTTAGCCCATTTGGGAAACTCTAACAGAATAGTACAGACTTGGTGGCTTATCACAAAAGAAATCTACTTCTCACAGTTCAGGAAGCTGAGAAGTCCAAGATCAAGGCACTGGCAGGTTCAGGGTCTGGTGAGAGCCCATCCCTGGTTGACAGACAGCCATCCGCACTCTGTGTCCTTACTTGGCAGAAGAAACAAGGGAACTCTCCAGGATGTCTTTTTTATAAGGACACTAATCCCATTCATGAGAGCGTCACCCTTTGGACCTAACCACCTTCCAAAGGCCTCACCTCAAACGCCATCTCAGTGGGGTTGGGATTTCAACATACATATCTTGGGGAGAATGTAAACATTCAGTCCAGAACACCTGACCAAGGCCAGAGTGACGATGCAAGTTCAAAGGGACAGGCAGAAACTCTTTAACGTTCACTAGGAATGTCAAGCTCGGGTTCCCAGGGAAGCAAAGGCAAAAGCAAGTTGAAAGGGTGGCCGGGGGCAGAGCTGAAGCAGGGTTCCCTGTGACACTACCCTTCACCACTGCCACTGCAGCGGGCGTTAGCCCACACGTCAGTACCTACAGCTCCCACCTCAGCTGGGGGCTTTGGCGCTGCTCTCTGCCAGACGTGGTAAAAGCGTGAGAAAGGCAGAGCTCACAGGCATATCTTCAGAGCCCCCCTGAGTTCACACCATCCCTGCACTCCACGGAAGTGGGACACGTTTCTTGCTAATCAAAGTTCTGCCTGACAGCTGTGTCCGACACACTGGCCACCACAACCATATGACCCACAGCCGGGAGCAGATTGCACTACAGAGAAAATGGCCACACGCCTGTTGGGTGCAAGGAAGCTGTTCTCGGCTGTGGACCAGCATGTGTTCCTAAGGCACAGTGAGCAAGACCAGAGGTTTCTCTAAGCACAGAGCGGGTCAAAGTGGAGAGGAGGGATGCATTTACTCACGGTGACTGTGAACAGCGCGTCAAGCCCTTTAGAGAGGATTCTCAGACTCTACGGTTCTCGGTAGACCAGAGACAAGACAGAGGCTGCAAGCCCTCACAGCTCCCACGCCTCTCCGCACACGTGAGACAGTTTTCCCGTTTCACAGCGCTTTTGTGACCTGCGCACACCTATGCCTTGTTAGCACTCCACAAGGCAGGCTTTCTCAAACATGCATCTCCTGGGGAACCTGTTAAAACCACAGAGGCCCAGGCCCCACCCAACACCTTCTGAATCTCTGCTGCATTAACAGGCATCACAGGTGGCTCTGGGGACCCTGATGAGAAAACAGCTCTTTATCCCTTATGGCTGGCTCAGGACCCAGGACCCCAGGCCCCAAGCAAATTCCTAGTCCCCTTGATGCAGAAAGCCTTTGTAATACCTTCCAAGGGCAGCTTTCTCTCCTGACTTTAAAATGACAGCAAAAAGTTCTGGTGAGCAAGATCGAGGCCACATTCTCTAAGAACTCTTTGCTGTAATTTACTCTCTCAGATTTACAGGCAAATATCTGATGAGTGAATAGGACCGGGGACTCAGTGATTTCCAAGCTCCAGCTCTTCCCTTCTAAGGACTGGTAATGACCTTAACCAACACAGCAGGGGAGTTAGCCTCCACCGTGATCTGGTCTGCAAATGTCTGCAAGAACCACATTGTTCTTGCAACAAACCCTGAGCTGGGACACTTGCTTCTTGTCCCTGGACCCCCGGATCCTGTGCGTTTACACATCTATTGCTTAGGGCAGACTGCAGAGACCTTCTAGTCACTATTCAGGTGCTTGGGGGCAGCCACGTTTCCCTGCATCTGATCTGTATTCTCTCGGCACAATCAACAGCTTCCTGGGTGCCATGGCTCAGGGCTGTGTCATCTTAACCCTGGATCCCAAACTGAAACACACGGAGGCTGTGATACTTCCCGTGTGACACCATTAAACATACCCACTAGCAATAACTCAGGGCTAATGTTATGGTAGTGAGTTCCCTGTCACCGGAGGTATCCAAGCAATAATCGATCTACCATAGATCCGGAATGCCGGCAGCCACCAGCTAAAGCATTAGACCTCTTAACCAGTGGAGTCCTTCTGACTCCAGGTGTGTTTGATTCTGTGAATTTCAAATTTGACTTCTGCCAATGCATCATTAAAAACATCCCAATTCTGCCCACACAGCTCTCTGATACTGAGACTGGTTTTGCACAAAGTGGTAAAATACAATTTAAATATCTTCTAAGTGTCAGAACCAGGAGAAAGAAAAACAAATTAATCCACAAAGAATTCCTTTTCAGTGGTTTTCAAGCCAGCTTGTGTCTGTCACCAAACCACAGGTGAAATGCTAATAAAACTCAGCCTGCAACAACAGCATAACAATTTAAATATGGCCTATTTTTCCAAAGAAATAGAGAGAATGTATTTCCAAACATGGCCTTTTTAATGAGTGCCAACTTTCTTATAAGATGATTACAAAAGAGCAAAGGTCTCCTCAAGACTGAGATGAGGTGGAGTCCACAGTGAATGGCAGAGGGGATGACCCAAGAGGCCCGCGGGTGGGATGGAAGACCCCCCTTCAGGGGATCTAGCAGGAGGGGTCCTGAGAGAAGAGGCAACTGGCAAAACATGGTGATGAAGCCACTACACCTTTCAGCCTAATTTGAAGAGACAGGGCCGCGGGGACCTCACTCCCGCTTTGCACACTGAGCGCTCACAGCAGCACGGGAAGGGGTGTTCTGGCTGTCCCCATCACAGGGTCAGAGCACACATGCGGGGTCCCGCAGCACAGACGCTGGCCGCCTGCTGCCCACATCAGCCTCCCCCATGCCCTGCACCGCCTACCCCGCCTTTCTCAAACACACACATCTTTCTGTACTTCCCCGCTGTCGCGCCTTCTCTTCTTATCTACCTCGGCCTTGCTCCAAACGCAGTTTCAAACATCACCTCCTCCGTGTCGTCTTCCATGATTTGCTGTGTAATGTTGAACACTGCCTGCTGGGGACTTAGGAGCCTCCAAATTTGTCCTCTGCCCGCCCCTTCCTGAGGGTTCCCACTGGGATGAGGCTATTAAAAGATATGCCCAAGCAATCCAGCCATTTTCCAAAACTTGCAGAGACGTGGATACTATGCTCATGGCCTGGAAGGCAAGGACCTGGGCCTGTGCTCTGGAGTCAGGCAGGGTCACAATCACAGCCCAGTGGGCACCCTGCTGTGTGATCTCCGAGTCTCAATTCCCTCAGCTGAGACACAGTGATAACAGTTCCTCCACTGAGTTGCTGAAAGGTCGTAATGAAATAAAATCGGCAGGAGCACCCAGCAGCACGGTTCTCAATAAATGCCATTGTCTTCCCCTTCGTGCAGAGCTAGCTACTGTGCGATTTTAGATCACACGGTACCTCAATCTTATCATCTGTAGAAAAGGCAGGCATGCTCTCAGCTTCTTATTTCACTGCTCAAGAGAGAAGCTTATGTAAAAAAAAAAAAAATTATAATGGACTTCATTTATTCCAATATTTACTGAATATTCCATTTATTCACACTATCATGTCAGTGTGAAATAGTCATCCATTCTTCCTAAACAACGCAGGAATTACCGGCTGTCATTTCTAAGAGGATTAAGAGATCGTCACCCATTAAGGACACGCTGTTAGCAGGGAAAAGCAAGGCCCCTGGAAGAGGCCTGGTTCCTGGGTGTGGGAGGAGGAGGGGCCCACACTCCTTCTGCTGCCCAGGGGTCCCCCCAGCTGTGTGTGTAAAAGGGTCTCACATAATCCCCACCACAGCATTTGAGGCTGGTTGCATACTCCATTTTACAGATGAGGAAACCGAGGCTCAGAAAGGTTTGCTGGGTTCAGGCTCAGAGCTCTCGGCTCACCTCTGTCGGAGCCACTGCGGAGGGATAGCTGTGCTGTAGAGAAGGTGGAAGCACGTGAGATTCTCCAGCGCCACACAAGGGATATGGAAGGACAGGAGTTCCTGGAGCACCCACCTCCCTCCACTTTCAGAGGGGGGAGGGGAGATGCACGCAAGGAGAAAAGCGGGGCTTTTGCAAACAGCAGGACTCAAGATCGGATTCATGACTCTCTCCTATAATCCTCTGCAATACTGTAGAAGTGCCAGTGTTTGAATCCACATAGGAAAAAAAAGCAAAATTCGAGTATCTTCATGCACTCATAGAAGACAATTCTCAAGGGTGTCTCAAGGTTAAACTAGAACAGTCCCAGTTTATGCAAAATAACGGTTTACTGTTGCCCCACTTGCTCTCAAGAGTATCCAGATATATAAGATCATCCCACATCTGTGGTTCTCAACCTTGGTGACACATTACAATCACCTGGGGAGCTTTGTAAACAAGATTAAGTCAAAACCTATGGAGGTGAGATCCAGTCATTGGTCATTCTTTTTAAGCTTTTCCCAGCGATTTTAATTGTGCTGCTAAGACTGAAGGCCGCTGTCCCGGGTAGAAGAAACGACTCCCTTCTTTTCCAAAGGGACTCAGGTGCAACGATGGCAGTTCACAGGTGGGACCCCAAGGAGCTCGGAGCTGCTCTGCCCACGGGAGAATCGGGCAGCCGAGCAGGGAGCACGTGGCTGGGTCCAGCTGACCCCAATCAGGCTACACCTGCTGTTCATCTGCCTGATTGAATTTACTTACCTGCCTACTTCTGGAAAGATCGGAAGCTCTGTGGCGGTTCCTGTTGGGCACCAGCAGATCATTAGTGCTCACCCGGCTCCCACAGAGGCAATGCGGGAAGTCACTGGTATCACCTTGAAGTGAAGAAGGAGAACCTGGAGAGACAGATTTTCCACACATTTTGGAGAGGTTCTGCCAGAGAATTCCATCGAGGCATGTGAAGTCAGGCTACTACTGGCAAGAGCAGCACCAGAGCCCAGGGTACAAATGTGTCCTGCACAGGGTCTCCAGAACAGATTGTCTCCAAAACTGCATCTATCCTAATTAAGGCTGCCAGGCAAGTCTCTGGCCCCTCATCCAACTCCAGGGAGGTTCTTGGAGAGAAAAGGGCTGCCCTCTCCTTGTCCCCGCCACAGAGAGCAGAGTCTGTCCTCAGGCGGCTCCCCTGGGTTTTGAATCATTTTTACAGCTCTGGCATTTGCATTCCGGACTACAAGACATTTCCAAGAGCAGAACATAACAGGGGAGGTTTGAGAGATTTCCTCTTTCTAAAGAGGGGCAGCAAACATCACTGCAGCTAGACCCGGACGGATACATTCCAGCTACATAACACATTACACTTCTCAGCGTTTTTCAGACTGTATCCCTAACAAACTCTCTGAGAGTGTATTAGGAGGTTGTGTGCATGAAATACTATTTGGGAAGCTTCAGAGTATATGGGAAACCTTTGTCATTCATGGATGTAACACTCACAATTTTGACTCAGGAGTGAGAAACGTTACCAAATTACTTCCCCATAAAAGTAAAACAATTTATCTCACACACACACACACACACACACACACACACACACACACACACACCTGTCTTGTGATTTTCAAACTTTCTGATCTTTGCCAATCTGGAAAATGAAAACGATTACCTCCACGTCATTATAACTCTCTTATTAGCGAGACTGAGTAACTTTTCACATGCCTAAGAAACAGTTTTACTTCCTTCTCCGTGGACTCCATTTATATCCTTTGCCCACTTTTCTACTGGGCTCATAATTCTTGCTTATTTATTTGTAGACTCTCTTTCTATATGAGAGAAACCAGCCCTTCCTCTGCAGTATGCAAACAACTTTGCGGTTTGATGTCTTATTTTGATTTTATTTACGGTCCAAATAGCTGAGTCCATTTTAATGTAACTGAATGTATTATTTTCCTTTGTGGTTTCTGGGTTTTGAAACTTTAGAAAGTCTTATAAGGAAAACAACTTTCATTGTTTCTTTAGTATGAGATTTTGATGGGACTAAGCCAGGCCCGAAAGCATTCAGTTGAAAAATATTCAAAGAAAATCATGACCAAATGTCACTCTTTCTGTGTGTCAAGATCATGGCATCCAAAGAGAAAGCCGACAAAATACATCATCTGTTATCAGATTTGGTCCACGGTGGAGCTTCCCATCTGAGGGACTATTTCCCATGAGATAGCATGACCTAGAATTCCCAGCTCCTGGGCCCCTCCATACCGAGGTCCTGGTTACATTACTCTTATTTATTTGTAAGCCATTCTAGAAATTCTTCTAAGATTAGGGGGGTCTCTTTCTATCAAACCCACAACTGCCATGTCAGTTGGGGTCTCCCAGAAGACATCCAATGGTAATAACTGAATGCCACAAGTGGGACGGGGCCAACATACATACCAGGGAGACTTCTTCTGTAGGCATTTAGATGTGCTCATCTGTTTCTAGGGATTCCACTGCTCTCCTGAGTCACCGAACCCTTCAATGGGGCTTCTGCCTCAGTTGCCTATTTGGTCTTCAAATACACCCCTGGACATGGATGCCTGCCCTGAGCATCGGCACGGCAGCTGGTGGTCTGACGTCAACCTGCCCCAGCCCACGCCACCCTGTCAGTCCTGCCTTCTCCCTCCAGCCAGTCGAGACTCTGGGTCAAAGAACCCCTCCTGGAGGCACGTGAAGAAACACCCACATGTGGGGACAGGCTTTGCCCAACTGATTCTTACAGTGTCATGCAGATGCTGGGGAAACTGAGGCACAGGACAGGTATGAATCTCCTGGTGGTAAGGGAGCCTAGAGCCTCTCTTCAGCATTAAAACAGAGACTCCTAGGAATGGAAACCTGGCTTTACCCTCATCACAGCCCTGTTTTCCCTTCCAAGTCCCCAAAGCCTCTGGACTTCAACCTGGGACCCAAGCATGTGACTGGGTATCCTGAACCCTTTCAAGGTCCTGCAAACAGAGCTGGTCTGTTTGCTCAGACTTCCTCGCTGGGGTCTCCAGGACACCTCCTTGCTCTTCTGAGCCCTCTCCTCAAAAAACCCTGGCCATTTCTCAAGTTTTCATGGGATATAGAAACATCCCCACAATTGATCTTGTGGTTAGGATAGCACAGTTCCTAAATGAGAGTACTCCTAGCCCGAGTGATCATTTATTAGTGCAGAAGAAAGTTAAAGCTTCAGAGAGAGTGAGCCTTGCCCAAGGTCAAAATCTTGTTGGCTTCCAAGCCAGAATCAGAGCCCAAGCCTGCTGATTCCCAGGCCAGTGCCACTCCACAACCCGCTGTGGCTCCCAGACCAACTGTCTCCCACTTTCTTGAGGGACTCTCCTGGTAAGAACTCTGGGGGTTTTTTGTTTGTTTGTTTGTTTGTTTTTAATTCTATCTGGGACGAAAAGAGAACAGGTTGACTTTGTAATGTCGTCAAATATTAAGCTTGATTTCCCAGCTACTGACATCCAAATTGCCAGTGAGCTTGAAAGTCCCGGTGGAGGCTGCTGGCTGTGCTGATAGAATGAGGCTTGCAGCTAGGGAGGAGGGGAAGCATCCCTCAGCTTCAAGGGGAGATGAGCACGAGTGAGGGGCGGGGGGTGGGGACTGCAGAGCAGGTGGCCTCCAGGAAGCCAGGGACAGGGCAGCAGCCCATTAAAACAGATCAGGGTAAGGGTCCTCCATTAAAATTTTAAGCCACAGGCACTTCATGACCACGCACACTTGAAATGCCGTCCCTGGGAGACGGAAGCCAAGAGGCTGTTAAGGGTATTGTGTGAAGTTGCCAAAAATTGAAACCATGACGCATCCCTTGTCCTTCGGAAATTTTTCGAAAGAAAAGTTCTCCACGACATGGAACACACTGTGCAAATGGAGGAAGGAAAAGAAAGTTTTTCTGAGAGTCACGCCAATGTGTCCTCATTATTTGAGAGGGCAGAGTCAGAAAAATGCCTGGAGTGAGAAAAATGGGCTCTCAACACTAGAAAACTCTGGATTTGGTCTCTGGCCTCACACATTTGTTTACTGGGCAGGGAACAACCCTTTGAAACCTTGGTTGCCCCATTTGTAAAATGAGGCTAATAGCACTTTCCTCCAAGGGTTGTATTGAGGAGTAAATGGACTGTGTTACAAAGCACCTGGAATGGGAGCCCACCTCATGAGCTGGTGGTGCCTCCTCTCCTTTTAGAGCTTGAAATGGCCTTTATGATGTGCTTATCTCAATGCGTTCATTTTTCATACGGGGAAACTGAGTCCCAGATGTGAAGTGACTTACCCATGGCCCTCAGCAAGCTCCAGGCAGAATCGAAGTCAATTCTTCTGATTCTCCCGCATCAAGAAACACCTCCTCTCAAACTACCCCCTCCCTGCTTCTCCCCAGAAGTTCACCATCTCTTAAATAGTCAGCAGGAGGGAGGGGAAGACAGGTGGCTGGGTGCCACTGCCGTCTATCTTCAGCAACTGCTTTCTAAGGCAAGGCTGATAGTTAACCCTGCAACCCAAGCGATCCCTGTGTGACCGCCTCCGAGAAATCTGAGTCCAGTGAGAGGAGGCATAGAAGGAAAAGAGACAGAGGGGCAGAGGGAGGAGAGACAACGAACAGCGGGGAGCGCCAGAGGGATTCTCGTGAGATGAAGATTCGCTCTGACATTGTTTTCAAATGAGTGCAGGGGAGAGAACCACAGACAGCAATGGCCAGATACGCAGAACCAATGAGGGAGAGTACAAATGCCCCTGAACTGAGAACACATATCTTCGGAGAGGAGTCCCTGTGAGCAAACGGTGCTTGCTGACGTACAAAGGGATTGGAGGCCCGGCCAGGCTTCCGACAGTGAGTGACGTCACGGTGGAGGCATTATCTGGAGTTGAGTAAGGCAAAGAGCTCTTGCTTTTGTTTCTTTCTGTCCTCTGTCTTGTTGGAAATGTTCTGATCTTTGCACTCTCATATACAAGTAGAATTTAGCTCTTTCCACACATTTTTGTGTAGCATTGGGGGTATTTCCGATAACTAAAACATTCTCTCCTCTAAGAAGCTGAGGGATGGAGTGGAGGCATGTGCCCACCACCCACCCACACCCCGATTTTACTGCCCTGCAACCTAAGTTGGCAAAACACTCCCACGTGTGTCCTCAACTACTCTCTATTACCACATTCATGACACGTCTGACACCACGTGGGGCTTTTCCATACATCAAGTGTCACAGACTATGAGTCTGGAGTTCTCTCTTGTCCAGCAAGACAACAGAGGCAGAACTGAATATGAGAGAGGCTAATGTCTGGGAGGAGACAAAAACCCTGAACAAGGGTTTTGTCTACATATTTACAGAGCTCACAAGATATTATCCATGTGGTGAATGTGAAGAAAACAAGATCTCACACATGCGAACATGGAGAAGACAATCGGTCATCATCAACTTGTGTGTATAAGAAGCAAAGGGTCGGGGGGCGCCTAGGTGACTCAGTCGGTTAGGCGGCCGACTTCGGCTCAGGTCATGATCTCGCAGTTTGTGGGTTCGAGCCCCGCGTCAGGCTCTGTGCTGACAGCTCGGAGCCTGGAGTCTGCTTCTGTGTCTCCCTCTCTCTCTGCCCCTCCCCCATTTGCTCTCTGTCTGTCTCTGCCTTTCAAAAATGAATAAATGTTAAAAAAGAAAAAAAGAAGAAGAGGAAGAAGAAGCAAAGGGTCGGGACACCTGGGTGGCTCAATGGGTTGAGCACCTGACTTCAGCTCAGGCCATGATCTCCAAGTTCAGGAGTTCAAGTCCCGCATCCGGCTCCACACTGACAGTGCGGAGCCTGCTTGGGATTCTCTCTCTGTCCCCACCCTGCTTGCTTGCTCTCTCTCTCTGTCTCTTTCTCTCTCACAATAAATAAACCTAAAAAAATTTTTTTAAAAAGAATCAAAGGGTCTGGGGGGACAGTGGAGTTTGTGATCCAAAGTATAATAGTATATTGGCATCAGATCGAAAGAAATTTTACTCATGATCCCATTAAATATCTCACCAGCTAACCTCGGGCGTTTTCACCCCGTGATGGTGGCTTCCCACCCTAAGTTTTTTCTAACCCATTTATGTAAGTAGAGCCTATGCCCCACCCCCCAATCGAGCACTTCTCCGACCCCAGCTGTGTATCCTGCAATTCACGTGTCCTGTGTGTCTCCCCAGAGACAGCATCAGGTCCCACAGATTAAGGACTCAGTCCCACAAGACCGACCCCACTTCAGATGCCAACTTCCAAGTCCAGGTTGCCTCCTAGACTTCTGACCAACTGGCTATAAATGGGGCTTTCTGTGACACCCCTCCCCCACCTTGGGTTCCATCGTTTATTAGAACAGCTTGCAGAACTCAGAGAAACACTCACCTATGTTTATTATAAAGGACACGATAAAGGATACAGATGAACATCCAGATGAAAAGATGTATCTGAGGTACCTTTTTGACCCTTTCTGGGTCCAGAGGGTCCTGAGCACGGGAGCTTCTGTCCCCATGGAGTTGGGGTGTGCCTCCCTCTCAGCATATGGATGTGGTCACCAACCCAGAAGCTCTCTGAACCCCTTTCTTGGGATTTTTATGACAGCTTCATCACATACACACGATCAGTCATTAACTCAATCTCCAGCCCCTCTCCCCTCCCTAGAGGATGGGAGGTAAAGCTGAAAGTTCTAAGTTTCTAATCATGCTTAGTCTTTCTCGAAACCAGGCCCCATCCTGAAGCTATCCTAGAGCCCACCGAGAGTTTCCTCATTAGATAAAAGACACTCTCGGGGTGCCTGGGTGGCTCAGTTGGTTAAGCATCTGACTCTTGATTTCAGCTCAGGTCATGATCTCACAGGTTCATAAGACCGAGCCTGATGCGCAGAACCTGCTAGGGATTCTCTCTCTCCCTCTCTCTCTGACCTTCCCACTTGTATGTGCTCTCTTTCCCTCTCTCTCTCTCTCTCTTCCTCTCTCTCTCTCAAAATAAACATTAAAAAAAGAATACTCTTATCACCTAGGAAATGCCAAAGGATTTAAGAACTCTGTGCCAGGAATCAGGGGCAGATATAAGATATTAGATCCAAAGATGTTCCTGGTGCTCTTATCACTTAGGAAATTATAAGGCTTTTAAGAGCTCTGTGTCAGGAATCAGTGCAGAGACCAATATGTCTATTTTCTATTATTTCATGCAACCCAGACCCTGATTCCACATGTGTGAGGTATCTACTAGACCCTTCCAGGGAGGATGCTTGGCCTCACAGAAGGTACATTTTAGCTGGAAGGCAACGATGAGATTTGGAATAAGATTGTTTATGAATAAGAAAGAGATGATACCTAGAAAATCACAGAATGAGGGGAAAAGGAGATATCTTAGGAATAATTCAATCCAATTCTCCAATATTACAACAGACACTTAGTGGACCAGAGAGGAGAAGTGACTTTCCCAAGGTCACGCAGCTAGTCTGTGATATAATGGAGACTAGAACCTGCGTGCCTCACCCAGCTTGTTCTCATTGGTGACTAAAAGGACTAGAGGGGGTTTCATCCATCTTCTTGTGCAGATAAGACTCTCCTCCTGAGCCCAGACCACCGCTCAATCAGAAAGAACCAGAACTTGCATGTGGGTTTGTCCTTGTCTGTCACAGTGAGCTAAAAAACCCTGGGCTACTCACTCTGCCTCCCCTGGTCTCTGTTTCTGCAACTGGACACCTAGGAGATGGCCACTTGGACCACAACATGGGCAGTCTAACAAGAGCTAGCACCCACCACTCATTTTCCAATCCGAGGCACGGACTTGATTTTACTGTGTATTGCGCACTATTCTCAATGCTTGAACTTGCATGTCTTTCCATCCTTGGTACAACACTATGCAGCTGGTGCTTCTCTGACCCCCATTGTACAGTTAAAGAAACTGAGACCCAGAGAAGCCAAAAAGTCTTCCCAAGACCACGCAGCTGGCAAAGGGCAGACCCACACTTAACCCTAGTCTCGCGTGCATACTTGCTATTGACAAACTCCTAATCCTCTCCCTTATACCATGTCCCATCCATTCATCACCATGACCCACCTGGGTGGTTACTGACCCCATTTTCCAGTCACAGAAACCAGCCTCAGAAAGATTGAGTAACTCACTCAAGAACAGGAAGCTCATGTCAGGCACAGTTGGGTCCAGGAATCCATAGGTATGACTCTGCGTCCTTATTTTGAAGACGGCTGCCAATCCCAATGTGTTTTGATGCTGTGGCTTACTTCTGGCTACGGGGAGCGGGGGGAGGCGGGGGGAATGGGTCAGTAAAAGTCTGAAGCTGGAGGTGAGTGTAGGATCTGCCCGGCAGAAGCGGGCAGAAGAAAACAAGGATTTGGGGACTGCAGCTCTCGACTTCCTGGTTTTGCAGCAGACATGGTATTAAGCGATAAAAGTCTGGTTGGCACATACGACAGGGTGACAAGACTCTAAATGACGCCCACGAAGTAACTACCACCATGTCCCGTGTAATGTATAACTGGGTCTCACTGTGTCCGTTAAAGTGCCGCAATGGAGACACTGCCCACTGGACCTCACCCTGCCCTGTAAGACTGTTTGGAGGAGGGCTGGCGCTGCCCAGGCCACCTATGCTTTCATAAACCAGAGCTCCCCGATGTCGTATAAACATATGTGTTCTTGTGACCCGGCTTCATGGCTCTCACCTTTTACCTTCAACCAACGGAACCACCCCAGCCCCACTTCTGGTCTGCTGGACACTGGCCATAATAATGTCTACTGGCAATTGCAATAAGAAATATATTTTCTACATCAACTGAAATTTTGTGGTGAACCCACAAAGCATTTCTGGCATGCTGGGTCCAGGGACCTGCAAGGAATACCCTTCATCCACAGGTCCATGACAGAGGGTGTTTTTAACAGCTGGCATTAGCACATGGGCTGGCTGGGGACTGAGGGTCCCTTCCCCTGGCGGGGGCCTTAGGACACAGATC
The DNA here is from genome assembly GCF_028018385.1 of Neofelis nebulosa. Classification (NCBI taxonomy): domain Eukaryota; kingdom Metazoa; phylum Chordata; class Mammalia; order Carnivora; family Felidae; genus Neofelis; species Neofelis nebulosa. The sequence continues at coordinate 42,372,156 of NC_080798.1, forward strand.
ATGCTGAAGTGGCCATGGCAGGCTGAAACCCTCCAGAAAAGACTGTCCACCAGGGGACTCTGATGATTTGTAATCAAATTGTGTTTTATTAAAGAGAAAGTATCCAGAGGTTTCCCGTGGCTGCGTTCTTGCAAATTAAAGATAATGGAGTTAACAAAGAACAACTGGAAGTCAGATACCAACATGTGAAATGAGCCCAAGGCAGCTTCATCTCTTTGGATGCTCACATGTGGAATGTGGGTCCTGCTCAGACAGGAGCCAGGCGGGATTCTATCTTTGTCCAAAATCACAGGCACCCATTAAAAGCAACTCTGGTGCCAGCTGCCTTTGACCATAGCCATCTCTGACTCTGAGCCAGTCTCTGACCCTGCCTCTCATCTTTAAAAGATGGAAAGTTTGTAGGGTGACCAATGTCCCATTTTGCCTAGCCCTTGGGGGATGAGGAGGATTGGTTCTGGGGCACAGGATTCCATTGCAAGAATCAGGAAACTTCTGGACAAAATAGGACAAGTTGGCCACCCTATTGGGCCTCCCACAATCCCTGACTGTGTCGACATTCTGGGATTATTATATTATGACTGACTCTAATATCCTTACATTACAGATCTGTAAGAACCCTTGAGCCTATAACAAATGTGTCATGAGCCCAGTAGAGTTTCCAGTACACAGCAGGGACTCTCAAGTGCTGTCCCCTCCTGTGTTCCTGGCCAAGCACAGTGGCCTCTGGCTATTCTGAAACCTTGGAGTCCTGTGATGGTAAAGTCTCCAGAATGTTACCACCTGCAACCCTCACCCCAACCCCAAAGGCTGGCAAATGTCTCTGTTCCAGGTGAAGAAACAGGTGCCCAAAGCAGGTGTGTGATTTGCTCGAAGCCAAATGAACTCTGACTCCATCCCATGTCCTGTATTCTAAGCCCAGTGGCCCCTTGGCCAAACCAGGCTGCTGTGTGCCCCCCCCCAACACACACACTCAGGTGTGAGCCCAGGGGGCCGCAGACTGGTGAGCCCTTGCCTCTATTGTGTCTGGGTTTCCCCCTACCTAGAAGCACCTGCTTACTGCCTGCTTCTTTCCTCCAGAGCACCCCACTTCCTCTGTGCCCACTCGCAACCACACGGGCACCTTGTTACCCAGTGGAGGGAGGGGTGGTCAGAGTCCCAGCAGCCCTGTGTCCAGGGATCAGCCTCATCCCACAGCAGGAAATCCAGGCCCTCCTTATGTCACCAGGAACTCAGTTCTCGCTCCCCACTCATCACCCCCCAAAAACCACCCCAGAGAAAGGGAAGGGCCTGGAAGGGTAGGCAGGCAGAGGGCAGGGCAAGCAACACCCTGCCATAGACAGGGGCTCCAGGAGCAGAACCGCTGCAGCTACGCATCCGCTGAGGCCCAACTGGGCTAGAGAAACCTGCAATCCCAGCCAAGAGGGATGGAGACCCAGGAGGAGCCGGGCCTGGGAGAAGGCAGCAGTGTGTGATTTTTAATTTACTTTTTCTTGCCCTGAGACAAAAATTAATTTGACTTGGGAAAAAAAAAGGTAACTTTTTACTTGACTTTTGAAAGTAAAATTTCTGCAACTCTTTTTCCACTTAACAGAACATTTCCTCAACTTCTGAGGCATAATGTTAATATGCGCCAAAGATGGGGAATTCCCTGAGCTCAGCTCACATATCACCGAACTGATTTTTTTTCTTAATTTCCCAGTAATACTGGCTGGATTATGCTAACAGGAGAGTTAACAGCTAATTTTGCTACAGGGAAGATAATAACAGGAAATGATCTTTAATAATGAATTAAACAGACTCCTTGGATCCCGATTCCTTTTATTAGATAAGGTCAATGGCATCTTAAATGAGCAAATCTATCCTAGGCTGGCAACAAGATACAGAGAAAATTGTCAAGCTGACTTACAGGGGAGGGCGTGAGCTCTGGAAGAGAATCTGATGCAGCAGTCAGAGCACGAGCTTCAGACACAAAACTGGACGCCAACCCATACTAGCTGTGTGACTGCCCCCACCTCTCTGAAGCTCTCTCAGCTGTTCCTGGGGACAATAATCCCCACCTTCCGGGCCTTCGTGATCATTACACACTGTGTAAAGTGTGTAAAGCCCAGCACAGTGCCCGGTGTGAACAACACCACTGTATCTGCCAGCGGGTAGAGAATGTAGTTTACAAAACCATTTCGTATGCATTCTGTAGTTCAGCCTTCAGAAAAAAATGGGCCATCCCGACACAATGAACCTCATTTCAGGACAAGGAAGGTCCAACATTGCCAGAGGGAGGATCAGGATCCTAAGGCAAGTCTTCTGATTCCAGCTTATGTCCTCTATGTGGTTCTCAGTCTACCAACTAGTCATCTCCATTTTTTTTAATCATGCAGATTTCTTAGTAAAAATTTTTTTCAGGACACAGCACCAACCAGTATTTATTTATTAGGTGTATACATGTTCTACTCTATTGATATCACACACACTCCTCCATTCTAGAATACTCTGTTCTACTCTATTAAAATTTTACGTATACACACACACACACACACACACACACACACACACCTATGTATAGGCAAGCACACACAAAAGTAGAAGAAAAAGACACCAACTATGAACTGAAGGTCTAGTGTGTTCTTGCAGGAGAGTGAAACCACTGAAAAGGATAAAGTTGAACAAAAATCAAAATGGCTGCACTAAAGCTTCAGGGAAGCTTGATTTTAAAGGAACCTTTTTCCTCCCTTCCACAAACTTCCCTCCTCCCTTCTTACACTTTTGTTTCAGGAACCTGGCACCACCCTAAGGACAGAATGAAGGCAGCTGGTACCACATACACAATTTCAGTCAAAGCCAGTTAAATCCTGTATGTCCCTATAAAACCCCCCAGCCCCTTCCTCCAGGAGGGTTTGCAGGTTTTGAAGACCTTACCCTGCTGCAGCCTCCTTTGCTCTGCAAAGCAATGAAGCTATTGTTCCTCTTTATCCCAAACTCTGTCTTTGCATTACATTTCGCCTCTGAAGAACAGAGGTCGGTTTTCAACAAGAGGGAGCTGTGCATAAGCTGGAGGGAAGAAGACAGCCAGTCTAAGGTCATGAAAAGTGGCACTGCCTCGGGGCTGGGGATAGCTAGTCCTGCCTCCTTGCTGCAACAAAGAGGAAGCAGGGCTGTGGAGATTTATTAAGGGTTCGCTCAAGGTCACACAGATCTCACCTCTCCAGGCTCCCTGCCCAGTCCCCTTTCCACTGAAGACAGTGCAGTTGGTACTGATGCCAGCAAGCCCCAGGGGAGCCACTGAAGGTGTCTGAGTGAGGGGAGAGCAAGACACATCCTGCTTCTGAATGCTTACCCCAGGAACTTCCACAGGCCGGTAGTTTCGTGCCAGCCAAAGCACTGGCTCACTCTTAGCCAAAACCTACGTGTGGAGGTTCCGGTTCCCAGAAGTTTCCAAAGCGGGGGCGGGGGGGGGGGGGATGTAATTACAATGTTTCAAAGCAAACAAATACACACCCAAGTGGGAGAACAGCATATTTATTTGACTAATTAGAGGGAATTCACTGAAAGGATGTACGATAACATCAGCTTTTTTTTAGTAATACTAATTGACATTTTCTTTTGACATTTTACTACTAGCTCATCTTTATTTTTATTGCGCTCTCGATAAGGTACCAAGGTGAAGCGTCATACTCTGGCAGTGAGCGAGTGTGAATCATGCACCACATAAACAGCAGGGGTGAGGGAGCTGAAGAGGCGCACGGAGCACCAGCTATCAGCCTGCTGCAGGGAGGAGAGGGCAGTGCGCTGATTATCGCGCCCGGCGGGAGCCCTGCCAATTTGCTGCCTGGCTGCCGAGGGCGCTGGTTCTGCCCGACCCAGCTCCCAAAGGGGCCGCCGTCAGCCTTCCTGGGCTCCAACCTGGTATCGCACCCCGATGACCAGGAAGGACATGTGAGTGTGTAGACAGCTGGCACCTCCTAGCGCTGCCCCGTGCCGCTGTTCATCCCAAGAAAGAGCCGGGAAACTGAGGTCTCAGTTCAACACAGTTAACTCGTGTTCTCTGAGAACGTAGAGCACGCCCAGCTAAGGGGCTGGACGCAGTATGGCTGAAGGGGCGATCTGGAATCCAACAGATCTGGGAGCAGGTCAGTCTGAGTTCCCATTTTCCATCCATAAGTGGGGATTAAATGCCTACCTCATGGGTTATACTGAGAACTAAGTCGGAAAATTACACAAAGCATTTTACACAATGCCTGATGCATTCATGTGTCCCAGGAAGATTTGCTGAGGGCCAATGGAAAATACAATTATCATAGCTCAGGGAACTTCTCATCAGGACACACAAGTGCCCTGTCGGACCCCATAAAAACTCAGCGTTGGGGAGAGAGGCAGAAACAGAAATCACTGTAATACAGGGATGGCTCCAACAGGTTGGGCAATGGGGAGCCACTGAAGTTCTTGGAGTACAGGAAGGTGATCAGAGCTGTACTAGACAGAGAACCAATGGCTACTGAGCACTTGAAATATGGCTCGCCTGAACTGAGATGTGCCCCATGTGTAAAATACACCCTGGATTTCCACTTGATACAATGAAAAGAATATAAAATTACTCATTAATACTTTTCATATGGATTACTCGTTGAAATGATAGTATTTTGAATATGGTAGGTTAAATGAAATGTTATTAAAATAGAGTTTACCAACTTCCTTTGTGGCTACTAGAAAATTTAAGACTGTATACATGACTCATATTATGTTTCTATTGGACAGCACTGCCCAGGAGCATTTGCCGGACGTATCAGAGCAAAAAGCAGCTGGAGGCAGCAACATCTGGGCCATTTCATTCCAGCCAAAGTGCTGATGTCCTCTCAGCCTGGCCCTGCCTCTCCAGCTGCCAGTTCATGGAGTAATTAAAATGCCTTGAAGCAAAGAGCCCAGCCCTTGAGTGTGCTTGACAATGCTCAGAGTTTTGCAAAGCTGTTTCGGCAGGGAACATCCGAGCAGTGTTCTCAAACACCCCACATTATCTGGAGCAGGGATCAGGTGCCAAAGTGCCGGGCTCTCAGCCCCGGTGATCTGGTGGCCAGAGCTCATACCCAGAAGCAGCCGTTTCACAGGTAAATTAAAAAGCAACCAGCATTTTCCTAACTGGCACAAAGTGGAGTGTTTTTCTGAGAGTATTCCTCTTGTGGAGAGATCTCCAAAACCTGCAAGATTTATCCCAACAGATCCCATGCACGGTGCTCCCAGGGACAGAGAATGGACAAAGTAGGTATTGCTGCCCTGCATTCGGCCTTGGTCTGTAAGCTCCAGGCTCAGACGTAAAATTAAACCAATAATGCCACTGACCTTCTGGGTGGGGACTTTGAACCTATGCCTCCACTTTTCTCCCTCAGCAAAATCTGGAAGCTGGATTGCATGGTCTAGAACATTTGGGAGGGGAGACAAAGGAAGGGGTGGAGGAGGGAGGGCCTGCCACCACAGTGGTTAAGTACCTGTGCTTTGCAGTGGGCAGGTCTCCGTTTAAGCACCTGCCCTGACACCTGCGGGGGGGCGTACTGTCTGGGGAAAATTACTTAGCCAGCCTGAGCCTCTTGTTTCTGTTTTGTAAAACAGGGATATGTATAGTGGCGACCTCATGGGTTGTCGGGATGGTTAAATTAGGGATGGGGGAAAGATGCACAGTGCAATAATTGGCACCTAGGAAGCACCAAATAAAGTCATCTAGGAAACAGACCACACAGTTTGCTGTGGAAACATTAGTCCAGGCCTCAGGAGGCCTTGGTCAGCACCGGAGTTTGACATCTCTTCCAACTGCTAACTCAGCAGAGGGATTCTGATGCTTCTTCCAGTACAAAGGGTCTGCACCCAGTAGAGGCAGGGGCAGAACAGGTAAAAGTGACTCTCTTTGGAAACCGCTGTCCCGGGCAGGCACAACTGGGGCTGGAGATCAGGAAATCTGGATAAGATATGAAGTACGATCAAGATGTAGGGGGCGCTGTTGCTCATTCACTGTGGTAGGCAGAATCCAGGGGGCTCTACGATTCCCACCCCGCTGTGCGTACTCCCCCTTCTTAAATATGGGCAGAATCTGTGAATATGGTGGGGTATCACTCCCCTGACTACATTACATTATATGGCAAAGGTGAAGAGATGTTGCAGATATAAATAGGTTCCCTAGGGCGCCTGGGTGGCTCAGTTAAGTGGCCAACTTCGGCTCAGGTCATGACCTCACAGTTCAAGAGTTCAAGCCCCACATGGGCCCTGTGCTGACACCTCAGAGTCTGCAGCCTGCTTCAGATTCTGTCTCTCCGTCTCACTCTCTGCCCCTCTCCCACTTGTGCTCGCTCTCTCTCTCTCTCTCTGTCTCAAAAAATGAATAAATATTTTTAAAAAGTTTTAATAAATAAATAAAGTCCCTAATATGTTGACTTTGGAGTTAATCACAAGAGAGATTTTTTTTTTTGGTGGGCATGACCTAATCAGGTGAGTGGTGAGGGTGTAGAGTCAGAGATGGGAGAAGTCCGAAGGCTGTACCCTGCTGGCCTGGAGGAAGCACACAGCTATGCTTCTGTTATGGTGCAAGGACTCGAGGACAGTCTCTCGGAGACAAGAGCAGTCTCTTGCCACAGCCAGCAAGGTAGCAGGGACCTCGGTCCTACGGCACGAGGAAATGGATTCTGCCAACCACCAGTACACTTGCAAAAGGTCCACAAGGCTTAGATGAGAATATATCCCCCGCTGACACCTTGGGTTCGGCTCTGTGAGTCCCTGAGCAGAAAACCCACCTAACCCAAACCCAGAGCCCTGACCCATGGAAACTGTGAGATAGTAAATGTGTGCTGTTTCAAGCCACTAACCGTGATGATTTGTTACGAAGAAATAGAAGATGAATACTCCCAACCAGCCCATGCTGGACTCCATTCCACCTATCCCTCTTGGGTCACAGAGAACCCGTTTGGTCAACCTGATTTGCCTAAACCACTCAGCTGAATCCCATCCTGGGAGCAGGACCCAACGGGATCCCTGTGCAGCCCAGGACATCAGTTTGGTGGCTGGAGGAAGAGAATCTCTCTCCTGGCTCTGAGTGGTAGAGTGGGAGGGAATGAACAGCTACGGCCCATGAGGAAGCGGGCTGGGATAGAAGCAGGCATGTGGGGAGGGCGACCACATCACCTCCCAGACTTGGACGCACACTGCATGTAAACCCCCCCAACTTTGGTCTCTCTGGACACGTGAGCCAATGAACCCCCTTAATTCCCCGTATCACTTAAGCCATTTTATGTTGGTTTTTTTCTATTCCTCACAACCTGCAACTAAAAACCTTCTCACTGGTACAAGAGCTGTGGGAGCATGCTCTATGCAGGCCCTGACTGGACCCAACAGCTTCCTCACTCGCCCTTGGGTCCTAACAAGAATAATAATGCCTCACGCTCTACTTTGTTCGTTCAACAAGAATTGGTTGAGGGCTTATTACATGCACCGGAACGCAGAGCAGTGATGCGGCACCACAGTCCCGGCCCCATGCATGTCGGGGTCCAGTGGGGCTACAAAGAAGCAAGCCAGCAATTGCACAAGTCACGCATGCTGCAAAGCCCGTGACTTTGGCCGAACGGCTGGATGTCAAAACTAGCACCTAGTCCCTGCTGAGGCCAAATGACACCATCATGGAACTTACTTCTGGGATAAAAGAACAATCTGGCATCTTATTTTAAAAATTCACTATTTTACAGGAGCACCTGTGTGGCTCAATCAGTTAAGCATCCGACCCTTGATTTCGGCTCGGGTCATGATGTCATGGTCGTGGGATCAAGCCCCATGTCGGGCTCTGCACTGACAGTAGAACAGCAGAGCCTGCTTGGGATTGATTCTCTCTTTCTTCCCCCCACCCCCACCTCAAAATAAATAAACATTTAAAAAATAAAAATCCATTATTTTACAATTTTCTCATTTCTGTTTTTGTAGTCACATTTTGAACATTAGCAACAACAATTCCTCGGACTATTGGAGGTCAGGTGGCCCTGTGACCTCTTAGCTCACATCTGTGGTATTAACTAAGTGCTCCCTCCCAGCAGAAGTCGGGGGAGAAGCCAGATCTTTGAGGGCTGCCTCACCTTTTGCTTTTTCTTTATACTCTACAGTTTTTCTTTTCTGTGGGTTTTTTTTTTACTTTTATTTTAGAGAGAGAGTGTGTGTGAGTGGGGTAGAGGGGCAGAGGGAGAGACAGAGAAACCAGGTCACACCCTGGATCCCCACACATCTCCCAACCCAGAAGAAGGATGGTCAAGACCCTGGAGGCCCAGCCAGACACTTCCCTGTGCCCTCCCATTCTCGCTTTCTCCGATTTATTATAAAGTAACATGGCAATTATCACAAAGAATTTAGAAAATCCCCAAACAGAATTCCTTCTAATCCTACCACGCAGAGACAATCAGGGCTACAGACTTTTTCCTTTCATGTCTTTTTTCGATACATAATAGCCATCTTCCCCTGTGAACGTGGGATTGGGCTGGACTTGTAGTTCCGGGTCTTGATTTTTCCATCTCCACGGTTAAAGTGATTGGCAGAGTGGCACACGGTGAGAAGCAGTTGAGGTTCAAAACCCCTCAGTGCACATGGGCAGGTAAGTTTGGCTTTCCATCTTACAGGGCTGCTACGTCCCTATCTGTAACGTGGTCATTATTCTGATATTGCGCCTGCGTTCCAGAGTTGCTGCAAGGATTGAGTCACTCCCTGCAAAGCCTTAGAGCAGTACCAGGCCCATTGTAAATTATGATGATTATTATGTTTCCATAGCAGCAAAAATGCACCTGAGCATTGTTTTAATAGATGCATACCATTCCATTAAACGGATGCACGGATGGGTGACGTAAGTTACGTAACTACTTCTCTGTTGTTGGATACTTAGGGTCTTTCCAAAGTTCTGCTACTCTCCCCAATCTTAAACTCACACATAAATCTTTTTGCATCTGTTGATTTAGCTGACTTCCACCCTAGAAGAAAAATCGCCAGATCAAAGGGTAGGAGCTTGCTGAAATCTCAATGCACGATGCTGAATTACTCTTTAGAGAAATTGTGCCATTTTTATTCCGCGGTGGTGGGGTGAGACCATGCAGCCTGGGCATTATCAAGTACTTGTTTCATTGTTGTTAGTTTTGAATCGGTGCCAACCAGATGGGCAACAAATGATATGCTGTCATCTTAGTTGCTATGTCTTCGCCTCGGCTACCTCAGTGAAGCCCTTCTGCCCCATTTCTCGGCACCCCCACCACTACCCGTGTCTTTTCTTCCCACACACCCAGCACAAACAAAACATTGGTCTCCCACTCATCGGCTGACATGTTTAAGAACAGCTGCTCCCAGGGGCCCGAGGTCACTGAAGACGACCATCCTGGTTGCTCCTGGGATTGGTCAACAAGAGTGGCAGAAATCAGAAAGAAGACGACGAACAACTTTCTAAAGTACCTGGAAGAGAATCTCCTGGGATCAAAGCTCGTGATAAATCAGGACCAGTAGCCATGAGGCATGTGCTTTCACTCAGGAAAGGGGCAAATGTCACCAGGAAGATATGGGTGGACAGGCAGCCCCCTCCAGGGGGCTCAAAGGCCACAGGAGAACAGGAATTAGGGGCGTGACTCCTGGCCGAGAGGGGAGGTTTCCAGCTGTGGCTGCTGGGCTCCCTTGAAGCCACTTCAGAGGCTACTCTATTTTTACCCAAACACCAATAAAAAACTACCTTTTCAAAACCATGGATATAATTAGAGGTATTCCTGATAAGACTGAGAAAATAACCCTGCTGCATGTCCTAGGTAACAGGGACTCTCAGCAAATGTTTACAGAATAAATAAATCAACAGACTAGGGAAAATTGGTTTGGGATTTGTCAAAAGTTCTGATTGAACTGAACTCTCTTGTCAAGACTTAAGAGATCATTAACGGATGCAAAAATCATTACGTTTTCACTGGCTGTTCCGTGCAAGGCACTCAAGACACAGACACAACAAAGAAAAGAAGTGGGTCCGGCCCTCATAACTGCTCCTGGACAGGGTTGTGGTAACAACGTGTCCTTGGGTTGGAGTCTCAGCTCCCCAACTCAGTGGCTTTGGGGGTACTGACTGAAGTCTGTAAGCCTCAGCTTTCTCATCTGTGAAGTGGGGCGCTAACAATAACCACCTTACAGGGCCATGTGAGATCAAGGAGCCTGGCAGTGAACACACAGCAAATGTCAGGTGCTGTTATTCCACTTTTATGAAGAAGGAAGAGAAGGGGCTACTGCTCTGCTCTGTCCACCAGATCAGTGACTGCACTTAGGGCCCATCCTCTTGTCTTTCATTTCACTCTCATCTGCAAAGATCCTACCTCCAGTAAGGTCTTAGTGCCAAGGGACGGGATTTGAATGTATCTTTGGGGGGGAAGCAAACAACAACAACTAGGAACACCCCTTCCTGTGGCATCTGCGTGGTTCACTCACTCTTTTGCTTCATTCCAGGATCTGCTCAAACGTCACCCCCTCACAGAGGCTTCTGGAGCCACCTTAGCTGAGGCAGCCCTCCCCACGCCCTGCTCTGCTTCACTTTCCTCCATAGAACTTGTCACTTTCTTTTCTGTACATATTTTAATGTGTGTTGTTGGTCTCTCCCACTAGGATGCAAGCTCCCTGAGAGTCGGGTTTAGTCTAGCATATAGTTGGCACTCAATAAATGTTTCTGGAATGACTCAGACAGTGAGTGATGGCTGTTTAGTCGCTCTGCTGGGACACTGGGGGACACCCATGCTATGGCCAAAGACTCTTCATTTGTTTTTAAAGTTTATTTATTTATTTTGAGGTTTGGGGGAGAAGAGAAGAGAGGGGGAGACAGAGAACCTGAAGCATGCTCTGCGCTGTCAGTGCAGAGCCTGATGCGGGGCTTGAACTCACGAAGGGTGAGATTATGACCTGAGCCAAGATCAAGAGTCAGATGCTTAACCAACTGAGCCACCCAGGTACCCCAAAGAGTCTTCATTTCAAGCTGGGTAATGTCCCCCCAAAGATGTCCACATCCTAATCCCCAGAACCTGTGAAGTCCTGGAAAAAGGACTTTGCAGATGTAATTAAATTAATGCTAGCGATGGGAGATTGTCCTGGATTATCAGGCTCACAAGAGTCTGTAGAAAGGGGAGCTGTGAGGGCCAGGGACAGAGGAGACATGACAGGGGAGACACAGGTTGGAGTCATATGCTTTGAGGATGGAGGAAGGGCTCACAAGCCAAGGAATGCAGGCCCCTCTACAAGTTACAAAAAGCAAAGAAAACAGATTCTCCCCTGGAGCCTCCAGAAAGAACACAGCTCTGCCAAAATCTCAATTTTTAGCCCAGGGAGAGCCGTGTCAGACTTCTGACCTCTAGACCTATGAGAAAGTAGTAATTTTCTATTGTTTTAAGCCACTCAGTGTGTGCTGAGTTGTTACAGCAGCAAGAGGAAACTAATACTGACACCTTGTCCTAACTCCCCAGAACAGCTCCTCTTGAGCCACGCAGGTCAGCCAGTCAGCAAGGATCTGCAGGTGAAGAACGGAGGCCCAGAAAGGTCAAGGAGCTTGCCCCAGGTCACACAGCTGGGGAGTGGCCAACCCAGGATTTGAGTCCAGTTTATCTGCCTCTGAAGTCCTTGCTTTTGCCTCAGCACCAGTGCAGAGGGTATGCACGGATCTGCAGTTTCCCGTGGCCTCTCGGCCCTGCCCCAGCTCCCAACAGCCACCCCGTGGTCCACTTAGAGACAGCCATGTGAGGAGGGTTCTGTTTCTAAATGGCTCTTCCTGGCAGAGACACATTTTGAGTGTATTTGTGGACACATCTGGTCACCGTGCAGTCCAGGCTATAGCCTGATTGTTCAGGGAGCAAGGAGAGCAGCTGGTGGGATGTGCCCAGTGTCTTCACATGTGACACTCCACAGAGCCAGCCTCCAAGAACACCCTGGAGCCCGGGAGGGGCTAGAACAGGGAGGGAACGACAGGAAGCCCCCAGGGCTCATGCACCACAGAGCATCCTCCTGCCCACAGCTCCTCTGGGTCTCACAACAACCTGCAGGGGTTCTTATTACCCCATTTTACAGATCAGGAAACAGAAGCTTGAGGAGACTGCTAATCTGCCCAAGGTCACTCAGGCTTTGCCTCCAGAGCCTGAGTAACTCTCTTAGAAATAAGAGAGTTTTGGGGGACCTGGCTGGTTCGGTCGGTTAAGCATCCGACTCCTGATTTCAGCTCAGGTCATGATGTCATGGTTCATGAGATTGAGCCCCACACTGGGCTCTGTACGGACAGTGTGGAGCCTGCTTGGAATTCTCTCTCTCCCTCTCTCTCTGCCTCTTCCTTGCTTGTGCACACATGCTCTCTCGCTCTCTCAATAAAATAAATAAAAACTTAAAAAAAAAAAGAGCCCTGGAAAGAAACAATCCCAGCTTCATACACCCACCATCTCTCTCTCTCTCTCTTTCTCTCTCTCTCTCTCACACACACACACACACACACACTTACCCACACACAAATGCACACTTATATACACACATATATACACCCTAACACATATTTACACTCACAGACACATACACACCCACTTACACAGACATGTCCATACATACACTTACCAAGATAACCATATGCACACGCATAAACACACATACACCTGCACACACGTACACATACACATGCGCACACATACACGTACACCCACGTACACCTGCACACACGTACACATACACCCATGTACACCTGCACACACGAACACCTGCACACAAGTACACGTACACCCACGTACACCTGCACGCACGAACACCTGCACACACGTACACATACACCCACGAACACCTGCACACACGTACACCTGCACACACGTACATGTACACCCACGAACACCTGCACACACGTACACGTACACCCACGTACACCTGCACACACGTGCACATACACCCACGAACACCTGCACACACGTACACGTACACACACGTACATGTGCACACACATACACATACACTCATGTACACCTGCATACATGTACACATATGTGTATTACACATATACTCATGTACACATACACATGTACACCTGCACACACCTACATGCCTACATTCAAAACACCACATGCACACATGCACCTGTACATTCATAAATGACACATATGTGTAAACACAGAGACACATGCATACGTTCTCCCACTCACAGACACACAGACACACACATGTGCACACTCATGCTGCACACGCACACTCCCCAACACAAGCACGCACATACACAGTGGGGCCACAGCTGCTCTTCCTGATACTCACTTGCTTGTTTATTCAGGAAGATGAAACAACCCTGGCCCATTGCTCACTCTCCTGGCAGAAAGACAGACTCATAAAATCCTCGGCTTAACATCATTTAATCCGGCCTCCCCACCCATCGATTCCCCTCTGATGCTGCCGTCAAGCTGTCTATTTCTGTGGGACGTGCATCTGATCTTGGAGAAATCACAAGATTAGTCACCTGGCCTTACACGCACCCCGCTTACCCCAAATGGGGCTCTCCTGGGCCCGACACCATCTCTCTGAGCCATTCTCTAGTACAGCAGGTTTTTTCCTTCTTCAGCAGCACGAGGAACAGAGGGCTGTACGCACCACGGCCAGGAGGGGGTCCACCGCTCTCTCTCCAGCCGCGACTATGGGCACAGATGCCCCAGGGTCCTTGGTTTCCCTTCTGTGACTTGGAGATAAAGATCCCTCCCCTCAGGATGGAGAGGAGGGATGAGGCAGAGATCCACTGGAGTCCAGAGAGCAGGACAGAAAATGCCAAAAAGCAGGTGGAGGAGGTCCCGGGAAAGGTGTGGATGCAGCAGAAGTAAGAGTGATGGCTGAATTTAATCCTGCATCTGGTCAGCTTTTCCAGAGCTGAGCATTTCCTGGGCAGTTCTAAAGACTTATCAAAGAGCCCTTTCACTGCCCTGGTTTCAGCCACTCTGGGGTTGACTGTCGCCACTTTGCAGCACTTGTTTCCAGGACCCGCCAATACAAATTCCGGACATACACAGAAACTTGTATTTTTAAGTTAAACCATGCAAGACCTATCTGCCAATGAGGTGAAATTCTGAAGCCATGCACCCTCCTGAGATGCAGTACCATGATGGCGCTTAAAATAAATGTTCTACAACCAACCCCTAGAGCACTAGGAAGACATCCCTGGCTCCTGGAAGGAGCTGGGGGCGGAGGCAGATGGATCTGAGTTCAGAGCCCAGATCTGCCACCCACCTGCCAAGTGAGTGGCCTTAAACAAGTTTTTTGCACTCTCAGTGTATCTGGCTTTCTCATCTACTAAATGGGAACACCACCCGTTCCTACCTCACAGGGTCTTGAGAGGACATGATGACGTGCCCTACACAAAGCACCAGCACAGGGTCTGGCACGCAGTGGGTGCACGTAAAGGGGAGACCCTCTCCTCTCCTCTCCTCTGAGCACTTACCAGCCAGTCCTGGTACAGGGCTGGAGTAAAGGCCAGCTCTGAAGTCAGACACTCTCTGGGCTGGGAGCTTGGCTCTGCCCCTGGACAAGTCACTTTGCCCTATCATGCCTGGGATCCCAGGAGAGATGCTCTGTCTGTGATGCAGAACATGCCTCCGGGTCCACCCCAGTGTGCCAGGACCACAGACTCTCCTGTCCTCCCCTCAGTATTATTCATCTGGTCTCTTCCTGTCTGCTGTGGCAGGGATGGAGAGAACAGAAGCTCCAACATAAGTGCCTCTAGGAAACTGTCACCGCACCTCAGCATTGCCCCCTGGAGAGATTCCCTCACTTATTACTAAGGCTTGGTTGCTCCTGGAGACAGTAGTCCCAGCACCTCTAACAGCTGGAGAACAGACAATCTCAAGAACAGAGAGCCCGGTGCTCCAGGTGGGAGGTCCCCGCTGTGTTCAGGAACTGTCCACCGAGGCTGCAGGTGACATCCAGCGGGCCAAGAGGATTAAGTGCAGAGCTGGGAGACCTGGGGTTATGGAGCTAGGCACTCCGCCGGCCTTCAGATATCTTCTCAGGGATGCCCCTCTCTATCAGCCTGGGTCCTGACACCTGAATGGGGAGACTGAGGAATGTTTAATGAAGGGCCTTGTGTGTATTCATTTCCTAGGGCTGCCGCTAAAACAGCAGCAATTCATTAGCCCACAGCTCTGGACAGAGGCCAAAACTCCAAAATCGAGGTGTGGGCAGGACCGCAATCCCTCTGAAGGCTCCAGGTTGAAGCCTGTATGCCTCTCCAGCTTCTGGAGCACCAGGTGCTCCGCTCAGCCTCCACTGCCACCTTCACACGGCCTCTCCCTGTGTCTCTGTGTCTCCTCCTCATCTGTTTCTTATAAGGGGTCTTGTCACTGGGGGCTCACCTGGACCATCCACGATGATCTCACCTTGAGATCTTTAACTTAATTACATTTATGAAGACCCCTTTTCCAAATCAGGTCACATTCTTAAGTTCCAGGGCTTAGGACACAGGCATATCTTTTGGGGGCCACTAGTCAATCCGTTACAGGACAATTTATAGAGGTGTAGGCAGCCTGAAGGCGGACCAACAAGAGAGGGCAGACTTGGTAGCAGCCCTAGAGGGGGAGGGGAGGGGAAAGGACAGGGCTGTGGAAAGCATGTGAGCTGGCTGCCTGGCTCAGGCACCGCTAACCCTCAGCTCAGCAGGGAGAAGCCAGGGTTCTCCCTTGTGCCCCTGGCCCCCTGCAGCTGCCCCCACTGGCCACACTGAGCCTGAAGCCAGAGGGCGGGGGAGCCCAAGGGATGCAGTCACGGCAGGCAGATCCCCGGCACATGGCAGCGTGAAGAATTCTCTAGAAAGGCAAATGTGAATATCTTGCACACCCCAGTCTCTTGCTTCAAAGTCCTCTGGTGCAAAGGCTCCTGAATGAGCGTCTCATTACAGGAGAAACATAAAAACTGGGTATCTGTTGAATTTGCATTTTCTTCAAGTTGCTCCAGACGTTACCCTCTTGTGCCAAACTCCTGAAACCCCTTCCCATGCCTGTCCTAAGTCCATGATGTCCCAGACTGAGGACCTCTCCGGGCGAGGGCAGGCCCCACCCACATCCCTGCCACACCAGACAGGGAGACCAAATGAGTAATACTGAGGGGAGGACAGGAGAGTCTGTGGTCCTAGGACTGAGTTGGGGTGGAGCCGGAGATACGTTCTGCATCACAGACAGAGCAAGGAGGCCACGCACCAAGCCCATCTCTGCCCAGCTCAGGTGCCAGGGCAGCGAGGGGCTGCCAAAGATGAAGTCAACGGCCCAGGATCCGCCAGAAGTGCCACCTTCTCACCCGATGCGGAGGCACAGAATCCTAGCCCCTGGGCCGCTGGGCCCTGCTCCGCTGAGCAAAACTCAACCCTGCAAATCACCTCCGCTGCTATTTCATCAAGCGCCATGAACAAAATACACTGCAGAAATCACAGGGAGGCTCTGTGGAGGGGCCGAACAGCCCTCCAATTACTGTCACATAACCTTCTCCAACTTGATCTCCCTTATCTTATCTATAATAGATAAATGCCCAGCCCCAGGGAAGGCAAATATTTTTAAAAGCTGAGGATACTAAACCGGAAAAGTGCCAGCTGTCACCGGCAGAAAGCAGTGCCCGTCAGTGGGCTCAGAGCAGTCTTTACGGCCTCCACCAAGCCCCTGGCCCAGGGAGAGTGCACTCTGGAGGCCCCCTGCTCACCAGGAAGAGCTCACTCCCAGCCAGGCCGAAGGAGAAGCGAGTGCCATGCCTGCTGTCTGCCCGCAGCTCACAGTACGGGGGAAGACTGTGTCTGAGCTGCAATCAGCCAGCCCACAGAAGATGTCCTTGTCGCCCCGAATGTCGTGGGCACAGACCCTGCACTCTCTCTCCCCGACCTCCTGTCAGTGGCTTGGAAGGGCGCGGGCAGGCCGGCCAGCAGGAAGCTTGGCTAAATCCACCCTCTCTGCGGGAGCTGCACAGTCTAATTTCGCCTTGGCAGAGATGGGGGCAGCCAACAGGCCTGGCCACCAAGAGGGACGGAAGCACAGAGCCAGCCACCAAGGGGGGAACGGGAGAAAAGGTGGCCAGTGAGCACGCGCCCATCCTGCAGGCGCCTGCTCCGAGGCACCTCCTGAGCCCTTCTGTGAGGGCGGGGACTCCGGGAGTGCAGGGAGGCCTGCCAGAAGGACCGCAAGCTTGGGGGCTTCTGCCCCGAGTCCATTCTGGGCCCCCATCACCACCAGAGCTCTGCTGCTCAAATGGTGAGCGTGGGCCTTTACACGCAGCCTATCCAAGGTCCCTGTAAACCTTCCCCTCAGGCTCGGGGACACAGGAAAGAGCTGCCAGCAAGAGGGTGGCCACCTCTGGTGGCCTGGGTCCCACTCCTGACTCCATGTCTTGGACAGGTCACCTAACCTGTCTGAGCCTCAGTTGCCTTATCTGCAGAGAAGGGCAGCCAATAGGACCCACCTGAAAGAGATGGGGGGTAAAGGGAGATGAGCTGCGGGAAGGGCACACAGTAGGTGTTAATTAAATGGCAAATGGTAGTATCGTTACTACTGTTTTATGACTTTCAAACGGGGAGCCAGGCGAGCGATAGCCAACAACACACAGCAGGGAAGTGAGGTGCGGACCCCAACCCAGGGTGCAGAGCCAAGACCACTCCCTGCTGGCCTCAGCCGGTGCCTCCCACGATAAGGCCTCTGCACTCTGCACAGACGCAGCTCAGTCACAAAGAAGATGCATTTCCGGTCATTCTGGGGAAGCTGTCAAACAGCTTACTGGACACAGCTGAGCCCAGAGCCCTCCTGCACGGTGTCATTTCAGGGAGAATCCTGGCTGTGTGACCGCACCTCTCCAGGCTGGTTCTCCAGCTACAAGGTGAGGGGGCAGAACTAGATGGCTCTGTCACTCTCTGTGACCTAACAACCAACCATCTCAATCCCAGACCCCTGTCCCCTGCCGTCCCACACCTCCCGGTCCCCAGTAAACGTGGACACCCTGGCACCACTGAATGAGGCCCTTTGCTGCTTGAGGGCAGTGCAAGAGATGTCTAGTTGCTGGAAATTTTTAAGTCATGGAAACAAATATTTCTGGGAGAGGGTGGAACACGAGCCGTTTTCAATATGTATTTTTAGGACCCTGAACAGGCCTGAAGTCCCTTTGATTAGTTTAGAACCAAAAACACGTGTGTCGGTTTTGTCTGATTTGGACATGGGCGTGACCGGAGTAAAAACAGCTTCCCCCGCCGCGTTTTCTGATTTGTTGGGAAAAGGTTCTTCAGAACAAAAAGACAGGCTTTGCCCCCCTCCTTCAGCCCATATCCCATTCTTCTCTTTCTCCTGGCCTTCCCTGCTCTGAGGGGGTGTCTGAGGGCCCCGGGGAGGTCTCCAAAGCTGGGGTGTCCAGTCCCGCCCACAGCCCGAGCCCCGCCCGGCAGCTGGAGACCAACTGCTTCCAGATGTTGTGTGTGGGCCAGCAGCTGCCCCACGCAGGCTGGAGAGTCTAGGGGTGGGGGCCCCCACCCGCCTGCCTCCCTGAGACATTCCTCTCAAACCCTGTCAGGAAACCTCCAGAAAGATCAGGGTATTGACCCCAGACTGTGCCGCGCCGCCCCGGAGCCCACGCCCCATCCGGCACCCTGCCCCAGGCACGCTGGATCTGATCCCCACAGGGAGGACTCCAGCCAGCTGCAGGCCTGCTCCCCTGATCTGTCGGGAAGCACGTGCATCCACGTCGTGTGCGTGTCCACTTCATGGCGAAGCGAGGACTGTGGGTCTGTCCAGACGGAGGCCACTAAGGCCTCCCGATCCCCACAAGGCAGCCTGGCACAGAGCCCCTTACCCGCCTTCTCTCCTTGGAACCTTACAACTGTCCCACTCAGACATTTTTAGACCACTTCCAGATAAGCCCGGGGAGCTCAGAAATATGAAGGGGCTAGAAGGCAAGAGAGCCGGGGGGCGACCCAAGTCTGTGTCCCCCAGCTAAGTCCCTCAGCTATATCTCCCTCAAAGGCACACGTCCTGCAGGCAGATGCTGGGGCGGAGCAAGGCTAGCCGGCCACCTATGGGGCGGGCAGAGAGGGAGCCTGCGTGCCGAAGGCCCCTCCCACGCACACAGCTGGGGCCGTGGCTGAGGGAGGTCAGGACTCAGGGACCTACCACCCCCACGCACACACGACCACACACGTGCACAAACATCCTCCCACCCTCTTCTGCTTCCCGTCCTTCAAAGCGTCCCGTGGATGCTTTTGAAACTTCCTGCCTGCTCCTTTACTCTAAAGGACTCTCAGCCTTTCTGGAACTGGACAGCACATAAATGATGACTACTAACATGTATTCATACCCCCAGGCAGCACGTATATGGAGACCCAGATGCAGGAAGGACACAATCGCACACATACAGTTCTCACACAGGTGGACCCACAGACACACACATTCTCCCCTGCAGGGCCACCCTCCTACACCTGGGGGTAGTTCAGTCTGTGCCCCCTGGAAGGCACCAGACATCAGTCCAAAAGTATAAGGTCTAGATAAAGGGAGGGGGGACATAAGGAAAGAGACTTAGAAGGGAACAAAAGGAAAAGGAGAAGAAAAAAAAGGAAGGAGGAGAGGGCAGGGAGGGAAGAAGGAAAGAGGGAGAGGGAGGAGACAGAGTGCTGGAGCAGGCCCCCTTTTGTGCCCCAGGGAGTACACAGGGTGTACCCCATTAACCTTGAGGTCTGGAATCAGATATACAATAAATCACATTTTTTTTTTTAGCTGTGTGATCTTATGCAACTTACTTAACATCTTTGAGTCTCAGCTTGTTTTTCTGTAAAATGAGGATAATACAGTAGCTGTATCAGAGAACAGCACAGAACACAGAACAGTGCCAGGCACGTAGAAGGTACTTCATGAAGTTGAAAGAAAGACCAGACATGGTTCCTAGAAGTGCAGTGAGGCCATACACGTCCCATGCCAGGAACATGCTCACTGCTCAGAGGATATTAACTGTTGTTGTTTCTATATTATCATCACCTTTATCACATGCCAGGCACTGTTCCAGGTGCCTTTGTAGCCATTATCTCAACTGACCCTCCAACAACCTTGCAAGGTATTATATCATCATCCCTGTGTTGCAGATGGGTTAGGCAGAGGCCCAAAAAGGTTGAAAAATCCTTTGTTCAAGGACACATTGCTAGCTGGCAAGTAACAAAGCCAGGACGTAAGGAGGGCCCTGGACCCTGTCTCTCTTCCACAACACCACCACGGGGCAGGACATCGTGAGTTTAAATTGTGCTTTTAAAAATTTAAAGTAGGAGCACCGGGGTGGCTCAGTAGGCTAAGCATCCGACTTCAGCTAAGGTCATTATCTTGTGGTTTGTGAGTTCAAGCCTCACGTCGGGCTCTGTGCTGACAGCTCAGAGCCTGGAGCCTGCTTTGGATTCTGTATGTGTGTGTGTGTCTCTCTCTGCCCCTCCCCTGTTCATACACTGTCTCTCTCTCTCCCTCTCTTTCTCTCTCAAGAATAAGTAAACATTTTTAAAAAATAAAAGCTCTGATTTAAAAAAAAAAAAAAAGTTTTTTAAGGAGGGGCTCCTGGGTGGTTCAGTCAGTTGAGCATCTGACTTTGGCTCAGGTCATGATCTTGTGGTTCATTGGTTCAGGCCCCACATCAGGATCTATGCTGACAGCTCAGAACCTGGAGCCTGCTTCAGATTCTGTGTCTCCCTCTCTCTCTGCACCTCCCCTGCTTGTGCTCCTTGTCTCTCTCAAAAATAAATAAACATTAAACAATAAATAAATAAATAAATAAATAAATAATAAAGGAATGATTTGATACCTAACATTTATTGAGCATTTACTGCACACAGAAGCCTATGTGGAATGTTTTTGCCCTTGAATCTTCACAATGACCTCATGAAATAAGTATTATTATGCTTATTTTTTAAATGAGGAAACTGGAGCCCAGAATGGTTAAATAATTTGCCCAGGGTCACCAGCTAGTAAGTGAGGACCCCGATTCAAGTACAAGCAGGGTCCCCAGAGATGAGCTCCTAACTACTCAGCTGGACACAGATCAACCTCACCTAGTGATACAGAAAAGTCTCTAAAACCTTTTTTTAAATATATTTTAAGTCAAAAGCACGGTGCAGAACAGCCTGTCTAACGTGCTGTATGTTTAAAAGGCGACAGAAGGACGTAGACACTTTCATCTGTGCAGAGTATCTGGGAAGCCTTGTAGGAAGCTGGCCACAATTGTTGCCTCCAGAAAGAGGAACCAGGAAGCTGGTGTCGAGGATGGGGGAGATTCACACTTTTGTACCCTCTACATTTTTATAGATGCCTTTAAGAGTATGAACGTGTCATTCCCCCGTTCAGAAAAAAATTTTTTTATTACTTAGCTTAATGGAAACATGGTGTTAGCATGTACCTCAAGGTGGCTTGGGAAGGAGCCCAAGGCAGGGACAGAGGTGACGCCCCTGACTGGAGGCCCCCACAAAGATGAGCAGTGAAGGTGTGGCACATTCACATCCGTGTCCACAGCCTCCAAATAAGACTAAGCACGGCTCCAGGGTCCTTCCCTGTTACCTCTGCTCCAGCCCAGGACTCAGATTACAGAGAGAGGCCCACAGACTCTCCAGTTGGAGAAATGACTTCTTCATCCTGGAGAGTACTCTAGAACTTTCTGTGGCTCACTATTGCCTTTCCCATACAAGTGGGCAGTGGGAAGACCTCTGACCAGGGGCTGCCTGCCCTTCCTCACTGTTGACCTTCACAGGACAGTTTTCCCCTCTGGGCCAGCGTCCCCACCAACAGAGTGATGACAGCCTAGGATGAGAGCTCCCTCCCAGCTGTAAAGACATTAAGGCCCAAGGACTCCAGTGCCCCCCTGCCGGCCCCAGACCCCCACAAGCACTTACTGGGGTCCACACAGACTCACACCTGATGGGCTTCCATTTAGATGTGGTTACAAGTAGCCCAGTACATATTTTCAGCCTAACCCTTCAACAGTACATTCATACACCTGTTTCAGAGGCTCATACTCTGAGTGGCCACAGGGAACTTTGAGCAGCAGCTCTCACAGCTCAGTGTCACGGGGGCCCTTGTTCAAACTGCACATTCAGGACCCACCAGGGAGACTCAGCTTCAACCAGCGGTCTGGAGCGGGGCCCCCAAAGTTCACATTTTAACAACGCCCCCCCATTCTGATGCAGGTGGTCCATGGGCTTCACGACAGGGCAGCTCCACCCCGTTGGCTCTCAGAAGCCCCAAGGCTCTGTCCCTTCTCAGGGCTGTGGGGCTGAAACAGTCCCTGGAAGAGGGGCAGCCTTCTGGGGAAGAGTGCCAAGTCCGGCTCTGGACCCACCAAATCAAAGGCGCCTGTGGGGAGAGGGTATGGGGGCAGCCAGGGAGAGGGTATGGGGGCGCCAGGGAGAGGGTATGGGGGCGCCAGGGAGAGGGTATGGGGGCAGCAGGACGGATGCTCCAGGGCACAGGTGAGCATCTCCTCTAAAGAGAAGAAATTTCAAATCAAATCCATATTCTTCTGCGGAACCCACAGCAAGAAAGAAAGAAGAAAAGGGAGGGAGGCCAACTGCAGGGAGGAAGAAGAAGCTAGCTCTGACAGGGCGAGGGAAGGGACCAGTGTATGGTGAGCGCAGCCAGTGCCAGGGCGCAGTGACCCTCAGAACACAAACCAGAGAAGGCCTTGAGCGGAGCAGGGGCCGCCAGGGGAGCAAGCGGCGCCACCTCCAAGATGAGCAAACTGAGGCCGCAGGAAGAGCGGAGGCTCTCCCGCGGGCCCCACTTGGGGCCAGCGGCTGACGGGGGTGACGGCGTTGTGGACACGGGGCTGCAGCGGGCGGCTCGCGTAGAGCCGAGGAGGCTGCGCTCCGCTGGGCTGCGGTTCGTAAGGGCTCGGCGGCAGCACCACGGGGAGGTGGGTGGCCGGGCAGCCATGTGGACACAGCGCCCCCTGGCGGCCATGGGGAGCAAGCGGCAGCCCGGTCTCCGTGCCGCCGCTTGGGGACAGAAGGTCGCCCGCCGCCTGTGCCCACAGATACCCCACCCACCCCATGAGCACTGAAGTGGCTGCCTTCTGGCATCAGCCCCGGGGAAAACAAAGTCCTCTCCTCTCTGTACACATATTTTTTTAAGGGAAAGAAGATGCCCACTGCTAACACACACACACACACACACACACACACACACACACGAGAAACACACAGCAAACACCTCATACTTCCTCAAGTGCCAGGGCTATGTAAGCACTTTCCAGGTATGCTTTTTCACATCAACCTATTATTATTCCCATATGGATGAGGCAGCTGAGGCACAGAGAGGTTAAGAAACTTGCCAGAAGTCACACAGGCAGAGGGGAAGATAGGATTTTTAACTCCAGCAGTCTTGATTCCAAAAGAGAAAGGGAAATATTAGGTGGGGGCGGTGCGTGGGGGTGAGAAAAAAGTCACTTCTAAGACAGGGCAATGCACGAATGCTTGGGGCCTCCGTTTTGTGTGTGAGTCCAGGGTGCCTCATTGAAAGTTCTCTGTCTTCAGGGATGCCCCCGGAGTGGGCTCACCCACAGTGAACTGCCCAGCCCAAGTTCCGGACAGCTAGATGGAGACAAGGAGAGGGAGTGGAGTTCTGCCTCACCCCCCCTCCCCCGCCCACCCCCAGGCCTCTCTGTCCATCTCCACTAGCTGGGGATGGTGCCTGAGGATGGAGAAGGAAAGAGGCTGCGGGGAAGAAGGTGACAAGGAGATTTTGCCTGTCAAAACAGTTTCTCTGAGCTCTTTCAAATGCCTGCAACACAATGGCTCACTGTGGCTTCACATTCAGCCATAGGCCTCCTCTCCCCTTCCCCAGGCCCAGGCTAGAGATGCTGGAACAGAATTCTCACTAGGCGCCTGATTTCTCTGTCTGGCCTCAAGCACAGAGGCCTGAGGTCTATAACTTCCAGAGCTGCTTCCTCCCTGACTGAGATCTGAAGTCTCAAAGTTTCCCCATCCAGCTGCTGTAAACCCACTCAGGTCTCCGCACGCCTCTCCCCATGGCCTGTTGTCGGCAGGCTGCAGAGCTGAGCCCAGTGGAATAGACAGGCCAGCAGGGGAGGAAGGGGGAGCTAGAACAAGGAAGAAGGGGCCAGTACAAGACTGGATCTGCTAAACTAACCAGAACCATCTCTGAGGTTGAAAAACTAACACAGGACCCACTTTCCCCTTTGTGGGTGAGTTGGAAACCAAGCAAGACCTCATGGTGCCAGCTGGGCTCCTCAGCCCCAGGAGCAAGAGATGGGAAGTTCTGGAAGGGAGGAAGACAAGCCGAGGGGGTGGGAGTAGAGTACCACTTATCCATACCATCTGTCTGATGGTTCCCTACTATTAACACTACCCTGGAGAAAGAGGCCAAATTGCACTGCTTATTCAAACTATTCACCTTTCTCTGGCCCTCTCCCTTATGGGAACTCACCCAGCAATTCCCCCCAGAACACCCCAAAATCGAAGCAGGAATGTGTCACACTCAGATATACTCTCCCCTTTGTTCTAAATAGCTAAACCTTGGTGCAAGGCATGCTGGGATCTTGATTCTGTGGAGCAGTGGGGACAAACAATGTGGAACCAGAAGGACTAGAGGCCAGGGGGCCCCTTTGATGTCTTCTTAGAACAGGCCATACTCCCCCTGCCAGCCTCAGAACCTCTGCACATGCAGCTTTCCTCTGCCTAGACTGCTTTCCACCCACCCTTCTCACCCATTAAATGATGAGTTTTTCTTCACCTGTAGGAAAAATGTCACTTTCTCAAAGAAGCTTTCCTGATACGTGTCCCCCCTGAGTGCAGTGTAAACCCTCTGGGCAGCAGAAGTCAGGTGGCTTATGGGGGTTTCCAGAAGGCACAGCCTAAGACCAGGACTGGGATTCAGGTAGTTTATTTGGAAGAAGTCCCTAAGGAGTGGGTGGGAGGGAGGGAGGGTGAAGAGTGACACCAAGAAGAAGGAAAAGACCAACAGGGGCTCTGTTGGGACCTCCAGAGAAGCAGTAAGGAGACCCCAGAATTGCCCCATGAAGGACAGGCGCATTTATCCTCTGCTGCACTCATGAAGTGGATGCTGTAAGAGCAAAGTGACAGGGAAATGGCCGCCAGCCACCGTCACGGAGCTGAACTCCTAGCTGGCCAAGGAATGTGAGGAGCAGGTACCATGCCTTGTGCCTATCTGCTTATTTTCCTCGCCACTGAACCCCCAGGGGCTAGCGGAATGCTGGCATCGTGTGCAGATGTAATGATTACCTTCTGAATTAACGGACTGGGTGACTGGATGAATGAACGCTGTAAGACTGAACCCCAAAAGAGAAAGACTAACAGTCCAATATAAGTCATTCCAAGGCTCCCAGTCAGTACATCAGAGGATACTATCAACAGAGTGAAAGGCAACCAACATAATGAGAGAAAATATTTGTAAATCATGTGTCTGTGGCGGGGTTGTTACCCAGAATATAGGAAGAACCCCTATACCCCAACAAACAAAAATCAAATAACCTGTTTTAAAAATGGGCAAAGGGGGCGCCTGGGTGGCGCAGTCGGTTAAGCGTCCGGCTTCAGCCAGGTCACGATCTCGCGGTCCATGAGTTCGAGCCCCGCGTCAGGATCTGGGCTGATGGCTCGGAGCCTGGAGCCTGTTTCCGATTCTGTGTCTCCCTCTCTCTCTGCCCCTCCCCCGTTCATGCTCTGTCTCTCTCTGTCCCAAAAATAAATAAAAAACGTTGAAAAAAAAATTTTTAAAAAAAAAAATGGGCAAAGGACTTGAATAGAGATTTTTCCAAAGATGACATACAAACCACCAACAAGCATATGAAAAGATGCTCAATGTTACTAATCATTACAGAAATGCAAATCAAAAACCACACTGAGTGGGCACCTGGTGGCTTAGTCGGTTGAACGTCTGACTTTAGCTCAGGTTATGATCTCATGATTCATAAGTTCGAGACCCATGTCAGACTCTGTGCTGACAACTCGGAGCTTGGAGCCTGCTTCGGATTCTATGTCTCCCTGTCTCTTTCTGCCCTTCCCCCGCTTGTGCTCTGTTTCTCTCACTCTCAAAAATAAACAAACATTAAACATTAAAAAAAAACACACTGAGATATCACCTCACACTTATTAGGATGGCTAGCTACTATCAGAAAAAAAAAAAAACAACAACAACAAAATATCAAGGATACTGAGAAATGGAAACCCTTGTACAAACTGGAATGTAAAATGGTGCAACCATTATGGGAAACAGTATGACAGTTCTTCAAAAAAAAAAAAATAGATATTGCCATATGATTACCAGAAAACCCATTTCAGGGTAAATTTTCAAAAACAAATGAAAGCAAGGTGTTGAAGAGATATTTGCACCCTCGTGTTCATAGCACCACCATTCACAATAGCCAAGGGTTGGAAGGAGCCCACTGACATATAAGTGGATAAATAAAGTGAGATAAACACACACACACACACACACACACACACACACACACACACACAGGGGTATATTCAATCTTAAAAAGGCAGGAAATCGTGCCATTGGCTAAAACATGGGTGGACCTTAGGACATTATGCTAAGTGAAATAA
Source organism: Neofelis nebulosa (assembly GCF_028018385.1). Lineage (NCBI taxonomy): Eukaryota > Metazoa > Chordata > Mammalia > Carnivora > Felidae > Neofelis > Neofelis nebulosa. Next base: position 42,398,719 of record NC_080798.1, read on the forward strand.
ACCAGTCACAAAAGGTCACATGCTATACGACTCCACTTATAACGAGGTATCTAATATTGTCAAATTCATAGAGACCAAAGTACAAGGGTGGTTGCCAGGAACTGGGGGGAGGGGGGAAGTGGGGAGGTGTTGTTTCATGAGTGTAAAGTTTCAGTTTTGCAAGATGAAAGAGTTCCGGAGGCCTATTACACAACAATGTGAATGTATGTTACACTCCCGAACTGATACTTGAGAATGCTTAAGATGTTAAATTTTCTGTTATGCGTTTTTTACCACAACTTAACAAGAGAAAGGGACCCTTGAATTATTATCCATAGACCCAGGTGAGAGGGGTTCCTGACTCAGATCAGCTTTATAGAATCCCCCGCATTACACAAACATCAAAGTATTTGTATTTGTTTTGGTCCCTTAAGGACATTTTTTTTTTGAAAGTTCAGTGACCAACCAACAAATGGAGAAGAGAATAAGAGCCAAAAGGGCCACCACGGCAGACGGTGCCGGGCTGAGGGTGTGGGTGCGATGGGGGTGTGGGGGACCGGGGAGGGTGTGAGATAGACATGGGGATGGCATCTAGTGGGGGGGTGTGGGGTGGGGGTGGACACAGGGACTGTGTGAGGAGGGCGGCTCGGCTTGAGGGGCTGGCAGACACCGAGTAAAGGGGCCAAGGTGGGGAAGCATGGGACATGTTCAACGCCAGGCAGTCTGCCCCCCCGCCCCGCGCCATGTGGCAGCACCTCAAGGGCACCAGGGGAGATGCTGCTGGAAAGGAGGGTGAGGGTCAGGTGGAGAAAGACATGAGCATCAGGCTAAGGGGTGGGTGAGGTAGCCATCGCAGGTTTGGACCCTGGCGTGTGAAACAAAGAAATGTATGTTTAGGTGAGCACCGCCCCCTGCTCATCTCATTTGGGGAACACAGAAATTGAAGACAGCACGCAAGCTCAACTTTTGGTGTCTCACTCACTAGCTGGACTAGTCACCCCAGCCTTGCCCCATGTGATAAGCAGAGGGTGGACAAATCACTCAAACCCCGACTTTGTATCTGGGCCTCTCCCTCTAACCCTGAGCCCCCCCAACACACACACAGCAATATCACTCACATCATTGTATGTGATGGGCATGGAAGGCTACACAGCCAAACCCCCAGATAAGGTGGGAAAAGGGGACATCACATGAGAATAGCCATGGAGTCAAGGACTCCTGCATAGCAGAGAAGGCTTTTTTGGGTACCACTCAATTCTAGAGGCTATTTTGCCCTGAGAGAGAGAAGTGGGAGGGGAGTTGACAAATCAGGCAATGGACAATTTGCAAGGTGTGCACTGACTATTGCAGTAACCAATTAGGAACAGCAGTCGCCAGACCTATGAGGATACTGTTGCTACACGCTCTGTACTTGAAGGGTTTTCCATCAAGAAATTGCAGATGGAGAGACTGAGCATCCCTTGTAGTTGACAGCAAAGGCTCGGACTCAGGAGAGCCAGCACTGCAATGCACCTGAGTGCGGGAAATGGATGGTGACCAACCAACCCGACTCTTTCAAAGGCTCCAGCTCACGTGTACTCCACCCAGCATCCCTTCCTTCGTGCCTCAGCTCTGCCCCTGGGACCCGCCCCCAAGCCCCTCTCATTTCCATCACCACCCCTTCACTCTGACCTTTCCTGTCCACTGATTCTGAATAACTCCAAGTTTCAGTTGCCAGAGCGTTTCTTGTGTGACCCCGGCTGTAACAGCCACCCAGACGTGGCTCCCGAGATACCTGTACAGGCTCCATTTCCAGGCTCTGTTCATCTAGGCGATGAGGGGAGGCAAATGGTGTGAGGAACCAAGAAAAACATCTCCCTTGGCCTCCCCACAGGTCCCTGAGAGGAAGATGAGAGACAAAACTCAGGACTGTAGAGAATCGCTCCTATACTCAGTCCCCAGTCTTTCAGGCAGGTCCACACATTACTAATAAATCTTCCTGTCATCTTTGTCAGAACCCGAGTTCAGAAGGCCCCTTTGGATACTGTGATGATGGCAGGTGTATTAGTTAGCCACTGCTACATAACAAATTACCCCCAAACTCAATGACTTACAAGAACAATCAACATTCATTACCTCTCACAGTTTGTGAGTCAGGAATTCAGGAGCGGCTAAGCTGGGAGTTCTGGCAAGAGGTCTCTGCAAGGTTGCGGTCAGGATTTCATCAGGGCCTCCCCCGTCTGAAGGCCTAGAAGAGCCATTCATATGCCTGACAGGCTGGTATTGGCTGCTGGTGGGAGGCCTCAGCACCTTGCCCTGTGGGCTCCTCCACAGGGCTTCTCGGGGCTTCCCCCAGAGCGAGCCATGCATGTCCCCACCCCTACACAAGGCACCCAAGAGAAGACAGCAGATGCTGCAACACCCATTTGAGCCTAACATCAGAAGTCATACGTCGTCACCTGCCCCATAACCTACCAGTCATGCAGACCAGCCCAGACTCAGTGTGGAGGAGACTACGCGGGACATGGATGCCCGGAGGACACTGGGGCCACCTTGGAGACAGGCTACCACAACAGCAGGGCAGAGCAGGAGAAGAGGCCCCTCCCAGGCCTGCCTGTCTAGGAAGGCTGCGGGTCATGGGTCCACAGCATGGGTCTTCCCCAGGCCCATTGTCTGCCTCTGGGGCATGTGTCTTGTTGGGGAGAATCTGCCCAATATTTGGGGGTTGTCAGGAGAAATCAGGAGAGACATCGTGGGCCAGGAGCCCTGAGACAAGAAAAATGGAGGTGAGCACCTAAACTGTCCTGCTTCTCATTCCAGAATTATGCAGAAATACAGCCCATAGTCCACTATTTGGTCACATGGGACACAGCATGTGGGACCACCCAGGGGCAGAGACCACATCTCAAAGTCTTTTTATTCCTCTAACCCAGTGGTTCTCAGCTGGGAAAAGTTTTGTCCCCCAGGGGGCATTTAGCAATGTCTGGAGACATCTGTGTCACAGCTTGTGGGAAGGGGAGGTTCTACTGGAATCTAGCGGGTAGAGGCCAGGAATGCTACTGAACAGTCTGTAAAGCACAGGACAGCCCCCACAACGAAGAACTATCTGGCCTAAAATGGGCCAAGATTCAGAACCCCTCACTAACCCTGCTTATAAATAGAGGCGCCTGGGTGGCTCAGTCGGTTGAGCATCCAGCTTCGGCTCAGGTCATGATCTCACAGTCTGTGAGTTCGAGCCCCGCGTCGGGCTCTGTGCTGACAGCTCGGAGCCTGGAGCCTGCTTCTGATTCTGTGTCTCCCTCTCTCTCTGCTCCTCCCCGGCTCGTGCTCTGTCTGTGTCTCTCTCTCTCTCTCTCAAAAATAAATAAACATTAAAAAAATTATTTTATAAAAAAAGGCTGTGACCAGGTGTGGGAAAGACACTGTGGCTGGTGTACAATGAGATCTGTCCAAACACAACCAAAGCCGCCATCAGGCTCGGCCGGCCACCTGGTATGGAGGGAAGTTTCTGTGGGCAGGCAGCCCTGCAGAGCCCCCAACACAACTTTTTATTTTTAATTCTTCTCACTGAAGTATGGTTGACACACAAGGTTATACTGGTTCCAGGTGTGCGACATAGGTGATTTGACAATTCTGTCCATTATACAGCGCTCGCCGTGTGGGCACCATCTGTCACCATATAATGTTATCACAATATGGCTGACTATGTTCCCTATGCTCTGCCTTTCATCCTTGTGACTTATTTATTTCCTAACTGGAAGTCTGTACCTCTTCACCCTTCACCTTTCCCTCAGAAATGAGGGGAATGACCCTATGCCAGGAGATGAAGGCGGCCGTAAGGACGGGTTCCTGGGGGTACTGCCCATAAGGCCCTTAAAAGCCACCGTCCGGGACCCGTCTCCCCACAGGATCCCAAAGTGCGAAGCCCTAAGGAGCCAAAATATTCACGCCCATGTGATCGTTGACCTGGTTAAAGCAGGGAGAGCGTCACACCCACACGCCTACACCCGTACGGTCACAAGCGCACGGGCACACGCAGGCATACGCGGTCTCCAGGGGCAGGCCGCAGCTCCCCGCACTATTTTTATGAAGGGAACGGAGACCCAAAGGAATTACCTTCCTGCACCATTCTAAGCTGTGAAATTTGTCCAGGTGGGAAAAGGGACGCTGGTACCAAGCTTCTCAGACCGACCCCCTCTCCCCAAGACCCCAGTGCTTTCCGGGCAAAGCTCCATCTGTGGCCACAGCAGGCTGAGGGCATGACTGGCCCCAGCTACTGATGCACCCAGTTCCTTCCTTCCTTTGAGAAATACTTACTGAGCTCCTGCCTCATGTCAAGCACAGTGCAGTGAACAAGGCAGAGACTGTCCCTGCTCTCGGGGGCGCACGCCTCATGATGGGGACAGAACTTCACAACTGGCCACACACACGAAAATGTCACTATCGTCGTCCTAACAGTAGCCGCCACCTGCCAGTGGGCAGCTGCTCTGTGCCCAGAACTGTGCCAGGTGAGTTACTATCCCGTTCAACCTCGTCAATGAGCCAGGTAGACCAAGGTGCCGCCCTCAGCTCCTTCCCCTCCACCAAGTCAACTGTCCTGCTGGTTTGGCTCCCACTCCTCCCCTCCCCCATCTCTCCTTTGACCATGTCACTGTCCCCCTCAATGTCTCGGTGGCTCCTGACTATCTTCTAGCCTCAGCTTGTCCTGTGCTCCACAGCTCAGCCCCTACCTCCACCGCACTGAGCTCCCGGCAGCTCCCCAACATGCTCCACCTTCCCCCCGACACCCCCAGTGCGGCTGCAAAGCAACGGGGCTGTGCCGCATGCACGGAGCCACAGTCCTGCAAGCAAAATGGATTTAATGGTAATTCAAATCTTCACCTGCCCCTTCCAAAGACCCAGAAGAGGCTCGAAGTCACAACTGGCCCTCCTGAGGCTTCCTCAGCTCTTCTTTCTGCTTTCCCCCTTCTCTCCAAGCCTGCAGCTGCTCAGGACTTGTGACCCCGGACCCTCAGCTCTCCCCGACGCCCTGGGGCCCTGGTCATGCCAGATCTTGTAAGGCCTCCGTCCATTTTTCTTTCTGTTCTGTCTGGTCTTCATAATAAAAGCCGAGGACCCACGGGAAAGGCCCACCTGTCCTTGGAGCACATGCCACAGGGACAGGGTGAGGTCTCTCTAGCAGGGAGGAGGCAAGCTCACACCATCCATCCCACCCTATTTCACCAACGTCAACCCACAAGCCCTCGCTGTTGCTGCTTCCAGCTCAGGGGGTCCCTCTGAGCTCCAGGCAGGCAAGTGCCCCTCCTCCACACCCCCAGCGGCTCCATCAAAGACCTCGCCTCCCCCTCCTCAGACGGCCTGTGGGCTGTCCCCTCCTGGCCCCAGGTGAGGGCCGGGCAGGCCCTGCTCCTCCCCCCACTCCCCCTACTCCATAACCTCCCCTGGGTGGACTCCACTGAAACCAACAAAGAGCCCGGCAGCACCGTGAAAGCCAAGGGAAGTGTGGGGCAGGGAGGAAGCCCCCCAGGAACACACAAGTGGCTGTCAGATGAAAGGCGTCCTCATGGGTTCCGACCATGTGGGGCCACCCATGCTACAGGCCAAGAAGGGTCATTTTCTGGCTCAGTGGAAGGAGTTTCCAAGTAGATATCTGGCACCAACAGGTGTCAAAGCAAGCAAACTGGTGCATTTCTTCCCCTCTGATCTGATCTGATAAGGAAATACCTTCCTGCCTCTTCTGGGCATGAATCAGGACGTTGGCGATAGCTAAAAAAATATTATAATAAATCTTAAAAGCATATAAAAGACCTTTTCCTTATGAGGTAGGATTTTTTTTCCCTCTCTCCCCCACAGCCATCCCCTTCTTAGGATGTGGCCCCTCCCCAGGGCTGAAGTAACAGAAGGAGGCATTTGATCAAGGCAGCAAAGGGAACCCATGTGCCTTCAGTATCATCACATGGAGATATAAGGGAAGGCCAGTGTTGGCCAACTGAGCCCCTGCTCCCTGCACAGAAGAACCAGAGACGGCTGCAAGTTTCAGGCCCACAGCAGAGACTGGGTTCACAAAGAGAAGAACACGAGGGACAGACGGTCAAGGAACCACAGAGCATGAGAGACAAGGAAGAAAACCAAAAGGAAAAGGGTGCCGTGGTCACATGTGGAGGTGGCCCAAGAGCCGAGACCGGAAGACCCACACCGGCAGATGGGGAACAAGGACGGAACAATTCTGTGCTCCTCTGGGCTCTGCGTATGCTGGAGCCGCTTGCGGAAAAGACTGGCAACGAAGCGTCTCACCCTTCTTGTCCCCAGGTAAGACTCCACTACAGGGGCCGCGTTTATACTTCTATTGATAGACAGGGGGCTGGCTCATTCTCACTGGGCTTAGTAGAGAGACAGCCTGTTTCCCAACGGCCACAGCAATATCCCTCTTCTGCAACGTGGCCTTGGCAGTTCCGCCACTGGGAAGTGGGGTCGACTTCACCCCTCTTGGAAGGAGGTTGGCAGGCAACAATGTCAACAGTGGAATACACGGAAAGGATGCTGTGCGACTTCCAAGGCTGAGTCACTATGGCCAGCAGGCTTTCCCCATATTCCCTAAGACATCCACCTTAGAGCCTTGGAGCTCTGAGCCACCATGTGAGGAGTTTTGCTACTCTGACGCTGCATGGCTGGAAGGCAGCCAAGCTACACGGAGAGGCCAGAGCCAGGCGGTCTGGGTGCCAATCCTAGTCTTCTGCTCATGCCGTCCCGCCTAGTGGACAAATGAGTGAGTGAGTGAGTGAGTGAGTGAGTGAGTGAGTGAGTGAATGATCCTCCAGGTCATTCCAGACCCTGCCATCAAGTCACCCTCCACTTGGGAGTGTCCCCAGCTGAAGAGCAAGCCCCGTTACTCTATCTCAGCTCCAACCCAGGGAAGCTATGAATGAAATCGAAGTACTGTTTTCCACTGCTTTGTGTTGCTGTGATTTGTCACACAGCAATACTGACTGGAACAGGTTAGGTCCGGGGATGTGCCACGTAAATCAAGAGGCTGGAAAAAACCCTTGCTATCAGAACAATCACACCTACGCTCAAATTTAAGTTCACTCAGGCCAGTTGCTTTACCTCCCTGCCCTGGTTTCCTCCTCTGTCAAGTGGGAACAGCACCGTCCTTGTTGTTAGGATTTAAGTAGCTGTGAAAATTATCCCCGTGAACTCTGAGGGATGTGGAGCCAGTGCAGATGTGAGGGCTGTTTAGATTAGGACACTCAACATCAATTTGTGGGTGACAGAGCCTGTTCTGACATTTACACTGAATTGACCCAGTTCTGTGGGTAATCAAGATTCCATGGCTTCTCAGACGAAATGAAGAACCCGGGGCATTGCCCTCATGGCAAAAATCAGTGAGATTTAATTTATCTCCTGTATGCGTTCTGCTTTAATTCTGCTGGAAATTTTTTTTAATGCGTGGAGAAATTCACTGTCAAAATACAGAAAAACTGTGCACAAATAAGATGAAGAAGCAATCATGAGATAAACTCTCTAATACAATTTTTCCAAAATGGCAACTGAACTGGTGTCGCGGTTCAGCAAAGGGGCTGCTGGAATCCTGAGACTTTGAAAATAGCATGGCCGGTGTCTCAAACTGGGGAGGGAGAGAAGGTCCCAGCCCTTGGAATGGACCTGGCAGAATGCTTGGAGCCTGTCTTTATTCCTGCCGCAGGGGGCGCCCACCACGTGGAATCCCAAGTCCAGGTAGGAGAGGTGAGCCGGCACGGGAGCCCCCCAGGGAACAAATTCCAACACCAGGTAAGAGAGGCACACTGCTGATTTCTGCATGCTTCACAGCATAGCGCATGGAGGACTCAGGGAATGGAGACCTTGAGGGGAGACAGACTGATAAGCCTCAGCAGAGAGCTGTGAGCACGACACCACATTCCTGGGTGATTCCCCCAAGATGTTACGATCCGTAGATGCCAACAAGGTGGGCAGGAGCAGGAAGAAATTAAAGAGTGCCGTGACAGGGCAGAGAGGGACTCACACGACATATCGGGGCACTGAGAATCCCCAGGTGAGGTTTGAAGGTCCTACTATAGCGGATGGAGCCAAAAACTCAGAGAAATAGAAGGTGGCTGCAATCACACAAACAGACACGCCCAGGAGGCTGGGACGAGACGAGACAGTCCTATTAGTGGCTGCCAGAGAAGCCAGTTGGGGGACTGAACGAGAGCATTCATTCGTCTGTTCACAAAATAGCTACTGAGCACCTGCAAAGTGCCAGACACAGAGCACAGCACACACATGGCCCGGCCCTCGGGGGATGGAACGATCAGGAATAGAGTAGGCTGGTTTCCTCCCCCTCCCCACAAGACCACATTCTCATCTCCTGGGACTCAGTCATTCTTCGGGATATCTGCTCCTGAAGCTGAGAAACAGGTGGAAAACGTGTTTCCTTTAATAAATAAAATAAAATCTCCTTCGCCTCACCCTTGCCTCCAGGCGGATGCTGGTAATACTAAGTGGGTTCTGTCGTGTATGTATGTTTTAATAAATAGAAACCATCTCCCCAGCCTCATGTTAAACAAAAATCTTCTTCAGCACGATTCCATGGTGTGTTTTCGAAAACAAAAATCCACACATTTTAAGGGCCTCTGCCATCACCCAGAGGACGGAACAGTCCCTCCCGATGCAGGGCTGATGGACGGGGTGGGGGGAATGAAGTGACCCCCACCCCACGCCACCCTAGAGTGCCTCACACCTGGCCAGATGACCCAGACCCACCTCCAACTGACGGCATCCACAGTGGCTTCCTCAAAGCCATGTCCACGGCCCTGGTGGGTCACCAAGGGCCCCTCCATCATCTGTGTCCTTGGCACTCTCCGGCCTCCACTTCTCCCCTGGTGCCTCCGAGACTTGCAAACAATGGGGCCAGGGCTGCACCCAGTGTTTGTTGTGATTCTTCTTTAACTAGGTAAATAATATCTCAGAGGCAGACATCTATAAAATGAGCTGTTCCACCCCACTGAGGCTTGTCGCGAATATGAGGGCTTGTTCTTTTCAAAATACTCCAACATCCCGCGGGTATGAAAAATATAATCCCCTCTCGACTGATTGACTCAGAGCGGTGTTTGAGCAGGAGCCACAGCAGCTGACTGGCAGAGCACTTCATAAAGGACACAGTCCTGGGGACAGTCCTCCTGAAGGCCCCGCACCACGCTCCCGCTCATCCGGTGTCAACAGGCCAGCTCATTCGCACGAGGAGGCTCTGGGGACCAGTGTCCAGGATCTCACAGCCCCGAACAGGAAGCCGCGCTGGTTGCGGGACGTGGGCTTGACCTCCTGATGCAGCCGGACACAGGTTTCCTGTCCCAGGCTGCCTGCACACCCACTAGAGAGAACGAGGGGCCTGTTTTGCTGTAGAGAAAGCATTTAATCAGCTAGCGAGTGCCTAGCCATAGCAAGGGCTGTGATAAGGAAAGTCTCCCTTAAGACAGAAAAGGAGTGATCCTGAGGGAAAGGTCCAGAATGTGCTCCATGTCGGTGAGGACTATAAGACTATTTGTTAGCAACCACGTCACTATTGAGGAAAACCTCCACCAAAAGGAAAAAGAATTTTCAGTTCTCGTAGTGATGGAGACTAATCAAAACCAGCTTCAAGTCTGAAGTGTATTAAGGATCCAATAAATAATCTTGATTCAAGCAATTACTTAAAATTGAAATTTGCTAAGTGAGGAGAATGAGTCATTCATTAGCACCGTGACACCTGTTACGCGGCAGGAGCAGGGAGCCCTGGGAGCCGAAAGAGACGAATGGGTGGAGGTTGGAGGCTGCATGGACCTCAGTGTTTCCTTCTGCAGGACCATACCCAGGGGCACTGACGGGGACCAGGCCCGTCACAACTCACTGCTCTCAGTCTTGCCTCTTTAGAGCCCCTGGTCACTTTACCCTTGCACTGGGCTTTTAATCTGAAAGCTTTGCAGAGTGTATTAGTTTGATTCCCCCATCCCAGAAGAAGACCCTGAGACAAGGTTTCAGGTGCAAATGGTGTGTGCATGGTGGGAAGGTGACACTGAGAGAAAAGAAGAGAGCCCAGTAAAGGATGTGCCAGTAACCAGTGACCACAGGGATGACGACATGGGAGGCAGGGTAATGGCCCCCAAAGATGCCCGCCTCCTAATCCACAGAACCTGAGAATATACTACGCTTCCTGGGAACAGACATTTAAAGTCAGATCGCAGGTGGATTAGGCTGCTCATGAGCTTGATGTTGAGACAGGGAAGTTAGCCTGGAGCAGCCAGGTGGGACCAACGGAATCATAAGCGTCCTTACAACGTGGAAGGAGAATGGTTAGCTGAGGAGCCACTTGATGTGAGCAAGACGCAACTGACCGTTGCCGGCCTTGAAGATGGAAAGGGAGGCCACCAAACAAGGAATGCAGGAGGCTCCAAAAGCCAGAAAAGACAAGGAAATGGATTCCCCACCCAACCCCAGTGCCTCCTGAAAGGTCCTGCCGGCACCACGATTTTGACCCAGCAAGACCGATTTCATATTTCTGGTCTCAAGATAGTAAATCTGTGTGGTTAAGCCACTAAGTTTGTCATGATTTGTTACAGCAGCAGTGGCAAACACAAGTGACGTTAGGAAACCCTCCTGTGCTTCCTGTATCCGCGAGTGTCCTAGTAAGATCAGGCTGCTACAACAAAGGTACCGGGGACCGGGTGGCTCATAAACGTAATTGGAATTTCTTCCTCATGGTGCTGAAGTCCAAGATCAAGGCACTAGAAGACTCAGTGTCTGCTAAGACCCGCTTCTTGGTCCTTAGACGGTTCTCTCTGTGTCCTCGTGTGGGGGGAAGGGGTGAGGGAGTTCTGGGGGGTCTCTTTGGTAAGGACACCAATCCCATGCATGAGCTCTACCCTCACAACCCAGTCACCTCCCAAAGTCCCCACCTCCAAATACCCACCCCCCACCTTGGGGATTAGGTTCAACACAGGACTCTGGAGAGGACACAAACATTCAGTCTGTGGCATTGTGAGAACAGGAAGACACGGGACGGCCATTCCCGTCTATGTGGCCATCCTGGATTCATTGGTGGGATCTAGAAACTTCCTGCAGGCCTGATGGCCAAGCTGAGTCCCCCAACCAGCTTTTACTGAAGGCCGTCACATGCTCACCCAGCTCATTAACAAGCCTTGCGTGTGACCCTCTCTCAGGCAAAATCCCAAGCCAGAGACAAACCCAGAGCTCGGGGGGTCAGGCCTGTGGCCAGGCTGCGGTGGAGCCTACAGGAACCAGGTCCAGGGCAAGGAGAGGGAGGCAAGACTCTATTAACAGCTTGCCAGAGATGTCCTTTCTGTGCCGTCTCATGATCCACACCCTCTTGATTGCTCCTCCCTAGCTGGCAGCCAGGAGGCCACTCTTAACTGACAGATGAGGGAGTATTTAAGACTGGATTTCCCGGACACGGGAAAGAATGTTTATTGCCAAGTGGGCCTGGGAGACACGCGAGGGTAGCTAGAAAGGTGGGGCTGGGCAGAGGGAGAAGGTGACCGCAATGTGGGGGGTTACACTGTGGCCACTGAGGCCTCAGCTGATTCCAGGGGAACCTTAGAGCCAGAATGGACGCTTGGATGGGATAGCCCAGTGAGAGGCCAGAGGGACCAGCCCTTCAGAATTGCACCCCTTCCTCCGTCAGCCAGGCATTAGCTAATGGGATGAGCACCTGGGGTGAGGCAGCTTCCCATGACCGAGGGCAATTTCCAGTGAAGGGTGCAGCTGGAAGATAATCCCAGCATCTGGGGAATGGGTGTGAGGGCGCCGAAGATGCAGGGGTCTGTGCAGAAGACCCAGCATCCACTTGAGAGGAGACAGCACGCTGGCCAAGGCAGGCAGTGGATGGGGCCTGGATGGAAGGGGTGTCCCCTTGTCACCTCCACTCCTGGCAGAGGGCCCCACAGCCCTCCACTCCTCCCAGGATCCCACAGGGGTGCCGCCTCCCCTGTCCTCAGTCCCAGGCAACCCCAGCGAGCCAGTCTGTCTCCCCCACGGAGGTGCTAACAGAGACATCAAAGCTGCAGCATTTCATTTTCAAGAAGCTTTGAACAACACTTCTGAAATGGCTGTGCCCAGGAAGATTAAAAGTCTTCCTGTTGAAGAATCAGAGGGTCTCTAGCATCAGAACAGAGTGGGTGGGTGGGCTCACGGATATAGAGTGCTTTGTGCACCAGACAGTGGAACAGAAAAGCCAGAATAAGAATATGTGGAGAACCTAAGCAATAAAGTCTGAGTTCCAAAATCTCTAAAGCAGTGATCTAAGCTGGCAGGACCCCAGGTCGGGAAAGTGAGCACCTTGCCAGGAAAGAAGCAAAGCCCTGTATTAATTCACTCAATCATTCATTCATGCAGAAATGATTAATGAGCACCTACTAAGTGCCAGGCACTATGCTAGGGCCTAGGGGTACAGAAGGAATTGTAGAGACCTGCCCCTGCCCCCAAATTGCTGACAGCCTAGTGGGGGAGCCAGCCAGCCAGTCAAGTGTGAAGTATGCTGAGATGGGGAAGCACAGGGGCCATGGGACTCCAAAGGAATCAGGGAGGGCTTCCAGGAGGCGGCAAAGCCTGAGTGGAGCCCTAAAGGATGCATAAGAGTGAATCAGGTGAAGGGCAGTGGGGAGAAGAGAGTAGAAGTGAGGAAGGAAGGTCTGAAAGAGACGTGCGGCTGAGGTGGGGGTGGGGGGGTGTGTGATCAGAACACACAAGGCCATGAAGAACAGACAAAAAGTGTGGACTTTTCAAGAGGGCAGTGAGGAGCCATGGAAGGGCCTTCAGCAGCAGTGACAGGATTCCATCTGGGATTAAGGCAATGAAAACAGCCCTGCCAGCCCCTCAAGACACCTCTGGGTCCACAACCCATAGCTCTGACCCAGGATTGGAGAGGCCTGGACTCATGGGGGCAGTGGGAGCTCAGAGGATATGGATCGAAGCCCTTTATAATCTTGCCCTTTTCTACAAATCCAGCCCCTCTCACACAGCTCCCTGATTTAAAAAATGTCATGCTCCACATACCTAAGTGCTCGAACCCCCCCTCAAACCGTGTTGTTCTACTACTGTTCTACTCCTCCAGGCCTTTGCTCTGCCTCAGACCCCCTCTCCCGACCTGCCTCCCCTGGCTGACTCCTCCATGTCCTTCACCACCTGCCACAGGTAGGCCAGACCCTTCCTCTCAGAGCCCACCCAGGCCCAGTGTGTCCCCGGGCACAATTCCCTGCTACAGCCACCTGTTTACATGTCTGTGAGTCTACGGGTCTACCTGTGTATCTTCCTGTAAGAGCTGAACTCCCCAAGGGCAGGGACGTCATCAGTGCAGACCCCCTGAGACACACCAGGCCCAGCTCTGCCTGGTCCTTGCAGCCCTGGAACAGGAGGAAGCATCCAAGAACGTCTTGTCCACACCACCCTTCCAAGTGAGCAGACATAGGAAGAGAACAGTGGTGCTGGGTTCCTACTGGTGCCAGGCCTCTTGTGGACACCATCTCTTGTCATCCTCAAATATGTCTGCCAGCAGGTGCTATGAGTCCTGCTCCGGGTGCTCAGGGGACAGGTACCAGCCGAAGCCACAGAGCTGGTCAAGAACAGACCAGTCACACTTGGCCCTTTGCAAATCCCGTCCTTCATCACTGTCCAACCCAGTTCTCATGGAATGGCGGGCCACATATCCAGCAAGTAGCCTTCTGTGTATTCACATAGACTGGTCCCACGGCCTGAACAGGGCTACAGATCTTTCAATGCGACTGATTCGGGAAAGAAAGGAAAACCCTCCCTTGGGCCATGACTGTGGTGTCCTGGGAGCGCACACGCCTCATGGCCTCCCAGCAAGGAGAACTCAGCATCCTCACAAAAACCTTCCCCTATCCTTCAAGGCCTGAGGCTCACAAACCCAACCCCATGACAATGTTTCCTCAAAACAAGGAAAGCGGGGCGCCTGGGTGGCTCAGTCAGTTGAGATTCCAACTTCGGCTCAGGTCATGATCTCAGGGTTTGTGAGTTCAAGCCCCGCGTTGGGCTCTGTGCTGACAGTTGGGAGCCTAGAGCCTGCTTCAGATTCTGAGTCTCCTTCTCTCTCTGCCCTTTCCCTACTTTCTCTCTCTCTCTCTCTCTCTCTCAAAAAATAATAAATAAACATTAAAAAAAAAAAAAAGACACGGAAAGCAAATGGAGCACTGGATAGTTCTCCGTTGGTCTGTGGGACCCAGGATGGACCAGCACCCACGTGACTCAGCAGACCAGTACAGCTGCACCTGGGCCAGGGCCCTCCTTGGGGCAGCCTCTGGGCCCAAGCGAATTCTCTGCAAGAGGAGAGACATTGCCCCTTTCTATAACATTTTCCTCATGCCTGGAAAGCCACTGGGTTACAGCCAGAGGGCAAGGCCACCTCATTGGCCTAAGAAGGCCGATCGAGAACAAGAGATGAGCACTACGAAGGCTGATGGTGACCCACGTCTTTCAAATTAGCTAACTCTGGGAACTGAAATCTGCTAACAGTCATAACCTGGGGGGAGCCTGGGAAAAGTCTTGAATCTTTACATTTAAACCCAGAGGTCACAAAGCACGGTGTGTTTTTACTCAAATTATGTAAGGGGCATGGCCTTTCTGAACAGAAAGAGTGGGGAAGTGAGGCCAGTCTGGTCCATGAAGGCCGATCAGATGCAAGAAATATCATGTTGCGATGTGGACAGCGCATGTTGTTCTTAATTATATTTTATTATGACTTCACGGAATGTTTTCTTACAGCTCACCCCAAATCCTTCGGGGAATAAAGCAAAGCAAACATAAATAAATACTTTAAATTAAAGTGTAGGCAAGACAGCATTCCAGTGACAGAAGCGGGTGTTTAGGTAATCAGGGAGGGGCTTCGCGTGGAGACACCGGCCCCCGAAACAGGCAGGAGCAGCTAGTCTAGATGAGGTAATACTTGCTTAAGCCTACCAGGCATTTCCACATTAAGTCCGTCCCCAGCACCGAAACCCAACATCCAGGCAGCCTGGGCGTACAGACACCCCCTCCGTCCGTCCTCAGCTCCCTCCAGGCCTGCACCATGCAGAAGGAGGGCCAGGAGGGTAGAGGAGCGTTTTGGAGCATGGGGTGGGGCCCTGGAGCCCTCTGTCTCAACCCTGGCTCTATTTCTTCCAGGCTCCATGACTTTGAACACACCTCTTACCCTTCTGCTCCTGAAATGGGGTCAGTAGAGCACCTGTCTCAACAGGAGGGTTTTGAGCTCGTACACAGAAAGCGTGGAGCTGGACGTATAATGAGTGCTCGACAAATCTCAGGGTTTTTTTTTAATTTTTTTATGTTTATTTATTTTTGAGAGAGAGAGAGAGAGACAGAGTCCAAGTGGGGGAGGGGCAGACAGAGAGGGAGACACAGAACCCGAAGCAGGCTCTAGGCTCCGAGCTGTCAGCACAGAGCCCGACGTGGGGCTGGAACCCACAAACCGCGAGATCATGACCTGAGCTGAAGTCAGACGCTCAACCGACTGAGCCACCCGGGCACCCCAACAAATCTCAGTTCTAAGACCAAGGCCTGGCTGCTGGGAGTCAGTGTCCCCACTGGGGAATAAAGCTGTTCACAGCCTGAGACAGTGGGGGAACTCAGATGACTCAGGGCCACCAGGCCCGTGGTGGGGCCTGGACGCTAGGTTCGGTGGGGTCTCAGAGCAGGAAAGGTCTGGAAAGTCTCAGGAGGGTTTCACAGAGATAGGAGGGCCCAGGGTGTTTCAGAAAGTGAAGAGGAGGAAAGCAGCACCCCAGAGCATGCACAAAGGCTTGGAAACCAGAGGGCAGAGTAGGCGTAGAAGGCAGTAAGGAGCCAGCCTGGCTGGGCGGTCAGGCTCAAGGCTGCCCAGGGGAAGGTGGGAAGCTGGCTATCCTGCCTGAAGGTTGAAAACTAAGCAAACAGACCAACAAGATTAATTCACACAGGCAGACAACTCAAAGCAGTGTGTGTGTGTGTGTGTGTGTGTGTGTGTGTGTGTGACCTGAATGTTGTGTGAATACTGGAAGAAGATGAACAAGAGAAGAATTCTTTGATTGATCCAGCTGACACGGATTCTAGAATTTCTGCCTTTTGCTTGTGTATAAAGAACTGAAATTAGGCCTTTGCCAGAGAAGGAGGCACTCCTGGTTTTGGCAAAGATGAAAATATTAGTACTCAGTATGCCCTCAATAAATACTTGTGGAAGGAAGAGAAGGATGGGGAGAGGGTGGGGGGGAGGGGCAGGAAGGAAGGAACTGAAAGCTCATTAAAATTTTTCAGGTGCCCCCCTCCTGCCTGCAAGTTGGAAACCAACTGTAATTCTCATCAGCTGGAGCCCCCTGGCTCCCAGCGGAGACTGAGACTGTTCTCACTGGTGTGTTAATATTGAACTTCAGCATAAAATGGGGCCTCCCAGGCTAGGAACCTCCAAGGTTAACATTGCCAGGATCTTATTAGGAACACTTGTAATTGTGAATTAAAATCTTGAAAGAAGGGGGGCGCCTGGGTGGCGCAGTCGGTTGAGCGTCCAACTTCAGCCAGGTCACGATCTCACGGTCCGTGAGTTCGAGCCCCACGTCAGGCTCTGGGCTGATGGCTCGGAGCCTGGAGCCTGTTTCCGTGGAGCCTGTTTCCAATTCTGTGTCTCCCTCTCTCTGCCCCTCCCCCGTTCATGCTCTGTCTCTCTCTGTCCCAAAAATAAATAAAAAACGTTGAAAAAAAAAATTAAAAAAAAAAAATCTTGAAAGAAGGGAAACTGGAGTGGCAGGGCAGGGGTAGAAAGGCTCTCCAGCCGGGAGGAGAACCAGTATGGAGCCCCCAGCTCCCTGTTCAAAACCAGCTCAGAGTACAATGCACTCGCCACCTGCCTTGATCTATGGGTTGGGACATGCTGTCTGGTTTCCCTGGTCCCTCCATGACCATTCCTAAGGCATCCCACTGCCTTCTCCCTCCACCCCCAAGGGGCATGCTCCCCTGGGCTCTGGCTTGAACTCTACGGTCCCCACCCCACCACCACCACCCCACCCCACCCCCCGCCCCGCTGGAAGACAAATCATTGAGGAATGCAGTTACCAAGTTTCTACTGTGTGCCTAGCCCTGTGCTAAGTACTTTCCGTGCATTATCTCATTTGCTCCTCAGAGCAACCCTCCCAACGAGGTATTTTGAGGCCTGTTTTACAGATAAGGAAACTGAGGCGCAGAGGTCCAAGTTCACACCACTGCAAGAGTCTGAGCCAGTGCTCCCAACCCCATGAAGTGGTTCGTGTACAAGCATCGGGATGTTTGCTGTATTCACGCACCACCTGCACTATTGTTTACTTAACATTTTTCTTTAAACAGACTCCCTTTATGTTTAACTGAAATGAACATATTCAAGGAAAACAACATATCACTGTGATATGTGTAAAAATAGTATCCCTCATCAAAAATGATCGGGAAAGAAGACAGTGGGTATGAATGGCCGCTGGATCCTGTGGCCTCTGAAAACACCCACCTCAGCCCTCTCACTCTTCATTCAAAAGGGAGATTCAGCAAAACTCAGGATTCACCGGCACCAAACTGTCTCCTTCACCGAGACGAGATGGACAGAGATCAAAGGGGTCTCCTTCTCATCCTGTGACCCAGCACTGTAAATACTGTGTCTGGGCCCTGATGACATCCCCCTAGGACCCCTAGGACCCACCTGTGGTAAAAGCTCTTCCCTCCTGTCCTAGAACCCACCGATTCCCATGGCTCTGACCCCCAACACGTGTGGACAGCCCAGACTCAGACTCCTGTGGCCAACTTCTCAACAGTCAGGTTCTGAACCCTCCCAGGGAGCACCTGAGAACCAAGCCCACAGACAGTGAGTACTGACACGTACCTGACCACCCACACACCCAGATGACATCACCCTCAGCCCAGAGGCCCAAACTAGAAAGGAGGGGGGGTAATGTTCACCTCCTTGCTCACCCCAACATCTTACCCCCAACATCTGTCCTGTCCCTACAGAGTGCCAGGCTGTTGTGAGCTGGGTGGGGATGGGTTAGACATACCCATCCCTGCTTGGATGGGGTTCTCCGTTCAGTGACAGGTAAGTAAGAGCAGTGCATCCCAGACAGCTCTAACTGGGCAAGGAGGAGGTTTGGGAAGACAGACAAGAGAATCATTGTTTAACTTGGGCGGAGGTGGGGAGGGGGTTGAGGAAGCTCACAAAAGAGGTGATGCTCACTTAGCAGTTAAGAAAGCCTCCCTTGGAGTGCCTGGGTGGCTCAGTCAGTTGAGCACCAACTTTGGCTCAGATCATAATCTCAAAGTTCATGAGTTCAAGCCCCATATCGGGCTCGCTGCTGGGCTCACTGCCATCGGCCCAGAGCCTGCTTCAGATCCTCTGTGTCCCTCTCTCCTCTGCCCCTTCCCTGCTCACACCCTCTCTCTCTCTCTAAAAAAAAACAAAAAACAAAACAAAACCATGAAAGAAAGAAAGAAAGAAAGAAAGAAAGAAAGAAAGAAAGAAAGAAAGAAAGAAAGAAAGAAAGAAAGCCTCTCTTTTCTATCACCGTATGTGATTCTCAGAATAGGGCTGTGGCAGTGGGTAGTTTTATAGACGACTAAATAAAGACCCAGCAGGCTTAAGTAACAGTGTCATGCCCCTGACTGAAAGTCAGCCACCAACCTGGTCTCTCTTCCCCAGACTCCACTGTTTCTCAAATGGGCACTCAGGAAACATTCAGTGATTCGAATCCAATTCCTGCATCTCCAAACCGAGTGGCAAGCCCCTGAATACGAGAGCCACTCCTTACACTCTGTCTCCTCCACCATCCTCCAGTTCCCAATGGTGTCCTCACAGCACCAAGCACACAGCTAGTTCCCTGCAGATCAGAGGTGCTCTATCAAGTGGGAGTGGGGAGTGCTAAGAACAGGAAGAGAAGAGGAGGAAGCAACAGAGCACGGTCCGTGGCTTCCTTCTTGCCGTGGAACACAATGCCCAGGGACCCGGAGCAGTTCACAAGGCAGGTGCCTCTGGAAGGCCTCCCCAGAAAGGTCATTTTGAAATTGGCCGGGGGCCGTCCAAAAACATAACTGTGCTTTTCACATTTAAGGCGGAGGCAGATTGGTGACGATGGATGGGGACATGGCTTAGAGACCACAGGGGCTCCTTCAAATACTGCCAAATATTGTCCACCTCTGCCAGGCAGGTCAGCAGCCACACGGTCCCCATTCCATCCCCGCTTTGGGAATCCCGCATGGAAAAGCCACTGACGCAGAACGCCTCCTCTGGCTTCGCGGTGGGGGAGAGCGGCCCTTTGCAGAGAACCTGGGCTCCCTCTAGTGGCCATGTGCGGCAGTGGCGCCGGGGAGGGCGCGGCTGAACTAGGATCTGAGACCTCTGGCCTGAGAAAACAGAAGGTCAGGCCCAGCCTGAGACACCTCACACCAGAGGGTGCAGGAGTCAGGGACTGAACAGCGCCCTGGATGCCCACGGAAGTTTCATTAGCTCAGCTTCTGCAAGTTGTGAAGGTTCCCCTCGTCCAAAGGGCTTTCATAACCCATGGTTTGAATACTATCTTTGAGCAGGATATTAATAACACTACTATTGACACTAAGCGGGCTTTCAAAATGCCTCCAAGAGCTTTTCCCCCAGTTTCCCATATCTAAATAACTGAAAGTTTTTAGCAGCTATTGTTGAACCAATGGCAGCCACTTATTAAGGCACTTATCAGAGTTAGATTCTGCCTCCTTTTGCCCTGGAGGTAAGGGAGAAAGTTTTCTGGTTTTCCCTAATAACAGTGTTTTTCCAGGCAGTCTTTGCACTATTCGTGGGCCTGAGCCTCCCACCACCCCGCAGGCGGGGAGAGACAATCACAACCTGGCACAGACCTTCCCCATCGTCCACCGAGGCAAGCCGGCTCCATCATCCCTGGTCAAGAGAGCCACGAGGGTGGCCCAGTCAGTCAGGTCCTGGTGACTGCAGACATCGCACAGGGAGGGGCAGGAAGGGCACCTCCTGGCAGGGAGGCAGCACAAATGACCCATAAAACAGCCCTCAGGGAGAAACTGCTTTTAGAATTTCAGTTCCTTAACTGCCTAGTGGGCACAGCCCGGAAAACCTGCCAGGGGGTGATGTTTATTTAACTTGAACAGGGACAGAGAGGCCTTCATCTAAAGAGGTGCAAACAACTCTTGCCAAGGCCCTACAGGTTACGGCTGTGGGTTGAGGGAGGAGGGGCCGGCGCCCTGGTGATACATTTTCCTGGGAAACTGCTCCCACGCCTATGCCTTGCACCAGCTGGGCACCGGAGAGCCAGCAGGGCAGGCAGCAGCACAGGGCAGCTGTAGCGATGCCCTCTGAAGACGTCCCGGAGCCTGGCGCACACAGAGAGTAACTGCAGGCCAGATGCTTTCCTTACGCCTTAACGTGCATTTTCGCACTTAATCCCAAATCCAAAGCAGAGGCTGTTACTAATCCTCTTTCAGAGATGAGGAGACTGTGACTTAGAGGTTAAGGGATTTATTCAAAGAGCACGGTTCCAGAGGCGGGAGGCAAACCCACGTCTGACCACACAAAACTTCCAGATGTCAGGTGCCTGGGAGGCTCAGTCAGTTTAGCATCTGACTCTTGGTTTCGGCTCAGATCATTATCTCACAGTTGTGAGATGGAGCCCCACGTCGGTCTCTGTGCTGACAGCGCAGAGATTCTTGGGATTTTTCTCTCTCCCCCTCCCCCTCCCGGCTCACGTGCACTGTCTCTCTCAAAATAAATAAACTTTAGGGGCGCCTGGGTGGCACAGTCGGTTAAGCATCCGACTTCAGCCAGGTCACGATCTCGCGGTCCGTGAGTTCGAGCCCCGCGTCAGGCTCTGGGCTGATGGCTCGGAGCCTGGAGCCTGTTTCCGATTCTGTGTCTCCCTCTTTCTCTGCCCCTCCCCCGTTCATGCCCTGTCTCTCTCTGTCCCAAAAATAAATAAAAAACGTTGAAAAAAAAAATTTTTTTTAAAAAAATAAACTTTAGGGGCGCCTGGGTGGCTCGGTCAGTTAAGCGTCCAACTTCGGCTCAGGTCATGATCTCGCAGTCCGTGAGTTCGAGCCCTGTGTCGGGCTCTGTGCTGACCCTCAGAGCCTGGAGCCCGCTTCAGACTCTGTGTCTCCCTCTCTCTCTGCCCCTCCCCTGTTCATGCTCTGTCTCTCTCTGTCTCAAAACTAAATAAACGTTTAAAAAAAATAAATTTTAGGGGCGCCTGGGTGGCGCAGTCGGTTAAGCGTCCGACTTCAGCCAGGTCACGATCTCGCAGTCCGTGAGTTCGAGCCCCGCGTCAGGCTCTGGGCTGATGGCTCGGAGCCTGGAGCCTGTTTCCGATTCTGTGTCTCCCTCTCTCTCTGCCCCTCCCCCGTTCATGCTCTGTCTCTCTCTGTCCCAAAAATAAATAAAAAAAAAAAAAAAACGTTGAAAAAAAAAATTTAAAAAAAATAAAAAAATAAAAAAAAAAAAAAAATAAATTTTAAAAAAATAAATAAACTTTAAAAATAAAAAGCTTCCAGATGCCAACCAGGCCCCACCCACTCCTCCCCCACCCCCAGGCTCTCTGACACACTACACACACACACACACACACACACACACACACACACACACACACGTCTCATGCCTCTGCACCCAAACTCACCACTGGCTCATCCAAAGACACCTCTGGGGCCAACATACAGACACACCTGTTCCTAATCAGATACCCACGGTCCTACTTGTCACCATCAAAAGGGCATGATGTTTCTCATCATTAAACTTAACAACCTGCCCTCTGTGGATGGTGATCGTATTGTGTTATGGTGACTATAACTGTGTCCTGCTTACATCATGCCAGCAGCTCACCAGGGTGGGGGAGAGCTCACCCATGCTCTCTGCCCTGGGTCAGCCCTTGTCACCTCTGCCTGCACCAGCTGTGGGAAGTGTCCCACAGGCCTCATGTTAAAGCAGTCTGCCCCGTCCACTGGCTTAACGACCACCACCAACCACCACCGATGGGCTCCCGGCATTTAATCCTATGCCCCCCCACATCTTCAAATCCTCCAAAAGCTCCCCATTGCTTTCAGGATAACACCCGAGTGCTTGACACTCGAAGAATCTGTGGTGAGTTAGCAGGTAGGGAGATGGCACCACCAAGGTCCACGCAGGGTGTGAGGAGGCCCAGGATGGAGTCCGTGGGGTGGGGGGAGCAGGTGAGAGTGCCCGGGCACTTGAAGACTCCCTCACCATCGTGGCTGTACTAGTAACTACAGATGAACCACACGACCTTTCTTCTTCTAGCCCTCAGTGTCTTCATCAGCAAAACAGGCTCTAACAACACAGTGCCAATCTCTCACATCCTCCCAGAAGCTGATGAGAAACACGCAGCCCTTAATAGGACTCACTGCTACTAGATCCAGCTTTGGGGTTGCTTCTGTGGATGGAGGCATTCTAAGGAGCTTGGTGCCAGAGGCCCGTGTTAAACTAGGCTTTCAAGGATGAGTAAAAGGTGGGAAGATGGATGGAGAGGAGAAGAAATCTGTTCTAGTTAGGGCAAGTAATCTAGGGAGACCGTGGCAGGAAGGAGAAGGGGAAAAAAGGAAGTAAGGCCCTTCTGAGCACCTACTATATTCCTGGTTCATTACATTCTTATTTCACACTCCCCAGATTCATCTACAATCGAAGGCAGTCAATTTCTGGTCACCAATGCTGCCTTTACAATGAATGAATAAACCAGCCACCAACTGGGAAAAAATATCCATATGCAGAATATATAAAAGAACTCCTACACATCAACCATAAAAAGACAACCAACCCAATGTTTTCAGTGGGCAAATGACTGGAACAGACACATCACAAAACAAAATACAGGAATGGCCAAGAGGCACATGAATAATGAGGATTATTATCCATCACGGAAATGGAGATTAGAACCAGATGAGATGCCACCACACGTCCACTAAAGTGGCTAAAATAAAAAACCAGCATCACCAAATGTTGGCGAGAATGCGGAGCAACGAGAACTCCCTGGCATTGTGAGCAGGAGTTAAAATGGTCCAGCCCCTTTAGAACGTGCCTGGCGATTAAAAAGTTAAACATACACGTACCTGTAACCCAGCAATGCTACCCCAGTATCTACTCAAGAGAAATGAAGACAGACGTCCATACAAAGCTTTGTGTGTGAATGTTCTCAGCAGCTTTGGTCATCATAGCTCCAAACTGGAAATAACCCCCAAATGTTCATCAGTAAGGGAAAGGACTAAACATCTTGTGGTGTGTCAATACAAATGCAATGCTACTTGGCAATAGAAGCAAGTGACTTTTGACATGTGCGACAATATGGATAAATCTCAAAAACCTTGAGCTGACTGAAAGAAGCAGTTATATAAAAGTATAGACAGTAAATATGAGTGTGTGGTGTATAATTCCATTCCTACAAAATCCAAGAACAAAGTTGGCCTTGACAAAGTTTACCACCCAGAACAGTGGGTGCCTCCACACGGGGGTGGGCAGGGATTGACAGAGAAGAGGCATGAAGAGTGACGGAAGTATTGTATCTCTCTCTTAGAGAACTAGTTACATGGGTGAATACATTGGTCAACAATCATTGAGCTGAATGCCTGAGATCTATGCATTGTGTTGTATTGTAAGTATCCCTCCATTAAAAAAAAAAAAAAGACTGTGTAGTCAGACCATCTAGGTTCAGATCCTAATTCCAACCCTTACAAGCTTTGTGACCCAGGCTAATCTCTGAGACTCCATTTCTCGTCTATAAAATGGGGATGGTAATAGCTCTTACCTGGGCGCATCTCAGCTATTGAGATAATGAATGTGTGTGAAGGGTCTGCCTCAGCGCCCTGGGACTTGGAAAAGCATGCAATACATGGGAAGTGAGTGAAAGCGGCTTGCACAAGGTCCTGCAGTGGTGCAAACAGACGCACAGGTGAGGATGACCCTGATGGGGTTGTCGGGGGGGGGGGGGGGGGACAGTCGCAGGGACGAGGACAAGGAATAAGCCAGGTAGGTTGCCCCCAGCCCATGCATTGCCTCAGGAGGGTGAGGTGAGGCCAGAAACTTTGGGGGAAAACACACAGTGCCGGGAGCCCTATGGGCACCATGGCCCCAGACATAAATAGAGGTTGGCATTATTGTCTGTGAGTGGGTCGTGATTTCTGGGTTGTTGGAAGCTGCAAGGAGAAGACAGATAGGTGCTTTCCAATGATTTGTTGTGGGAGCTCTTGGCAGGAAGAGCAGGCAGCCCAGCCCTGAAAATGGACTAGGCCACGGGACACACAGACTCGGAAAGCAGATTGGAATGCAGTGTAGGGAAACTGAGGCAGATGCACTGCCTATACATCAGGGTGAGGGCAGGGAAGTTTTCTTGCCTCGGCTTCCCTGAGCCCATGGGGTGTGATTGAGCCCAGACCCACCTGCCGAACATGCAGGGGCACCCTGTGTGACCCTAAGAGCACCCACCTCCTGCTGATATTAATGGAGCTCACCCCTCTGCACAGCTATGAGTGCTAAGGTCAGATGCCCGTGGGCCTGGCTTGTCCTCATCAAGCCTGTCGAAGGGTCCCTCTCCACAAAGGACACTAATTAATGTGTGATCCCCGGCAGGGGTCCGCCGCATCCTGCATCTGCCAACCTAATTATAAGATAGCTCTTCCAGGCTGGCTCACGGCCCCGGGTGATTCCAGCACAGGCACCAACAGCTGGAGGGAACAACAATGACTACGAAAAGAAAGGATTAAAAATCAGGGCTGCTAATGATGATAACGATCATCATACTAACTTGTTTATCAAGCGCCTGTTAGGTGCCCTGTACTTTACAGATATTATCCCCAATATTCCCAGTGACCCTAAAGGTATCATCAGCGTTGTTTTCCAAACCCAGAAACTAAGATTCAGAAAGGCTACGGAATTTGTCCGAGTTCACAAAGCCAGTTAGCACCAGACCTAAGATTTGAACGCAAGGATGTCTTACTCCAGAGCTCTTGTTCTTACAGGGCAGCAGACCTCCCGAGGAGTCCCTTCCCCTATTGCTGGGGGCGGGGGGGGGGGGGGGGGGCTTCAGTCTCCCCACAAGTACACGGGGTTGAGCCTGGTCCCTCAGCCCCAGCTGCAGAAACACAGCCTGGTTTACCTTCCATATCAATGGCCAGATGGGCCCCAGTGGCAACTCAGTAAGAGTCCACTTCCTAGAGACAAGATTTGGGATCAGCACCACGGAGAACATTTTATTTCACTGGCTGAGGCCATGAGGCCTCTGTCCTGCAGCCAAATGCCAGGTCTTGAAAGTTACGTGTGTTCTACACCATGATCTGTGCAGCTGTGAGTAACTAAGCACCTAGTGTGCACCGGTCAGCCTCCGGGTGCCAGGCACCACGCAGACTCATGGAAGCGAACAGTATGGAAAAACAAACGTGGGAATGCACAAAGGTAAAAGAGGGTAGACTGAAAAGTTGCTCAGGATTCAGGACAAACTATAGTGGGAGCATGAAAGGAGAAGGGGTTTCTTCCAGCTCGGGAAGCTGACGGCTGAAGCAGGTGCACTGTGCACCTAGGACAGGGAGGAAGCACGTAATCAGGGCAGGGCAAAGAGCAGGAGCAAAGGTCCAAAGAAGATGGGTCTATTCCACACAAGTGCAGGAATGATTCACTCACATGGTCAACAAATAACTGACCCAGGAAACTGAGGGCACGTGAAGGGAGAGTGAATGCCAGGCCACATGCAATCTGGCCCCGGGGCCATGCAGAGTACAGAAGGGTACTGAGCAGGCGACTAGGACCGTGTAGATGTTGCATACAAGGACAAGACAGGTGGTTAGAGAAGCTGCTGGAGGGCGCAGAGGACTGGTCTAGTTAGGGTGAAGCTGAGCTTGTCATCCTGCACCCCATCAGCCTGTGAGCACCCCCTTCTCCTTGACTACTCCCAGGCAGCGGCCCGGCCCTCGAGGCAATGGGATGGCCTATAAGCCACAGTCCCGTGGCCTACACCAGGTTTGAAGTCTTCACTTCTTAATTCCTGTAAATTATCGATTTTTTTTCTCTCCACTCATTTACTTGATGTCTCTGACACCTGTTCAATGGAGAGAAAAAGAATCTGCAAACAGAATGGCACAGCAGCATATCATATTTGAGCATTACAAGAATAAAACTGACGCACAAAGAAAAGCTGTTTTGAAGCCAGCACGAGCACACACACTCCCTGTTTGCAGAGCCGCATTCCTCCCCTGGGAAAATAGGGGTGTCCAAGAGGGGCCAACAGGAGGCTCAGAGAGTAAGAAGGGGTATAGAAAGTGCTCTAGGGGAACAAGGTGGGCTCCGTGGCCAGAGACTGGGGTGGGGGGGGGCTGGTAGTTAGGAGACACAGTGAGGGAGTCTGGGATGCTCCACATTTACTGGGCACAGCCTGGCTCCTGCCTTCTCAACCCCCTGACTCTCAGATTTCAGTGACCCTCACAATCGCCTGGGCAGCTTATTGACAACGCATATTCCCAGGTTCCCAGACCTCCTCTATCCAAATCTGAGGTGGGGCCTGAGAACTGTATTTTTAACAAATTCCCCAGTTCATCCTGAATGCCCATATCGATTTGGGAAGCACACTCCAGCCCTGCCTCCCAATCAGGTTTTGCTTTCTCCTTCCTCCCTGGGCCACTTCCGGGGCCCCTGGGGGTCCCTAACTATAGCCCCCAATGCCTTATGCTGAAAGCCCTGCTCTAGGGATGAGATCCTGCCCCACAAGGTTATGGAAAATTCCATCTCTGTTTCTTAGGGTGGAGATGGGAGTAGCCTTGTGTAGGCTGGGTGGCAAGAGCCTCCTGGCCCTCAGAGCATTCTTACTACCTTGAGTTCACGGCCTGTTGTTCAACACGGGGAAGTGGGGGTAAGCTGCCTCAGGTATCCCACAAAACCCATTTCTCTTAGGTCCAGCTACCTCTCCCTTCCCCCAAAATTCTATGAGCGGTGCACTAAAAACTCGATGCCCTGCCCAGTCCAAGAAATCTCCTCCCATGGGCTACACCAGTCTACTCCACTTCTACCTGCCAGAATATTCTTCCCTCCATCTTCTCCTCCTCTTTCCTAGACACAGGGGTGGGCAAAGAAGACACCAAAACTGGCCAATTTTTCCTTACTGACTTACCTTTTACATGGGCACGTTTCTATTTCTTTCTTCTTATTAAGGATTTCTTTTATTATTAATGAAGCTCTTCTTAATCCACCAGTTTCAAGTGAGTGACTTAAAATTCAATACCATTGGAAAAATGAACCTGGACCACTTTCTTACACCATACACAAAAATTAAAAAATGGATGAAAGACCTAAATGTAAGACAGGAAGCCATCAAAATCCTCGAGGAGAAAGCAAGCAAAAACCTCTTTGACCTTGGCCGCAGCAACTTGTTACTCAACACGTCTCTGGAGGCAACGGAAACAAAAGCAAAAATGAACTATTGGGACCTCATCAAAATAAAAAGCTTCTGCAAAGCAAAGGAAACAATCAGCAAAACTAAAAGGCAACCGATGGAATGGAAGAAGATACTTGAAAACAACATATCAGATAAAAGGTTAGTATCCAAAATCTGTAAAGAACTTATCCAACTCAACACCCAAAAAACAAATAATCCAGTGAAGAAATGGGCAAAAGACATGAATAGACACTTTTCCAAAGAAGATATCCAGATGTCCAATCGACACATGAGAAGATGTTCAACATCACTCATCCCAGGGAAATACAAATCAAAACCAGACTGAGATACCACCTCACACCTGTCAGAATGGCACACATTAACAACTCAGGCAACAATAGATGTTGGTGAGGATGCGGAGAAAGAGGATCTCTTTTGCACTGCTGGTGGGATTGCAAACTGGTGCGGTCACTCTGGAAAACAGTATAGAGGCTCTTCAAAAAATTAAAAATAGAACTACCCAGCAACTGCACTACTAGGTATTTATCCAAAGGACACAGGTATGCTGTTTCGAATGGGCACATGCACCCCAAGATTTATAGCAGCACTACCCACAATAGCCAAAGTATGGAAAGAGCCTAAATGTCCACCGATGGATGAATGGTTAAAGAAGATGTGGAGTATATATACAATGGAGTATTACTTGGCAATGAAGAAGAATGAAATCTTGCCATTGCAACTACATGGATGGAACTAGAGGGTATTATGCTAAGCGAAATTAGTCACTCAGAGAAAGACAAATATGACTTCACTCATATGAGTCCTCATATGAGGACTTTAAGAGACAAAACAGATGAACACAAGGGAAGGGAAGCAAAAATAATATAAAAACAGGGAGGGGGATAAAACATAAGAGACTCTTAAATACGGAGAACAAACAGGGCTTCTGGAGGGGTTGTGGGAGGGGGGATGGGCTAAATGGGTAAGGGGCATTAAGGAATCTACTCCTGAAATCACTGTTGCACTATATGCTAACTTGGATGTAAATTAAAAAAATAAATTTAAAATAAATTTAAAAAATGCAATGCCACTGAACACTCTTAACACAATAAGCAATGATGAAACAAGGACTCTCATTTGTGGAAGGTCTGCCATGTGCCAAACTCTGTAATAGAAGCTCCCATAGGAAGGAAGGACTAGTGCTTGTTCTTAGCTGCACAGTGGAATCACCTGGAAGTTTTTTTTTAAATGCTTCTGTCCAGATCCCATTCCCAGAAATCCTGATGAAATTGGTCCAGGTGGGACTCAGGGTGGACCCCGGCATTTGGTCCTTGTTTTAATCGCCCTGGTGATTCTAAATACACAAGAAGGATTGAGGACCACTGGCTTGATTCTGGCCAGGGCCCTTGTTGGTGGTGTCTCCATTATGCAGATGGAGAAACTGAGGTCTTAGGAAGAGCTGGAGGTGGCAGGAAGGGATACGGAGCCAGGGGGTAACAGACTGGGTAACTGGTCCGGTGGTGGGGGTTGGGGCCAGGCAGGGGGGAGCTCTGCCCCCACTCTGGCACTGTCTAAGCAGATCCTGTCTGAGGGTGAGGATGCCCTTGGACCACTCACAGCAAGTCAGTAGTAGGTGGCTGCAGGTAGGGGAAATGGGCTCCAGCCAGCAAGAAAGCAGGAAGCCTAGACAGGTGCTACTGACTGCTTATGCATCAATCTCCCCATGGGAATGACTGGAAGTCCCCCCAGACAAGGACCAAGTGGGTTCCTCTCCTTCCCCCAGGGCCAGGCTACCACAAGAGATCACAGCTGGCTGGGTGGGGCTGACTGAGGCGGAAAAGAAGAAGAAATTTCAGATAGGAGTGAATTTTGCAATAACCAAAAAAGAAAGCAGCCCTGTGAATAAAATAACATTTGGGGACTGGGGCGACGGGGGGAGGTGGTAGTTTTCCCGGCCCCAAAACCATCCTGCTTCAGTCCCCACAACCAGCAGCATGGCAATAGCAGGGATATAGAATTAGCAGCTGTTATTACATTAGCTTGTGGGATGCATGCTGATGAGATGCCTCATCCGGGAGGGGGCTTCAGGCCAGGAAGGCGGTCGGAAGATGGGGGGTGGGTTGGAGGATCCTCCTGGCTCGGCCTCCAGGCCTCTCACAGTGGCCAAATCACACCCGGGACATCCCGCCCACCCCCTCCCGCTGGCCTCCGCCTCTGGGGACTGATCTTTCTCCGCGAGGATGAAGCGTGCCCTCCTGCCCCTCAGCCTGGCAGATCGACATCCGCTTCCCCCCAGAGCATCACTGTGGGGCCGACAAGGACACTTAATATTCCCCATCAAGCTCTCGCAAGACGTTCCGCGTGTTAATAAATTCAGGACACTTTGGGATTCTGAGCAGCTGGTTATTTCAAAGCAGCACTAAACACGGTCTAATGGCAAACCCTGCCCAGAGCTGAGACCAGACGGGTCTGGGCATCGGAGCAACTTCTCCTGGTCTACTGGGCTGGGGCAGGCTCTTTCTCAAAGCTACCACTCCACCAGTTAGTAGAGTTGAGCCCCAGAGGTTGAGAGAGGATCCTGGGTCTCCCTTGGGTGTGTCTAAGCCATGATTCTCAAAGTATCTTCCATGAGCCACCCATGTCACCCACGGTGCCTGTCATCAGGCAGATTCTGGGGTCGAGCCCTGCTGAAATACTTGGGAGGGCCTGGGAATCTGTATTTTTAGCAAGTTCCCCAGATGATTTTGATTCACACAGAGATTTGGGAAGCCCTAAACTGAGGATGTGGTAACAGGCCACAGGGTTGGTCACCAGTGAGGACAAGCAGATGCTGAGAGGAGACTTGTCCGAGGCCCAGGGCCCAAGCTGCTGCAACGTGCCAGCCCCTTTACATACATAGTCTTGCTTATGCACATACAACATGGAGGAGGGGGCTCCATCACCATTTTACAGACTAGGAAACTGACTGTCACAAAGGTTCAGGTCTCAGCTCAAAGGTGTCACTTCCTTCCAGAGGCCGTGACCTCCCAGGTTAGCATAGCCCCCAGTCATTCCCTCTCACCAGATTTGACCACAACACTTTAAACTGTTCAAAATTATTTTGTTTGGCAGTGTGTCTGTGCCTACAGTGACCTTGACAATAGTGTTTGTCATTACGACCCCAGTACCCAGCACCAAGCCTGGCAACCAGTTGACATGCACTGGATGATGGAGGCAAAGAGGTCAGGGGTCACGCCCAGGTTTGATGACTCCAGAGGCATCCTGAGATGGTGGCCCAGAGCAAGGTCATGGGTAGAATGGCGTGGGGGGAGGGGCAGCAGGGCAGGCACCCAGACCCTACTCTGAGCCAGGCACAAGTCAGCAGGCATCTCCTCTACCTTCATGGTGCTGCCAGTCAAGAAGCAGGTTTAAAAGCACAAAGAAGGGTAGGGTCAGCTCCTGGTATGCAGATGAGGAGCCTGATACTAGAAGGTGAAGTGAGGGACCCAGGGCTTCCCAGCACAATCTCATCAGGCATGCCCCCCTACCCCCCACACACTGTCCTCCTCTCTCTTCTGCCTGGGGGCAGAGTGCTCCTCCAGGGGGGTTTTGGGGGCCCAATCCCAAGTTGGACAGAGGTCAGCCAACACCTAGCCTTGCAGGGTCCTGAAGGGTCTGCTGAGCTGGGGCGGGGTGGAGAGGAATGTGGGCAAACAGCCCGGTCACGTCCATTGGCCAAAGACAATTGCAGCAGAGCCTCTTTGTCGGAGAGACCGGTATTTATGCTGCATGTTAAGCAGCTGCGGCAGCTGGTCCACAGCGAGGCCTTCAAACCCGCCCCGCCGGCGCCTGCTCGGGCCAGAAAATGGACTTTGAACACGCAGCAAATGAACATGTCAAGCCCAATCATTCCACAGCCGGAGACCAGGACTGTTGGGGGTGGGGGACAGCTGAGGGACGCTGACCTCACGGCCCAGCTGTTCCCGCTAGTGCTGGCTCCCCCTTGGGCTTGGTAATCTGCTGACCCCACAGGCCCTTCAGCCCCATCCCCACACCTCTCAGCCTGGGCTGAGGGGCATCTGTCAGGGGAGATCTGGGTGGTGACACAGGCAGGGAAGAGGACAGGCTGGTGTGGGGGAGAGGGGGGGAGGCTCTGGGGGCGGGCAGGGTGGAACAAGGCCTACCCAAGGCTTAACTGGGCAAGCCTATAGCCCAAAGGCAGGGAGGTATTAGCCCTCTCCACCCCACTCCAGGTCAGTAGGGGCCTGTGCTCTCTAGGCCGTGCAGAAAGGCTTCAAGGGAAAAGCCTTGCTTCAAAGTAAACCATCAGAGCTCTTAATGACTGTTTATAAATGACCCAAACCCTCCTGAGAGGCTCCCCTTAGACAACCCCACTCTGCAGACTCAGCATCAGTTACTGAAGGTGTCAGGGAGCCACCCCCATCCCAGTCCCACCTCTGCCCTAAGGACTCCAACATCCCCTGCAGCCTCCCCCCAGCCCCAGTCCCACCTCCTCCTGCAGCCCTGACCTCACAGCCCGGCATGGGGTTGCCTCTCTGTTTAGATTAGAACTTCCTGAAAGGAGGATGGAATGTCCCTCCTACCCCCACAACGCATCCCTAGGCCTAACCCCAGCCAAGTCTCTCCTGAATGAAGGCAGGAAAAGGCACCAATTGCGTGGCAGGGATCAGGCTGGGTGCTTTACCTCTGCTGAGCTCTTTAGATGCTACACTGACCTGGACAGGAGCTCCCCAGCATGACCACTTTATCAGCAAAACTGAGGTCATGGGGGCCTAGGAGACTCACTGAAGTCACACACCACATACACATGGCATACACAGGATACCCCAGGATACCCCAGAAGCAAGCAGCACCCCCAGGACACCCCAGGGCACCCCAGGAGTAGGCAATACCCCCCAGGACACCCAGGGGCACCCCAGGAGTATGCAACACCCCCAGGACACCCAGGGGCACCCCAGGAGCATGCAGCACCCCAGGACACCCAGGGGCACCCCAGAAGCATGCAGCACCCCCAGGAAACCCTGGGGGCACCCCAGGACCAAGCAGAATCCCCAGGACACCCAAGGGCACCCCAGGAGCATGCAGCAACCCCCGGACAACAGGACTAGAAGCCAGGTGTCGTTTCACCCACCACAAGGTTCTTCCCACCAGGGAGTCTGGCCTCATCTCACCACCAAGGGCTCATTCAGGCATTTTGTCTTTAAGATTTCAGCAGAGGACAGCTTCCATTCCTTTCATATAGAGGCGTAGTCCCTTTTTAAACCAACCATCAGAAACCAGCCCCATTTGTGCAGGCTTTTATTCCTCATCTGCTCAGATTCCACAGTGACAAACCCATCCACCCCACCCACCTGCCTTGTCACCCCTCACCCAAGCCTTGACCTACAGCCACAGACCTTAGCCAGATGCTGTCCCACAGGCAAAGGCAGCAACTGGCTGGGAGGATGTTGCCCACATCTGGATCTCCTGCCAGATGGCCACCAGATGGTCCTTCTGAGACCTCATTCAGGGACAACAGCCCTCGGTCTGCCCGGAGATGTGGCCTGTCCCTCGGCTCCATTCTGAAGGAGAGAGGAGAACCCCATGGACCGGGATCAGGCATGAAGCAGGCCTGGGACACTCCAGCACAGATGGACAAGGAAGGGTATGTCTCTAGGTCCCATCGATTTCTGGGGGCTATATGGGGTGCAGGCGGTGTTGGAGACCTCTAGAACCCCTAGAGTGGAGCCAGCTCTCTCTTTTACAGACTGGGAAACTAAGGAGAGAAAGGGAGGAAGAGGGCCCATCCAAAGTCACACAGTAATTTAGTGGCCCTGGCAGAACTACAAACAGCACACTGAGGCACAGCTCACAAGCACCCACACACTATCCCACCGACTGGCTCTGAATAGGGGGCCTGGGCTCTACCGCCCACCCCAGCCCACAAGGCCCGGGCTGCAGCCAGCTCTGGCTCTCCCAGAGTTACTAAGGGGTTTTAAGATAAGTACTTTCAGGGCACCTGGGTGGTTCAGTTGGCTAAGCATCTGACCTCAGCTCAAGTCATGATCTCACAGTCCATGAGTTCAAGCCCCACATCGGGCTCTGTGCTGACAGCTTAGAGCCTTCTTTGGATTCTGGATCTCCCTCTCTCTCTGCCCCTCTGGCACTCATGTTCTCTCTCTGTCTTTCAAAAATAATAAGTATTAAAAAATGTTAAAGATGAGTACTTTCATCTTTTTAAATTGAGATAGAACTGACATATAACATTAGATTTGTTTCAGGAGTTCAATGTAATGATTCAACATTTGTATGTATGGCAAAATGATCACCACAATAAGTCTAGGTGACATCCATGACCACACAGTAACAAATTTTTTCTTGCGATAAGAACTTTTAAAAATCTACTCTCTTAGCAAGTTTCAAATATACAATACAGCATTATTAACCATGCTGTATTATGTATTTGAAACTATTATTATGTTATTAACTATAGTCACCACACTGTACATGACATCCCCAGGACTTATTCACCTTATAATTGGGAGTTTGTACCTTCTCACCCCCTTCACCCATTTCACCCACCCCCACCTCTGTTTTCTGCATCTATGAGTTTGAGGTTTGTTCATTTTTTAGATTCCACGTATAAGTGAGGTCATATAGCACTTGTCTTTCTCGGTCTTATTTCACTTAGCAAATGCCTTCAAGGGCCATCTGTGTTGTTGCCAATGGCAAGGTTTCCTTCTTTTTCTTTCATCTTTAATGAAGAAAGAAATTGAGGTGCTAGGCCAGGCTACAGAACTCAGCGAGGGTTCCGAAAAAAGGACAGGCAGCGCTCTGCCTCACAGCCAGGCGCCAGTCACTCCCGGGGCCTCAGTGATGCTCACACCAATCCTAAGGGAGGCAGGCAGCACGTCTTTGACAATCTCATAGAGGAAAAAAAGTGGCATTACCTGAGTAGGGGTGTCAGATTCAGTATATAAAAATATAGGATGCCCCATTACATTTGAACTTCAGATAAACAATGAGTAATTTTTATAAATGTATTAGCTTCCTAGGACTGTTGTGACAAAAAGCACAAACCGGGTGGCTTTATTTATTCTCTTATAGTTCTTGAGGCTGAAAGTCTGAAATCAAGGTGTCACGCTCCCTCAGAAGGCTCTAGGGGAGAATCTATTCCATGCCTTTCTTGTAGCTTCTGGTGCTACCATCGATCCCTGGCTTATAGACACATCACTCCAACCTCTGCCTCTGTCATCACATGACATTCTGCCCGTGTGTGTTTTCCTGTGGCCATCTTCCCTTTCTGTGGCTCTTTGCCTCTTAGTATAAGAACAGTCATATTGGATTTAGGGCCCACCCTACTCCAGCATGATCTCACCTTGACTTCATCACTCCTGCAAAGATCCTATTTCCAAATAAGGTCACCTTCATAGTTATCAAAGGGTAGGACAGGAACCTATCTTTTTAGGATACACAATTCAACCCACAACAGTAAGTTTGCCTCAAATACCGCACGGGACATACTTATTTCTGTTGCAGTCCATTCCGGGCTGCCGTGACAAAATACCATAGACTGGTGGGCTTACACAACAAATGTTTATTTCTCACAGCTGTGGAGGCTGGGAAGTCCAAGGCCAAGGTGCCAGCAGATCTCTCTGGTGAGAGCCTGTTTCCTGGTTCACAGATGGCTCTCACTGGGTCCTCATGTGGCAGAAGTGGCAAGGTCGCTCCCTGTTATAAGGGCGCTAGACCCATTCAGGAGGGCTCCACCCTCATGACCTAATCACCTCCCAAAGGACCCACCTCCAAATACTATCATCTTGGGAGTTCAGATTTCAAAGAACTGGGGTGGGGGGAAGACACAAATATTCAGTCTATTGTAGCAACTAAAAACCTATTTGTAATTTATCTGAAATTCAAATGTAACACAGCATCCTATATTTAATCTGGCAACCTTATACCTGAGTCCTATGATCTTGCCCAAATTCCCACAACCTGGTCCTGGTTCTGCCCTCTAGAAAGTAAACTACTATAAAATAGGGAGGAATGGGGATGAACAAAAGGTTAGTGTCCAACTTTTTCATGAACAAAAGGTTAGTGTCCAAAATCACTTAAAAATGCTTCCACCAGAGGTGGAAGCAGGGGTGGGGGGCAGATATTCACGCCTGCTCCACATCCCAGATCTGTGCTGGGTGCTCAAGACAAAGATGGGGGAGCAGGGCAGGGTGGGCACTGGGTCTCAAATGGCCAGAGGCCATGCAGAATCAGAAGGGTGCTCCAGGCACTGCACCGGCCTGGGACCTGAGCAGTGCTTGGACAGAGCATCTCCAGTCCTGACATCGGGGTCGTTAACACCTTAGACCCTCAACTCTGCCCCGATAGAACATCCCTGAGCCCTGTTCCTCAGTCTGTGCCTTTCTCACTGTGATGCATGTCCTGGAAAACGCACCCAGAAGTCCTCAGTTCCATGTGGTCCTCAAATCCAGCTGAGCAGGATCATTGAGCCACACTCATTAGGCTGGAACCTGCCTAGGTCTCCCCTTTGGGTCTCTGTGAGGAGTGAGGACTGGCAGACAGCAGGGGGGACAGACCTGGATCCCTACCTTGGACGATGGACACTTCTAAGTGATGCAAGACTCAGCACATGATTCAAGTTGATTAAAACCTGCCTGAGCCACCCCACTCTAGGTGAGGGTAAGGCTGACCTTGCCGGCAGGAGTCTTGGGGGCTGGCTGCAGTTTCTCATCTACTCAGGAGGTGAAACTGAAGCCAGTGGGAAGAGTAGAGCCCTGGGCCCAGAACGAAGAGCTGAAAGCTATAAAGGAAAGCAGTAAGCTCGCTGACCTCCCGCACCAACAACCTTTATTAGGGACCCAATAAGCAGGTTGGCGCCATGATAACTCTGAGCATTCCCTCTCCCTCTAAACTGGAAGAGCTGGGAGAGTCAGGAGTGCCCAGAATATTGCTTTGCTACATTAAAGGGCAATTATCAGAGTGACCAGGTAACATGGGGCCGGTCTTGAGCCATGTCCAGAATAGACCCAGGTGACAGGTGGGCACGGCCTGGATGGTGTGAGTGGGGCTCCAGTGCCCCCCACCTCTCAGAATGGAATGTGCAGAGCAGCGGGGGCCTTTGCAGCCAGGCTCCTTGGCAGAGGGACGCTGCTTGTGTTTCCAAGCTCTGGGTAAAGACAGCGTGCTTGAGACCAGACAAGCAGGACAGACGCGGGAAGTTGGCACTTCTGCCTCTAAACATGGACCTGGCAGCCTGTAGCAGAAAGAGCTGACTGTTCATCCTGCAGCGTACCTCCCCCAGGGTCTTGCATCCAACCAGGCACACTCTGACCGCTTCCCCCGCCCGCCAAAGACCCAGCGTCATGGGCCACGGACCCACACACGCACACACACTCACGTACGCCGTCCCACCTATCTGTGCGCGCACGCACAGATCCACACTGAGGCACACACACACACTTGCCACAGATAGATGCAGGCACATGTGCGTGCACACCCTAGCCCACTACCATAGTTGGAAGCTATGGGCTCCAAACTACGGATTTACACACACACACATACACACACACACACACACACACACGGGGCTCTCACACCATGCCCAACTTCACAACCACACCCACGGCGTATATTTAAAGCATTTCCTTGGCTCACCAGTGGAAAATACATTTCTTTTCTCACTTTCCAGATTTTCAATCCTCAACCTGGTGCCAATTTCCATTTGTGAGATGACACCCAAGAAAGACCAAGAACCTAGAAAGGGAAATGAATCTGAGCCCAACAGGTGCTGGCTTCCTGACAATGCGGCTGATGCTGTTACAGCCCCTCTTTGTGGCTGAGACTAAAGGGCACCGGCCAAGGGGAATATCTGAACGGGAGTACCAAACTGCTGCTGAGGCCAGTCACCAGCGGAAATGAAAGGGGTGAGGGCTGACAGGAGGCGGTATCGGGGCAGTAAAGCCAGCAGGGTAGAGGGAGGAGAAGGAAGAGGGCAGGGTGGCAGGAGAGCCCGTGAACAAGCACAAGGCTAACTTGAGCACAGCCACACAGGTGGTGCCACTGTTGAACTACTTAAGACAGCGGGGCCGGGGGGGGGGGGGGGGGGCGCGCGGGGGGGATGCCGAACAGTTTTCCAGAAAGTAGTGTGACAGGCTGGACTCAAATCAAGAAGTAACTTCTACCCCTGTGTGGCAGTGCAGGCAGGATGAAAAGAATGACATGGCTTGCCCAAACTCAGAGCACTGAAATGAGAGCAAACAACGTCCTGATAAAGTATTAGCGTTCTAGGGCTGCCGAACAGAATCACCCCACACTGGGAGGCTTATCCAACAGAAGTGGACTGTCTCACAGCTCGGGAGGCTGGAAGCTGGAGATCAAGGTGCTGGCAGGGCTGATTCCTTCTGAGGGCTGGGAAGGAAGGACCTGTCCCAGACCTCTCTCCTTGACCTGTACACCACCATCTCCTCCCTGCCTCTTCACACCGTTTTCTTTCCATGTGTCTCTGTGTCCAAATTTCCCCTTCTTATAAGTAATCTGGGCACACCGGAGGGGGCCCACCCTAAATAGCCTCACTTTAACCTCACTTCCTCTGCGATCACATTCTTCTGACAGACAGGGTCGTGGGGGAGGAGCTGGTTAGGACACTAACTTATCTTTGGGGTAGGTGGGACACAATTCAGCCAATATCAAGTTGAGACTGAACCACCATAATAACCGAACTAACAAAGACCCTGGGGTTCAACTTAACACTGAGGGTCACGACTGAGTGGGTCGGCAATCAGAAACATGGACCCCAATTATAGGGGACCTCTAATGGCAGAAAGCCAGGACTCCGCACCATGTTTCAAAGACTGCTTTCAGTCACTTCCTTATTTTTCTTGCAGAATAACCTTTCTACGAGAATGAATGGCTTTATCTGTGTTTGCAACTGGGCTCATTAGAAGTGGATGTGCAAGGTCCACATATGGGCTCATCTTCACAAAGTTGGTGAGTAAAGCATCCTCTTACCAAAATCATAGTTTACAACTACGTAAAAGTAAATAAGTAAATAAACACGGTTTTCTATAAGCATTCTAACAAGTTTCGTTTTCTATAATAAATATTCAGTCTCAAATGTTAACAGTCCACAGCCCTTGAAACTATTAAAACAAACCTCTCAGTGTTTCAGGAACACTCTTTGTCCCCTTAGGAAACACACTTGGACAGAAAATCAACTTTATGATGACAAGATACTGGACAAATACAGATTTCACTTGAATTTCATAGTAACTGGATGTAAATATTTGTTGGACTTCTCTATTTCAAAACAGGCTAATGCTTAATCCAGGGTCTGGCATTCTCAAAAGTGCTCTACCCTCTCAGGGCACCTG
Source organism: Neofelis nebulosa (assembly GCF_028018385.1). Classification (NCBI taxonomy): domain Eukaryota; kingdom Metazoa; phylum Chordata; class Mammalia; order Carnivora; family Felidae; genus Neofelis; species Neofelis nebulosa. Next base: position 42,437,444 of record NC_080798.1, read on the forward strand.
CTACGGAAGCTTGAAGCCTCTGGCCTCAAGTTAATTTTTTTTTAAGTTTATTTGTTTATTTTGAGAGGGAGAGCATGAACGGGGCAGAGGCAGACAGAGGGGGAAAGAGACAGAGAATCCCAAGCAGGTTCCATGTTCACAGCGTGGAGCTCGATGCAGGACTCGACCCCAGGAACCGCGACACCACAACCTGAGCCGAATTCAAGAGTCGGATGCTTAACCAACTCAGCCACTCAGGCGCCCCTCAACTTAATTTTAATCAAGTCTGATTTTAAAGTGTTTGGAGTTTATAATTTTTAACTCTGTATAGCTCCTAGGAAACACTTTCAGGGCCCCTTTTTCAAAAATCATGACCTTGAAGTGGTCTTGGGGGCAACGTAAGTAAGACAATGCCTGGTTCATGAGCAAAGACTTTGGGGCTGGTCTGCTTGGGCTGGACTCCCAGCTCTGCCATGCACTAGCCACATGGCCTTGAGCAAAGTGTTAACTTCTCTGAGCCTTGCTTTCCATTTGTAAAACTGGGAAAATAATACCAAGTTCTCCCAGTCACTGTGAGAACTGAACGAGATCACATATGGGCGGTGGCTGCTGTGGTGTGCCTCTGCTCAGAAACACAAGCCTCATTCCCCAGCTGCCAGGCACACTGCCAGAACACAGCCTTCAGCTGTCAGCCCTCTTGGGGGGGTTGCCTCAGCTGCAGAAAACTGCCCGAGGTCACATCTCCTTCCAGGGGCGACCTGCGTGAATAACTGATCGATGTAGGGCTGTCAAGACTCGGCATCCTTGTCTCCACTCAGGCAACTCTGCAGCACCATCCCAGTTCCAGGGCTTCCCATGGAGCTGCCTGACCCTGCCCAACCCTGCATTCTGTCCCCTCCCTTCCCTGTCCCGGTGTTGACCCCAAGACCCTCCCTCCAACTTCATAAACATCCTGAGCTCTAATCTTTGACTCAGAGTCTGCTTCCCCAATAAGAACAGTATGTGACCATATGTGAGGCGCTCAGAAAAGTTCCTGGCACATAGTAAGCATGACCTAAGGGCCTGTCAAATAAAAAGCTAGAAGAACATAGTGACCAGAAGTTGTTCCCCATGCCTCGGAAGTCAAGTGGTATCTGGATCCAAATCTGCCTTAGAGGCAGAGGTCTGGGGATGACCTTGTAATGGGATACAGGGGACATCATCGGACTGCACACCTCTGGGCCAGGGGAGGTGGGGGCATGGAGGCTTTGACACAATAGCCTGGGAAGAAGAGAAGGTAGGTAAGATTTGAGGATGCTCTATATCTCCCTGCCTTGATGCTGTCTGCCAGAAAGGTGAGAGATGTGGAACTTTCTTCCTGAACTTTTCAAATTCTATTTTAATACAAGATCTCCGGATGCTTTCTACTATTTATACAATATTGTAGCTCAATATTGTCCCAGAGCAAGAACATCTGGGACAACCAGAAGAGCAGAATTCAGACCAGAGCAGAACAGACATCTGGGATGGCCGTTAGCCAAAGATGCCTGGGACAGTGTGAATTTTTCATTTAAAAGTTAGAAATGCCCAGCTTTGAAAGGGAGCATCTCTCTCCACTGGGATATAGGGCCAAATCCTGCCAAGGAATAAACGGATGACCGTGTAGACCCTCTTAACCACTGGTTGACTTAGACAAATGTCCATTAACCTCCACTGAAAGCAGATATCAAGGGCATGAGACAGGTGCTATGCCAAGAAAGGGCTTCACATGCAGTGGAAGCCCAGTGGAAGACAGAGATTAATTCTGTCTAGAGCAGGAAAGGTGGGCTTCCTAAAGGAGGTGATGTTTGAAGTGGATTTTGAGAGATGAACAGAAGCTCTCCAATCACACAAAGTGCAGAGGGGTTTCTAGGTAGAAGGAAACAGCACAAACAAGCAAGGAATGCTCAAGAAAGGTTTAGGTGATCTGGTTTGGCTGGAACTTGGAATGCTTGGGAAGAACTGGCTGGAGTGGAGATTAAGGAATCATACAGGAAGCTGAGGAATCACAGGATCATGGCTGGCCCGGGATCCCAGATCAGAGAACTTGGATTTTATTCTGAATACGGTGAGGCACCCACAGCAGCTCCTGAGCAGGGGACTTTCCAGCCCAGACATGGTTTCTGGAAATATAATTCTTGTGGTTAGCCTAGGGAAATGGAATGAAGGGTGCACCCGGCCACAGGGCACATCTTTCCAGTTTGCACCGCTCAAGCAGGAGGAAGCAACCTGGGTTTTGCATTTGCAAGTGAAAACCAGAAGACACACACGGGTCTGGAAAAGACAGAAGGCCCACAGTTGGAGACAACCAGGGAGCTGGAGCAGTTTCCTTCTAAACAGCTGTGGTGTACAAGCGTTTGGATTTGGCTTGATTATTTAAATGGAATGTACTTCTCACTGCCTCTCCTTGTTTTATATCAACATCTGAGGTGGCCGCAACAGTATCCAAATGATCCGGGGACTTGCTCAGCACATAGCAGACGCTCAGCCACAAGCCACAGCTGGAGAGCCCATCTTTCTATGGAATTTCCAGTCATAAAAAAGACCCAGATGTTCTAAGATGATTATCTTGGTGCTGAAAAGATGCCAGGTCTTAGCAAAGACCTGCCAAGAAGATGGGTGTCTTAGAGTCGGTTCCCTGGAAACAATTTCTCGGATGGATACTTGCGTACAAGAGGTTTAGTGGGGAGCGTTTTGGGGAGATACACCCTTTAGGAAGGCAAGGTTGAGTGCAGGGAGAGCCCCACTTGCAATGCAGCAGCAGTGGTGGCCTCAGCCAATCTTGTGAGAGCTCTGGGGCTGAGAGGGCCCCGAGGTGAGGCAAGGAGGCAGGACTTGATTTCACTGCCACAGGCTTTTATCTAAGAGGAGCATAATGTTGTGTACGAAGTTTCCACAAGCCAAGGGTAAGTCTCAGTGACTGATAGAGCTATTAAGTGATGTACTCAGCAGCTGAGGGATGGGGGTATGGGCCCTGAAGTGGGGAACTGGGCCAAGCACTCCAATACCCTGCACGGGGGGATCTAAGTCAGCCTCCCAGCCCATAAGCCTCCAAACGACAGATTGTGCAGCTAGAGCTGGATTCAGGAACAAGCCACATTCAAAAGAGGGGACCCTTTGCCCAATTCAATCCACAAACTATGGCCTCTGCAGTCCTCTGGGTCAACAAAGTGACATCCAGACTCAGGGGCTGCCCTGTTGGGCACTGATGCCAGGAACCTATGGGCAGCCACAAAGCCAGGCTGAACATCCAAGATTATTCCCAAGAGCCAGTCCTACTGTGAACAATCCACATGGGGTAGTGGGTCTAGACAAATGTCACCAAGTTTCCGATACTGATTACATGTCTATCAGGGTACCACCAGACTCAAGTGTGAAACTTTTTAAATATGCACATGCTCCCCCACCCTGTTCCTGCTTCAGAAAGTCTGAGTCTGGGATGAGCCCAGGAACCCATACATCTCAGAAGCGCATGGTTGATTCTAACGTGCAGGCCTCTTTGATACCTCTCTCCTAGACCAACCTGGACCGCCTCGTGCACAGACCTGTGTCAACCTGGGGTCACAGACTCAAAATCTGCCCCCCCAGAGGGCATGCGCAGGTATCCCTATTGTGTGAAAGGAGCTGAATGAAGCCATCATAAATGCAAAGTGGAGAGACCACATGCCCCACACAAGAGGAAATCAGGACCCAGTCCCAACTGATAGTTGCTAAATGGGAATGGAGTCTCACGAAGGCCATGCGCCTTCCAGATTAAAAAAATAATAATAAAATAAATCCAGATTTTTATGAAAATCTTCTGATTTTAAAATGCTAGCAATTAGCTCAAATATTCTTAAACATTTTGTAAGCCACATAATACCAATCTGTAGGTCTGGTTTTGTTCTTGGGGCACCAGTTCATGATTTCTGCTGTAGATCTTCCCAGATCAAGCAGGGTGAGGAGTCCTATATATAGAACAGTATAGACCAGGGGGTGACCAATATGGACAGTCATGAACCAGACAGGCTAGCTATCCTGGATTTGACAGCGAGGGTAGTTTTGGATTAAACTGTGCAGACCAATGAACGTGAAAACACAGTAGTACTGGATTGGAGAGTGTAGACTATCTTGGATTTGACAGCAGGGACAGCCCTAAGTTAGACAATATAGACCAGTGGTTCTCAAACGGGGGTTATTTTATCCTGCAGGGGATACTGTCAATGTCTGAAGACATTTTCACTGTCACAACTCAGTGGGGAGAGGCACGTGGGCATCTAGTGGGTAGAAGGCAAAGATGCTGATAAATATCCTGCAATGTATGGAACAGCCACCCTCAACCCCAGCAAAGAAGTATCCATTCAAAACGTCAACAGTTCCAGGGGCTCCTGGGTGGCTCAGTTGGTTAAGCGTCCGACTTCGGCTCAAGTCATGATCTCGTGGTTTGTGGGCTCAAGCCCCACATCGCGCTCTGTGCTGACAGCTCGGAGCCTGGAGACTGCTTCCGATTCTGTGTCTCCCTCTCTCTCTGCCCCTCCCCGACTCATGCGCGCGCGCTCTCTCTCTCTCTCTCTCTCAATAATAAATGTTAAAAATTTAAAAGAAAAAAAAAAGTCAACAGTGCCACCATTGAGAAACAGACAATCAGACCATCCTGGATAAAAGCATGGATAGTGCTGGGTAGAACAGTGTGGAACCATGCAATCCAAAATGGTAGCCATAGTCACATATGACAATTGATCATTTGCAATGTAGCTAGTGAAACTAAGGAAGTCAATGCTCATTTTATTTTAATTCAATTTATATTTTATAAAATCTCAATACTAATCAAGGATTTCCAATGAAACATGAACACCTGAATTAAGATGGGCTATAAATATGAAATACGCACCAAATTTCAAAGATACAATCCAAAAAAAAAGGTAACATTATCTCACTGATAATTTTATATTGATTATATGTTGATAATAGTTTTGATCTACTCAGTTAAATAAATATTATTAAAATTGATTTCACCTGTTTCTTTTTACCTTTTTGAATATGGCTACTAGAAAATTGTGAGTATGTGCACACATTGTATTTCTATCGGACAGAGTGGGAATACAACATCTTGAATTCTCTAGAACAGATGGCCCTGGGTTGGACAGAACAGACCACCCTGAATTTATTAACATGGATTTGCTCTGGGTAGGACGATGCAGACCATCCTGAATGGGGAGAGGGGCAGGGGAGGAGGAAGAGATGTACGGAGATGACATAAGGAGGTCACGAGAGAGTAGGTCACACAAGGTAAGGCAGACTCTGATGAGAAGTTTGTATTCCCTGTGACCTAAGTGAACAGGGAGGCCCCGAAGGGTTGAAGTGCCTGATGTAATTGGATTTGTGTTTTAGGACAATCCCTCTGGCAACAGAGTGAAAAGTGGATTAGAAAAAGACAAGTCTGGCTCTTACATAGAAGATGCCCCAGCAGATTCTATGACTGCATTTTGCTCCCCCATTGCATCCCTCATGCCACCTAGCACATGGGTGACACCAAATAAATTCCTGAATGAATCAATTGACCAATCGATACCTTTGGTATGCTATTCCCTAATTCAAGATCAAGCAGGTAGTGGATGGAGCCTTTTTCCTACCTTCTCCGAATACAAATTAATTCCCAGCTCCCACACTCCTACATGAAAAAAGAGGAGAGTAAAGAAGAATATCGTTTCTTGGAAAGAAAAACCTCTCTGTGGCTGTTTTCCTTCTTCAAATTCTAAAGCGAGAATATATTATTCAGAGAGAGAGATAAAAGGCATAAAACCCAGCCTCCAAGTCCCCTAAACAATTTGCTTCTTTTCTGTACACAGGGAAGAGAGAGGATAGTGTGGGCAGCCGGAATCTCCAGCAGCCGGGGAATGGGTAACTGGAGAGACACAGGGAGAGGGAAGGGCCCCCCAGCCAGGGTTGGGGGGGGGGGGGGAACAGATGCTACCTGAGGGTGACGCCAGGGATGGGGTAGAGCACTGTCCCAGGACCCTAACACCAAGCCCAGAGCAGATACTTTCTAGGCTGTGTGACCCTGGGCAAGTCTGCACAACCTCTCTGGGCTTGCCTTGCTCTCCAGGGGAGTTGCCTTAGCACAGGTGGCAGCACTGAGGCTGCTCTGACAGAAGTCACTAGAGCCCATAAATGCACTGATGGCAAGGCAGTGGGCACAGGGATGGCAGACAGAAGCCCTGGCTCTATCCTAGCTCAGATGTGCAGCTGTGTGGGCCCCCGACTCACTGGGCCACATTTTCCCCAGAAGGAGGGGGTGACTGGGATTGTCCCTAAGTCCCTAGCGAGGCTGAGCAGGCACCAAGATCTCTGTGAGTGCCAGACATCTGAAGCCCAGGAGAGACCAGCGAGCCGTAGCTGCCTCTCCTGGAGGGGACACGGGCTCCTCTGGAGGCCCAGAGGGACCCCACTTCCCACAGGCAGTCAGACAAGGCCTCCGCCCCATCCTCCATTAAGTGGTTGACAGCCAGGTCTGGTGGCAGGAGTTTGTCTCCATTCCACTTCCTGCAGCCCGGCACTGCCCACCCTACCCTCCACCCATGAGCTTCGCTTAACAGCAGGCAGGACACTTTTTACTATAACTCAAGGGCAAGGGGGAGCAGACCCTCCTCCACATAACAAGGTCTGTGGGAAATGCCAGCAACGGCGTGAGAGCTCTGTTGGTTTTCAGATACTATGCCATGAAGTGGGTACCCGTTGAGGGGTTCTCCCCACCACCATCCCACCTCCACCTTCAGAATCCAGCCCCCCCCCCACAACACTGCCATCCAGCAGGGGGACAACAAGAAACCCTACGTGGGGCTCAACTCAGGAGAAAATGGGATCTTAGGAAGAGGGGATGAAAGGGAAAATATGACGGACGGACAGAGGAGGCCAGAAACATCGTGCCCACACTTAGAAGAGGACGGAAGCCCCACACCCAACACCAGAGCCTGGGAGATGCTGAAGGGACCAGAGAAGTCACCCTAGCAGCATGTGTGATCTTCAGGTGGTGACCCATGAAACTGGACTGGATAAAAGTGATGTTCATTTTCTGCGACTTTTTTTTTCCCTTCCACAATAAGAGACAGGCCTAGAGAACACACACCAAAATATTTACTGACCGCTTCCTGTGTGTGCCCCACCCGGCCTCCTCTAGGAGGGTCCTCTGCCATATTCCAGAGATGGCTCCCGGGCCTGCAGTCTCCTCCACTGGCCTCTCTGCTACATTCCCCGGGGGTCTTCGAGGCTTTCACAGGCGGCTGGACCACCTTTCCCACGGTGCTTCCCCCAGCTCACAGGACTCCTTTATCTGAATGCTTATTGCTTTTTAGACATTTACCAATTGTTCCCTTTGTAAGACATGTGCACAATGAAAATCCTGTTTTAATCATCATAGCAAGGTTTTGAGGCTGACTGCACCATTAGTCCCACTTTTCAGATAAGGACACCGAGACGCAAGGTGGCAACAGCAAGCAGTTCATGGTGGCTAGAAGAGACTCGGGCTGTGTGTTCCTCCTCACTGTCACCAGAATTGCCATCCCCACCGTCTGAGCAGGAAAGAGCCCACGCAGGCTGGCGTGCTAAAGAGAAAACGTACAGACTTTGGAGTTAGACCTGGGTTCGACTCCTGCCTCTGCCGCGCACCAGCTCTGTGATCTGGGTAACTTGCCCCATCTGCCAGGGACTCAGAAGTCTTAACTGCAAACTGGGATCCTGTCATCCCAGTCCCATCAGGTCGCCAAAAGGAGAAGATGAGGCTGTGTGGACAAGCTCCTTGCCGGGACTGGTAAAGAAGGCATTTTGTCATCACCACTGGGACGGCATGCCACAGGTGAGGAAAGGGAGGCCCAGAGATGCCAAGCCATTTGCCTAAAATACGAGGAAAGATAGCAAGCATCTGAGCAGGGTGGCAGCCTTGAGTCTCCTGACTCCAGATTCAGGGCTGTTCTTCCTCATTTTCTCACTGAGCATGGTTTCAGAACAAAGCAGGCTGAGTACCCAGAGCCCAACTTCTGCAGAGACAACAAACAGGGATTTTCAAATGTCTTGGACTTGGATTTGGCTACAGAACAGCTATGTGCTCCCCTTCCCCTCAGCTCAGGCAAAGCTCAGTAGAGATGGTTCTTCTGCTCACCCCCACCCCCCCACACACTCCCCCACCCCCACGCCTCCACCCCCCTCACCCCCACCCCCCCCCCCCAGCCCGAGGCTGGCTGGGCATGGGCCACAAGCGGAACTTTGGTAAGAGATTCAGGAAGTCACCACGCAGGGAGCATTTAGGAAGTTCTGGGCATTTTGTACACATTGCTGCCCTCTAGTGTCCTTGTGAAGAAGGTTAGTAGCTTCCAGGCTTGGTGGTCATGGGCCAAAAGAGAAAATAAAAAATGAAGGGAGAGCCAAAGAAGAGCTGCTAATGCTTTATTATTTGGAAGAAACAGGATTGTACTACTTCCACTGCTTGAAATCCTCTAGTGCTGCCCTCTAGTGGTAGATCCAATGCGGTGGCCATTAGTCGCAGGTGGCGATCTGAATTCAAATTTAATTAAAATAAAACTAAAATTTCAGTTCCTCCGTTGCATTAACCACATTCCAAGTGCTCAGTGAGCACATACAGAAGTGGCTACCATACGGCGCCTGGGTGGCTCAGTCAGTGGAGCATCTGACTTTGGCTCAGGTCATGATCTCAAGGTTCATGGGTCCGAGCCCCAAGTGGGGCTCTGGGCTGATGGCTCAGAGCCTGGAGCCTGCTTCCGATTCTGTGTCTCCCTCTCTCTCTGCCCCTCCCCGACTCGTGCTCTGTCTTCCTCTCTCTCAAAAATAGATAAACATTTAAAATTTTTTTTAATAAAACAAATAAGTGCCCACTGTATTGGACAGCTCAGATATACAATGTTTCCATCATCACAGAAATTTCTGTTAGTGCTGCTCCAGCAGCTCCCCACTGATGTACCTGAGATGAAATTCCTTCTCCCACAGTGGCCTACAGGTACCTTTCTCTCCAGCTTCATCTTGGGCCACTGTCTGCCTCTTTCACTCTCTGCCTAATGATGTACGTCTCATTACCTCCATTTGGCAGATGAGAAAGTGAAGCTCAGACAGGTTCAGTGATATTCCCAAAATCAGCGCAGCTAATAAATGCTTCAAGTCCAGACTTGAAACCGTGTCCGGCCCATAAGCCTTCACCGTCTCTCAGGTTCCTTATCACCCCACAAGATAAGGAAGAGCCCTTCATTCTGCCCTTCCAAGCACAGCTCGACCCCCTTCAGGCTCCTGTCCCAACAGCCTCTACATGGCAGGAGCTGAGATTCTGCCTGTGACCGCGCCAAGGTCAAAGGCAGAATATCCAGGGTGTAGCCAACAAGAGATTTGCCCTAGTTCCTGGCTTTTATTGGCCAAGAGCCCAGAGTGGACAGAGGAGTGACAGGGGGAATTCTTTTCAGACAAGAAAACAGCTTTGAAGACATTTCCCGATGACAATACATGTAAGCACATGTTCACAGGCAGGAACACACACTGTGGTCGGCACAAACTCACACACGTACACACACACACCAGCTGGCACACTCTCACATGCGTACACAGATGAGCATATCCAAGGATGCATGAGCTTCTTAATACAGAAGGCAGGGTCCACACCTGAAGCAGTTCAGAAAGACAGCCGGGAAAGTGTGCCCCAACTTAATGCTGAGCTGTGTCTCTGAAGCAGTGGCCTTCCAGTTTTGTCTCTGATGAATCTCCATGCTCCAGAGACAAGCACCTGCAAAGGCTGTTCAGAAGCACACAAACGGCCATAAAGATTGACTGACAGCCAGAAATGCAGGGTACAGTGACAGTGACAGGGCAGGAACACCCTGGTGCTGAAAGGGGGCCCACAGGTGACAGTCTGGGTGGGGAACGGCAATGACAGCACACAGGGAAGCAAACACACCAGTCTGTCCAGTGTTCTGGCCACAAAGCAGATGCCAGAGCCCCCTCTAGGCTTCCCTGGGTTAGGCGCCAGTCCCCACGGCATGGTTATGAGCCCGATTAAAGCCTCCTAAACGACAGCAGCCAAACAGGGGCCACAGGGCAAAGAGGGGGAGTTGGTCAGGTTGGGTGTGCAACAGGAAGTTTCCAAAGCTGATGAACGGTTCCAAAAATACCCAGACCAAGGAAATGCTGTGACCTTCCATAATAGTCCCAAACAGGAAAGACCCAAAGTATCCATCCATGAAAGAATGGACGTGGTATATTCCATGTGGAATACAATGGAATGTTACTCAGTGATTAAATAAGCAAGTACTGACACACACAACAACATGAACGAAGCTCACAGGCACAACACAGAGGCAGAGAAGCTAGCCAGAGAGGGAAGCAGACTGCATGACTCCCTTTTATAAAAGTCCATAATTTTATGGACAGCAACACTAACCTGTGCTATTAAAAGCCAAAAGCGTGGTGGCCTCTGGTGGGGAAGGAGTTAGATACACACTTAGAAGGATCATGAAAGAAATTTCCGGGCTGCTGGAATTTTCTTTCTTTTTTCCCACTGAGCTGTTCATTTCAGATATGTAGCCATAAGTATACATGGTATATACTTCAACAGTTTTTCTAAGGGAGAGGGAAGGAACATGCTGGCCAGCCGGTGAGTGTGTCAGAGCCAAGGCCCTGGGTCGTCCCCACAAGTGAGGGCTGTTACACCTGTTGGACGGACCCCTTCAGGGGGTGCTCTTCCTGCCCACTTGATCCTGCCATGCCCTCATCCCCAGAGGCATGTGAACCTTAGCCCCAGCAGAACTCACAAAGGGGGTCTTGTAGGAACTATTCCAAGCGAGGATGGACCCCACCCCAGCCCAGAGGTGTTCTCACACACACACACACACACACACACACACACACACACACACAGCACCCTGCTGGGGCTGAACTGCAGGGCCCACATACGGCCCACATAGGGGAATGCAGTCTTGAGGAGGGACAGAGTGGGTTCAGTCACACGGAACTTCAGGGCATCAGGGTCAGGAAGAGAAACCGAGCCTCTGCCTCCACCTCAAGGCAGGGTCCCTACAGTGCGGCCCCACTTCCTGGAGCAGCTCTCAGCTCCAGGACCCTGTACTCTACCTGCTCTGCCTCAGCCTCCAGGGCTTCAGTTCTCCTGCTGCCTCTTGGGGCCTCAGCTTTTCCCATCTCTAAAATGGGGTCCTTACTCCCTTGAAAAATGGCTGTGAGGACACAGTATGGCCCAGCACCTGGCACACAGAACATGCCCAGTCCACATGTCTGTCCCCTTCGGTCTTTCCCCTTCCCTTGCAAACTGACCAGTGTGACAGGGTCTCCTCGGCTGAGAACAGAATCACCTGGATCCATATTACCCACGAAGTGGCCTCCCAGGCCCTCCCAAGAGGTTGGGGCTCCGTGGAACTAGGGAACTGTGTTTTTCATGAGTTCCCTGGTGACTCTCACATTGGAAACATCCGGGAAACTCTGCTGGGCAGGACAGAGTGACGAGACTCGGGACAGAATGCTGGATTGGTATGACTGTACCTATCTTACCTGGTGGTTTCAAGGACTCGAAGATGTTACTATTCTGAGGGGTGTGCTAATGAGTTTTCAGACCCCCAACCTCAAATGCAAGCACAGAGCAGGGGCTCAAGGTCAACTGTACTGTTGCTGAAGACCCAGCAATGGATCTAGGCACTGGGGGACCAGGAGAAAGGGTCCCCCATTAGCTATATGGCAAGCCAGGGTTGGGCCCCAACAGACCTCTTCGGGTCAGTGAGGTGCCAGACAGAAGATGAGGGGGCCCAGCAGCAGGATGCAAAGGTGCAAGACAGTACAGTCCCCCAGTGGGGATCCTGGACGCTAGGAGAGGAAACTGACCATGACCAGAAAAACCACCCTCACCATTTCTGACTCCCCCTAAGTGAGCTGCTGACTCTAGGGGATGCTTGCCCACATCCTCTGACTTTAAGCCCATTGCACGCTGTGAGGCAATAAGCATCAGGGCTGCATTCTGACCTCCACGGGTCCTCAGGGCTTTTTCTTCTGTGGGTACCTTCCTCCAGAAAACAAATTGTTAAAACCATAGTTTACAACTGCCTTGGTACAAAGATGAATATAATCCAGTCTGGGTTACATTTACTTTTCTTCTGATTTAAAAAGAAATTAGAGGGGCACATGGGTGGTTCAGTCAGTTGAGCATTTGACTCTTGATTTAGGCTCAGGTCGCAATCTCATCATTGATGAGACTGAGCCCTGCGTCATCAGGCTCTGTGCTGACAGCATAGAACCTGCTTGGGATTCTCTTTCCCTCCCTTTATGCCCCTCCCTCACTCATTCTCATTCTCTCTCTCTCTCTCTCTCTCTCTCTCTCTCTCTCTCTCAAAATAAATCAATAAACATTTTTTTTTAATTTTTAAAAAGAAATTAGAACATGTCTGTGGGCTCATGTATTCATTTCCTATTGCTGCTATAACCGGCTACCACAAACGTAGTGGTTTAAAACAACACAGATTTATTATTTTACAGTGCTGGAGGTCAGAAGACCAAAATGGGTCTCAGTGGGCTAAAATCAAGGTGTGGTCGGGCTGCAATCTTTGCCAGGGGGTCTAGGGGATAATACCCTCCCCTGCCTCTCCCAGCCTCTAGAGGCAGCCACACTCCTGGCTACGGCCTCTCCCCCATCTTCAAGTCCACCTACACTCCCGCCCATCTAAGGACCCTTGGGATGACACTGGGCCCCCCAGGATAATCTAAACTAATCTCTCTACTTCGAGGTCAGCTGACCAGCAACCCTAATTCCTCTGCAACGTTAGTTTCCCTTTGCCACGTAGTATAATCACAGTTTCCAGGGATTAAGACATGAGACTCTTTGGAAGGCCATTTTTCTGCCTACAGCCCCTGCTTTAGTATCTTGGGCTCTAGCCGCTGTCCCTACTAAGCCTAATGGGAAAATCGGCCCTGAGCATCAGTGTTCCCACTCTGTAGCTGAGAAAGCTGAAGCTCAGAGAGCACAAGCAATTCACTAGCAGTCGCACAGTGTAGAGCTGAGAGGCCAGCTCAGACATGCCTGCCTCTGAGTCTGGGAATGGGGTCAGGATCTGGGGGAAGTCCATGCTGGGCCACTAAAGTCGTCTGTACCAACAGCACCTGGAAGGGCCTGGCTTCGGTGGGGAAGGGGCCTGGATACGAAGGCAGACCTAACTCTTTGAAGCTCCCAGTTCTGAAGCAGGAAGGCAATGCCTGCAGGCACTGACAATGTGGGGGAGTGGGGGGCGGGGGACGGGGGTACCAGGGGCTCCATGATTCACGGTCCAGCAGATGCCTCCCTGTACCAATGTGCTGATTCTTAATAAAACAGATTCATTTATCTCTGACATTTATGACCAGAGACAGAAATCATGTTGGGGGAAATGTATTACTTTTCAAATACACGTTTGTTTTTTCCTCATCACCTAGCAGTAAGCAGGTGTGGGTAAGAGTTATTTATTTGAGGTTCCTATTAACCGGTATTATAGTTACTAACACACTACGAAAAATGCAGTTGTGCAGGTGAGAGCATCCTCTTCAGGACAGACAAGCCAGGCTGCAGAACTGGATGGAGACCCTGCCACATTCCTGCAACATGGGGACTGTGACCCAGTGAGCCCAGAGAGGCCAGCAGCAGGTGGGGAGTTGTCCAGCGGAAGTCAAGGACCCTGAGCTCCGAGAAGGAACTGAGAAATGCTGGATCATCCTGGGGCCACAGCAGGGCTGGAAGCAGGACACAAGTGTGGTGAAGAAGAAGGGGTCCAGGACATGAGGGTGGGGTGCCAAAAAGCCCATTAGTGCACACCCCAGAATAGTAACACCTGCTGTTCACAGAGTGCCTACTGTGTGTTGGGTATTTGGCAGATGGCCGCAGGGCGCCTGGGTGGCTCAATCGGTTAGGCGTCCCACTTCGGCCCAGGTCATGATCTCGCAGTTCGTGAGGTCGAGCCCCGCGTCGGGCTCTGTGCTGACAGCTCGGAGCCTGGAGCCTGCTTCGGATTCTGTGTCTCCCTCTCTCTCTGCCCCTCCCTCACTCACACTCACACTCTTTCTCTGTCAGAAATAAATAAACTTCAAAAAAAAACGGCAGACAGCCACTTGAACCTCCACAGTGTGATTGCCATAGCTGACAGGTACTGGTGTGCTAACTGTGGTGGTCCCATCCCTGTGTCTCATATGATGCCTGCCAGAAGCTTCCCCAATTTTCCAGGTGAGAAAACCAAGGTGCAGAGAAATTAATTCACCTGCCCACGCTGCCAAGCTCAGGGGCTGAGATTCATACTTAAGTGGGTGGGCACCAAAGGCAAGAGGGGCAGGCCTCTCCCTGCTCTGCCCGGCTGCTCTGAGCACCCGAGAGTCTCAAGGAGGCCCCACACCCTCCCCACTTCTCCAAACCAACCACACACATCAGGCAGCCCAGCCTAGGTCCTGTTGCTGCCGTCACCCGACTGCTGACAAGGGACTCAGGCAAGGAACAGAAGGGAGGCAGGGGAGGGAGGCAGGAATCTCCCCCCTCCCAGATGCCTGCCCCAAACCCCTCACAGATAATTTTCTCTGATGTTTATTGCCTTTCCCTTATTTATTAGCCAGGCTGTCTCAAAATTTATGCCAAATCAATGTCGTAGCAACAGCTCAGCTGCAAAGATTGATTTCTTTTATGTAGGGTGAAACTAGTTTGGTGTGGAGGCCCCAGCAAAATCCTAAGTCTGCTGAAAAGAAGCTGTTTGGCAAGAGGATTCCTGGAAGGAACCCCAAACCTGGTGCCCCCCTGGGAAAGCTGCCAGCCTTCAAGGCTAGTGTTTTCCAAGGCAACACCATCAATGCCAAGAAGGACCAAAGAGCAGGAACCAGGGCCACTGAGGAGGACACTACCACACGCACCACCTCAGAATGCCGGGAAGGGCGTGCCTCCTCCCCTCCAATTCCTAAATGAGGAAACAGAGGCACAGAAAAGTGGAGAAACTCAACCAAGCCACCTAGCGCTACGTCTAAATATATGGTCCTTTTCTGAACCTGGTGACTGAGAGAAGTTTCCCCCAAAGTAAATTCTCTGAGTTTCTGAAACCACATCATAAAATGAATTGTCATAAAGCAGGACATGCTTTCCCACAGAAATGCTGTAAGATATTCAGTTTGGGTTTCTGATCAATGACTGGCCATCCAGTGCTTCATAAATATGACAAAACCTGTATCATAAATATAAATGTACAATAACTATAAATGTCTCAATAATCAACTGAAATGTAAAACCTAAATGGTCATGTAAAATTTGTCACAAGCCCTAAAACTTGGAAATAAACACAGTGTACATGTTTGTCATAGGAGAAACCCTGAAGGATTATAAATAATGCATACAGGCAGTGCGTAAAAAACAGAGTTCTCCCATATCATACACTTGGTCTTAAAGTAATAAGTTGCTTTGGCAGAATTATAGAATTGCAGAGGAAGGGGAAACCTTGAATTGTATTTATCCTAGTCCTCATCTGATGCTGAGATCCTCACCACAACAGCACTGCCAGGGTCTTCTGGCCTCTGCGTGAACATCCCAGGTACAGGAAACCCACTACTTCCATGGGTTCCTAGTCCACTTTAGGTTAAACTTCCCTGTAGCCATCCCCCATACATCCTACAGTTACTTGAAAGGAATGAACACAGCACACTCCAATCAGAGTCTGGCCAGGGTGGAGCCAGCAGACCTCAGGGGGAGGTCCTGTCCTTGATTAAAGCTCTGTCACCTACTAGCTATGTGACCCTAGGTAAGTTACTTCACCTCTATGAGCCTCAATTTCTCCATCTGTTGAATGGGCACTGATAGTAGTATCTACATCATACTTTGTTGTAAGGGCACAATAAGATCATCCATGTTAGCTATCATTATTTTTAATATTTTTATTATTATCCCAAACATTGACCAAGAGCCCTCAATTTCTCTCATATGTCTCCCTATCTTTGGGCAATGGCTCCTGATCTGTTTTTTAAATGTCAGTGCGGGGCGCCTGGGTGGCTCAGTCGGTTAAGCGTCCGACTTCGGCTCAGGTCATGATCTCGTGGTCCGTGAGTTCGAGCCCCACGTCAGGCTCTGTGCTGACTGCTCAGAGCCTGGAGGCTGTTTCAGATTCTGCGTCTCCCTCTCTCTCTGCCCCTCCCCTGTTCATGCTCTGTCTCTCTCTGCCTCAAAAATCAATAAACATTAAAAAAAAATTTTTTAAATAAAATAAAATAAATGTCAGTGCAAGCAAGGCCTTCAACGCATACTTGTAATGTTACATAGTGTTATTCAGAAATGCTTCTTCACCCTGTCAAGACATCCTGACCCTGCCACCCAATGCACTCCCCAGTCTTTCCAAGTTGGAATCATTCATTGGGTTGATTAGCAGACAATCAATGTTTTCCTCTAAGTCACTGATGAAAAATGCTGATCTAGATGGACTTGCGATGGAGCCCTCTGACCACTGGAGATCTGCCTCTGGCATGATATCTACCGTTTCGAGGCTAGATGGTTTATCTTACAACAGCATGAACCCTTAGATCTCATTTTTCCACTAAGATTTAATTTTACATGAGTTGTACATGACATGAAAAGATGTTCAACATCACTAATCATTACATATATCTAAATCAAAACCGCAGTGAAATCCCATTTCGCACCCATCAAGATGACTACTAAGAAATTAAAATTAAAATTAAAAAAAACACAGGAAATAACAAATGTTGGTGAAGACATGGAGAAACTAGAAGCCAGGTGCACTGCTGGCAGGAATGGAAAAAGGAAAATAGTATGGTGGTTCCTTTAAAAAAGTACAAATATGATTACCATATGATCCAGCAATTCCACTTCTGAGTATATACCCAAAGAACTGAGGGTAGAGACTCAAACAGATATGTTATACACGGTATTTGTAGCAGCATTATTCACAACAGCCAAAAGGTAGAAGCAACCCAAGTGTCTACGGACAGATGAATGGATAAGCCAGATGTGGTATACATATATACAACGGAACATTACTCAGTCTTCAAAAGGCAGGAAGTTCTGACCCATGCTATAACATGGATGAACCCCGAGGTCATTCTGCTGGGCAAAATAAGCCAGACACAAAAGGATGAACACTGTATGATTCCACTTCTAGAAGGTACCTAGAGTAGTCAGATTCCTAGAGACAGAAAGCAGAATGGTGGTTGCCAGGGGCTGAGGTGAGGGGAAGGAAGAAAGGGAAGTTAGTGTTTAATTGGTATAGACTTTCCATTTTGCAAGATGGAAAGAGTTCTGGAGATGGATGATGGTAATGGTTGTCCAACAATTGTGAATGTACTTAATGCCACCAAACTACACACTTCCAAATGCTCTGCCTGTATCCAGTCACCCCCACCTTCCTCAGATGCTTTATTTCTCTCAATGCCCCTACGCCTGGTGAAAAGCCCTGCCACTCCAGCACCTGAGAGGTTCCAAGCATTTTCTGGGATGATCCCACTGGAGCCAGCAGGACAGGCAGCAGCCAACGATTCTGACTCACCTCTGTGCTCACCTCTTCAGATCCTGGACACCAACTCCAAGAGGCTTCCCCCTCCCCAGCCACTTCAGCTCCCCCAACTGGGGGCACCACCCCCTCCCCACCTCACCTGCCTCTGCTAAAGCCTCTCCCAGGGCTGACAACAGAACTGCTTAGACCAAAAGAAACTGAGTACCCCAAATATGCTTCTCCCGCTGATGCCTGAGACCCAGTACCCCTTTCAGACCTGACCCACTAGAGATACCTGTCAAATGAACCAGTGACCAAACACAGGTCTGACAGCCCCGAGGGTGGCTCAGCTTTCTTGCCCCAGTGCATCTCCATCATTTCAGATTCCTCTCTGCTTCCCCTTCCAGTCCTGCCTGGGACCCAGATTCCCCAGTATTAAATATATATACAGGGGGCGTCTGAGTGGCTCAGTTGATTAAGCGTCTGACTCTTGATTTCAGCTCAGGTAACGGTCTCACGGTTTGTGGGTTTGAGCCCTGTGTGGGGCTCTGTGCTGACAGCATAGAGCCTGCTTGGGATTCTCTCTCTCCCTCTCTGTCTCTCCCCTGCACGTGCACTCTCTCTCTCAGACACATAATAAACACTGTATGTGTGTGTGTGTGTGTGTGTGTGTGTGTGTGTGTGTTTTTCTGACACTTGCTAAAAATGGTAAAACAGACTCTATGTAGGACCATCATGATAGTTATAGGGACCGCTGCAGTGGGGTTCTGGAGGATAGCAGGCTCAAATTCAAACACAGCAAGGACGAGAGAGAACTTACAGCCAAGGAGCAAGCTGAGTGGGAGGCAATGGATGGGAACTTGCTAAGAGAAACATCAGGGGTAATGGGGATTCTGGCTAAAATGATCTAAACAGGACTCTTGCTGAAGGCAGGCCAGGGAGAGGGGGGATTGAGGGGGAGGAGGGGGAGGGACCTGACCGGATATCCAGGGTCAGGGGTCTGGCTAAGCTGAATTGGCAGGGCTCTTGCTAAAACTAGATTTCACAGAGAAGTACACAGATGGGCCTGGGAGAAAGTCATGGAACCTGCCCACAGTGCAATCAAGAAGACAGTCTCCTCCCCAGCCTCTCTCCGGCTTTGTGAATAGACTTTCATCAACAGTGTTTAAACACGAAGCCTGCCATCATTCCACTATTCTTTTCTCAAAATATGTCTTTTAGAAAGATGGGCCCAAGTCTCCCAAACACATCTGTCTTAAGTAACTGTAAATGGCAGCCTTTCCTCTTCCCTATGTGTCCCCTGAGAACTGTTAGAAGTCCTGAAGATGCTCACTAGTTCTCATCAATGGCCACTAGATGGCAACATTATGCACCAGTTAAAATTTCCCAAAGCGCACAGCTAGAGAAACCAACAGAGGCTCTAAATTCAGCAAAAAGTAATGAATGGGAGTTAGAAGGGGAAGTGGAAAACGGGGACTTTAAATTCCAGCTCCCCCTCCTTCCACATGGCTACATAACCTTGGACATGTCCTTTATCCTCCCAGAGCTTCTGCACCTATAAAATGGAGTTGTGGGGGCACCTACTCCTAAGGAAGTGATTAATGCCCCTTTAGGTGCATCTTAGGACCTTCTGGGGAACTTTTAAAAACTGTGAAGTCCAGGGGCGCCTGGGTGGCTCAGTGGGTTAGGCATCCGACTTCAGCTCAGGTCACGATCTCGCGGTCCGTGGGTTCGGGCCCCGTGTCGGGCTCTGGGCTGATGGCCCAGAGCCTGGAGCCTGCTTCCGATTCTGTGTCTCCCTCTCTCTCTGCTCCTCCCCCGTTCATGCTCTGTCTCTCTCTGTCTCAAAAATAAATTTTAAAAATGTTAAAAAAAAAAAAAAAAACTTAAAAAAAAAAAAAAACTGTGAAGTCCAGCCTCTACCAAGTCCATTTAAATCAGAATCTCTAGGTGTGCCTTCCCCGCAACCCCCCCATGTGGTACTTAGAAAAACAAACAAACAAGGAAAGCCTCCCCAGACAAATGCAGTGAAGGCCTTTAGGGCAGTAGTTCTCTAAGCTTGAGCACATCAAAATCACTTGAAGCTCTTAAATAACACAGATTGCTGGCCCCACCCAAGTTTCTGATGTAGCACGAGTAGGGTAGGGCCCGAGAACTGGCCGATGCTGCTGGTCAGGGCCACCCTTTGAGAACCACGGCCACGGAGGGAGAAAGTGAGATAATGCATATACAGCACTGAGCCCTGCACCTGGCACAAAGCAAGTCCTCCATGAATGTCAGTTTACTCTTTTCCTTAACCCACTGCTGGGGTTCCAATGGTGTGTGTGGGTCACCTTGGCACCCACCTAAGCCCAGCTTGACACTAGACACTCTGCCATATACTAGCTATATGCCTCAATTTCACATCTGTAAAATGGGAGTGAAAACTATCTTGTCAGGATGTGATGTGAGGAAATAATATATGTAAAGTACCTGACACAGGATAGGTCTTAAGAAGTGATAGCTAATATTCATGACCATGGATTAGGGAATAGTTTCTTCAGTTTGATACCACAGGTACAAAAGACAAAAGAAAAAAACGTATATAAACTGGACTTCACTAAAATAAAAAGCTTTTGTGTTTCAAAGCACACAATCAAGAAAGTAACGACAACTCAAAGAATAGGAGGAAACATTTGCAAGCCACATATTTGCTAAGGGACTTATTTCTTCACATGGAAAAAAACTTCCAATACAACAACAAAAAAAGACAACCCAATTAAAAATGGGCAAGTGATTTGAACAGACATTCTTCAAGAACAAAAGATACACAAACAGCAATAAGTATGAAAAGATGCTTAACGGCATTAGTCATTTGGGAAATGTGAATTAAAACCGTGTTGAGATAGCACTTCATACCCACCGGGACAGATATTAACAAATGTTGGTGAGGGTGTGGAGAAACTGGAGACCCTATATATTTCTGGTGCAAGCGTAAAGCAGAAATACCTCGACGACTAAATTTAGAGATTACCGTATGACCCAGCAATCCCACTCCTAAATATATGCTCCAAGAGAATTAAAAAAAATCCTCATGCAAAAACCTGCACACAAGTGTTCATAGCAGTCTTATTCATAACAACCAAAAAGGGGCAGCATCCCAGATGTCCACCAAGTGATGAAAGAATAAACAGACATGGACTATCCACACATGAGAATATGATTCAGCCGTGAAAACAAATGGCAGTTCTGATACATGTTAAGTGAAAGAAGCCAGTCACAAAAGGTCACATGTTGTATGATTCCATCTGTATGAAATGTCCAGAATAGGCAAACCCACAGAGACAGAAAAGTAGATTAGTGGAGGCCAGAAGCTGTGGGGAAGAGGAATGGGGAGACACTGCTAATGGGCACCGGGTTTCTTCTGGGGTGATGCAAATGTTCTAGAATTAGATGATAGTGACTGATGTACAACTCTGTGAATATACAAAAAAGACCAAAAAAACACATTGAATTGTTTACAGTTCAATTTACAAGATGACTTTATAATCTATTAATTATATCTCAATAAAGCTCTTATTTTTTTATTATTTTAAATGTTTTTATTATTTGAGAGAGAGACAGAGAGCAAGCAGGAGAGGGGCAGAGAGAGGGGGAGACACAGAATCAGAAGCAGGCTCCAGGCTCTAAGCTGCCAGCACAGAGCCCGACACAGGGCTCGAACCCACAGACCACAAGATCGTGACCTGAGCTGAAGTCGGTTGCCCAACCGACTGAGCCACCTAGGTGCCCCTAAAGCTCTTATTTTTAAAAGGGAAGTATCTATGGGTACCTGGGTGCTAAGTTCGTTGAGCATCCTACTCTTGATTTCAGCTCAGGTCATGATCCCAGAGTTGTGAGATCAAGCTCCACACTGAGCTCTGAACTGACCATGGAGCCTGCTTAAGATCCTCTCTCTCTCCCACTGTCCCTTTCCCCCACTCGTGCACTCACACACTCTCTCTCTCTAAAATAATTAATTAATAAATAAATAAATAAATAAATAAATAAATAAATAAATAAAATACATAAATAAATGGGAAGTATCTATATTCTTTACTGGTATTGTTTGTCATGTAGAGAATGACATTTGGATTGAATTTCAGGGAGTTGGAGGGCCTGGAGGTTCTTGGGGAGATGGAATCCAGGCAGTGGAGATGTCATGTGCAAAGGTCCTGTGGCCCAACAAAGCACTGTGCTTGTAGAGAACTCAATCTTCCAGCATGGTTGGAGCTGAGAAGTAGGGAGTGGGGCTACAGGGGCATCAGGGTACTGAATTCCAGGCCCAGGAGCTTGGACTTTGTCCCAAGGAGCAAAAGATGGTGGCTGTCATGCAGGAACTGGCACCAAACAGCAGACCAATGGGAATAGAGGGGGAATGGGTTGGAGGGATAGGGTGAGGGACAGTAGGGGTCCCAGATATGAAGGCATTTCAGGGCTGGTCTTTGGGGCAGAAGTGGAGACAAAGCATCCCCCATCAAGCCTTCCTAGTCCCCAGGAGTCTAGATACTGCCCCCCCCCAACCCACTGCCCTGACCCCAGCCTCCCTCACCCAGGCTAAGGACCACCATGTTTCCCCACAAGTGCCCCCAGCCAGGACTCAGAACTGGAAAGAAACTTTCCCAGAAGCACAAACAGTCCTGAGGGAGCTGTTCTCAGGATGATCCCTCAGCCCGAGGCAGAGGCAGAGGAACCCCTAACGGCAACCAGATTCTCAGACGCAAGGAGGTGCAAAAACAGCCAAAGGTTTTGAAGAGCTGTCCACATAGACAAAAGACCCCCGGGTTCCTCATCTCCATAGGTTTGGCTGCCCCCGCCCCCCAGAGAGGCCCAGTTTGAGTGCCACAGCCCCATCCTGTCCCTTCCATGCCACCAGGCTTGTGAAAACAGTACATAAACACAGAGGCAATGGGTCAGAGACACCCTGTGAGTATGAGCTTCAGCGCAGGGGCTGGGGAGGATTTCTTTCGGCTGGTTAGTCTCTCTTGTTTCCCTCCTGGTTCTCAGTGGCATGACAGGTGGGCAAAGCCAGGGGATCTCCAAGATCTCTGCCAGCCTGAGTGATTAGTCCCGTCCAATCCGCCCTGAGTTCTCTCCAGCAGCCTCCTTCTCCAGGATCAGCTGGACTGTGCCCAGAAGACCTGACTCAGGCCATAGGGGATGGGGAGGGGAGCAGGGGGCAGTGTGTGCTGAGGGGTGTGGAGGTGGTCTGAATAAGGGATGGACCTGCACGGGCAGGAGGCAGACATCCCAGGTCGGCCAGGTTCCGGCTCCGCTGCCACACTGCTGGGCCCAGAACTGGGGCCGGAGCCCTGTTGGCCCCATCGAGAGGCAGGACTGACCTGCCCCTGACCCACCTTCCTGCCCCACAGATGGCAAAGACTCTGACCCATTGTTCTCCAAGACACTTTGACGGAGGACACAAGGAATGTGTGGCCTGGAGACAGGAAGTCCTGGCTTTCAAAGGGCCAGTGTTCTGCCATACTCAGGCCTGCCCCCCACACAGGGAAGCGGGGGCTTTAGTCTCCACCTTTGAGCCAGGCTTTGACTTCTCTGGCCTCCGCAGGAGATAAGGGTGCAGAAGGACTGGTCAATGGGATAACGTGGCAGATGATTCCAGATGACGGGGGAGGAAGGTGCTGCCCCAAGGCCTGGCCCTCCCTTGGGCAGCCGTACCCACTCACGCACCCATAAACACGTACACAGTCAATCCAGATGGGTGCCTTACATGCTCTATGTGCGCTCTTACACATACACATGCAGCCACCCGGCTGCCCAGCAAACGCTATGCTCATGCGGTGCCCCGCCCACACCCTCACGTGTGTCCCACTATCAACTTCTATGGACATCTTTGTCACGACTAATGTTTATCAAGCACTTACTGATGCCAGGGACTGCTCCATGCACTTTCCACCAACCCCATGAGAAAGGCATGCAATCACCCTCATTTTACAGAAGGAGAAACTGAGGCACCAAAGGCTGTATGGCTCAGCCGGGATCGGCAGGACAGTAAGTGGCAGGCATTCTCAGGACATAACCACGGGGACCCTTCGGAACCCTCACCGACTGCTCCTTGGTCCCCTCAGCCCCAAAGCACTGGAGCGTGGCTTCCTACCAGCGTCCCCCGGATGTTGTGGGAGAAAAGTGAGAAACATCTGGGAAAGTGCTCGGCGGATAAGGTATTGTTCTCACTGTCGGGAATTCAATTCCTGCTCAGCTAGTCCTTTCCTGGCTGAGGAGAGGCCTCAGTCGGGCTCCAGCAATGGCACCTGCACAGCAGCGGTGGCCTGAGGTTCCCCAGCCTGCAGCCTCTCCCTGGCCTGACCGCAGGATGCTACCCTGGACCGGGCAATTCTCCTAAAATTCAGGGCTCTGCAGGTCCCTGACAAGTGAGAGGCCTCAGGTGTGCCCCTGCCCAAGCTCCTCAGGGAGGCAGGAGCAGCTCTCTGCCACTGGCCTCATCCAGCCAGTCCCCGATTCACCCTCACAGAACCTCAGTGCTTCCCTCCACGGGATGGCTTCTTGCCAAGGAGGCCTCCGCACCTTCGACCTTAACCATGCCCTCTGCCTGGCCAGTCCTTCCTCCTGCTCTGTGCTTGGGCAGCTCGTGCCTATCCTTTCATCTTGGGCACTCCCATCCTCCGCAACTCCCCAGGGCCACCTCCAGGCACCCTCAGCATGGGGCACACACCTCTGTTCCCACCCCGGCCCCACCCAATGCAGCTCACACTAATGTGAAACATCAAAGGCAGGGACCAAGCCTGGGTCATGTCTGCATCTCCCATGCCCAGCACAAAGCTAGGCAAAGACTGGACACCATTAACAGTATATTTTAATAACAGATGAGCATAAAACATTGTTACCCAATGACAATTCGTCAGGAGTGGGATGGTATAAAGTGAGCACTAAACTGGGAACCAGAAGATGAGCACTGGAATCCTGGCTCTGCTACTTGAGAGCTGTGTGACCTTGGGCAAGTTCCTCAGCCTCTCTGAGCCTTGGCTCCCTCTTAAGAAAAATGGGCATATGAACAGCATTGACACCTCTCAGGGCTATAGTGAGGAATCATTACACAAGAAAACAGGCAAGGGGCCCTATAGGTTTTGGAACGGAACAAGTGGGGGGCAGGTGGAGTGGAAGCTTCCCAGGGGGCATGACGCTCCCAGAATGGGAATCTAGGCAGGCTGGATGGAGGGGCAGTATGTCTGAGCTGGACACTGAAGCGCTGGGCGGGAGGTTTGGGCAGGCAGAGCTAGGAAGCGAAGAGTATCCTCGGAGGCAGTGGCTGGAGCAGCTCAGCCTGAGATGGGATGGAGGCAGTGGGGCAGGGCTGGCACGCTCACGGGAGCCCTGGTCTGAGCCAGGCGCTGCCATGCTGGGCCACGTACATGATGCTGCAGCAGGGGCAGAGCCATACCCCCCTCACAGGGCCACCGGGAATACTGAAAAGAAAGCACAGGGCCTGGAGCGGAGGTGGCACATAACTGGTGCTGAATTCACAGCAGTGTCAGTGACCGCAATGGCTCCACCCCAGACTCAGAGTTTATCACGGGCTGGCCTCTTTTCTTCCCTGGGTGCCCACCCGGAGCCAGATACAGAGCTGTGCGCCCAGCAGGGTTGAGAGTTGGATGGATGGATTGAGTCAGTGCCTCTTTGAAGGCTTCAAGAAGAGGCCCCACCGTGTGCCGGGATATACCACAGAACACAGGTGTATACCCAACCCCGCGCCTTGTGTCTGCCTCAACATGCCAGTGGTCGTTGACCCATTCTGTCCCTCACTCATGTATTCTTTCATTCAATGAAATGGGCAGGAAAGCCTGGGCATGGGGGAGGGGTGGGCAGCGAGGACATGACCTCTGGAAACAGAGGCCCTGGGTCAGAATTTCCATTCTACCACTGACAAACTCTGATCGTGGAAAGCAGTTCATTCCCAGTCTCTGTTTCCCCCTCTGCGTAACGGGGATGATGACAGTCCTGCCCCTCAGGGTTGCTCTGAGGACTGAAAGAGGAGTCCCTGGAAAGAGAGCTCAGGGCTCTGAGGACACGCATGCCGTGACTCCCATACCTGAGCATCCAGAGAGCTACAAATGCATCGCAGGCCTCAGGGCTCCACTGCCAGCCATTCTGACTCCATCAGTCTGCATGTGAGGGCCAGGAATCTGCATTTTCAACAAGCACCGACCCCCCACCCCCACCCCAGGTGGCTGGGAGGCAGCTGGCCTGAGGACCACACTGTAAGAAATTTTACCCGCTTGGTAAAATGCTTGTCCCTGCAGTCATTTATTTATGCTGTCTTATTTGATCCTCTGGACGGCCCTGCCAAGTGTGGACTGCAACCCATTTCACAGGTAAAGAAACAAACTCAGAGCGGCATGTCAACCACCCCGGGTCACACAGCCAGTGAGAGGCCAGGGTAGGATCTGAACCGGGTCGGCCGACACCCAAGTCTGAACCTCTCCAAGCAGAACACCACAGGGCTGAGTCTCCAGTCAGCTTTCGTCCTGGCAGAGGCTAGGTGGGTGTCCCCAGGCCTCACTGCCACACTCCCAGTCCACCCCACCATCCTGATTGTCGCTTCCTCCTCCACTGCTAATCAGGTCTCACAGACCATCCCGTTTCCTGCCGGCCCACCGGCTGCCTCCTTTGCTCCTGATGGCACTTCCTGGCCTTGTGCCTTCCCAGTGCCTCTTGTGCCTCCAGAGGGGTTGGAGCAGGGGCTGGGTGGTGGCAGAAATCGGACATGAGCTCCCCAGGAGCCCCAAGGGCACTAGCCTTCCTCCCATGGCCTGGACTACCTCTTCGGGGTGACCACATCCCTGCCCCAGGGCACATGCCTGGATAGCCATCCCTTTGTTTACAGATGACAGGAACAGCAGGCTTCGGGGCAGAGTCAACTTTCCTGTGGACTGGGAGTACAAAGGGAATCAGCAGATAGTGCCAACACAGACCCTGTCCCCATCTGCCACCAGCGACAAGTCTGAGACCCCACGGGAAGTGAGGCCAGGCCCAGCTCGGTCCCACAGGCACGTACGCCACAAAGCAGGCAGAGAGCCCAGGCTGGGGCGTGCAGAGCCAGGAGCATGGGGCTGAGGGACCAGCTGGCCTGGGGCCACATCCACCCTCTGGCTGGGGAAGACAGAGTTAAGCCTGTTGGGGAAGAAAATAAGAAAACGCTGCGCCTTTGTTTGTTCATTCCACCAAAAGTGATGGAATGTGCTGGATCCTGTGCAGAGGCCCGCCTTAAGGACCGTCCTCCCTCCACAGGTCGCTCTTCTCCCTCCAGCATCATCTAGAAGTCCCTTCCACACAAACACAGCTTTAAACACACACACACACACACACACACACACACACACACACACACACACACACAGAATCTCTCTCCCATTTCTTGCTCCTGTTCACTGCGAAGCTGTGATCACACTCATCTCCCCCTCTTCATCCCTGTTCACCAGCCCCTCTAATCTGCCTTGTCTATCCCATTCCATTTAACCTGCTCTGTCCACAGCTGTCTGTGACTTCCAGCTTCCAAATCTGCCCTCCCCTTACCCAGCTGACACCCTGTCCTCATCTTTGCCTGCTCTCCACAGCCCTGCCCTCTCCCGGCTTTCCCTTTTCCCTGCCAGGCTCTCCTAGAAGATATACAAATCTCAGATGCCAGGGGCCTCCCTCCCTCTAAGCTCATCCACTCCCACAGCCTCACAGAAATAAGCCATAAGTAAGATCAGAGCTTCTAAACCTCATCTCTAAGCCACCTGTATGCACCCGTCTCCAACTGCAAACCCGGCATCACCACCTGGGTGTCCAAAAGCCATCTCCAACTCAACATGCCCCAAAGAGACAGATCTTTATCTCACCTTCCCAAAAATCATTTTCCCACCCCGTTCCCCAGCTCCATGCCCGTGTCCGCAGACTTACTGAGTGCTTCTGGGCAAGACGTTCTCCCTCTCAGGTCTCTGTCTCCCCCGTCCTGTAAAGGAGCACATTTGGGACTTCCCAACCGCTCGCTCAGGGGAAAACGAGAGCAACCATTCAAAGGACACACTCCCACCACCCTGGAAGATTCCCAGTCAGTTGAGCTGATCAGGTCTGTTCAGTTTATAAAAGCTCCTCCTAGGACTCTCCAGGTTCACAGAATCTGTGCCCCTCCCGCCCCCAGCTGCTTGGTTCTGATGGACCGGATCCCGCCTACAGTTTCATTTTGACTCTCGCTGATCCCAACACCCATGTGAGTTTGAGGTCTGATTATCCCCATTTACAGATGAGGAAACTGAGCATCGGGCCAGGGAGGGAGATGTGT
Organism: Neofelis nebulosa; assembly: GCF_028018385.1. Taxonomy (NCBI): domain Eukaryota; kingdom Metazoa; phylum Chordata; class Mammalia; order Carnivora; family Felidae; genus Neofelis; species Neofelis nebulosa. The sequence continues at coordinate 42,465,224 of NC_080798.1, forward strand.
CTGGCTCCAGGTCCCATCAGGAGCAGAGCTGAGGCCTGGGACTGGGATCCGACCTGAGCGTGCCAGGCCCGGTCCAGGCCCAGGCCTCCACGAGCACAGCCCGGCTGGGCCGAGGCAGCCGCCCACCACAGAGCCTGCCTATCTGCAGCCAGCCCGGCCCTCACAAAGGAACAATAACAGGAAACCATCCCAGGGGGAAGTGGGCCAGGGCCAGCTGGAAAACCTGAAGGGGCGGCAGCCAGGCCTCCCTCATCGGCCGGGTGTGGCTCCCCTCGAGAGGCTATCGGCTGAGCTCCACGGAGCTCCACAGCAGCTCGGCCAAACGGACAGACGGAACCAAGACACCTCCCGGTCCGCGAGCTCGGTGAGTGAGGAATCCCCGCCCCTACTCCACCCCAGACGCCTCGCCAAGCGCCCGAGCCGAGAGGGCGCTTGGCTGCCCCATCTGTAGAGCGGTCGTTGTTGGGGTCCCGGGGAAGAGCCATTCCTTGGGGGCGGACCGAGTCTCCTCCCGGCTCAGAGCGGTGAGCTAGTGGCGGTGTCGTGGGCACAAGCCGGCATTCTCAGGACTTGGTGGGGGAAGTTCTTCCATGTGTAGACCCTCCAGCTCCATGAGCCTCGAAGGCCCACTGGCTTCCATCCACGCCACGTTTCAGAGAGCACAGGGGTCTGAGTTGCCAGCACTCAGAGGCAGAAGAGTGGCACCCGGGCCTAGTCTCCTCTTGGGTGGCCCTCCCCCACGGGAGAGGATTTACCAAAGCTTCACATCATCCCTCCTGCCAACGTTCTGTTATGGCATTGGGAGAGGGGCCCTGGAAGCAGAGCTCTGAGCCACGGCCCCTCTCTGCCAGCCAGCGCCGCCATTTTTAGAAAAGGCAAGCTGAGGCTTGGCTCTGGGCACCTGAGGCCCTGCCTATGGATCCCTCCCCTCCCTGCCCCGGACACTGCAGGGACCAGGTACAAGCCACGGGAGCTGTGGTCAGCAAAGCGGCCCACCCTTTCTCCCCAGACGCCCCAAGTTTGGGACCCCACAGCCCCCATGTTTTGCGGAAGTTCCCCCAAAACGAATCGAAGGCAGGCAGTTTAGGGTGGGATGCCCAGCTCTATCACTCCTTCCCATGTTACTCCGGGAAAATTACTCAGCACCTCCAAACCTCCATGTTCTCCAAACCTCTGTGTGTTTGTCTGAACAAGAGACAGTGACTCTACAAGCCGTTGTGGGAACTGCAGGTGATACAGACAAAAGGTTCTCTTTTTTTATGTTTATTTTTATTTTGAGAGAGAGAGAGAGAGAGTGAGAGTGAGTGGGGGAGGGACAGGAAGAGAGGGAGAGGGAGAATCCCAAGCAGGCTCCGTACTGACACGGGGCTCAATCTCACAAACCATGAGATCATGTCCTGAGCTGAGATCGAAAGTCAGATGCTCAAGCAAATGAGCCACCCACATGCCCCAGGATAAAAGGTTCTAACTGACGGAGCTCTCGATTCTACTATTGCGAGAGTTAGATGAGCCCTTTCTCCATTCCGCAGGGGGTGCGACTGAGATGGGTGAGACTGGGCAAAGTAAGAGCGGGAGTGGGGATGAGAAGCAAGATCTGCACCCCAAAGCCCAGACTCTTTCCAGCACCATGCCTCAGCTTTCTCATCTGTACAATGGAGGAAGCAGTCTTCTGGTGAACCTAGTGAAGAAGGCAATGTACACACCCAACACTGGCTCCAGGAACGGCTCAGGGGAGGGGTGCCTTCAAGAAATCACAGCTGAATTTACCCGCCACACCAGAGCTGTGAATGTCCTCAAGGTTTTGACCCCCCCAAGGTCAGCCATTCCATGGCAGGTGGGAGCAAAGAGGGCGCAGGTGAGAAGATGTTGACTCAGCAATTCCTCTGGCAAGCACTCTGGGCCCCGGGCTCACTCCCCACCCCAAGGACGGTGCTGCTGTGTGAAGGGGGCAGACAGGATCCCCCAAGATGTGAAGGGTCTGCTGGGGGAGGCAGGAAGCCTAGGCAGCTTGGAGGATTTGGGGAGGCTGACTGGCCACAGGGTTTTTAGAGCAGGTAGTACCAGAAAGGCTAGTGACACTGGAGGCCATGAGTGCCAGGACCAGGAGCTCTGGCTCCCCGTTAGGTGGTAGGGAGCAGCAGAGTCTGGCCACCTTGGGAGCCCAGCCCAGAGGGCAGCAGGTGGCCTCCAAGGGGCCCAGGAGCTGCTGAGCCCCCAGGCAGCCCTACCAATTCCCACTGACTGTTGCAAGGCAGTAGGGAAGGCGTGCACTGGCCTCGCAGGGGTTAAGCTGCCCACCCTGCAGTCTCAACCTGACCAATTGTGCTGCTAAACAAGGGCCGGACATGAGGGCAGGAAACCAGAGGGGCCACACTTATTTTCTTCCAAAGTTGGCTGACTCACAGTTCTGCTGCTGCCTCGGGGACAAGAGGTGAACACAGTGGCCACTCGCTCTGGAAAAATCTTGGGCCCCTCCCCTATGGGGATCCATCCCTGCTACTTCTGGCTGTCTCTGCACCCCCTCGGCATCCTTGAAGCTACTAAAAGAAATCTCATTTGACAGAGGAGACCATAGATGCTGAGAGAGACCAAGCAGCCAGTCCCAGGCTACACAGCAAGCATGAGATGGAAGCAAAAATATGAGTGAGGCCAGCCCCTTCTGACCCCACAGCCCCACCACACTCCACCGTGAAGCCTGGAGAGGAGAAAAGTCAGAGAGGATTGAACCTGACAGTTCAAGCCACAGAAGCAGGCACGAAGACAAGCTAGGAACCCAATGATCCTGGGAGGAATGTTGTAGGAGACAGGTCCTACCCTGAGGAGCTTGGTTTCTGGCTAGAAATACTAAAAAGCCCATCCTGACACAAGCCCAAGCAGATACTGGGTGGAAAAATCCCAGCAGGCTTCTTGGAGGAAGAGCAGGAGCCCAGAGGATATTAAGAGGTATTTCTGGGCTTCAGTCTTCTAATCTCTCTGGGCAGGGGATGGATCAAATGGTCCCTAAACTCATTCAGAGACCTCCAGATTATCTGTCTTGGGACACAGTAACAGTCAGATCCTGGCAGGAAGGGAAAAAAGGGACCCCAGGGACAGGTAGGCAGAGAAAAAGATCTCCTTCTGGAGAACAGAGGGGTGTAGGAGGTGGGCTCAGGACACAAAGAGGAAATGCAGTCAGGTATGAGTTGTCCAGTCAAGCCCACAGTCACCAGGCTGGAGTGGGTGGGCACATAAAGGTCAAGACACCTGCATACTTACTGAGCACCTACTGTATACCACATTTCTCACCCATGACCTCATTTAATCCTCCTCAATAGGCAGCTATTGTTGCCTCCATTATAGCTGAGTGAGCTGAGGCTCAGAGAGGGCAAGGAATGGGCCTGAGGCCACGCAGCTTTTGAGAAGCTGGACCATTACAAACAGGCAGGTGTGTGGGCCTCATTCTGTTGCTCCCATTGACAGCCTCAGAGCCCCAAAGTCACAAAGCCCACAGAAGGCTGGAAAAGTCTCCCTGGTGTGGGTAAGGGGTGTTCTATACTTGAAGCCTGAAGCTGCCCCATTAGAAGACAGGGGTATAGACTGGATGGCCCTAGAACTCAGAAACCCAGCAGGAAATTGTTTCAAATCACAAACTACTTTTGGTGAATCGCTAGTATCTACTTGAAAGATTGTATTGAGAATTCAGGGGCTGAGTTCAAGTTCAGTGGGGATGAATACTGTAATACCGTGATCAGTGATGTCTCACAGGTATGGAAAGGGGTGAGTGGCAACTGATGAGTTTGTCTTGCCAGCCATATGTAAGAGGTCCTCTGCTCAGGGATAGGTGTGTGTTCATGTGTCCCCACGCAGGGGAACAGCCTGTGCAAAAAGCCTGCTGGAGAGAGGAAGAGCAATGTGCCTTCCAGAAATGTCTACTCTCCTCATGGTTGGAAGGAGCAGGGAGATGAGGGAGAGAAAAGCCAGAGAGGTGGGCAGGGGACATGCTATGCTGGGCCTTGAACACAGGCTCAGGAGCTAGGCTTCATCCTGCAAGGATGGGGAGCCAGGGAAGAGAGGTCAGCAGGGGAGCAGCATGGTCACCTCAAAGGGAAGTAGAGGCAGGGAAGTTATTAGCAGGACCCCAGGGAAGGGGCTCAGGTCTGGGACCCACAGGAGCAGGTCCCTAGGCCGAATTGGGCTGCAAACCAGGAGAAAGCCCCAAGAGGCCAGCTCATAGCTGCCTAATTGCCCCCAATACACCCCATGCCCAAGGCTCACAGGGCCTCACCCTTCATCCTCCCAGTGCCCATGGCTGCAAAGACCCAGCTGTGAATGCTGAGGATCAGGCAGACAATGTGGGGGTCCCTGAAGGAGTCTGTTCTAGACTGAGGCTCAAGGTGGTGGCGTAGGAAGGCAATGAGGAGAGCCATCCACAGCCACACAGGGAGCGGGGGGGGGGGGGGGGGGGGGGCGGGGGGGGGGGGGTCCAGCACTTGCCCCTCCCACAGGCACAGCCCCCACGTGTTCTGGGCCTTCCTCCCAAAGTCCAGCCCCTGACCCCTGACCCCAGGCCTCTGGGCTAGAGTCCAGAGCCTGTGGGAGGTTGGGCTGGAACTGATTGTCCTGTCCACCCTGAGGCTTTGCCTGGGGCTGGGTTGAGCTGCCAGATCTTGTCCCAGCTAATGGGGGTATACTGCACGGGTGCAGAGGGGCCGCTCTGCATAGCAGAGACTCTTCAGGAGCCGGCGTGGGCAGATGAGTGGACACAGGGTGTGTACTTATGTGGACGTAGGTGAGGGTGTTGTGTGTCCATGCAGCGTGAGGATGTCATGTGTGTATCCCTGACCTGCAAGCTTCCTCTACCCCACTCCAAAGGGCCCTCCAGCTTGCCTGATTACCCCCTCAAGCCCAGACTCAGCCCCTGAGCCTCAAGCTTGAGCAGAGCTCTGGTCAGGTCAAGAAGCAGGGCTCTGCCACTGGTTGGGGGCAAGACGAGCCCAGGGACACCTGCCAGGCTGGCTCACTGAGGGGCTCCCAGCTAAATCCAGGCTTCCTAAGATCTATTTCGCTTAAAAAGGACCAGCTCTAGCCCCTCCCCTCCCTTTGTCTCCCTCTGTGTCCCCCTAGCCCTTTTCAAAATCACAGAGCTGAGCGGACTTCACAGCCCCTTCAAGACCAAATCCCAGCGACAGATGGGCCCATAAACAGAAAGGGACCAAAGGGATGTTTGTCTAATGTCTCACAGCAGCTCAGAGAGAGGTAGGACTCACTCTTGGACTGAGACACTCAGCCCAGTCTGAACCCTGCTGGCCCCCACCTCCAGCTTCCTACTCTTCTCCATCAGCACACCTCACAATTTTAAACTGTATGTTTTTCATCAAGCGGTTAGTATACTCCCCCATGGGAGTACAGCCTGTGTTTGCTCCCCGCATGTAGTTCAGTGCCTGGCACACAGTAGGTGTTCAATAAATGTTTGTTGTGTGGCTATGTATGCCCAGGGCTCCAGAGAAAGCTTCAGAGAAGCGGTGACATGTAACTAAATCCAGGCAGAGGAGACAGAATGTCAAGTGCAGAGGCCGGAAGGGTGTGACCAAGCCCAGGGGGTGTTTGTTATTTTAAATGTTTGTTTATTTTTGAGAGAGAGAAAGAGAGGGGGGTGGGGAGATGGACAGAGGATCTGAAGCAGGCTCTGAGCTGACAGCAGTGAGCCTGATGCAGGGCTCAAACTTGCAAACCACGTGATCGTGATCTGGCCAAAGTTGGACGTCCAACCGACTGACCCACCCAGGTGCCCCAAACCTGGTGGGTGTTAATGTCCTACAGGCTGGGACTGCTACTAGAAGCTCACCAAGTACCCTCAAGACCCAGACAGGTAACTGGAGAGGAGCAGACAGAGGCACAGGCACCCGCACTTGGCTCAACCTTCAGAGCCACCCCTCAGTCCTCAGACTCAGCCCAGGCATCAAGGTTCTGACATCTGCGGTCCCACCCACTGTGGACAAAAAGCGGGATCCGTGAGCTCTCTGAGGCCCCAACCTCCCATCTGGGCATAGGTGAGCCGGCTGTCCCCCCAGATTCTCCGAGGCTCCTCTGCCCCTTCTCCTGGGTTCCATGACTGTTCACCTTGGACCACACACTCTGTCCTCTCATTTTGGGTCTCTAAGACCTTCCCAGACCAAGTGAGAGTCCAGTGGGCCCACTCATACCCAGGAGTGCATTTGGAGCTGCCCCCAAAAGCCTCTAGAAAAGCTCCAGGAATGGGGCATGGTCACAAATCTTGGATGACAGGGACATGGGCAGGCACCTGGCCTCCGTGTGCCCACCACACACATCTGAGCTGCCAAGTAGATCCCCTTTCCCCTCAAGGCTGTCGTCAGGCAAGTTCCTGGGGCTGCTCAGCTGGGAATTTCTGAGCACAGAAATCACCTCCAAAATCCTCAGACCCTCTGCTCATCTGTCATACCCCAAATCCACCTGGCAGCATTATGACCACTCCAAAAACTCAGTGAAGGTAAAGGGCTTGTGGGGAGGTAAAGGGCTAAAATAAACCTGCCCCCAGTTGTGGCTCTGACCACACCTCCAGAGGTGCGGCCAAGGGAAATTCTGTTTCCAGCTGCGGGCATGGCAAATCCTGCCAGCTGACTTCCTCTCCATGAGCAGTGGGAAGAGAAACAATTGTCTGATAAAACCCTTCTTCTCAGCCCCCATTTTGGAGGCCAAATTCCTAACACAAAATGCAAAAGACATAAATAAATGTGGCTTTTCAGTTGGAAAAGTCCCTCAGGTCCCTCTGAGTTTGGGTGTAGAAGGAGCCCAGGATTCAGAGAAAGAGCTGGGTGAGGGTTCTAGATCCATCAATTGTTTGGGTCTGTGCCTCAGTTTCTCCCTCTGCGAAATGGGGGCGATAATTCCTATAGCCTGGGGATAACATGAAAGCCAAACGTGGAGAACAGTATTTTATTATCATGCATGTGAATGTCCCCACAGAGACAGAGAGGGGGGGCATGGTAGGGAAAAGCAGTATTTGGGGTGAAAGGCAGACTAAGTTCAAATGCTGGCTCCATCTCTTGCCGCTATATGACCTGGGATGACTCACTCCACCTCTCTGAGTCTCACCTGTAGAGTGGGGTTACTGCCAACTACCTTGCAGTTTGCAAGGTTTAAATGAGATAACATATGCCACTGAGGAGGTGCTCAGGGATGTCAGCCCCCCTCCGCCACCCCAGGCAAGAAGGAACGTCTTGAGACAGCACTCCAGGGTCACGCATGGAGACATCCTATCTGCTAAAAGTCCTTTTGCCATAAAGAGTAAAACATTCGCACATTCCAGGGATTCAGACATGGACATCTTTGGCAGGGGGCGGGCATCACTCAGACTACCACACTGACCTGGTCACCTCTTCCTGTCCCCCGCCCCCTAATGCTCATTTCTACCTGACCCGGGGGCACACCAACCATTTTTCCACCCCAGGGCCTTTGCACATGCTGGTCCTTCTGCCTGGAATGCCCTTCTTTCCCCTGGCATTCCTAGGACTAACATTCAGATGCTGGTTGAAATGTCCTCTATCTGAAAGGCCTCCCTGACCTCACAGTCTCAGTCAGCAACACCCTCTCTCTGTCGTACCCAATGTATCACTAACTGGTACTTTCCCAATTCACTTATTTTCATGGTGTTCCCACCACAGTGTGCACTCCCTGAGGACAGGCCCCATGTGCCTGTTAGCTCAGTGCATGGGCTCTCACTCCATCCTGCCAAAAAGCCTGAGGACTCTCTCTCTCTCCCTATTTCTTGGTTTCACTTCTGTTTGTATTACTTTTTCATTTTTGAGTCACTTCTCACTTGGGAGGAAGAAAGAACCAAGATTCGCAGTTCCTTTGTAGGCAAAGAAGGAAATGACCCGCCAGGCCTGGGCCCTGCAAGGCTAGAGCAGGGGCATGCCGGCCACCTCCCCTGAGTCAGGAGCAGCTTCCCGGCCAGGATGCCCAACCTCCCCAAGCCTTTGTTCACTGCCTTCCTTCCCTCCTGCCATGGCCACCCTCTCCACGTCCTACCTCAAAGGACACCAAGCCTCCTCCAGTTCCACCACCTCACAACTGAGGAAACTGAGACCCAGAGCCTCTCTCCAGACACATGGCACGTGCATTGTGGGGACTTCCTCGGAGCCCTGTCCCACCCAACCCTGGGAGCTCACTTCCTCCCGCACCAGCAGCAGGGCCCACAGGGTGGGGATCTCAAACGCTAAGATCAGCAGACCCAGAGGCCAGGCTAGCCCAGCGCAGACACCCTGGGCCCTCACTGAGGACAGCCTGGCGCCAACGTCTCAGAAGAAATGTTACTAGAGTTTAGAGACCTCCTGTAACGTGCAGAATCCAGGCTCTCCCATGGGCCAAGGTGGGGGATGACCAGGGTGGTGGCCTCCCATCCAGTATCTCATGGTCCTTGTCTCTCTCTAGGCAGGCGCCCAGGTTCCCATTCCCATCCACCTGCCCTTTGCCCCTGAACCAACACAGGAGCCACAGATCAGTGACACAGGGACCCAGCATGAGTAGACTGATGGGGTCAGGGTTGAGAGGGCACAGGGCCAGCAAGGTCACAGCCTGCACCCACCATGGGGCAGTGAGGAAAATCCCTCTTCCTGGAATTCAGGATGAAGCCAGGCCCTCATTTCCGGGTGACCCAAGATCCTGGTCCAGGCTGATCCCTGTCCCAAGAGCTCCCTTCCAGAGCGAGCGAGCACACTGGGCCTGGCACATGATGCCTGCTTTCATGGTCTTCTGTCTCCACCTTGATTGAAATTCTTTTTTTTTTTTTTTTTTAGTTTTTTAACGTTTATTTATTTTTGAGAGAGAGGGAGACAGAGTGTGGGCAGAGAGAGAGGGAGACACTGAATCCCAAGCAGGCTCTAAGCTCTGAGCTTCAGCGCAGAACCCGATGCAGGGCTCAAACTCACAAACCACAAGATCATGACCTGAGCTGAAGTCGGACGCTTAACCAATTGAGCCACCCGGGCGCCCCCATCTTGAAATTCTTAATACTCTTTGAACAGAGGGCCCCACATTTCCATTTTGCACTGGGCCCCATCAATTATGAAGCCAGTCCCGTGAGACCAGCCTTTCAATCCTCCACCCTCCCCCACCCCTATTCTTGTGATAGTTCCTCAGCTGATCACCAACTGTGAGCTCTGGGCCTAGTGAGGGCCTGACCCTCTGGGTTAAGACATTTGGGTTTCCCAAGCACTTTCTGAAGACAGCATCAAAGCATCTTGCCACAGGGGCTCTCGTGCTGGCCAGGGGGCATGTTTGTTCAGAGGCGTCTTGAAGTCCCACCCCACAGCAGCTGCGAGGACAAGAGAGGCCAGTGGGAAAAAGCTTGAACTTTGGGGCCAGGCAGACGGGGTTCAAGTCTGGCTCTGCCGCTCCCTGCCTAGGTGATCTCAGGAATGTGAACTGAACTCTTCTGTTCCTCGGCTTCTTGGCAAAAGGAGCATGATAATTATATCCACCTGAAGGGTTACTAGGAAAATTAAATGAGATAACACACGTGAAGTGCTTGGAATGGTGTCATGCTTGTCATAAGTACTTGATAAGTGATAGCTGTTGAGGTCAGACACCAAGGCTCCATTCCCAGCCCCACCACTCGCTCCAACGCGAACTTAACCTCACGTGTAACATGGGGATAACTGGGGTCCCCGCTGCGCAGGACTTCGGGAGCCACCATCAGCATCAGCCTCACCCTCTCCTCTAGAAAACCTTCCCCGTCGGGAGCCCTCCTTGGGGCTTCCACGCCAGCACATACGACACTTCGGGAGGAGTTTCTGCGTCTGCCTTCCTCTTCCAGACCGAAGCGATCTGGGGGCAGGAAGAATATCTGGTTCTGCTGGTATCAGCAGAGAGGGAAGGATGACAGAAGGAAGTTCAGTCGTCCCTGGGAGCTGCTCAGACCCCAGGGTGATGACCACCATGCCCTCATGGTGTCCCCTCTCTTTGCCCAGATTGGTGCCTCTCGGGAAGATGCAGGTGCTGACGGTGCTGCTCGCCTCGGCAGGCGTGTGCCTGGGCCTGCTGGTGGCACCCGCGGAAGGCACTGACCTTGCCCAACCGGCCGCCCAACCAGCCGCCCCCCGGCGCCAGAAGAGGGACTGGATTTGGAACCAGATGCACATCGATGAAGAGAAAAACACCTCGCTGCCCCATTATGTGGGCAAGGTAAGGCTCAGGCCCCCGAGCAGGAGCGGCATCAGCGGTGACAGTGGTGGTAAAGGCGGTGGCAGATATTGCGGTGGGTGCAGGGGCGGGGACGACGGCTGTGAGGGGGAACGGTGGCGGAGCTGGGAGACGCGGGAGAGGCGGTGGCGGTGGTCACGGTCACAGTGACGAAGGGAGAGGCGGTGGGAAAGCAAAGGGAAAGGTGAGGGGGCCGTGGTGGTGATGGCCGTAGAGGTCATGACGATTAGGACAATCATGATGGCAAAGGGGAAGGGGAAGGTGCTGGCGGTGGTGAATGCTCTGGTTCATTTTCTCCCGGGCCTTGGTCTGTGAACTAAAAATCACCAGGGGAAGGGCCCACCTGCACACAGGGGGCCCACCTGGCCTGGGGGTTCAGGGCTTAGGGCAGAAGCAGCCAAGACTGCCATTAAATTCTCCCATCCGAGAAGTCCGGAAGCCCTGAGAAGCCTTCTACAAAAATGTGCTGGTGACAGAATTCATCATCCAGGCCACAGGTGGCCAGCCTGGTCTAGCTCTTTAAACCCGAAAAACCCCCTTCTCTCCGACTATCCCTCCCTGGCTCCCTGTCACTCCACACAAGTCCTCAGATTCTAGGACACCCATAACATGGTGCCTGACCCAAGCCTGCCCTCCAAGGCAGCACCTAAGCCTCTAACCCTCACTTCCTCCCCCTTCAGAACCTGTTAATCTCCAGCCACTGTTCTAGGGCTTGGAGCCAATGTGAGTGGCCACTGAACGGCCTTACTGGGTCAAAGTACTACTGATGTCAAATCCATCCATTCTGATTCAAACCAGTGGCTCTACTGGAGGAGTTCCACACACAGTGGCAGATGGCTGGCCCAGGTATTTTGAGAGTTTTTGACATGGAGAAAAACTTCTTACAGGTGTATAAACTCTCACCGTGTCAGTTTCTTGGAATCTGAACACGATCCACTAAAGAAAAAAATAGATCAACGTGCCAGTAAGAGGAAGCATGGTGTCAAGCATGGGAAAGACAGCAGTGGGCAAAGACAGATACGGTCCCTACCTTTGTGGAGCTCATGGTCTAAAAGCAAAACTGGCAGAACCAGTTCACTGCCTGGTTTTGTAAAGTTTCACTGGAAAAGAGGCAAGGCCATGTACAACAAATCTCCATGGCTGCTCTGATGGCAGAGTTGAACAGCTGCGACAAACACCACATGACCCACAAAGCTGGAAGTGTTTACTTCCTGGCCCTAATTTATAAGGGCAGCATACGTCAGACAAAGAACCCCACAAAAAGCAGGGTTGGGGGATCCCTCTGGTCACAGAGAAACAGGCTGGAAATACCCTTTGATGGGGGAGGGCGCAGCCTGGCCTTGGCACCAGAAAAGCCACAGCAGCTGGGGGCAGGGCCAGCTGGGGAATCTCCACTCACAGACTGCCCACAACTGACTCTGCCCACAGGCTCCTCCGTCTCCCTAGAATGGCTGGGAACTTTAAATGCCTCACTATGGCCGCTCAGAGAGAAAGATGTTTGACCAGGGTCACACAGGGAGACCGGGACAGAGCCCGAGGAGAACCTAGTCCTAGGAAGGCATAGGGTTCCTGACTCCCAACACAAATGTGAACTGTGTCAGAGAGGAAAATGTCGTCAATCCACCTACGTCTTTCCCAATGGGATAACTGTGCCATGAATCAGCCACTGATGAGAATGGCCGGCCCCGAGAAAAATCTGCAGGGTGAGTCAGGAAGAGTCAGCAGAAAGCAGAGGCCACCTGCATCATGTGCAGCCCCGACACGGAAACCTTTAGAGGGCTCTCCCAAGGGTCTTTGAGCAGCAGGAAGAGCGTCAGGCCTGCCATCATCTGCCAACAGCATTTACTTTGCACCTGGCATGGGGCCAGGGGACACAGGAGCTACACGCAGTCCCCACCCCAAGAAGCAACAGAGTGCTGGGGAGAGCCAAGGACAGGGCTCCAAGGATTACCTCCTCACTCCCAAAGACGTAATCTGAGGGAAGGAAATCCCTGTTTATCAAGGCCACAGTCCGGAGCCTTTGTTTACAGACTGGTTGGACAATGGGAGGGAGCCCTTGTAACCTTTTGAATCCACAAATATGGGTCACCATGGTCTGCGGCATTAAGACATTATGCCCAAATATAGTGATAATTTAAAAAAAACACTGCTCCCGGGGTGCCTGGGTGGCGCAGTCGGTTAAGCGTCCGACTTCAGCCAGGTCACGATCTCGCAGTCCGTGAGTTCGAGCCCCGCGTCAGGCTCTGGGCTGATGGCTCGGAGCCTGGAGCCTGTTTCCGATTCTGTGTCTCCCTCTCTCTCTGCCCCTCCCCTGTTCATGCTCTGTCTCTCTCTGTCCCAAAAATAAATTAAAAACGTTGAAAAAAAAATTTTTTTAAAAAAACAAAAAACACTGCTCCCCAAAACCCATAATCTCAGTCTGATCAGACAAATTTCAGTAGAGAAGCACCCTACAAAATACCTGACCAGTACTTGTCAAAATGGCCAAGGTCATCAAGTCTGAGAAACACTGAAAGTCTGAGAAACTGTGACAGCCAAGAGGAGCCAAAGAAACGTGGTGACTAGATGTAATATGGTGTCCTGGCCAGGCTCCGAGAGCAGAAGAAGGAAATGAAGCAACCACTGAGGACATCGGTATGAACTATGGCCCCCAGTGACTACTGATGTATCAGTATTGGTCCACTAATTGTAATAAAGGCACCATACTAACATAACATTAACGTAAGATGGTGATAACAGTGGAAACTGGGACAGGATATATGAGAACTCTCTGTACTATCTTCTCAATTTGTCTATAAATCTAAAACTATTCTAAAAAATGTAAGTTGGAGGGAAGGAGCTTATACTCAAATGGAACCGTATACAGAATTCCAATACAATAGATCAAAGCTCCATTGGTCCCCATCACTACCCTTGCCCATGTGGGTCCTAATACACCCACCCAGAACCAAGTTTGGAACTACCATCTAACCCTGAGTGACTCACACAGAGTCCCAGACTGTCCCTTCTCCTTAAACCCCCACTGTCACCCCACACCGCAGGCTGCAGAGCTCAGGCATTTGCTTCTCACCTCCTGACCCACTATTCGTCATACATCCTGGCCCATGGGTCCTGGGAACTCCTTATGAAACCACCTGGCCCCTGCACACCACACCTCTGCTCCACCCAAGGCAGAGGGTCCTGACTCCTTGTCTCCACTTCCTCACCTTGTGGCCTCTTCTCCAAGCTCTGTCATCTGGCTTCTCACCCTACTCCCCCACCCCAGCCTGGATGCTGCTCCCACCAAGGGCTCCAATGTCTACACTACTGCTAAACCCTAGGGATGTTTTCCAGACTCATGGGATTTTTTTTTTAATGTTTATTTATTTATTTTTCAGAGAGAGAGAGATAGACAGCAAGCAGGGGAGGGGCAGAGAGAGAGGGAGACAGAGAATCCCAAGCTCCTCGCTGTCAGCACAGAGCCCAACGCAGGGCTCAAACCCATGAACCATGAGATCATGAGTTGAAATCAAGAGTCAGACACTGAACTGACTGGGCCACCCAGGCATCCCCAGACTCACGGGATTTGACCACACCCTTCTTGCTGCTCCCTCTCCTGTCTTGAGACCGCTCTCTCTTGATTCTCCTCATCGGATACCTTCACTCAAGGCTCTTATCCCTGAATCCTTAAATACTGCCCATCCTAAGAATCTCAGCTTCTGGGGCTTGGGCCCAAGCCCTGAGAGCAAGAATGGGGTCTGGGTTACCTCTGTGCTTCCAGGGTGCTGCTTGGCACCGTATAGGTGTCCAATTTATATATTTTTAATTGAATTGAACTACATTTTTTGAACATTCTAACCATCTGTGAGAGTACCACTGCATGAAATAGGATTCTCTGAAGTTCCTAAGAGTCTCTGCTTCTAAGATTCTATAAATGAAATAAATGTTCAGCACTTTTAACCTAATATCTTTTAACATGGATCTATCATAATAGCCTGTGCAAGCTGCTTTATGTATACTAGTTTCCAAATCTTTTTCTAAATCTTGTTCCTTAGGGCACTAATAGTATGTGTTACAAAGAAAATGGGGTCAGTGGTCTAAAAAGCATGGGAAATCCTGAGTTAAAGCTCATTAGAGTTTTTTTCTACAGGACTACACACTATAAATCTCCAAGAAGAGAACATTTTATGTGTCATTCCAAAACTAAATTGACCAGAACCAGTGGTGTGCTGATAAATGTTTATCAACCTGTTCTCCAGGAGAAAAACTCCTGATTCATAGCATTTGCTCATTTCCATGGTGTAAATACTTTCGCCGTGTCTGTTTTAAGCTCCCAATTTGATGTCAATGAAGGCAGAGTTGTGAAAAGATATGCATTAACCCAGCACTGTGTGGTATTTCCATCGTTCAACACGGTAAACATAACCTCAAGAACACAGAAAAATGCAGTATGATAACGAGGAAGCAATGAATTTTGGGTATGCTACCTTTGTTTTTTATAGAATTCATTTAATTTATAAGTTGACATAATTGGATTTTTAATAATGGCTGTGTTTAACAACCAGCTCACAAACATCCCTAAACATGTAAGTTGGTTCTAGAGATCCAAGCCAGTGGAAGCCAACTCCCAGTTCCCTGGGACCCGATTTTCATGTGGAGCAGCAGAAGAGACTAGCGTGTCCTGGAATTCACTCTCAGAAGCGCCACTCTGCTCATGAGAGCAGCTCAACATCCAAAGCAATATTATCTCCATTTTACAGATGAGGTTACCACAACTCAGAGAGGTTAAGAGACTTCCCAGGGGCAAAATGCCCCTTGCCTTCCACTGGCACCAAGTACACTCCTTCACACACACACAAAAAACGTTTTATAAGCACCTACAATGTCCCAAGCACTGTTGGAGGCATATTAGGGCAGTGCGCCGAGCAAGTCATATTGGTGTGGTGTTCGCAGCAACCTGGCTGAGAACAACGTGCTGATGACCAGTCAGAGATCCCTGTAAAAACTGCAGTGTCGCATTCAGGACCCCTGGCCAGCACCGCACGTAAGTGCACGCACACACACACACACACACACACACACGTGTACATACACACCGACATAACCTACACGCTTGCACGCTCACATGTGTGCGCACACATTCACACACGCACACAGCCACCCCTGCCCATCCGCAGCTCATGGCACCTCTTCTTTCCTAGATCAAATCAAGTGTGAACCGCAAGAACGCCAAGTACCTGCTCAGAGGAGAGTCTGCCGGCAAGGTCTTCCGGGTCAATGAGGACTCAGGGGACGTGTATGCCTTTGAGAGGCTGGACAGGGAGAAGATCCCCGAGTACCACCTTACTGCCCTCGTGGTAGACAAGGACACCAATAATGACTTAGAGTCTCCTTCCAGCTTCACCATCAAAGTTCATGATGTGAATGACAACTGGCCTGTGTTCACGCACCGGCTGTTCAACGCCTCTGTGCCAGAGATGTCGGCCGTGGGTATGTGCCCTGCTTGTCCCTCTCACTCCTCCCCTGCTCATCTCCAGCCTGAAGGTGCCTCTCCTATCAGCAGCTTCACTGTCGGGGATCAGGATTCAGTGAGTTCAGGGCACTTGAAAGAAACTCTGATCCCTAAAGACTAAACTCTGACCTGGCCCCACACCAAGCCCTGACTTAGTCATAGACTAAGCCCTGACCCCAGTCATGGACTGAATCCTGATCCTCATCATGGACTGAGTTCTGACCCCAATCATGGACTGAGCCCTGACCCTGATCATGGACTGAGCACTAACCATCAGAAACATATACATAATAATGTTCTCATTATTCTTTGGAGCAAACCCCACCCACTTCTCTGACTCAGGACTGGCACTCTAAGAGTGCCTTTGCACATGAAGAATACCAACTCTGCCACCACAGCAAAAAGACTCCTCTCTAGGACCCATGCAGGAGTGGAGGGAGGAGACTAGAGCCCTCGCCCCAAGACGTGACACCAGCCTGGAGCCCAGGCTTCTTGAAATTACTACTTCCTCAGTTCTACCCCCAGCCTCTAGGAGGTAACAGAAAAGGATTCCCTTCCCCACCCCTTGGTCCAGGGTTCCTGGCTAAGAACCTGGGAGATCTTAAAAGACCTCCCTGTTAAGTATGGGGATGGGGGTCCCAGAGTTCAAGAGAAACAGAGATGTGACACTCACCCCTGTGGGGCACCTTCCCATTCTTTTGTTCTCATCTTCCAGAAGAAGGAAGAAGCAGCCCTTTCCTCTCCTCTCTCTCTCTCCTCATGACCCTAGCCTTCTGCCTCCTGCCTCACTTCTCCTGTGACTAAAAACCACCTGTTCTTTTTGCCTCCTTCCAAGATGACCAGGCTGAACCTTCAGCACTTTGCCCCCTTGCAGGCTCCTCAGAAAACAAAGCAGTCTTTTCTCCCCCAGGGCCTAAGGAAAGTGGGTTGAGGGAACAGCCTGAGCCCCATCTGTCTGCATCTGGAAATGGGGCACAGGGCCGACAGTCACAAGGCAGTAACCCTGGATTCTCTCTCTTCAGGGACCTCAGTCATCCGTGTGACAGCCGTTGATGCAGATGACCCCACCGTGGCAGACCATGCCAGTGTCATGTACCAAATCCTGAAGGGAGAAGAATATTTTGCTATTGATGGTTCTGGTGTGTGTCACTAACCCTCTTGGGCAGGCGCTGGCTTGGAGCCGGGTAGGGACAGATATCCAAGGTGCAGGCACTGAGGGAAGTCCAGTCTGACAGGTGTCAGCTACCATCCAACCACACGATCCCATGGAAATGGTTCTTATACACATGAAAACAAGGTGGCTGGCGAGGGGAGAAGGAAGCAGACAGCTGCCAAGACATGGACTCCAGTCCAGGGAACAAAATCAGGACCCAAGCAGTGACCCAAGAGGCAGAAGAGAATGCTGGTTAGCAGCTCTGGGTGTAGAGTCGGACAGATCTAGCCTCCAAACCCAGTTCTGCTACTCACTCCCTCTAACAACCTGAGGCAAGTCAACTAGCCTCTGCGAGCCTTAGTTCTCTCACCCTGAAAACAGGAAAATGTATGTTCGTTTTGCATAGCAGCTGTGAAGTTTGAATTACATAATGTATAGAGAACACATGGCCCGCAGTAATTATCCACTCAGTGTGACTTCACAAAAACTGTAAGGACAGAGTCTGGGGAGCAAGACAGAAGTCCAGGTGGTCAGACCTGGGACACACTGTCTTTCAGGGGGGTGGCAGGTGCAAAGTACAGGTACCACCACAACCAATGATGTGCCAAGGCAGGCATCGTTAATGAGTCACAGCACTCTCTCCACGCTGAGCCCGGATGTGGCCTCGCACTCTTTCTCAACACCATGCTCCCAGCAGCCAGGACCAATCTTGGACCAAACCGTTTGGGCAGCTTTGGTCTAGCAGTGCAGGGTGTGAAGGTGGGTGGTGGCTGGCCGGTGGTTCTCAGCTCTGGCTGCACAGTGGAATCACCTGGGGAGCCTTTAAGTCACATGTTAAGTCACCTTATTTGCATCAGCTTTTACATTAACTCTGGATAGGGCCCAGGCACCAGTGTGTTCTAAAAGCCCTCCAAGTAACATGGCTCCTGCTGGACACTTTTTGCAGGACTCATTTTCACTACAACCAAAAACTTGGACCGAGAGACGCAGGCCAAGTATGAGATCGTGGTGGAAGCACGAGATGCCCAGGGCCTCCGAGGGGACTCAGGCACAGCTACGGTGCTGGTCACTCTGCAGGACGTCAATGACAATTTCCCCATCTTCACCCAAAGTGAGCTCCTCCTCCAGGGCCCTGGGGAGGATGGGGGTTGGGATACTCCAGACTCAGTGGCCTGGAGGATCTTGTGGAGAAGCCCAGAGTCCCTCTACCTCTCCCTAAAGCCCAGAAAAGTCATTTTGGTGCAAGAAGGGGGTCTTCTCCCCATCCCTGCACACATTCCCAAGGCTTTCCAAATACCACCTGCCATGGTGCCTTCACAGGCCACAGGGAAATCGCACTCCCTGCTGTGTGCCACCACTTTGCCCAGAGTCCCACTACCAGATAGGAACAGTTTCACCCAGTTTCTATGGGCTTGGAAAAATCCAGGCCCTAGCTAGAAAATCCCTGTGAGCTGGTGAACAGGGATACAGCAAAGTTCCATATCCAGAGCTGAGGCTGAGCCCTGAGCCCACACACAGACTGCTTCTCTCCCCACAAAAAAATGTCTGACAAGAGTTTTTCACACGCCCCGGTTAAGGGTGGGAAGGAAAGTCAGACGGTTCATCACTTGTACCCTCCGATGCTGAGGTGTAATTCAGAGGCTCAGCCATCCCAATGACGGTGGCCTCGCTCTATGTGGCAGAAGCTCCCTCACAGCAGGACTTGTCTCTCTTGTCAAATGATAGGTCCCCTAGCAAAAGACCCAGCATACAGTAGGTGTTCAATAACTATTTGTTAAATGGATGGAGGGATGGAAGGATAGATGGAGCAGAATCTCTTTGCCTTGAGACCGAAAATTCCTGTGGTGGTATTACTACTACTATTATTATTATTATTATTATTATTATTATTATTATTATTATTTTGTCATGCTGATTTCCTGTATAAAAATGCATTAGGATAGCATGAGGGACAATCACCTTGTCTATCTCATTAATCCAATGCCCTCGGGGGCACCTTATTTGCATCAGCCAAGTACACATTTGCGGTGCCTGAAGACATCCGTGTGGGCAGCTCCTTGGGCTCTCTGTTTGTTGAGGACCCAGATGAGCCCCAGAACCGGATGACCAAGTACAGCATCGTGCAAGGCGAATACAGGGACACCTTCACCATCGAGACGGACCCCAACCACAACGAGGGCATCATCAAGCCCATGAAGGTTTGTAGGCATGCAGCAACGACATCAGATGTGGGGCTGAGGGCTCCTGGCATTTTCAGGACTCACCCAGGGGCTGCTCCAAGGTCAGAAGCCATTGAAGGTGCACATTCTGGGTCAGCTTAGAGCTGGCCATGTGCTCATGAGCTTGTGACCCTGGAGCTGGGAAAGGGAAGCCAGGAGAGAAGGGTCAGTGCCTTAGGCTGAGTTATCCCAGAAGCAGACCTTAAAGCAAGGATTTGAGTATAAATAATTTACTTGGGAAGTGATCCCAGGAAGTCTCAGGAGCAGTGACACATAAGAAAAAGGATACAGGGGCGCCTGGATGGTTCAGTTGGTTGAGCACCTGACTCTTAATTTCTGCTCAGGTCATGATCTCATCACTCATGAGATCAAGCCCCACATGGGGCTCTACACTCACAGTGCAGAGCCTGCTTGGGATTCTCACTCTCACTTTTGCTCTCCTCTCTGTCCCTCCCCTATTCGTTCTCTCTGTCAAAATAAATAAATAAGCTTTAAAAAAAAAAAAAAAAAGGAATGATACAGGTTCCTTAACTGTCAGGTTAATAGTGCAGGCAAGTGGGGCACAGTCCCACTGGTAACACCCAGGGCACAGTGTGAAATATGCCTCAGAGTTGCAGGGGCTGAGAGAGGGAGCTGCAGGGTCGTCTGAGGGCCCCAGAGGGCGTTCACTCTCACACTTTCTGGCCTGCCCTGGGCACCCACCAAAGTAGAGCCCTGGTAGTGATACAGGCACTTGGAGCAGACAGCCACAGCATGTAAGGAAGCAGGGAGTACTACAGGGGTGGGGGTGGGAGTGGCTACTGGCAGTGGCTGCTGCATACAGACAGAGCAGTCAGGCCAACTGAATCTGGAAGAGGAGGCAAGAGACATAAAATGCCTCTAGAATGGTCATGCAGAGGACTGGGGGCCCTGGGCCAGGGATGACCCACCTCAAATGGGACATTCTAGAACCCCTCTGACTGAGCTGGGCCATTCCTGCAGCAGAACTCTCCTGAGGCTATCCCCGGTCCGGCTCCGCACTGGGGACCAGAGGCACCTAGGTGAGTCCCATGGCCTCCACGGCACCAAAGCTGTCAGTGAGTGGAGCAGACGAGCATAGATGAACAGGGTAGCCGCGTGTAAGTGCTCCAGCAACCCACGCAAGGAGCAATTACCTGTGTCAGGGAGGCAAGATGGGTTCTGAGAAGACATTTGGCCTCTTGAGTAGGGATTGTGAAGTGGGCAAAGGCAGGAGAAGCATCTTGAGCGAAACCACAAAGAAAAGGCACATACGTAAGGACCTGTGGCTAGAACTAGTAGCTGTGATCTCCTAGAGAGCAGGACTGTGGCTCGCCCACTGTGTGGCCTCAATGCTCAGAACAGGGACAGTCACAGAGTTAGGGCTGGGGGTGCCCTAAGGTTGTCGAGATGCAGTGGAGGGAAGCCGAGGACAGACAGAGAGCCCTAGCCACTCTCTTGATGACCATGGAAACATCACTTCCCCCATCCATGAAACTGGTGTCATCCCAGTGCAACCTTGCAAGGTTGCCATGAAGATCACGTCACGTGCTTGGCTCAGAGCAGGCGTTCACTGCACTTTTCCCTTCCACAGCCCCTGGACTATGAATACATTCAGCAATACATCTTCACCATCGAGGCCACGGATCCCACCATCAACCTCCACCACCTAAGCAGCGCCTCCACCAGAAAAACTGCCCGAGTCATCATCAACGTCACAGATGTGGATGAGCCCCCCAGCTTCCAGCAGCCCTTCTACCACTTCCAGCTGTGGGAGAACCAGAAGAAACCTCTGATCGGCTCAGTGAGGGCCAAAGACCCCGACGCAGCTCGGCGGAGCATTGGGTAAGGGGGTAGAGGGTGTAAGGAAAATGATGATCACGATGATCCTGGCACCTGCGGGACTGACAATAGGGCCCAGATGGGGAGAATGGCTTCTCCTGGCACACACACGGGACGTGACAGAGGCAGGACTAGAAGCCCAAGCTCTTCCACTGACCCCCATGACCAGGCGGGACCCTGTCTTGCCCAGGCACCTCTGCCCAGCTCAGTCCTGGCCATCAGAGCTGTCCGCTGGCTGCGCTACCTTGGAGGGGTTATTCTTTGGAATAACTGGCTCTCACAGGTCCATCTAGGGAGATCTGATGGTCAAGTGTTCATTTCACACAGTAAAACAACACAAAGATCTGCAAAGAAAACATCAGTAACCCCCACTTCCAGGTAACACTCATGTTTGTGGCTTGATGTTGTTCTGTCACCCCTCTTCTTCATGCCCACACAAACATCTACTTACGTTTACAGTAGATTTGATGGTTGCCTGTCTGTCTGTCTGTCTGTCTGTCTCTTTGTTCGGGGGTTTTGATTGTTTTCAAAATTTTGGGGGTCATACCATGCCCATTTCATCACCACCTGTTCTTCATCTCCACTAGACTCCCAGCCTCTACCCTCTGGGACCAAAAATATGGTTCTAACCCATGCATTCTAGAGCCATGTAACATTTGATTTTAACACAATCTCATTTTATTCCAGAGGGCTAGCCAATTGTGGCAGCACCATTTATTAAATAAGTCATCACTTTCCCACCTTTGTTATACACCTGAATCCATTTCTGAATCCTCTGTTCTAGCCACTCTTCTGTGGCAAAGCCATTCTGTTTTATTGTAGCAGCTTTACAAAAACCTAGTAGATACAAGCCAAGTCCCTCCCTCGTTGCTTTTTTAATTCCTGTAACTTTTATGTGTTCTCAAACATTCACTCTTTCACATGAACTATAAAATTAATTTATCTGTTGTTTAAAAAACATTGGAATTCTTTTTTTTTAATTGTTTTAATGTTTATTTATTTTTGAGAGAGAGAGAGACAGACAGTGTGAGTGGGGGAGGAGCAGAGAGAGAGGGAGACACAGAATCTGAAGCAGGCTCCAGGCTCTGAGCTGTCATGAGACAGAGCCTGACATGGAGCTTGAACCCACAAACAGTGAGATCATGACCTGAGCCAAAATCAGACACTTAACCGACTGAGCCACCCAGGCACCCCAAAAACATTGGAATTCTAAGGAGAATTGTTCTATATCGATTTGGGGAGAATTAATGTTTCTAAGAAATCAGGTCTTCTTACTAAGGTAAAAAAAAATATGTCCCCAAAAATGGAGATTTGGGCCACACTGCACAAGTTTTGGGACTACTGTTTTCATAGCCACACTATTCTAAATAAGCTATAATGATAGTTTTTATTTCTTTATTGAGCCAAGAATTTATTTTTTTTAAGTGTATTTATTTATTCTGAGAGAGAGGGAGAGCACAAGCAGGGGAGGGACAGAAAAGAGAGAAAGAGAGAAAGAGAGAGAGAGAGAGAGAGAGAGAGAGAGAGAGAGAGAGAGAGAATCTCAAGTAGGCTCTGCACTGACAGTGCATAGCCCAATGTGGGGCTCAAACTCACGAACCTGTGAGATCATGACCTGAGCCAAGATCAAGAGCTGGACACTTAACTGACTGAGCCACCCAGGTACTCTGATCCAAGAATTTATTTAAGAGATTGATTTGATTTTTTTCTTTTCATTTACAAGTGGTAGGGTATTTTTTGTTTTTGCTTTAACTTGCTCTGTGATATAATACAACTGTATTTGCATCCATTTTTTCTAGAATATTTAAGATTTTGCTTTATATATTTCAATTTTTCTGTTTATAAAGGTTCATAACTATTTTACCTTCATTACAACTTATAACTTTTATCCTTATGAAATTACCCAACTTGTTCTGCTAAATACTTTGCCTTCAGTTCCACGTTGCCTGATGTTAAGTTTGCCAGTCCTGTTTTCATATTAGTCTTTGCCTGATAGAAGTCTTCCAACCTTTGCTTTTAACTTTTCTAACTTCTGCTTTTCACTTGGCATTAAGTTGTCTCTCAAAATTAGAATGTAATTGGCTTTGCTTTTTAATCTAAACTGAGATGCTTTGGGTTTAACTTATTTACATTTGTCATCAAAAATCATAGGTTTGGGGACGCGTGGGTGGCTCAGTTGGTTAATCGTCTGACTTTGGCTCCGGCCATTACCTTGTGGTTCCTAGGTTCAAACCCCACATCGGGCTCTGTGCTGAGAGCTCAGAGCCTGCAGCCTGCTTCAGACTCTGTGTCTCCCTCTCTCTCTGCCCCTCCCTCACTCACATTCTCTCTCAAAAATAAATAAACAGTTTTAAAAAATGATAGGTTTGAGCTTCCTGTTTTAAACCTTGTTACACATTTCTCCTTTCTCAAACTTAATGGCTTTTTCCTTTCCTCCCATATATGCTAGAGTCTTTTTTTTTCCTTTTTTTTCTCCTAGAGATTGGAATGTGATACATCCATTTTTACTTCTCCCAGTGAAACTTACTTCTACCTGTAAAATTAAAAGTGTTTTCCTGGACATTTTCTACTTTGAAATCTCTCTCTCTCTCTCTCTCTCTCTCTCTCTCTCTCTCTCTCTCTCTCTCTCACACACACACACACACACACACACACACACACACACATGATTGCTTTCCTATGTACCATAAAGAAATCAATCATTTCATTTAATTCTTCTGAAAGCAGGCTGTTTTTGGTGGGGGACGGCGGGGATTAGCAGAGAGAGAGGGAGAAAGAGAATCTCAAGCAGGCTCAGCACTGTCAGCACAGAGAATGATGCAGGGCTCAAACCTACAAACCATGAGATCATGACCTGAGCCAAAATCAAGAGTCAGACACTTAACTGACTGAGCTACCCGGGTACCCCATCAGGCTTTTATTTTATATTGAGACATTTCTTAGTTAGATGAAATTAAGTTTTCATAAAAATTTTTCAAGACCCTATTTCTGTGCATGATATACTTCCTGAGTTATTGTATACTTACAAATACCTTAGTTCTTTTGCCTTATGTTAATAATACCAGATATGCTCCTATAATTTTCAGTCTATAGACACTTCCTTTAAAAATACTATCAATGGGGGCGCCTGGGTGGCTCAGTCGGTTGAGCGTCTGACTTCGGCTCAGGTCACGATCTCGCGGTTCGTGAGTTTGAGCCCCGCGTCGGGCTCTGGGCTGATGGCTCAGAGCCTGGAGCCTGCTTCCGATTCTGTGTCTCCCTCTCTCTCTCTGCCCCTCCCCCGTTCATGCTCTGTCTCTCTCTGTCCCAAAAATAAATAAACGTTAAAAAAAATTTTTTTTTAAATAAAAATACTATCAATGTGTTCTAGAATTTAATTTTGTGAGGATATCTGAGATAAGTCTGATTTTCTTCACAAGAACACATTTTTCTGTCTGAACTCTGTTTAGTTCCTCCATATAGCCTTAAAATTCAAAAGTGTCATCAGGATATACATAAACATTGATCTCTTTTAGAAATTATGCCTCATATTAATGACCTCTTTTAATCTTTTAATCTTAGACTTGTGTCTTTCTTTAGATCAGGAATGTTTTCTCTTATTATATCTTTTGTTACTACTTCTGTTCTATTTGTTCTGGAATTTTCCTAAGTAGTAGCAAATATATACTATATACCATATATATATATATATATATATATATATATATATATATATATCTCATTTCTTCATACCTTTTTATTGATTTCTGGAAGAACTTTTCCATTTTTTACTTCATAAATTTAATTTCTTTTCAATCATTTCCTATCTATTCCAGCTCCTTTTTTACTTCTTCCTGGCTCTTGCCCAACCACCTTTTCATTAATGACAAAAACCAACCCCAGCTCTGGTGCACCTGATTAAAACTCCTCCTGCCACAGCTCTCAGAGTGCCACTGATGGAGTCTCAAGGCACCACCTCCAGTCCAGTAAGGGCAGCACTGCTAAAATCGAAGGGGTTATCGCACCTCCCTGATTCCCTCTAGGTGGTCGAACACAATGAGCAGTGAGAGGAGGATGGAGAGGACACAAGGGTTAGACCATGAGGGGTCTCCCCAGCAAAGAACAACAGAAAGTCATGAATTTCTCTCCCCTGGCAGATACTCCATCCGCACGACCAGTGACAAGGGCCAGTTCTTCCGAATAACCAAACAAGGGGACATTTACAATGAGAAAGAGCTGGACAGAGAAGTCTACCCCTGGTATAACCTGACAGTGGAGGCCAAAGAACTGGATTCCAGCGGTGAGTGGTCCCAGATGCTAGGGGACCTGGGCTTTTCTCCTTTCCCTCATTCCTTCAAAAGAGGCATAATCTGTCATTTTGGGGCTCTGGGGGTATCATAAGCTCCCGCTGAAGCACTACTTGGCTGGGATACTATAGAGCCTCTATCCCCAAGGTGTGGATGGACCAGCAGCACCCACATCACCTGCAACCTGGTTGGAAGGGTAGAATCCTGGGCAACCCCCAGACCGAATCAGAACCTCTTGCACATTACAGCTGAAGAAGCACTGTCATAAAAGAGCCTGCTAGATGTCCCTGTGATGAGAATCACCTAAGGCACCTTTTAAACACAGAGCCTTTCCTAGAGGTTCTGGTCCAGTTATACAGAAATGGGGCCAAGGAATGTGTATCGAACAAGTACCACATGATTCTTATTACCATGGATGTTTGGAAAAGACTGTCTGGGGGGAAAGGAGGGGGACAATTTATATGCCAGTCAGTGGGTTGAATTCAAAATATGAAGCAGCTTCCAACTTCAAGATTATTAGGTTCTCCAGATTAGTGTAACTTTTGCCAGAGGGAAAGGCAAGTGTTGGGATTTTTAAAAAATTTTTTAATGTTTTATTTTATTTTTGAGACAGAGAGAGACAGAGAATGGATGGGGGAAGGTCAGAGAGAGAGGGAGACACAGAATCTGAAGCAGGGTCCAGGCTCTGAGCTGTCAGCAGAGAGCCCGACACGGGGCTCGAATTCACAGACCATGAGGTCATGACCTGAGCCGAAGTTGGAAGCTCAACCAACTGAGCCACCCAGCCACCCCAAGTGTTGGGATTTTATATCCTTTACTTACATGAGAAAAATCACAGCTCCAGGAGATAGATTAATATCCTCGCCTTACCCAGGAGACCACCAGGGCCTGGGGGGGGGGGGGGGGGCGGTGACTTGACCAAGGCCCCACTGGTGCTACCCTAGAGTGTTCCCTGCCTCCTTCTGGGCTTCCCAGACTTGGTCATCACCCCTGCCATGGCACACAAGCTCCAACTGTGATGGACTCTTGCGGGTTTTCCAGATCAGTCTTTACCCCTTTCTTCCCCATCTAATCTCATTCGCACATTTTTAAACGTTAAAGTAATGGTTTGTTGTTCATTTTAAAATATGGGATGGGGCGCCTGGGTGGCTCAGTCAGTTAAGCGTCTGACTTCGGCTCAGGTCATGATCTCGCGGTCAGTGAGTTCAAGCCCCATGTCAGGCTCTATGCTGACAGTTCAGAGCCTAGAGCCTGCTTCGGATTCTGTGTCTCCCTCTCTCTCTGCACCCCCCACCCCACTGCTCACATTCTGCCTCTCTCTCCCTTAAAAAATAAACGTTAAAAAATGTTTTAAATATGGGAAAAACTGAAAAGAAGAAAATCATTCCCCTATAACCCCACCATACAGAGATAATTACTGTTGACACTTCAGTGCACTTTCTCTGGTCTTTTTTTTTCTATACATATTTTCATGTAAGTGAGACCATAATATTTATATAAAAAACAGATCCTGCATTTTTACTTAGCCTTATTTCACAGCCATTTTCATATAATACTAAAATATCTTTATTACATTTTTAAGTGTAATTTACATGGGCATTGTAAATAGCCACATGTTCCACTCTTTGAAAGTGGTTTAATATGTTAACCCCAACTCACTTAGGTTGTTTACCTTTTAATTATTTTGTAATAAATTAATTTTATTTATTTAAATAAATTATATTTGTTTAATTTAATTTAATTAAAACTTTCTTTAATTTGCTTGCATTGTTTACCTTCTTGATTCTTACAAGTAACTGTTAAGTAAACATCCCTGTGCATGAAGCTGGACGCCCTTCCCTTCCTCTCCCAGCCCTTTCATCCAGAACACCAACCCTGGCCTCTCTTCCAGAGGTCCATAGCCCCCTCTTCCTGCAAAAAGGGCATCCCTCCAGGACTCCCCATCCACATACTTTCTACCCCTCGGACTGGCATCAATCTGAGTCAATGGCAGTCAGGAGCCCTTTCTCCCTGCAGGGTACTCCACAGGCAAAGAATCCATTGTCCAAGTCCACATTGAAGTTATGGATGAAAATGACAACGCTCCAGAGTTCGCCCAGCCCTACGAGCCCAGAGTGTGTGAGAATGCTGCCCAGGGCAAGGTGAGTCCGGCTCAGCTGGGAGGGCGAGGCACGCTCACTGAAGATGGGCTGAGAGGCAGCACCTCCCACCCACGGTCAGCTGGCATTTCACTGAGCTTAATGTAACCTGCACAACAGCCTTGAGGAAAGGTGATGTTATCCCCACTTTATAGACGGAGAAACTGAGGCTCAGGGAGAACGTATGAAGAATACACTGGTGGGGAGGTTGGTCCAAAGGGTGGCTTTGTGGAGACTATTTAGGTTAGTGTTGCAGAAAAGATGCAGCCACGGTCATCAGATCTGATACCAAAGTCACCATCACTGATCCCCCAGCCACCCCAACACCACCACTGACTGCCCCCCATTTTCCACATTCCAGCTGGTCGTGCAAATCTCGGCAATAGATAAGGACGTAACGCCGCGAGATGTGAAATTCAAATTCTCTCTGAGCACTGAGGACAGCAACTTCACCCTGACAGATAATCACGGTATGCATCAAAGTAGTCAGCTTGGCTACTGGCAAGGGCAGGGGCACAGTTAGTTGAGTCTTGAAGCACCAGGGTCAAGAACCAAGCCAACCAAGTGGGGGCAAGCCCTCACTGGGGTCTTCAAGTTACAGGATATTTTGTACAAGTCCTTATGGGGCTGTGCAATGATCAGAGCTAATGTGGCCAAACTGCCAAGTCCACATTCTCCATAAGATGCTCAGGTCAGCAAGGAATATAGAATAGATATGGGGTGCAGACGCTTGCTCAGTTCACGATCTAGCCAGTGGAGTCCTTCCCACACTGGATCTCTATGCTCAGCACAGCTGCAAATTCTCTATGAATTCTGAGGTCACTACCAAAGAGTCAAAACTGGAAACGTGAAATCCAAATGCCAAGAATACAGTGAACTTTGTCTTATTTCAGCTACAATGACTACTTACCACCAGGTGGCCCCAGGACAGGATCTGGTCCACTCCTCACAGCCCAGAGTCTGTGATATCAGCAGTGCCAGTCAGAGCTTCTGATGAGCATATGTTTACAAGAGTGACGATGCTGAGCTGACTGAATTCCAGGCAAAAGTAGGCATGTTTCCGTGGCCTCAGTGGCTTCCTGAGGAAAACAGAAAATCCCTCTTGGGTCTAATAGAGCAATCCTTCACCCAGCACAGAGTAGCGTTCCTGCCTTTCTCTGATGGCAAAACTGTGGCGGATGAGGATTCATTCCTGTATAGAAGAGCCAGTGCCACCTGTGAAGAAGGTCAGGGTCCCTGAAGGCAGAAGGCAGACCCAGGGGATCAGCCACAGACTCATCCTTAAGGAGCCATTCTTAGAGAAAAAGTGGCCACGATGTGTTGACGGTCAATTACAAACCATTCAAACGTTCAGCTGTCTTTAGTAGTAAACAATGTGGCAAAAATACTTGTCACCCCACCCCCATCTCCACCTCAATCCCACCTCAGAGGGGGTCTGCATTGGGATAGAAAACTTAAGTGCCACCCCAAAGACACCCCATGTACAACCAGGAAGGAAGCCTGTTGGTGCCAGATTCACTTACAGCATGAATGTCCTGTTATGATATTAAGTGAATGTAGTGAGAAATCTCTAATTTCTCTCAAAGTATCAATGGCCATATAGCTATTATTTTTAATTATAATAGACATGGTTACTTAATAGCAAAGTGTAATGAGCTTTCATCTGAAATCTAAAAGACAGACCCCTTTGCTTTGGGAGCTGACCCAAAGGGAGTCAGCTTCCTGAGGAAGCTGACCCTGCAGGGCTAGATAAATCCTGGAGCAGGGAATCCCTAGACCCTCTGGCCACCAGCATCATAACCTCCCAGAAGCCTACAAAAGGCAGATTATCTGGCGTCTGATCATGAAATGTGGGTGTGGGAGATGGGGGGAGGGGTAGGAAAATGGCAGCGAAGGGGGAGCAGGGCTCTGAAAATCTGTTTAAAAATCTCCCTGGGGGATTCTTCAGTACATGGAACCACTGACCGGAGCTGGGAGGGGCAGCCAATATTTGGGCCAAAGCGTATGTGCAGTTCCAGCCTGCCTAGGACATCCTCAGTTACTGTGTCATCATTCCTTTGGTGCCCCAGGGAACATGTGCATTGTTTTCACTTTCTAGTGGATTTTCAGGAATAGCAGAAACAGGCTTCAAAGCTAGCCCAGTGCTGAAAGACTTTGAAAAACTTTATTTTTCCCCATTGTCAAAGCTTGCAAAAATGCATTAATTGAGCCAAAAGAGAACCACCTGTTATTGCAGTAGAGTTAGGAAAGAGGAGGTGGGGGTCAGACGTATCAGTTGCCCACAGAAACAGAAGGCAAGGACTTTACATTTTGGCCAAGCCATTCTTTTTTTTTTTTTTAATTTTTTTTAACATTTATTTATTTCTGAGACACAGAGAGAGACAGAGCATGAGCATGGGAGAGGCAGAGAGAGAGGGAGACACAGAATCCAAAGCAGGCTCCAAGCTGTCAACACAGAGCCTGATGCGGGGCTCGAACTCACAAACTGTGAGTTCGTGACCTGAGCCAAAGTCGGATGCTTAACCAACTGAGCCACCCAGGCGCCCCCTGGGCGAGCCATTCTTAAAGGCTATGTCAAGGCAGCTGCCCAAAATATCCCCTCTCTGGAGGAACAGACCTGCACTCAAATGGCTGAAACATGAGGCAGGGGATACAAAGGGCAGAGAAGCAGACTGCACATGGGCTGGTGCAGTCACGGAGGGTCCCCTGGAGGAGGCAAGCCACATCATCAGTGTGCACGAGGGGACAGGCACTCTGGAAGCCAGAGCCTGACTCTGCAGCCCCGGTATTTCCAGATAACACGGCCAACATCACAGTCAAGTACGGACAGTTTGACCGGGAGCGTGCCAAGGTCCACTATCTGCCTGTGCTCATCTCAGACAACGGGAGGCCGAGCCTCACAGGCACCAGCACACTGGTCGTGACTGTCTGCAAGTGCAATGAGCATGGCGAGTTCACCTACTGTGAGGAGATGGCTGCCCAGGCAGGTGTCAGCATCCAGGCGCTGGTAGCCATCTTCCTCTGCATCCTCACCATCACAGGTCAGTGCCTACGATGGGGGAGGGAACGATGGTGGGGAGCGCTTCACAGGAGGAGGAAGAGACCAGGGATCCAGGCGCAAGCCTGCTTCCAGCCCATATCCCACCCTGGGCCTCAGGGTTCCGTAGCAGGACAGAGGAATAAAAGCTCTAGCTCCCTGGATGCCAAAAGGTGGGGGTAGATGTGGGGGGAAAGGGAGAGTTCAAGGCCTTTCCCTTACTTTAAAATACCTCATATATGACATCCATCCATTCATTCATTCAATTTATACGTTTTGAGCACTTACAGCATTCTAGGCACTGTTCTAGGCATTTATTTCCATGAAACCTATTTTGAAAAAAAAATCCTCTTCGGGGGGAAAAAAATAGAAAATTTTAAAAATTCCAGCTTAGATAGCCGCTAGTGGCTTCCTTTCCTTTTTTAGGATTCCTCCAGGCTTGAGGAGGAATCCTTTTTTTTTTTTTTTTTTTTTTTTTCCTCTTGTTTGGGCCTCAGAAATTTTAGGAGCATTTTAGGCCTTGCCTTGGTTTGGGTTACTCAGGAAGCAGACCCTGGGACAAGGACTGGGGTACAAGTGGTTTATTTGGGAAGTGCTCCCAGGAAGCCCTAGAAGGAAGAGAGGGGAGTGAAACAGGGAAGGGAGGCAGCTGACGAAGGAAGCATTGTCTCACAAGTTACTAGTGAGGGTCACTGGAGCTCCCTGTCACTGGGGATGGAGAAGCAGCGGGGCACTGTCAGCAAGAGTTTATCCACCAGTTCCCCTCAGCTAACGGTGGGGGGGTTCCTCCCAGTGGAATACATTCTCCTGCACCAGCCCTGAGATGGGGCAGGGGCCGGCCCTCTAGAGGAAAGTTAGAGATCTCCCTGTCACTGAAATGATAGGCCCTGGGGGTGAGGTGGGGTTCCCACGTTATATCCTCCAGGCTTTTCCTGCCAGTGGCTCTCCTTAGAGGCCCCCTGGGTATGCCACCTTCCTGAGGCTTCTCTGGCAAAGAGTCTAGACTCAGAACCCCTTTTAATAATAATTAGTAATAATAATGACAATGACATCACCACCACACGTAGAATACACTTACTCTCATAAGTACCTTGCCAAATATAAACAAAGCAGGGAAGTCATCACTTTTATCTTATAGACAAGGAAACTAGAGCTTAGACAGGGTGTCCCAGCTTATCTTACATACGTAACAGTTTGTTAAGTAACTCAAGGCCAGAAGGAGAGAGTCTGGGGGATGCTGTGACCTAATTTTAGGAGCTCTCTGTGCCACACGGACCACCCATCCTCAGGGGTTGGTGATCCTCGCAGTCACACCCCTCAGAGCTCTGAGCAGGGTCAATATCTACACCACTGCCCAACCACGGGACCCCAGGCAAGCCACTCAGCCTCCCTGAGGTCAGTTTGCTTAAGGGTAAAATGGGGAGAATAATACCTGCCCTGAGTGAAATAACACGAGAACGTGTCCAGTATGGAGTCAGCACATATCCAATAGGTGCCCAAGAACAGCTGCCGTGAGCACAGCACCACCGTTATCCAGCAGCAGCAGCACCACGGCCATCAACAAAACAATGGTTCGGAATCTCCACACTCCGAATTTCAACTCCATTCCCTTCCTCATTTCTTCTCCAACCTCTGGCCTCCCCACCTTTGCACACAACATAGAAGGATTTGCCACAGTGGTAGGGGGAGACAGGAAATGTGGACGTAGGTAGATGGGGTTGAGACTGGCACGAGAGAATGAACTTAGGGGAGTCCCACTCTGTTCCTCTTCCCCCACCTCCACCAGTGGCTATGACAGCCAGTCAGGACCAAATCCCCAGGGAAGGAGGGTCTGTCCCAAGGGGGTGGGAGGCACGACTCTGACCCACGGAGGGCGGAGGTTGCGGGGGGGGGGGGGGGGGGTACCCACAAGGTGTCTAGACCAAACCAACCTCCGCCTTGGCCCAGGTGTCGCTGGGATGCTGGGCTGGCCCGGGAATTTCCAGGGAGGAGGGGAGGACGCAGGTGAGCCCCAGAGGGCCAGCTGGGCCGGGTCTGACTAGCTCTGGCTCGCTGCAGTGATCACCCTACTCATCTTCCTGCGGCGGCGGCTCCGGAAGCAGGCCCGCGCCCACGGCAAGAGCGTGCCCGAGATCCACGAGCAGCTGGTCACCTATGACGAGGAGGGCGGAGGCGAGATGGACACCACCAGCTACGACGTGTCGGTGCTCAACTCGGTGAGGCAGGGCGGGGCCAAGCCCCCGCGGCCCACGCTGGAGGCGCGGCCGTCCGTCTATGCGCAGGTGCAGAAGCCTCCGCGGCACGGCGCGGTGCACGGCGGGCCGGGGGAGATGGCCGCCATGATCGAGGTGAAGAAGGACGAGGCCGACCACGACGGCGCAGGCCCGCCCTATGACACGCTGCACATCTACGGCTACGAGGGCTCCGAGTCCATCGCCGAGTCCCTCAGCTCTCTGGGCACCGATTCATCCGACTCGGACGTCGATTACGACTTTCTCAACGACTGGGGCCCCAGGTTCAAGATGCTGGCCGAGCTGTACCGCTCAGACCCCCAGGTGGAGCTGGTGTACTAGGGAGACGTGGGCCTCCAGGTCTGGGGACCCAAACCTCTGCAGCGCGGGCCAGTCGGACAACAGGCACTGAGCCCGCAAATTGTAGCACTGACACCCTAGCCCAGCAGCCCTTCTTCGTGGGTCCCAGAGAGTTCACCACCTCGGGTAGCAAACTCCAAGTCCCTGAAATGTCCAGGAACATACTTCAAGTGATAGCTACCCCCTAAACTCTGGAAGATCCAGGCTGGTGTTCTGTCTCGGCTTGGACATCCATAACCCTGTCACCTGGGACCACGGGTCCTACTCAAACACTTGCTGTGGCTCCTTAAAGCAGCTTATGGTTCAAAAGCCAGGGGGAGATCTTCCCCAACCCCCTCCCCCCTCCCCCGGTGAGGTTGGTGAGATCCTGGTGCCTGTCTGCCTGGAGCAAAGGGCATGGCCTGTGGGGCAAGACTCTCTGCAGCCCAGTCCCACCAGAGCCTGGAACCATCCATCATGCCAGCCCTGCTTCAACTTTCTCACGCTCTCCCAAGTCCCCACCACTCCCAGCCTCTCCCCAGGTCTGTCAAGAAGGATGAGTGGGTCCCTTGACAGCTACCAAACTTGGGTCCTGAGGTGACCTCGCTGGCCTACCACACCTGTAACTGCTGTACTGAGCACTGAAAATTCAACCAAAGTCAGGAAAACGGCTTGTTGAACTTTGAAGCAACTGTGAATCCATCCTGGAGGGACAGTGGAGACCAAGTGTGACAGATCATATGCTGAGGGCCACCTGCACACCCACACCCTCGGGAGAGGGCCTGGGGTAGCTGTGACCCCAATTTGAGTCTCATCGACACCCCATCAGTTTTGCCTGGGAAGTGGAGCAGATGTTCCCCAGAGCAGAAGACCTCTCCCCTTATCTTCCTTGCCCAGTCACTCCTTCAGCTCTTTCTCTGTCTCTCTCTCCATCTACTCCTTATCTCTTGACTTGAAGGCCCTCAAGATGTGACCCTCAGCAACTCTGGTCAAAGTCCAAACCCAAACATGACTGCACAACAGAACTGTGTCATTTGCCTTTACGCACCTCGTTTGTTGCCACATCTCAGGAAACCCTGGCAGGGCCTCATCCCTCAGGCACACCCTGCCTTGCCCATGCCCTGTGGTCATCTGTGCATCTCCCACTTTCAGCTAAATCTGGAACATTCCACTGCAAACACACCCTGGGGAAGTGGCATCACTCAACGGGAGAGGGCAGGAAAGGAGGCAAACTCTCCA
The DNA here is from genome assembly GCF_028018385.1 of Neofelis nebulosa. Classification (NCBI taxonomy): domain Eukaryota; kingdom Metazoa; phylum Chordata; class Mammalia; order Carnivora; family Felidae; genus Neofelis; species Neofelis nebulosa. Next base: position 42,499,396 of record NC_080798.1, read on the forward strand.
ATTCACGCTTGGTCATGGACTGAGGTTCCCCTCTGGGCAAGGGCCCTCACACTTCAGGAGACTGTAGATAACACTTGACTTTTTTTTTAAACCAATAACTACTATATATATATATATATATATATATATATATATATATATATATATATTTTTTTTTTTTTTTTTTTTTTACTAATAATACTTACATATTTCTAGCTCTCACAAACATATAGAATAAAGGTTTTTGCATAATAAGTGGGTTGCTATTTAGGTTAACAATTTTAATTCAGATTTTTTAGCTGGATGAACAAATTCCTGTAACCTTCTTTTTCCTATCATTGTAGTTATTGCTCTAGTGATAATAACTATATATTGGCCACACTGGTGCATGGGACGTACTGTATTTTTTTATACCTAAATAAAGAAAATTCTTGAAATCCTTTTATTTCTAGAGCTGAATAAGCTCATGTGAAACACATACACACATACACATTATCACCACCACCACCATCATCAAAAAAGGAACCCAGGGTGCAAGGGGATATTTGCAATTAGGATTTCAGAGACACTCACTCTGTATTGCAGCAAAGAATAATAACAGACACCTAATCCAACCCCCTTTCCTCCCAGAGCCCAATGCCTTCACTTGGCGTCTGTACATGCCCCCCAGTCCCACCTCCACCCTACACAGTAGGCAGGGCCTGTGGAAGCTGGAGCTGCCACACCATTTCCATGATGGGGTTAGTGAGAGTCATCAGCAGTGAGGGAGGAAGTCAACCTCTAATTGGCTGATTGACAGGAGTGAACAGGTGGCACTTTATTGGGGTGTGTGGGCCCAATATTGGGGTCCTGCCTTGAAAACCTCACGATCAAAATGAGAAGAAACGTCCTTGTCAGACTCAGGTCTTGAATTGAGGAAGTGGGGGTTGAAGTTCACTTCATCAAGGCCTCTGCTCCTTGACCCCTACCAGCAGGGATTCCTGGGGATTATTTCTTCCAGGGATGGTATTTTGTAAACTGTGCTCTGGATAAACTCTAGTTCCTGGAGCTCTCAGGGGTCAAGTTGTCCTAATTCCAACTTTGCTCTTCCTTTGTGATTGCCTTTTTGATCCATTGGTTATTTGGAATGCATTATTTAATTTTCACATATTTGTGAATTTTTCAAATTTCCCGCTATTATTGTTTCTAATTTCATTCCCTCATGTTCAGAGAACATAATTTTCATGATTTCAGTCCTTATAAATTTATTGAGGCTTGTTTTATGCCTTAACATGTTTCATCCTGTGCAATATTCTGTGCACCTGAGAGGAATGTGTATTCTGCTGCTGGTAGTGGAGTATTCTGTAGCTGTTAGATGTACGAGTTTATAGTGTTGTTCAAGTCTTTTACCCCCTCACTGATCTTCTGTCGTTATAGTCTATCCATTATTGAAAGTGGGGTGCTTAGGGGCGCCTGGGTGGCGCAGTCGGTTAAGCGTCCGACTTCAGCCAGGTCACGATCTCGCGGTCCGTGAGTTCGAGCCCCGCGTCAGGCTCTGGGCTGATGGCTCGGAGCCTGGAGCCTGTTTCCGATTCTGTGTCTCCCTCTCTCTCTGCCCCTCCCCCGTTCATGCTCTGTCTCTCTCTGTCCCAAAAATAAATAAAAAATGTTGAAAAAAAAAAATTAAAAAAAAAGAAAGTGGGGTGCTGAAATCGCCCAACTATTATTGTTGAGTTGTCTGTTTCTCCCTTCAATTCTGTCAGTTTTTGCTCCATGTATTTTGAGTCTCTATTGTTAGGAATGTAAAGGTTTCTAATTGTTATATCATCCTGAAGGACTGACGCATTTAGCGTTGTAAAATGTACTTTTGTGTCTGGTAACAATTTTTATCAGTCTATTTTGTCTAATATTAGTATAGTCACCCCAGCTCTCTTTGCTTAGTTTACATAGGATATCTTTTTCCATCCTTTTACTTTCAACCAATATGTGTCTTTTAATACAAAGTGTGTCTTCTGTGGACAAAGTTTAATTGGATCATGGCAATTTATCCATCTTACCAATCTCTGCTTTTTGGTTGGCATGTTTAATCCTTTACATTTAATGTAATTACTGATAAGGTAGGATATATGCCTGCTATTTCCTTTTTTTTTTTTTCTGTCTCACATCTTTTTTGTTTCTCTGTTGCCCCATTACTGCCTTCTTTCATGTTAAAGAGGTATTTTCTAGTGTACCATTTTAATTCTCTTGTCATTTTTTTACCTTTTTAAAAATTTCTTTAGTGGTTCCCCCTGAGGATTATATTTAAAATCTTAAAACAATTCAGTTAGAATTTTTACCAACTTCAATACTGTACAAAACTTTGCTCCTATATAGCTCTGCTCCCTCTCCCCTCCTTTGCACTGCCCATTGTTGTACATATTACATTTTTATGCATCATATGCCCATCAACATAGATTTATAGTTCTTGCTTTAGGCAGTTGTTTTTTAGATCATAGAGGAGGGGGAAAGTTACAAACAAAAATATATATATTTAAATTTTTATATCTACCTATACAGTTACCTTTACTGGTGATCTTTATTTCTTCATATGGTTTCAAGTTACTGTCTGTGTCTTTTCATTTCAGTGTGAATGACTCTCCTTAATAACTTTTTTCTTAATAAATTTTTTAATGTTTATTTATTTTGAGAGACAGCATAACCAGGGGAGGGGCAGAGAGAGAGAGAGAGAGAGAGAGAGAGAGAGAGAGAGAATCCCAAGCAGGCTCCACACTCAGAGCAGGGCTCAATCCCACAAACTGCAAGGTCATGATCTGAGCCAAAACCAAGAGTCAGACATTCAACTGACTGAGTCATCTAGGTGCCCCTCTCCTTAGTAATTCTTGTGGGGAAAGTCTGGTAGTGAGAAATTCTCTCTTATTTTGTTTATCTGGGAATTAACTTGTCCTTTATTTTTCCAAAATATAGAATTCTTGACTGATAGCCTTCTTCTTTCAGCACTGTGAATGCCACCCCACTGCCTTCTGGCCTCCCTGGCTTGATGAAAAATTGGCTGTTAATCTTATTAAGGAAACTCTGCATCTGATAAATCAAATCATTTCTCTCTTACTTAAGGCTTTCAATAGTCTCTCTGTCTTTAATCTTCCATGGTTCCATTATGATATGTCTAGGATAAATCCTAGGACTGTATCTTACTTGGAGTTCCTTGAACTTATTGGATGTGTAGATTAATATTTTTATCAAATTTGAAAGTTTGGGGCCATTATCTCTTCAGATATTCTTTCTGCCTCTTTCTTTCTTCTCTGGGACTCTCATTATGCATATAGAGTATGTTTACTGATGTCCAATAGCTATCTAAGGCTCTATTGATTTTCTTCATTCTTTTTGTTGTTGTTGTTCCTCAGACTAGATCATCTCAATTGACCTATATTCAAGTTTACTGATCTTTCTTTAACTCACATCTGCTCTTAAGCTCTTCTCAATTTTTCATTTGTTTATTATATTTGCAACTCCGGAGTTTCTATTTGTGTTTTTTTTTTTTAATATTTATTTTTGAGAGGAGGGGAGGGGCAGAGAGAGAGAGAGACAGAATCCAAAGCAGGCTCCAGGCTCTGAGCTGTCAGCACAGAGCCCGATGTGGGGCTTGAACTCACCAAGGTGAGATCATGACCTGAACCAAAGTCAGGCGCTTAACTGACTGAGCCACCCAGGTGCCCGTTGGTTTTTTTTGTTTGTTTGTTTGTTTGTTTGTTTGTTTGTTTTAATAATTTCTACCTCTTTACTGATTATTCTCTCTTTGGTGAGACCTAATCTTCACATTTTTCTTTAGTCTTTAGACATGGTTTCCTTTAGTTCTTTGAATATATTTTAAATAACTGGATTAAACTCTCTCTAGTAAGTCCAACATCTGGGTTTCTTCAGGGATAGTTTCTATCAATTACTATTTTTCCTATGACTGGGCCATACTTTATGGTTTCCTTGTATGTCTCATAATTTTTTTTTCTAAAGTTGGATATATTTTTTTTTTAATTTTAACACTTATTTTATTTATTTTTGAGAGACAGAGTGCAAGATGGGGAGGGGCAGAGAGAGAGGGAGACAGAACTTGAAGGAGGCTCCAGGCTCTGAGCTGTCATCCCAGAGCTCGATGCAGGACTTAAACCCACTAACTGCAAGATCATGAACTGAGCCAAAGTCGGATGCTTAAGTGACTGAGCCATCCAGGTGCCCCAGAAAGTTGGATAGTTTAAATAATACAGTATGGCAACTGTGGAAACCACACCCCCTTGACCTCCAAGGTTTCTTGTTTTTGGTTTTTGTTGGTGCTGCAGTTTGTTTAGTGGCTTTCCTAAACTAATGCTCTAAAAGTTGTACTGTTTGTTGTGTGTGGTCACTGAAGCCTCTGCTTAATGGTAGTCAGGCAGTGAGTGCTCAGATACCCTCCTTAAATGCCTGGAACCAGGGCGCCTGGGTGGCTCAGTTGGTTAAGCATCTGACTTCGGCTCAGGTCATGATCTCGCGGTCCCTGAGTTTGAGCCCCGCATCGGGCTCTGTGCTGACAGCTCGGAGCCTGGAGCCTGTTTCAGATTCTGTATCTCCCTCTCTCTGACCCTCCCCCATTCATGCTCTGTCTCTCTCTCAAAAATAAACAAAGGCTAAAAAAAATTTTTTTAAATAAATGCCTGGAACCAATAAATTTCTCAGCACTTGCTAAAAGCCTCTGTGTTTATGTTGTAAAACTCCTTCAAAGTTCAGGCAGGCAGTTTACAACTCAGCCTTAGCCTTCCCTTTCTGATTGCACAGAGCCTTAAAGTCAGCCAGAAGTGAGAACTTAGGGTTCCCCCCGTCTGTCCTGGGCATGTGCAGAGCCCTACACAAGTGAGTGGCCTTTTAGATTTCTAGGAACATGCCAAAGTTTTTCAGAGCATTCTGTGGATAGCTCATTCCCCAACTTTTCCTTTTAAGATTTTTGGTCAGCTGCTTGTTTGTCCCAGCTGTTATCACCACCTCAGGCAGCTGTGATTAAAAGATTATCGCTGGGGCGCCTGGGTGGCGCAGTCGGTTAAGCGTCCGACTTCAGCCAGGTCACGATCTCACGGTCCGTGAGTTCGAGCCCCGCGTCAGGCTCTGGGCTGATGGCTCGGAGCCTGGAGCCTGTTTCCGATTCTGTGTCTCCCTCTCTCTCTGCCCCTCCCCCGTTCATGCTCTGTCTCTCTCTGTCCCAAAATAAATTAAAAATGTTGGAAAAAAAAAAAAAAAAAGATTATCGCTGATTGTTTTCGACAAATGCCCTCAGGAAGAAAAAAGCTGTTTGCACTGAGCAAATTTCAAGTCAGGTGAAATAAAAGCAAGCTTTCAAATGAGGCCTTCTAGGGACCACCAGACAAGTCAAATAATGACAGTTACCTGAGAATTGGGCTTTGGAGGAGCTCTAACACTGTTCTGCCCCTTCCAGTAGCTGCTATGCTGCTGATTTTCACTCTGATTGTGGGGCTATTGGGTTTCAATGCTACCATAGGGCTGAGGAGAGGGGAATGGAGCTAGGGCAAGTTAAAACACCACAAAGATAGTTGTTTTTACCAAGACTGAGCTGCTTCTCTTGAATAAATACTCCCAGAATTGTTGAAAGACTTTGGTTAATTTTCAGAGTTCCTAAAAAGTTGATTTTGGCAATTTTTTCCAGTGTTCTCATCACTTTTATGAAGACAGGATTCCTTATTCTGTCATTGCTGTCGGTGTCAACCACCCCACCACCACCACCACCCCGGCTGGTTTTTGAGCTCAGTTTTCTTACCTGTCTGATGTCCAAATTCAGGGGCCTGCCCTTTGAACTCACAGTTGCCCAACCCCTAGAGCTCATGAGATCTGTACACTACCTTTTCCTCTAAGAAGCCTCCCAGGCTTCAAGTTACCTCCAGATCAGGCAGTTCCTATTCCTCCAACCCTCCAGTGGTGGGGCCTGGCTCTGAGCTCTCAGCCACTCTAGCCACCTCCTCTCTTTGGTCCCTGTTTACCCTGAGGTTGGAGGAGTGATCTTTGTGAAGGCAGGAGCCTTGCCTCTGAATTTGCAACCTTTGGTGGACACCACAGTAGGGCAAAAACCCAGTACTCCCTGGATTCTGCTAACCACACTACACATACTTGCTCCTGCCAACCCTAGGCCCCGGACTGGCAAAAGTGGGCAGAAGCAAGAGAGGCTCAGAGCCCTTCCCTTACCCCAGGTCAAATCTGAGGCTGACATGGCCTTCCTCATTTCACAGAAGACTAAAGTGAGGCCCAGAAAGGGGTGCAATGTGACCAAAGCCACACAGAAAGTTAGAAACTAGAGCTAGAACCTGCCTCCTGATTCCTCCAAAACTGTGAACCTGCAGGAGACTTCCCCAGTCCTGGGCGCTGAAGGCTGGACTGGGAAGCACTATCCAGGTCTATTGAGCTGGTCATGGAAAAAAATGACCACTTAGGGGCACACGACACAAACAAATGTTCAGCAGCAACCCCAGTACAGTGCACCCAGGTATCCTGATGTGAACCATAGGCTCTGAGAGTTCTGGCCCTTGACAGAGAACCTGGATCACAGAGGCAGCCAAAAAGTCCAGTCCCACAACCCATGTTAGGCTCCCACTCCGTCCCTCCCCTCAAGCCAGGCTCTGATGTGGGAGAGTCAAGGACCTAGTTCTCCACCTTCCCAAGGAAATAGGACACGTACAGCTTCCAGCAGTCCTATTGCACGGAGAATCTCAACCCACAGGAAGATGCTAGCCCTGGCTGAAACAGCCTTGGGCTTGTAAGGGTCACAGTACACTGCATAATCCCTCCGGGGCACCAGGGACCCCTCCCTCAGGGTCCACACCCAGCCCTCCTGCTCTGCCCTGGCCTTTCACTAAACCAATCCTGGAGCACAGACTCTGGGCCACAAACAGCGGCCATCCCTGAGTGCCCTGGTTCCAGATACCTCCCAGGTCAAGAATACTTACAACAAATCCTACTGTCCTCAAGGTGTTGAACTGAGTCTCTGATCCTCACAGCCAAAACCCTAGTCCACCCAGCAATCTCCCTTCCAAATATTAGCCAAGATGCACACATAGGGTGCCACAGTGTTAATTTCTGGTTATATACAAGGCAAAAAATTGGAAACAATAGAAATATCCAACAAGAGATTAGTTAGGTAAATTATGGAAGATCCAGTATTAAAAAAATACTGGACAGCCATTAAGAGTCATGTTGTCACATGGTGATCTTGAGCTGAACTCAAAGTCAAGCAAAAAGGCAGAATCCAATGCATTATTTATAGTCAGGTCCCAATTTTTTTTTTTACTAGTAGATATTCACCTCCAGGTTTTGGAATTATGAGTAATTTTTTTTCTTCTTAATTCTTTGTTTTCCTAATTTTCTCTATCAGCATGCAATATGCTTATAATCAGAAAAGATGTTACTTTAATGTTAATTTGCAAACACTTTCTTCTTTTTTTTTTTAATTTTTTTTTTAACGTTTATTTATTTTTGAGACAGAGAGAGAGACAGACCATGAACGGGGGAGGAGCAGAGAGAGAGGGAGGCACAGAATCAGAAGCAGGCTCCAGGCTCTGAGCCATCAGCCCAGAGCCCGACGCGGGGCTCGAACTCATGGACCGTGAGATCGCGAGATCGTGACCTGAGCTGAAGTCGAACGCTTAACCGACTGAGCCACCCAGGCGCCCCGCAAACACTTTCTTCTAATTGCAGATATAATAAGCAGTTTATCTCCAAATATCATTATTTACCATTGAGTTTTTGTTTTAAAAAAATGTTTGAGTTTACTACTATTAAAGCAACACTTTTTGTTTTTTAAATTAACCAAACTGCTTTAAAAACCATTGCTTTTGAACCAGACAAAACTATTGCTGGAAGGTTTATTAATTTTATTGGATTTTTTTTTTTTTTTGGAAGCATTTATTTGAACTTGGCCATGTGGGACCTGCACCTCTTAGCTTTTGGAGTTTTTTAACACCAAATTTCTAGCAACTTTCTGGATCAGAGCAATTACAGTCCATAAATGAGGAAAACCTGGTTTTCCAGTCAGGTGATCCTCGTGATTCTGCAATGCATAGAAATACCCTACAATACTCTTTCTCAGAGATATAAGAAAAAAAGTTGGGACCAACTTTCCACAGCCCCTCCAGAAACCACCTGGGGATGTCTGGCAGAGCTGAGTGTGCACCAACACCCAAGAATTTCACACGACTTTGCAATGTGCTTTTCTGGCTTGGGGTGTTTAAGGCGCATTTAACTTATTGCGCTCCTGTGTAATGGTTGCTGGAGGGATGTTTAATGATGTTGCGCAGGAAGCTGTGCAAGGGAGTTTTGTTTACTGATTGGACTCTGAGCAGGAAGTGAGTCTTCCTATCAAAGGGAAAAAAACAGAAGTCTACCTTTGAATTCAAGGAAATAGGGAAGGCTTTTTCTGACTGAGCATAAGGAGACCTTCAGGCATAGAGTGCTCTGCAGGGGAAAGAAAAGCCCCACCTGGGCCATCATATAAAGCAGCTAACATTTTGCAGAGCACACAGAAGAATCAAAAGTGATCTGGGGCTTTTCTCTCTCTCTCTCTCTCTCTCTCTCTCTCTCTCTCTCTCTCTCTCTCTCTCTCAAACCAATTCTGGTACAGACATATAACGAATACTATCAAGTAACAAAAAGGAAGGAAAAATTTATACGTACAACAACTTGAACAGATCTCAGAGGCATTATGCTAACTAGAAGAGGATAGACTCCAAAGCTACATATTGTATGATTTCATTTATACGACATCTGACAAAGGCAAAACTAGAGCAAGAGAGAACAGATCAGGATTTCCAGGAGTTGGCAAGGGAGGAGGATTTGACTAACAAAGAGAGGTTGCATGAGGGGCACTTTTGGGGTAATGGGACTGTATCTTATTTGTGGCAGTGGCTAAACAAGTCTATGTATCTGTCAAAATCTTAGAATTCTACTCTCCCCAAAAAGTGAATGTTATTGTACGTAAATAGAAATTAAAAAACAAAACAAAACAGGGGAGGTTGGGTGGCTCAGTCGGTTAAGCATCCAACTTTTGGCTTGGGTCACGATCTCGCAGTCTGTGAGTTCAAGCCGCACGTTGGGCTCTGTGCTGACAGCACAGAACCTGGAGCATGCTTTAAGTTCTGTGTCTCCCTCTCTCTGCCACTCCCCCATTTACTCTCTCTCTCTCTCTCAAAAATAAATAACCATTAAAAAAAAATTAACAATTTTTTTAAATGGAGAGATTTTCCATCAGGATCTCATTTTAAAAGTGATTGGTTATTGGTCACATCATTGGTACACAAGGCCCAAGTGCATGTACTTACTGACTTGTTCATTCTTTCTTTCAAAAGGATCTGTTGAACACTGTGCTAATGGACAAATTCCCTTGATTCTATTCCTGATGTCTCCTGAAGTCCTCTCCTCTAAACTGTCCCAGGCTTAGTTGGGGCCCTCTTCATTCTGTACTATAGTACTCCCAAATCTTCCAATTGCTCTCCCTATCTCTAGCCTCAGCCCCTACCAGCCATTCTCCTGCCATCACTGAAATTATTTTTCTAAAATGCAACTAATATCTTGCACTTCTTTATCTTAAACTCCTCAACAGAATTCTTCAAATTTTCCATGGCTCTCTGCTGTCAGATCAGAGTTCAAACTCTTCAGCCTGGTACCCAAGGCCCTGAATGATCTAGCTTCTCCTTAACATTTTAATCTCTTTATTGTCATATCTGCCCTCATGCCAAACACTGTCATTTTTTTATAATGTTATTTATTTATTTATTTATTTATTTATTTATTTATTTATTTATGAGATTGAGAGAGAGAATCAGAGTGTGATCAGGGAAGGGAAGGAGAGAGAGGGAGACACAGAATCTGAAGCAGGCTCCAGGCTCCAGGCTCTGAGCCTGTTTTATTGGTCAAAATATGCACTGCCCCTCTCTGTAGGAGGATTACACATCCCTAACCCATTGATGTCAAGCTTGGCCAGGTGATTTTTTTTTTTTTGAAATTTATTGTCAAATTGGTTTCCATATGGCCAGGTGATTTAATTTGTTAAATAAAATACGGGTGAAGGAGACCCTTGCCACTTTGGAGCACAACTCTGAGAACCAGTTCATGGTTCCACCATTCTGTTCTCTCTGCCATAAGCAATGAACATATAGCATCAGTGAAAAATAAACCTTCATTTTGCAAGCTGCTGAGATTTGTTACCACAGCATAACTTAGCCTAAGCTGACTAAAGCACTTCATTAAAACATAACTTAGCTTAAGCTGAGGCACTCCATAACTGTTCATTTTGTAACCCCTATGCATAGTACAGACACATGGCTGGCGTTTGGTACATATTTGCTGAATGAATGGATATGGTCAGTGAATGAATGAACACATGACCTCTGGGCCTTTGCACATGTTGCTCTCTCAGTAAAGAGTGACCACCTCTGCTTCTGCACTTGCCCAACTCCTCCCCAAGTCAAACCTCAAAGATACCCTCTTCCAAGAAGACTTCCCTACCCATCGCTCTCCCCTCCCTAAGAAATATGTGTATATTTCTGCTTTCATAATAACTGTCCATCTTCTTGCCCTGATGTAAGACCCTTAAGCAAGGCCAGATACCCCTCACTTTGGTGTCCCTGTGCCCAGCACACAGCCTGTCCCACAGTAAACGGGTGGATGAATGAAGAAAGGAGGAAAGGAGTAGGGAGCTTTCTACTTCTTCAGTCAGTCACAGGCTTTCTCCACTTCAGGACTTTTGCACATGCTGTTACCCTTCCTGGAAGATCAGTCCCGTCCCTATTTGCTAGCCTAACCCTTCTAAATCCTTTAGGGTCACCTGCCCCATCCATTGCACATCCCTATCACAGTTAAGTCATTCACTCCCCCTTGTTCGCACAAACTTAATACATCCCTTCAACAGAGCCCTTATCGCACGGCACTGAGATCTCCTGCAGTCTGTCTGTCCCTATGAGCGGTGTGAGGGCAGGGCCTGAGTCTGATTCAACCCTATGTCTCCAAACCTACACAGACTTAGTAACAATGACAGCGACATGAAAAACAATAATAAAGATAACCAGCCAAGGTGTATTCTGGTCAGATAAACAGATGAATGAATATTTGAGTGAATTAATTAATTAACATGAATAGGTCCAGGCATGTTCTCCCATTGTCCCTCAGAAAGCCCAGGCTCATAACTAGAGGAGAACTCTGAATGCGATGAGGGCTAAGTTAACTGATGCTTTGTTATCCTAGCTGACTGCTCTCCCAGGCCCCTGCTCCTGTCCGCAACCCCATGGGCCACACGATCCCATCAGTGCAGGACACTGTAAGGATCAGCACACGGTCCCATTTTCCAGTCCACCACTGACTGCCTCCTGCGACCTGGCAGAGGCGTCCCAGAGTGTGACTCCAGGGAAGTGTGTACACCAGGTCTGCCAGCCCTGGAGCCTCCTCTAATCTGTCACCAAGAGGGGACAGATGGAAGAGGGGAGGAATGGAGAACAACTTTCAGAAAAGGAGGAACAAGAGGGGATCTGCATGCATTCCGAAGTCAATATGCATGGCAAATTGCATGATTGACTGTAGATGTGACCAGGAACTCTGAATATGACAGTGAAAACCCAAGGTCAGGAAACACTGATCACCTCCACATAATGCTTGCTCTCCTCTAACTGACTCTTGCTCCAGAGGATCCCAAGGGAACCAAGAAGACTGAGAGGGGAAAAAGAAAAAGCAGCACTTCTCCAGAACTCATCCTAAAAGCAGACCTTGAGGAACTTCAATCTTCCGGAAACCGACCAGGAACCAGAAACAAATAAAAAGCTTCTATGTAACTGATCAGTACTCATCAGAAATGCCAAGGTCATGAAAGTAAAGAAAGGAGAGATTCTTACAGACTGGAGGAATGTGAGGAGACACAACAACCAGGAGCAAGGTGGGATTCTAAAGCAGATCCTGAAACAGAAGAACATTTGAGAAAAATGGGTGCAATTCATATAAGGTACAATAATTGCATTGTTGGATTGTACTACTGTTAATTTCCTGGTTTTGATCACTGAACTATGGTTATCATGAGGGGAAACTGGATGAAGAATATACATGAATTCTATTTTCCAACATTTTCATAAGTCTAAAAGCATCTTAAAATAAAAACTGTGCTTTGTTTTGCTTTCCAAAGGACTTGTACACAGGCATCAATCTCCTGATAAGCCATTCTCACCAAAACTAGTTTTGCTGAATTGTCTGTGAATATAGCTTATTTACTTAGCAGTCACCGATATTGCTCTCTTAAGACACCTACAGTTCTCCTGTGAAGCTTTCAAGTATCAAATGGGAGGAGGAGGAAAGCTAGAAATGACACACTGAGACTAGGCAGGGAGACAGAAAGAGCTACAATGATGCCGTTTGGAGCCATTTAGCGCCAGGGCAGATCTGCCTGTGCACCTGAAGGACCTCTGGAGGCAGCTCCTTATCCCAGTTCAGTGGCTGGTGTCTTCATGATTTGACTCCATTTGTGCAGCAAGTGTGTATGGAGCCCTGAGACAGACCCGGAGCTGTGGACACAGTAGTCAACAAAGCTGGGTCCTGCCCTCCAAAGGCTCGCAAACAGGGCCTGTTAGGGAACCCCAAATCTCTAACACAAAGCAATTAATTCAACCTCAGAGAAGACACTGAAGAAGAGGGTGTTTGGATGTTAGAGGCAGCTGGAGCCCAGGAGTTGAGGTGGAAAGTGATTGGAATAGAACCTAGCAAGGTGGGCAGAAACCAGATCAGAAAGAATCTTCACCATCATTTCCAGTGTGGATTTGACCCTGAATAACAGGAAGCTATTGAAGGTCTGAAGGAAGGCCATGGATTGATTTCAGGAAGCTCCATGGTGGCAGTGGGGAGGGGCATCCTTCCTTCAAGACTGAATTGAGAAGTTACATCAAGGCCACTGTGTGCCCTGCTTTAGGAGGCGGAATGCCTGTGTGAGGGTGAAAATGAACGAGGCAAGAGTCCAGAGATGCTGAGAAACAGCTCCTTCCCCACAGGGCTGAATTCATAAGGCTCTGCTGTCCACCAGGCTGCCCTGCCTTTCCCCATGTGTAAAGGCTCAGCTGCTCCAGGCTGGGGTGTGAACGGTTCATGCTCTGTGCTGCATTCGGATGCATGGTTACTGTACCGCTAGGGGACAAGTTCTCCCGGCAGCATTTCAAGTCCATTCTAGTCAGCTCGAAATGAATAGCAGCCACAATGCCTCCCAAGGGAGGGAGAAAGAGGGGCCCTACCTCTCTCTGCCCATCCAGGCTTCCAGCTGTCTCAGCAATCCTAAGTCCCCAAGCTACTGTGCCCGCTTAAGAGGGGGCAGATGCAGGGGGGCAGCAAAAACCCCAGAGTGGTCGAATTGGGTTCTGGGATTCCCTGAGTCTTGTGGATGTGTGTGGGTGATATGGAGGTGTTCCTGAGTCCCCAAGAGTCACCAGAAACTCTGGGAGAGAGGACTAGGACAGAAAAGAGAGGCAGGGTTAAGAATCCCCTTCACACTTGCTAGCTGCCCCAGCAGAGGGGGCCATAAGCTGAAGATGCTAGAAACCCAGGTCCCAGGCAGGGCCTGCGTAAGACCCTTCCGCTAGACCAAGTTTCCGAAGAGCAAGTGATTTGCCACAGGAAGCACAGCAGGTAAAGGGCAGAACAGGAATAGAACTCAGGTTTTCTGGCTCTAAACCCAGTCCAGAGTGAACTTCTCTGTGCTTTCCGGAACTTAGAGAAAGCAAAGACCTCACGCAACCCCCTGTGTTCCAGCCCTATCTCCCACTGGCAAATGCCTCACAAATGCATTGGGCACCCACTAAGTGCCAGGCCAGCCCCTCCTGAACCACGCCTCCTCCCTGTCACTATCCTCTAAAAAGGATGGTAGAAATGCCTGACACGTACACAGGTTTTCTATAAATGTTTTCTGCACCACTGGTTTATTCATACACCATCTTCTCCCAAAGAGAATCAAAGCCACTTAAAACACACACACACACATACTACGTATAATGTTTTCTCTAACAACTGAGTAACTAGGAGTAAAGGAAACATACACACATCTCAATTTTTTTTAAATATGTAAATGAATCAGGACAAGAGAAACACACGCATTACAATATATTTTTCTAAAATAGGTGAGTGAATTGGGACAAAGGAAAAATAAGGATAAGAAATAAAAGAAAAAACTGAGGATGTCACTGAAAGACAATTCCTGCACTTGCCAGAGGTGGACCCCAAAAACTGACTATAAGTAACAGCCACCGTAGAGTGAGACACCCTCTGTTGTAAGATTTACAATATTCAAGAGATTATTTTTAAAATATACAAAATGAAAAAAATTTCGTTTAGAAGTGAAACTACTTCTGTGACTAAGCATGGAAAGAAAGTTCACTCATGGACTGAATAAATATTAGCTCCTTCCCTTTGCCCCTCTGCCTGGAATCCCAATTTCTTTTCCACCTTCCAGCTGGGAACCAGCCTAGACCGCCTCAGATGGGCAGATGCACAAAAATGGGGCACTCTTTTGCTTTTTTAAAGACTTTTTCTCAAAGCATAATATACGTACATTGAAACACACATCAGTGTACCGTTCCATGAATTTTCACAAACAAAATATACCTGTGTACCCAGCACCCAGATCAAGAAACAGCATTACCAGCACACCTAAAGCCCCCTCCCAGCCAATACCTCGCCAAGGGCAAACTGCCCAGACTCCAACACGGTAGATGTGCTTTTCTTATTTTGGAACATTATATAAATAGAATCATTCAGTGTCTGGCTTCTCTCGCTCAGCCCTGTTTGTGAGTTGCCCATACATTTCTTGTGGCTATAGTATGTTTATTCTCATTGCTATAGTCCGTATGTGGCTATCCACAATTTATTCTCCTATAGATGGACAGGTTCATCCATTCTTGGTCAGAAAAATAAAGACAATCACAGGTTGTCCATGGGTATTTTTAACTAAGTTAACTCTGTTAATAATTTAAGTACTTGAGTTCAGAAGATGCCAATGTTATTTTTCTAAACTTTTAAATTAGACTCAAATGCACCATCTGAAAACTGTCAGTCTGGCAGCTGACATTATTTTGATCACTGAATTCTATTTTTGTAACCAAAGATGTTTCAGTCCGATGGCCAGGGAACCAAAAAACATATAGAAAAGCCATATATATATATTTTTTTTTTTTTTTTGCTCTTTTGCAATTAGACATTTAGCATTTGTAGGCAACATTTATTGAGACTTCACTATGTGTCAGGAACTATACTAAACATTTTTCTTGTATTATTCCTTTCAATTCTGACAATGCTGTGAGATAGTTTCCTTTTATTACTCTCATTTTTCAAGCTTTGTCCTCAGCACCTAGTGGAGGATCTAGGGCACACCAGGTACTCAATAAGTGCTTATTCCACAAGGCAATGAATGAATAATCACAGCTACCATTTATACAGCTTATACTTTATACCAGAAATCGTGCCAAAAGCTTACATTCATTATCCTATTAAATCTTCCCCCAAAACCGAGATAACATAGGCAACACCTTTGGAAGTCTTGTCCAACTCACAAAACCCCATTTTCTTTGCAAACTACCCCCTGCTTATGCATACGCCCACAAGCTGGGGTGTTTGTGCTAGATGACCCCACCCCTTTGGTCACAGGTGATTGGACCAGAGGTAGACACCTAATGCAGCTCAGCCAATCAGATTCTCTCTCAGGAATTCGGACTTGTGATTGAAAGAAGGTCAGTTAGTTTTGCTTGTGGCCAGAATTGAGGTGCTAGGAACTCACCCCCAAGCCACAGTGTGGACTTTTTATGGAATAACGGATAAAGAGGAGAGGGGTACAGAGATGAGAGGTGGGTTCCCACCTGTTTCTCTATTCTCCACTCCAGGACCTCAAAAAGCCCAGACTTGGATCCTAGTAAATGTTCCTCTTTTTTGCTTAAAATAGTTCAAGTTCACTTCCATTAATTGCTACTAAAATATAAATTCTAAACTAAAATAGGTAAATATTATTTCTCCTTCCACATATGAATAAACTGAAGCTCAGAGGAAGTAAAGTGACTTGCCCAGAGTCACAATCCAGTGAGCGGAGAGCAAAAATTTGAACCCAGGTCTGCCCAAGTGTGCAGCCTGAGCTATTTCCCTTTCCACACACTGGTGTTCCTTGGTCCAGATCATTGGGACCCTCCAGATCAATCTTTAATACCTGTTGCAAGGGTGGGGTCATGCTGCAAGTTTTTGGAAGGCTGGGGCTACATCTGACTCCCTGTAGCATCTCCACCTGGACTGAATACTGTCAGGTGTCATCGGCCAGTCACCAGGATGGAGATTTCACGGGGCCAAAGGAAACATCGTGGTGTGACGGATGGGAAGTTAATGGATTTTGTGAATACAAATTATAGAGGCAGAAAAGTGGGGCATGGAACTGAGATACTTACTAATGACCTTGACAGATAAGCCAGTGAGCAACTGATGAAAGTCCACAGAAGCCATAAGTTGGAGAGGGACTACCACAAAACTAAAGACCATGGTGTGGGGATATGGTATGCCACCCTGAAAAATAGAGAATACCTAAATCTTCCTCATGCCACAACCCTCAGCCTGGCTCCTTTGGCAAAATAGGTGAAGTGAAAATTGGGCTTGGGTCCAGGCCAAATGTGGGGGCCTGGCCAACCCCAGGGGCTGAACCAAAAGCACATCACTGGCCCAAGTCCTCATTCTGCAGAGACTGGACCATCTGATCCCCTCTGCACACACATATTCCACCCCATCTTCCACAAGGTAGCCAGAAAGATCTCCTAAAACACCAACCTGATCAGGTCATCCCCTCCATAAAACCCTTATGTGGCCCCCAAGGCCCTCAGTCTGTCATTCAAGGCCTTTACGACCTGCTGTGGTACAGTGAGAAATATATTAGGTCTTTGGCTGGGTTCCTGGCATAAAGCTCCTAAAATCCTTGTAATCTCAGGGTGTTAAGAGCGATAGGAGCATCTTTTGTTATACTGGGTTTTGTACAGAGCTCCCAAGAATCTTGGAATTTCCTAAGTGGTAGGAGTGTCTTTTGTTAGTATTCATTACAAGCCCTTTTGATCACACCTAAGTATATGCTAATGAGGTGATTTCAAATGAGGTCTCTACAGAGCCTCAGAATGAGTATGGTCACCAGAAAGACCAAATGATTACAGGATTGGAACTTTGAGCTCCACCCAAGGACCTATGGGAATAGGAGTGGGGTGGGGGTGGGGAGGTGGGAAGGAAGAAGACCTAGAAATTAAGCTATGTAAAAACTCTTGAACAATGAGATTGGATGAGCTTCCTGGTAGGTGAACATGTCAACATGTCAACATGTCCTGGCTGGGAAGGTGATGTTCCCAGAGAGGTCATGGAAATCACACACTAATCCCCCAAATACCTTGCCCTCTGCATCTCTCCCGTCAGGCTGTTCTTAAGTTGTATTCTTTATAATAAACTGATAAACATAAGTAAAATGTCTCCCTGAGTTCTGCGAGCTATTCTAGCAAATTATTGAACCCAAGGAGAGAATCAAAGGAAACCTGTAATTAGAGCCAGAAGTATAGCCTTGTGATTGGGATCTAAAGTGGTGAGCAGTGTTGTGCTACTGAGCCATTAAGTTATAGAGTATCTATGCTAATACCAGGTAGTTAGTGTCAGAATTGAATTGAATTGTTGGACTAGCCCAGTTGGTATCTAGGAAGTTGGAGAATTAGTTGTTGGTGTTGGAAAACACTATGGACCTGCCATTTCAGTCCTCTCATAACATGCCACTCACTCACCCTCAACTTTGCTCCCAACATTCCAAGTTGCTCCATCCCTGACAGTTTAATGGAACTTTAAACTCAACTCCAGGAGCACAACCTCAAAACAACCTATTATAACCTCCTCACATTGGGTGAAGTATCCTTCCTTTGTGCACATCTGGCACAGAAAATATACTGCTCTGTGACCATTGGTTCACACATCTGCCTCTCCTAAACAGATTGCAGGCTCCTTAAGAACAGGGACTTGGTTTTCTACATCATTTTCTTTCTCTTTCTTTTTCTTTTCTTTTCTTTTCTTTTCTTTTCTTTTCTTTTCTTTTCTTTTCTTTTCTTTTCTTTTCTTTTCTTTTCTTTTCTTTCACCAGTACACAGCAGAGTGCTGGACCTAGAGTAGGAATCAATAAGTACGTATGGTTAAAGGAATAGGAGGGAGAATAAGTGGATGTGTGGGAGAATAGAGGCAGGGGGATAAATGAGAGGAAGGTTAGATGGATGATGGATGGATGGGTGGATGGGAAGGTAGAAGAAGGGATATGTAGATAAGGAGAGCATAGAGGGGTGAATGAGTGGATAAATGGGTAGATAATCGAGGATGGGAGAAAGGACACATGGATTCATGGGAAGATAGATGGATACATGAGTAAATAGACGGTACATCAGTCAATCCCACGCCTGAGTATCTAAGCCTGGGGTTCAGTCCTCAGGTTATCTTTGTGGCCTAGACTGCTCTCAGAGTTCTGCTACCTACCAATGATTCCTAAAATTCAACATGTATAAAATCAAATCCATATTCATCTTCCCCAAACTTCCAGCACTCTGCTCCTCAATGAATGGCAACACCATCCATCCAGCTTCACCAACTAGAAATCCAGGGATGATCCTTAACTCTACCCACTCCTTCAACCCCCATACTCAAGACATCACCAAGTCCTGTTGACCTTACCTCTGACAACTCTTGCCAACTGGTCCATCTCCTTCCATCTCCAGGGCCACCATCGCTTCTCTCCTGCGCCAAGGTGACCATCACCTCACCAGCCTTCCTGCTTCCATTCTGTCTTGCCCTCAACCATCTCCACACTGCCAATAAAGCTGCCTTTTCAAAACTCAGGTCTGATTATGCCACCACCACTCCTCCAATATTGTTTAAAACATTCTAATGCCTTCCATTGCTCTTAGGACCAAAAGCAATCCTGACTCCTGCCCATTTCTTCTGTCTCATCCCACACCCTTACAGAGTCATGCCTCCTATAACACTCTCTCACAGGCTTCTTGTGGCATGTCCCATCATTGCAACTTTACCTCTATCTCTGTGACTCAGTGGTTAATGTCTGCCACACCCTCTAGGCAGTGAGCCCTACAGAGGAGGGACCATGTTAATTTTGGCTTTACTTGTTTTGGGGGTCAGGCAGGCTTGGGTGCAAATCTGAGTTCTGTCCCTAATTAGCCATGTGACATTGAACAAGTTACTTGACCTCCATAAGCCTCTTTGCTGTACATGAAAAATCAGAAAATATTGTCCCCCTCTACAAGACACTGGAGGATGAAATTAAATAATGCATGTAGTGTGGCTAACAGAAGCTCTGGTCTCTATGAGGACATGTTATGACTGTATTGGGAGCAGCAGCAGAAAGGTCTCTTTGCAGATCCTGCTTGCTCCTCAACCAGTTTGCCCTTATCAAGCTCTACCATGAATACAAACTTTCAAGCAAGCCTAGAATTAAGTCCCCCAGAGGAAGGGCTGGCTGCCTTTTATCCTTCATCACCTGGAGACCTCTCTCAGGGCTCTGGAAGGGCAGCTTTCATCCTACAGGGGAGACAGAGAGGGACAGCCTGTCCCAGCCCCTCCAGTCAGGAGAAAGGGTGGTGAAGGCTTATGAAATGCCCAGAAGAGTTTAGGAACCCAGAAACCAACCTTCTTGACAGTCCATTTCATTAAGTCCCTTCCTCCCACAGGAGCCTATGGTGGCTCTGTTGCCTACAGCATCAGGTGCAGCTTCCTTTACCTAGCCTCTCCCTGCCATCCCCCCCCTCCCCTGCTGGCACCTGGCGCCCAGAGCCCACCCTTCATTCAGACAGGCCTCTTTACCAGCCCACAAAGTCCTTCCTTACCCTGGGCTCTGCCCTTCCTCTCTAAATCCTTTCCCCTCTTCCAGAAAGCCCTCTAGGATTGATTGAGCCCACACTAATTTCTTTCTCTTCGGAGGACCCAAGGCCCTGATGCCTCCAATTAAAGACAAAGCTCTGGTGTAAGACCCATCTGGAAGCAACTCCAAGCTCGCTATCCATAAAGGATACATTTTTTTGAAGGATAAAATCATGACTGTTATACCAACATAAATGAACACTCATCAAAGACTTTAACTCATTCGTTAATGAGGGAACCAATAAGATGTTATACACAATTCAAAGGCCAATCCAAAGCACGGCCACATGTATAGCTTTTAGCCCACCCCTAAGATACCAATTGACCTTACCTGACGACATTCATGTGCCTCTCAATAGACAAGAATCTTGTGCATTACAATCCGTTTTCTTCAACTTAAGAAATAGGAAAATAGCTCAGAGACAGTGAAAGGCACAAACTCCTATAGAAACAGATAACCACGTGTGAGGTAACACCTAATGTTCAATTTAAAAGACACCCGATCATCTTTTTTGCCTATTTTTGCATCTTACTGGGTGCAGCTTAAAGAACCGTCCAACTCTAGGAAGTTGAATTCAGAGGACCTCAGTCTCCTCATCTGTAAAGTGAGGTGACAGTGCAGACTCCTCTGAGCTCCCAGCAGGGAGCAGCTCCAGAAGTACATGCTTCAGGTTTGGCACATAGCCCTGACCCCTGAGCTTCCTCCCTCTACCTCAGCACCTGAATCTGAACTTGTCGGCTCATGGACCCTAAAAGGGCCCTGCTCCTGGAACCCACCCCCATGGAGCAGGAACCCAAGCCTCTTCCTTCATCTCTCCTAACACCAGCAAGACACAGTCAAGGGGGCCTTTACCAAGAGTCAAAGGAAAAGAGGAAAAGTCTTTGAAAAGCTGGTGGGATAGGTTTCCCTCCCTTACCTCCTTTCTATTTAAAAAAAATGTTTTTTTACATTTATTTATTTTTGATAGACAGAGAGAGACAGAGCACAAGTGGGGGAGGGGCAGAGAGAGAAGAAGACACAGTAACCGAAGCAGGCTCCAGGCTCCGAGCTGTCAGCACAGAGCCCGACGTGGGGCTCGAACTCAAAAACCACGAGATCATGACCTGAGCCGGAGCCAGACGTCCAATCCACTGAGCCACTCAAGCACCCCCTTCTCTCCATTTTAGAGCATGGTGTGCTCTCCACCCCACATAGCCAAGGCAATCCAGGGAGCAGGGCCCTTTGTAATGTAATTCAAGGCTGGGAAGATGCTTTCAGCATAATTCTGTATAAAGGATACACCAGCAAGAGAACTTTCCCGAAAGGGGTAATGGATTTTTAGACAGATACCCACACACGAGCCAGACCATTCTGACAGATTTTCCCCCTCCCCTGCACAACCCTAGTATCAAAAGATTTCCCCCAATAATAGAATCAATAAGTTGACCATAGTCTATGAGTGTCAGGGGTAATACAGAGCACACTCTAGGGCAAATCTCCTTAGCCTGGCTCTTGAGGACTCTCTGGGTACTTCATTGTCACTGTGTGACTTCTGAAAGCTTCCTCCCTCCAGCCTCCCTACCCCTCCCCCTTGGTCAAGCAGACTCTAAACACCACTGTGTTTCTTTGGTGCCCAGGAGATGCTCCTCTTGCAAATCTGACCCCATCTAGGAGAAAGCCTCAAAAATCTATGGATATATCCATTGAACTAAAGAATAATCATGAACATGCACAAACTTACCCATGAGGATGTTCATCGCAGTATTGTCTTGACATGCAAAAAACTAGAAACAAACTAAGCACCCAGCAATAGAGGATTGGCTAATTAAGGTATAATACAACCATCTGATGCTAAGGAGCCATTAAATGTGTGATCATGGGATAAGAGAGGAGAGATAGTGAACAAGTTCACTCCATTTAAAGACACTTCTAGAGTTCTACAATGACAAGGAAAGAAAAAGAAACCTCAGTATTAACAGTGACCACTTCTTATGTTCTTCCTTTACCTTTTGATGTTTCACAAATGTCCCACACTAACATGTATCTGCGGATGCAAAGCTAGACTCAACACCACTAAGCCCAGGGGAAACCAGTTCTGGATTCCAATGTGAAGAATAAGCCAGATTTGTCGGACCACGTGTTCAAATGGAGGGTGGAGGGGAATGAACTCTTAAAGGTTAGAGCCTTCCACAAGTTCTAATTCAAAGTGCCACCCCACAAGACACATACACATAGTCTTGCCATTGGACAGCTCACAGGTAAAACCACTAACAACCAGAATATCCATCCTGCAAAGATCATCTGCAAGGTGTCTGCTCAGGAAGGTCAAGGTCACCTTTATCAGGTTGTGCAGTGGGCACAGTCCTGGCCTGGAAGTCCTAGAACCTCCAATCCTAGCTCTCGGCCCTGGCCTGTCCCCTCCTTTCTCTAGTCCTTTATTTATTCATCCATAAAAATAAATGCAGGGGGTTGGACAATGGGACTCTCAGTTCCCCCTTCTTTTTTTTTTTTTATTTTTTTTTTATTTTTTTTTATTTTTGGGACAGAGAGAGACTGAGCATGAACGGGGGAGGGGCAGAGAGAGAGGGAGACACAGAATCGGAAACAGGCTCCAGGCTCCGAGCCATCAGCCCAGAGCCTGACGCGGGGCTCGAACTCACAGACCGCGAGATCGTGACCTGGCTGAAGTCGGACGCTCAACCGACTGCGCCACCCAGGCGCCCCTCAGTTCCCCCTTCTTAATACTCTCAAAGATGTTTCTCTTTATCCTGGTTCCATCCCCCTCCCATAGCACATATGCCCCCATAACAGCCCCAGAGAAGCTGGAATCCCCCAGCCTGGGTCCTACCCTCTCCTTGTCGGGGGTGGAGGGGTAGAGTAGGCAGAGCCCAGAATAAACAATTACCAAAGAAGACTGGGAACTGTCCTTATAAGGGAAGGCACTAGATCATATAGGTCCCTCTGCCCCTCCACCCAGGGATGCGCAAGACATGACGGGTAGCAGAACTGGGAGTGAGGTTTGTTTTCTCCTCCAGAGCCTGCTCTGTCCCCACCCTTCTGCAGTACCACTGGGGCTTGGCTTCTCTTCAGAGCTATCCCATGGCTCCTTCACTTCTCCAAGTTTGATCATAAACATGTATAGCTCTTTTGTCCTCGTGTTGTCCTTTTGAGAACCACTTTCAAGCCACCATCAACAAAATGGGAGTTTGTTGAGAGTTATCAACAAGGTATTTCATTAATTCATTCATCAAATTCAGAGTGCAGGCTCTGTGCAAGGACCCCAAGGGTTTCCCTCCTGGGGCTCCCAGTCAAGCAGGGGAGATGTAAATAACTAGAAAGCACCACAAGGTAGCAGGGGTGCAGTAAACAGGAGCTCTATTGTAATGAAATCAGGAGGATGACCCGGACTTGTCCAAGGCCCCAGAATACGGTGTGGACAGAGCAGGTCCATCTGCCAGGACCAAGCTCTGTGCCTGGGTTTGCAGGGAGGAGGGTACAGAGGGCACGAAGTGGGGCGAGGGGTGAAGGAAATGGGCAAGCTGGTGGCTCAGGAGAAGAAGGCTTCAGCCGGCCCTACCTGACATCCCAACATGCCTCAGAACTCATCTGCCGTCAACTGGGAGCAGAGGCCCTTCCAGTCTAGGCTGCCCCTCCCACTGGCTGTGACAGGGTCCCCCACCACCACCACCAAGTGCCCAGTTTCTCCTCTGACCAAACTGTTTGGCTGTCCTTCCCTGCACATGCCATTGTCTACCCTTCTCTGCACATGTCTGTGTGTCTGTCCTTCTCTGCTCCCACCTGTCTGTATGTCATTCTCTACACACGCCTATCCGTCTGACATGCCGGTCTCCCTGCCGCGCCCGTCCCGCCTGCAGCTGCGAGGGTGTCGGGGTGGCTGCGCACAGAGGGGCGCGGCTCGGCCGTTCCCCCTCCCGCGTCCCCCCATCACAGGGATGACCCGGGCCGCGGCCCAGAGCTGCTGAAGCCCCAAAGCCGCCACACAGCGCTGCTGAGGCCAGGGAGGCGCGCCGCCTAGAGGGCCCGGGAGCGGACGGCTGTGGCTTGGGCGGCGGCGCAGGGCCGACGGGCAAGCGGGCGGGGCTGCGGCAGGGCAGGGCTGGGACTGGGGCTGAGAAGCCGCCGCCGCCGCCGCCTCCGCTGGGGATCGCGGGCAGCAGGTCCGCTCGGCCCGGCCCCGCCCCACCCGCCCCGCCCCTGCGCGACGAGCAAGCAGAGGCGGAGCGGCGCGCCCCCCGCGACGCCCGAGCTCGAGCCCGAGCCCGAGCCCGAGCCCGAGCTCGAGCCCGAGCCAGAGCGCAGAGGCATCCGAGCGGGAACCAGAGCAGGAGCGGGAGCGGGAGCCGGAGCCGGAGCCGGAGTCAGAGCCGGAGCCCGAGCCCGAGCCCGAGCCCGAGCCGGAGCCAGAGCGGGAAACCGAGCTGGAGCCGAAGCTGGAGCCGGCACTGCGGCGCGCGGAGCGGAGCGAGGCGGCTAAGCCGAGTAAGGGGCGTTGGGCCGGGGGCGGTGCTGGGGAGGGGCGGGTAGGGGGTCCCGGCCCCCTTCCCCGAGCTCTGTGGCGGCCCCGGCGCACGCACACAGCTGGGGCGCCCCGCGCGGAGCCTTGGCGCGCCAGGAGGGCGGACCGGCGGTCCGAAGACGAACCGCAGCGCGCTCCGAATGGGATCCCCAGACTCCCGCCCCCGGCCCGCGCGTCTCCGGCCGGGCCAAGGCTACCCCTTGAGCACGCCCGATAGCCACAGGGAAGGGAGGGTCTCTCGGAGCATCCACCTCCTGTGGGGGGGCATAAGAGAGCCTCCCCCGTCCCGCACCCTCGGTTTCAGGACCCCTGAGCAACCCACCCAAGAAGGGGAAACTAGGACGCACTTTTGGACGGGGTGGAAGAGGGAAGGGGCTCCCGGCTTTGCGGAGTTTGAAGCTAGAACCAACCCCCACCCCTGGGCCAGGAAGTTTGACCCTCCGACGGGCGGGTCACCCCCTGGCCAAGCCCCCGCTTCGACGCCTATCTCAGCACCAAAGGTGGGAGAGGGGGCGTCCCCGCCGCACCTTCTCTAGCTTTGGGGCAGACTTTCGCTTGCGCGGTAAATGGGACTCGAGGCTGAGTCCGAGGCGGCTGCTCTGGCTGGCTGCGCAGCTCGAAGAGCCACAGTCGCCTCTCCCCAAGAGCCCTCGGAAGCTGGGTAGTGCCCACCCCACCCCCCGGCTGGCTCGCGCAGCCTTTCCTCCCCCCCCCTCCCCACTCCCCCCCCCATCGACTCTGCGGTCTGGAGGCTGGCGCAGAAGACCTAGGGGCTGCCCTCTTGATCCCACGCGGGTGTCAGTGGGGGTGGCGAAGCAGGGGTGGCAGGGAAGGCGACGGCATAAGTGACAGGTGTGAGAGGCAGGGGCTTCAGGAGACTGATCCTTGGTCTAGACCCACACAGTCCCATGGGCACCTGTCTTGAGGATGCCCTTCTAGACCCTCTCCTCAAACACCCTGACTTCACTTCCTGTGCCTCAGTTTCCTCCGCTGACTAGTAGGCAAGATTCTGTTGTGAGCAGAATGTTTAAGGGCTTTGGTACTACAGTATGGTCTTGACTGACTTCCTATTCCTAGCTGTGTGACCTGAGACAAGACACTTAACCTCTCTTGAGCTTTAGTTTCCCCATCTGAAACACGGGGAATGCGCGTTGAAAAGATTAAATGAGATGCTGCTGGCGGGGGGGGTGGGGGGCGGGCGGGGGCGGGGGCGGCGGCTACCATGGTGCTTGGCACACAGCCAGGACTCAAGTCAGGTTGGCTACAGGTGTCATTTGATGAAGTGTCCAGCACCAGTAGATACTGAAAACAGTGAATTCGCCTGAAATGGCGGGGACTAGACCCCTACCAACCCCCCTTTGCGGAGGGCTTTGAATCCCCTCAAGGCCTTGTTGACATCTAATTGTGATGCAAAACTTGGGGCCTGCCCTTTCTCAGACATTCCCTCCTCCCCAAAGCTTTCTACTGCCTGGCCGGTCTTTCTCCTCCCTACCACACCATATCCATCCAGGATGGAAAAGACTGTATCTGACTGGCTTTTCTTTTGCCCTTGGCTGATGTCTGCTGCCCCGGTGGAGGGCTTCTCATGCATCTCTCACAGTGGGTGCAAGGGAATTC
Source organism: Neofelis nebulosa (assembly GCF_028018385.1). Taxonomy (NCBI): domain Eukaryota; kingdom Metazoa; phylum Chordata; class Mammalia; order Carnivora; family Felidae; genus Neofelis; species Neofelis nebulosa. The sequence continues at coordinate 42,525,432 of NC_080798.1, forward strand.
TGCACACCTCTCCACTCTGCGGTTTGGGAGGGGGTGGGGCAGGGAGGATTGCTTTCCCTGAGGAGCCATCAGGCTGTCAGGTGGCATGGATGTTCCAGTAGTGATGGTTCAGACAGGCAGCAGAAAGCAGCAGGGGGAGCAGCCGCCAGGGCAAGGAGACAGCAGGTCTGAGGGGTCCCAACCCTGTTTCCATGCTGACCATCCAGCCCATTGAGCCAGGAGGCACCAGAAATGAACCTTGGGGAGGAAATGGAGCCAGTGGCTGACCAAGAGGTTAGAACTTCAGAGCTGGAAGGTCCCCAGGAAGAGATCTGCCTGTCTGTGCAGCTGGGGTCTCGGGTTCAGAGTAGAGCAGGCGAGGCCCAGGATCTAGGGGAGGATGCTGGGATCTTTCAGGTGGCATGGAGGGTGTAGGTGCCAGGAGCACTGTTGAGAAGAAAACAAAGGTCCAGCTTGTGGACATCCATGCTTGTCCTGGCCACCTGTGGCCCATCTGCCCAGAACAGGGCAGGGGAGGGTGAGTCTGTCCACACGTTGCCTGATGGGGACTTGGTAATATAGGGAGAATGGGCTCCTTCTATACAGAAACCCCCTTGCTCTTCTTCCTATGTACCCCGCCCCCATTCGCCCACTTGGGTGTCACATCCCTGCATCTTCCATAATTCTCACTCCTCTTCTTCCCAAAAGAGTTAATCAGGAACTGATTAGGAGGTGAGTATCTCCTGGTCCACCTCAGTTTTTGGATCACAGCCCACAGGGAACGTGATGGAGATATGGACATTATCTTAAGTCTTTGGGAATAAACAGACACATTCTGGCCTATTACCTGAAGCCTTTGCCCTGGAAGTGCTCAGAGCACAAGGTAAGGGGTGGGAAAGTCTAAATCTGCTCTCAGCCTCCTAAATGTAGAAACTGAGGCCAGGAGGGCTTCTGGAGCCCCTGGGCAAGTGAGCACAAAATGGAGCTATGGCTGAGAACATGGCTACTTGGACCCAACTGCCTAGGCTTAGAGCATAGGATTCTGGGCAGAAGATTTACCTTTCAGAGCCTCAATTTCCTCTTGAAAGTGGGAACAAATATTATGTACCTCCCATTACATTTGTGGGGACTGAAGAAGTAATATACAGGAAACATGTGGCAGTGTCAGATGGACCGTTCCCAGTGGCCTTGCTGCATCTGCATTATGAACATATCCTGAACACATACTGTTTTCCATGCCTAAGCACTTCTCTTTGGATTCCGACAACAGTCCTCTGATTTAGGTACTGAAATTGTCCCCATTTTATAGATGAGAACACTGAGGCTGGGAAAGGTTAAGGGCTATCTAACGTTGCTAAGTATAGAATACTTAAAACATCCCTATGACTCATCATAATTTTATGAGTTTATAAAATTGATAATTAGCACATTGTATCTTAGATGATGTGTAATTAGTTATTGGAATGCTTCCTCCAGGGATATCATCAATCATTTTATACCTCATGTTAACTGTCCACGGGCCAGAGAATTTTTAGAGACACCTTCATGTTTTGTATTCAAACAGTAATCAAACTGATTTAAAAGAGCAACCCCCCCCCAATTTATTCCCTATCACTCTTCTCTCCATTTTTTCCCCGTAGCACTATCACCTCTAACACCTCTATATCATATTCATTTGTTTATTGTCTACTCTTATCAATATAAATTCCCCAAAGGCAGGGACTTTTAACCATTTGGTTCATGATGATATCTCCTATATTCAGAGCCTAGAATAGTACCCAGCACTTAGTATGCTTTGCAAATTATAAAGTGTTTTACAAACATAAGGTCTATTGTTATTATTTTTGCCAAGTGTATAGCTTGCCTGAAAATAAAACATTAAGGTTTGTGGCAGAAACCATTCCCTCAAAAATTTGGCAAATAGAACTTGCTCAAGAGCCAGGGAAATTTTGATGAGGGTTAAAAAAAAATGGAAATTATTTACCTAACATTTTAATAAAGCTCCTTACGTAAGTTCAAAGACAAGTTATTTTTTTTTAATCTTTACAATAACAAATGGCACGGTCAAAGGCAATTAAGTTAGCTTTAAAAATTTTCAATTAACTATCACTGACTTATCACTTAATTATTCTTTGTTAGCATGAAAGGTTTTTTCAAATCTTCATTTTAATGATTTTTCAGATTATAAAACACATGTTCATTGTAGAAAATTTGGAAAATCATAAAAAATATAAAACACAAAAATCCTCAACCCCACCACTGCCCAGAGAGCCCAATGACGGTGAATATTTGCATCTATTTCCTCCCCAAATTTTTCTATATATGAATATTTTCTCTAGGTTTTTTTTCTTTTACAAAATAAGGATCATGTTGTATGCAGAGTTCTGTAACCTGCCTTTTTATATATAACCTGGGTCTTTTTTCCTTCTTAACATTCCACTAAAAGTCTTTACCTATGTTATTAAAATGTCTTTAAAACTATCATTTCATGGCTATATATTATTCCATTATAATTTTCTCAGCCTATCCTCTTATTGGACAGTGAGGTTATCCCTCGTGTTTCACTGCCATAAATAATGCTTTGTGGTGCCCTCTGTGTGGTTTTTCCTGAGCCTTAAATCATGCTTCTCTACCCACTTGGCCAGACCTATTTGCCAGTTTGTAGATGGACTGGTTTATGCAGGTAGACAGTAAATCAACCCTTAGAGGTTGTACCTTGGTGGCAGTGAGGAAGGAGGTACCAGTTGATTCTACAGAAGGCTACTTGCCAAGTAATGTTCTTCTCCATTGGGAAAGACACCAGCTGGGTACCAGCCTCATATAAAGACCTTCCTGCAGAGGAGGAAGGTTTTCTGCCACCTGGGGACCCCCTCCCCCCGCAGCCCCAGAAATTAGCCCCCTGCCTGGTGAGGTAGATGCAACCCTTTTAAGATCAGTGTGTCTCACCACAGTCCAGAATCTCTGACTTTCTTCTGGCTCTGAGCAATCACCTGCACACCCACAGGTTCATGGAATCTCTGTTACGGCATCATTCATTCATTCATTCAGTAAACAGTCCCTGAGCATTTAATGTGGTAAGGATAGAAAGCACCAGTAGTTATCTGGCCTGTCTAGATCTGGAGTCTCCACCTCACCCACTTCTGGAAGGGCCTCCATTTCTCCACCATCCCCCCTCCCCCCACACCTACAGACACCCAAGCAGACACAGGGAACCATCTTTAAAGCTCCCTCTTCCTCACCCTCTACATCTGATCCATTTGTCCTGCTTCTTAAATATCCCCTACACAAACCGCCCTATTTCTCAAACCCACCCAGCATGCTCCTGCCCAGGGACCTTCTGTCTGGCCCCTCCACCTGGGATACCCTTCTCCCACCTATTCACCCAGCTAGCTCCCTTGCTCCAGTCTTCGCTTACAGATCACCCTCTCACCAAGGCCTTCTGCAGCCACGTTATCTAAATGTTCAGTCTCCACGTACACACTGCCTCTGTTCCTTCCCTTACTGCTATCTAACAAACACCGCCATTATATGTGTGTCTCCTCCACTAGCAGGAAGCTTGGTGAGGACAGGCAGTCAGTGTTTGCTTCACTTCTCTATTCTCAGCACCCAAAACGTGGTTCACAAGGGGCTCTGAATAAATACTGTCAAACCAAAGAATGTAGCCTCTCACTTTGCTCCATTTACCATCGCCTTCATTTAAGCCCATCATCTCCTACCACAGCTTCCCTGCTCCTCTGTCACCTGCCTCCAACCCCTGGTCCCCCCTCCTCACTGAGCCCAGGGAGACCTTCTTAAAAGGTGACCGTGCAATTCCCCTGCTTAAAATCTTCCAAAGGGTAGTCTTGGGGCCGGGAGCTCATGATCTCACCCAACCCCCTTCGTTTCTCTGAATCTCAGTGTTGACATCTGCAAAATGGGGGGTTTGTTTTGAGATCCCCTGGGCTGACGACACGTGACTGCGGTAGAGCCAGTGCCGCATCAGCGTCACGGAGTCACGTGGCCTCTTCCACAGGCCAGCCCACTCCTGCGGCCCCTCGCTGTCCGCGGTCTACCGCGGTGCCGCAGAACCCTCCCGGGTCCGACTGCCGCGCATGCGCCGTGCCGCCCCTGCACACTGCGCCAGCCGGCTCCGCCAGCCCAGCTCTGCCCGCCAGGGGCGCGGCGCCGCCCCCCCTCAACCACATACGCATTTGCCCAGGTCTGAGTGTCGCAGTGGGCCCCAGACGAGGTATTCTGGGAGTGGGGACGTGAGGCGGAATGGGAGTGACGTGGACTTGCCGCACACCATTAAGCCACTTCAGAGCCTGGAGTGCCGCCGCCGCCCGCCCTCCGATTTCTAGCCAGACAATACAGTCGCAGATGAGTCACAGGCAGGAACGCGCCTCGCCTCGGATGCTGGGCTCCGAGACAGGCGGGCAGGGGGGAGACGTGACCTGAGAGTGGGTCCAAGCCCAACCCCCACTCCTGCAGTCCCTGCTCCGGAACACCTCGCCCAGCAAAGCACAATCTCAGACCATTCGTGACGAACCTGGCCATCCACTGCCCCCATCACTGTGTCCTCACAGCAGCTCTGGTCACATGTGGGGAGAGCGGGGTGGGTACTTGCACACATAGATACCTGACATCCAGTTCCTTTGTCTTGATAACCCAACCAAAGCTCCACCCAAGCAGAGGGTCTGATGCCACCATGAAATGGTTTTCCTGTAGGTCCTCATGTTGAAATCCACAAGTGGGGGAGGGGAGGAGGAAACAGTAAGGTTGAGATTGCTGTTTTAGGACCCTAAAAGCCCCTCCTTTTGTTTTCCAAGGGTTTTGTGGGACACACCCTAGGTGCTTGGTAAATATTTGAATAAACTGATGCAATCCAGGAATGCTGGGAGAATGCAGCAAGAAGATGTATGTGAAGCGCAGACTGAGTTACATGATGCGGGAAATGGTACCCTAGCTAACGTCAGCATCATTGTCACCCACGATGTCGGGGAGCATCTCAGTTCCTTACATGGGCGTCCTTTTCCTCAGGAAGTTGAGCATCATTAAAAGGCAGCTTCAACACTGCAGTCCTATGCTGACATCAGGCCAAGGTGGATTTGTTCTAGAATCCACATACTTTTAAATGTGCTCAGCCCCGAGGGAGTTCCCAGAGGCCACACTGGCCCTCCATACCCACAAGAAGCTAACAATCTGGAACAAGTTAGAACCAAAGTCATCCTGGAAGGATGTCCATGTGCTGTGGAGGCATAGCCAGAATGGCTATTCTGTCTCCAGCAGTCAAAGAGGACTTCACTGAAGAGGTTTCTTCAGCCGTGTGATGACAGCCACATGGGAGTTTGCCAGGTGGAGAGGAAGGAAAGGCATGCCAAGGAAATGGCATGAGAGACCCAGTGTGTCCAAGAAGCTGGCCAGCCAGAGCCCTGGGTGGGGTGACACCCAGGGTATCAGATCTCTGTAGGGTGTCCCTGCTGTAACTGAGGAACACTGGGGGACAAGATCCCTCCCGCATAGCACTTCCACCATCTTTTCCCTGTGACAATGGGAGCCCCAGTTTTCTCATCTGCAAAATGAAAATGGTATTACCCACATCAGGGAACATTGCAATAATGTTGATGATGTCATCTGGCGCAAGCAGGTGTTTGGTGAGTGTGGGTCACACCTGAAAAGCTGGAGTGCCCAGAATGCTTCCATATACACAAATGTCTATCTGACCCAGACCCTTGCCAGCCTCTTGAGCCATTTGGAAACTTACACACAGTCTGCCAAACATCCAAACTGACCACAAAATATACAATGCGAGGGTTCTTGGCCCCTGCCCTAGGCAGCCCATCTCCCACCTCCCCCACACTCCATGCTGTCTCAACCTTCACGTCAGAATCACAGGGCCCACAAGGAGGAAAGAGGGGGTACAGGGGGCCTCTAGGAGAAGCAAGACCTTGGAGATAACCCCTTGGAGTTTAGAGGGTGGGCAGCACCTTCTACAGCATCAGGAGCCACCACGGTGACCCTATAGGAAGTGTACATGCAGCATATTTTTATTAAGCACTCACATTACGCCAGTTCACTAGAGAGGCAGGCAGAGCACCAGGGCGGTGGAGGTAGTGGTAGAAGCCAGTTCCTTTTCCTAGGGACACTGAGGATTTATGGAAGGGTTTTTGGCAAAAGAATGACATGATCCATTGTGCCTTTAAGAAAGACCTCTCTGGAAGCAGCATGAAAGATGGCCTGTCAGCCTGCTTAAGTCTCCCTCCAGACACACACGTGGCCACAGTGCACACAGGCATACCCACAAACGTGAACACAGATGCATGTACACCCATGTATTTTAGAAAGTATAGATCCCAGGCCCTGAGACTCTTCAGAACTTTCTGGTGTGAAATCACAGTTCCCCAAGCAGCCTGCCATGCCAGAGAGACTTCTCTACCGGGCCTAGGGAGATCACATCCTACCCTCCCTTCCCGCATCAAAACTCTTGTTGGTTTCTGTAGGGATGGGGAATATGGGGTTCACACCCAGAAGACTGAGCTGCAAGGAGCCATCTGGAGAGAGGGACCCCAGGGTCAGTGGCAGCAATGGCTCCCTCCCCCTGACCCCCTAGGACAACAGAATGAACATGACATACGTACCCCCCATCCTCAAAGCCAGTGAAGTGCCCTACCCTGATTCCCCCCTGAGGACACTGCAGCTCAGACAGGTGAAGTACTGTGCCTAAAGGCACACTCCAGGAAGTGGCAGGACTTGGACTTCTGATTTCAGGCTCTCCAAAGATAGATCTTGGATTCATCTATTAAATAGAAAAAGTGTTATTAATCAGTGCAATTTGGCCAATGGTCTCCATCAAAACATGGAACCCATTTGGAGGAAAAACTGTGTATAATGAAAAGGGTTCCTGAGGGAAACAAGGGTGGGAATCTTGGGACCTGAGTCCTAGACAAAAGCTCTGTCCACAGTGTCACCCCCAGGATCAGGGAGGTCAACTGCCTCCTGGGACCCAGAGGGGCCAGGCTGTTTCCTGTTGGTTCCTGTTGGCTCTCCCCCACAGGAACCCACCAAACTCCACATCCACAGTTCCCGCTCAGCAACCCCCAAAGGTGCAGTTTGGTTTCTGCAAGTCTAGTGACCACACTCCCTACAAAATAACTGTATCTCCCTGCTGTTCACACAGCCCCATGTCACTTGGAGCTCGGGAGAGACAGAACCAGCACGGGAGGCTGGGGCATTTTTTGAAAATGTTTCCTCTCTTGCAAATGGGTGTTAGAGTGACCCTTGCTGCTCATTCAGGTGTCACACCAAGTTTAAGGTTGAAGGGGAGGGGAGGCAGGGAGATTGGGGAAGAGACATTTTCATTCTCTTGGCCTTTATTAGGTGCCTTCCAAGTGATATGCTTGCTGACAATGGATGGAGGCTTTGGGGTAAAAAAGACCTGGGTTCTAGTCCCAGCCTGTAATTAGAAGTTGTGTGACCTTGGACAAGCTACATAACCTCTGAGCTTCAACTTCCTTGTTTATAAAATGGGAATGAAAAGAGCATCATCCCCTTAAAAGTGTTGGGATAATAGTAATAACAATAAGGTTTCAGTTAGGCAAACTCTGAATACCCTTCCAAAGCCAGCTCTAGGACCTTGAACTGGCACCTTACCCTTTCTACGTCTGTTCCCCTTCTGTGATATGAGGACATTGGGCTGGTCTTTAAGGGTCCTTCCAGGTATAAATGCTCAGAATGCCATGATCTATTGCAATTGTCCTAGGCAGGTTCATGAGACAGGAGAACACCAGGGTATCTCTCATTCCTGTTCAAGGGTCCACCCGGAGGAGATATTCCCCCCTCCACCCACCACTGACACCCCAGCATGCATTTGCCCCACCCCTGCCCCAGAACCCCCACACTCCGCCACCCAGAGCTCCCTCAGACCCCTGCCCAGACTGGGCACATGCTGTCACAGTCACCACCCTTTCCCCAGAGGTTAACAGCCCAGGGACCTGAACGCCAAGCTCGCAGGGTCAGTGGGTACCATGCGGGCGCCCCATCACCTGTCTGTTTGTGTTTCTGCAGGTGAGCGGAGGATCCTTTTCTACAAGAAGTTGGAACTGTACAAGTGGGCAGGCTGGCTCCGCTATTTTGCTCCAAGGATTACATGTCCTTCAAACGCCCCTGCCCCTGTAAGTCTTCTCTTCACATCCTTCATGGCTCGGGGCCAGGCAAGGGCCGGGCTTAGAGTCAAGTTTGCAGAGAATGTTTCTAGGATATTTAGCCAAAGAGCCCCAAGGGTCTGATCAGGGGCTGATGTGATATGATGGGTGGGGGGAGGGCAACACAGAAGACCCCTGACTTCTGCAAGAGACATCCCACTTTTACCAATCCCTCTGTATCAGCACTTGACAAAGTGTGGGTCAGGATTCCTCTGAGGGATATTAACGGGATTGTTTTTTGTTCTTTTTTTTTTAATTTTGTGGCCAAATGAATGTGGGAAATGCTGAGTGAGACAAGTTAAGTAGCTTTTGTTACCACAGGACTTTTCAGAGCCTTTAACGTGGTGACGTGTGTTGTGAGGCTGCCATAGGAAAGCGAAAGCCCAGTGGCCTTCCCAAATTTGACCACAAGGAGGGTCTCACAGGATGGGTGCTCCAGAACACACTCCTTGGAGTTCACTGTCCTAAGGAAACCCTTCCTGAAGCCCCTCATTTACTGATTAATTCATTTAATCTGCTGGAGCCTTGAGATGATTTTGTCCATAACATTCTTGTCTTGGCTCCCTGATGTCCATGAGTCCAGGCGATGGGCTCAGTCAGGTGTACCCCTGGGGCTCAAGGCTGCAGCTCCCTTAGTCTCCACCAGCCCCACCTTCACTGACTCATGCTCCCACCCTTACTGTGGCGTCCCCTTTACCTGTCCCCATGGCAGCCACCTGCTTTCTCTTGTGATGTCCCCTGTGCCCCCCCAAAACCGTCATCACTTGGTGCCACTTGGGAGGACTTGCATAACACCCCCCCCATCCCTTCTCCTTGATGAGTCAGGACTGTGAGTCTGTGTGCAATCAAGGGCCTTGCCCTAGGCCCTCCTCTATCTATGTGTCATCTCCCCCTCTACCGTGCTCACTCTAGCTAATCCCTCACCCCCACTCACCAATGTCTGTTCAAATGTGCACCACTGGTTACATGTCACTGCTTGGGGCTGGGGTCCTCTCTTCTAAATGGTGGAAACCTCAGTTGTTAAACCTTTGAACCTCAAGGGACTGCTGCTGTGGGCGGGCACAGGAAGCTGGTGTATCCCGTTGGGGTGGGGCCATCACCAGGTATGCTCTGGGGAAGAAGGGACTGGTGGGATTCATTGTCTCAGGAGCGGTGTTGGGGGGGGGGGGCGGTACTAGTACAAGCTCAGTAAGTTACTGTTACTGTTGTCACTGCTGCTGCGGCATAATCAGGAAATCGGAGCCCAAGTTCAGGCCAGGTAAGAAGGCTACCCATTCAGGGACACGTTGGAACCCAGGGACACCTGCCCCACAGAGGGCTAGAATGGCCACATCCTCACCCCCTTGAGCAGCTGGGAATGCAGAAGGCTGGTAAAGAGTAAAATTGGGTTGCTGAGTGTAGAGCGCATTCCAGAACTTTCTGGGGTCAAGCCAGACCCCGCAAAGCCCTGCCTGTCTGCATAAACAGAGACCATTGGCACAGGACAGCCCTCTGCATACTCACCTCCTGAGGTTAACAGGGTGTGGTCATCGATATTCGGGGCTGTTCAGAAGCAGTTCCTACACATCCCTACAGGCCCAGTGCCTGGCATGCAGTAAGCACTCAATAAATGTCTGTTGAATGAATAAATGTATAGTTAAACACTCTGGATGAGGAGCTGAAAGCAGTGGATGGGGTAGGAGCTGAAGCTCCTGACTGTGCCATCAGATTCTCCCCATGGCTTTGGCTGGCCAGTCCTCCTTTGTAAGATGAAGGGGTGGTCTGAGGCCAGTGGGCTCTGGGAGCTCGGGGCTGCTGTGAGGCTCCACAGAAAGCAAGGGGCACATGTGCGGGCAGAACCCTCGCCCCTCCACCCCACCCCACCCCACTGCTTCAGCCAGTGCAGCTCTACTCACATCTATATATAGGTTGGGATCTGTTCAGATTTTATGGAGAAGGGGTCCCTGGCAATGGCAGGCTCAGCACTGTGGGGCTGTCCGGACCTGCCCCTTCCTCCATCATCCCTCTCCTTCTCTGCCAGATTTTTCTTACGTCTTCCAGTCTGACTCCTTCCCTTTCCTCTGGAAAGTGTTCACTGCCCCTCCTTTCAGCAACCCCAGCCCACTTCAGTCTGGCTTCTGCACCCCCACCACACATCCCATTGACTTCTGGGTCACTAAACCCATTCTGTAGCTTCCAGTTCTCCCTGTTGGTCACTTTAGCTTTCTTGAAGACTTCTCCCTTGCATTCCCTGACCCTGAGCCCTCTGGGTTCTCTTCCGGCCCCTCTAGCCATCTGGTCCTCCTCTCACTGTCCACTGGTGGTGTCCTTTGGCAGTGGGGAAGGGTGGATTCTTGCCGTGCCTGCCCCGGGATGCTGGGGCCCAAGCCTCACCCCTGGCCTTCCCCCTGCACACACTCTAGACCTTCTCATCCCCTCTCTGCTTTCAGCTGAAGCTTCTAGGCCAGCAGCTTCCAAGGCTCTTTCCCAGCCTGGTTTCTGCCCACCTTCAGATTCCTTCTTCTGCCTTTTGCTGCCTGTCTCCCCTGGGCAGCCCATACCTCTTTTTTAAGTTTTTTAAAATTTATTATTTATTTATTTTTTAATTTATTTTTGACAGAGACAGAGTGCGAGCATGAGCTGGGGAGGGGCAGAGAGAGAGGGAGACACAGAATCAGAAGCAGGCTCCAGGCTCTGAGCTGTCAGCACAGAGCCTGACTTGGGGCTCGAACTCACAGACTGTGAGATCATGACCTGGGCCGAAGTCAGACGCTCAACCGACTGAGCCACCCAGGCGCCCCAGGGCAGCCCCTACCTCTACACCTCGGATTCAGCCTGTCCCAGACACAGCTCTTCACTCCAACTGGCTTTGCTTGGTTACTGTGTTGGTTTAGGGCACCACCATGTACTCAGTCCCTCAGGCCAGAAATCTGTGAGGGACCTTCAGTTCCCCTCCAACACACCCATCAGCACCAACTGCCTGAGGAGACGGGGAGGGGGTGGGGTGGGGGTCCAAACTGGGTCATCAGGTTGCCATTCAGACTCTGCCTCCGTCTGGGCCACACTTCAGATTCAACCTGGAAATTGCTGCCTCAGTAAATGTTCATCGCACAACCAGACACGTAAACGAATCAAGAAGAAGCATATGCCTTGTGGGCAGCCCCCTCAGCTCAGACAAGAGACCCTCACACAAGTTCTGGAAGGGACGCAGAACCACAGAACTCCAGACATCCTAAAAACACCTGACACAGGAACATTTTAAGGGATGGAACCGGAAGTACCAGGAGGGCCCTGCCATGAACACACACACTCTTTTGTAACACCTCCTTTCCTGTACTGTGAATGTAGACATCTAATGGAATTTATTTAACTTTCTTAGCTCATAAAATTATCTTTCCCAGTACATGTGAAGATACCAAAGCCCATTAAAACCTGGAAAAGTTAGGGGAGGAGCCATAGCTTGTTCCCATTTGGGTTTCCCTACACCTAATCCCCTGCCAATGGGGAAAAGTCCCCAGAAGGAAAAACAAACCCTAAAGTTTCCTAAGCAAGACCCCACTCCTAGCAGGGGGGTCCAGAGACTGAGGAGAGTGAGCGGGGAAAGGTAACCAGTGTTGGGGGAAAGCCAGGCAACAGACATGGGTCTGCCCAGTTTCCACAGCTTCAGACACTGGGCAAAGCAGGACCATCCATTGGCCTCTTGGGAGATGAGCAGGAGTTAACCAGACCAGGCTGGGTCAACTCCTCCCAGGCACTGCCCACACTGCACACTCCCCACTCCCTCCACCCCATCTCACCCACCTTGTGGGCACTGCAGCTCATCCCTGGCTTCCAGAGACAGCCCCCTCCCCCAAGTTCTGCAGGTAAGAAGACTTAAGGCAGAGGGTGGAGGCAAGAACAGGAAGGGGAAGCTCAGTAGGCTTCGACCACTGCGAGAGAGAAGTCAGGTCTTCTGTCTGTGAGTGCCAGGCCAGTGAGCCATTTTCTAGCCTTAAGCCACTCTGTGAGCTGGAGGAGGACCAGCCTGGCTCCTCAGGAAAACTGGAGGCATGGGAGTCTTCTCCATCTGCCCCCAGCTGGGCAGCGTGGCCCAGGATTCACCCAGGACCCAGGTTCCAAGAACAGATGCCTCACAACCTCTTCTTAGCCCCTGGCAGAGTCCTGTGGAGCTCCCTGTGACATGGGGGTGGCCTGCTTCCCACTGGCCTTGAGGGATAGATCTGGGGAAGGAGGGGCTTTGGGGACCCCGGAGAGACTGAGCCTGTACCAAAGCAGGAAGGAGGGGGTTAGGGTTGCATCCACTGATCCACGGAGAAGTCAGCTGGGACTTGTCTCTGCTAAGCTCTTGGGCTGCCGACAGGCTGGCAGGAACTGCAGTCTGGCAGAGCCTCTGGGTGGGTTTGGGTCTCTCGCAGAATCAGTGTTACGTGGTAGACAGTGCTTGGGTTCGTGTACAGCCTAGTGCTGACGCTTACCAGCTATTACATCTGGAGCAAGCTATTTAACAACTACAAGTCCCAATTTGCTCCTCTATAACATGGAAATAGTCATACCAGCCTTTTGGTTTGATGTTCAGATTTAACCTGCTCCACGAGGAGAATCTAGCTTGATGCCAGACACTGAGAAGATGCTCAAGAAGCTTGAAAGTCCTGTCCTTTTGACCACCTCCTCCCTACACAGCTTAGTGTTACCCACGCCTTTAGTGATAGAGCAGGGAAAACAGAGACACATGGGAATTTTGGAGGTAAATTTGGGATTTGGACCAGATACTACTATTTTCTGCTCTGCTCATTATAATAAGAGTTACCTCTGCAGAGACTTAGCTGTCAAAAGAAGGAAGGACTTGAGGGCAAGGAACACAAATGACAGGACACGTTCACAATTTGCCACTACTGTTCCTAGAGCAGACATTGCCCATCAATTGCGGCACTCCTTCCTACTGAGCCTGGATGCAACATGAGACTCCCTTAAACACACACAAGCACCACGCAATGATCATTGGCCTGTGGGATGAAACCCCTATTCGTTCCTTGCTGTGGCCTGACTTTGGAGTGGGCAAGAGAATAGCAGAAGTGACTTCAGGTAGACATTTCTCTCTGAGTCTCAGTTTTTTCATCTGTAAGATGGAAGTTAATTAAAGGCTCCACCTCAGAGGGTTGCTGTAAGGATCAAATGAGATATTGTAGATAAAGGGCTCACAAGGCCTATGATCATTTCTTCACATGGCTTCCTTGAAGCAGTCCTGCAAGGGAAGGATGTGTGTGCTCATTCCACACATGAAAAAGCTGAGCCTCGAGGACAGGGGGAGACTACGCTAGGTGACACAGCTAGAAAACGATGGGGCCAGGGATACAGCCCAGGTGGGTCTTTCCAGGGCTCAACTGTAGCTAAACCACAGACGGACAAAAGGACAAGGGCAGAGTCCAGTCCAGTCCTTCATCCCCACCCCTTGGATGGAGAGTCCACTCTGCAGCAGGACCATGAATGCCCTGGCTACCTGTCCTCAGAGTTCTCTGGTCTGGCAGGGTCTGACTACAGCAAGTGCTCAGCCTCTGATAGCTAATCTTAATTTGAAATGCACATTTTATATTAGAATCCCTGGCAGAAAGGCATCAACTTCAGCTTGAACACCTAATGTGTTCGGTACTACAGGTATTCCCCAGTGTTTGAAAGTTTGAGTTATGCCACTTCACTTTTACAAAAGAGCCAAGTTAGTACCCGTTTTCACTAACTGAAAGAAATCGGAAGACAATTTCGCTTTTGTGGAAAAAGGCGAAAAGTGAAAACTGTTCAGCATTTCTTTCAAAAGCAAGCCATGGCAGAAGCAGCGCACACCCCAAACAGCAAGAGTGGGCCCACCGAGCTCCTTCCGCAGAACCACACCCAGCATCTCCTCATCCAGCCGCCATAGCTTTGAACTCTGTCTGGGAGCACCTGTGCCCTATCTTGACTTTGTGCATCCGTTAGCAAGATGTGTCCTAAGTTATCAGAAAAGCCTACAAGAGGTTATTTTGGGGGCCTGGGGACCCTAAAACCTTTTTTTCCAAGTAAATTAATGATAATTTCTTCTTCACTTTACACCATTTTGGCTATGAAAGGTTTCATGGGAACCCTTTACTTTCAGAGAGCGGGGAAAACCTGTGATGACACGGTACCCCCAGCCTTTGCAGGGCACTCACAGCTGGCAACGTTCTTGCATTTCACTGTCCCCCACCCCCCTTGGCAGCGAGCTCCCTAGGTGATGTCATCCAGCCTCATGGCATTGAGCAGCACCCATACACTGACAGCCCCCAAATTTACATCTCTGGCTCCAGACTCTCCCTGAGCTCCAGACTCATATATCCAACGGTCTGGCCCACTCAGATGTATCTCCACTCAGATGTCTGTTCAGTGTCTCTCCAGAGCATCTCAGATGTAACATGTCAAAACCTTAAATCTTGACTCCCAGTCCCCCACCAAACCTGCCCATCATCCTCCCCATCTCCGTAAATGGCAGCTTAGTCCTTTCTTGTGCTCAGTCTCCAAACTTGGTCAATTCTTAGTGCTCTCTTTCTCATCCACCACCACTCCGTTTAATCTGCAGATCCTGATGGTTTTACCTTCAAATTGGACTCCATCTTTCCCCCTGGACCCAGGCACCATTGCCATCACTTGGACCACTGTCCAGACTCTTCTGCCACAACCAGGGAGTATTGGAAAAGGAAAAATCTAAAAACTGAGCCCTAGGTTGGTGGAGGGAAAAATGGCTTCTGTATCTAGAAATCTTGTCAAGGGAAGCATGGTCTTCAGAGTCGTCACCTGTGGCATCACAGGGCCAAGTGCACTGGGGAGAGAGGAGATGGATTTTCCTGCAAAGAGAAATGTGTAAGGACACTGCCATTTCTTTGCCAAGAGCTACCCTAGATTAGCTACCTGAAACTCAGCTCTCCCTGCACCTGGAACTGTGCCCAGGGTGACTGGGAAAAACTGGTTGTCCTCTGTGATGTCACTGCAGAAGCGTGCAGGCCCGCTTGCTTTCCAGAGAGAAGAAAGAGGCCCCAAGAGAGACAAGTCACAGGCCCAGGGACCCGCCAGGGGAGGAGATAGGATCCAAAAGCAGGGCTTCTGCATCTAAGCCCAGGGCACTGGCCACACTGATCCCTCTGGGAGCTTGAGTACATTTCACCTCCCAGAGTCCTCTCTCTTCGCTTCTCTCTACATGTCAACACCACATCCCCCATCAGCCCCCTGACGGTCGGCTTCTCGGGGCTGCTCCCTCTGCCCCTGTGCCACAACTGGACTCCATGTCTGTAGGTAATCTCTAGGCCTTGCCAGAGACAGTCATTCCAGAGCTATTCTCTGCCCATCCCCGGGCCCTTCATCCCCTGGATGATACTTGTCTCCCCTAGGAATGGGGTTAAAGGTGAGGATTGGGGAAGGGGTGTTGCAAGAAAAACAGCGAGAATAAAATTTTATCAATGTAAAAGCCAAGGTGGGCCCCTTTTAAGATGGATGGCAGCCTTATTAAGAGTTTTTGTCTATTTTTGAAATTTCAGGTTTTTGATTCAATGAAATTTAAAGGATTGCTCATGAAATAGTTTAATTTTTTTCAAAAATCTCATTTCTTTGAGATAAAAAGCGACCTCCAACATTTTAAAGTATTGACAGTGATCCCAACAGTTTAAGTACTGTCCTTACCATACATGTGGCTATTGTGCGTGCAGCGTGTCACTGACACTTCCTAAACAATGGGAGTCATGGCACCGTGGCACTCTCCTGTGTTCCCCTCACAATGGGGCAGGGTGATCAATTATACCTGCACGAAACCAGTGCACTGGCGTATCTACCAAGCGTAAAATCCAATTATCTAAAACAACATGACTCTCAAATTCTCAGACACTATGTAATTTATAACTGGATTTGTATATTCAGAAACCTGTGGAGTATTCTTTGAATTCTTTTCAAATATAAATTATATTGAGTATTAACTAAAAACACTGAACTAAATAGCTTAACCACAAGAGGGGCTGAAGTTTGGTGTATGATTCAATGAATGTTTACCCATCATTTCAGTCTCAATTTTGGCTCAGTCCTAGCACATCCACCCATTTCTCTCATGGTAGAATTTATTTTTAAGTGCACAAGAGTGAGAGGCCCAGCTAGACACCATTGTCTTGTTACGAGGGCCACAGGGACGGCCAGCTGACAAAAGGCGTGTGAGAGGGGAAAGGTGCACACGGCATTTTCCCCTTGTTCAGCAGCAGCTTTGACTTAGAACAGAACGCAAAAACATATTATAAAAACAGAACGAGGGTCTGTTTCTAGGTTTGATTGAGTCACCCAGGACTTCACTTCTGCTGCAGAAGCCATTGCAGGAGAGAGGTACCAAAGGGACACTAATACTAAAACATAGGTGATCAGAGGCACCGAAGGCACTGGTTACGTGAGGCATCATCAAAAGACAGCCCTGGGTAAATATCGCACGTTTCCTGTCAGCTGCTAAGACTTGCATTTTTCCAACCGAAAAGCAATCCTGCAGGACTTTTTACTTATCACTTGTTTGGAGAAAGGCTGTCTTAGGTCCCTTCATTGAACATGAAGCCTAGATTCCCAAGTTAGTTTTCCTGTATCACCACAAGACGTACTACACTCTGTTAACACTGTTTGACACTGACCTGTTGTAATTGACGGTGTCGCTATTCTCTTGGGTATCCCGCAAAGAACAAACCCATTAGAGGGAAACAGCTCATTGTGAAATAGTGGATTGTTCCACAAAGATGTGAAGAAGGACTCTTGCATCTTGGCATCTATTAACCACTTCCAGGCATCCATACAGACAGGAACCTCCATGGGAAGCATTCTCCAGTGTCCTGCGCAGGTTGCAAATGATGAATATATTTAGAAAGTCTTTCACAACTTTCTTCCTGCTCCAGCCATGGCCTTGATCCTGTTCCCATCTCAGTCCTGGGCAGCTCCTTGGCCCCCTGCCCACCTCCCATGAAGCTCAAACTCCTACCAAAGATCTTTAATATAGCCCAACTTACCCATTTTTTTTTTTATGGTTAGTACCTGTGTATCTATTTAAGAAGCCCAAGGTCATGAAGATACACTGCAGTGTTTTCCTCTTGAAGCTTTACTGTTTTGCCTTTCACATTTAGATCTATGTCTAGGGGATATTCTTAAGATTTTAAGGTTTAAAATCTTGAATCTTGAAGTAATAGAGGTTCCAAGGGGTGAACTGCTCAGAGGGTACTGCCTGCAAGAAGCAGGGCCAGGATTTGAACCCAGGAATATGTATCTTACTTAGCTAGAGCCTAGGACAAGATGCGCTGGCAGGGGAGCTCTAGGTTTCCCCCCAAGGAAGGTGGCTGAGGAGTCATCCCTTCTCCCAAAGGACCATAGGCCACTCACATCAGGATACAGAATACTGGTGAATAAAGGGCCTGATACTGGGGCTGGTTTGGCTCCTAAGACGGCTCAGGGCTGCAAAGCAAGCTTGGGGGGCAAACATCCCATAATGTTCTTAGGAATTCATGTTCCATGAACCACCTGCTGAGAAACTCTTCCAAAGCTCTGTGGTTCAATGTGATGTTGACATGCAATTAAGATCACTGGATTTATCATGGCCAAGAGGTCTCTGGCTTTGCCTAGTCTGTTAGTTTTTCTCATCCTACTTACTGAAGTGACATATTAATAGATTTCCTGGTCTTAAACCATTCTTGCATTCCTAGAATAAGCCCTCTCTACATATGGGATACTATTTTTTTTTCATTTAAAGATTTTTTTTTTTTGAGAGAGAGAGAGAGAGAGAATCCCAAGCAGGCTCAGCACTGTGAGTGCAGAGCCTGACGTGGGGCTCGATCTCACAAACCACGAGATTATGACCTGAGCCAAAATCAAGAGTCAGATGCTTAACTGATTGAGCCACCCAGGTGCCCCTGGGATATTATTTTCCACATGCTGCTGCCCTCGTGCTGGTTTCCCAGGTGCCCTTGTAAATTCTGGGAGGTGAGGGAACCTCTGTGGAGCAGGGGACAAAGTCCCATCACCTGTAACGTTTTCCAGGATCAGAACCCACAAAACCAAAAGGCCAAAGCAAAACTTGAGGAAGATGATACTGTGGCCCAAGTACACAGCCCTAGCCTGGCCCAGCTATGGTGGGAAAACTGGGGATAATTTGCAGCATTCATAAATTTAACATTTTATCTATCAATTATTCATTGAACTTCCTGGAAAGTCCATGTTGTAGTAAATGGTCGTTTTTCCAAGCTATGATTTTGAGTCTTGTAATGCAAGCTGATGAGTGGGCCAACCCAGCCCCCCAGCATCTGCTTCTCAACACAGTTCCACGATTTCCTACTCATCGAGCATGACAGTGACTCACCTGGTGTTATATAACCCTGTGTTCTTTGTGGAAAATAGCCTAAGAGCCAACTCTAGGTGTGGACAAAAGAGGAAGGAAAATGAGGAGATCAGGGCCAGTGATGATTCTAGCAAGAAAATGAGAGTTTGGTGTGGGTTCAAGTGGAAAGCCTAATTCTGTCATGGCTTTGGTTCTGTAGCATAGGCCAGTTCACCATTTCCTCTGCAGAAATAGGGAAAAGTGGTTTGTGATGCTGTTACAGTGAGTTTGCCAGCCATTAAATAATCCATCAAACCAGAGATAAAACCTTAGTGAATGATGACAAGACAGTAAACTTGCAGAATTTAGATATGTAGAAGTACATGTGAGTTAATTTTGGTGAGTTTATTTAAGTGGCATCTTAATAATATCTTACATGGTCTCTTAATAGTGGAATAAATCACTTTCATCTTATATTTATGGAACCATGAAAGGCCTGTGGGTAGTCACTTATATTTCCCAGTTATTTTTTAATGCAGTGGTTGAAAATCTTCTAGGCAGTGGAGCACTCTCCTATTACCCCTGATATGGAAATCAGATGGAAGCAGGGCTCTTCCGTGTGAAGGGAGAGCAGTGAGCTCCATCCTGTACCAGCCTTTCCCCCTCAGCACTGGGGCACCTGTGTGGGACCTCTTGCCTCCCACAGTTTGAGAGGTTCATTTTCATCTGACTCATATCATGTCTCCACTGTCTAGAACATGTCCAGGCATGGACTACGCACTTAGTATTGGTGAGTGGATGAGTGGATGGATGGATGGATGGATGGATGGATGGATGGATGATCAAGTGAATGGTGAGTAGATGCCTAGGTAGGTAAATACATAGGAGGATGGATGATTGGTTGGCTGAGTGAATTTATAGAGGATTGATGGTAGATGACTTTATATTCCAATCTTTCTATCTACTATAATCTGCCCCACTTGTAATGCCACAAATGGCCAAATAAAAGGTTTCAGGACCCTGACATGACATTAGCTGACTTCTTATAGAGATGTATCCTCATTATAAGAAGAATCCTGTACACCAAGTAGCCTTTTCCTCACCCCCATAATCCCAACATTCAGCTGCCATCAAGATGACATCCTACAGGCTCGCCCCAGGAGCACCTCCTCTTTTCCTGAGCTCTGTTGGCACCTCACCCCTCTGTGCACCTTCCTCCCTCCTCTGATGTTGTCCTGCTGGTTTGTCCCCCAAGACCCAGCACCCCTGCGTGGATGTCCCTGACCAATCCCCGGCACTCTGACATCTCTCCATCACAGTTGCCTGGCAACCAGAGGATAGGGATCGGGAAGTGGGCTGAGAGGCCACCCTAAAAAGCAGAGAAGGAGACCCAGAAATGCCTAAGCAAGTGGGCCTCCCTTGCCGTGTCTCCTGCCCCAGCCCCTCTCCACATCCCTGCTGGGAGGCTGGGACCAGCCAAAGGCGAGCAGAGAGAAGATAGTGCCTGAATCCTCTTCTCCATATTCTGTGCAGTGACCGCACGGCCTCACCCTGGTGGTGTTAGCAGTATAGGAAGAAGTACACTGCCAAGGCCAGACTTGCCAGGGAAGTAGACCTGTGACAAATGTCTTCAGACTTTTCTGTGACAGGAGTCATCAGTCAGATTTGAGTCTGTGGCCCCCCTTTCTCTTCTAGCCAGCCTCTCAGAGGGGGCGGGCAGGACTCTACATCTAAAGATGTTAGCTTAGCACCTCCAGTGTCTCAGTGCCCTTTCTTTGTCACTGCTCCTCAGGTGGCTTCAGTCTGCAAAGACCGGCTCCCTGTACAGTCCCCAGACAGAGGGACTGTAGAGCTGCCTGTACACTACACTCAGCAAGGACTTGATAATGATCATCAGCCTCATTTTCCTTACCCTACATGTTCCCCAGACTGAAGCCAGCCCTGACCCCATTCCCCTGACACAGGACTGGATCTTCCTGCCCCTCCTCATACCCTCTGTGCTCACCTGGCTGCCACCACCCTCCCCACCCCTCTCAGACCCATTCACCCGCCCTGGAGGGAGGACCATTTGAGAATAAGTGTCTCTTTGGACAGCTGGCAAGCAAGTCCAGAGAGGGCAGAGGCATGCCGAAGGTCACACAGCAAGCGAGTGATAGAACCAGGAACAGAATCCAGTTCTTCCACCTCTACCCCTACCACGTCCTGCTCTCTTCCCCTGCTCTGTGCCACTGTTTGATGAATTTTTACACACGCCTGGGTTCAAATCCCAGATCTTCCATAAAACTAGGGCAAATCTTCAGCTCACCAAGACCCAGTGTCCTCCTCTATAAATGAGGGGAACAAAGGCATCTGCACAGAGGAGAAGCAAGCCCTAGACTCAGCTCCACATCCAGGCCTGGGTCATGTAGAACCTTCTGACTCAGTTGTGGTTCCCAGTCCCAGCCCTGGACCAGAAGTCTGGAGGCAGAGGCTTCTGCCTGGCACAGCAGTGGCCATTGGACCCAGGCACCACCCCAGTCCCAGAGAGGGCTTTGGGACCCCATCTGCAGAGAGGGGGAATCATCAGGCCTGTCTCTGAGGCCTGCTCTGGGCACATCAACTCAGAGAGGCAAAGGAACTCTCTGCAGTGGCCTTATGCCCATCAAGTGAGATCAACTGAGCCCTGCTCCATGCTCAGCTCTGCACAGTATGGGGCCGCGGGCCTCAGCCTCCTCCACCCCAGCTCTGTGCTCACATGGACCCTGACTGCAGCCTCCTCACTGGTCTCCCACTTCCCACCCTGCCCCCCTTCTGCAGCCAGAGGGCTCTCCTAAAACACTCTGAACACGCTCCTTCATCCATGTCTCTTCTTTGCCCTTGGGATAAAGGATAACTCTTGATTCGACATTCAAGATCCCTCATGGTCTGGCCAATGTCAGCCCCTCTAACCTCAGCCTCCACCTCTCTCATGATTCCTCAAATGCACCGAGCCCTCCTTGGGGGCCCCACAGTTCTTCTATGGTGGAATTTGCCAGACTGACTTACCATTGATCTGGAGCCCACCCCAGACCCAGACTCCTCAGGTAAGCCCTGATTTACTCCCCTATATGATAGCACCTCCTCCATTCCAACAATCTTCCAGTGCTTGTAAACAGCTGTAGATCCCGTGTCTGGGCTGGACAATTGGGTGAGTGATGGGAAGAAGGAAGGGCCAGTGGGTGAGAATGACTGAGAGCAGCTCACGTGGTCCACCCCCACACACTCAAGCACACAGAGCAAGCCAACTCTGACTTCCCTCCATGCCATTCAAATGGCTCCTGGGCTCCCTTTCTGTGCTGGCCTTGCCCAAAGCACTGGAGAAACCTGGTGACAAGACAGATAGGACGCACGTCCTGCCCTCCAGGGGCCCTCAGCCCACCAGGAACCAGAGCGAGTATGAGTGGAGGCTTGGGAATTGCATAGAACAGGCTGGATCTAAGTTCTGGCTCCACTTTGACTAGATCTGTGCCTCAGCTTCCCCATCTATAAACTGGGGGGAAAGACAACACCTACCTCTCAGGTTGCTGTGATGGTAAATGAGATAATGGTGCTTATAAAGGGTGTAGAGCCTGACCGGTCCTGATAGATCCTCACTGAGAGCTACCATATCATTCACATTGTTCCTTGGTGAGGAAATTGCCCCAGGGCCCCTCATCACAGTCCCAAGCACACCTCTGGAACAGATGCAGAGATAGAAGATATACAGAATAGGGGGCCCCTCCCCCAGCCCTCAATTGTTTGCTCCTCTTCCTGAATACCTGCTTGCTGTGATCTGTCTCTTCCCAACACGCACTGGCTCCCTTCTCTGGAATCCCGGTGTCTTATCAGCTATGTTCAGCTGTTGATATGCCTTCACCCTGGATAAGCCATAGGTCATAGCCTGCTTTGACTATAATAAAGTGATCCAGAAGCAGCAAAGCATCATTTTAGGGATAGGAACATTTTCATTTATCAAGATCAAAAAAAAAAAAAAAAAAGAAGAAGAAGAAAAGAAAAGAAATGAGCTCTCAGAGCCTAGTGCCTGATAATCACAGAATAGCACCTTGGCTAAGAGCATGGGGCTTAGGCTGCCCACTGCCCCAGGTCCTCTGTGGGCTATGTGACTTTGGGCAAGTTACTTAACTTGCCTGGGGTTCAGTTTCCGCACCTATTAAATTGGGGATCCCATCACAGTCCATCATGAGAATTGAGGTAATCTAGTGTGTGAGACCTACCAAGCATGGTGGGGGACACACAGTAAATGTTCCAGAGACAGTACCTACTCCTGCTGGTATGTCGAGCGGGGTGGGGGGAGGCAGCCTCTCAGGGAAGAAATGGTATTTTGAGGTACAATTTCCTTTTGGTCATGGGCACTTGTAGAAGGAGCTTGGGAAGAAAGTTCAAGATAGAGGCAAAGCTTGCTTTATCCTCTGTCCTTGTGCAGCTGGTGTGCGGTGGGCAGAGAGGCAGAGGGGTGGGGCACAAGGGCTGTCAGAGAGGTCATATATATCTTGTTGATAAAATGGACCCTGTGTTTAGAAATTGGGAGACTTTCCCTCATAATTTAAAGCAGCACCTACCTCTGCTGGTCGCGGTGACTGGAAGATTAATTTCTCAACTGGCCATGCAGGCAGGCACCTGTGCCAACTGGCTCCATCTGCAGGCACGGGTGATGCCATCTCTGTGCCCAACTGGTAATGAGACAGGCACTGCTGGGGGGGGGGGGGGGATGTCAAGGCTCTCATCTGATGCCAAGGCCGTGGAGGGAGGAGCATCCTCAAGGTGACCCTGAGGGGCCAGCACCTTGCTGCATGCTGAGGAGGACAGGCACGTGTGCACACATCCAACACTAGGGGTTCATGCTGGGCACCTGCAGCCTTGATGGGCCAGCTCTCTGGTGCCATGTCTGCCTTGAGTCATGGGTGACCAGTGTGTCCCAAGTCATACACACACTGAACAGGACACACTGAACAGGACAGTGTGTGGACCCCATACACTTCTACCTTCTCCAAGGAGAGATGATACTGTGGACATTCCTAAGTCCTGCTCTTGGCTTCGGATGTGAGAGGCCACATGGTGAGGAGGAAGAGGGTGACATTGGTTGGACAGCTGGCTGGCTTGTACTTTAATGGAGAGAATATGGTAGCAGGTGGCCACTGGCTTAGCTCTAGTCCAAGCCAAAGCCCTAGCCCCCAGCTCAGGAGTGGTAGCATGGGGCACTGAGGTCACACTAGATGAGTGGGGCCAAAAGCTCCATTTCATGCCCAGGTATAATCACTGTGTGGAGTGCTGTGTTGAAAAAGATGCTGAGGCTGCCTCCTGGACCAAACAGGAAAAAGAACCACTGTCAGTAGCTTCTGCCACTGGCCCAGCTTGAGGGAAGAGTGGTGGGCTTGTTCCATGTCCACAGCCAAAGACTGATTCCTCCTAAACTGAGGTCACACTGGACGACTGAAGCAGATCTCTTTTGCCTGAGACACGGACAAGGTGGGGAGCCTCATTTTGCCGCCTTTCATCTCTGGGTCTTGAATAAAAATGGAAAACTTTAGCTTAGGGTAGCTAGCTGACAGCCAAGGGAATAAAAATAAGAAGCTGGAACTTCATCAAAACCTTAAGCCGTCACAACCAGTCAAGAGCAGACACAAAACCAAATTCTGTAGCTTGTTGAAAGTGGGGTACTGAAGTCTCCAACTGTTACTGTTGCATCGTGGGTTTCTCCCTTCAGCCTTTGTTCCATGTATCTTAGGACTGTGTTCTTAGGTGCATATATGTTTATAATTGCTATAGCTTTCTGATGGGTTGACCCTTTGTCATAAAATGTCCCTCTCATCTCTAATGGCATTTTTTGTTTTAGATTAAAGTCTATTTTTTTCTAATATTAGTATAGTCACTCTGGGAGGCCTCCTCTGATCTGATCTGATCTGATCTGACCCCCTGACACGTCTGGGTCAGTTACCACTTGATCTCCCTAGAGTGCCCCAGGTAAGGTTTCACTGGAGCAGGAGGCCAGCGTTAGAGTCCAACAGAGTTGGTCCTCATACTTTGACCTTCTGTGCATTCCCCACCCCTTGCCAAGACCTTGGTAAGGTCATGCTGACCTTCCAACCTCATGTCTTGGTGGAGTGGAGTCCCTGTCTAGTACTGAGTCTTGGGTTCCAGCCTCAGCTCTGCCACTCGTTTGCTGTGTGGCTTGGGCAAGTTCATTGCCCTCTCTGAGCTTCTCTTTTGCTATCTGTGAGTTAGCTGCGCTCTCAGGACAGAGGCTGGAGAGGAGAGGAGGGGAGGTCAGCCACCATTGGCAGAGGCTCCCGCAGGCCGCAGGACACAGCGCTGCTCCCTTCCTCCCTGGCACGAGAACAGCTAGGACACAGTCCATGGGGCGGACCCCAGACGGTCCTCCATTTATTTAGGGACAAATAACTCCCAGGGCAGCATGTATGGAGGAGAAATTGTGGCCAGTTCTGTGCCTTAGTTCAGTGTCCTGTCTCTTTGTTCCCAGTAGCTCGCTACAACCGTACCAGCTATTTCTACCCCACGTTCTCAGAAAGTTCGGAGCACAGCCACCTGCTTGTGTCTCCTGTGCTGGTGGCAAGTGCAGTCATAGGTGTGGTCATCATCCTCTCCTGCATCACCATCATCGTTGGCAGCATCCGCAGGGACCGGCAGGCCCGGCTCCAGCGTCACCGCCACCGCCACCGCCGCCACCATCACCACCACCATCACCACCGCCGCCGCCGCCATCGAGAGTATGAGCAAGGCTACGGTGAGCTGCCGTCCACCCCAGGCCCAGCCTCCCATCCAGCTGTGACAACCCGTGGGGGAGGGGGCAGCCCTGTCATGGTGGGGGCGGGCAGGGTGGTTGGCAGGGCATCCAGGAGGTGGTCAGGAAGAGACCAGAGGCACTCACCAGAATGCTCTTGGGGCCCTGAGAAGTCCAGTAGTCTGCCAAGGGTGAGGCTGAAGGTCAAAGAGAGGATGTGGTGCTACTCCCCAGCCTTGGCCACTGTTGGTCCAGGCTTTACTGACAGCTGGTCCAGCTGGTGTCTGGATGGAGAGACAGATGGAGAGAGGGATGGGGGAGCAGGATGACAGGAAAGATCAGTAGGGGGTAAGGACATGGATAGGTGGGGGCACTGGGTGGGATGAGTGAGTGGATGGACCAGAAGCTGGATGGAAAGACGGATGCGTGGGTGGGATGGGGGATGGATGGCTAAATGGGAGGGTGAAAGGTGGATGAATGAAGAGATGGATGGATGGTTGGATGGGGGGTGGACAGAGGTGTGGACTGGGTGGGATGTGCGAGTGCATGGATAGAGGCAATAGGTGTGGATGGACGGAAGATGGGTAGATAGGAAGGTAGAGGGATGGATAGTAGGGGGGTTGAATGGGTACATGAATAAGTGGATGGATGAGTGATGGCATGAATTACGAGTGAATGAATCTATCCCCAGAGAACTGCCAAAATGCAAACAGAACTGGTCTGAGAGTTTCCCCATTAGGGGAATTACCCTTACACAGATTTGGTTGCAATTCTTTGGCCGACCCGTTCCAGAAGTGTCCATCTGGCTAGAAGGCCTGAACTTTTTACAGATTACAGCCACCTGACTCTGCCTTACACTTGGAAGGGGCCAGTTATCTAAAAGCCGCAGGAAGGAACTCAATCCATTCAATTCTCAGACCATGGTCAATGGCAGGAAAAAGCCTGCCCTGAGGCCTGATGGGACCTCTGCCGGACTTTGGGGGTGGCATATCCCCAGAGGCCACCATCACACTATACAGTAGGCAATCTGGAGGTTCCAGAGCCGTGGCAGGGCCCAAGAGCCTTCCCTCCTACAGGGCAGACAAAGCTTCAGAGAAAGAAAGAAAGGAAAAATTTAAAAACAGGTTAGATGGGATCTCATCAGCCTGGACCTTGGGAGGCCTGAAATCCACAGCCCCCTCCCAACACGCCCTGATTAGCCGGAAGCTTTGGGCCACTTCCTGTCCCTTTCCATACAGTTAACTGATTGAGGAAGGTGACACCTTTTAGCGATTAAGGATACCCACAGTTGGTGTGCTAAAGCAGGTAGGAACAGGGAGGTGGGCGCTCACTGCAGGTCTGGCTCTTCTCACGCAGAATCTCATTTAATCCTTGCAGCAGTCCTGGAGGCAGCTGCTGTTTATTGCCTTCCCAACTCACAGATAAGGAAGTTGAGGTTGGGGTATTCAGGCTATTGTAACAAAAATACCGTAAACCGGAAGGCTTGTAAACAAGAGAAATTTATTCCTCAGCTCTGGAGGCTGGGGACTCCCAAGATCAAAGCACCTGCAGATTTGGTATCTTGTGAGAGCCTGCCTCTGGCTCATAGGGGAGCCTTCTCCCTGTGTCCTCACATGGCAGAAGGGACAAGCTAGCTCTCTGTGGTCTCAGGACACCGATCCCAACTATAAGGGGTCCACCCTCATGACATAATCACCTCCCAAAGGCCCCACCCCCAATTAGTAGCACCTTGGAGGTTCAGATTTCAATATACGAATGGGTGAGGGGGTGGAAAGAAACATTCAGACCAAAGCAGGGTGGCTAAGTAACCTACCTAGGGTCACACAGCCAGGTGGACCCCAGATTTGAGCCCAGGTGGCCTGATCTGGATTCCTGCAGGATAATCACTGCACAGCACTGCCTTGGAGGGGCCGGTGCTCACGCCCCTGAGGGAGGTTGCTGGTGTGGGGGCAATGCCAGCAGGGGCCCTGCCATGAGCTCAGGGCACTGTCTGGCAGACACACTCAAGACCAAGGGGCCCTTCAGACCTGGATGTTGCTCCTGTGGCAATGCCGTCAGGAGAAGTCCAAGAGCAGGAAGCTGGGCCTCTGGACAAGACACAGAGAGACATCACCGTGGCAGGGATCAGTGGTTCACCCTCACTGCCCAACAATGGAGACTAAACTGAAAAGTCAGCATTAATAAAGCAGATGTTGAAAGCTCAGCCAGCCCAGTGTCCTCTAGAGTCCCCAGAAGCCAAGGACTCCCCAAGAAGCCAAGCCAGGAGCATTTCCCAGACCAGCCTGACCCTCAGGGAGGGCAGGACTCCTGCCCAGAGAATGCCCACCCCCGGCAAGGAGCCCAGGTCCCACTCTCAGCCTCCCACTATGCTGCTGGTCAGGCCCAGGATGGCCACCCTGCCGGCCTCCCATGGCCCCACTCTTGCCGTCCCTTCCTCCAGCTTGTCCCCAAGCACTTCTTTTGTGCTCCTTCCCAACTTCACTCCTTTGCACATGCCATTCCTAGGCCGAGAATGCCATTCCCTGTACTTCCCCCACTGACAAAAGCCTGCTTGTCCTTCCAGACACAATTCAAATGTCATTTCCCTTTGGGAGCTGCTCTGGCCCCCTCATCCCTTCCAGGCAGGGTTGAATCACCCTTCCCTGCACTTCCTTGACTTACCCACACTTCTCCCAATGCTCCTGTCATGGAATGACAGGGAAAGCAGGGCTGTGTTACATCAAGGAGAGCAGGGCCTGTGAGTAGCTCTCACCCAGCTGGGCCCATAGCCCCACACAGGATCTGACCCAGAGAACATGCTCCACGGGCAAGGGTAGGAACGACCTCATTTCCTCCTCACGGCAAGAGCTGTGTTAGCCCATTTTAAAGACTGGGCAACCAAAGCAGCTTGTCGAACAGCCTGAAAGCATCAGGCCTGGGCCTGATACTTAGAGCATAGGAGAGGGGCCCACGGTAGATCCCAAGCTGAAGTTTGAGAGGTCAGCCTTGGCCTCGAGGAGGCAAATGGCCCTGGGGGTCACAGGGCCAGTGCCACACAAGCAAGGCCCTGGCCCTGATCTCTGGAGTAGGTGGGTTGACGGCAGGTCAGAGCCAGGCCAAGTCTGGGGACAGGCCTCTGCTACTGTGTGCAGACAGACAGCAGCCCTGCGTCCCTGTCACGATGGGTACCCATTTTGGGGGCTCCCGCCTCCCTGCCCCACTTCTCCTCTCAGCTCTTGCCTTGGCACCTCCCTGGGGCCCCAGTGGGGAGCCCAGAGGCACTGATGCCCCCCACAGCTTCCTCCGGCCTTCTGGAGGGAACCCAGAGGCAGCCAGGAGCCTTGGAAAGATGCCAAGGAGGAGAAGGAAGCCTGCTGTGGTGCGCAGCTGTGGGGAGAACAAAATAGCAGAGCACCCACAAGCACCCACCTGTTGGTACTGGGGGCCCCTCTGTCCTACAGACACCCCCTCCCCCTGGTGCTAGTGATCGAGGCTCTCCTGGTCTCACTCCTGCCACGCTGCCTGCTTCTTCTCAGACTTTTTTGTAGATTCCCATTCTCTGAGGAAAGGAATATCAAGGTCCCTCAGAGCCCAACCCTTGGCCCTGGGCCCTCTGGAGAGGGCCCTCCCCGCTCCATCTCAGCCACCTGCCAGCTTCTAGCACCACCCATCAGCCTCGGCCAGGCCCCCCGCCAGGTATTTCTCCTTGAGGGCTTATGGGCCCCTCAGACCCCAGATTCCAAAATGGCCTTCAACTTCCACATCCCACTGTAAAACCTCGGGGAAGTTGTTCAACCACTCACTGTGCACCACAGGTGAGTCATCTATATGATGGGTGGGTACACAGGGATCCTGAACTGTGGACACTTCCAGCCTCCGCTCGACACCCCTCAGTGGCTCCCCACTGCCCTCAGAACCAAGCTGGCCCTCCTCCGCCTATCCACAGGACCCTCCTGCAGTCTGGCCAGGCACAGAAAGAAGAGCCAATAAATGACTGAGAAAGAAAGAAAAGAAAGAAAAGAAAGAAAAGAAGAAGAAAGAAAGAAAGAAAGAAAGAAAGAAAGAAAGAAAGAAAGAAAGAAAGAAAGAAAGAAAGAAAGGAGGGAGGGAGGGAGGGAGGGAGGGAGGGAGGGAGGGAGGGAGGGAGGGAGGGAAGGAAGGAAGGAAAGAAAGAAAGAAAGAAAGAAAGAAAGAAAGAAAGAAAGAAAGAAAGAAAGAAAGAAAGAAAGAAAGAAACCCTATTTCCATAAGATGGAAAGATCTTGCGTTTTAGGAGACAGATCTGCTCTCCTCTTACTTGCTGGGGTTTGGAGAAAGTGGCCCCACCTCTCAGTTTCTACACCTGAGAGCAGGAGATGGCCACCGTGCCCCCACGGTTGTGAGGGTGAGTGTGGTCATGAGGATAGCACACAGGAGGTGCCCATGGATGTAAATTCCTGCTCCCCACTCCCAGGCTTGTCAAGGGATGTGCACTGGGGTTTGGGCTAAATCAGGCACCAAGGTGTTTCTTACTTTTGGTAAAGAAAGGGATAAGGGGTGTCACTTTCCATGAGGGGGTTAGGGGGGCTTCTGGAGGCCTGGACCATCTGGATCTGTGCTGACATGGAAGATGGGGAAGGAGAAATTACTAAGAAAGTAATTTGGGGAGTTCAAATGAGGGGTCAGGGGAGTCTTTCCAACTGTTCCTCAGGAGCTCTCTTGGGAGTGAGCTGGGTCATTTCAGGATTTGGGGTCTGAGCTAGGTGAGCACCTCAGAGCAGTCCCAGTCTCCCTAAGTTCTGAGCCCCCAGGATGCCCAAGAAAAGCAGCCAAGGAGAGAGGCGAACGAACGGCAGTGTGGCTTGGCCTCATCAGCTCTTAGGCCTACCTACCAGGGCCACTCCCACTTGGTTCCAGGGACCGGCCTCTGCCTTCCGAGGTTTGGACAGCCACAACCCCCTGCATGGTGGAGGGGGCCCTCCCCAGCACCGGAGCCGCAAGGCCTAGGCTCCACTTCAGTCTTCGCCTTGTTTCATGCTTCCTTCTTTCCCGAGTTTCTTCCTCAAGTTCTTCCAGAAATTCTCACCCTTCAGCTGCTGCCCTAAAGGGAAACAAATCTCATTTCAGCTCCTTTTTATAGCATGCGTTATTGGGTACCTTTTCCCTAGTACAAAAGTAATATGTGTTCACCATGGAAAATTTTAAAATACATAAAATCTAAAGAAGAAAATAAGGGTCACAATCCTGTCGTCAAGACAGAGCCACTGTTAATGTGTTTGGAATATTCTCTTCTGAGAGCTTTCTCGATGTCAGTAGATAACCTTGGGATTACATCTGCAGATAGAGTTTCACATCCAGATTTTTCTACTCACCATGGTATCATGAGTGGGAAAAAGAAATTAGGGAAGAAAGAGCAGTCTTTATGGTTATACAGACTGCGCGGGAATTCCAGCTCCATGACCCTGAGCCTCAGCTTTTTAGTCTGCCTGTAGAATGGGGACGGACAGTGCTGCTAATCTAAAAGAAAGGTCATGAGCCCCACCCCAGACAGATAAGCCCCGCCCCTGGTGTTGAGTCCTGCTCTCTGAGGGGAGGAGCCATCTGAGAGCCCACTGTGGGCAGGGAGACTTCATGCCTCAGCCATCTTTGCAGCTCCCACTGTCCCATAGCCCCTACTAGAACTGTCAGAAACGGGGCGATGGAGAGCTGAGAGTGAGGAGACAGGATATCCAGCTGCCCTCTGGCCCTACCAATAATTTGCTGTGTGGCCTCTGGCAAGTCACTGAGCCTCTCTGAACCACACTGGTAGAATGAGAAGATTGTGCTCTATCAGCACTTCCTAAGCAGTGTTACTAGATCTAAGAAAAGAAGATTCTGTCATCAGATGTTGCATAAGCACAGTCAAATGTGTTTCTCAGCTGCAGGACTTCTCAGAGCCTTTGATGTGCTGATATGTGATGTGTACACACACACGCACGCACGCACGCACAGAAGAGAATGCAGTATATGGAGTCATTAGAACTCATAGAAGCACCTTTTCTCTTGGATAATTGCAGTGAATGATGTGTGCAGGGAGTAGGGAGGCCTGACCCCAGAGACCTCTGTAGCCCTCACTCCCTAACTCTCCAGTTTCATGCCCAGCCTTTCTCCATAGTTCAAAGCTTCCGTTTCACACCACACTCTTCTTTCTAATCTCCTTCCTTGGCTCAAGCTGGTCTGTTCCCTCTGCCTTGCCTGTCCCCCTTCTCTTGGCTAATTCCTAGATAAGACTCAGCTTTAGGAGCCCCTCCTCCAGGAAGCCCTCCCCGACCTCCAGGCTGGGTCGGCCCATCTCTGACACAGGACTGGTACTGCATCTATCAAATCTCATAACACACTGCTCAGTACGGAGCTGTCCCCAGGCCAGGCTGCTTACCACCCTGGGAGCCCCACTTTCTCTCTGCACTGCCCCATGCCCAGTGCAGCATCAGTGCTCACATTCTGGGGCTATCTCTGAGAGGATGGTAGGCAGCTGTGCTTGGCGAGGGACCAGGCGGTGAGCTGGAGAAAACAGAGTCTCAGTAGCCTCAGGTAGACACGTAAGGACCTCCCTGGCCCCGGCCTGAAGCCCAGGCTGACTGTCTGTCCTCTGCAGTGTCTGATGGGACCTACAGCCGCTCGAGCCACAGGATTCGCTACAGCTGCAGCCCTGTCGAAGACTGGTCCCCGCCCTTAGATCTCAGCTCTGATGGGGACGTGGATGTCACAGTGCTTCGAGACCTGTACCCAGATTCTCCCCCAGGGTAAGCAGGCCACTTGAAGGAGGAGGCCATGAGAGGGAGGGCCATTGGGTGTGAATCCCCAGCCACCAGGGGAAATAGCAACACTTCCCCCAAATCGTGTAAATGCAGAAAATATCTTCTCAGTGGGTGTGGCCATCTCCTGACCAAGCAGGTCCCAGTGGGGCAGATAGACTCAACAGATGTCACCACAAGACACTAGAGAAGGAAGAGAAAAGTTCAGCTCCTTCAGACTGGGGTCGAGAGTAGAGGGTCCAGGCCCCAGCTCCTTACTATGAACTCAAAGCCCAAATCACACCCACTGGGTCAGGGGTCATTATGTCCAAACTGCACCCGTGGCCATGAGGTGGGACTGTCCCATTGGGGGATTCTTCTCTTGGCAGGGGGGGGGGGGGGGCTTTGGATTCTCCCTGCCCCCCTTGGGCAGATCACCCACAGGTTAGTATTTGAAAAAAGAAGAGAGGTCAGGGCCTCCATCACCTCCCTACCAGGAGACCCCTCAGGCCCCAGAAACAGCCATATAACCCCATCACCCTTTACCCCTTGGGGGGCAGTGGGTGCTTTTGTAGCCCTGCAGCTACGGGTCCGGAAGGGCCACTTTGGGGTGACTTGAGACCCAGGAGGGTCAGGCAGCCCGAGGTTGCTCCCACCAGCACTGCTCACACCGGAAGATGCTCCATCAGCAGGGGCCACGGTTGTTCTGAGCAGTCTGAGACCCAGGGTTCGGTGACAGGCCCCCCCATATCCACACAAGTTCAGGACCAGAATCCGGCCTCAGTGGTTCTGGGGTGCCTTTCCTGGGGGAGTTGAGGGTTTCATTAGAGCTGGCATGGCAGAGGCCTGGCTTGGTCCACACCAGGGCAGCTGTCCCTACTGATGGGCTCCCGGCCCTTGGGGAAAGACATCTGCACCTGCCCCTAAGGCCAGGTTCCACAGGGCCCTGAGGGAACCTCTTCTCTTGTAGTTATGAGGAGTGTATGGGGCCAGGTGCCACCCAGCTGTACATCCCCACGGATGCACCACCACCCTACTCGCTGACCGACTCCTACCCCGTGCTGGATGGCATCATCGATGTGGGCGGTGGCCATCACCAGCAGGCACAGAGGATCCTGGGCCAGGGTGGCCTCCGCACCGTCTCCATGGATACCCTGCCCCCTTATGAGGCTGTGTGTGGGGTCAACCCCCCATCAGGTCTGCTGCCGCTGCCAGGACCAGAACCAGGGCCAAGGAGCCCCCAGGGCTCACCCATCACAACCTGGGCCCTGGTCTCTGGCCCAGAAAGGATTCTGTGAGTGACCCAGCTAGCTAGGTCCTCCCGGTCCCTCGGGCTGAGCCACAAAGGGCGTGCACACACACACACACACACACACACACACACACACAAGGGCATGCACACACACACATACACTGATATGCACACACAGTACCCCCACATGCACACACATATACGCAGTCGTACACACACACACTGACACACCCATGTGCACACACACACATCCAGATATGCACCACACATGTACAGACATGTGCATACACACAGCCCCCCCCCCACATCCACACAAAACCATCTGCTAAGGTTTCATTAAAAATGAAGCTTTCTTGACCTCCCGTCTCCTCCCCAGCCTGTTGGCCATGCCTCTGCAGACAATGCTGGGAGAAGACAGGTGGAGAAGGGACAAGAGCTTGCTCGTCCCTCTCCCTGGCCTGTTTGCCTCTGCCCTCACCTGGCAGGCTGTGCCCAAATTCTGATTCTGCCTCCAGAAACTGCTCGACCATCCCAGGTCAGCCGCTCGCCCCCTCCACCGCGGAGCAGCGTGCCCTCCTGGCTGGTGAGACAGGCTTCAGTGAGGTTCAGCTATACACTGTACCTCTCCCTCAATTCCAGGGCAGCCACAACATCACCACCCTGCCACTTATGGGGCAAGGGACATGGGTCTGGGGGCTCAGGCACAACCTGGAGGTCCTCACCACCCACCTTGCCCCCTCCCTAACCCAGCGCCCACAGCCTGGTTGTGCTGGCGGAGTTATTTAGGAGGCCCCCACCCCAAGCGGCAGGTGATAAGCAGGGTCCTTGGTGGGCGTGTGACGATGGTGGTGGTGGGTCAGAGCTGTCCCCATGTCAGTCCAAACACTGCCCAGGGCTGAGGGTCTTCGAAGAAGAGGAAGGCGGCCTAGGCACAGCTCTGAGGCAAAGAAGTGGCCCCTTGCGAAGTGTGCGTGCCCAGATGACCATTATGACCCAAGTGTGGGCTGTCCTCCTGGGTGGCCGCTCCTGGTTGAGAATTATGAGCCGATGTGTTCTGGTCCTGCCCTCCAGGGTGTGTGCAGACGTACAAGAAAGGGGAAGCGGGCCCCCTAAATACTAGCATGCCACCACGAGAGGCCGCATCTGGGCCTCACTGCCAGGGGCTCCACAGAAGGAGATATATGGGCATGACTGCTCATAGAGTGGCCCACAAATCCCAGCAAATCCCATCCGAGACCACGCAAGTAACAGAGCTGATTTCTGAAGACCCAGCCTGCCAGAGAGGGGCAGCCGAACATCTTCACGGAATGTCCCGCCAGCATTGCCGACGGCAGGAAGTGGAGCCTGGAGCCCACCCTGCCCCCCACCCCCATCCATCCCCTACCCACATTCCAATTTCTCTATTGAAGGGCTAAGATATTTCAGTAATCCCTTTCTTGAGAAGGAGGGTATCCAGGATGGCAATCGTGAATTTTATTTTCTGTAGAAATAGGATTTCTTCTGGTGCAGAACTGAAAGAAATCCGTCCAGAGGTTCTGTGGCATCCTGGCACGCCCGACTCCCACCAGGAAAGGGACCTTGTTTACAAGCAGTTCTGTCCGCCTCTGTGGTGTACTGTTTTCTAGGCAAAAAATATCTGTCTGTTGTACTGTATAGCCTTTAAATGCACTCCAGGGATGAGACTTTTAAGAAATGCATCCTGCTTCTGCAACCCTAGAGAGTACTGGGGGGGGGAAAAAGATTAAAATCCCTCAGTACTCATCAGTGTTTGAGGGGTGGAGCTAAACAGCTTTTCTTGTTCCTGGATTAAGCGCTACATAAGCAACAATGTATCTTTTCTGTGTTCAAAATAAATATATCGTATCAATAAAAATGTTGCAAGAAATAACATTCTCAAAGAGTGCATGGACTGCGGGGGGGGGGGGGGGGGGGGGTGCAGGGCAGCCGGTGGGCTCGCACCATCTGACAAAACAAACAGCAGCAAACTGAAATATCTTATTTCCCCCAAGATGGGCAGCCCTGGAAGCATCACTTTCCTATTGACATGGATATTTGGCGAGTCGGTGCCTTACACGAGTTCCTTTTTTTTTCTTAACTTCACTGAAACCCGACATCCTCTCTCAGAGACTTGTCCAGCGTAAACGTCACCAAGACAGGCCATAAGTTTTGGACTTGACTCCGGGAACACCAGGGACTGCACATCTTCCTTTCACAGCGGTTGACTCTCAGCACCCTGATGGCTTCTTCAACTCCGAGAAAGGGGGTGGGAGAATTTGTAATTGGACTGAAGTGAGTTGTTTCCTTTTCCTTGAAAAGATTCTTTCCCATGCTCTCAGCTTTGGTGGTTGGTCCCTTGGCTGACAGAGGCTGGTTCCCTTCCACTGTCATCCTGCCCTCCCACTCAGACTCAAGCGGCCTCCACCAGCATAGTCCTAGACCCCTGAACGCCCTGAAAGCGGGTGGGTCCTGAGGAAAGACCAGGTCCTAGCCGTCCTGCATCCAGTCCAAGCCCACACTGCCACCTGCTGGCTGCCTGCTGTCAGTGCTCAAAGCAAACACGTTGGGCCCCTGGAGAGGAGCACTTCCCTTCTCCCACTTCCAAATCTACTGACGGCGGACATTAGCAGTTGGAGACAGGACTTGGTTGGGTTTTGAGCTGGTCTGCCACCTTTGCGATGTTCCATGAGGTTTAACCATTCAAGCATTCCATTTTCAGGAGTCCCTCCTGCTCGTCAGTTTCTCTCTCTGGGCACAACAGCCTGATGCCCTAAGCCCATCTCCCCGTATGCAAAATAATTATTCCTTGATCTGAAACACCACTGTGAGTGGCTTGGGTGCCACCTCTGTGCTCTGGGGCCCTCTCCCTGGGAACGAATGTAGCGGCCCTCATGGTGATGGTGTCCAGTCCCGTGCTGACTCCAACCTGAACCACCCCACGCCAACACCCAGTTCCAACAACACACAGGATCCCCCTGGATGGGGTGGGCTTGGCATTTCCTGCCTCCCCCATCCATGACACAGCCCATGTCACACACAGTGCCACATGCAATGTCCTTCTGCACACTCTTACAAGGAAACTAGCCCCCTCTCTCTGCCAGGGCCTGACAGTTGGAGCCAAAGAGCACACCCCAGGTAGTGGGCTCAGCCTGGGGCTCATTAGGGCCCCAGTGAGATCGGAGGTGACAATTCTCAGGATGGCAGGAACAGGAGGGGGCAGGACCAGACCCTGGGACAGGAGGAGGGTGCAAGGGATTGATGAGGAAGGTGACCCGGGAAGCACCAAAAGCGAGGGGGCCGTGAAACAAGGAAGGGAAGGAAGCCAATTCAGGGTGTTGTGGTCACGCGGGTCCCCTTCCGAGGGGCACGAAGTGGAGAGCACACCTCACAGCCCCCTGCCAGGAAGAGGGGGTGGATTTCTCCCACTGGCTCTCAGACTCTCAAGGGTCACTGTTGGAGGCCACCCTTTGGAGAACATTAGCCCTGCCCCCCTGTGCAGCTGAGCGGACTTCTCTGGCCAGAGAAAGTCTTCAGACAGGGGGGTTGCAGCTGCTGGCAGATAAAGTCCTCTCCACTGTCAGCATGGTCTGCCACTGTGCCAGTACCTATGGACATGGTGCGTTCCAGGGTCTCAGACAGGGCGTCAACAACATCTGCCTCACACGCGCAGCAGAAATCACCAGACGGAGGAAGGACCGTTGATACAACGTATGGCTGCCCACAGCTGCTCCTTGGGACACCGACCGGCTCCACCTGGCCAAGCCCACCCGCACATATACACCCAGGGCTCTCTCACACCAAGTTCCTCGCGACACCCTCAGACACACGCCCACGTGGAGCATCACTCAGCTCCCACTACACTTGCGCAGGTGGCTTTGGGGCACACACACTAGTGCCCCCACACTCAGAGCTCACACCCTCCGGGGTCCCACATGCACACTCCAAGGCCACCCACTCAATTCAGGCGTCACCGCTGGTGTCCACCTGATGACTGACCAGGTTGTGGGCCACGAACCGTGGAAGGACAGGCAGCTTCGATGCGTGAGACGGCAAATCTTCTGTCATGGGCTCTGCTCTGCTTGACCTCACGCTGAACCTCTCAGGCCAGGTGAACTCTCTCAGTCAGAGCCAATTACCGGGGTCAGGCCGGTATTTCTGGGCTGCAGCAGGCTGGGCACGCCCTTGCCCCCACGGTCCCAGCCCAGCTGCGCCTGCTCAGCGTCTCTCCTAGGAATCCCGGGGCTCCAGGCGCCCAGGCCCAATGGTCACAGCCCCAGCCATGCCACACTGACTCCCCACCCGCCTGACCCCTGTGGTCCTGGGGCCGCCCAGCCTTCTGCTCCTTAGCTTGTGGCTGCCTGATCCATGACCCACCACAAAACTGGCACTATTTGGATTACAGGGTAAAAGAAGGCGGCTTTGGGGGAACACTCCACCCCCCGGCAAGCTCTGAGCACCGTCACCCACCCCCGTGACTCACTGCAAGAGACAGAAACCCAATTTGAAACTTCTTAAGCAAGAAAAGATATTTACTGGCTCACAGAACTAAATTGTCTAAGTGACAATTCTGACTTCAGGCATGGCCAGATCCAGGCAGTCCAAGAATATGGGCAGGTGTATGGTCTCTCTTGGTTCTGCTGCCCACCTTCATCCTCCCACAGGAGCAGTGGCTGTGGGCACCCCAAGTCTATGTTGGCAGGCTCATGATCCAGCCTCAAGGGTTATCTTACTGCCGGGCTCCGACATCTCCCCCTCCCCCCAGCCCTTCCCTTGCTGGACTGTTCCTGCGTGTCTCAACCATCCTTGCCAGACTGGGGGCCCAGGGTCAGGATTCAAGCTGGTTCTTCTCCGGGTGGTGGGCCCCAGGTGGGGGGAGGTGGCGGTTTGTGGAGTGGACAACTAGTGAGAATATTCAGTTCAATTCTGATGGAAACATATTCCTCCCTGTGTTTCACGGCCTTGAGGACAGTAAGTACAGCGGTCCAGACCTGGGAGCCCCAGACCAGACAGCGCCCACCCCTGTTCTCCCCGTGGCCTCTGAGCTGCTAGGCTTGGCAGGGGATTTGGGAGGCTCTGTGCAGCAGGGACAGCTCTGAGGGAAGGCTAGGTGCTAGGACCCAGGATGCTTGGCTGCCCCCTCTTCTGTCATCAGCTCACTGTGTGACCTTCAGCCAGATCCTTTCCTTCTCTGGGCCTCAGGACCAGCCCCCCAACATATCCCCAGTGCTCCCCTCACCTCCCTCTGACCCCGGCATTGTCACCAAAGTTAGTCACCCTGGCAAGCAGAGAAAGCAGGTTCTCACTAAGCCAGTTACTTCCCGAGGGCCCAGAAAGTGTGAACACAAAGCCCACAGTTCAAGAGGCTACAGAGGCCCAGTGGGGAGGAAGCAGGCACTGGAGGAGCTGAGCTGACCCCAGCACCGAGAGCACAGGGAGGGGAATGGTTCCGGGCACCCTGCCCGGCTTTCCCCATCGTGATCTCGGTCCACCCTGGAGAGACAGTTCACAGGCACGATGGGTTCCCTGAGAACCGAGGAGCAAGATGTCCAGAAAGTGTGAAGTCGTTACATCAATAAGTAACTAACACACGGTGTGGGTGTGGTGGCGGAGATTAACTTGTGTGTACCAAGTTGTTAAACTTTGGCTATGAATAGGAAAAAAGATACAAACTGTTTTATACACACACACACACACACACACACACACCACCACCACCACCACCACCACCTTCCTTGGCCTGGTGACTGCCTCTTCAGCACAACTCGGTGGCCTGCAACTCTGTATATCCCCCTCCCCCAAATCTGCCATTTCCATTCAGTGCTCTTACAAATCTTTGGTATCAAGGAAAAAGCATGGCCTTGGGTTTCAGATAGTTTGGGTGTGGTAAACTATGTCCTCCAAAGGTGTCCAGGCCTGAATCCCCAGAACCTGGGAATACGTTACCTTCTGTGGCAAAGACACTTCGCAGGTGTGATTAAGGACCTTGAAATGAGGCGAGTATCCTGGGTCATCCAGGTGGGCCCAAGGTGATCACAAGGGTCCTCACCAGAGGGAGGCCACAGGGTCAAAGTCAGAGAAGATATGATGAACTGAAGCAGCAGGAAGAGAGAAATGAGAGATTTACACCCACTACATTCCAGAATGGAATGTAGCGGGGTCCATTTTCAAGCAGTACTCCAATTGGGAAGTGACTTCCCAACCACAGGGACAGGAATCTCCCTGGCCACTGAGCTCAGCAAAGACTGCAGGAGGCAGGGGAGCTAGAGACAGGAAGCAGAGAGCTCCCAGAT
Source organism: Neofelis nebulosa (assembly GCF_028018385.1). Lineage (NCBI taxonomy): Eukaryota > Metazoa > Chordata > Mammalia > Carnivora > Felidae > Neofelis > Neofelis nebulosa. Next base: position 42,564,918 of record NC_080798.1, read on the forward strand.
GTGGTGAGCCCAGGTCTCAGGCAGGTCCAAGGCCAAGAACAAGGCAGATGCCCTTCCCGGTGACTGGAGGGCCAGGAGGCCAGCAGAGTCACAAAGCAACCTGAGGATCAAGAATGCTCGGCTGTGTAGAGAGCGTGGGTGGCTCAGTCGGTTGAGAATCCAACTGCGGCTCAGGTCATGATCTCGCACGCAGTTCCTGAGTTTGAGCCCCTGTGCTGACAGCTCGGAGCCTGGAGCCTGCTTCAGATTCTGTATCTCCTCTCTCTCTGTACCTACCCCCGCTTACATTCTGTCTCTCTCTCTCTCTCAAAAATGAATGAACATTAAAACAATTTTTTAAAGAATGCTCAGTGGTGTTACTACAAGGTCATAACACCCCCTCAGTGGGGCTCTCCAGGCTGCGAGCCACCCAAGGGCAGGGACTTTATCTCCTTTGCTTCCGAAGCCCCCAGGCTGGCATGGACCAGGGACACGGGCTGGCTGCTCAAGGATAGCACTTCCCCCAAATAGCACAGGAGAACATGGAAAGGAACCCCGCATCTAAGAAGTTGGGAGATAGAACGCATGCCGCTCCCTCCCAGCAACTCACACCTGCTCTGTGAGAAGTCCTAAAGCCGAGAAGCCGAGGGACCGTAATTAAACCAGCAGAATCTATTTGGCCACAGGAAACTGTTACTCCCATAAGACTGATTACAAACCCCACCAAGTGCTCCTTATGGAGCACACTTTGAGAAATGCTGACCCACATGGAAGGAGTGAGTCACCGAGTGGCTGAGTGAGTGAATGATGACTTAATTAAGTATTGGGTGAATGAATGGCAGGAAGGAAAGAAGGAAGGAAGGAAGGAAGAAAGGAAGGAAGGAAGGAAGGGAGGGAGGGAGGGAGGGAGGAAGGAAGGAAGGAAGGAAGGAAGGAAGGAAGGAAGGAAGGAAGGAAGGAAGGAAGGGAGGGAGGGAAGAAAGCTGAAGGGAAGGAAGGAAGGAAAGCAGGTAGGGAGGGGGGAGGGAGGAAGCCTGGCTCTAAATATTGCTCCCTACTCCTATCTCCCCAAATTCACTTTGCCCTGCCTGGTGGTAAGGGGCTCAGACAGTGGGGGTGAATCAGGATCCTAATGGGTGCTGCCCTATTTATACCTGGGTCTGTTTTAAAGGGAAAATCCTGTTGTTTATTTAATGTGTTTCCTCCTTAGGCAAGGCTGGGGTATGATGAAAGACATTCTAGCATGATCGCGACTCCTCCAGGGCCATAGGGCATAAATGGGATCTCAGGTCTGAGAATAAGCCAGTGAACTGTAAAAAGACAAAAAAAAAAAAAAAAAAAAAAAAGGTGGAAAAAGCAGGGAGGGAGGGAGATTGTTCCCCCAAAGCAGTACCAGGATTTGCGTACCGATCATCTGGGAGGCAACCCTGGGAAGCACAACAGGAATCAGGAATTAAAACAAGGGTGGGAGAAGAGCCACTCATGAGGAGGTGGGCACTCATGAGCAGGTTACTGCAGGGGACAACCGGGGATGATCCCACTGGGGACCCCCTAAGAGAGTGGAGAACACACCCCAGAACTGTCCTGCCTGGGGCAAGAAGCTGGGAGTTCTATCCACCCACCCTCCTTGGCTGGTGTTAACACCCTGGGACTTGGAGTCTGTCCCACACACACCTGCAGCCCGAGAACATTCTCAAGCATGAGGGATAAGGAGCCTTAGCTGGTGGCATCCAAAGTGGGCTGGGGGTTATGGGCTGGCACGCAGTGTCGGCTGCAGAGGGGTGTAGACAGCTGTGGGCACCGCTGTCTCTGTTTCCCCATTTGTTTAGGGGGCGGGGCAAGGACAGAGCCCGATCTCAGCTCTGCTCCACTGGAAGGAGGTGGCACAGCCCCAGCAACCCTCGGGTCTGAGCCCCTCAGAGCGACAAGCAAAGGCAGAGCCGGGCTGTGTGTGGCTTTCTCTTTTGCTAGCACAACTTCCTCTTCAGCTTCCTGACTGAGCAGTGGGGCAGGACGGAGGCGGGCCAGCCTGGGCCTGGCCTAGAAAGACCCACACAGCTCTCCTCGGCACCCAGCCCCTCGGAGCCACCATGAGCCAGCCCCAACACCCTGGGCCGGGTAAGGCTGCTCCAGAGACCCTCCTGGGTGACCTCATCAGCTACTACCAAGAGGAGGCAGGGGCCGGCCGGCTCCGGGTCTGCAGGCAAGCAGCCCTCACCCACAGGGCCCGGCGGTTCTCCGACATGGGCCCCCCCCTTCAGCTCTATCTGCCTGAACTTGTGGCCTCCAATCTGCGGGCCACTCACTCCCAGGGGGCACCCAGCCCTACCCAGCCTGTCTGCTATGAACTGGTGCAGGCACTAGAGTTCCTGGAGCTAATATCTGTCAACCTACTCCTGTTTCCCTGGAGGAAGGAAATCAGGTCCCTGAAGGTAGGCACCACCATGCCTCTGAGCGAGGGGGTCTCGGGTTGGAGACGGAGCTCTGCCTCTGGGGGAAACAGCGTGTCCATCATGCCCACTGACTTTGGTCCCATTTTATAGTTGGATAAACTGAGAGCTAAAGAGGTTAATGCAACTTACCTATGGTCACCAGCTAGTAAGTAGAAGAGATAGACCTCAAACTCAGGCAGCACACCTTCCAACCGCTAAACTCTACTGCCTCTCTAAAGACAAGGAACCAAGGAGCTCATAATAAACAGGAGAAGGAGTCTAGCTTTGGAAAGCTTTAATCTCTTCTGACTCCAGGCCAGGACTCCTGGGTTGGGAGCCAGGATATCGGAGACTCACCCCAGCTCAGTCTCTTGCTATGTGACTTGCGACAGGTCCTGTCCTGTCTCTGGGCCTCAGTGTGCCCTTCTATAAAATGGGACGGAGGATAACATGATCATGGACCAGATGTCCCTTTGGCCAAATGCCCCAGCCCAACGGCTTCTCAGGAGCCTCCAGTGCCCCCCTGGGCATCGGCCCTTGGTCCTGCCTGGCCATTCACAGCCACTTTGCTGGGCTGTGTCCCACCTCTAATAAACATCCCTGTTTGTTCCAGACATACACTGGAAACTTTGCCTACCGGGTGCAGCCTGTGCTTTCTGAACAAACACTGCACACCATTCTGGGCAGGCTGGGCTATGTGGCCACCTCTCAGGCGGAGTTTTCGCTGGTCCAGGCCATCAGCAAGGAGGACGCCAAGCAAATGGTGTTTGAAATCTTCCTGGCGAGAGTTACATGTGAGGCCATTCTGGGGACCTCGAGCAGGCAGGTCCTGGGACTGGGCAGAGAGAAACCCTACCGCAGGCGCAGCTCCAAGAGAAAGCTGGCGAAGGCCCACAACTGCCCTGAGGGGGCCCAGCCAGACCCCCAAGAAGGGCTGGGATCTGAGAGGGCCCTGGCTGAGGGCCCTGACCATCAGAGCACTGTGCCAACGGCCCCGAGCCTGTCCGAGGTCTCAACATCCCCCCGCACCCTCCGTGCCAGCCCCCAGCTCCCCCTGGACTCCCAGCGCCGTGCCAGCACACGCTCGGACAGTGAGGAGTTCTTGACCTGCTACAGTGACCTTGTTCTGCACCGGACACCCCTGTTCCGCAGGGACTTTCCCCTGCGCGGCCTGAAGGGAGACCAAGCCCAGGGCCCAGCCCCGGCTCCCAGCCCACCTGCAGGTGAAGCGGTCACCTCCTTGGGCAGCAGCGGTGAGTGGTCCCTGGTCCCCAGTGCAGCTCCTGAGAGCAGAGTGGTCACCATCCCCAGGCAGCCCCGGCTGACACCAGGCCCCCAGTTGTCAGGGAAATCCTTGGACCCAAAGCCGGAAGCACAGCCGGAGCCGGCCACCCCTGACACAGACACTGTTCCTCCAAATACTTCCTCTGAGTTGGACGAGCTCTGTGCACACCTCTCCCACCTCCTCGGACCCCCAACTCTAGCAGACCATCCTGGGGGCCTCCCAGGCCCTGGGGTTGAGGACACTAGACAATCAGAACCTCTCACGGGGCCAGAGCCAGCCGCTGAGGCCGGTGGCCCAGACAGTAGGATCACCCAACTCTGGAGGCCTACTCAGAACCCCCTCATGTATGAGGGCCCCCGACACTATGTTCCCCCAGGGGAGCTGGAGGGGCCAGTTCTGACCCAAGAACACCACCCAGGCAATAGCTAAAAAATGTCACCCCTGGATAATACAGGGACAGAGACCCAGACTGCTCTTCCACCAGGGAAGCGACCCCTTGGAGAGGTGGCAGATCTGGAACCCACAGCTTGTCAGGAGTAGGGATCAATCTGCTAAGCAATCCATCTGGTCTCAAGTCCCACCTACTGACTGTGAGACTTTGGGCCACTCGCTCCGGCTCTCTGAGCCTTGTTTCCTCATCTGTGTGGTCGGACCTGCTCACAGGAGGCTGGGAAGTGTCCATGAGGTGAGGTGAGGTGGGCACAGTGCCCCTCGGTGCTTCCCTTGGCGGGGGGTGCTTCCGGTCCCTTCCCATCCTCACTAAGTGTGTGACCCTGGGCATCTCTGAGGGGCAGTTTCCTCCAGCATCCTCAAGGGAACTGTCACAGGACAGGTGAAGAAAGCTGTGTAGATAACTACACCCTTAATGCGCTTAGACTACTCTGTCAGCCTCCCTGCTCTGTCTGCTAACTTCTGGTTAATAGAGAAGAAAACCATTCCCGGGAGCGCAGGATCACACGCGGGCTCTGCATCCATGGGTTGGGGGCTCCACTCATATGGGCTGCGGCACCCCCTCCCCCAGCCATCTCTTGCCCCCACACGTGCACACGCACCTCACAAGTGGGCACATCCAGAGGTGCTGCTCTTCCCACAGTATTCCCACCCGCTCGCTCCAAGCAAATGACCCCATCTCTTTGTGAGCTAAAGCCAGAGAGGATCCTGTCTGAACCAAGTCCTGTGACTTTCTTGCTCAATTCTCCCCAGGGGCTCCCAAGGCCACACCAAGCCCCACAGGCCCCTCACTATCCTTTTGATCTCATTTCCTGCCTCTTTCCCCCCAGCCTACTGCAGACAAGACAAACTGGCCTCTTACAGGTTCTCAAACAAGCTAAGCCCACCCCTACCTCCCAGCCTCTGTGCAAACTGTTCCCTTTCCCCACTCACATCCCGTCTCTATCTTTCCTGTTATTCACAACTCACCTTAAATGTCACCTCCTGGAGAGGCCTTCCATGGCCACCCATCTATCACATCAACTTAGTTTTCTGCACAGACATTTTAAATGTACTTATTCATTTTCCATCCCCACCCCGGCCCTCCTAGAATATAAGCTCTTGGAGAAACTTCATCTTGTCTCATTCACCTCTGTTTCCAGGGATCCATCAAATGAGTAGAAAACATAGAAAATACAGATGGACATAAAAACAAATGCAGCAGTTACCATAATATCCACCACTGGGAGACACCCAATGTTAGGATGTTAACGCAATTCCTTCTGGTCTTTTTTTTCTAAATTTGGGATTGTAGTATTTACAGTGTTGTGTTCTGCTTTTCTTTACCACGAAGGGAGTTATTGTAATTAATTTTAGATTTAAAGAAAAGTTGTGAAATAAGGCAAGGAATTCCTTTGGAACCCTCACCTTGTGTCCCCTGAAAACGACATCTTATATAACTAGAGTATGATGATCAAGAACAGGCAATTAACACGAAGACAGTATGATTAACTAAACTACAAACCTTTTTTAAATGTGACCAGTTTTCCCATGACTATCCTTTCTCCATTCCAGGAACCTTTCCAGGACCCCACAGGGCATTTGTCCTTTTTCCTTCATCCCTGCCGGTCTCTGCCCCAGTCTGTTACAGTTCCTTAGCCTTAGTTTTGTCTTTCCTCATCTTGATGCTTTTGGTCAAAACTTAATACTGATTTTGTTGAATGTCCCTCAGTTTGAGTTTGTCTGTTTTTTTTCTTTTATAGTTGAAGTGAGGTTATGCATTTTTGGCAAGAATACTATTAAAAATGATGCTGTGTCCTCGGTGCATCTTACCAAAGGGTTCATCTTATTACTGGTGATACTAATGTGCTGCATCCCTGGAATAAACCGCTTGTCCTAGGAGCCCTGGTGCCTCTTACTGGAGAATGATGTTTAGACACCAAGACCCGGGTGCCAGGTGTGCTGTTACTGGGTGTCATTGCTTCCAAGCCCACTTGGGGGGCAGTCAGGAAACATATGGATGTGTACTAACCCAGGCATATACATATGTGAGTTTATTTCCAAATCTATATAGAATTTTAAAACCATGAGTGTTTATGGATTCCTCTGATTTTAAGCCAATGGCACAGGGTTGCTTCTACCTCACCCCTTTTACTTGTAAGTTCTTTCTGTAGAAGAGAATGAAACCTGGCTCTCTTAATCTACGGTCTACTTGTTTGTTCAGGTCCAATACTATAGTTTTAGAATTGCTGACCACACCTCCGTGAGAAACACTTTTAAAACTCTATCATAGCATTTATGAAGACTAATTTTCACCTTCACTCTCGCCGTATCAAGGTACTGTTTTCCACAGTTACTCAGGCGACTTCCTTACTTCCCCACCCCTCTGGTGTGGTCGTTTTTCACTTGTGATGCTCTTAGGGTCAGCTGTGTCTGTATTCCGTTTTCCATTCCCCCTACATCCTAGTTGATCCTGTTGGTTTATTTCGGGGGTAATGGGACACTTTTCTATGGTTCTAAGAGTCAGTTATACAAAAAGACACATTCACACAAGTGTCATTCCCTTCTCCTCCCTGCAACCACACCTCATCCTTCCCTCTCTACAGCCTCTGCCCACCAACCTATTTAGTTTCTGGATCATCCTTCATTTCCTTTGCATCTGTGTATTTTTTTAAAGTTTTTATTTATTTTTGAGAGAGAGACAGAGCACCAGCAGAGGACGGGCAGAGAGAGAGGGAGACACAGAATCCGAAGCAGGCTCCAGGCTCTGAGCTGTCAGCAAAAAGCCCAACATGGAACTCGAACTCACAAACAGTGAGACGTGACCTGAGCCAGAGTCAGATGCCTAACCGACTGAGCCACCCAGGCGCCCCTGCATCTGTGTATTTTCTTGGGTCTCTTCTTATACAAAGGGTAGTGTACCAGAGATACTCATTTGGACGTTGTTTTTCACTCAAGATTGCTTTATGTCCTGGAAATCATAACTGTTCAGAAAGAGCTTCTTCATTCTTTTTTTCACTCCACCGTGTGGCTGTGCCATAGTTTATCTGACACTCTGTTACGTACAGGTCTTTAGGCTGTTTCCAGTTATTTTGCAGTTAAAACCAATGCTGCAATAAATAACCTTGTGCATAGATATTTTTATATTGTAGAAAGTACATATTCGATACCACAAGCGGGATCCCTGGGTCGCAGTGTAAGTGCATACGTACTTTGTCGGATGTTGTCAAACTTCTCTCCAAAAGGGTTGTACGAAGTTACACTCCCACCAGCGATGTACGTGGGTACTTGTTCCCCACAGCCTCACCAGAAGAATGTGGTTTGTTTCCCCCCACACACCCCTGTCTGGTAGGTGAGTCAGTGTTCTTTCAGTCCGTCTGGGCTTTTATAACAAAATACTACACACCAGTGGCTTATACACAACAGAAATTTATTTCTCACAGTTCTGGAGGCTACAAGTCCAACATCATGGTGCCAGTATGGTGGTGTTCTGGCGAAGGTCCTCTGCCGGGCTGCAGACTGCAGACTGCCGACTTCTTGCTGTGTCCCCACACGGTGGAAGAGGCACAGGAGCTCTGTGGGGTTCTTTTACAACAGCACCGAATCTATTCATGAGGTTCCATTCTCACGCCTAATCTCTTCCTCTTGAAGGTCCCCTCCTAATACCATGGCCTTAGGCATTAAGTTTTCAACATATGAATGGGGCGTGGGAGGACTACAAATATTCAGATCATAGCATCTGCTTTTCTCTGAATGAATCTGAGTGTTTTTCACATGTTTAAGGGCCATTTTTATATCTTTTTTTGTAAATTGTCTTTCACATCTTTTCCTCGGTTTTCTATTTGGTTTTTGGTCCTTTGTCCTTCAATTTTAAAGAATTCTTCATGGATATTTAGGAATATTAGCCCTTTGTTACATATGTTGCATTTTTCTCCCAGTTTGTTAACTGTCTTTTGATTTTGTTCATGCTAGGTTTTATCACACAAGTTTTAAAATTTTTACTTAGCCAGAATGATTAACATTTGGTTGCCCCTGGATTTTGAATCATCATTAGGAAGCTTTCCCTACATCAAGGTTTTAGAGATGAATTCATCCACATTTTCTTCTGGTACTTGAATGATTCCAATTTCTACATTTAGATCCCTAACCCCTTGGGAGTTTATATGGCATTAAAATACGGATCTTTTATCTTTTTCCAAATGGTGACCTTAGCCACCATTTTTGTCAAAAAGTCCATCTTTACCCCAATGATTTGAGATGGCATCTTTATCATGTAAATTTCTGTATGTATTTACGTCTATTTCTGGGCTATTTTATTTCACTCTTCTACTTATCTATTCATGCATCAGTTCCACACTGTTTTAATGATACAGGTTTTACAGTATGTTTTACTGTCTAGTAAGGCTAGTTCTCCATCAGTTTTTCTTTTTCCAGTGGTTTCCTGGTTATTCCTTAATGTTTGTGTTTCTATATAAAATTTAGAATAATGTGTATAATTCCATAAAATAGACCGTGGTGTTTCTACCGAGATTGTATTAAATTTGTAATTTAATTTAAGGGAGAACAGACATCTTTACGTTGAGTCCCCCTATCCAAGAATGGGATGCCTTCACATTTGTTCGTCTTATTTGGTGTCTTTGAGGAGTGCTTTAGCATATTTCTTGTATGTTTCTGTATGTATCTTGTTAAATTTATTCCAAAGTATTTAATCTTCTTTGTTACCACTGTAAATGGGATTTTCACTACCGTTATAACCTGTTTATCATTTGCATATGCTAGTGTTGTATCCTGCTACTTCAGTAAAATTCTATAGTTGGTGTTGGTTTCATCACTGAGTCTTTGGTGTTAATTCTCTACCCCAACAGAAGGGAGTGCTGAGGCTGCAGGTGCCTTCCTGCCTTAGTGTGGGTTTTCTCAGGGATTATTTCAGGATGGGGGGTAGCTATGAGGAGCTAAACTACACGCTTCATGAGTGGAGGGAGGTGTCTGTCCTGGCCACCAGTGTGCACCTGTCAGCCAGCACAGGGTCTGGCATACGGCTGACTCAGGGCAAGTGCTGTCAAAAGACAGGGAGAGAATCGAGGCCTGCTGACAGACTGCCTGGGGACAGACTGCAAAGATGCTGAAATAATATTTCCCCCATAGCCCTGATAAACAATCCCCCCTCCAGGAAGGTGCAAGAGTGTCTGGTCTCCTCTCCAGCCAACTACAGAGACGTGGAAAGGGTTTGAAGGAGCAAGAACACCTGGGGTCTGGCACCGCTCCAGACCCTCTGTGTGCATCACTCATTTAACTCACCCCTTTGTAGTCTGTGCAGCCTCTCTCCTCGTGAGGGAGAAAACAGAATCCCAGTGTCCAAAGGAGGAAGAAACAGAACCAGAGAAGCAAGGTGACCTGCCCCAGGTCTTGCAGCCAATAACCGGGGAAACTGGGATCCCAGCCCATATTCTGACCCCAAAGCCCAAGTCCCATCCACAAAGCCAAGTGGATCCCAAAAGGTAAGATTCACTGAACACTTAACAACTGGTCACTGTTCATTTTCCTGGGCATTTCCTAAGATGAGCCTGGAGTTGCCAACATCTACCCATCCCTGGCTACAAATAAACCTGCTCTGTGCCTTAGGGAAAGGGTGAGTGAGAGGTCACCTGAGCCCATGGGGAAAGAGGTCTGCCGGCAAATAAGCAAGACAACCATTCGTTTATTGTGTAAGGAACTCCAGGGCCTTGCTGGTGCAAGAAGCAGTGTCATTTCTCACGGCCTGAGGAGCAGTTATGTCTCTCCCAGCTCTCCCTCTCAGGCCTCAGGATGCCAGGTGCAGACCCAGAGTCCCCACGAGAAACAGGAGCATTTATAAAAAGAAAAGAAAGGCCAGTTGGTTGCCCCATACTCTGCTATTCTAGAAAGGTCATGAGGCACTTTACAGAGGTAAAGTCCCGAAGGTCAGCCTCAACCAGGCCTGTGACCTGAACAGATACATCAAGGTGGTCCCAATTAATTGGTGAGAGCGTGTGCCCACGCTGCTCTGACAGAAAGTGCCACTCACTGCAGCTGCTGCCATTACTCGGCCAACGAACTGCATTCCAGTCAGTTTTCCAGGAAACATCAGGTGAACTAACATTTATGGGACACTTACTGCCTACCAGGCCCTGGTCCAGACCCCTTCCATATGCCGGGTCAGTTATCCTCACAGCCCGGAGAAATGAGCAATGCTCCCATTTGATAGATATGATAACCAACACTCACAACACATTCAACCACCACCAAGATGCCAAGTTTTCTTGGAACTCTGGGATGTCCAGTCCTAGAAACTTTAAACCCAGGGAGTTCCCTGGACTCATCACTCCCGGGAATGGTGTTAGAAAACAGTCTCAGGCCCACCCCAGAACTGGATTCCACTCAATTGGAAACTCTGTGGGTGGACGTGGTAATCCATGTTTCAACATGCCCTCTGGGGATTCAGATGTACTGAACCTGGAGAACCAAGAGCTAGAGATTCCCAAAGGGCACAAAAGCCAAGAGTCATCAGCAGCTGCAGACTCCCTAAAACAGTGCTTTTCCCAATGTGTGTCCCGAGGAACCCTGGCACTTCTGGAGATTGTTAATGGATATCCCCCAAATGAGGGGTTCTACTGTCAATGAGTCTGAGAGTCCCTGGCTTACATAAGGGTGAAAAGGTGTTTTTCTCACAGGACTGCTTGAGTTTATCTAAACTAATGTATCTTGTGCATCTTAGAGAAAATACCCAGGTGGTGCTTCCCAAATTTCCTGGACTACGGAACCCTCTTTTCTCAGAACACCTGTTACTCTCTCCTACAACACCTGTGTTCCACGGACCCCAGCCTTGAAGAACAACAAGCCAAGAAATGCAGAAATTCGGGAAGAGAGCAGCAAAAGTGGATACCCACTCTGGATTCCGCAAGACTAGCTCTCTCTTAGCTTCTGTTTAATGACAGCCTTTGGCAAGCTCACTATCTTATGTAAACTAAAGGAACACAGAGTTCACTCCGCCTTCTTAGAGGAGCTGCGGGGTTGGAGTTATTAGGAAAAGAAAGCCCTGTGCCAGTGACCCTGGGGCCCTGGGTGAGTAATCCACCACCAAAGCCCAGAGGCACCAGGCGGGGTATTATTATTATTAGATTTCCAACAATGGAGGGCTGACATTTCCAAAAGCTCGTCAATTACTTTAATAACTGTAATTCTTCTGGGTGGAGAGGCCACAGGGATAAGTATTACTCATTCCACAGATATGTGAGCATTTGATGTGAGCGCCCCCATCCGGCCCCAGGGCTCTAGGAAAACAAGATGGCACAGATTCAACAGCACCCAGGGGGTGGGTAGGTTCTGGAAACGCCTTCTACCTTTTCTCAGAGTTGTACACACTTCAATCCTTCCCCAGGTCTGATGGTTGGGGGTCTGGGGGAGTCCCGGCTAAAGGTCTCCAACTGATATATCTCACAGGCAGGGACGGGTACACTTATCTAGGTAAGCAGCTCAGGTGGAAATGAAAGAGGACATTCTTTCCCAGGAACCACGGTTTAGGGAGGGCCTCCTGAGAGCCAAGCTGTGGGAGTGCATTATACTGGTGGCCTCTGCCCTTCCCGGGCTACACCCAGCGCACGAGGCGGGTCGAGCTGAGGACACTGTGGTCCCTGGCAGTGAGGGTGAGGTGATGTGAGGGCACAAAGGAGGGAAAGAGGGTACCACAGCACTGACACCACATCTGTGGCCCAGCCTGTGGGTCCTGACTTCCTTCCTGTCTTTCCCCCACCTCTAAGGCCTCTAGAAAAATCCTGTTAGAACCTTCTGGCTTATCTTAGTTGTGCCTTGCAAAGGTCCTCATCCACATGAGAATTAAAGTATGAATGGGGGACAGGCAATATGTCCTGATGCCTTCATTAGCCAGCGTAGGAACTCTGGCACCATCTTGGACAGGGAAGTCCCTGGAGGAAGGAAGCCACAAACCAGGAAGTTGAGCTGGGAACAGAAAGCCAGAGAGAGCCCGGGATCCCATGTCCTCGGAGCCACCATACCAGTCCTGGATCACCCACCTCTGCCCTTTTACGTGCGACAGAAATACACTTCTATCTCATTTTTTTTTTAATCACCAGGTACATGAACTATTTCTGAATGATTCTAATCATGCTTTTGCATATAAAATTAAAAATATGAAGTATAAATCAGAATTATTTCACTAAACATGCTGAGTACAAGAAGATGTATATGCTATTAAACATTTTTTTTTTTAATTACCAAGGGTCAAAGCCGCTGAGGTGGCTCTGGGGTATACTCATGCAATGCTCTACAGAACCCCACCTCAGGGTAAGAATGGGGCAACACCAATAAATCTGGAACATCACTGCCCTGGCTTGCCCTGTCAGCAATTCAAGGAGCCAGCCCCTGCCATGCCCCTCTGAGCCATTCCTGGGAGTCCCTGAGGAGTGCCTCCCTCAGCTCTAAAAACTAGGTGTCGTGCCTACCGTGTGCCATCTGCCCTTTTCCTGCCCTGCTCCATGACTCCTGATGTCACCAGCCCTGCCTGCCACATGGGGAAGGCAAGCCTCATATGTGCAAGCTGAGCACCAGCCATTTTGTGTGACATACGTGGGCTGGGAGATTTTTGCCACCTCCACTGGCCGCTGCAGGTACACGGCATCCTGTCCGTGGTGCCAGAGCAAGAGGATGGCGAGCTTTTTTGGACCCAAACCTCCCATGTTAGGAAAGACGGGGTTTAGAAAACGAAACCACATTATCCTACTGGCAAAAGGATGCTGCAGGGAGCTAAAATCACTGGCCTAGGAAGCACTCCAAAGTTAACCTCAGGTTTTCAGTGAAGAATTTATTGGCTACTACAGAGCAAGATTTTATTTATTTTTTAAAATTACATTTCCCCCAAAACAGATGCTCAAATTAAGCTGTGGGGAAAACACTGGACTGTTCATCTACAAATTCCCAGAGACTTCCCTGGCCCGTCAAGATCCCCGGTAGCACAGGCTCTCACCTCCCCTGGGCATCTAGTCAATCACTGACATTTGGACTGAGAGGCTCATCCCCACGGGGCTGCCCCTCATCCTGCCCGCGTAGCCCAAGATTTGGTCCAGGAGTCACAGTCTTGCCCCCTTAGTGCTCCCTCTGGAACTGGACCACCAGAGCACCTGTAACCCACGCAGAGTCAGACAGCTGCATGCACAGGTGCCACACTCCCGCAGAGGCCATGGCGAGGCCTTCCAACCTGCGTTTACACCAACCGCTGCTCAGGAGAGCTGAGGCCTGCTTCCCCAAAGCTCACAACCGGCCCTTCTCTGTGTCGACAACAGTCTTCTGATCTCCACCCACCTCCAAAATATCAGGAGTACCAGTGCTCCAAGAGCCTTTGCTTGCGAGCCCTGACCTTCTTGTCCAGACTGTCTCCTAAGAGAATGTTATTTCTCTCTGCTTCCCACTGGACTCAAGAGGCAGCTATGGCTGTGATGTATTGTTACAGCTGAGAGAAGCTAAGATATATTCTGAACCAATAAAGATGAGTTCATGCTCTATGATCCAAGGTGTCCCCTTCATGGAAAAACATTTCAAAAAGACTTAAGGCCACTCAGACCTCTCCCACAGCCCACAGACTCTCAGTAATTCCAAGGGCAAAGCTCCTCACACAGGCCATCACAAGGTAAGAGAGCTTCAGAAGCCAGGGCGCTGGTGCCCCTTGCCCCAGCTTGGCACCGGGCAAACCACCCAGGCACCAAAAGCCACGTCCCTGACATGGAATTGGCAGCAGCTCAGGCAGGCCTTTGTCACCAAGGACACCAAGCACCGTGCAGAAGTCAAAGCACGATTCCCTCAAGGACACGGAAGTCCAGATGATGAGGTGGGAAATGCCGCAGCAGCCTCATGCTGGGAAAGCACCGGACGCTGGGCTCAAGCCAAACACAGCACAATTTTGTGAAGGTCCAGGAATGCTGACTGTCCCCGAGAACCGCTCACATAATGAGAAAATGAGGATGCTGGCTCCACGCACTGCTGGCTCTCCCCACACAGACGTGAGATCTCCAGCAAGGGAAGACAGGCTCTCAGGATGACAGGCAGAGAACGTTTCAGAGTCACCTAAAGTCTGAACTGTGCCAACTCCATCGTCACTGGCTGTGTGACCCAGGGGAGTCCCTTGGCCTCGCTGAGCTTCAACTTCCTCCCTGGGATGTAAGGGTGACTACCCCACCCTCCTGCGTGGCGGGGAAGGGTTAGGGACTCCAAACCCAGCATGAGGTCAGGAGGCTCTTCCCTTAATCAGAGGGACCCAGCAGTGGGAAACCACCAGGAGAGGCACTGGGGGAATGAATGCAAGGCTACGACCACCAAAGGGCATGACAAACCCACTGGTCCCATTTGTCATTTACCTGCAAGGACCAGAGACCCAGGATGAAGACACTGGCAAAGAGGAAGAGACCATCAGGAAAACAATGTGGCCAAATATAAAGCCCTCCCGGAAGTTGATTTTCCCAAATTGCTCCTAACAGCTAACTTGGCAGCAGTGGGCATTTTTCTGGCATGATCTTTCCTGTCCTATGAGCCATGTTTCTGATTCTCTGGAGTTAGTATGCGGTCCCGGTTTTGTTCAAAGAGTTCTAACATTTTCTTCCTGTCGTGGTCAGCCTCAATCACCTGGAAATTAAACACATGGATCACCGGGCTGCACTTGACCTCAACATCCTCCTCCCTTCACGATGAAGAGGGGGAGAGGGAGAGACAGGCAGGATGAAGCGGGAGAGGCAGAGAGAAGCCCAAGGTCACAGGCAGAGAAATGGAAGCATAAAAGCAAAACAGCACCCGGTTCTTGGTCAATTCATATTCTCAACTGTGTTTTCACTTAAGAATCCACTACAGCTGTCCCTGTGGCCAGCCCACGAATGATGGGGTTTTTTTCCCCATCATGTTATATTATCCAATCATGAGGGGGAAAAAATAGATTTTACTTCTTCAAAACTCCAGCACAGTAATATCTCACTTTTCAGCAACCTCATGGCCCGCGAGCACCATGAGTAGAAGTATGTGAGAAGCCCAAACAGATGTCCCTCAGGCCATGCACCAAAGTCTGTGTGCGGCCCTCCCTTGCATCCCACACTGTGCACGCATTCCTGACAGTCTTAGCACCCATCTGCCTGCCTCAAGAAATTCAGCAGCAGCAAATCGGAAAACGAGGGGACAGGGAAGCAGGGAAACACGGATGGGGCAGAAACGGCGACACAGTTAGAAGTGGAGTGTGTCAGCAGGAGAAAAGGGGGCGGCTATACAAAGCCAACGCGGGAGCTCAAACACGTGAGTGGTGTGGGGCAAACAGTCCTACACACCTCAGCACCTCCTAAGGGCATCGCTGGGTAACTGCCCAGGACAGCAAGTGGTGCTCCTCCAGACGCCCTGGGTCACCAAGAAAGGGGGCAGTGAGGCTCTGCGCCTGCTATCCACTGAAGAAGGGACGGCTGCATCGCAAAGACCACCAGCTCGAGTGCTTAAAGCCAAAACGTACGTCTAGAGGCTTCAGCCATGGGGGACACTCCTTCCCTGGTGAGGCTGGATAAGTGAGATGCTACTGTGGCCACCGGTGTAATGACACTGGGACAGGTCACCTTCTCTCAGGACTGTCAGCAACTAACTCTGAGACTCAGTCCAGAATGGGGACCGGGCCAGAGAAAGAGCCCTTTCCACCCTCCCTGCTTCCTCCTTCTCGATCCTCCAGCTATGAAGGAACTCGGGCTTCCCCGGACTACAGAGTGGCTGACATTCCCTGGGTCACTCCTCCTTCTAGAAAAGTCTCCTGCCCTGCCAGGGGAACTTACCAGAACAGGGGCTGCCACAGGGAAAAGGCCTCCTTTGAAGAGCCACTCCTCATAGAGGCGGTGAAGAGCATCCAAGTATTCCTGCCAGGAAACACACACACACAGACACACACAGACACAGGCTGTCAGGAGCAGGGAAGGGGACAAACCTCTCCACCAAGGGTCTTAGGCAGGGGGGTGAATGTTGATGACCACAGGGCAGCGGCTTGGACAAAGGAGCCTACAACCACTGACCTGGTCCAGGCGGACAGCAGTAAATGCAGCGGCTCCCTCTGCCAGCCAGCTCGGGCAGGGCAACGGTCAGAGGCTTCACTAGGGCCGTGGGCTCCACCCCTCCCTGCTCCACTGGTGCCTTACGCACACCCTCCCACCTCGCTTCTCACAGTTCCTGCAACTTCTCCAGCAGCAGGGCCATCAGCTCCTTCATGGTGGAGCCCACAGCTGCCCCACAGCTGGACAGCCCAGCCCTGGGCAGCCTCTGACCCCTCCACTCTGACCTTCCCTCCAAGAGGACGATGACCCTCACTGGCCTAGGGAATCCCATTCCTGCTGCTCCTACTCCCTAGATGACTTACAACCTGTGGACCCTCTAGACCATGAAGACCAATTTCATTTAAAAATTTTTTAATGTTTATTTATTTTTGACAGAGAGAGAGAGACACAGAGCATGAGCAGGGGAGGGGCAGAGAGAGAGGGAGACACAGAATCTGAAGCAGGCTCCAGGCTCTGAGCTGTCAGCACAGAGCCCGACACAGGACTCGAACTCACAGACTGCAAGATCATGACCTAAGCCCAAGTCGGACGCTCAACCGACTGAGCCACCCAGGTGCCCCATGAAGACCAACTTCAGAAAGCCCCACGAGGTGGAACCCAAGGGAAAAGAGGCCCGGACATGCCCCTAAGCCATCAGTGCCTCTGCACAGGCAGGACTGGACAGCACACACTTCCACACGCACAGGCCAAGGTGCTTTGGCTGCCCGTGACCACCTCCCCAAGCAGCAATTTACTGCCAGCCTGGAAGTTCTTACAGAAACCGCACTGACAGCTTTTCATCCACCACTGAGTTCTCCCTTGGCAACAACAGGTTTGTCCTATAGGCCACGTCAGAAATGTTAGGATAATGGCTTGGCTAATGGCTTAGAGGCACTCCAGACTTGTCATTTCTTCAGAACATCTGTGTCACTGCACAGAGTGGCCATGCCCTACCTTGGCATGGCCCAGCCCCACTCCACTGCACCCTTCACTCCTGTCTCTGGATTTCAAAGGAGCTGCCTAGAGAGAGGCCCATGCCTTCACGGCTGGAATCAACCTTTCTGGTGCCCAAGGAAAACAAAGCTAGGCAGGCCTCAGGAGCAGGACAGGTCTTCCAGGGCCCCAAGTCCAGCCCATCCTGAGCTCAGACCCCCATGACACCCCAGTAAATGCCTGCCAGCCTCTGTCTGTGTACCGCCAGAGGCATTCGTGTAGGGCATTCAGTTCAGTACTAACTGAGCAACTCCTAGGTGCCAAGTCCTGGGAAACATGCTGGGGATGCAAAGGGAATAAGATCTAATCTTAAAAAGCTCACATTTTGATGATAGATGGGGAACAAACATACAGACAAATAGTTTCAGTATGCTTGTCCTTAGGGCTGTGATCATAATACACCCAGAGGCTAGAGGAGCACAATGGAGGGAAGGTCAGGGAAGGTCTCCTGGAGAAAGTGACATCTGAGCTGAACTTGGAAGGCAAAAGAAACCACCATACAAAGGCACATTTATGTAACTACATGGTGAGTGTGTGTGTGTGTGTGTGTGTGTGTGTGTGTGTAGCCACAACTAGTCTCTATGGCCAGAGCATGAAAAGCAGGAAGTGGAGGGAGATAACACCAATCGGGCAGTTGGGACTTCAGCCTAGACAGCGGCAAGGCACTGAGGGCTTATGGCTGGGAAACTGCATGAATGGCATTCTATACTGGACACATCACCCAAGCAGCAATGTGGAGACCAGATTTTGGAGGGAACGTGCGGAGTGAAGGACCAGGACAAGGAAGGCAGTCCAATGGCTACAACAGTCCTGACTACAGTCCATGTGGCCCTGAGCCAGGACCCAGAAGGGCAAGATGCTGGGCAAGTCGTAGAGAAGGCCACCGCCAAGCCCAGCACTGCACTAAGCACTGGGGATGCAGTGCAGGTGGGAGGGCACGTTCTAGCGAGGACCCAGAGCTGGGCACAGAGGCAGGTCACCTTCAGGAGGTGGTCAGGACGAGCCCTGGGGGCACCTGGACAGGGAGTGGAGAAGGGACGCCTCTGAGCACAGAGGGCGCCAAGCAATGAGTCCTGAGCCACAGGAAGTGAGGTCGGTCTGGACTCTGCACAGGGTCTCCAGCCACAGAGGAAGTCAGAGTTTACCCTCCTGCATGCTCAGTTCCTGCTTCTTCCTCTGTGACAACAGCACAGTGACCTCACAGAGGGAAGGGCCAGGCTGCAATGGACATGGTTTCCCGGTCATTTTGAAGCAGGTTAAAGAGGGCTCTTACCAGGGAAATGACTGTCTCCTCCTCCCTGCATCTCATCTGTAACCTCTGATAACAGGTCTCAGGGGTGGTCCGGAGATAAACTGAAATTTAAAAAAAATCATACATGGTTCTAATTACTCTGGTTCATGGCTTGGAAGTCAAAGCCGAGGGGAGGGGGAAGGAAGGTGTGTGGGCAAGACGTGGAGAGAAACATCTGCCAGCAGCTCTGAGCAGAAGACACAGACCACAGCCAGCTCACAGCCCAACCACTCACCAGCTGTGTGGCCTGACAGGCATTTTGACCCTCATCCCAACTTTAATTTTCCTTCCATGTCACCAGCCCCACAGGGTTGTTCTGAGGGTGAATGAGCTTCCATGCATACACAAAGCTTAGCACAGGGTCTGGCACAGTGGGTCCAGCCAAGCACATCCTCACTGGGGGAGGAAGGTCGGGAGGGGCCTCTCACCTATCAAATCAATGGACACGTCGATGTTCCTCACAATCCAATCAAACCATTCTGCCAGAATCACATAGTCCACTTCAGGCATCTTCCCACTATAATGAGAGTTATTAGGGTTTTATTCATCAGAAGGACCTGTGGATGGCTTCCGTATAAAGGGCATGACCCAGGGCACAATGGTATAGCGCGATCCATGTGATACTGGGCCCGAAGCACCTTGGACCCTCCACCGCTGGGGGACAGCTTATGGTCTAATGCAGCAAGAGTCATGGAACTGTTCGATGGGAGAGCTCATTTGGGATCTGAACTACAGGCAG
The DNA here is from genome assembly GCF_028018385.1 of Neofelis nebulosa. Lineage (NCBI taxonomy): Eukaryota > Metazoa > Chordata > Mammalia > Carnivora > Felidae > Neofelis > Neofelis nebulosa. The sequence continues at coordinate 42,584,137 of NC_080798.1, forward strand.
AGAAAGGGACTCTGAAGCCTGTCCCCAGAGAACAGGGATAGCACTCAGTTTGGAAGGTGGAGCAGCAAATCAATTCCACCTCTAGAAGTTTATTTCATGGAAATAATCATGGATGTCCACCACAGCACCCCCTAAAACAATGAAAAGCGAAACCTTGGTCCGTTGACAGAACAGCAAACCATGCAGTGACTGAAAGACAACATTGTAAAATAATACTTAATGACATGGAAAATGCTCACAATCGAATGTTCCATGAGAACAGCAGGACAAAAAACTGTATATAGTATGACCCAACTGTATTTTCACAAGAATCCGTTCACACATTATGAAAAAAGACTGTGAAGAAAAACAGCAAAATGCATACAGTGCTTTTTTCTCTGAGCTGTGGGACCAGAGGGGACTGTGTTTTCTTTCTACCTTTCTGTATTTTCCAAAATCAGCAACATATTCGTTCTCAAATCAAGGGTTGGGTGGAGGGGAAATAACTACATATTTAAAATGTGAACTGAAAAAGGAAGGAAGGAAGGAAGAATTCAAGACAACAGTCTGAGCATCCACGAGGCCTGGCGTCTCTCCCCGGCTCCAGCGGGTTTCCCGCGCCCCAAGAGGAAACCAACGGGAAGAGACAGAGGAATGGCAGCTAGAGGGCACAGGCCTGTCAAAGGCCTGGTGATCTGCCAAGGCCCAGGAGAGGAATTCTCCCTTGTAACACCCTACCTACCATCTTGGATCCACTCAGAACAGGGTCTGGAAGGACTGGCTACAGGAAAATGGTCGTGCCTGGGCCCCAGGGTGCACAGGGGGCTTCTCGTTGCCCATGAACAGTGGGGGTAAGAGAAGAGCCCAGTGGAAGGGCGGTCTAGAGCTGGCCCCCTGCCAGGCGCTGTGAATGGACTCCCACCTGATGGGGAAGAGGGATGCAGGGATGGGCATGGACAGAGATAAGAACTCAGACAGTTGGAGGGGGGGTGCTCTGGGGGACGAAGGGCACAAGCAGCCCTGCCTGGGGCCCAAACGACAGGGCATGGCACAAACTGGACAGGGACACTGCCCCTAGTCCCTGAGACACCACGATATCTTCAGGGGAGAACAGCTAGCTGTGCCTGGGCCGAGCAGCAGGAAAGTGTACGGTGCCTGAGAGAACAGTGGGGACAGAGGGGCAGCTGCCGATGCCTTAGGTCTTCAGGCATCAGATCTCAGCCAAGAGACCTGATTAACATGCGAGGGCTCTTGGAATGAGTGGGTGGAGGAGGGTGGTTGGAAGAAGTCCCACAACACTGCAGAGAGGACCCGAGCCAATGCAATCCAGGAACTAAAGGTAACGACTTTGTGACCACAGGCTGGTATGGTGTGAGGACAGGTGGCTGTCTCTTCTCTTATGTCCTTATAGCCCATTATTGGGGTGCCTGGGTGGCTCAGTCGGTTAAGCATCCGACTTCAGCTTGGGTCATGATCTCACCACCTGTGAGTTCAAGTCCCACATCAAGCTCTGTGCTGACAGCTCAGAGCCTGGAGCCTGCTTCAGATTCTGTGTCTCCCTCTTCCTCTGCCCCTCCCCTGCTCATGCTCTGTCTCCCTCAAAATTAAGTAAACATTTAAAAAACAAATTAAACAAAAATGAACTACTGGGACCTCATCAAAATAAAAAGCTTCTGCACAGCGAAGGAAACAATCAGCAAAACTAAAAGGCAACCGATGGAATGGGAAAAGATATTTGCAAATGACATATCAGATAAAGAGTTAGTATCCAAAGTCTATAAAAAACTTATCAAACTCAACACCCAAAAAAACAAATAATCCAGGGAAGAAATGGGCAAAAGTCATGAGTAGACACTTCTCCAAAGAAGACACCCAGATGGCCAACCAACACATGAGAAAATGCTTAACATCACTCATCATCAGGGAAATACAAATCAAAACCACAATGAGATACCACCTCACACCTGTCAGAACGGCTAACATGAACAACTCAGGCAACCACAGATGTTGGCGTGGATGTGGAGAAAGAGGATCTCTTTTGCATTGCTGGTGGGAATGCAAGCTGGTGCAGCCACTCTGGAAAACAGTATGGAGGTTCCTCAAAAAATTAAAAATAGAACTAGCCTATGACCCAGCAATTGCACTACTAGGCATTTATCCAAGGGATACAGGTGTGCTGTTTCAAAGGGGAACATGCACCCCCATGTTTATAGCAGCACTATCAACAATAGCCAAAGTATGGGAAGAGCCCAAATGTCCATCGATGGATGAATGGATAAAGAAGATGCGGTATATGTATACAATGGAGTATTACTCGGCAATCAAAAAGAATCAAATCTTGCCATTTGCAACTACGTGGATGGGACTGGAGGGTATTATGCTAAGTGAAATTAGTCAGACAAAGACAAAAATCATATGACTTCACTCACATGAGGACTTTAAGAGACAAAACAGATGAACATAAGGGAAGGAAAGCAAAAATAATATAAAAACAGGGAGGGGGACAAAACAGAAGAGACTCATAAATATGGAGAACAAACTGAGGGTTACTGGAGGGGTTGTGGGAGGGGGTATGGGCTAAATGGGTAAAGGACACTAAGGAATCTACTCCTGAAATCATTGTTGCACTATACACTAACTAATTTGGACGTAAATTTGAAAAAACAAAAAATAAAATTAAAAAATAAAATTAAAAATAAAAAAACATTAAAAAAAACTTAAAAAAAAAAAAAGTAGCCCATTATTTATTCAGGCCTGAGTGTTCCAGGGAAACCTGACCCCACCCCAAGCTTCTGGGGAGGCCCAGTTGGTCTAAGGGAAGTACTGTCCTCTCACAAGCTGCACCAATCAGTACAAGGCATCCCCTGGCCACACCGGCCCAGCCTGGGCCAGTGAGACATGAGGGAGGCCTGCAGGGGTTGATAGAAACCATGCTTTCTCACACTCAGAGGAAAGCCACTGGCAAGGCACCTACTCTGGCTAGCAAGTGAGAAACCTGGTTCTGCCACAGCCATTTCGTCACCATGGAGGAATCATATTGAGGATATGAACGAGACACAAGAGTAGGAAAACAAGGCTGGAGCCACTGAATGAAACCAACCCTGCCTGCCATTAAGATAACCACTAATGACCTCATCCTTCGGGTTACTTGGAGCTGGGTTTCAGTTAGTCGCAGCTCAGAGTATCTGATTTCAGGAAACCAAACCACTCTCTCTTCATGTGTTTTCCTTCACTGGGAAACAAAGTTTCGTTGTCCAGAACAAAACTGACTGAGGGAAGGAGGGTTTCCCGAATGCAAACTGCTAATCGGCCCCTCCCCTTCTCCACTAAAACACAGACCAAATAGCCTGAAGGCACAGAACAGACTAGCAACCTAGGGCTGTGGACTAGTGAGCAGGGCCAGAGGCAGAACTGCCCAGTGCCTCCCAAGTCACTGATGCTTGCTGGACAGTCAGGTGTCATACTTTGCCCTGCAGAACTTCACATGTGTCTGCAAGGCTCAAGGCAGATTTTGCCAAATCCCAGAGCTGGGAAGATCCCGGAAGCTGGAACTGCTGAATTTAGTCACCATGCAGAACACATGCAGCACAGTGTTAACTGAAAAACCAGACCAACACTACCAGAAAAAAGGGTCACGATGTGCATGGAAGGACGCAGAGACATGGGGATGGGGCTCACATCTGCGGGGGTCTCTGGAGCCTGCCTGAGAGCCACTATTCCCCTGGAAATCAGTTCCAGATGATCTCAGGACACTTCCTGAGGGGCACAGGGGCCTCCTGGTCCCACCCCAACCCAGCCCAAACTGGCAGCTTCCCCCACAGACAGGAAGAAGGATATCCCTTTCCAGCGCTCTCCTGGAGAGGTCCTCCGTGGCGGCAGCCTCCCTGCCAGCCAGGTTGGCAGGAAGACCTCCAGGAAACCCTTCCGAGATTGCTGGGAGCACTGTGCTAGGGGATCCAGGACAACCTGTCACTGGCTAAGCTGAGTGAGGAAACGGAGGCCTGGTTTCCGTGACTCTGAGGAATGTCAGAGAGCAGGTGCTGCTTTATCCATATTCGCAGTTTTCCTCCTAGAAATTCTGCCTGGCTCCTCCTGTGTCTGCCTCTAGATTGCGGCACCCAGCACCACCAATAAGCCACCGTTTTAATTTTTTTTTTTTTAATTTTTAAAAAACGTTTATTTATTTTTGAAGGAGACAGACAGAGCATGAGTGGGGCAGGGGCAGAGAGAAGGAGACACAGAATCCAAAGCAGGCTCCAGGTTCTGAGGTGTTAGCACAGAGCACGAGGTAAGGCTCAAATTCACGAACTGCAAGATCATGACCTGAGCCAAAGTCAGACACTTAACCGACTAAGCCACTCAGGTGCCCCCAAGCCACTGCTTTTATTTCCACAGAACACACAGTGGGCGGCGCCTCTCTACAGAAAATTCAACCACTTGACTCCCCAACAGTGGAATGGGTGGACTGAGAGGGTTTCGTGGTGCCATCCCCTTACCCAGGGTGGCAAAACCGAGGTCTTGGATCCACACAAATCTGCTGGCTGTTTTGCTTGGCACAGTTTGCTGCTATCTTCCTCCTGAGGCCCTCAGAGGCCCCAGTTTGCACAGCACAGGCTGGAACAGAAACCTCTCATTCATATGCCAGTCTCCCTGTATACATGATTGTCTCTTGTTTTCACAAGACCTTATATGATCAATTTTAGTCCCAAATTTGCAGATGAGGAAAACTGAGGCCCAGAGCAGTGAAACACACCTCAGTCTGAGCAGGAATTAAAGCCTGGATCTCTGTGGCCCCAAAACTCACATGCTCTGCATTACATCACTTGCCCTTCCTGTCTGTCAAGTGAGGGGGCTGTTCTGGACACTCTTGTGTCTCTGTGGCCGCAGCTGGAGGAAAGGCACGGCTCTCAGAGTCAAGACCCAGGCCTAAGTCCCCCTTTGGACCAGAGCAGGGGAAGAGTCCCAGCCCCTAGGCCAGCTAGGGAGGTAGGAGGGCCTGCTTACTGTTCCAAATGCAGGGTCTTCATCAATGTCCCTGATCTGCAACCCCAGGCGAGTCAGCTGTCACTTCTCCAGTTGGGCCCCACTCAGTTCCCCTACTTGTGTTCTTCGAAAATGCCAACCAATCTAGTAAAACCTTGGCATTCAATTATTCAGCCCACAAGGTTTGGGCCACACAATTGCCTGCGTGGCCACTTTAGCTACATGAGTCCTTCTCACCACCTTCAGCTTTTCACTTCAGCGTGGTGCCCAGGCCTCACAAGTGCCTGGTTGTTAAGGAGGCTATGTAACTGGAATCTTCCTCTTCAGCAATTAACACCATGCTCTCACACCCCTAGCAGCATAATTGCACTCATATCCTGCCTGCCCCAAACTCGCTGCAATGGGGGGGGGGGGGGGGGGGGGGGCAGAAGAGGCAGGTCTCTCCCTAGGAGAGCTCCTTACTTGTTCAAGGTCCAAAAGGCAAGGATACCTTTAAGAAATTTTGCTTTGGGGGATGCAGAATGCCAGTACGTGGCCTGGCGTACTCCCTTCCACCCAGCCCCCCTCCCCAAGGTTGCAATGGCTTTTAAGAAAGAGAAAAGGTTCAACCCCAACACCGAAGGGGCAGCAGCAACTTGTACCCGTCCCCATCAGGACACATCAGGAAGCTTTTTCCTGGGGCACCTGAGGATGGAGGGAGGCATGAGCTGAGCCAGGAGCTGACTCTCTACACGTGCCATGCTGGGGTTCCCAGTACCCAGCCAAACTCCCCACAGGTGGGAACTGAAACATCCTATTATAGGCGAGGGCAAAGGATCCAGCCAAACTCGGGTGTAGCATACATTTGGTTTAGGCTCAAAAGGACAGTAATCCGTATTTGTGGGGAGCAGAAAACTCTCAAAACATCTCCTTTCTCAGTAACACTTCACTGTGGCTGACCCACTACATCAAGGAAAGCTGGGGTTGGAAGGAGAGCGACCGAGAAAAAAGCCCACATTCCATGCTACCTTGCTCTCATCACCTCGTTAGCTCCGGCTACAAACACTCCAATGTGCCTCCACACAGAAAACCTTTGGCCTATGGCTGCACCTGGCTGCACCTTTCCTGGCCCAGGAATAAACTTGGAGACCCTTAAAACAAAGAAAACACAACAAAACCCCCAACAACTAAAACTTGAAACAACAAATGTGAAATGGACAAACAGCAAGGAATGCAAGAAACAGGATCCCCAGCCCCTGCACTGAAGAACTTTCACCAGGGTGGAATGCCTGCCCCCAAGAAAGCCTGCAGGACTGGGCTCTTACTCTCCTCACCCCAAGGAAGCCACAGGAACAAAACTCTCAAGGAAAAGGGCTGGGCACTAGAGCGGAGAGCTCTTTGCAGGCTGGCTGCAGGCTTCTTCTAAAGCCTTATGCCTCCAAGCGTGCTCCTCCCAGGATGGTGGCCACCTAGGGTGCTTGTTAGAAATTCAGGTTCTCAGGCCCCACCCTGGACTCAGCAAAGCAGCATCTACATGTTAACAAGATGTACGGTGATCTCTGGGAGAAGCCCACCATAAGGCCTGGGTGGAAAGAGGCAGAGGCCTGACTTGCCTAAGTAGACTCCTCAGGGCCTCCAGCCAGTCTGAAGCCTCTGGCCTTAAGGAGAAAAATCTCGATGTCTCCCACGGCTCCCTCATAATTGCTCCCCACACAGCAGGGCACAGGGCAGCTCCCCCTGCTCAGTCACCCGCCTGGTCAGGAAGGAGCATGGGTCTTCTGAGCCCATCTCAGTTCCTACTCTGCCAAACAGGGTCCACAGTACCTATACCACAGGGCTGCCCTGAGGACTCAAAGAGGAGTATGAAGAACCAGACAATAAATGTGGCTCCTGGCCTGCCCTTCAACCACTTGAGCAAATGCCCTCATTTCCAGGGAACACAGATAACCTGGTCCGGGTCACAGCTGAATCACCCGCACTGTGGAGGTCCTACTCAGAGCCCCTCTCCTTGAGTTCCCCACCTCCAGAATCTGGGGACTCTAGGGTACGTGGCTGAGGGAGGAGGTACTCCAAACCACATGCTCAATACAGTGTTTGTTACAGATACAAACAGAAGAACACATTATAGAGCAGAATGCAAAATCCACATGAATTTTTAAGATAAAAGAGGGGACTTCAAAGCAACTTCCGGTTTGTTAGTGGGCTTCTTTGGGCTATATGGTCTGGGAGGGCAAGTGGGGAAGCAGCCACCTGTGTGAGCATTCCTCCGCCTCTGGGAGGCTTCAGTCAAAGGGTTTGAGGAGCACCACCTTCTCCAATCTCCCTGAAACCGAAGTGGCAGATGGCCTCACCGCCCCGTAGGCTGCCACAGTGTTCCCAGCAGCCTCTGGAGTGCCCAATGCCATGCACCAACCAACAGCTTTTACTTTTTTTTTTTTTTCCAACGTTTTTTTTTTTTATTTATTTTTGGTACAGAGAGAGACAGAGCATGAACGGGGGAGGGGCAGAGAGAGAGGGAGACGCAGAATCGGAAACAGGCTCCAGGCTCCGAGCCATCAGCCCAGAGCCTGACGCGGGGCTCGAACTCACGGACCGCGAGATCGTGACCTGGCTGAAGTCGGACGCTTAACCGACTGCGCCACCCAGGCGCCCCTCAACCAACAGCTTTTAGACTGAATCAAGTGATACCAGCAACCAGTCTTGAGGTTCCAACCAGGTCTTCAGGGGAACCCACGTTCTCTGAAGGCTGTATGAACTTGAAACAATTAGATCCCGAGAACAGAAACATGGACACAGTAAATTTCTCCTGTGGTTCACTGTCCCACCGAAATCCTAACCACAGATGCCAGGCATTCTGGGAGGGCCAGGGGAGGGATAAAAATGAAGCTAACAGGGCAGGAAGAGAATTTTAAAAAAACAAAACTAAAAGCTATGGTCTTTTCCTACGTTACCCACAAAACAGCCCAGGGCAAGGCCCACATTTTCTGGACCTATGACCTCAACCACAGCTGCAGAGATTAGGAAATCAGACCCACCCATCAGAAGTGCTGGAATGAACAACTATGGGCATGAGTAACCAAAGCCCATGACATCAGCTAAAACCACCTGCTGGGACAGGCAGAGACAATGGCTCCTGGGGAAACTCACTAGGCCTTGCAGCCTGCAGGTAGGGGCTGGGGGGGTTAACTGGCAAATTTGGCAAAGATCAGGGTAGACAAGGACCTACATAAGAGGCACAAACCCTAAACTAGGCAACTGTTCCATAGGCTCTCTAGATGGACGACAGGACTTAGAGATAAGAAAGGCTCAGGGAGGTTTAGGAACTCGGCTGTGCGCACAAAGACAGCAAATTCCAGAGCCAGGATGGGATGCAGGTGCCCCGAACTCCGCACCTCACTCTTTCCCCTGGGCCTCCGGTCATTCCATTCCAGGTTACCCACTTCAAAAAGAGCCACTGACTGCCACACAGAAATGGCCAAGCTGACAACAATTACGAAACAGAGAGCCTCGTCAGGTGAAGTCCCACCCTGCTGCCCAGGATCCACACGTCAGAGCAATAAACAAACACCAGCAGGGCTTCTCTATTCTTTCTCTTCTCTCCTCTACCTGTCCTCCCTCTGGCTAAGGCACTGATGAGCAGGGAGCAAAGGAAAGTGTAGTGGACACCTGGGCTCCACTGAAACCCCAGGCAGCTGGGGGAGGATGGGGCTCTAGCATCAGGACCACTCCTGCTGGAAGGCTGGGGGACAAAGCCATAGTCATGACTTGCCCTGGCTGCTATCCTGACTCACGGCAGGAGTCTAATGCTCGGAATGGATGGGAGCAGAAGCTGTTGTTTTGGGGGCCACACAGGCAGACGGGCACAATACACACCAGCTCGCGACCAACAGAGAAGCCTTTTTAGTGGTCCCCTCAAAGGAGAAGATGTGAAACAGCTGGGGCCAGAGCCTGCGAAATGTGCCAGGCAGGAGACCCAAGAATGGCTGCAAGTCCTGTTGCCCATCAAGAGCTCACGATATGGCCCAGGTGCCAGCCCCACGCTGTGTGCATGCTAGGCAAGTATACCTGCCACAGGGCCCAAGGAGCTTATGGTCCAGCTGGCGGGGGTGGGCAGGGGAACCACAACAGACAACTGAGCAAATACACATAGACAAAATTGAACCATGTGTAACTGCCATTTTGTGGGTCAAATTTGGTCAAAATTAATAATTTCATACAGTTCAACCTGATCAGAAGTTGTCTCACACATTATGAAGGAAGCCCAACAGCAGTAATTAAAAAAAGAAAGAAGTCCGACCCATCCAGACAGGGTGGTTGGGGAGGGATGGGAGAGGTGACACTTAGGACAGTTGCAGAGGAGAGGGACGGGGGAGCCAGCATGTACAGCCAGCACACAGGCCAAAGCCTGCAGCCCATCTCCCTAAGATCCCTAAAATCAGCGGTAAACTGAGCACAGAAATCAGGAGGGTCCCAAGCCTCTGAGGCCTCAGCACTGTGGGCCAGCAGAAGTCCCCTAACCGTGTCTATATGACAGAGTCCACACCCATGAGGACAAAAGACGGTTTTGGGTGAAAGGGTAATAGCCTGACCACGCCATTGCCCTGGGTCTTCACTCTGCCCCATATCCTCCCACTCTGCCATGTGATCCACATGGGCCCTCCACAACTCTCAGACTAGGGTCAGCTGGCGTGACCTGTTTTGGCCAATGGGGTGACAGCAAATCTGTAGCCGAGGACTGAAAAGTGCTCGTGCATTTCTGCTGGTGCCTCTGCTCTCCGCCATCACCATGAGAAGTGAATGTCCAGGCTAGCTTGCTGGTCCCAGAAGGAGGATGAGAGGCACAGAGAAGAGAGATGAGTCACCCCAGTCACCCTGGCTGGAGCTGTCCTAGACCAGCCGACCCCCAGACATCACGGACAGCAGAGCCACCACCTGGCCAGCCACCCCAGATGACTGAGCAAAATCCACACAGAAAGCTGTCTGCCACTGAGGCTTTGTGGTTGGTTGTTACACAGCAGGACTATGGCAGTACATGCGAGAGACCGTACAGGAGGTACTCAGTATCTGTCATAGGAGTAAACAAGTTCCAATTTCATTTCTAAAAAATTATGGGTTTAATAATTTATCAACTGTGTAAACTACAGTACCTTCTATACAGGTTTTCTACAAAAACATATCTTGCGCTGTGAATCGACCGCTCCATCAATCGTACCGGTGATGTCTAAAAGAAAACAAAGTGATTCATTGACTCAGGTCAGGAGGGCTTGGAGGATGCTTGTTGCTCCCCCCGCCTACGGTCTGTGCTGAACACAAGAATAGAGAAGCCATGGGATGGTGAGGCAGTCACCAGAGCAGAAATGTGGGTCTAACATGGGGCTCAGCTGTGCTCCGCCCCCCCCCCCCCCCCCCGCCCTCGCCACGCCCCGAAGCTCTCGGTGGCCGCTGCAGCAATGCAGGGACGGAGGGCTCAGCAGCAGCAGCCTCTTTCATAGGAGAGGTGAGGCTCAAATGGATTATCAGTTTGGGGAAATGCTAGAAAAACCACCAAGTGCTGTCCAGTGGAAAGTGTGGTAATTATGGAACTAAATAGTGTGCATTTGCTTAATGTATGCCCGAGGTAAAGCCCCGAGAGGGCTGGAGTGTGTGTGACATGCTGGGGACTCTGCCATCAGTGACTGAGGGCCTGGCTTTCCGGAACCCCACAAAGATGTGAGACCTTTGTGCCTCTGCACAGGACTGGCTGGGGATCACTGCAGACCTTTGCAAACTGGGAAGGACTGTGCCCAAGTGGGCAAACACTGCCTCACTCAGCCTGGCCCACAGCACCCACGGGACCTGGACTAGCAAATCAGAGGCATATTCAAAGCCGTAACCCAGGAATTTCCTGGGTGTTTATCTGTCCATCCATCTTCCTTTCCATTTTTTTCCATCCTCTCCTCACTTATGACCCTCTGCTACCCATATGTTGCTAGCACCCCACTCATCCAACTCTCCTTCCGTTCCTCCTTCCTTGTCTATCTTTCTTCCTCTCCCATGGCAGACTTCCTTAAACGGAGAAACACACATATGTCCCCTATATTCAGATATATTAGACACAATTTAGATTTGCGGTTGAGTGCCTGTTCAGGAAAAATAGGGTGAGTAAAGGGGGAAAAGTGCCAACCTCAGATGCTCTGACCTGTATCACTTAGGTATTTGGGGAGACAGAAACTCATACAGTTCTGCTCATATCTTTCCATCTTTAAAAGATACAGATTTGTGGAAGGATAGCTATAGTCACAACTGCCCAGCTCTGGATCAAACCACTCAGCTGAGTGGCTGTGTCAACATAACAGGCTGTAGGGACCTCCCATCTCCTTCATGGACAGCATCCATGCTGGTCTTCCAGGTTGTGCTTACAATTTTGAACCACAGGTGCCGATCAGGCTCTCTTCAGTCAGCTCTCTTTTAAGAGACTCTGTCCCTATTCACATGCCAGCTAATAGAGGGGGTCTAAGCGGCATGTTTGTGCCCTGTGATCTGTGCCAACACCTGAATGACCCACAGGGAGACACAGGGACCAAGGTGAGCCAATCAAATTCTTTCTCCCAAGAATTTGAACCAAGAGCCAAAGGTGAAGGTTAGATCAGTGGTTCTCAAGAGTGGCTAAAATGAACAAATCAGGAGACTATAGATGCTGGCGAGGATGTTGAGAAACAGGAACCATCTTGCACTGTTGGTGGGAATGCAAACTGGTGCAGCCGCTCTGGAAAACAGTGTGGAAGTTCCTCAAAAAATTAAAAATAGATCTACCCTATGACCCAGCAATAGCACTGCTAGGAATTTACCCAAGGGATACAGGAGTGCTGATGCATAGGGGCACTTGTACCCCAATGTTTATAGCAGCACTTTCCACAGTAGTCAAATTATGGAAAGAGCCTAAATATCCATCAACTGATGAATGGATAAAGAAGATGTGGTTTATATATACAATGGAACACTACTTGATAATGAGAAAGAATGAAATCTGGCCATTTGTAGCAACGTGGATGGAACTGGAGAGTGTTATGCTAAGTGAAATAAGTCAGGCAGAGAAAGACAGATACCATATGCTTTCACTCATATTGGATCCTGAGAAACTCAATAGAAGACCAGCGGGGAGGGGAAGGGGGAAAAAAAGAAAAGTTACAGAGAGGGAAGGAGGCAAACCATAAGAGACTCTTAAATACTGAGAACAAACTGAGGGCTGATAGGGGGTGGGCGGGTGGCGGGGGAGGGGAAAGTGGATGATGGGCATTGAGGAGGGCACCTGTTGGGATGAGCACTGGGTGTTGTATGGAAACCAATTTGACAATAAATTTCATACCAAAAAAAAAAAAAACAAACCATGCAAACAAACAAAGCATGCATTAAAATCACCTGGAGAGCTTGATAAAACACAGATTGCTAGGCCTCATCTCTAGAATTTCTGATTCAGCAGGTCTGAGATGGGGCCAGAAAATTTCTAACACGTTCCCAGATGTTCCTGCTGCTCCAGGTCTAGGCACACTTGGAGAAGAACTGAGTTAAATAATGTTGAGCCCAGAAGGAGTCAGGTTGTGAACACTCAGGCTCACAGGGACATCCCTACCAACTTAGTGGCTAGCTGAGGCTGGTGGGGGAGGGCACTAGAGGCTGGGACTCAGAGAGCCAGGAACAGGAAGCCTTGGCCCCAAAGACAGAGAAGGCTGAGCAGTGCTGAAGGTCCAGCGAGGCTTCCTTGCAAAGTTCCCCTCCCTGGAAACCATATACCCACCACGGCAAGAACATTTTCAGAAGGCTAAAGCTGAGCATCTGAATGTACCTGGGGACGAGTGTGGTGGTCCAGCATCGTGAGCTGCACATATGTCTGCAGCGTGAAGCCCCATCGACAAGCATCGCGGTACAGCAGACCCTGCAGAAGGGAGAATGCAGCACTTTACCCCAAAAACCTCGAGCTGTAGAACTCTGGTCTCTTCAGTCACTGATGGCCATCTCGTGAAACCCACATGGGGCTGTGATGGGGCCAAGGATGAAGCCAACATGGTTGCAGGGGCCTCAGGACAGTGTGGACAGACTAGAGCAATTATAGGACAACCAAGTAACAGCTGTAATAGGAGCCTATATAAAGTCGGAGGGAACAGTCAGTCAGTCATTCAGTGTTTACTGAGTCCCCTGCAGTCAGTTCTCTATCCAGCACTCAAAGTGAGCCCGTTAAACCTCACTCAGCTCTTGATGTTCCTCCACTCAGAACCTTCCAGGGGCTTCCCATTGAATTCAGAATGAAAACCAAACCCCTTACCAAAGCCCACAGGGCCCTAGAAAATCACTTCCATCTTCCCTTGTCTCCTACGACCCTCCCTCTGACTCAATGTGCTTCCAACCACACAAGCCTCCTGAGTGTTCCCCCCAAACACCCAAGCATGACCCCACCTCAGGGCCTTTGCATTTGCTATGCCTTCTAACTGAACACTTTTGCTCCAGAAAGCTGTACTGCTCACTCCCTATGTTTAAGTCTGTGCTCAAGTGTCCCTTTGGCAGAGATGCCTTCCCCAACTATCTTATCCAAAAGAACAGCCCCATGCCCATCATTCTCTGTTGCCAGTATATATAAAACAGTCCATGTTCCATTTTTCATTTGCTAATAATCTTAAATTCTTCTCGTTTCCACATTTTTCCTTTTTTTCTCTCTCTCTCGGTGCTAACTAATGAAATTCCAGTGCTCCGCATAGAAAACTGCAAACTCCTACCTGCAGGTGAAAGAAAATCTCAGAAAGCTTAGGAGAAACACTCTCCATCTGAAGGCTGAACAAACATCTCCCTGCATCAGAAAGCCAACTCAGATAAAGTGATGAATTGAGACTTCACAAAACTACCAATCTTGCCCTTCTGTCCAGAGCAGAAATGTGTCTAGAAATACCTAATTCTATCATATTCTGTATCATGAAACTGTCTTTGGAGATGCTCTTTGCCCCGAGGAGACTCAGACTCTTGAGACCGGGACTGTGTCCTGTACAATGTCACCTCTGAGCCCTAACATCTATGACCTATCTTAGCTGGTTCCTAAAGAATATGAATGTTTCCGAGGCTTCTTTGTTATGCCCAAAGAGAACGACTGGCATTCTACCTTCTCCCACATGCACAGAGGTGAAACTCTTTTCACGTCTCCGGATGCTTTATTCAAAGGCTCTGAGAACTTCTGCCTTATTTAATTAATACCCTTTTGCCTACTTCGGGTATCTTCACAGCTCCCATCACCACCTACCAAATCACTACCGAATTGTCTTCTGCCTCCCCACACCAGAATATTAAGGCCAAGAGAGCAAGAGCTTTGAGATGTCACTGCTCCAGAGTCTAAACAGTGCCTGGCACATGGCAGGCATTCAATAAATACTGGTTGAATGAACGAACGAATGAGCACCTACTAAGTGCCTGACAGAGCGCTATGTTGTAGCAAACACAGTCGGCCATATTAGACATAGTCCCTGCTGCTAGTGCAACTCAGAGTCTAATGAACCACACAAGGAGATGTCACTTGTGTTGCCAGAAATGAGAAGCCAGAACAAGCTCCCCCTGCTCCACGGGTCAGAGCTACTAGCTCTGTCATTTACCAGAGGTATATGACCTTGGGCAACTTACTTCAGCTGCAGTTTCCTCACCTGAAAAGTGAAACTAATCATCCCTACAATACGGGGCAGGAGCCCAGAACCATCATCCCTTTCTTAAGCTCCCTCTTACCAGACTCAAACTCCACCCATCTCTTTCAAGCAGCCAGAGCAGAGCCTCCCTCATGGGGATGGAAGGAAGGAGCTCAAGCACATTGTAGCCCCTGCTTGCTAGGTCCACCCTTGGGAAATCAAGAGGTAGCTACAGGGTGAGCCGAATTCAGCCCCTGGGCATTGCCAAGTGCAAACCCAAATCAGAGGTTTACCGAGCAACTTTGTTACTTAGAGACAGGTCCTAGGGGAGACCTAGGTTCTACTGGGTTCCTTCTAGAAGAGGATACGGGTAGAATGAGCCACAGGAAATGGACACCCCTGGCAGCCGAGGCTGACCACCTCGGACAGTTTGGGATAGTTGACAGGAGGTCCCTGTGATCTGCAAACGCCCAGCCAGGCCTCAGAGCTCCTTGACCTCAGAACACCAATATGCTGCCATCTTCCAATTGCCCCTCCCTCTTTTCCTCCACCCCAGCTAAGAGATAGGAAAACGCCTGGGCAGGGAGGGGGCAAACTCAAACACTGGCACACCATCTGCAGCCACTTAAGCCAAAGCTGGCAGTTCACGCAGAAGACAACACACCCACCAGAGGATTATGGCCACGGACATTTCTCCACTTGGGCACTGGCTCCTGTAACACCTGCAAGGAAAGAAAATATCAGAAGTCTACTGTTCCTCAAGATTTGGGCACCCAGGGTAGACCAAAATAGTGGGGCAATCCTCTCTTCGAAGCCACAACTCTATCTAGACATGGCTTTCTCACAGGACTTCCAAAAATGAACTGAGAACTCTGTGCATCCCTGAGTACACACATACCACCCTTCTGGGTGCCCTGGGAGCTGAGGGCAAGGAAGGTTCTCTCAATATCTCCTTCAGGTGTTCCATCCCAGCCCTTAACGTCCCCATGCCAGGCTGCGCAGACAGGGGATAGAAGCCAAGACAGAAGCTACTTGAGGCACTTCCGGCTGTGGTTTAAAGCCCAGCTTGCCAGCTTGGGGGCTCTCGCGTGACCTCAGCAATTTGCTCTGCCTCCATTTCCTCCTTTGAACTCTGCATTGGGCCCACTGACAGCTAAGAGTCATGTTTCATTAGTTTACTCCCTAAACTGTTCCAGAGCCTTTCTAGGAGTACAGGTATGTGCTGGAAAGGATTTAAATGGTACTCTCAGGGCCAAGAATTTGAGAGTACCCAGATCTATCTGGAGGCCTGAAAGTGCATGTAAGCAGGTTCTATAGGTCACAAAAGACCAAAAGAAAGCAATGCATGGAACCCATGAAGAGTAACGTCCTCTGACACGTTATACCTCTGTGCCTTTGCTCATGCTGTTCCTTCTGCCCAATATGCCCATCTCACCTCAGTTCACATCAACTTTCATTACATAGAAAATTCCTATAGATCCTTCAAAATCCAGCTCAAATATCCTTTCCTCTGTGAATCACTGCCTGCCCCTCAGCCCTCCATTGCTGTCCTGAGTAGCATATGCTGCACCACCCAGGCCCACCAGAGGCTGGTCACAGGCAGCCTTGACCTGTGCTCAATCTATGGCACTGCCATTCAATACTTACTGAGGACTCACTGTGCCAGGTGCCATGCTAGGCAAGAACAAAAACCACCTCCGCCTCTGCTTTTATGGAACTTTAAACTTACTGGGAGAAGCAGACCTTAATCGGATCATCACAGAAATCACGTATTTTCAAACTCTAAGAAGAGGTATAAAACAAAGATACAGAGGGGCCAGAAAAATCTACACCAAGGTGGGTAACCTAGCTGGGGAGGTCAAAGAGCACTGAGCTGAGATCTGAAGGCTAAGTGAGTTCTTCCTAAAGCCACCAAAGCCCTTCTTCACGCTACAGAAAAACCAAACAAGGGTGTGGCCCCTGGAGCCAGACAGCCTGGGCTGGGACCTGGCTCTCTGCCACACACTAGCAGTGTGACCCTGGCCATTCATGTAACCTCACTGAGCCTTGGTTTCCTCCTCTGCAAATGAGGTGATAATTGCACTGACCTCACTGGGACTACTCTTATGAGGATGAAATCAATTAGATAATATATTGAAGCCTCAACACAGGCATATAGTGCCTGGCATATAGTATTATCCTCATTAGATGTGAACTCCCATTGTTGTTATTTTTATTATTGTTGTCCATTGGCCCCAAGGTCCTACATAAGAACGTTAAGTGTTCCTAAAGTGCCATGTGGAGTTATACCACTCAGGTGTGTCAGGAGTCCCTAAGACCCCTGCCTCCCAAGGTTTGATGATTCACTAGGAGGACTCACAGGACACAGAATATAGTGGTAATCACAGCTGAGATTTGTTACAGAGAAAGGGTACTAAACAAAACCAGCAAAGAAAAAGGGTGAACAGAGCAAAGTCTACGAGGAAACCAGGCACAAGCGTCCAAAGGGCCTCTTCCAGGGGAGTCACCCAGGAAGCACTTAACTCCCCCAGTAGCAAACTGTGACAAGATGTGTGAGGTGGTGTTCCACCAGGGAAGCTGGCCCGAGCCTGGGAGTTCAGGGTTTTTATCAGAGCGCAGGCATGTAGGCAGTCTCTGGCCGGCACATCCAAAAATTCCAGACTCCCAGAAAGAAAGCAGGTGTCCAGACTAAACCATATTGCTTGCACAGACAGTTCAGGCACAGAGAGCCACTTCTATCAGTTGGGAAATGGTGGAATTCTCCCAAAATCAAAGTTCCTACACGCCAGTCAAGGGCCAACCTCGCAAACAAGCCTCTCCGAGGACACCAGTCTTGGGCCTGTGAACTCTTTCCTGCACAAGCAAGACAAGGGCTACAGAATGTTTATTCTTTTTACCAAACCATATATATGTTTAATAGAAGTAAAAAGCAAGAAGGGAAAGAAGGAAAGAAAAGACTCCAAAGGTATGAAAATTGTAGGATCTATAGTGACAAAAAAGAGCCATAAACAGAAAAAATTACACCGCAGGTAATTACACCGGGTAGATTTGAATCTACCAGGAAGAAAAGTCAGGGTCTTAGTGTAGAGGCACTTCTTCAAGATCTGTGAGGTTATTTTGAGTGACTGGCTGTAAATGAACTAGAGATTAGGTTAACTGGCTCCCCATGGCAATACTCTGTAGCGTGCACATGGATATCACAGATGTGACACCATAATATGCTCCCCACTCTCAAGTCTGACTTCCTTCTCCACATGCAGACCCCTCTTAACCAGAATGCAGGAAAGTCTATACCTGCACTGTCTGACACGGTGGCCAGGAGCCACTTAGAGCTATTACAAACTTCAAATGTGACTAGTCCAAATTGAGATACACTGTAACTATAAAATATGTTCCATATTCCAAAGACCTGGCATGAAAAACAGAACGTGAAATAATTCACTGATGATTTTTCTATTGATTACATGTTGACATAACATTTAGATTATGTAAAATTAAATATTTGGGTTTGTTCGGGTTTTTTTTTTTTTTTTTTTAGCAAAACCATTAGAATTTTACATTACATATGTGGCCTGCATTATATTTCTATTGGATATGGCTGGTCTACACCCTCTGTAAGTCACTCCATCAAGCTTTCACAGGTTCTTTCAGAGCCGGTGTGGAGGCCGTACCTCAATCCCTGTTGTTTTGGAGAAGAACTCGAGGCATGTCGTCTTCCCACTTGCAATATTGCCCTCAACACAGATCTAACAAAAGACAAATACAGATTAGAACTGAAAGTCGAGCATCTAGGGGAGCATCAGGGAAGAATTTCTAGGGAACGGCTCACGTGAACAGCATAACTGGTTCAGTCCAAGAGTTCAATGTGCACACAGAATTCCCTCCACAGGAAATACCCAAGGTCCCACCATTAGTAGTAACAAACGGATTCCCACCCCTGGTGGTCAGCTCCAGGCCCACGATTGGTGGCCGCTGGTGGCCACTGGGCCACTGCCCTCCAAGACAGACCCTCCCTTACATTACTTCCTAGGCCATACATTGCTTGCCACAGCCACCCTAGCTCTGCCCTTCCCTTGCTCAACCCCTCAGACCATCAGATTTTAGGCCTAAGGGTCCAGCCTCCTTAACAAGAGCCTAATGGCTTTGAGGTTGGGAAGCATGTATATGTTATCTAGAACTTTTTTTTTTGTAAATTAAAAAAAAAAATTTTTTTTTAACGTTTATTCATTTTTGAGAGACAGAGAGAGACAGAGTATGAGCAGGGAAGGGGCAGAGAGAGAGGGAGACACAGAATCTGAAGCAGGCTCCAGGCTCTGAGCTGTCAGCAGAGCCTGACCTGGGGCTCGAACTCACAAACTGCGAGATCATGACCTGAGCCGAAGTCAGACGCTCAACCGACTGAGCCACCCAGGCGCCCCTGTTATCTAGAACTTAACTCACTGCTTTACATGGAAGAACACACTCAGCTATGGACTGGAAAGTATTCAGACTGGAGAGAAGGTTGAGCACCTTGCAGTAGGCCAGGCCCAAAGATGGGTAACATGCACCGTTACCACATTTCACCTTGCCAGAACCCAAGCAATGGGTCCTAACACTTTCACAGAAGTGAAAAATGAGGTTTGTAGAAGGGCATAAAGCAGAAAGGACAGCTGGAACCCACACTCTGCTGACACTAACTGCAGTGGGAGAGAGGGCTCACAGACAGCCATGAGGGCACAGTGACCTTTAAACTCAGGCCGGAGGCACCCAGAGAGACGTGGCCCACGTATGTGACTTGCCCAAGGCACCAGGCCTGGCGGAGGGAAAAGATGGAATCACACCTAGGTCTGGCAGACCCCTTTTCACGACCCCAGGGAAGCCTCAATCACACCCCACATAAAACGCGGGGTCACAGTGGGCCATCTCACCTTGTTCCCTCACTATAAATTCTGCCAGTCAGCTGTGACTATTTCCTCCTGCCCTGATCCTAATGGGTATCGAGGAAGGCTAGACAATGACATTTCTAACAGATGCCAGCTCACTCCCGTAGAACTCAACACGGCAAAATGAACTCAACTGAGTGCACAAAAGGCATATCCCATTAGGGCAACTAATGGATGTGATGTTTTATTGCTGTTCTTTAAAGGAAACAAATTATCCTCTTCCCAGAAAATGAGAACAAGCTCAGCCTAGACACTGCTCTGCACAGATTGTTTCTTTCCTGTTCACTGCAGGAAACAGATTGCTTGGATGAGACCTTCCTCCAAAAGGGCGTGTTCCTATTCCGTGGTGGTGACTAACTTCACGGTTGCAGGTCAGCAAAGATGAGGACTTGAAGCGTCCTGTCTGGTGGGATGTCCCCTGGGCACCTCAGTTTGTCACCTCCCACTACCCACATATGGCTCTTCTTCCTGTTCCAGTCCTCAGGAAAGGCTGCACCATCCACCCAGACAACCCAACACCCTGGTAAGTCTTCTGTCCTCACCCAGTAACTCAGCAACTCCTCTGGACCCTGCTTCCTACTCATCTGCAGAACCTGGCCTGTCTCCCTGGCCCCTACCCTATGTGACTGGAGTGGCTTCCCCACTGGCCTCTCTGCCTTCCACTCTGGCCCGGCAGTGGCCCTCAAGTCCACCCATGGCCCACCACCATCTCTTCCTGAGAGGCAAAGTCTTTTAGAGGCTCCAGGTGTTGGGACCTGTCTCCACGCCCCCATGCCAGCTCTCAGGGGACCGGCCAAAGCTTTGGGCCTGCAGGGTCTCTTCCTTCTATGACTCACACTTGCAGCTCCCTCTGCTCCAACACTCCAGCCTCCCCCTTTCCTTCATCTCCCAGGAGGCCTCAAGGCTCCCCAAGTCTCCCCTCAGTCACTGTCCTCTGGACGCTCTGCCCTCTACTCACAGCCCCCAGAATCACTGCTGTTCCAGGTCCACCATGGCCCTATTTATTGCTGTCTCTCCCATCAGACCAGGGACTCACTAGTGACAGGGGCTGCTTGGTCCCCAGATCCACACAGGAACGGAGAAGATTTGAACGATAAACAATAGCCATGGGCCTAAATGCAGGCTCCATACCACTTCTAATGGACCTACTGTGTGCCTGAGTGCATGTTGAACCATACCCAGAAAGCAGCCAGGGTAAGTCTGGCTCACATCAGTGCCTAGCTCGATAATTAATAGCACAATAATGTATCAATTCTCATTCAGCTCAACATTCTACCCCCTTCTCCTTCTGTGGTGTCAGAACCCACCCCACCTCTCATTTCAACATACTTTGGTAAATCTCAAGGCTCCCAATCACCAATCCTCTCCACGTGACTTTATTCCATCCTTGGCCTTCTCCATCACCCCGAATACCCAGGGCGCTTGCTCACCTTTTCTGCCCTCTGCAGATACCAGCCAAGGTATTCCTGCCACCATTCACCAAACCACTTTCTTCCAAGCCACAGAAGCTACCGACTTCTGGCTCCCTCAAGAAACTGAGCCTCTGGATTGATGGTGACCAAAATATTGTTCCTCACCCCAGCCAGCTAAAGTCTCCAACATCCCCATGAACATGTCCAGCTTGGCCCTCCTTTGACCTTCAACCTCACACCAGTCCCAGTCCCATGTCAGAGCTGGCATCTCAAAGTCACTACACTGACTGAACCCATGTCTGTGGACCCATATGGATTCTCTCTGGTATCCCCACCCACCCACCCATCTCAGCACTGGAGGACAGGGAGCAGCAGTCAGCAGATTTTCCCTCACAGCCAGGCTGCCAACCACTAACCCAAAGTGAAATCAATCTTTGCCAGACAGGTGAGCATTTTTCAAATCCCTTTGTAATCATTCATCAAGCTGACAATCCAAATCTACCTAAAGGCTGTGAATACATGTATGCTCCTACCTGCGTAGACTCTTGATATGGAACCTCGTAAGAGGTGGCCTCTGGGAAGGGGGTCTGAGGCCCAGGGGTGAAGACAGACTTCCTCATCCCTGGAGATCCTCTTATATTTTTGTTTTTAACTATGTGCACATATTTCTTCACTCACCTCTTCTCTCTCCTCTCTCTCTCCCTGTGCATATACAATCCTCCTGCTCTCTCTCTGTATATAATCCTACATTGGGGAGTGCACATAAATGAGGGACTTACCACTGATTTTTTCTCTTTTTCATTTTCTCTATCTTTATCTACAAAAGAAAGGAAATCAATTTTTAAAGTCAGTTTTAAGTAATTCACTCTTCTTTGTCCTAGTTTTCAAAACCACCACAAAGAACAGTCATGTTTACGCTTACTCCCTGGCCTAAAAATGTTTTCTAATGACATCTGAGTCCCTCCATGGGTGGATGGAGGCAGACCCACCACTGCTGTCTACCTACATGGACACTATGCAGCTGCTGCCTGGATCCTGTTGGCACCTCCGGGCCCCAATTGTGCTCAGCTTTTTTCACATCATATATCATACTTTCCATTTTCCATATATTTCATATTTATGGTCCTCACAGATGGGTCCAGTAAGTTCAAACAGAGTAGCCTCCAGTGGGACGCGACGGTTAAGAGTGGGCAGCAGGCATGGGTTTCAGCCCAGGGCTGACACCTTGGCCCAACCACCACACAGGCGCCACCCAACAACCCAAGGCCAAAGAACGCTAGGATTTGGCTATAATGGTGACTCCCATTTCTGAAAGGGGAAGTCCCTAGTCCCAGGGGAAGCAGAAAGGCTCAGAGCCTAAACCACCCACCACCCACCGGGAACTTGTTAACTGCAGCTGCCAGCCTCCGTCTTCCCCAAGGCCAAAAGAATCAGGACTAGGAGTGGGACGGGGACTGGGGCAGCGCGCACTCGCGGGGGTAGCGGATCCTTCTGCTCTCTATAGGGCTCCCCAGCTCCGAACAGAGAGGGGCCGGAGCCCCACGGCCCCACCCACTGGCGGCCACCCATTGGCGGCCGGCTGGGGTCCGGAGTAGCTGCCAACGATTGCCCTCGCCCCTCCACGCCCCCGCAGGAAATCCCGGAGGCTTGGAGTAGTTTCGGGTTCAGGCCAGAGGGCGGGGAGTGAGACGGGCAGCCGCTGAGACCCAAGGCGCGGGTCGCTAGACATGGAACCGAAACACGCGTTACCCAGAGGCCAGGCCCGGCGCTGCGCCCCACGCGTCCCGGGGCCCGAGGCGGGACTCCCTGTCCCCCCGCGCCGCAGCGCCTGGGCGGCCCAGCACCGCAGCGACCGCAGCAGCATAGCCCGGCGGGCGGATCCGGCGGCTCCGTTTCCTTCCTGCGCCACTCAGCGCCAGCGCAGCGCGCCGCCTCCATCCCCGCGCCGGCTGCCGGGGCGCCTGCTGGCGCCGGGCTCTTAAAGAGACCCTGTCGTATTTCACCCTCTCTCCCACCCGGAAAGTACTTCAAGGTGTGGGCAAAGCCGTTTGCAGCCAGGACATCTTCCCGCCAACGGGACCCCTGACTTGGCAAGACCTGAGGGACGGATGGCCAACAATACCAACGACTGGTTGGTTAATAAATTATTGGAGATTACTTAATCGAGCACGTGTTCTATCCAGGCACCTGGCACGTACTTAGGGTATCATTCATTCTTCTCAACGATGATCCTCCAAAACTTAGGTAACTTGATTAAAATGATCAGAAGTAGGGGCGCCTGGGTGGCTCAGTCGGCTAAGCGTCCGACTTCAGCTCAGGTCATGATCTCACGGTTGGTGGGTTCGAGCCCCGCGTCAGGCTCTGTGCTGACAGCTCAGAGCCTGGAGCCTGCTTCAGATTCTGTGTCTCCCTCTCTCTCTGCCCCTCCCCCACTCGCGCTCTGTCTCCCTCTCTCAAAAATAAACATTTTTTAAAAAATAAAAAAAATGATCAGAAGCATTCATTAAAGGGATGAAGCTGGAATTCAAGCCATGTATCTTGGTTCACAGCCTCTTCCCTCTGAACTTTGACATGTCCAGGGTCTAGACTGTAAATGTACTAGATCCCTCAAGGAAGTGTTAAAAAAAAAAAACAAACAAACCAGGAAACAGGTCCAAAATGGGAGTTGCTTATGCTAAGCCCTAGCTGACCAAACCAAGATTTAATTATTTTTTTTAATGTTTTTTATTTATTTTTGAGACAGAGAGAGACAGAGCATGAACGGGGGAGGGGCAGAGAGAGAGGGAGACACAGAATCGGAAGCAGTCTCCAGGCTCTGAGCCATCAGCCCAGAGCCCGACGCGGGGCTCGAACTCACGGACCGCGAGATCCTGACCTGAGCCGAAGTCGGACGCCCAACCGACTGAGCCACCCAGGCGCCCCGACCAAACCAAGATTTAATTGTAGTTTGGGCTCTTCCAGAAATGAACCCTCAAGCCAGTCCTTCAGGAATCGCCTGATCAACACTAGTTATGTAATCTGCGAGATAGACCCCTGCCATCCCCCACAGCAAAGTAACCTTGCAATAACCAACCCGCTTTTTTGCCAGTGTAACTTCCTTGTTCTCACTTCCTTTTGCCTATAAAAGTTTTTTATTTTGTACAGCTCCTCGGAGCTCCTTTCTATTTGCTAGACTGGATGCCACCTGAATCATATCGATTTTTGCTCAAACTCTTAAAATGTTTAATATACCTCAGTTTATCTTTTAACAAAGAAAGGCACAACCAATATGCCAACTGTGCAGACAACTGGGGGTGGGAAGGAAGCCTGTAAATCCCGTCCATAGTCAGGTAGCAAAAATTCAGCCCAGGTTGTGAGGTAGATGGGTATATATAATTCAACAGGCCCAGGCCCTGAAACCCAAGCTGCTGCAGTAAGAACTGTGTGTGCATACCCATTCCAGTGCTTAAGTGGAGGGGTTTCCCACCTCTCCCAGAAGTGCAAGGTGCTAGCAGTCACCTCTAGGACAGGGAAGAGGACGTCATTTATGAGAGGTTTCACTCAGTCTCTAAATCAGCTACCCGAAAGCCACAACCTCATCTAGTGCTTTCTGTGATATCTGCCACAGACCTAGCACAGGGCAAACGTGCCCTCCACAAACTTCAGGATTAAGTGCAACATTTTTGGGACTTGGGATGAAGCTGTTAGATCAGACTGTGATCCCCTGGGGACAAGGACAGGGTATGAGGCCCAGGCCATTAGTTTAGATTACACATATTCTACATCTATTATGTGTCAGACCCTGGGGACCCTGCAAGGAGAGAAACAGACACAGGCAAGCCCCTCGTTTTGTGCAATTTATATTCTTAAATATGTCACGTAGTGATAAGTGCTATGAAGAGAAAGTGATGGTGGCGACTCTAGACGGAGTGACCAAGGGAAATCCTCTCTGAGGGGTGTTATTTGAGATTCCCAAAGTCTGGGGTTGCCCAGCAGGCATTCCTGAACTCCACCCCCCCACCCCCATCCCGCACCCACCTCCGGAAGCACTCCCAGACAGGAAAACCCATATGGACTGCTGGAGAGCAGTTGTCTTTGGTGCCTGGTAGTGCGGGATGGGGCGGCATTAAGAGGGACCAGCCAGCGTGGTTCCCCATAGGTCAGTGGAAATGTAGCAGGCAAACCCCACCAGTTCGGGGAGAGAGGGAGAAAGAGGGAGAGAGAGACAGAGAAGAGAAGGCGAGAGAGGCGAGCAATCCGCTCCCGTGGGGCGCATGCGCACGAGTGCAGACCATGGTGACGTGCGCGCGCGCGCGCGCGCGCGCGAATCCTAGAAGGGCCGCGAGCGGTGGCTGTGACAGTTGCGGTCGCCGCGCGAGGACTGGCGGAGCCGTGCGCTGAGAAGGTCTGAAGGAAAGAAGCGTTGTTGCTGGGTCGGCTGCGAGCGCGATGCAGACGCTGAAGCAGAAGCATCGCCCCTTCTGCTTCAGCGTGAAAGGCCAAGTGAAGATGCTGCGGCTGGTGAGGCCAGGCCACCGGGTGGGGGCGGTGTTGAAGCGTGCTCAAGGGCAGCGGGAGACGGCTCTCAAGTGTACAAAGCGGAATCCCCTGCCTTCTCTTTCTTTTAAAAAAATTTTTTTTTAAGTTTATTTATTTTTGAGAGACAGAGACAGCGCGAGTGGGACAGGGGCAGAGAGAGAAGGAGACACAGAATCTGAAGCAGCCTCCAGGCTCTGAACAGCACAGAGCTTGAGGTGGGGCTCGAGCCCTCAGAGCCGAAGTGGGAGGCTCAACCGACTGAGCCACCCAGGCGCCCCCCCCTGCGTTGTCGTTCACCCTAGGCCTGCCGAGAGGCAAGGCAGTTCACGGTGCACCCGGGGGCAGAAGGAGAGAAGGCACTGTCCGCCCTTCAGGGGTTCACGGACACAGTCACAAAGCAAAGTGCGCAGGTCTGCACGAGTGGCCTCCACTTGGCCCTGCACACCCGCCACCCAGGTTACCAGGCCAGGCAGCTGTGCTTCTAGCCCGCAGAGGACAGTGGGGCTGCCCGCTTCGTGGCGTCAGGCATGGCGAGCGCCCTGCACTCAGTTCTGAACAGAGGTCTGGAGAGAATGAGCCATGATTTGGAGGAAGGTGCCCTGGCTGGTTAGAGCAGTAGAGACTGTCACGGGAGAATATGTTGAAGGAACTCAAGAAAAGAAAAGGAGAAGGAAAAAATAATGTTTACATTTTAAAGTGGTGACCTCTCTTTAAAGGAGGGAATGGAAATAGAAGTTACAGGGAAACAGTTCCACTTAATACGAGGGAGAATTGTCTATCGGGAAAGTTGCCCAAATTAAGTGGCCACACCACTTGGGAAGGGAGTACATTGCTGAACAGCAAAAGCTAACAGGCATAGATGAGCGAGGATGCGGTAAAGGAGATTCACCCTTCAGGTGAGTGGGTAGAACAAATTGCACACAAGGTCCCTCCCACACCAAAAGTCTGTGATTCTGAGGAACAACTATAACTTAATACAAGTCAGAACGCGTAAGAGAGGTTTAGAAAATTACTTTAGAGTTCGAAGAACAGAGAGATTACTTTGGGTTAGGAGTAAATAATCAGGGAAGAAGTGGCCTCAGGGTCTGGAGTTTTATGCCCACTACTGAAAGCTCTGGAACACTGGAGGAGAAACAAGATCTTGTGAGAAAGGTTTAGTTTCAGACATATCAATTCCTGCAACAAACATCTGGAGTATTTAGTTATATTCTAAAGATCTGACTTGGGCCCTGGAACAACAAAGATAACCAAAACAAAAGTCTCTGACTCACGGAGTTTCTTCAGTGTAGTCAAAGAGACAGACCTATGAGCAGAGCCATAATATGTGAGAAGATGGGGATAGGCCAGAGAGTGAGACATATAACCAAGGACAAGATAAAGAGAGGTATCATGAAACTTCCTAGAGGAACAAAGGGTGGGGTCTGAAGGACAGCCACCTGAGCAAATACATGGAGGCAAAAAAAACCCAGCATGATTTATGCAGCAAATTTTTTTTTGACTTGTGTAATGTTTTTACTTTTGAGAGAGAGAGGACATGTGGGGGAGGTGCAGAGAGAGTGGGGGAAAGAGGATCTGAAGCAGGCTCCGCGCTGACAGCAGCCACCCGATGTGAGGCTCAAACTCACAAACCACAGGATCATGACCTGAGCCAAAGTCAGACACTCAACCGACTGAGCCACCCAGGTGCCCTTGTGCAGCAAATTTTAACAACTTGAGCATTGTTTTATTTTTTTCATTCAACAAATATTTATTGAAAGCCTACCATGTTCCAGGCTCTGAGATATCAGTGAACAAAGCAAAGATCCCTAGCCCTTAACAGAGTTTACATATTGGGGTGGGGGGGGGGGGGGAGACAGACGGCAAACACAATAAATAAATAAATGATGCAGTATTCTAAAAAGTGGTACGTGCTGTGAAACAAGAGACAAGTAAAGCCAGGGAAAGGAGTGTAAGGGGAGGAAGGTTGCAGGTTGCAGTAATAGAGTGATCAGGTTAGGCCTTGTTGAGATGACAACTGAGCAGGTGAGTGAGGCTAGGGTGTTAGCTATGAGAATATCTGGAGGAAAAGAGTTTAAGGCAAAGGAACATCCATGGCTCTGTGACAGGAATGTACCCGAAAGTTCAAGAAAAAGCAAGGAAACCAATGTAGATGGAGTAGAGTGACACAGTAGGGGGACACAGTGAGAGATGAGGAAGGTTTTGAGTAAGGTTGTATATGAGCTGACATTAAAAAAAAAAAAAATAGGCCAGCTGCTATGTTGACAATAGCTTGGTCAGGGGGACCAGGAGGTGGGGTGGGGTGGGAATTGCAGCAAGGGCAAGGGTAGAACCAAGGAGACCAGTTAGAGCTATTGCAGTAATCTGGGCAATGAGATAGTAGCTCAGATCAGGGTGTAGCACAGCAGGCTGCAAGAATGATCATATTTGGGATGCATTTTGAAAGTAGCCCCAACACAATTTGCTGATGAACCAGATGAGGTGTAAGAAAAAGAGGAGTCAAGATAACTCCCAAGTTTTTGGCCTAAGCAACTGGAAGGGTGGAGTTGCCATCCACTGAAAGCTTGTAGGTGAAGCAAATGTAGGCAGAGGATCAGAAGTTTAATTTCAGAATTAAACACTGGAATTATCCTGTGGATAAATTGTGAAGAAACTCTGCTAGGGAAGTGGACAGGAGCTGAATCCTTTAAGACTGAATACCATGATGAGAGGTAGGCTCTATTCTCAAGACCACAGGGAGCCCTTGAGAAATGCACTTGCATTTTAGAAATTTTACTGTAATACCTACCTTTGTCATCATAGTTCAGGGAAGATATTGAAGGGCATTAGTTTAGGGATGAAGAGGAGGGAGTGAGTTCCCAAGACATTAGGCATCAAATCAGCAGGACCTGATGGTTGATCAGGTGTGAGGAGTAATTAGGAACACTGATATTAGGATTTTAGGGTGGGTGATAAGATAGATGGTGGTATCTGGGGCACCTGGGTGGCTCGGTTGGGCATCGGACTCTTGATTTTGACTCAGGTCATGACCTCACAGTTCATGGGATTGAGCCCTGCATCAGGCTCTGTGCTCACAGTGCAGAGCCTGCTTGGGGTTCTCTCTCTTCCTCTCTCTCTGCTCCTCCCTCACTGGCTCTCTTGCTCTCTCTCTCTCAAAATAAATAAATTAAACTTAAAAAAAAAAAGATAGATGGTGGTATCAACAATTAAGATAGTGCATACAGGAGGGAAAGGCAAGGTGAGTTCAATTTTGGTGATGGTGAATTTGAGATTCCTGCAGGTACTCAGAGATTGCAGATGGCTAGTTAAGTGTAAGATGTTGAGGACAGACCTGGGAGAAAGACCCACATTCACTGAGTGGGTCATAGACAGAATCTAAAGGAATGCCAGCATTTTAAAAGAATGAGTAAAGGCAGAGAAGCCCACCAAGGGAGAATAGTTGCAGAGATATAAGAACTAGGAGAGGTGACATGCCAGCCCAAGGAGTAGAAAAACAGGAAAAGACAGCCAATGACAAGTCATGAGGGTCCAGTAGCATAAGGAGTAAAAAATGTTCATTAAATTTAGTATTTCTGAAATCACTGATGATCTGAGGAAAAGCAATTTCCATAGAGTGGTAAAAGAAATGTTTGAGATATTAGTGGGATATTTAAAAGAGAACAGGAGACAAAGGCCAAGAGTTAGTAAAGATAGAAGAGCTGTAAATAATGGAACGGGGGAGAACTCAGTGTAACTGAAATCATGGGAACTTGTAAGAAAATGGATTAAACACCAATGTCAAATTCCATGGTGTGGAAAGTTTAAAGGGGATGAGGGCTGAAAAAGTGACCCTACGTATCATAACCCATGAGCTCAAGGGGACGGTTCAGTAGAGTAAATGAAGTGGTTTGAGGTGACATGTTGCTAAGAGTAAATATGTTAATTACAAAGAATGACTTATTTAGTTACTGGTTACATTTGCTACATACTCAAACTGACCAATTTAGAAGCTTAAAGGTAGGCTGTTTGTATACGAATACGGTAATTGAAAGAATCATAAATAAGTAGCCTGAATAGATTTAAGGTCAAAAAGACTATGTAGATGGTACTGGCTGACAGACTAATCATAAAAGTCTAGCCAGGGAAAACTCTTGACAAAACCATTTTCCAAGCACATAGAGACTTTGGATAGAGCTGTAACATGACAGCTCCTAAGAACATGATGTTGACAGACTCCCTGGAACTTATCAGCTTATTTTTCTTTTAGTTCACTTTAACATTTCTGTGTTCTGTATCTTCACTTGGAAATGAGGTGATTGGATTAGATTAATTATCAAGGTTTTTTTCACTTAAAATTTTCATCCATTCTGATTGCATTCTATCTAGGTAAGAGAAAGTATGTAAAAAAAAAAAGTGAAGCATCAGAATTGTTGCATTTTTTTAACCCCCCCCCCATAGGGTTCTTCGGAGAATTGTTTTTCTTAACAATTTATTTTAAAATTTTCTCCCCAGTATTTTTTATGGTAACATTCTAAGTTTAAATTTGATAGTAGATTCCAGACTGCTAAGAGTTAAGGAGTAATGAGCAGATGATAAGGAATTCTAGGAGTCAGTGTACAGACTTTTGTGAAAAGCATTATAGTGAGAAGTAAAAAGCAGGAGTTTCTTTGGGGAGCAGGATGAATGGGAGGGGTGTGTGTGTGTGTGTGTGTGTGTGTGTGTTTTTAAGAGAGGACAACTTGGATATATTTATAGTATGATGAAGAAAGGAACCAATGAGAAGATATTGAAGGTCTCAGAAAAGAAGATAGGTAGTAAAGAAAGATCAAGGGAACAAATGTGGGAAGTGATGGTATTAGTTGTGCAAGTGGAATAACAGAGAGGGACACCTAGTTCTCTAAAACAGAAGGAGAAGTCAGCATCCATACATTTTGGTCATTCCTCTTTTAGATGTGTGTATATATGGCATAAACCCATTTATTTAGTTACTTTAGAAATGATCATTTTGGGGCGCCTGGGTGGCTCAGTCGGTTAAGCCTCCGACTTCAGCTCAGGTCATGATCTCACAGTCTGTGAGTTCGAGCCCCGCGTCGGGCTCTGGGCTGACAGCTCAGAGCCTGGAGCCTGCTTTGGATTCTGTGTCTCCCTCTCTCTCTGCCCCTCCCCCGTTCATGCCCTGTCTCTCTCTGTCTCAAAAGTAAATAAACGTTAAAAAAAATTTTTTTAATAAAAAAGAAATGATCATTTTTACAATTTAAACTTGGCATTCAATAATCATTGAATAAATCATGTTTGTCTGTTTGTTTTTATCCTTATAGGCACTAACTGTGACATCTATGGCTTTTTTTATCATTGCACAAGCCCCTGAACCGTACATTGTCATCACTGGATTTGAAGTCGCTGTTATTTTCTTTTTCATAATTTTATATATGCTGAGACTGGATCGATTAATAGACTGTTTGTTTTGGCCTTTGCTTGTAAGTGTTCAGTTTTATTAGACTTTTTTCCTGTCATAGTGAGACATCTTAATAAACTATGCTTTGGTTTTCTTAAGCCTTTAGGTAATGTCTGATAGGCTTAGGAAGGAGGAATTCTATCCACTGCTAATGTGTTCTGTATTGTCCCTGGTGCGACCACAGAGCATAAATCTGAGCTCCATCTATTAGATGTGACTGACCCTTCTGTCAGGAGAATTCACTGAACTGTAGATCTTCTAAAGAAATTTAAACTTAAGATCCTAGTTAATAAAATTATAGCACATTCTTAATCTCTACACCTCTTTTAAATACATGTTGACATGGCCTCAAAATTGGGGGGAGAGATGGAGGCAGATACCCAAGTATCCACGTCTTGCACATCTCTGACCACCAAATGGAAAACTGAGATAATTTGGGAGACTGAATAAAGTACAATGTTATCTTAATTCTGGAAACACTAATGCTAAATAATGAACTTATATTGTACAACCTTATTTAGTAGCATATGAACTTCACCTGCCATACTTATAGCATTAAGAATAACTGCCCAGTGTAGTGCCTAAATGGTTCTAGAAACTGTCAAAATAGGCAATTTGAAGATACTAGTTAAGGTGAATGTGTCCCTGGATTGTTATCCAGTTCTAGGAAAAACGGAGTGTCTTTACCTCTCTCTCCTCTTTCAAGTCTTATCCTCAATATCCTGTCTCTGTAGGTCTCCCTTCTAAGACTTCCTGCTGCCCTTCCCACCTTTAGACTGGTAGCTGCACTGAAGTCTTCGTCTGCTGCACTTGTCTCATCCTCCTGGGTTCCAAAATGCTGATAGCCAAGCTGATAACCCCTTGTTAAGGAGAGAGGATTTTAGAGCTATTCTCAAACCGTAAGCATGCCTTCAGGTGGTACCTTCTAGAACCACTTTTGAAGGCCAGTGATGAATGTTTCAAGCTAATCACAAGCTGAACAGATCCCAAAAGGGGAAAGCTGGGAAACAGAGAAGATCTTCATAGCATCTCTCCAAAGCACTTGATCACACTTTAGAGCTGGACCTGACTAGAGGGAAGTCTAGGAAGAGAGATCACAATGCCTTCATCAGTTGACCCTCAGAGTACATAATGTCATATAGTAGCAGAAAGGGCTAAGCTAAATTATTCCAGAGATTTCTGCAAGGACATGAACAGCATGGTCCATATCCTCTTTACTCAAAAAATGGTATAGTTGCTCTTCACATTCTGCTTTCCAAGATTAATAAAACTATTTATTTTTCTCCAAACTATAATTCTCTGGAGCCTATTACATGTCCCAGTAATACACTTGGAGCTCTAAGCTGAACAGAATACACTGGGAGGGAGAGTGTCCTATGTGTACCACACTGAAATTTAGTCTCCAAATCTCTGAGGATCAAACTTTGCTGATATTGTAATCTCTTAGAAATGGTGCTATACTGGGGCACCTGGGTGGCTCAGTCAGTTGTGTCTGACTCTTGATTTCATCTCAGGTTTTGATCTCAGGCTCATGTGTTCATTCCCTGTGTTGGGCTCTGCGCTGGGCATGAAACCTACTTAAAAAAAAAAAAGAAAAGAAATGGTGCTGCATGGTCAACTACGGGATTATTATTTTTTTTTTAATTTTTTTTTCAGTATATGAAGTTTATTGTCAAATTGGTTTTCATACAATACCCAGTGCTCATCCCAAAAGGTGCCCTCCTCAATACCCATCACCCACCCTCCCCTCCCTCCCACCCCCCATCAACCATCAACCCTCAGTTTGTTCTCAGTTTTTAACAGTCTCTTATGCTTTGGCTCTCTCCCACTCTAACCTCTTTTTTTTTTTTTTCCTTCCCCTCCCCCATGGGTTTCTGTTAAGTTTCTCAGGATCCACATAAGAGTGAAACCATATGGTA
Organism: Neofelis nebulosa; assembly: GCF_028018385.1. NCBI lineage: Eukaryota > Metazoa > Chordata > Mammalia > Carnivora > Felidae > Neofelis > Neofelis nebulosa. The sequence goes on from NC_080798.1 coordinate 42,616,915, forward strand.
TCTGTCTTTCTCTGTATGGCTTATTTCACTTAGCATCACACTCTCCAGTTCCATCCACGTTGCTACAAAAGGCCATATTTCATTCTTTCTCATTGCCACGTAGTATTCCATTGTGTATATAAACCACAATTTATTCCATTATGAAAAGATTCCTCTCTGCTCTTGATCTATGGAATCATTTGTTCAACAAGTGTTAAGTGTCTGCTAATCCCAGCTTCTGTAACAGGTTCTTTGATAAAACACAAATCTTACACCTGTGAGATTTTCTAAAATTCTTTTTTTTTCAACGTTTTTTATTTATTTTTGGGACAGAGAGAGACAGAGCATGAACGGGGGAGGGGCAGAGAGAGAGGGAGACACAGAATCGGAAACAGGCTCCAGGCTCCGAGCCATCGGCCCAGAGCCTGACGCGGGGCTCGAACTCACGGACCGCGAGATCGTGACCTGGCTGAAGTCGGACGCTTAACCGACTGCGCCACCCAGGCGCCCCATACCTGTGAGATTTTCAATGTAGTCGAGAAGCAAGATAGATGAGCCATTCAGTGTAACAGGTGCTGCAATAGATGTATACTCAGGATAGTGTGGAGGCACCAAACCAGGGAAGGGGAGCAAGTCATCATAGGCTTGCCTGGTAGAAGAAGCAGTATATGAGGGTCTAGTGGGGGGAAAGAGCATGACCTCGAGCAGCTGCATGTAGTTGTGAATGGCTGGGATATTGAGTTGTGGAGAAAAGAGGACAAGAGTGGAAGCTTGAGAGGCAGGAGGAGGTCAGAGCAGACAAGGCTTTATATGCCCTGTGTTTTAACCCAAAGGCCGTTGGAAGCTTTTAGAGTTTTTTAAGTAGGAGAATGACATGAGCAGCTTACCATTTAGGGGATTGCTGGTGGCAGTATCAATAATGGCTTAAAGAGCAACAAAACTAGAGGCAGGTCTCAGAGACCACTTAAAAGTTTGGTTCTATAACCCTGACGTGAAAATTATGAAGGCCTGGACTAAGGTCATGACAGTAGCTGGAGAGAAAGGGATTAATGGGGTAGAATTGATACGAATAGGTAAATAAGAAAAACTAAGAATACCTGCCACTTAAATATCTTGAGATGATAATGAGATAAGAAGTACAGGAAGAAGAATAGGTTTAAGGAAGGGCCAGGGAGACGAATGGAATGAGTTTAGTTAGACAAATACTAGGTTCTAGTTGCTTATGGAGTATTCAGATGGAAATGTTCAAAACAGGTCTGAAGCTCAGGAGAGAGAAGAGTTAAACCTGGAAGTCACCACCTTGTGATGGTAAATGATCTCTGAGACTGGTCTAACTGGCACAGAGGGAAGAGCAAGCTGAAGGTAAAACTGGGAAAGACGAACATATGGGGTGAAAAGGAAGAGTAGCCAGAGAAAGACAGGAGAGAACCCAAGGGAGACCCGTGTCACAGAAGGCAAGAGAGGAAAACATTTCAAAAAGGAGTGGTGAATATTACCACATGTAAAGAAATAAAAATAAGTCCTGGAAAAATATATATATTCACTGACTGTGTTAATAGAGGCCCCTTTACCAGAGTGGTGTGCCTTGAGTGGAGAGGTGATAGTAAAGCTGAGGCAATAGATTGAGCAGGAGAAGAGAGACAACTATAATTACAGTTGTAACTAGAGTTGTAACTCAGGGCTACTGAGTTGAAACCTGGCCAGGGACAAAGAAGGGTAATGAATAGAATAAGGTGCCTGCAGAGTGGTGGATGAGAATAGGAGCCAGAGCACAGATGGAGGAGATGCCTGCAACTCTTTTACTGTAACAAAAGTGAAGGACACAAAGGTGGCTGAAGATTCCAATTAATCTTGCAGTTGTAACTTGTAAGTACTTCTGCCTCATGACCACTGTCTTTACTAATTTAGGAAAGGGCTTGGTCATATGCATTCACATTTATTATGTTTATCATTGTCCCAAAGTTGCAGTAACCGACACAGTGTGTAGAGCTGGCCTTCTCTGACTATTAACCTTAAGTGTTCCAATGACAGAAAACACAAAGTGAACCAGCCAAGGGCTTTGCAGTGGTATCCAAGTGCAGGCTCAAAATTTCTGTGAAATCTCCATTTTTGTAATTAACATTCTACACCATGGTATATTGATGTTTGGTTTTCATTATAAACACAATGTTTTAAGTGACTATTAAGGATCATTGATGTTTCGAGACAGGTGCATCCTTTTCTATCCTGTGGTTCTCTACATTCCCTACAATACCACTTTTACCCAAGGCCATTCATATACACTTACCTGAATTACTCACTGGAGGCAGGGTTGTCTACCTGAAGTAGAGGTGTGGCTTGCCTTGAAGCAGAGCAAAGTATCCAACACAGAGAGGCATTAATCTAGGACAGTTAATATTTCTTGCAAATGTGAACTTTTTTTCTTCTTTTGTGCATCTAATCTTGCCCTGTCCTCATTGAACCTCTTCCTATTTTCTTTTTAATAACTATGTTTCTAAGTTACCACGGGTTTAAAGTCCGATATTTCTATGTTAACAATACCTCCCTGCCTACAGTTACCTGCAAACAGATGTAAACCATCCAGAATAGACCATTCTTCTTTTCCATTCAAAATACAAAACATACATTGTACAAAAAATATATCCATTCAAAATATAAGTTGCTTCCTTTAAAGCCATTGTTCAGAAGGCAAATGCTTTGTTTCTAGAAATTATAAATGAATGAGCTACATCATCAATTAATAGCATAATCAGCCAGCCATTTCATGCAAATCTGTGAAAGTTTTTTCCTGAAAATCACCACTTTCTGCCAAGTGTGTGTAGCTTTTCTTAACTGCATTTTACTAATGTTATAAAGTTGTTTCATTTACAGTATAAACTATTCCACATTTTCTCTTAGCATTTCGGCTTCCCAGTGTACCATTCTATTATAAACCTTCCACACAATATATCATCTACTCCCAACTAGATGAGTTCTCCATCCACCTACATTTAAATAAAAAAGAAATAGATTAGGATGGCAGAGGAATAGGGCAACCCTAAGCTTGTCTTCTCCCCCAAACAGCTAGAGAAATCAATTTGAACACCTAAGAAAACAATCAGAAGTTTTAGAGAACAAAGCTGCACATCTACAAATGGAAAAAACAACCTGTTGGAGATGGAGGAATTCACACCAAAAGAACAGGAAGAAAAAATGGCCAAGGATTTAATCATACAGATATAAACAAGATGTTGGAACTAGAACTTAAAACAACAATTACAAGGATTCTATCTGGGCTTGGAAAAAGCATAGAAGACTAAAGAATCCATTTCTTCACAGATAAAAGAGCTAAAGTCTACTCGGGCTGAAAATAAAAATGCGATAACCCCCAAGATGCAAACCTGAATGGATGCCATAACAGCAAGGGTGGACAAAGCAGAGGAAAAAATTAGTGATATAGAAGATAAAATTATGGAAAATAGTGAAGCTGAAGAGGGAAACAAAGATAATGGATCATGAAGGTAGACTTAGGGAACTCAATGACTTATTAAAATCGAATAACATTCATAGGAGTCCCAGAAAATGAATACAGAGAAAAAGGGGCTGAAGGTTTATTTGGGCAAATTATGGCTGAAAACTTCCCTAATCTGGAGAAGGGCAAAGACATCAAAATCCAAGAAACAGAGAACTGCCATTAAATTCAAAAGCTGGCCATCGCCAAAGCATATCATAGTCAGAAGAATCCTGAAGTCAACAAGTCAACCTACAGGGGAAGATGGATCAGGTTTGAGGCAGATCTGTTTACAGAAACTTGGCAGGCCAGAAGGGAATGGCAGGATATAGTCAATATGCTGACTGGGAAAAATATGCAGGCAAGAATGCTTTAAACAGCAAGACTATCATTCAGAATAAAAAGATAAAGAGTTTCCCAGACAAAAACTAAAGGAGTTCATGATCACTAAACCAGCCCTATAAGAAATACTAACGGGGACTCCTTGGGGGTGGGGAGGAGAGACCAAAAGCAACAAAGACTAGAAAGGAACACAGAACATCACCAGAAACACCAACTTTATAGGTAACACAATGACACTAAACTCCTCTATCTTTTAATAATCACCCTGAATGTAAATGGACTAAGTGCTCCAAATCAAAGGACACAGGGTATCAGAATGGATTAAAAGAAAACAAAAAACAAAAAACACTATCTATATGCTGCCTGCATTTACACCTAAATGTAGACTCATTTTAGACCTAAAGACATAGGCAGATTGAAAGTGAGAAGATGGAGAACCATCTATCTATTTTTGGCTAATATCTTTTGGCTAAGGGATGCCAAAAGAAAGCTGGAGTAACCATAATTATTTCACACAAACTCGATTTTTAAACCAAAGACTATAACAAGAGATGAAGAAGAGCATTATATCATAATTAAGGGGTATATCCATCAAGAAGACCTAACAATCAGGGTACCTGGGTGGCTTAGTTGGTTGAATGTCTGACTCTTGATTTCAGCTCTGGTCATGATCTCACAGTTTTGTGACTTCAAGCCCCACACATGCTCTGCATTGATAGCTCTCAGCCTGCTTGAGAGTCTCCCTTCTGCCCCTCCCCCACTCACACTGTCTCAAAATTAATTAATTAATTAAAGATCTAACCATTGTAAATATTTACGCCCCAGCTTGGAACACCCAAATATATAAATCAATTACTAACAAACATAAACTCATCGGTAATAATAACAATAATAGTAGAGGACTTTAAACAACCACAAGAAAAAATTTGGAAAGACCACAAATACATGGAGGTTAAAGAACATCCTACTAAAGAATTAATGGGTTAGCCCAGAAAATTAAAGAAGAAATTTAAAAAGTATTTTGAAGCAAATGAAAAGAAAACATGACAGTCCAAAATCTTTGGGATGCAGCAAAGGCAGTCCTAAGAGGGAAGTACATTGCAGTACAGGTCTACTTCAAGAAGCAAGAAAGGTCTCAAATACACAATCCATCCTTACACTTAAAAGAGCAAGTAAAGGAAGAGCAAATAAAACCTAAAGCCAACAGAAGAAGAAAAATAATAAAAACTAGACCAGAAATAAATGATATAGAAACAACAACAACAACAACAACAAATAGAATAGATGAACAAAAGTAAGAGTTGGTTCTTTGAAAGAATAAAATTGATAAACCCCTAGTTAGACTTATATCAAAAATAAAAGAGGGGCGCCTGGGTGGCTCAGTCGGTTAAGCATCCGACTTCGGCTCAGGTCACGATCTCGCGGTCCGTGAGTTCGAGCCCCGCGTCAGGCTCTGGGTTGATGGCTCAGAGCCTGGAGCCTGCTTCTGATTCTGTGTCTCCCTCTCTCTGACCCTCCCCCGTTCATGCTCTGTCTCTCTGTCTCAAAAATAAATAAACGTTAAAAATAAATAAATAAATAAAAATAAAAAATAAAAGAGAACCTAAATAAATAAAATCACAAATGAAAGGAGAGAGATCACAACAAATACCTCAGAAATACAAACAATTAGAATACTATGAAAAATTAAATGCCAACAAACTGGGCAATCTGGAAGAAATGGATAAATTCCTAGAAACATGCAAACTACGAAAACTGAAACAGGAAGAAATAAAAAATTTTAACACACCCATAACCAGCAAGGAAATTGAAATAGCAATCAAAAATCTTCCAACAAATGGGGTGCTTGGGTGGCTCAGTTGGTTAAGTGTCTGAATCTTGATTTCTACTCATGTCATGATCTCACAGATCATGGGTTCAAGTCCTGAGTTTGAGCACTATCAGTGCAGAACATGCTTGGGATTCTCTCTCTCTCTCTCTCTCTCTCTCTCTCTCTCTCTCTCTCTCTCTCTCTCTCCCCCCCCCCCCACCCCCACCCTCTGCCCCGCAAATAAACTTTAAAAAAACATCTCCCAACAAACAAAAAGTCCAGGGCCAGATGGCTTCCCAGGGGAATTCTACCAGACATTTAAAGAGTTAATACAGGGTGCCTGGGTGGCTCAGTTGGTTGAGCATCCAACTTTAGCTCAGGTCATGATCTCGTGGTTTGTGGGTTCAAGCCCCACATCGGACTCTGTGCTGACAGCTCAGAGCCTGGAGCCTGCTTTGGATTCTGTGTCTCCCTCTCTCTCTACCCCTCCCCTGCTCATTCTCTCCCCTCCCCGCCCCACCCTCTCTCTCTCTCTCTCTCTCTCTTTCTCTCCTTCTCTCTCTCTCTCAAAAATAAACATTTAAAAAGTTTTTAAATAAAAAATAAGAGTTAATACATATTCTCAAACTGTTCCAACAAAATAGAAATGGAAGGAAAACTTCCAAACTCATTCTATACGGCCAGAATTGCCTTGATTCCAAAGCCAGACCAAGACCCCACTAAAAAGGAGAATTACAGGCCAATATCCCTGATGAACATGGATACAAAAATTCTCAACAAGATACTAGAAAACTGAATCCAACCTTACATTAAAATAATTATTCACCATGGTCAAGTGGGATTTATCCTTGGCCTTGTTCAATATTTGCAAATCAATCAACATGATACACCACATTAATAAAAAGGATGGAAATCATGATCCACTCAGTAGATGCAGAAAAAGAAGCTGACAAAATACAGCATCCATTCATGATAAAAGCCCTCAACAAAGTAGGGATTGATGGAATATATCTCAACATCATAAAGGCCATATACAAAAGAGTCACAACTAATATCCTCAATAGGGAAAAATGGAAAGCCTTTCCCTTACAGTCAGGAATAAAACAAGGATGTCCACTCTCACCATTACCATTTAACCTAGTACTGGAAGTCTTAGCCTCAGCAATCAGACAACAAAAATAAATAAAAGACATCCAAATCAGCAAGGAAGAAATCAAACTCTCACTATTTGCAGATGACATAATACTCTATGTAGAAAACCCAGAAGACTCCACCAAAATAATTGCTAGAACTAATATATTCAGCAAAGTCGCAGGATATAAAATCAACATGCAGAAATCTATTGCTTTCTATAAACCAATAATGAAGCAGGAGAAAAATAAATCAAGGAATTGATCCTATTTGCAGTTGCACCAAAAACAATTAGATACCTAGGAATAAACCTAACCAAAGAAGAAAAAGATCTGTACTCTGAAAATTATAGAACACTTATGAAATAAAGAAATGGAAAAGCATTCCATGCTCATGGGTTGGAAGAACAAACATTGTTAAAACGTCTATACTACCCAAAGCAATCTACACATTTAATGCAATCCCCATCAAAATACCACCAGCATTTTTCAGAGAGCTAGAATAAATAATCATAAATTTGTATGGAACCACAAAAGACCCCAAATAGCCAAAGCAATCCTGAAAAATAAAAAATAAAACTGAAGAATAAAAAATAAAATAAAATAAAAATCCATCACAATGCTGGATTTCAAGCTATATTATAAAATTGCAGTCATCAAGACAGTATGGTATTGGCACAAAAACAGACACATAGATCAATGTGGAAAACAGGAAAGAACATTCAACTGAAAAAAAAAGATAGTCTCTTCAACAAATGGTGTTGGGAAAACTGGACAACAACATGCAGAAGAATGAAACTGGACCACTTTCTTACACCATACACAAAAATAAATTCAAAATGGATGTAAGACCTAAATGTGAGACAGGAAACCATCAAAATCCTACAGGAGAACACAGGCAACAACCTCTTTGACCTTGGCTAGAGCAACTGCTTACTAGAAACGTCTCTGGAGGCAAGGGAAACAAGAGCAAAAATGAACTATTGGGACCTAATCAAGATAAAAAGCTTCTACATAGTGAAAGAAGTGATTAAAAAAAATTAAAAGGCAGCACACAGAATAGAAGATATTTGCAAATGATGTATCAGATAAAGGGTTAGTATCCAAAATCTATAAAGAACTTACCAAACTCAACACCCAAAAAACAAATAATCCAGTGAAGAAATGGGCAGAGGACATGAATAGACATGTTTCCAAAGAAGATATCCAGATGGCTAACAGATACATGAAAAGATGGTCAACATCACTCATCATCAGGGAAATACAAATCAAAACCACAATGAGATACCACCTCACACCTGTCAGAATGGCTAAAATCAACAACACAGGAAACAATGGATGTTGGCAAGGATGTGGAGAAAGGGGAACCCTCTTATACTGTTGGTGGGAATGCAAACTGGTATAGCCAGTCTGGAAAACAGTGACCCAGAAGTTGCACTACTAGGTATTTTATCAAAAGGATACAAAAATACTGATTCAAAGGGGCACATGCACCCTGTTTATAGCAGGGTGTTTATAGCAGCATTATCAACAAAAGCCAAATTATGGAAAGTACCCAAATGTCTATCACTGATGAATGGATAAAGAAGTTGTGGTATGTGTGTATAGATAGATTAGATATAGACACATGTAGATATAGATATAGATATAGATATAGATATAGATATAGATATAGATATATAGATCTATAATGGAATATTACTCAGCCATCGAAAAGAATGAAGTCTTACCATTTGCAACGATGTGGATGGGGCTAGAGTGTTTTATGCTAGGCAAAATAAGTCAGTCAGAGACAGACAAATACCATATGATTTCACTCATATGTGGAATTTAAGAAACAAAGTAGATGAACATAGGGGAAGAGGGGGGAAAAAGAGAGGGAGGCAAACCACAAGAGAGACTCTTAACTAGAGAACAAACTAAGGGTTGATGGAGGGAGGGAGATGGAGGATGGGCTAAATGGATGATGGGTATTAAGGAGGGCACTTGGTGTGATGAGTACTGGGTTTCTTGAACAAAGAAATAAGCCTAAGTAGTTAAATGATTGGTATATCATAGGTTAAGAGAACCACTAGGCATCACTATAGACCAAATTCAATATAGGTGTCATCCTATAGTGGCAGTTTGATTTCCTAAAAAAAGAACCCACTAAATTTATTTAATAAAATGGAAGTTTCAAAATCTGTTGGCAGCTGATTCTTTTTTTTTTTTTTTAATTTTTTTTTCAACGTTTTTTATTTATTTTGGGGACAGAGAGAGACAGAGCATGAACGGGGGAGGGGCAGAGAGAGGGAGACACAGAATCGGAAACAGGCTCCAGGCTCAAAGCCATCAGCCCAGAGCCTGACGCGGGGCTCGAACTCACGGACCGCGAGATCGTGACCTGGCTGAAGTCGGACGCTTAACCGACTGCGCCACCCAGGCGCCCCCCCCTTTTTTTTTTTTTTTGATGATCTTCATGCAGAGCTGACCTTTCTATTCTGTGTTTTAGGATATTATCAACTCAGTGGTAACAGCAATATTCATGATAATCATATCTGTGTTGGCACTGATACCAGAAACTACAACATTTATAGTCCTTGGAGGGGTAAGTGGACGTCTTCCTGATTTCTTGCTTTAGGTTTGATTAGAATTAAATTTTGCTTGAAAAAAAAAATATATATATATGAACAGAACTCTACATTATAATCATCCTTGGATTTCCTAGGCCAGTATATAGTACCTAGTGGCTTAATATTTTTTGTATGAGTATATGCCCTGATTAACGTGGAAGAATATGATTTCACCCTAAAACTGAAGTTCACCAAATAGAAGTTCCTATATATTCCACCTCTGTGTAGGGCTAGACTAGACTGAGAAAAGCTACTGGAATCCATTACATTTAGCTCTGAGAAACCTGATGTCAAGCAAAAAACCACAGATGACTTTCACAGCGCTTCCTTTTAAAGAAAAGGATACATACCACTTGTTAAGGTGAGACAGACTGCTCTGAACTCAGTTATTTTTTGTCCAGATCCTTCTTCAGATGGAATGTAATACAAAATGTCTCATGATAAGGTTGGAAGAAGCCTTATATTATTTTGAACATTGCTTGAAGAGAAGCAAGCCAGCTTAATCAGACTTGATCCTGGAAGGCAAGCCAAAATAAGAAAGAGTAAAATAATATGGTTTTAGTTCCATCTGATACTCTTCTGAGATTTCTTATAGGAGGTTCAAAATCATTTGGCTTTTCTAGACTCTGATCTAAAGATGTGAATTAGGAACTCCTTATATAAACCTCCATCCTACTTCTTTGTCTTTCCATGGTATGGGCCACTGGGAGAACTAACCATTCTCAGCCAGCCATGTATGTCAGAATCCATAGTTTTTCATCTCCTTCCTAAGCCCTAAGCAACTTCATAGGGATAAGAATTATTCTAGAAATGAGATAGTGCTGTAATAGTAATTTTCCCCAGTTGTCTTTAATCTTATCCCTCTACTATGGATAAAGAGGGACAGGGCATAGAATTTACAGTTAACCCTTTACAACGTTGACCTCCCACACAGTTGAAACTTTTTAAACTTTGACTTCTCAAGAACTTAACTACTAATAGCCTACTGTTGCCAGAAGTACCGATAACATAAACAGTTAACACATATTTTCTGTATCATATGTATTATATACTGTATCTTACAATAAAGTGAGCTAGAGAAAAGAAAATGTTTTTAAGAAAATCATAGGAGAAATTACATTTATAGTACTCTACTACATCAAAAAAAATCCGTACATAAGTGACCTATGCAGTTCAAACCCATGTTGTTCAAAGGTCAAGCGTACTTTCATTCACTTATTTTATTCATTCACTGATTCATTCTTTAAAAAGGTGCACTTTGCAGGGGGTGCCTGCGTGGCTCAGTCAGTTAAGCGACCGACTTGGGCTCAGGTCATAATCTCAAGGTTCATGAGTTTGAGCCCCGCATCAGGCTCTCCACTCCCAGCACAGAACGTGCTTCAAATCCTCTGTCTCCCCCTCTGCCCCTCCTCAGCTCATGCTGTCTCTCTCTCTCTCAAAAATAAACAAACATTGAAAGAATAAAATGGTGCACTTTGGTGGATGCTGACAAAGTATAGAGCTGTTGCTGTCCAATGCAGCAGCCACAAGCCACATGTGGCTACCAAGCAATGGAAATGTGGCTGGTCTGATTGAGATGAGCTATACAGGTAAAATACACACTGGATTTCAAAGACTTACTACAAAAAAAAACATAGAATATTTCATAATAACTTTATTATATTGATGACATGTCAAAATTATATTTTGGATACACTGGGCTAAACAAAATATTCTCTTAAAATTAATTTCACTTGTTTTTTCTTTCTAATGTGGCTATTAGAAACTTTTAAATTATGTGGCTTACATTGGTGACTCACATTGTATTTCTTTTGGACAGCACTGGACTAGAATGTGAGCCCACCCTATCCTCACCTTGCTTAGAGCCTAATACAGGAAAGAGAAATGAAAACAGCTGTGTATAAGCTATTGGCAGAGTACTGCGGGGTACAGAAAAAAGGAAGCAACTACCTCTCTTTGGCAGTGGAATCTCAATTTGTCAGGAATACAGGGGAGGAAAGGGGAATGGTTCGAGGCAGAGGAACCAGCAACGTGCAGGGTACCAGAGTCACAGGATAGGTAGGAGGTACTGAGTGTGGTCAGAACCTAAGAAGCTGAGTTTGAGATTCAGGATGGAAAACGGAGTGGTTATCTAGAGCCAAGAAGCCCAACTTCCAGGCCATGGGATGGAACTGACCAAATAGTATGCAAGAAATGATATCCCTCTTTTCCAGCCCAGGCGCCAGCTCTCAAATAGCCATCAGAGTACCTAAAGACCTGGTTCTAGTTTATTCCCTTTACTGTAAATTTTTTTTTTCCTGAGGCCTATTTAGAATCCTATCCATTAAGTGTATGATCTTCAGTAGGGCTCTAATACATGTCAGAGCAAGTCAAGACATCCAGACAAGTATTTATTTCAGAGCCTACACCATGTCAATATTATTTCTGCTCACTTATCTTTTCTCTTTCTCTAGGCAAACTTGGAAATGAGAATAAAATGATCTCTGAAGTCTCTTCCCGTTTTAGTATTAGGTGGAAGCAGAGGGAGCAATCTTGGTACCCTAGCAGGAGAGGAAGCCAGTGGGCACACACTTAAAACCTGTGTGAATGACCCAAGGCCAGACCATGGTCACAGCAATGACAAAGTATGTTTGTTTCCAGGTGTTTGGACTCCTGGCAGCAGTGTGCTGTATTGCCGACGGGGCCCTCATTTACCGGAAACTTCTATTTAATCCAAGTGGTCCTTATCAAAAAAAACCTATTCATGACAAAATATAAGTTTTGTAATTTTATATTACTTTTTAGTTGATGCTAAGTATTAAATATATTTCTTTATTCTTTCACATATTTTCTGCAGTTGTTCTCACTTTAATCTCAATATGGGAGCTGGAAGAAGAGATGTAGGAATTCTGTGCCCAGTGCTCACCCATACTATAACTTCCAAGGGAGCGCTGGGAGCACCAGGACCTGATCGGACTGGGTTTTCCTGCTCTGGGGCCTGGGTGGCAGAGAAGAACGCGCCTAGGCCGCCTTAAATGGTCTCCGGAGCCCTCTTCCTGGCTGGCTGGCTGGCTGGCAGCACCGAGGCGTGGGATTGCAGGGATAGTGAGTTCCCAGCCTAGGCAGCGGCATGGCGTCCCAGGTGGCAAGGAGGGTGGCTGGAGGGCTTGGTCTGTCGGCGGGCAGCAAGAGCTGGGTGCGCGCGAGGCATAGGCGGACGGCGGCCGTTGGGCACGACGCTGGTTCCCAGGGGACAGCCTGGCCGCCGCCACCGCCATGCAGGCTCAGAGCGGCAGGGCCAGCCTGACGAAGCCAGTCTCGGGGACCACCATGAATGCCCCAAACACCAGGGCATCCTCAGGGAACTTGCAACAACAGCAGCTTACAGGACTCCCAGGGCAATCTGCAGCTGCGGTGCAAGCCTCACGCTCAGGGCAGGGCTCACGATCAAGGCAGAGCTCACGCTCAGGGCAGCCCACACGCCCGGCGAATCCAGCACCCAGTACGCCGCAGCCTGCAGTCTCAAAGACGCCCCCAGGAAAGCAACAGCAGGTGACCCAGAGCGCAGGGGAGAAGGCCGCCATCCAAAAGAGTGCTGAAGAACAGGCCAAAGTCCTGTTCAAATTCAGGGACAGCTTCAAGCAGTTTTTCTTCTTGCCCACGTGAGTGTTGAAGATCCTGAGGCTGGTGAGCAGAGAGAGCTGGTGATGCAGGGTGGGTGCGGCCTCAGGGAGTGATTCCCAGGAGGTGCCACCTCCGGAAAGCTTCCCTACTTCCCTTTGCCAGTCACCTCTGTTTTGCCCTACCTTTCCTCCCCTTCTCCCCTCGCTCCTCCTCTCACTCAACCCTTAATACTAAATCAGCGCTGTTTTTCCTGTCTTACTTTTATATTCCTCAGGTTTTCCCTCACAAAGGGAATGAGGAAGCAGTGAAGATAATATCAGAAATGTATAAATTAGCAAACAAAACTAATAGAATTGACCAAAACTGATAAACAAATGGCCTGTAATAGGGGGAAAAGGGTGAAGAGAGGACATATATTTAAAGTTAGAAACCAGACAGGGAAAATAATCACAAAGGATGAAGAAACTGAGAAGATACCCAAGATTACCTTGCAAAACAAATAAACAACTAATTGAATGAAATAGTTGATTTTCTAGGAAAACATAATTACCAAAACTGACCCCAGAATAGAGAAAAACCAATGTAAATACAGACCAATATAAATACAGAAGAAAATGAGAACTAATCAAATGAGTATCCTTCACAGTATATCAGGGCCAGACTTTTTCACACAATTAACTCAAACTTTCATGGGATGTAATTCTGATACTACTGAAACTTTTTCAAAGTATGGAAAAGGAAAAAAGCCCTTCTGAATTATTTTTCAAAGTTGTATATAACACTGGGGCACCTAGGTGGCTCAGTCGGTTAAGTGTCTGACTCTTGATTTTGACTCAAGACTTGGTGTGGAGCCTGCTTAAGATTCTCTCTCCCTCTCCCTCTGCCCCTCCCTTGCTTGTTCTCTCTCTCTCTCTCTCTCTCTTTCTCAAAAAAGAAAAAAAAAAAAAGTAATGGAACGCTGATATAAAAACTTGACCAAGTCAGAAAAAGGAAATTAGAAATCTCACTTGTATCACAGGATTAAGTATCAATATATTAGCAGAAAATATTCATCAGTACTTTAAAAAGATACACTATAATGGTTCAGTATTAGGACTCTATTAAACTAACCCAACATATTATAGGTAAAAGGAGAACAAATTAGATTACATCAAATAAGGAAAAGAACACATTTGACAAAATTCAACATTTATTTCTGATAGCAAAAAGAGAGAGAGAGAAGAAAGGGACCCATAAAAAATAGGAATACATAGATATTTTGTTGACATTATAAAAATAAACCCAAAAGTCCGCATCATATATGATTAGATATCAGAAGTATTCCCATTAAATAAAGAACAGAGAGGATGCCCTTATCAATACTAGTATTCAGTATTTTTCTGGAATAGCTAATCATCACAATTAGACAGGAAAAATAAAGAACAGTTGAAAATAAGAGGCAAAATATATCATTTTTTCAGCTGATATCACTGTATATCTAAAGAACTCAAAATCAACTGGGAAACAATTTAGAACAAGATACTTTCTACTAACTCATTAGGAGTTAGTAGAACAACAACTTAAAATAGAAGAAAATATTCCTCTTTACAAGAGCAATAAAATGATAAAATATCTAAGATTAAATTAAATGAATTTGAAAGACCTATATGAAGAAAACTTTAAAAACTCAGAGATATTTTTAAACCACTAAAATAGCTGGGAAGACATACTTTATTCTGGAATAATAAGAGTAAATTTTTTAATCTTTCCAAATTAGAAGTTAAATGAAATCCCAATTAAATACCAACAGGCTTTTAAATGAAATCCCAGTTAAAATACTAACAGGCTTGGGTGCCTGGGTAGCTCAGTCAGTTAAGCATTTGACTTCAGCTCAGGTTATGATCTCACGATTCACAAGCTTGAGCCCAGGTTTGAATGAACACATGCCCACTTCTCTCTCTCTCTTTCTACCCCTTATGGGATTCTCTCTCTTTCCCTCTCTCTCTCTCTCTCTCTGACCCTTGTTCACTTGTGCGCTCGCTCTCTCTCTCTCTCTCTCTGCCCCTCATGGGATTCTCTCTCTCTACCCCCTCACTCACTTGCTCTCTCTCTCTCTCTCTTTCTCGTTCTCTTTCTCTCTCTCTCAAAAAAATAAAAATGCTAACAGGCTTATGGAGCACCTGAGTGGCTCAGTCTGTTGAGCAACCAACTCTTAATTTTGGCTCAGATCATGATCCCAGGGTTGTGAGATCAAGGCTTGCATCCAGCTCCATGCTGAGAGCCTGTGGAATGGAGCTCCATGTGGAACCTGCTTAAGAGTCTCTCTCTCTCTCTCTCTCTCTCTCTCTCTCTCTCTCTCTCCCTCTGCCCCTCTCCCTTGCTCTCAATGTTTCTCTTTCTCTCTTTCTCTCTCTCTCTCTCTCTCTCTCAACACACACAAAAAGCCCCCCCCAAAAAAAAAATCCAACAGGCTTAGTTTGGGGAACTAGACCAAGACAAACATGGGATTTATAAACAATCTGAGAATGAGTGCTGAAAAGGGGACTAGGTCAGACAATAATATAATATAAAATTAATTTCCTGTAATTTCGAAAGTACTAGAAAAGAATCGGCAACTCAGTACAAGAGGATAGTCTCAAATAGACCCAAATACATGTGAGAATTTAGTACATGATAAAGGTAGGATTTCAGATGAGCAGGGAAAATAACTGGTGTTTCCCAATAAATGATGTTGGGATAATCAACAGTTTGGAAAGAAAACTGGAGCTCTACCTCACTCTATCAAATCAGCATATATTTACTCTACTCGTATGTACTTCTTTCCAGCATGAAGTAAACATTGTGAACAGCTGTTACTTTTAAGGAAATAGACTAGCATTGGGTTGAGGAAGAAGAAAGAAATCAGTATTTTTTTTTTATTCTTCTATACTTAAATGTCCATTTTAATTATTTCCATGTATTATTTCATTTCTTGAAAATATGAGAAATTTTACACAAACTGTACGTACAAAATCATACAGGCAATTGCCATATAGTCAGATTTACTTCCTAACAGTTTATGGGTTAGCTTTGTTTTTTAATAGCCCATGTGAATTAAAACAAATCCTGTTTCTTTCATTGCAGGGTCTTATCACAGGAGCATTAGTTTGTTTCATCACTGCCAAAGCCCATGAGTTGTATATAGCCATCACAGTTCTGGAAATGTGCATCGTTCTTTTTTTTATTATAATATATATACTAGACATTCACCACTTGCTGATTTGTTTAGATTGGTCCTTACTTGTAAGTGTTCACTTTCGTAATTCAAATATAAGCTCTGCCCTTGGTCCCAGAGTAGCGTCTCTCCTCAAGTGAAAACCAAAGAGCTATCTTTCTGGACAAGGACATAACTCATCTATGACAGGGTGTTGCCCTAGTCCCAGGGGAGAAACTAGTCTAATACCCAGAAAGATTCCTTGGACCTGTCTACGGCAGAACGAATGCACACACCTGCTTCTGTCTCATTATGCACTGAACATGATAGTCTGCAGCTTGTCCTAATGAAAATTTCAATTAGTATATTCAGTAGGTAAAAACACTTCTCATCTATTGCTTGTAAAACAGTACATGCTGCTACTTTTCAAACAGCAACTACTCTAACAAATTATTAAACATTTCGCCCCTGCAAAAGCAAGAGCTGGCACGGCAAAGTTGTAGAAAATTGTCACACATACCCAGAAAGGTTGCAGGAGTCCATCGTTTCATGGGTATAAAGGGTCCACACTCCTAAAAGGGTGCCATATGATGGCGTTGCCTTCTTCAGTAGCTTTTTCCAGAGTTTCCTATTCTTTACCAACTGAAAGCTTCCTGAAGCTAACCCCTCAGGTCTCAGATAAATCCTATTTCTTTTTTTATTTATTAAAAAAAAACTTTTTTTAATGTTTTTATTATTTTTGAGACAGAGAGAGACTGAGCATGAGCAGGGAAGGGGCAGAGAGAGGGAGAGACACACAGAATCTGAAGCGGGCTCCAGGCTCTGAGCTGTCAGCACAGAGCCCGAGGCAGGGCTCGAACTCACAGTGTGTGAGATCATGACCTGAGCTGAAGTCAGACGCTTAACCGACTGAGCCACCCAGGCGCCCTGATAAATCCTATTTCTTGTGGAGCCTGAGGTTCTGCATCCTCGCAGACTAGAGAACTACAGTTGTGGCCAGATACAGACGTGGGCCCCTTCCTAGCTGTGTGAACTTTAGCCTCAGTTTCCCCATCTAGGAAATTCAGCAAAGGAAAAGGGTGATCATAGTAACTCCCTGACAGGGTTTCTGTGACACTTAAATGTGTTTAAAGCAAACAGCACAGGGGCGCCTGGGTGGCGCAGTCGGTTAAGCGTCCGACTTCAGCCAGGTCACGATCTCGCGGTCCGTGAGTTCGAGCCCCGCGTCAGGCTCTGGGCTGATGGCTCGGAACCTGGAGCCTGTTTCCGATTCTGTGTCTCCCTCTCTCTCTGCCCCTCCCCCGTTCATGCTCTGTCTCTCTCTGTCCCAAAAATAAATAAAAAACGTTGAAAAAAAAAAATTAAAAAAATAAAAATAAAAATAAAAAAAAAAAGCAAACAGCACAATGCTCAGCACAAAGTGAACATTCACTTACAAAGTGTCTATCAGACCCCATAATGTAGTTGGATGGCTTTTACCATTTCATCTTGCACCGTGAAATCCCAACTCAGAGTTCAGGCCTCTCCCACATCCCACTTCCTTATAGTACCTTTTTCTAACCTTAAGGTAGGATTGGTTGCTATTGAGCTAAAACTCAAAATCTTTCCTTCAAGGTGTGAGGGATTTTCTGAAAAGGCTGCCGGGCTCTCTTTATCCCACAGAGTGCAGGGCAACAGGAAGCAGACAAAGCAAAATATGAGCAGCTCTGGACGTACGGAAGATCCTCTTAGCTATGGAGAGCATAACAATAAAGAGGTTTCTGAAGGGAAACTAAAATCTCTGCCCATAGAGATTTTCAAGAAGGGAAGGTAAATGAACTGTTTTAAGCACATACCATGTGCCAGATACTTTTTCATATGTGTTACCTTATTTAATCCTCACAACAAGCCAGTGAGGTTGTAGTTGCCCCCACTCCCTATTTAACAGATGCGAAAACTAGATTAAGTCGCCCGTGGCAATATGCACTCACATGGAAACTCAGATTTGAGCCCAGCCTGTCTGACTCAGGCCCGGCTTTCAACCAGACTTTTTGCCCTATTGCCTTACAAGGTTTCTCTATCTCCATCCTCCTTCATGGTTGTCGTCCTCAGAGTCTCTACATGTTATGTTCTCTGTATCTTCTCCTGTTTCCTCATGGTTTCCTTAAAATGCAGAGCCGGAAGTGAATTGATTATCCTAGGGGGTGGGTACAGGTCCTTAAGGTAGGTGACTGAGGGCTCCACAGCACCAAGGTCAGCAGCTGCGGTCAGGAGGACTAGAGCCCTCTGAGAAAAGGTCCACTGCCGTAAAGCTAGAGAGCTGGAGGGAGCCTCAAGGCACCATGCTTTGCTGTAGTGTCCAGGGGAAGTATCTAGGAAGTGTCTCAAGCAAAGGCAAGAACTGGGGGCTCCTAAGAATAAGCCAAGAAGGTCCTGTGAGAGGAGGTGTTCCTACAGTGGTCACAGATAGCTGAGGTCAGCTTGTATAGAATTGCAGGCCTTTGGTCAACTTTGATAAAGCCAGGCCCCCTTTTGCTACCTCTATCCTTGGGTCAGAACAGTCTCTTTCCTTTGGATGACTATGGAAGCCCAAAGTGTGATTCAGAGTCCCTGCCTTTTTCTTACTACTATCTTCCAATATATGGGCCAGAGTCTGGAAGAGCACATAAATATGCCTGGTAAGCTCCCAGGAGCTTCACAGTTGGGGAAACTAAGTAGGTTGCTCAGTTATTCTAATGTTCATTGACTAACAGTACACATACTAAGCCACCACGTGCTAACCAACATAGTTGGTCGGATGGTGTGCTATCTAATTGACTTGGAAGGTTTTTTTCAAAGACTTATCAACACAGGATCCAAACTGCCTTCTCCTATCCTGTCCCTTCCTTTCTAATCTTCCCTTTCAGATTCTGTAAGATGAAGGACATGTACATATGAGACTGTTCAGAAAGGTAGTTACCACTGGGTGGTAACTGGGAGGCCTTGGCCCCGGGAGGCATGGTGCTGGTTTAGGGACAGCACAAACCAAACACTGGCTTGGTGCCTAGGAGATAACTCCTTGTCACTTCAGAGAGTAGGTGGACTTGGAGATGTGTCGGCATCAAGCTGTAGAAGTCCCTTGGGACCTTATGGAAAGGGCAGTGTGGGAAGCCCGAGAACACGTGCCTTATTTCATGCTGTACCAGTTTTAGGGCTCCGTATAGGTTCAAAGGCCGGCCCACACACCAGAGGGATCCAGCTATGAAAGAAGCTGTCACTTCTTTCAGTCCTTCTTTCCTAGCAAGACGGTTTGGTGCCCCCAAGGCATAGGATGAGAGTAAGTAGTACTGATTTTAAGTAGCGATTTCCTTAAAGGCTCACATGAATACAGAGTTCCTTATTCCTCTTTCCCATTCTTGTTTGGTAAGGGGCTAATGATGAAAATTCCCAGCAGGGAAACAGAAAGTTTGATAAATCAGGACTTCGGATGCTCAGCAGGGCAGCATCAAGAGTACTGGCCTCACATACAGGCTGAGATCTGTGGATTCTGGGGCCATATTTTGGCAATGCCTCTTTCTCTGTGGCCTGGGCTTGGGGACGGTTGCATCTTCTTGCTTCTGTGAAGGCTATGCCAGTGACCCTGACAACCAAGGGTCTCACCTCTCAGCCTCCTTGACTTATTATCATGGGTCTTCATCAGAGCTAGCGAGAATACAGCTTTCCTCACCCCACCATGGTGGGGTCACTGTCTTCATTTTTAGACTTCATCACCAATTTTATATTCTAGTATCATCTGTCAACGTACCCAAGAAAAGTATGAACTATACTATCTTCTGAATTGTCTGTATTTTTAACACTTCTACATTACAAAAAAATATTATCCAATACGTTCAGAGAAACTGAGTTCTGGTCAAGCAGATGTTTTTGCCACTAGAAAACAATTTTTTTAAAAAAAGAGCATAATAAATAAAATAAAACTCTGTAGAAGTGACGATTCCAAAACTACCAGCAATATCTTTACATTTGTAAGTAGGAGATATCAGCTTTAGAATGTCCCCTTCAAATAAGATTAATGACAAAGCACAGTTCTGGTCATTTCTGATCAGGTTACGCCATGTGTTTGGAGAACTCCAGGCACAAATGGAATCAATGGAAGTTGCAGATAGTTGAATACTATATAATGTGTATTATATACAAATTCTTGTTACAAATACCATATTTTATGAAACAAATTGTCAGTGTTCAAAATTTTTTCTAATGTGCAGTGATGTTTAAAAATAAGCATTCACCATTAAAGCATCTCTTTCTTGCCCAGTTATACTTCTACACAATTTTGTTTATGGAAACAATTTGGGAGCTTTATGGGAAAATAATAGTCGAGTAACAAATCCATCTCTCATTTTAGTCAGAAAAGGCTACTTGAGTCAATAGGGTATTTAGTCAACGGGAAAAGAAAAGACGATGAGTAAAGACAGCATTCGTGGGGAAACCAGAGTCCTCCTGCACATGAAAAGTCTTAGATGCAATTTGTATTCCATCAGAAAGAACATTCCTCTGTCTCTGTCTCTGTCTCTATCTCTGTCTCTCTCTCTCTCTCCATCAGAGATGAGGCCAACAACAAGAATGATGTGTTTAAGACAAAAGGGAGAAGGGGGGTTAGTCCAGAGAAGGCCCCCAGATACTCAAGTCAGGCTGCAGAGGGTCCTAGCCACTTACTGGGTGAGCAACCCCAAGCATGTTGCTTAGCCATCTGTAAACTGGGGACAATGTGTTCGTTGTGAGAATCAAATGAGATTAACACCCTGGCACAGTATGTGACACACAGGGAATGCACAAGAAAATGTGAGCTATGAGAGAAATGTTAGAAATAAGGCAAACATTAGCGCCAAAGGACAGTCCAGGGGAGCACTTCCTTGTAAGCAAGGACCAGAGGAAACTATGGTAAGGACAGACTAAACTAACGTCTAGTATTCCAATGAGGAGATTGGAATTATGACAGGTAATCAATGATTGGTTACCGAAGCCTAGTCTGCATTAGTATTATTATTTATTTGCTTTCATCTAAATTCTCAATGATCTATGGCCACAGCTAGTTAATTTTAAAAAGTTTAGTTAGGGGGCGCCTGGGTGGCTCAGTCGGTTAAGCGGCCGACTTCCGCTCAGGTCATGATCTTGCGGTCCGGGAGTTCGAGCCCCGCGTCGGGCTCTGTGCTGACAGCTCAGAGCCTGGAGCCTGTTTCAGATTGTGTGTCTCCCTCTCTCTGACCCTCCCCCGTTCATGCTCTCTCTCTGTCTCAAAAATAAATAAACGTTAAAAAAAAATAAAAAAAATAAAAAGTTTAGTTTTAAAAATTTTACACTCTGCCTCTTAGTTGTAAGAGTGAGCCCTTGTTCACATTTTTTAATATCTTGGTTTACACAATCCTAAAGCACTAAGCTCCTTGCAAAACTGTAAACCAGTGTACCTACCCCACTGTGGGCAGACCTCTCATTCAGCCCACAGAACCCAGCTGGAACTTACTTCTAACTTTCACCATCCCTGCACCTTGTCCCCCTTTCAGCGTTACCCACCAGGTACCCAAATAATTAGTGCCTCTCCAAGAGGCAAGTCACATTCCATGATGGGGTAGGGCTCCTTGCTCATCAATCCCAACAGGAAGAACACCTGAGGTTTTCAGAAAGTTTACCAACTGCGTACATTTTGAAGGCAAATATCCTAAGTCCACATTGTGATGAACTCTCACGACCCGCTAGATGCCAGGCATTTATCATCTGGTATTTTCAGATTCGTTACACCATTTAATCCTCAGATCAACCCAATGAACCCCAATCATTATCCCCATATTAAAAATGAGCATGTTTACACAGAGGGATGATAAAACATGCCCCAGATCACACATTTAGGAATTGGCAGAGCAAAAGAGTTCATCAACAAAACACTCCCATCTTACATGTCCCACACCATTTTCACCCTCCGTGACCCGCTATCCACAGAAAATGCCCAAGATGGATGCTGCCTTCCAACCTGGGGGGGGGGGGTGGGGACAGTTCATTTCCTTCTTATTTGAGTGTCTCTGGTGGGAGGCAATAGTGAGACACTAGGGAGTTCTGACTCCTTGGCAGATATCCAGTCTTAGGCAATTTAATAAACCTCTCTAAGCCTCTGCTATGTCCTTTTAAAATAGAGATCATAACAATGCTGACTTTGGAAGGTGTTTGTGAGGGTTAAATAAGATAATGACTTGGAAACACTTGGCACATTGAAGAGCTCCGTTAGAGCCATTTATGATTCTGTACACTGGATGGCAGGGCTCCCTGATGTATTTGGGCAGGTGCACCAGACAGGCTGATGCTACCAAGTCAAGAAATCAAGACTTAAGGACTTAAAATGTTCCAATTAGATATCAGGGCCACGGTTCTACCTCCCCAGGCTTTTGACCCTCCCCACACTAGTGCCACTGACAGGTTGTGCACCCACTTTTCCATTATTGCTCTAATACCAAAGTCCAGCCTCTGCTTATCCTCATGAGTGGCCTCCATCTACTCATCCTCACACTTTATTTAGCACACAAAGCAGTAGACTGGGCTAGCAATGAAAGAACTCAGTACTGAAATCCAGAAGGAAGGACAAAGACAGCCTATAAATGCCAGGGCACACTCAATTCTGGCCATTTCTTAGGAAAAGCTCAAAAGTCAACAGCACAAGCATTCACTCAAGAATACCAGGTCTGCTCCTCAGACGAGTTCCATCCTTTTTGGAATATGTGAACCTACAGAATAAATAAGATCCAACTTCCAGAGTATTAATTCTACCTGCAGATTTGGGAGTGCAATTAAATCAGTAAAGTGCTACTCTAAAATTTAATTTTTATATTAAAAATGTATTATGGAATAGAAATGCAGAATTTACATTAGGTTAATATATGTTTTTTAAAAATCACATTTATGGAAGTCCAATTTGGGTAGGCCCCCATACCTCTAGGTTTTTTTTCATGCTCATTTGCCTGTGCCCTTTAAGAAGACAATGATGGGGAAGTTGTCAGCTTTTTTTTTTAATGGCGTTCTTTAATGAAACTAAATCCATTTCTGTTGACAAAGGACCTTAAAATCACATAAACTCATGTCTTGGAAGATACAAGAACTATGCTGCTAATGGTTCCTCTTAATAGTAATCAAAGGTAAAGTCTTAAAAAGGCATCCATCCTTATGTAGGTAATTGGCCAACTTAAGTATTTTGTGAAATCACATTTTCTTGTAAAGTTGACAGTTTTCTTTTTTTTAATTTTTTTTAACGTTTATTTATTTTTGAGACAGAGAGAGACAGAGCATGAACAGGGGAGGAGCAGAGAGAGTGGGAGACACAGAATCCGAAACAGGCTCCAGGCTCTGAGCTGTCAGCACAGAGCCCGACGCGGGGCTCAAACTCACAGACCGTGAGATCATGACCTGAGCCGAAGTCGGACGCTTAACCAACCGAGCCACCCAGGCGCCCCTAAAGATGACAGTTTTCAATTCTGTATTACAGGATCTTATCAACAGTTTCATTACAACTGTGTTCCTTCTAATAGTTGCCATCTTGGTGATGCAAGAAATGGAAAGAAGGCATTTATTCTATGTTGGAGGGGTAAGTTGAAGCCTTCATGACCCCAGTTAAGACCAGTATTTCAAAACTCTTTGCAAAGGAAAACTGACAGACCATAAGTATTTCATTTACACAATAACATTCACACCACCACCCCTTCTCTTTCTTGCACTTACTTCTTCAGAAGGTGTGAAGTGGCATAAACTCTAAGCTCATGAAAATCTTCATTCTAATACTCATTCTCCAAATAGGTACAAACTCCCCTTTTGAGAATCATACACACTATTTTTTGAAATATTGCAACATGGTGTTCTTGTCTATAAATAGGACTTTGACTTTTCTGGACTAGAGAATTGTATTTTAAAAGCACATGAGGGGGGCCTGGGTGGCTTAGTGGGTTAAGCGTCTGACTCTTGATCTCTACTCACGTCATGATCTCACAGTTTGTGGGATCAAGCCCCATGTCAGGCTCTGCAATGTCAGTGCAAGCCTGCTTGGGATTCTCTCTCTCCCACTCTCTCTGCCCCTCCCCTGCTTGCACTCCCTCTCACTCTCTCTCAAAAAAATAAACAAGCATTAAAAAAAATATTTTTTTAAGCACATGAAAAGGAAAACACATGAATAGAAAAAAAAAAAGTGCATTGTTAAAAGTGGATGGCCCAGCCTATTCAGGAAGGAAGGAAGCTAGCTCCCAGCATGTGCCCCACACATGGCCAGGCATGTTCTGACTTAATCTTTACAATTCTCATTTTTACAGATATGAGAACTGGGGTTAAATACCTTACCCTGGGACACAAGGCTGGGACAAACTGAGACTCAAATCTTCATCATATGAAGAGCACAAGAAATGGCAGATTAAATGCTTTGAAGATGGAGGGTGGGAAGTGGGGAGGTGAGACTTTGGTTTAAGAAGTTAAGCACTGGGAACAGAAATTAATCCAGAAAAAAAAGTTTGAGTTCTTTCAATTCATCCCATAATCAGTAGATATTTGTCAGTCCCATTGGATTGTGCCAGGGATAAGTCCCTTATCCCTGTGGGAGCCCACAGATTAGCTGAGGCAAGACATACCTAGAAAATGTTAAGTGACGCTGAAGAGAAACACCTAAGGTGGGCAGGATTTAGGGAGCACCTAGAATCTTGGGAGCTTGCTATGGGCTGCTGGTCCCCATCTGCTAACTCAGCCACCAAGCCTTCTCCTACCTGCCAGGGGCTCCCACACTCTGGTCTCTATCGATTTCTACCTGAATAGCAGGAGCCCCCAACCACATCTCACTGGTTTCCCTGCCTCCAGTCTGATTCACCTCATGGCTACTGCACGTGGGCTTTCTGACTCTGGCACCTGAACTTTCCTCTTTTTTTTTTTTTTTTTTTTTTTAAGTTTTATTTATTTTTGAGACAGGGAGAGACAGAGCATGAACAGGGGAGGGTCAGAGAGAGGGAGACACAGAATCGGAAACAGGCTCCAGGCTCTGAGCTGTCAGCACAGAGCCCGACGCGGGGCTCGAACTCACAGACCGCGAGATCATGACCTGAGCCGAAGTCGGCCGCTTAACCGACTGAGCCACCCAGGCGCCCCTGAACTTTCCTCTTGATAAAGTCCCATATTCTACACTTGTAGCCTCAATTCTGCCACCTCCTTCACCAGCTCCAGAGGTCTCAGGTACACTACAATCCTTGGAGACCTCTGGCCAGTGTCTGAAGTTTTCTTCCTCCCAGTTGGTCCCCTTGGGAATTCCTTCCTGCCCTTTACAAACATAGCCCAGGAGTCCTTTCCACTAAGGGTCCTCCTCAGGACCCCATCCCTGTCTGGAGCCTCCCTAAAGCCAGCAATCTTCTCTGGTCCTTTCCTGGTGCCTCAGGCATCAGGTGAGGTCGTTACTGGCAGCAAAATCCCCCATTTCCAAAATCCTTTTCTCTGGGAATAGCAGAACGCGCCGCAGCAGCCAGCTGGGCAGACACCAAGAAGGTAGTGCAGGGTCAGAGGGGGATAGGAGGCCACCTGCAGCCCCCGCCTGGGATGGGATAGGGAAGACAGATTGCTGTTAAGCTGCCAAGTAACGCAGCCTTTCCTTTCCGTATATGGTCTTGTGTCTGACAGTCCCTGTGTCTCACCGCGGCAATCGGCAATCATGTGTATCTTCAATGGGACTCTGGTTGCCAAATTGGTGAGGAATACGGTGAAAAGTGTCCTGGGAATCGAACTTGAATGTCTTCCAGGCCGTGGAACCCACCGCACGGGCACCAGCAAAATCACCCGCGCGGGCACGGGCACCGGCACAAGCACCTGCGGCCACGCCAGCCACACCACCCCAGTCCGCACCGTCGCCGGGACCCGCCTCCAGGCGCCCATCCTCCCGGACATCCTCGGGCATCCTCAGTGGGCACCGTTCAAGACCAAGGTTGGACCTTCAAAGGGGGCACCCTCGCGGACATAAGCGTCTGTGCCGCATCCCTCCCGGTGATCCCACCACTGCGCTTGCATATGCTGTCACCCATTCTGGCCCAGAGGCGATCATAAAATCAGAGCTGCTAAATCGGGAACATCTCTGCTGCCTCGCGTCGCCTTGTGTAAAAGTCGAGTTTCATTTCCCTGCGGCCGCTGCGCCCTCGCGGCGCAGGACGAATCCGACCCAGGACGCCGTGGCCAGGGTCTTGACCCCAGCCGGGTTCCAGCCAACGCGAGCACTGCGGTACAACCCTGAGGCCACCTCCCGCGCAGGCGGAAGCCCCCCTCCCCCCTCGCAAGGGGCCCGGGCTGGGGCCGAGGCTCCCGCGTGGGGGTGGGCGGCCCTGGCTAGGGCCGGGCCCTTGACGCCCACTCCGGTCCTCTAGGTGTGAGCGAGGTGCGACCGCAGGGAGATGTGGCGCGCGGGGCAGCGCCGGGCGTTGGCGTTCGCGCGTCCCGGCCGTTGAGCGGGACCTGGGAGCGGGTGGGTGGGCACCAGTCTCGCTCAGAGTCCAGGCCTGTCCGGCGCCAGCAGGAGAGAGATCGCGCAGGAGGTGAGAAGTTAAGAACTCCCACGCAAAGATGGCTGACAAAGGAAAAAAGGGCAAGAAGGCGGCGGCGGAGGCGGCGGCGGCACCTGCATCGGCGCCCGCAGCTGCGCTGCCGTCCCCTCCTGCAGCTGACGAACCAGGGGACAAGAAAGACCAAGAGGACAAGGAGATCAAGAAGAAGCCAAAGTCGGTGCAGCCCAAGGATGAAGTGCGCACCAGGAAGGGGTGTCGCCGCTACATGTGGGAATTCAAGAAAGGCAATAGAGAGTTCTGGGTGATCGGGCACGCTGAGGTCAAGATCCTGAGCTTGGTAAGTTGGGCTGGTACACCAGGGCGGAGGCCCAACCATGAAAAGAGGGTGAAGGAGCAGGCTCCAGAGGGGCTCCAGAAGGGCTCTAGAGTAGGGGAGAGCCCTTTGCGGTAGCTCAGGTGTATGTCTCCCGGCAGGGCTGCCTGATAGCTGCACTGGTACTGTTCACGGGGACCAGCGTGCACCCTCTCCTGATGCTCATCATCACCATGGAGATGTCCATCTTCTGCTTCTTCTTCATCACCTACACCCTCGCCATCAACAGATACATACCCTTCATCCTGTGGCCCATTTCTGTAAGTGAGAGGAGGTGGGGACCGCCTGAGGCTGGTGTGCATTCATGGGTGTGTCCTGAACAGTGACTGAACAGAGAAACACCCTGCACCCTCCATATTTGTGCCCTGGCCTTGGGTTCAGCACCTCCAGGGGGGACAGGGTAGGGGAAGCTGAAGTTAGGTTACAAAAGGCTCTCAAAAACCCCAGCTTGGGGGCAGGGAGGCCTCTTACCTACCTGGTGGTTCAAAGGAAGAGGTCTCTGCTTTCCTGGGGCTTTACTCTCCTCAGGAGGGGTGGCGTAGCAACTAGCTCTATCCACCACCCCCCCCCCACTTCTGTGCCAGCTAACACTTGAGTGGAGAGATCACCCCAGAAGGTACCCCATCCTCAGAATTCAAAGAAGAAAACCCATCTTCCCATAAATCAGTAAAATAAAATGAGAATTTTTTAAAAATCACTTTTAAGCAGTCTTAGATCTCTAGTGACTATCCCTGTAAAAGATGTTAAGCCCAGAAGAATGTTCAGCCCAAAGCAGGCATCCATTGGAACAGGAGCTGGGCAAGTTACCCAATCACTCATAGCCTGTTTCCTTCATCTGTAATATGAGGACAGTAATAATCTCTCATGGGATGGTGCCTGAGGAGTAAATACAAAGTGCTTGATGCTGTGCCTGAGGACTTCTGGACTTGAATCGTAGAGCACACCCACCTAACTCCCACCTCACTGCACATTCACAGCAAGCCTCCAGAGTCCTAAACTCAAGAGTTTCACTTACTTTACATATGAAATGGTCCCAGAATGGCCACCTAACTTACCCCCAGGTAACTCAGGTAGTAAGTGGTGGAAAAAGGATTCAAACCCAGCTTTGTCAGTGGAGTCTGAGTTCCTAACTACACTCCGTCCTGCTTCCTTGTCAAAAGTTATTAGGGCCTAGGGATTCATAGGTCTCAGGGAGGTAGGCGAGAACCCCCAATATAGGGAGAAAGGAGAGGAGGACCGAATACGACTCTTGGGAAAGGGGTAAGCAGAGGACAAAGTAAAGGAACAAGCAGAGGGCAAGCTCCCAGCCAAGGAACTTGCAAGATACTTTTAGTTCCAGCAAGATGAAAGCTCAATAAACCCTGAAAATCCTCCTGCTGCACTTACCTAAAACTACTACGGAAAGTGCAAACACAACTGCTATAAACGAATGGCTGAGCTGGTAAAACGGGAAACACACAAGTGCCAAAAATGAAAAACAGGAGCAGTGATCAAATAACCTGCTGAAGTGTGGGTAGCAATGGCCTACGAAGTATTACCCCAGGAACCTGGAGTATGGATTTTCATACACTCTTGAGTTAAAGGAGATGAGGCCCTGGTCCTAAGCAAAATGGGGATTTAGAACTGAGACCCCTGTGTAAAGCCAGCACCCTGCAAAGACTGAACCCTTAGGGAAAAGACAGGCGGAGAAGACTCCTTTCCCCACCAAACAGAGGAAAAAGAGGCCTGTTCACCTCTGCCTGAGCTTGGAGTGGAAAAAACAAAAAAGACCACTTTGAGAAATAGAAGCCTTGAGCCTGCATCTTGTACAGATTTGGTTTGAATTTTTACCACCTTCATCCTGGAAACCTTCATGCAGCCTAGAAAATTTGTGCCTTGGAATTAGAATAAAATGATCCCAATTTAATGACGTTCTGATAATGTCCTTGGGACTCCTGACAGAAACAAATGCAAAGTCACAATCAAAGAATAAAGACTGGAGTGCTTGGGTGGCTCAGTCAGTTGGGGGTCTGGCTTCAGCTCAGGTCACGATCTCGTGGTCCATGAGTTCAAGCCCCGCGTCAGGCTCTGTGCTGACAGCTCAGAGCCTGGAGCCTGCCTCAGATTCTGTTTCCCTCTCTCTGCCACTCCCCTATTCACACTCTGTCTCTCTCTCTCTCTCTCTCTCTCTCTGAAAAATAAATAAACATAAAATTTTTAAAAAAGCATAAAGAAATTCTCACAGTACAGGTGGGGGTGGGGAGAGACTTGTCAAAAATGAATGCACAGTTCAAAACTACAAAACACCTGATTTTAAAATCCCCATGTCTGGGGCGCCTGGGTAGCTCAGTCGGTTAAGCGGCCGACTTCGGCTCAGGTCATGATCTCACAGTCCGTGAGTTCGAGCCCCGCATCGGGCTCTATGCTGACAGCTCAGAGCCTGGAGCCTGTTTCAGATTCTGTGCCTCCCTCTCTCTGACCCTCCCCTGTTCATGCTCTGTCTCTCCCTGTCTCAAAAATAAATAAAACGTTAAAAAATAAATAAATAAATAAATAAATAAATAAAATAAAATAAAATAAAATCCCCATGTCTAAGAATTGACAATCAGCAAACATAAAAAAAAAGAGGAGGATTAGAACCCTGAGAATATGAGATTAACAGAAGAGCTGTCTGAAAATAATAAGAAATATACTTAAAATAATTAAAGACATAAACAAAGACCTAAGAACAGGAAAAGACATTATAAAGACAGAATAAAAAGATCTTTTTTTAAGTACAAAATACAATGTCTAGAATTAAACATCTAGTTTTTGAATTAAAAATGTCAATAGATGGGTTATAAAGCATATCAGACAAAGCTGGAGAATTAGCAAACTGAAAGATGTGGGGAAATGACCCAGGATATAGCACTGAGAGATAAGGACAGAAAATAGAAGAGAAGTTGAGACAGAGAAAATAGAATGAGAAAGTCCATCATAAGCCTAATAGGAATTCCAGAAGAAAAGACTCAAAAGAAGGGAAGAGAGGAGGGGCACCTGGGAGGCTCAGTCAGTTAAGCGTCCAACTTCAGCTAAGGTCATGATCTCCCAGTTTGTGAGTTCGAGCCCCATGTCAGGCTCTGTGCTGACAGCTCAGAGCCTGGAGCCTGCTTCGGATTCTGTGTTTCCCTCTCTCTCTGCCCCTGACCTGCTTGTGCTCTCTCTCTCTCTCTCTCTTTCTCTCTCTCTCTAAAAAAAATAAATAAATAAATATTAAAATTTTTTTTAAAAAAAGAATGGAGGAGGGGAAATAAAGTGATAATGACTGAGAACTCTCCAGGTTTAATGAGCGTCATCACTAAATATGGCAGTGTCAGAAATGCCAAAACTCTGTCCCTCCACTAAAGCAATGATTAGGCTGTCAAAACCCATCAGAAACAACTTTTTCAGAACTCTGGAATCCAATCTTAGAAGCTTACAACCGAGGGAATGGTTAATAAAGAAAGAAGCTGTTGGGTGTGATAAGAGAGTGTTTGTGCCATTTTAACATACCTCCCCGCCATCCTTCATACCCAAGCTTGTCTGTTACCATGAAGATAACAGCCCACATTCCTGGTCACACTCTTTGCTGGTAGCAGAAGGAACAACACAGACCTTGCTCTCAAAGAATTATGGTTGTGTGTTTTTACCTGTCTGGTGACTCTTTGAGGGCTGGGCCCTTACCTGCCTCAGAGCTTTCTCAAGGCTGAAGTGGCCTCCTGGAAAGCATTTGTCAAAAGCACTTAAAGGCCTATCTACTAACCATAACCACATCTGATTGGGCAAGGGACATCAAATGAGGTAACCAATAGACCAGAAGTTTGGGAAAGAAGAGCCTGGGGAAAGAGATGCATGGGGGAATAAGAACTCTGAAAAGCTACCACATACACCAGGGAATCCAGAAGGCTACACACATGCCAAGGACTGGACACATGCTCAGAAAAGACCCTAAGCTTTTGCCTGTTGCTGACCTTTACACTCTGTACAAGCAGCAAGGGAAAACTGAGAGTTCTAAACAGCCTGGACAATTGTTGAAGGAATACCTCAAAACAAAGCCAATTTGAAAAGACTGGTAGAATATTTTTGTTTGTTTTCAGATATTTAAGGAAATCTCTTTCAAATCACTACATGATTTGCTAGCAAAACAGGGACTTCAGTTGCAGTACGGAAAGAATAGTCTTAAAAAAAATAGTTTAGAAAAAGTCATCAAACATACAAATGAGTACAGCTCACAACAATCAACAGCAACAAATCCTGGGAAGGAAGGAGAACGTGGTTTACAGAGTAACTATATGATAATATTCAAAATGCCCACAATTATAAGGCATGCAAAGAAACAAGAAAGTATGGCCCATTCACGGGGAAAAAAATTAATAGAGACTGCCTCTAAGAAAGCCCAGATATTAGACTTACTAGACAAAGAGTTTCAATCAGCTGTCTTAAAAATTCTTAAAGAACTAAAACCAGGAGAACAGTTTATGAACAAGTAGAAAATAACAGCAAAGAGAAATTACAAAAAGGAACCAAAAGGAAATTCTGGAACTAAAAGTAATATAAATGAAATGAAAAACTGACTAGTTTGGTTTAGCAGCAGATTTGAGCAGACAGAAGAATGAATCCATGAACTTGAAGATTGATCAATTGAGATTATCCAGTCTGAGGAACAGAAAAACAAAAAGAATGAAGAAAAATGGAGAAACCTATGGGACACCCATCAAGCATACTAACATATGCTGAATCCCAAAAGAAAAGAAAGAGAAAAAGGAAGAAAGAATATTAGAAGCAATGGTCAAAAGCTTTCCAAAGTTTATAAAAGAATACAAATTTACACATCCAAAAAGGACCAAGTAGGATAAAGTCAAAGTAATCCACACTGAGACACTCATAATCAAAATGTCCAAAGATAGAGACAAAGTCTTGAAAGTCACAAGGGCGAAGCAACTAATGTCATATAAGGGGCCTTTAATAAGATTAACAGTCAATTTCTCATCAGAAACCATGGAGACCTGAGGCAATGGAATGATGTACTTAAAGTCCTGCAAGAAAGAAGATAAAAACTGTCAACTAAAAATTCTATCTTTCAAATTTGCTATCTGTTATGAGTTGAATTGTGTCCCCTAAAAATATGTTGAAGTCCTAACTCACAGTACCTGTGAATGTGACCTTACTTGTAGATAAGGCCTTTGCAGATGATCTAGTTAAGATGACATATTAGAGTGGGTTCTAATCCAATATGACTAGTATCTTTACAAAAAGGAGAAATTTAGACACAGAAGACAAACATGTCCAGAGGGAAGATGATGTGAAGTGACACGGGAAGAAGATAGGATGGTGAGACAAGCCAAGGAACACCTAAAGTTACTAGAAGCTAGAAGAGAGGCCAGAACAGATCATTTCTTAGCATCTTCAGAGGGAACATGACCCTGCCAACACCTTGATTTTGGACTTCTGGCCCCAGAACTGTGAGACAATAAATTAATGTTGTTCTAAGCCACTTAGTTGGTGGTACCGTCTTATGGCAACTCCAGGAAATGAATACAATATCCTTCAAAATTTATCCTTCAAAAATCGAGGAGAAATTAAGACATTCCTAGATAAACAAAAGTTGAGGGAGTTTGTTGCTAGTAGAACTGCCCTACAAGAAATGCTAAAAGGAGTCCTTCAGGCTCAAACAATAGGATACTAGACAATAACTTGAAGCCATAAAAGAAATAAGGAACACTAGTAAAGGTAACTACATAGGTAAATATAAAAGCCAGTATTGGGGCATCTGGGTGGCTCAGTTAGTTGAGCAGCCAACTTCGGCTCAGGTCATGATCTTGCGGTTTGTGAGTTCGAGCCCCGGGTCGGGCTCTGTGCTGACAGCTCAGAGCCTGGAGCCTGCTTCGGATTCTGTGTCTCCTCCTCTCTCTGCCCCTCCCCTGCTCATGCTCTGTCTCTCTGTCTCTCAATAATAAATAAACATTAAAAACTTTTTTTTAAAAAAGCCAGTATTATTGGGGCACCTGGGTGGCTCAGTCGGTTGAGCGTCTGACTTCAGCTCAGGTCATGATCTCACAGTTTGGGAGTTCAAGCCTAACATCAGACTCTGTGCTGACAGCTCAGAGCCTGGAGCCTGCTTTGGATTCTGTGTCTCCTTCTCTCTCTGCCCCTCACCCCCTGCCCCCAAAATAAATAAACATTAAAATAATTATTTTTTAAAAAGCCGGTATTATTGTATTTTCAGTTTGTAACTTCTTTTTTCTGATACAATTTAAAAGACAAATGCATAAAACAATAATTATAAATCTACGTTAATGGGCCTGTATGTATAAAGATATAATTTGTGCCAAAAACAATAAGTTTTTGTGTACTACTGACACTAAGTTGGTATCAATTCAAACTAAACGATTGTAAGTTTAAGTTATCAATTGTAACCCCAAGGTAACCACTAAGAAATGAACTCAATAATATATAGAAAAAGAAATGAGCAGGGAATTATATTGATACGTTACAAAAAATTAAACACAAAAGAAAGCAATAATGGAGGAATTGAAGGACAACAAGATATGATATATAAA
The DNA here is from genome assembly GCF_028018385.1 of Neofelis nebulosa. Classification (NCBI taxonomy): domain Eukaryota; kingdom Metazoa; phylum Chordata; class Mammalia; order Carnivora; family Felidae; genus Neofelis; species Neofelis nebulosa. The sequence continues at coordinate 42,650,494 of NC_080798.1, forward strand.
AAACAAACGGCAAAATGACAGAAATAAGTCCTTATCAGCAATTACTTTAAGTGCACATGGATTAAACTCTCCAATTAAGGCAGAGATGATCTGAATGGATTTTTTAAATGATCCTATAATATGAAGAAAAGAGACTCACTTTAGTCCAAAGATACAAATAGGTTGAAAGTGAAAATGGAAAAAGATACTCCATGTAAATAGTAACCAAAAAAGAGCTGAGGTGGCCATATCAATATCAGATTTAATGAAAGACATGAAGTGTCAAAGCCACACCTAGGCATGTCATCATGGGGGCACTGCTGATCACCAGAAACAAAGGAAAACTTAAAATCAAACCAAGAGAAAAGCCAATTTACCTCAAAAACAAAAACAAAAACAAAATCCTCAAACTACTAGACTAACTTCATATTTTTCAACAGCAGTGACAGTGGCCAGAAAACACTAGAATAATTTCCTTAAAGGGATGAATGAGGTGGTAAGAGTAAACTAAAGACACTTTTAAACAAAGAATGAAACAATTTCTTTTTGCTGACCCTCACTGAAAGAACTACTAAAAGATGTACTTCAGGAAGAAGTAAATCAAATCAAAACCAAACCAAACCAAAACAAAACAAAAAAAGTGTGCAAGGTGAAAAAGGAACAGTAAGCAAAGAGCCTAGTGACCTTGTGGATTGACCTAAATAAACACTAAGACAGAATTGAGGTTTTAAAAAATATATGAACAGTTTTTTGTTTTTTGGGTTTTTTTGCAAGGGGAGGGAGGGAACACTATAACAAGGTAGAACTAAAGGTACAGCAACACAATAACACGTAAGACCACAGTACTGTATATGATAAGAATGAAAAGTTCTTGGGGCGCCTGGGTGGCTCAGTCGGTTGAGCGCCGACTTCGGCTCAGGTCACGATCTCACGGTCCGTGAGTTCGAGCCCCGCATCGGGCCCCTGTGCTGACAGCTCAGAGCCCGGAGCCTGTTTCAATTCTGTGTCTCCCTCTCTCTGACCCTCCCCCATTCATGCTCTGTCTCTCTCTGTCTCAAAAATAAATAAACGTTAAAAAAAAAAAAAATTAAAAAAAAAAAATTTAAAAAAAAGAATGAAAAGTTCTTGATTTGGGGGGAATGATTTGGCAATAATATTAACACTAATATATTAAAACTTAATACTGAATTCTACTAAAGAATAGAATTCCAGGATATATAAAATCAAACCTGTTGAGGAGAAAGAGTGAAAAGAGAATAAAGAGAGCTAACTCAATAAAATGGAAAAATAAAAAGAAATAAGTGTGGTATATGTTAAATAGAAAAAAGTAAAATTAAATGGTACAAATAGATCCAAATACTATATCAGAGAAGATGACAAATATGAATGGAATATATTCTTCATTTAAAAGACAGAGGACTCTAAGAATCGATTTTTAAAATCAAGCTACATACTAAATTACAAGGCATGTGGAGAACAGTTATGAGAGATGGAAAAAAATAATAAAAGGAAAATACTAACCAAAAGAAAGCTGGCATAGCTTTAATACCAGATTAAGCCAATTGTATGTGGTTTATGTTGTTTGTTTGTTTGTTTGTTTTTAATGTTCATCTACCTTTGACAGAGAGAGAGGCAGAGAATGAACAGGGGAGGGGCAGAGAGAGAGGGAGACACAGAATCCGAAGCAGGCTCCAGGCTCTGAGTTGTCAGCACAGAGCCCAACGCGGGGCTTGAACCCACAGACCACGAGATCATGACCTGAGCTGAAGTCGGACGCTTAACCGACTGAGCCACCCAGGCGTCCCTGTATGTGTTTTTTAAGTATATGAAGAAGATCACTACTTACAGCAATTCTAAACTTGTATGCACCTAACAATATAACCCCCAAATATAAAAAACAGAAATGAATTATAAGGAATTAAAAGAAGTTATAAGAAAGAACTGGCAAATAGCAACCATAGTGGGAGTTTTTAACATGCCTCCTTCAGCAATTGATAGCTTGATCTAATGACATACACAGAACATATTGAACACTACACCCAACAGAACAGGCTATATATTCCTTTCAAGTACATTTGCAACAATCATAAAAATTATCCTCAATAAGACCACAAAGGAAATGTAAATAAATAACAAGTAATTGATATCCATACAGACCATTCTCTAACTTCAATATAATATAATTAAAAATCAATCAGTAAAATTTAACTCAATCCCCAAGTATTTGGGGGGAAATCTAATGTGTTCCCCAAACATATGAGGATTTCATGTTTATGTAGTATTCACAGATACTATCTGTAGAATGTCCCTAAACTATTCAAATTCAAATCTATATAATTAGAAGACTGAAAATTAACAGTATCAAGAAGGTACCAAAACAAAATAAAAAAATGGAACTAAAAAGAAGGCAATGCCAAAGATAAGAGTTAAAATTAAGGAAATAGGAAACAAAGATCCATAGTGAGGACTAATAAAACCAAATATCTAGTTCTTCAAAAAGACTACTAAAGCAGATAGACCCCAAGGAAAAAAAGAACGAACAAGGAAAAATATTAGTAAAAATACCAACAGGAGATTTTTAAAGATTACAGGCAAAATATGAACTTTTATGCCAATAAATTGGAAAGTTTATTTAGATAATAATTTCCTACAAAAAATATCACATAAAAATTGATTCAAAAAGAAATAGAAAAACAGGTTATAAAAAATTCATCCATGTTTTCATCTGGCACTTGTTTCACTTTTTACATTTAAATCTTCTGATTCATTTGGAGTCATTTTGGTATATGGTGTGAACCATGGCTCCAATTTTATATCCTGATGGCTATCCAGTTGATATACCCTATCACTCAATTTATTCATTAAATAGTATAATTTTTCCCCACTGATTTTAAATGGCATTTCTGTTAAATGTTAAAATCCCAAATGCAGGGTTTATTTCCAGACTTTATATTCAGTTTAATTGGTCTGTCCCTTTTTTCTTTTCTGTCTTAAAGGCTTTATAAGATGTTGTACTATCTAATAGGCTTTTGATATTAAAACCAGATATTATAAGGAATGTAAAGTATATACACCTAGGTTACCTAAATATGGCTATAAAAATCCTCAATAAAATACAGGCAAACTGAATCAAGCAATCTATAAGCAAGCAATACATCATGATCAAGCAGGGTATGTGTCAGGAATACAAAGATGATTTAATCTTCAAAATTCTATCGGTACAATTCGCCATCTCTCATCTAAAGGAGAAAACTATTTCATCATCTCATGAACTTCAGAAAAACTATTTAGTTCATCTCATGAACTTCAGGAATACTAATTTTAAGAAAACTCTTAGCAAACTAGGGGCACCTGGGTGGCTCAGTCAAATAAGCGTCCAACTCTTGATTTTGGCTCAGGTCATGATCTCACCATCATGAGATTGAGCCCCACCTCAGGCTCTGCACTGGGCATGGAGCCTGCTTAAGACTTTCTCTCTCCCTCTGCCTCTCTATCTCTCTAAAAAAAAAATAAAGAGGGGCACCTGGGTGGCTCAGTCGGTTGAGTGTCCAACTTCGGCTCAGGTCATGATCTTATGGTTCATGGGTTCAAGCCCCGAGTCAGGCTTTGTGCAGATAGCTCAGAGCCTGGAGCCTACTTAGGATTCTGTGTCTCTCTCTGCCCCTGCCCCATTCATGCTTGCTCGCTCTCTCTCTCTCTCTCTCTCTCCCTCTTAAAAATAAACATTAAAAATTTTTTTAATAAAGAAGAAAACTCTCAGCAAACTAGTTTAAAAGAGAACTTATCTTAGTAATAGGTATCTACCCAAACCTATGATAAACATTGCATTTCATGGTAAAACTTTAGAAGCACTGGAGATGCCTACTATCCCCATGCCTGTACATTGTGCTGGAGATCTTAGTACAATGTAACAAGAAAATCAAAAAGTGTATGAATTGGGAAGAGTTTGAAAAAATAGCATTATTCACAGATAATAAGATTCTTTACATAGAGAATCTACATCTATGAGAATCTACAGTGAAATTACCATGAAAGTTAACCAGAGACAAAACAATACTGTTCCTGAATACCAGCAATGAACACTGAGAAAATGTGACTTTTCAAAGAAACCATTTAAAACAGCAACAGAAACTACAAGGTGTCTTAGAATAAACCCATTCAAAGATGTGTAAGACTTTACGTAGAGATTATATTTTATTAACAGACATAAAAGTCTGCATAAGTGGAAATATACACCATATTCACAGGTCTGAAGAGTTACTATCATAAAGATGACAATTTAAGGGGCACCTGGGTGGCTCAATTGGTTATGCATCTGACTCTTGATCTCAGCTCAAGTCATGATCTCACGGTTTGTGAGATCAAGCCCCATGTCAGTCTCTGCTGACAGTGCAGAGCCAGCTTGGGATTCTCTCTCTTTCCCTCTATCTCTGCCCCTCCCCAGCTCATGCACTCACACGTGCGCTCTCTCCCTCTCTCTCAAATAAATACACTTAAAAAAAAGATGGCAATTTAATTCCATAGTAATCAATAAATCAAATGGAACTTCAATCTGACAGAGGTTCTTCCTGGAATTTCCAGGAACGTTTACAAGGTGATTCTAAAAGTCTTACAAGGATAGACTCACCCAACAAGATATCAGAATTACTATAAAGCTTTGGTACTAGCTCAGGGATCAACAAAAAGACTAATGGAATTGTTATGGACTGAATGTGTACCCCCAAAGTACATTTGCTGAAATCCTAACCCCCAGAATGACTATGCTTACAGATGAGGCCTTTAGAGTTTGCTAGCATTTTACTGAGGCTTTCTACATTTCTGTTCATCAGGGATGATGGTCTGAAATTTTCTTTTCTAGTAGTGTCCTTTGCTAGTCTTGGTATCAGGAAAATGCTGGTTTCATAAAATGAGTTTGGGAGTGGCTCCCTCCTTTTCAATTTTTTTGGAAGAGTTTGAGGATTGGTGTTAATTCTCCTCGAGATGTTTGGTAGAAATCACCAGTAAAGCCATCTGGTTCTGAGCTTTTCTTCAGTGGGAGATTTTCTATTACTGATTCACACCAGGAGGAAATATGCATAGGAGACACAGACCAGAGTGTTCGTTGCAGCAGAGTTTGTAATAATAATTTCCTAAAAGGTAGAAACAACCTAATGTTTCTAGTTTGGTTTATTCACAGACTTCATCAGTTAAAATTAATGAATTCAATCTGTGTTCTCAAAATTGATCAATCTCACAAACTTTAAGTTTAAAAAGCCAATGATAGAAGACACCTTTTATTTAAATTTAAATTTGTGAAATGCACAAAATAGTATATACTATTTATGAACATATAATATGGAAGAAAATACTAATACACTCTTGGGAAAAGGACCCATCAGTTCCACTGTGTGTAGTTGCCTCTGAGTGAGAGGCATAAAAGGGCCGGAATGATGACACTGTGTCTTACTCCACAAAGTTTTACTTCTGGCTTTGTTTTCTTTTTTAAGAGATCTAAGCAAATCTTGCAAGATCTTAACATCTGTTGAATCTCAATAGTTCATGGCTGCCAGAGGTGGGAGTGGGGATGAGTGTTCTAGTATTTTCTGTATGTTTGAAATATATTAAAATTCAAAAAACTGAAAAGGAAAAGAAAATGCCCAACACAAGTAGCCAGGGAAGGTCAACCTGCAGAAAATAGCATCATGGAAACCAAGGGGAAGGGTGGGCCTTACGCAGTGCTGCAGAGCTGGCTGCTGCCCACAGGATCGAGAGGGTGCACCAGCTCTGGGTTAGCATCACCCCATGAGTGACGCGAGAGGAAGCCGGCTCTCTGTGGCCACGCTTTGCCCAACTCTAAGTCTGGCTATGCCAGGGAGTGACAGCAGGTGGTACTTGCAGGGAAAGTAGCCCTTCTGCGCGGACTGGGAACATCTGGACCTTATCAGTAAGGTAAGGGAAACAAGTGTACAGGGCAAGGGTAAGACTGAGGCCACAAGGGATGGGAAGGAAGGCTGCTGATACAAAGAGGGGAGTGTCTAGGAAGTAGCAGGAGGGGCAAGGCAGGGGTTGAAAAGGCAGCCACTGCGCTCCCAACTTAGGGTGGCCGGAATCCAACAGAGCCTCCTGCCAGCAACACAGCCCACCCTCGATCCAGAAAGGAGAGCTGGTCCTGAGAGCATAAAGATGATGGGGGGTTGTACTCACCGTTAAGTTGTATAGTTGTGCAGTTACTTAAATGAGTATTCAAGGGAAAAAAATCAAAACATAACTAGCTACTGTGTGAATTCAGGTGAGAGGCAGCAGCAGGGGAGCCTATGAAGGCAGTTAAACACCCTGGGCTTTGCATCTCAACTCAAAGAGCTCAGCCCTGCGGACCACAGCACGTCCATGCAGCCCATGTGTATTTATCTCCACCTATACTTTTAAAAGCAGTCAGAAGTTTGGAAACCATCCCCTTTGGAGGAAGCCATGCTAGGCTGGGTGTTGATGGGGGTCTTGGCTCTGTTTGAGGCTGACTTGCCTATCTGTCATGCTTCTAGGACCTTCTCAACGACCTGTTTGCCATTATTTTCCTTGTGGGGGCCGTGGTCATAGCTGTGAAAAGTCGACAAACCATGCCACTGCACTACTTTATTGCTGTGGTAAGTCTTTCATGTTGGGCAGTTTATGTGCTCAGAAATCACCTCTTTTAGGGGCGCCTGGGTAGCTCAGTCAGTGAAGCGTCCAACTCCTGATTTTGGCTCAGGTCATGATCTTACAGTTTGTGAGTTCAAGCCCTGGGTCGGCTCTCTGCTGTCAGTGCGGAGGCCATTTGGGATCCTGTCTCCCTCTCTCTCTGCCCCTTCCCCACTCTCACTCTCAAAAATAAACATTAAAAGAAAGAAAGAAAGAAAGAAAGAAAGAAAGAAAGAAAGAAAGAAAGAAAGAAAGAAAGAAAGAAAGAAAGAAAGAAAGAAAGAGAAAGAAAGAAAGAAAGAAAGAAAGAAAGAAAGAAAGAAAGAAAGAAAGAAAGAAAGAAAGAAAGAAAAGGAAAGAAAGAAAGAAAGAAAGAAAGAAAGAAAGAAAGAAAGAAAGAAAGAAAGAAAGAAAAAAGAAATCACCTCTTTTGGAGAATGGGTGTTTTCCACTGATTTAAGGAAAGGGCTTCTTTTCACAAAATCTTGGGACCCATGCAAAGTTTAAAACTAAAGGTGGTAAATGCTTCCAATGAAAAAACCACTTAAATAAAGATGATGTCCAGGGAGCCAGCCAATCTAATGGCTTTCTCCTCCTAGCTGCCCCAATCCCTGAGGCAAAGGGTCACACCCAGGCCGCTAACCATGGGTTTTAAGAGACAGGCACAGGTGGAGAGGGGTGGAGGGAGGCTGAAGCTGGAGGAGGGGCAAACTCAGAATGTCTCTGGTTGAGAAGTCTAGGAAGAGGAAAGGACGTGTTAATCAGCACCCGCAGACGAATTAGAAACAAGGAGGGAATATGCCAGCTTTGGAATGAAATGCAAAGCATCTGTATGAAAAGCAAAAGTAATGGGCATCCTTTTTTCCCCCAGATCCTTATTGGTATGGCTGGAATGTTTGCTTTAATGGATATGTGTCTTCAAAGAAAACATTTCAAAGGCAAGAGGCTCAAAACCAATGTGCTGCTTCCTCCAAAAAATGAACGAAAGGTTGAAAAGCCAAAGGAAGCAGAAAACCCACCAGAAAAGGCATCAGAAAAGGCACCAGAAAAAGCACAAAAGCCAAAGGAAAAAGTAAAGAGAGGCAAGAAATGACGCAAAGGAGGCCCCTGTTATCAAAAGTGGCAGTGCGTTTTACGACAAATATTTCCAGTTTATTGTCTTCTCTCTAGAATGGTTTTCTTTTCCATCCTAATAACCAACTTTGCTTGAAAAAGAAATTCCTCTTTAAATGGATTTTAAAGCTTAATGTTGATCTAAACACTATTTTGTTCATTCAACAAAAGTTACTGAAAGTTTTGGTGCAGAGGGCAAGACCAGAGATGGGCCTCTCAGGCCTGTAGGCCACAGGGCACACAAGGTTTGGGGTACCCGTAGCGTGGGTGACAGAGGCTGTCAACAGTGACCAGCCAAAGGGGCCAGAGGAAAACAACAGACTGGAAAACAAAATGGACATTTTATTCACATTAAATTTTTTTTTTTTTTTTTGAGGTTGGGGAGAGAGAGTAGAGGAGGGGCAGAGGGAAGAGAGAGAGTCCCAAGCAGGCTCTGCACCGGTCGGAGCTCATGACCTGAACCAAATTCAAGAGTCAGGTGCTTAACCGACTGAGCCACCCAGGTGCTCCCACATTGATATTTACATTTTTAAAAAGCATCCAGGTAGTCGCTATGAGAAAAACAGGTTACTGGCCTCTCTTACTTTTACTTTGTAGCTTAGCACCGGTTCTCATTTGAGGTGTACTGGGGAAGAGGACAACAGGGGTGGTATCATCCCCTCAGGGCTCAGGGCCTCTATCAGCCAGAGTCAGGCTCACATCTGGGCCAGTCAGCCTGGGCACAGGAGTAACTGGGAGCACTCAGGTTCCCTCAGAGATGACCAGCCAACCCTCTGGGACCTGCAGGGTCTCCCTCAATAAGGACCTGAGCATAAGCCCTGAGCTAGGCTCAGCTGGGCACCACAGCCACAGTTCCCACTCACAGGCCTCGGTCAAGGCCCCAGTCTCACTGGACAGACCGACCACGAGGCAGGAGAAGGGTCATCCTCATGAGAGGAAAGCAAGGTCCCACACTGATGCATGAGGAGCTGGAAGAGATGGGGGGTGGGGAGTAATGGGGTGCCCCCCCCCCCCAGCCTAGCCAGGAACAATGTGAGAGACAGGCTGAGAGGGTCAACTGGGCCGTGAGAGCCATGCTAGTGGCTCGGGCCTTTGTCCTAAGTGCCACAGGGAACCCCTGAAGTGGCACGGCCCACCTCTACCAGGAGATCCCATACTTGGCTGCTGCTGAGAATGAAGCGAGGCTGGAAAGAGGCTGCTGCCTGGCAGTCAGGTGGGGAAGCAGGCGGAGCCCAAACTTGGATGGCCCAGCCATAGGGCCTCCACCATTCCAGTCATTACTCCCTCTGTAGCCCCCACAGCACCCCCTGCAGGCCAGGCAGGGTGAGGCAACCCTGCTGAAAGTGGGAGCAACTACAGGGAGTTACATTGTAAGCAAAACTCAAAAATGCACCCTATCCTGCCATGTGACCCCAAATTCCTCTCCTAGGTATTGAGCCAGGAGGAATGGTGTATTAGAATTTTCATAGTAGCCAAAAGACAAAAAAGAGCCTACAGTTTCAAAAGGAGATAAACCCAACTGTGCTACGTTCATAAGATAGAAATCTACTCAGGGGCGCCTGGGTGGCGCCGTCGGTTAAGCGTCCGACTTCAGCCAGGTCACGATCTCGCGGTCCGTGAGTTCGAGCCCCGCGTCAGGCTCTGGGCTGACGGCTCAGAGCCTGGAGCCTGTTTCCGATTCTGTGTCTCCCTCTCTCTCTGCCCCTCCCCCGTTCATGCTCTGTCTCTCTCTGTCCCAAAAATAAAAATAAAAAACGTTGAAAAAAAAAAATTAAAAAAAAAAAAAAAAAGAAATCTACTCAGCAATAAAAAAGGATAGTAATACAACACGGTAATAATGATAAAAATAAAAGATTCATAATGACTCTCACATATTGAGTGAAAGAAGGCAGACTCAAAAGACATATCCTATGATTCATTTCCATGAAGCTCAAGGACAGGGAAAAATACAGCGGTTGCCTCAGGAGGTGAAGTTTGGGGACTGATTATAAAGGGGCACGAGGAGGGGGAGCCTGGGTAGCTCAGTCAGTTAAGCATCCGACTTTGGCCCAGGTCATGATCTCGCAGTTGGTGGGTTCAAGCCCTGCATCTGTCAGCACAGAGCCTGCTTCAGATTCTGTGTCTCTCTCTCTGCCCCTCCTCTGCTCACACTCGAGCTCTCTCAAAATAAATAAACTTTAAAAAAAGGGGGGGGGAGGGGCGCCTGGGTGGCGCAGTCGGTTAAGCGTCCGACTTCAACCAGGTCACGATCTCGCAGTCCGTGAGTTCGAGCCCCGCATCGGGCTCTGGGCTGACGGCTCAGAGCCTGGAGCCTGTTTCCGATTCTGTGTCTCCCTCTCTCTCTGCCCCTTCCCCCGTTCATGCTCTGTCTCTCTCTGTCCCAAAAATAAATAAACGTTGAAAAAAAAAAAATTAAAAAAAAAAAAAAAGGGGGGGGGGCATGAGAAAGTTCTTTATTTTCATTAGGGAAGTGGTCACATAGGTATATACATGTGTCAAAACATTCAACTATATACATAACGCCTGTGTATTTCATAGTATGTAAATTTTATCTAAAAATGTAAGTGAAACATGACTGTGTTCAGAATCTAATAGAAAAGGGTAGACCTTGCTGAACTCCTTTGTGTGGCCATTCCTCTCAATCCCTGGAAGCGGCTCTCTGAAGCAGGCAGAGGTTTTCCATGTCCAGAAAGAGAAGGCGTGCAATGGGGTGGAGCGTGACTTGATGCAGCCACCTGTCATACTGAGGAGAACCTGGGACAGGGTTGTGGTCACCACAGACTTCAGGAAGATGCCTCTTTGGACCAAAACTACATCGTGAGTATCTTCCAGGAGTAAGGAATGACCTGGGGCATATCACCCATGGAAATGGCCAAAATGCAAATTCGGAAAAATCCTAACTACAGGGTAAAGATACCATGTCCTTAAAACAAGGGACTGTAAAGACAACAATAAGCTAACAACAGTTCTTGGGAGGTGGGAGGGAGTAGATTATGAGAAAGATTTTAAAATTTAACAGAAGGGTTGAATAATAGAACAGACAGGGGCATCTGGTTGTGCTGGGTGTGGAGGCTCCTTAAGATTCTCTCTCTCCCTTTCTCTGTGCCCCTCCCCAGCTGGTATACTCTCTCAAAAAAAAAAAAAAAAAAAAAAAAGACTAGCAAAAGAAAACAATAGAGATTAGGGTACAGATAAATAAAACATAGAGTAGAAAAATAATAGAATCAAGAAATCAAAAAGTTGGTTCTTTGAAAATATCAACAAAAAAAAAGATCAACAAATCTTTAGGTAGTGATGAAGAAAAAAAGGGAGAGAACACATAACAAAAACCAGAATTGAAAGTGCAGACATTACTAATGATGATAGAAAAATAAAAACGAATACAAGATTATAACAATTGTATGCCAACAAACTAGATGAAATGGACAAACTAGAAACATACAAATTACCTAAAGTGATTCAAGAAGAAATAGAAAATCTCAACAGCTCTACAAAAGATCAAAATAGTAACCAAAAACCTCCCAATGAAGTCCAGTACCAGATAGTTTCACTGGTGAATCCTACCAAACATTTATTCATTTTTAATTTATACTTTTTAAAGTTTTTTTGAGAGAGTATACAAGTGGGGGAGGGACAGAGAGAGAAGGAGAGAATCCCACTGATGGTGCAGAGCCTGATGCGGGGCTCAAACTCACGAACTGTGAGATCATGACCTGAGCCAAAGTCAGGTGTTTAACTGACTTTGTTAAATGTTTCAGACTGAGCCATCCAGACACCCCTCTACCAAACACTTAAAGCAGAATGAATACCAACCCTTCGCAAACTCTTCCAAAAACCAGAAGACAAGGGAACACTTCCTAAGTCATTATATGGGGCCAATAACAAAGCTAGAAGAAGACATCACAAGAAAACTACATACCAGCATTCATTGACTGTAGATGTAAAAATCCTCGACAAAATATTAGCAAACCAACTCTAACAACATATTAAAATTATTATATACTATGACCAAGTGGTATTTACCCCAGAATAGTACTGCAAAGTTTTTGAAAACTGAACTGCCACTGGAGTCACAGTCCAATGGTAGGTAGGATATTGTGGCCTGAATCTAACCAGTTGATTGCCTGCTTAAAAAAACAAACAACAACTAAAAACCAATGTTCTCTATAGGAATTAAGTAAATCCAGAGTTCATAGCATAATATTCAAAATGTCCAAAATACAATAATTACTTGACATATTAAGAGACAGAAATATCTGGGGCACCTGGGTGGCTCAGCTGGTTAAGCATTCAACTCTTGATTTCAGCTCAGGTCATGATCTTGTGGTTCATGGTATCAAGCCCCATGTTGGGCTCTGTGCTGAATAGCACAGGATCTGCTTGGGATTCTCTCTCTCCCTTGCTCTCTGCCCCTCCCTGACTCATATGTGCTCTCACTCTCTCAAACATTTTAAAAAAATGTTAAAAGAAACAGAAAAATCTCAAAATTTCATGAGAGAAAAGACAATGAATAAACAACCCTAAATATAACAACAAATGTTAGATGATTAGACAGAAACTTTAAAGAGAATATTATAGCCATGCTCTAAGAATAAGTGAAATAATTGGAATGATAGAAAGTCTCAGTGGAGAAATATAAAATATTTTTAAAAATCAGATGGAAATTTTAGAACTGAATACAATAACCAAAATAAAAAATTTCACTGGATGTGCTTAATAACAGAATGGAAATGACAGAAAAAGGAGTTCGTGAACTTGAAGACAAATCAAAAGAAATTATCCAGTCTCAGAAGACATGAATAGATACTTTTCCAAAGAAGACATCCAAATGGCCAACAGACATATGAAAAGATGCTCAACATCATTCATCCTCAGGGAAATACAAATCAAAACCACAATGAGATACCACCTCACACCTGTCAGAATGGCTAAAATTACAACACATGAAACAACAGATGTTGGCAAGGATGTGGAGAAACAGGAACCCCTTTGCAAGGAATACAAACTGGTGCAGCCACTCTGGAAAACAGTATGGTGGTTCCTCAAAAAATTAAAAATAGAACTGTTCTATGACCCAGCAATTGTACTACTAGATATTTACCCAAAGGATACAAAAATGCTGATTCACAGGGGCACATGCACCCCAATGTTTACAGCAGCACTCTCAACAACAGCCAAATTATGGAAAGAGCCCAAATGTCCATCAACTGATAAATGGATAAAGACGATGTGGTATATATATACAATGGAATACTACTCAGTGATCAAAAAGAATGAACTCTTGCCATTTGCAATGACATGGATGGAAGTAGAGTATACTATGCTAAGCAAAATAAGTCAGAGAAAGACAAATACATGATTTCATTCATAGGTGGAATTTAAGAAACAAAACAGATGAACACAGGGGAAGGGAAGGAAAATAAGATAAAAACAGAGAGACAGGCAAACCATAACAGACTCTTAGATACAGAGAACAGACTCTTAGATACAGAGAACAAACTCAGGGTTGCTAGAGGGAGATGGGTGGGGGGATAGGCTAAATGAGTGATGGGCATTAAGGAGGGCACTTGCAGGGATGAGCACTGGATGTTATATGTACGTGATGAATCACTGGTTCCTACTCCTGAAACCAACACTACACTGTATGTTAATTAACTTGAATTTAAATAAATTGTTTAAATATAAATAATTGTTTAAATAAAGTAAATTTAAAAAGAAAGTATCCAATTTCAACAAAAAAAGAGTAATAAGATTGAAGAAAAAAAAAAAAAGAAGAAGAAGAAGAAGAACAGAGACTCCAGAACTTTAGAGACAATACCAAAAGAATACTTGTATCACTGGATTCCCACAAAGTATGGGGTGAGAGTGTGGCACAAAAACTTCTTGAAGAAATGATGGCCGACAACTTCCTCAAATAAGCAAAAGACACAAATTTACAGATTCAAGAAATTCAGTAAATTTCTAACAGAAGAAGCAAAGAAATCATACTCGGGTACATCCTAATCAAATTTCTCAACAATGAAGATGAAGAAAAAAATATTGAGAGCACCTAGAGGAAAATGATGCAACAATTTGAATGAGGATTTGCCATCAGAGACCATGGAGCCCAGAAAGAAGTAGCACAATTTTCAAGTGTTAAAGGAAAATAACCATCAAACCGGAATGCTTTATCCAGTGAAAATACCCTTCTTTCATCAATGAAGGCAAAAAAAAAAAAAAAAGACATTCTCAAAAAAAGGAAGACTGAAAGAACACATTCATTGCCAGTAGATCTGCTCTGAAAGAAGCGGCAAAGGAAGTTCTTTAGACAGTAGGGAAATTATACCGGAAGGAAACATGGAACTTAAAAGATAAAGAATGAGCGACAAAAATAGTAAATATCTTAAAAATTAAAAACAGAACTACCATATGATCCAGCAATCCCACTCCTGGATATATGTCCAAAGAAAACAAAATTATGTTGAAGAAATATCTGCACGCCCCTGTTTATTATAGCATTATTTATACATGGAAACAATCTAAGAGTCCATCAATGGATAAATGGATAAAGAAAATATGGCATATACGTATATATATATATGATATATATATATATATATATATATATACATATATACATATATATCATATATATGTATATACACATACACACACAATGGAATATTATTCAGCCTTTAAAAAGAAGGAAAACCTGCCATTTGTGGCAAGATAGAGGACATTATGCTAAGTGAAATAAATTAGAAAAAGACGAATACTGATCTCACTTATATGCAGAATTTAAAACAAGAAAAAAGAAAAAAATGAAACTCAGAAAATGAGATCAGATTTGTGGTCACCAAAGACAAGTGATGGAGGGAAAGAGAATTAGATGAAGGCAGTCAAAAGGTACAAACTTCCAGTTAAAGTATTAAAGATGTAATGTGCAACATAACTATAGTTAATATCGCTGTATGCCATATTTGAAAGTTGATAAGAGACTAAATCCTGAAAGTTCTCATCACAGTTTAAAAAACACTTTTGTCTTTTTTTGTATCTATATTTGATGATGGATGTTAACTAAACTTACTGTGTTAGTCACTTAACCATACACATACATCAACTTCTTACGTTGTGCACTTTAAACTTATATGTCAATTATTATTGTATGTATATATATCAATATACAACTGGTAAAAAAGAAATAGTAAATATCTGGACAAATAGAATATTCTTCTCAAGTTCTTTAAAATATGTTTGATGTTTGAAAGCAAAAATCTTCTTTTTTAAATGTCTTAATGTTTATTTATTTTTGAGAGAGAGACAGACAGACAGAGTGTAAGCAGGGGAGGGGAAGAGAGAGAGAGGGAGACACAGAATCCAAAGCAGGCTCCAGGCTCTGAGCTGTCAGCACAGAGGCCAACACAGGGCTTGAACCCATGAACCGTGAGATCATGACATGAGCCAAAGTCGGATGCTTAACCAACTGGGCCACCCAAGAAACCCCACAAGCAAAAATCTTAACATCATCTGATGGGATTTCCAGTATAGGTACATGTAATACATGCGACAGCCACAACATAAAGAGGGGAGGTTAAAATGACATATATGATGTTCAAGTTTCTGCATTGCATTTGAAGTGGTAAAATATTAATTCTAAGCAGACTGTGAAAAGTTAAGCATGTATATATTAATCCCTATAGAAAACACTAAAAAACAGTACAAAGAAAGTAAAAAGCTCAACAGATGTAATAAGAGAAGACTAAAAAATATTTAATCCAAAAGAAGGCAGGAAAGAATGGACAAATAAAGAAGGAACAAACAAAACAAAATTGTGGACCTAAATCCAAATATAAATAATTACATTAAATATAGATGGTCTAAACATACCAATTAAAATAGATGGTCAGATAAATTTTTTTAAAGACTCAATCATATGCCATCTACAGGAAACTCTACTTTTTTTAAGTTCTTATTTATTTATTTTTGAGACAGGCAGGTAGGGACAGAGAGAGGGAGTGAGAGAATCCCAAGCAGGCTCCAGGCTGTCAGTGCAGAGTCCGACATGGTGCTTAAACTCACAAACTGTGGGATCCTGACCTAAACTGAAATCAAGAGTCAGACACTTAATCGACTGACCACCAGGTGCCCCAGGAAACTCATTTTAAATATAATGGTACAGGTAGATTAAAAATAAAAGAATGGAAATAGATACTGCATTTGAACACCAATCAAAAGAAAACTGTAATGGTTGTACTCGCGTCATACAAAGCAAAAAGCAAAAAAACAAAATCACCAGGGATAAAAGAGACACTACATAAGGATAAAATGATAAATCCACTTTATGAAAATACAACAATCCTAAATCTTCCTGATAACAGAGCCTCAAAATGCATAAAGCAAAAACTGAAAGAACTGAACAAAAAAATGGACAAATCTACACATATTGTTGAGGATGTCAACTTTTCTCTCCCAGTAATTGATAGAACAAGTACACAGGAAACCAGCAAGGATACAGAAAAACTAAATACCACAAATCAACTGGATCTAAATGACATTTATAGATCACTTCACTCAATAATACATTCTTTTCAAGTGTACAGCAAGCATTCACCAAGATGCCCATATCCTGAATTATAAGACAAATCTCCATAAACTTAAAAGAATTAAAATCATACAGAGTATATTCTCTGGCATAATGGAATTAATGGAAACTAAACTGGAAATCAATAACAGAAAGAGGACTAGAAAATCTCCAAATGTTTAAAAATTGAACAATATACCACCAAATAATCTGCAGTTCAAAGATAACATCTTGGGAAAAATTAGAAAATATTTTGAAGTGAACAAAAATGAAAATACAACATATCAAAGTTGGTAACATAAAACAAAAGTAGTAGAGAGATAGTTTTAGCGTTAAATGGTTCTATGAGAAAAGCAGAGACAAGATATACAAATGCCAACAAAAAGAAAGTAGGTGTGGTGAAATTAACATTAAATGAAATAGAATCAAAAGCTAACAGCATTCACTAGGGAAAACAGAGATATCAAAATGATAGTTAATAAATAAATGCCAGGTACTATTCTGAGATATTTTTATGTATTATCTCATTTAATCCTTACAATAATCATATGACTGGGGTGCCTGGATGGTTCAGTCGGTTCAATGTCCCAGCTCTTGATTTAGGCTCAGGTCATGATCCCAGGTCTGTGGGATCTAGCTCTGCGTCAGGCTCCGTGCTGAGCATGGAGTCTGCCTCAGATTCTTTCTCTGCCCCTCTGCCCTGTTCACACACACACATTCCTGCTCTCTGTCTAAATAAATAAATAAATATATATATAAATAAATCTAAATTGTATACATAAATTATAATACATAAATTAATAATTTATAAATTTTAAATTTATAATAGATAAATTTATATATATATTTATATATTATATATATTATATATATATTATATATATATTAATATATTATATATGTAATATATAAACATTTTTTAATAGTAATCATACGACTTAAGTAATGTCACTGTCACCATTTTGTGAATGAAGAAACTGAGGACAGAGAAGAAAGTCGTACAACCGGGATTTAAACACTTGGCTTATGCTCTTAATTGCTATCCTACTGAACAAAACATATGTTAACTCCTGTTCATCCAACATGATAACTTAAAAACAAAAACAAGAAAACATTAGAAATCCAAAGAAAAGTAATACATGGAAAACTTTAGTGAGGAGCTTTAATATATCTGTTTCAGTAAATCAATACATCAAGCAAAAGAAGGGTAAGTATACAGAGAGTTTCAATTACATAATTAAAAAGATACATAGTAGATACATAGGTAAGTTTTGTACCCAACTAGGAGAGACTATTCAATCTTTTTAAACACACATGGAACATTTACCAAACTTGACTATCAGGACACAAAATCTCAACAAATTCCAAAAAAGGAGAACATATAGACCTATTCTCTAAATAAAATAAATAATAAAATTAGAAATTCACCAGAAAAGTCTAACATTTCTCTAACTAAAAACTTTAAAATACCCTTTTAAATTATTCTTGGATTAAAGAGGGCATTAAAATGGAAACTACAAGCTAATTAGAAGTGAATAAAAATTAGAGCAATATTTTGGGGATGTGTCCTAAGTGGTCCTCAAAGAAAGATTTATAGCTTTAAATGCCTTCATTAGGAAAAAAGAAAGACCTAAATAAAGCACAACACAACACACAAGAAATAAAATGCAATGAAATAAAAACTAGCGGTCAATTCTATTTATGAAAATAAAGGCAAAAATCCCAAATAAAATACTAGCAAAATGAAACCAGAGGTTTATCAAAAGAGCAAAACACTATGGGTATTAAAGGTACATCCCACAAATGTAAGGATAGTGAGTCAGGAAAACTGCTATTGGAGCACTTGGGTGGCTCAGTCGGTTAAGCGTCCCACTCTTTTTTTTTTTTTTTTTTTAATTTTTTTTTTAACATTTATTTATTTTTGAGACAGAGAGAGACAGAGCATGAACGGGGGAGGGCCAGAGAGAGAGGGAGACACAGAATCGGAAGCAGGCTCCAGGCTCTGAGCTGTCGGCACAGAGCCCGACGCGGGGCTCGAACTCACGGACCGCGAGATCATGACCTGAGCTGAAGTCGGACGCTTAACCGACTGAGCCACCCAGGCGCCCCAAGCGTCCCACTCTTGATTTTGGCTCAGGTCATGATCTCAGAGTCACGAGATCAAGCCCACTGGCAGGCTCTGTGCTAGGCACGGAGCCTGCTTGAGATTTCCCTCCCTCTCCTTTTGCCCCTCCCCACTAGCACCCCTCCCCACCACCACCCCTCCCCCCTCCCGCACACTCACACAGGGCCTGCTCGAGTGCTCTTATCTCTCTCAAAAAATGAAAATTTAAAAAAAAATTAAGAAAAAAGAAAAAAAGAAAAAACTGCTATTGTCAGTCATCACATTCCTAGATTAAAGGAAAAAAACACCAGGTTCTAGAAGGAAAAATCTGTATGGCAAAAGTGCCAAGTAAAAGGCAAATGACAAACCAGGAAAAACTATTCATAACTCACATTTCAGAAAAAGGAAATCTCCTTTCATAATCTCCTGAATATAGGCGTTCTTATGCATCAATTTTTTTAAACAGACGATAGAAAAACATACAAAGGATGTGAAAAGCAGTTCTCGGAAGAGCAAAAGCAACTGGCTGTTACATATGCAAAAACAAAACAAAAAAAAACCCTTGATCCACTCATAACTAGAGAAATGCAAATCAACACTGCCCAGGGGGTTTTGTTTCTAAATACCATTCTCCAATAAAAGAACCTGAGTTTCCTGGAGGAACCCTGACTCTAGGGCTGAAATGGGGAGAATACAATATGACCCTGAAGCACCTTCTAGGGTCAGAAAATAAGCAAATGAGGGAAAAAAGATGAGGGATGGGTACACAGGAGCCCACATGAAGGAGCTAATAAAGGCCAACGATGAAACAATTTAACCAACAAAATTAAGCATGATAGTATTTAATTATAACCCAAAGACTAAAATAAATCAGAAAAACAGAAAATATTCCTTACACAGGAATGTAAAAGGAATAGAGAGCGCCACCCTCCTTCACTCCAGAGCAGACACTTCCTGCTGCCATCCTATGTGATAGGTTCTGCGCTGGGCTATATGACTGGATCCCATGGAGCTCACAGCCCATGGTGGGAGGGACAGTGGTCACAGGCATCCAGTCACCTCAAGCAGGGGCACCCCTCGGGTTCTACTTGCCCTCTCCCTGGACTCTCTCAGCCACCCGGGTGAGTCACCACATTTTGTGTGAGTATGAGTTCCCTTTCAGTAAAGTGAGAAGTGAATTACATGACATAAAATGCAACCATTTTAAGTGCATTTGATATGCTTTGACAAGTGTATGTTCCTGTGTAGTCACCACCCTAGTCAAAATAAAAAACACTTCCAGCACTCCAGAAAGCTTCCGCCTGCCCCTACTGATGTGACTTCCGTCACGATAGCTTAGTTTCACCTGTTCTAGAAATTCATAAAAATGTAGTCATGCAATATGTCCCTTTTGAGCCTGGCTTCCTTCATTCAACATAGTATCTGCAAAATGCATCTATATTGTTGCATTTGTCAATGATTTCTTCCTTCTGGGGCGCCTGGGTGGCTCAGTCACTTTAGAGTCTCTTACTAGTTTTAGCATAGGTCATGATCTGGAGGCTTCGTGGGTTTGAACAGTGCATTAGGCTCCTGGCTGGCAGCTGACTCCTCGTGGGCAGCACTGAGCCTGTTTGAGATTCTTGCTCTCTCCCTCCCTCTCTGCCCCTCTGCTGTCTCTGTCTCTCTCCAAATAAATTAATATTTTTAAAAAATGAATTATTCTTTTTTCTCGCTGAGAAGGATTCCAGTGTATGCATACCCCCCAGTTTATTCTCTCTGCTATAATGAACCACCAGGCGGTGTGCAGTTTGAGCTACGAAAAAGACAGCTGCTGTGAACATTCACGATCAAGCCTGTGCACTGACGTTGGGTAAATACCTACAAGTAAAATGCCTGAGTCATACGGTTGGCCTCTGTTTAACATTTTAGGAAACTGTCAAACTGTCTTCCGACGTGGAGGTAATCGTTTCCACCCCCATCAGGGGTGTAGGGAGAGTTCCAGCTGCTCCACGGTGCCTCCCCAGCACTGCAATAGTAGCAGCCCCTTTTACGAAGCCATTTTAATAGGTATAAAATTGTATCTCATTGTGGCTTTAATTTGCCTTCCTAGACGTCTGATGATATTGAATATCTTTTCCTGTGCTTACTGGACATCGTATATCTCTGTTGGATTATCTGTTCAAAACTTTGGCCCATTTAAGTTATTGGGGTGTTTTCTTCTTAATAATGAGTTACAGTTTTGAGCTGTGATTTAATTAACACTGATTGATATCAGGTTGTCCTCTGTTCTAACCTTCGCCTGGCCTCTTTCCAGGCAATCTAGAGTAAGATCCAAACACCAGGGCCTGGTTCTCCACAATCTGTCTCCTCTCCTAGCCCTTTGTTAGTTCTTTCTTCTACACAGGCTCCTGGCAACCCTCTGAATCAGCCATAACCAGCCAGACATCTATTACCAGGAATTATTTTATTCAGGGATCTGTGGACACATTTAGTTCACTCACTCCCCCCAGATAAGTTGAGGCTCCCTTGCATCCTGCAAATGAAATCTTTCTAGCACTGCTGTTTAATAAATAAATGAGCAAATGAATACCTCTTACCTGGTGGGAGAGATCAGCAAAGTCTTCTTTGAGGAAGTGAAACCACAGTATGACCACAGAATAAAAAAGAGTTCATCATATAACAAGATGGAGAAGAGCATTCCAGGTAGCAGGGTCAGCATGTACAAAGGCCCCGTGGTAGGAGGGAGCATGGCTTGTTCAAGAAACTGTAAGGAAGTCTATGAGTGGGAGAGACAAGGAGCAGAGGACAGCAAGAGATAATGGTTTTAGGCTCTTTACCAAGACTCTGAGCAAGATGGGAAACTCCCAAGATTTGGGGGATAAGGGAAATGGAGGTGATCCTGATTGAAGATTTAAGCATCCTTCTGGCTGCCAAGGAAGGAAGCAGAGAGGCCTCTTAAAGACACCCTCCTAGGAGTACTCTGGGACGTAGTCGAGGCCTTGGTGGCGGTGAGAAGTGAACAGAAACAAAGCTTTAGAAGATGAAGATGTGCAGGCCTTGGTCACGGACTGATGGTGACAGTGAGGGAGAACGAGGACAGCCCCAGGCTCAGATCTTGGGGTGGAAGGATGGATGGCAGTGCCCTTCACCGGGGCTCAGGCGCCATCTGGGTGTCCTCCAGGGATGAACGGGGAGAGGGAGCAGAGGGCAGGCCAGGACAGCCAATGCAGAGGCCCAGGAGATGGGCTGGCCAGGGATGGGAGGGCAGGCTAGGGGAGAAAGAGAGAGTGAGGTCGGAGAGCTGACAGCGCGATCAAAGCCGCAGGGAGACCAGACAGAGGTCTTGCAGTTTGGGCGCTTCGGTTTCTGGGTCCCGGACACAAACAGTGACGCGGGCAGGAAGCTAGACGGCGCAGCGCGAGTACACAGCCCGAAGCAGGGAATGGAAGCCCCGACGGGGTGTTCAGGGACGGCAATTAAGAAGGTCTCGCGGGTGAGGGGAGAGTGCGGGCGTCTATGGAGGCCCCAGCCCAGTACCAAGAACCGCAGAAAGGGCAGCCGGGAGCCAAGAGAAGTAGGAGAAGAGGGGGGGCGGAGCGGAAGGGAGCGGGACGGCGGGGGGAGCGGGAGACTGAGAGGACGGGAGGAGGGGGCAGAGCAGGAGGGGAGGGGAGGGGCGGGGCGGGGGCGGGGCGGCGGGGGGATGCTTCCCCGCTCTCGGGTCTCGCCTTTTTCTCCTTCCGCACTGTCTGGGTTTCCGCTTCCCTCCCGGGCGCGGGGTGAGGGAGCGGGGCCGCGCCTCGGTCCCGGCCGCCGCCGCCATGTGGCCCCCAGACCAGGAACCCGACCCGGACCCCGACCCGGCCCCGGCGCGCGCCGGACGCTCCCCGCCGGGCGCGGCGATGCCCGGGCTCCGCGCCCTCCTGCCGGCGCGCGCCTACCTCTGCTCGCTCAAAGGCCGCCTCCTGCTGGCAGAGTCGGTGAGTGCGACGCGGGGCCGGGCTGGGGCCGGGGTCCGCGGAGGAGCCGTCGAGACTCCCGGCCCCGCCAACCCCTCGGAGCCGAGGAAAGCGGGCGGATCTGGGTGCATTCCCCAGGCGTCGGGTGGCGCTGACCCTCAGCGCGCGAGACCGAGGCGAGATGGGGTCTGAATCCAGGCCCTCCCGGCTCCCTAAACCAACATGGGGGACCCGTCGAGAAGCCTGGGGCCGGGTCCCGTCCACGCGACGGCCGGGCCACTGGAAACCCAACCCAGCTCTGTGTGACTCCGGGCGCCCCCGGTCTCGCTGGGCCCCCGAGACGGGTTGCGTCCCTGCATCTTCTGGCCTCCGTCGCGGGCGCTCCGCTCCGCTCCGCAAACCCTCCTGCCATCCCTGGCTGCACCGCGGAAGGAACTGGGCCCCTTCGGCGCTTCACGACGCTCGGGTGTGGGGGGGCCAGGGTCAGTTCTCTGCGCTCTTGCCCGCTTTCCTGGGCGCAGGGAGGGCCAGCCGGGCCTCGAGCTGCGGGGCACAGGCCAGAGTGGACTCCTGCCAGCTGAGACGGGGAACAGCGGGTAGTGGGAAGGGGACCCCCGGGACTGGGTGAGGCTGAGGCTCGCAGGCAGACCCCTCCCCCCGGGTGCACGGGGCCGGGGCGGGAACCCAGCGGGGTGACTTCATCCTCCTCCTCCCCTCCCTCGCTCGGATCCAGCCGCCCCGCCCCCTCCGAGTCCTTCCTCCTTTTCGCAACCCCCACCCCTGCCCGTCAGGCCTTTGTCTTCGGGACACTCCGAAAACTCCGGCGCAGTCAAGTGTGTGGGGTGGGGGGTTGGTGCTGGCCTCCGTGCAGTACCGGGGAGGAAGAGGCCGGGCACAGAGGAGGCGAGGTAGGGAGGAGCTCTTGTACCTTAGATTTCCCAGCAGTTTGACAGCCCCTATCCTTACTCCCACTTTGCAGACAAGAAAGCTGAGGCCAGAGCATAGGGGATTTGACAGGTGGGTCACTTGAGGGCTGGGTGACACCAAGGATGGGAGTGGAGATCAGAGGAAGGAGGCTTCTGCCCCCACACTTCTTCCTACTGCCCGGGGCAGATGTCCCCGGCCCGCATCGCAGCCACTTGACTCAGCAAGCAGGAGGCAGACTTTGAGCGGGCAGATGCCAGTTCAGCCCTGGAAATTGATGGGAACCTCTTTTGCAGAGAAGCCTTTAATCCACAGGCCACTGAGGGGCCCCAATCCCAACCCACTCAGCCCACCTCATAGAGGAAGCCCTTGACGCATAGCTGGGTGTCAGGAATCCAGACCTAGGAAGATAAAGAAGTGGGGAGGAAGGGTTAGGGGTGATCACTGAAGACACAGGGGAGCCATTCTGGTCCCTCTTGGCTCCCTCTGGTCACCTCCGGCTGCCTCCAGGCCCCAGCAAGTAGGGAGACTGACATGGACGGGAAAGGCAAGGAAGTAGCCACCAGGAATTAGGGAATGAGGAAACAAGAATGGAGAGGGGGATCCCCAAAATCTGGCTTTGGGGGCGGTGGACAGAAGGGGAGAGACACAAGAACAGCCCTCTCTTGAGGAAGTACAGCTGGGGACAGAATTTGGTCGGGGTCCCATGGACTTGCTTTCCTGGGAGACCTCTCTCTATGCCTGTATTTCCCATCTGTTCCACTTGAACTTAGCTACTTCCATGGCCATGTTCAGGGCTGACTTGTGCCCTGGGGACTCCCCGGGATCTCTTCATTTGTCTGAAGTGCATTTGTCTGAAGCAGCCGCAGTGTTTCCTGTGTGGCATCTGGGTGTCCCTCCGGGGCCCCTAGGCCCCACTCCAAGCTACTCAACCATGGGCATGCTGTGCCCAGCCCAGCCATAGTGACAGAAACCAGGACAGATAAAGGCCAGCAACCGTGGGGCAAGAACTACAGCTGTGTGGTCAGCCAGCCCTGGGTTCAAATTCTGGTGCCTTTTTTATTGCATGACACTGAGCAAACGTCACTTCACCTGTCTGCACCTCTTTTCTCACCTGTAAAGTGGGCTGTGAGCAAGCACCTGTGCATAGGTGGTTGTGAACATCCCACAGACCTCAGCGGGCACTGGCCTGGGGAACAACAGCCCCATCAGTCAGCGTGGTCTGCCCTGCAGCGCACCACATGGTCTGCAGAACTAGCAGAACTAGCTAGGGGCCTCCGCATCTTCCCGCATCAGCTCCCACCCACAGCACATGTGCAGGGCTGCGGAGAACTCCAATTCTTGCTCCTTAATGCAGTGTGCCCTTTTCACAAAGGCTGGAGGGGTGATGCAGCAGGGCCTCAAGTGTCAGGGTCAACACTCCCTCCTGGATGTTTTTTTCTTCTTATGAAAATTTGCAAATCTCTAAAAAACCCGAACGGTTTTACTGTTAATGCCCATATACCCACCGCCATGCTTGCTTTATCACATATCTTACCCATTTACCTGTCCACCAAGCGAATTTAGTTTTTGATGCAAAGTAAAAATATACTTTGCCCGCATCAGTACATTTCACCTCTGAACACTTCAGCGTGCATATCATTAACTAAAGCTCCAGATTTATATATTTTTTCAGCTAACATTTACATTTTGGGGAGTTGGGGGTAATTTTTTGAAACTGGTTCCTGCTTAGTGACTGCTTAGGTTTGATTTGCCCTGTTGGACGCCATCTGAGCTGGGTGCCCTGTTGGGTGGTTTCTGCCTTAGAGCCCGCTGGGGTGGGGGTGGGGTGAGCAGCTGTAGGAGGCAGCCTGGCCGGGTGGGGGTGGGGAGTGCTGGCGCTGGACACACATGAGAAGCTGGGGCTTCCTGACTGGGTCCTGGCAGGGAGCTGGTGTAGGGTCCAGATGCAGAGCCATGCCCAGGGGCTTAGGGGGCAGCGCGGGTGTGGGCCAGCGCCCCACGACAGGGTTCTAATCCTGGCAGCTGTGGGACTGTGGGCAGATCACCTCCCCTGTTCCTGACTGCAGAGCACTGGGCCAGGGGTTGTGCAAGGGCACTGACTTTCCCTTGCCTCACCTCCAGGGTCTGTCGTTCATCACCTTTGTCTGCTATGTGGCATCCTCTGCATCCGCCTTCCTCGCGGCACCCCTGCTGGAGTTCCTGCTGGCCCTCTACTTCCTCTTTGCTGATGCCATGCAGCTGAATGACAAGTGGCAGGGATTGTGCTGGCCCATGATGGTGAGGGCTGGGCCCCAGGAGGGAGGGGTTTGACTGCATTTCGGCCCTCACCTTTCACTGTGCTGGAGGGGCTGTTTGCCGTAGGTTGGAGCCAGGCCCCACCACTCAGCAGCCGCGTGACCCAGAGCAGGTTGCCTTAACCTCCAGGGCCTCCAGTGCCCCTCCCTGAGGCAGGGAACCTTAGCCGGAATCATGGCCCCTGGCCACCAGGTGGCGCTGGTGTTCCCAGCTGGGCCTGCCGGAATGAGCCTCCGCTGCAGGAATTCAAGCCATTTCCAAACGGGCAAGGCAGGTTAACTGAGGGCTTGCGGGGCTTGCCCAGGCCTTAGCCATCTGGCAACTCCTTTTGTCACCTTGGGAGGCCTCAGAGCCCCACCTCAAACCTTGCTGTTTGAAAAGGGGCAGAAAGTGCTCGCTTCGGCAGCACATATACTGAAAAGGGGCAGAAAGGCTGCCATTCAACCCTGGTCTCTTGACTTCGTATCCCATATACTTCCTGATGGGCTACAACCTGTGTCCCCATTGTAGAGACAGGGGAGCAGAAACCATGATGCATAAATGGATCTGCCGCAAGTATGTGGCACAGTGAAGCCCAGGGCCAGATCTCCCCGTTGGAGAGCAAGCAGGGAGCAGATGAGCAGGTTTCCAACTTCCCCTTTCTTGTGGAACAGGGAGACCTGCATGTGGGCCAAGCCACAGGGCAGGTGCAGCCTGTTGTCCACGGGGCAGTGGATGGCCAGCTGGACCGGGGACAAGGCAGCCTCAGCTGCTCGAAGCCCGCAGGGGCACCTAGGCAGGGGCAGGAATGGGGGTGGGACGAGGACCAGGTGCAATCAGAGAGCCCGAGGATGCCAGATCTGCGGGGCCAGCTGTGTTTCCAGGCTGCCGGGCCCATCATCCCCTGGCCAACAGTGGGTTCCAGCCCCATTCCTGCCACCTGGTGCCCTTCTGAGCCCCTGTCCCCTGCCCGGGCTCCCAGCTGCCCCTCCCCAGTGCTGTCCTCCACTCCTGGGAGGCCAGGGCAATGACTGTGCCCACCGCTCCCCAGGACTTTCTGCGCTGTGTCACAGCAGCCCTCATCTACTTCGCCATCTCCATCACAGCTGTTGCCAAGTACTCGGACGGGGCTTCCAAAGCAGCTGGGGTGAGTAGCCGCCCTCTCCCTGGAAGGGGTTGCCCAGCAACGCCCCCTTGGGTTCACCCCACCCCAGATGCCCCTTGGACACTCCGTGGCTGGGGCACAGTCTGTCCCAGCTTAGGCCCCTCGGGGCTTCACGTGGATCTCAGCTATTCCAAAGTCCTCTTATTGGAGATTAAATCCACCCTGAGTTTTGAAGGCTGTTTGCCCAGCCAAGATAACAGCTCATTTTCCTCCTTGTCGGTACCGGGAGGGGTCTGTGCTTGCCAATCGGAGCTGCTTTTCCAAGCAGATAAAGCCAGGCGATAGCTTCTCGGGCCGGCCCCCCCCCCCCCCATTCCCAGGCTCTTGGACCAGGGACTCCCAGCTCCTGATGACGGACTCCATCCACCTTGTGTCCTATCCCACAGGTGTTTGGCTTCTTTGCCACCATCGTGTTTGCAATTGACTTCTATCTGATCTTTAATGACGTGGCCAAATTTCTCAAACAAGGGGACTCCACAGACGAGAACACAGCTGACAAGGCAGAAGGTGGGTGGCCACCCTGTGGGTTTTTACCTGGGAACGTGGCTTATCACCCCCGGGGACCCTGCTCTCCCTGAGGGATACCCAGCCAGTTTGCGGCTCCAGGAGGAGCATCCCCACAGGCCGAGAGTGTCTTCGCAGCCTGGTTCTCCTGCTCCTTCATGCAGCTGGCTCTCCAGGGACCCTGCCCTTGCAGGAATGGTGAGCTGAGGGCAGGCCTGGCACTCCTCTTCTGTGACACCTTCGCTGATGAGCCCCCAGGGGTAGCCAGTCACTGGGCTGCAGAGCTGCCACCGGCTCGGACCAATGCACCTGCCCACCCCCCACCCCAGTCTCACCTGCCTGTGGCTCAGGGACCAGAGAACCAAGCTCTCCTCCTTACCTGCAGCACCGAAACAAGCTCAGTCAGGCTTATGAGCCAGCAGAACCCACCCTTCTGCTAAAAATATATGAGGCACATCTCGTCCCATCCCATACTAAGGCTAAAGCTAGGTTAAATGTTCCTAGATGTTTTCCTTAGGTCTTTGTGACCTGCTTACCAGTTGCCTGCCTGTTATGGATGCTTCTAGACAACCACTCTAGTGGACGAGTAGGAAGTAGCAGTGAAGACATGTGTTTGAATATTTTGTGAGCTTTAAATATTTGAAGGTACATAGTTATATATAGTAATTTTTTTTGCTATAAAATTATTCCTAGCTTATGTGTTAGAATGAATACAGCAAAACCACAAAGTCATGCCATTCCAGCCCTTGGCACAGGGAGTTAAGGTTTATGGAGGCTCTCTGAGCTTGTCCATGACCCAGGAACAGTATGAGGACTGACTGGGGTTCTAAGGGACAGAGATTGGTCCCTCCCTGAAAATAGCAATTGGCACTGCTGGGGGAGGTGCGGGAGGTTTATGGCTTAGGTGCTTTTCCTTCCTGAAGGTTCCAGAAGGCTCTATAGAGTACTCTTCAGTATTGGGATTCTAGGAACCTTGGAGTTACACCTCATAGATAGGCCCTTAACGTTATAAAATGTGTCTGATTACTATATAAAATTAGGATTGGG
The DNA here is from genome assembly GCF_028018385.1 of Neofelis nebulosa. Classification (NCBI taxonomy): domain Eukaryota; kingdom Metazoa; phylum Chordata; class Mammalia; order Carnivora; family Felidae; genus Neofelis; species Neofelis nebulosa. Next base: position 42,678,759 of record NC_080798.1, read on the forward strand.
GCAAGGAGGATGGAAACTATAAGGTGGCTAAAAAGAGGCTTCCTGATTTTCTAGTATATTTTAGTTTCTTGGGCCAGAAAATAGCTGTCCCCACCTTGCCCTGCTGAATTGCAGAGTAGGGTTGGGTTTGGGGTGCAGACATACCTCCCTGACACCCCAAGTGAGAATAGCCCAGGATGACAGGGGACAGCCTAGAGCAGAGGCATCCGGGCTCCACCCCCTCCACGTGGCCTTGCCCTGGAGGTGACAGCAACCGCCTGTCCCAGGTCCCTGTCCCAGGTCCCAGGCACGGGTGCTGGGGTGAGGGTGGCCTTCACACCAAGTAGATACCACCATCACAGTCAGCTGCAGGAGGGGCCTGAGTCCAGAGCTCCAGCCAACATCCAGAAACCCAGCCAATCTCCCCAGAAACAGCTTCCAGGCACCGCTGGTCTGGAAGCTCCCACCAAGCATCCTCTTTGCTTTCCTTTCCTTTCAGAAGAGAATTCCGACTCTGACTCTGACTGAAGGCCTACCCTGCCCTGGCAACCCGAGCCTCATGGGCCTTGACTGCTGCACCTTCTAACCAGGAGAGCCGGGACGTGGTCAGGGGACCGTGTGTGTTGGGAGAGAGGCTGTGACCTCAGCAGCAGTGGGAGTTGCTGACGGAGCCAGCCTCCTCACAGCCCCAAGGTGACGTTCCCAAGCCCAGCATACAAATCGGCACCCCTTGGCTTAGCCCTGTCCAACCGCTCCATACACAGGGGCTTCGTGAATATTCTGCCACTTCTCATTTCTGCCCCGCAGACCTTAAGCCTTGTAACCTCCCTGCCAAAAATCAGCACAAGGGGACAGAGCTGATGGAGCCTTGTTACGGGAGGCATTTCATGCTGCAAAGCTGGCAGGGGGTGAGGGAGGGGTGGGTAGATGTAGGGCAGAAACCACCACAAGGCCAACCTGCTGGGCCCCAGGGGGGTTTGTCTGCATTTGCTCACAACAGGCACTTTGTGGAGAATAATCCTTCTAAGATTCTTTTGTTCAAGGAGTACCAGCTGCCTCTTCGTTTCTTTTTGTTTTTGTTCTTAGTGTTTATTTTTGAGAGAGAAAGACAGAGCATGAGCAGGGAAGGGGCAGAGAGAGGGAGGGAGACAGAATCCAAAGCAGGCTCCAGGCTCTGAGCTGTCAGTACAGAGCCCGATGAGGGTCTCGAATTCATGAACCTCGAAATCGTGACCTGAGCCCAAGTCGGACCATTAACCAACTGAACCACCCAGGCGCCCCTGCCTCTTCATTCTTAAAGCAGGGAGAAAACTGACCTTGGCTCTCATCTGGGAGAGATCGGGTCCGTAACGGGCACCTCACGCCCTCGGAAAGCACGTCTTCTCTGGGCAACATGCCGGTTGTAGATTAGCTTACTAGGTCCAAAGGAGCGAGGGTACCTAACGGTGAAGTAACTGACAGCGTCCTGGGTAGCTGGGCGGGCCCAGCCAAACCCTCTTGCCCGCCAGCAGGCGAGAGGCTCCCAGGCACTCAGCATGACGTGTTTCTCGACCCCAGAGCAGGTCTCCTGACCACCTCTCCAGAGGTGAAATGTGCCTTCTTTGTTCGCCTGAGGACCTGTGCTGTGTATGTATGTTCAATGGGATTTTGTAACTGTATGTAATTTTTTTTTTTTTTTTACACAACAGTAGCTTCTTTAAATGGCCTTTCCTGTGACCCAAGAGGCCTCATGAATGAGCCAGACGTGGACCCATGTCTTGGGCATTTGTAACCTTTGTTCTTCTCTTGCATGTGAAAAAAGCCATAATGGATTAAACCAGACTACCTGCTTGGAGTGTATGTGTTTGAAAACCCCTCACACTCCCCAGAGCATGCGGTCCAGGGTCACGCTTCAGCACAGACTGGGCACATACACGGTGAGTCCCGACAGCGCCAGGCTTCGATAGCACACGCACATTTGCTCCACACCAGGCACACCTAAGCATCGGACGCCTGTGCTCTCATCTAGTCTTCACACGATCCTGTTTCACTGTCCAGGAAACTGACAGAAGGTTCAGGAACTTGCCCAAACCATCATGGCCCCTTTGAAGAGGGCCTCTCACTTATCTATCAGGATAACCACCCACAGCACCTCTGAGATAGCCAGAGATATCTGAGATAGCCAGAACCTGGGCCTCTCATGGTTTGGAAACTGGTCGCACGAGGGACCCCACACTTGAAGACTGAGAGAGCGCCGGGTCGGCAGTTGGCCCAGGTATCCTGCCCCAGCTTTGACACACGTTCTGAAAATACATCCGAAAGCTGATGTGCAGAAACCGAGAGGGGTACACGGTGGGACCTTGCCTGCCCAGCTCAGCCAGCCAGGCTGCCTGTCAACACCCATACCCCGGCCTGTGCCACGGAGGCGGGCTGTGTTCAGCCACCACCTCACAAGCTTGTTTGGGGAACTAGGTCCTCGGCCTTTGAAGAGACGGGAGGGAAGTCGGAGCGAGGAGACAATGCCATTTTTGCATGTCCATTTATTAAACAAGAACTCCTTCGTGACAATTTAATACAATATTTATTAACGATTAGTGCTGAGAAAATTATTTCCCTCTACATACAAAAATACAGATTTGAACACTATGAAAACAATCAGGACGAGTACCATGAAAAATAGGTCCTTCAAAAGAAATAAAGGGGCAAAACTGAGGGCAATGTGAGGCTCTGTCTGCTGTCGGGGACAAACCCACAGGAGCAAAGGCTTTGGGGCCCCAACACCACTCCAAATGGATAGAGTCAAACCTACAGGCCAGGGTTTGAGAAGCCAGGAAACCCACCAACAGCATAAACCAATGTTTGCCAAATGGGCATCACCTCAGAATGCCCCACAGCTGTGCCTAAACGATTAAAGGAAAAAAACTTCTAAGAAGCAAAATGTAATCGTTACTAAGTTAACATTGCCCCCCAAAAGTGCCACCCGGCCAAGTACCAATGAATAATCATATTGGAGCTATTAGCCATCTGATTTCATTTCCTTTGTTAAAATAATGACATCTTCTGGCCCTTCCAAAGGACAAAAAAGAAGCTACAATTTGAGTAAATCCATTCCTTCATTTTGCAGTGGCTCAGCTAGTTTACTCAAAGAATTTTCTTCACCACACAGAACTCGCGTCCTATAGATATGGGAGGGGTGGGAAAGCCAACAGAGCAGCTAGAGCGTTATCTAATGTCAGCAAGCTCCTCATAGCAGGGAGTCTATTTTGTCCAAGTGCAAAACCAGAAAGGGCCACTGAGCCCACCCCGGGGGAGTCCACAAACCAAAGTCAGTGGAGGCCCCTTGGGCAGCCCCTCTCTCCCAGGCAGGGCTGGAGGTGGGCCCGAGCTGGTCCTCTGCTTCACCAGCCCGCCAGCAAGGGAGATCTTCACTGTGTCAGACCTAAAGGGGAAAATCAGAGCGCCACGGATGTTCCATGCTTTTCCTTTCTACAGAACCACTTTCCTCTTAACGTTTGAGGCGAGCAGTGGCTCTCCCGTACTGAACAAGTGGTTTAAAAATGCCAAATGCAGTTATACTGATTAATTATTTCACAGAAATATACGCTTACTCTCAGACTGTTGAAATAAGCAGAAACAAGTCATTGGGGAGAAAGCAGCAGAGAGGAGACAGGAAGAGCCAAGGTGGGTGTGGTTTTTTCTCTTTTTTAAAATACGTAACGAAGTTTAAAGGGATAATGGCTAAACCTCAAAGCCATCATTGCTAAAAGCAATATTAAAAGGACACGATCTAACATCATGCTACAAAAATAGTGTCATCTGGTTTAACTAAATGTACATCTTTTTTTCAGTTCCATGATTGACAAGTGTTTATGTGACTGACACACAGAAGGCACCGAAGGTGAAGTGATTATTATTTGTCTTAAAATATACAAAGACAGAATTACCTACTTTGGGGGAAAAAAAATACAGTCATACCTGTAATAAATAGTTAAGTGTTTTTGCCACGGGTTCCCGAACCCCTACAGATTTCAACATATACAAATAGTTTCGATCCCTACATTCTCTTAGAAGGAACCACATCAAAATCAAGTTAACAAAAGCATTGGTTTTATCCACATATGTCAGTTTCATCATGAGGCAGGATTTGAAAACTCATTTTTAAACGGGTTACAGAGTGAAGGAGCTGGAAGCAGTCAGCCCCCGTGCAGGTCTAGGCCAGCTTGGGGGTCCACCTGGGCCTCCTGCCCTCGTCCTTCCCCACGAGCCAGCCTAACCCCAGCCTTTGGACCAGCCAATTCTCCCTTCAAGCTCTGATTCTTTGCCTCCTTCACTTCTGCAGAAAGGGAAACTTGTGAAGTCAATTCTGGAAAAGGCAGGAAAGCAAAATGGCCCCCTGAAGGAGGCAGGCATCAGTTAGACCTGGCCCTGCTTGATCCAGGCACCAACCGGGTCCCCACACTGTCCTCATTTCCTGGTAACAGGAAATGCTTTCTACTGGGGTTCAGCAGCGTTCTCCAGAGACAACTCCGACGTGACAGTTTTGGACTGAGTCCCATACAAACCAGTACCCGAATCAACTGTGTCCTACCTTCTCTGGTCTGAGGCACAATTATGAAAAGAAACCTCACCTCACCCTGATCCCGTCAACAAAGCTGATTAAGGTCATTTGAGACCAGTTCCTACTGGAAATTGGAACCAGAAAGGTTCTGACAGCCCACTAGAGTCCAGGCTATGAACTCCTTAATGAAGGCTCTCTGGCCTCTGCGTACAATGCATCCCAAGGAAAACCTGCCACTCCAAGGTGTCTAGATGAGCAAGCAGGTCACCCTAATTAAAGTCTTGGCATGAAAATGCGGACAACAAACTGACCCTAGGAACAAGATGCACTATTCAAGGATCTATAAGCTAAACTTTATTTTAGGCAAGTTGCTGTTGCTTCAACCTCAGTGGGCTTGTAGGTAACTTTTTTCTTTATTGTTACATTTATGGGATAAGAAAAACCAGAGAGGGGAAAAAAATCCCCAAGGTTCAGAAATTGCACCGAAATGGGACAGAAATATAATCTAGACCAAAGAAGGAAGAACACATCGGCCCCATTCCTCTGTTTCAAGCCTAAGAGTGTATAAATGCCACTAATGCCACTTACTGGTGTGAAGGAAAGTCAAATGGAACATTCATTTTCAGAAGAAAATTCTTCTAGATCTAACAGAGATTAAGGGTATTTTCTATCAGGGACAGTTTCTAAATAAAAGCAATGGACCGGGTCAAATGTTTCAAATAACCTTTCAACCACACAGTTCTTATGATCTCAATAATATCTGCTGAGAGAGGAGGAAACACGAGATTTTATAAAAAGCCAGGAAAGGTGACAAAGCTCAAGGAGGCCTGTGTTAGGTCTGCGTCCTCTCTAAGGTGGACCCAAACCAGAATCTGAGTCCCCTGTCCAGACCTCAAGAGCCGACCCAGAGCTCCAAGGCATACTGGTCCCAACATCCAGCTTTGGCTCTCAGGCTGAATGCAAACCTCAGCCCTCACTTTTCCAAAGACAAGAGAAAAGGAAGGTAGTTAACCAAGCACATTTTTTCAAAATGGCCTGGGTCGGTGACCACATGCAGGGTGATGGCCAGTTCCCCGGAGGCACGCAGTCTGGGTGTGCTGGGCCCCTCTCTCCTATCACCTCTCATTCTTGCCCCTGCTCCACTCTCCAGTCTGTTGCCCAGCTGGTCCTGAGAGTGGGTGCTGATAAGGTAAGAAAAATTTGAGGCAGACAGAAGTCCTGGGTTCTGCAAAGTTCACTAGGAACCAAAAAGGTATCTGGGGACCTCAAAAGCTAATGACAGTCCCTTGGGGCAGAGAACAACTTTTTATTTTCCTAGAGAGAATCAACTGGCAGTAGCCTTTACCTAGAAAGTGCTTTTTGCCCTTACCTGTTTAATGTCCTTATTTTCCTGTAAACAAGATATGGAGAAAATGACAGTCGGGAAGTAGCAGGATGACTTCCCGGTTGCCTGGTTTTGAACACGGATGGCACAGTGGGAACCACTGAAGTCATCACTGCCTTCCAGAATCACTAAATTGGCCACACATCGCCTCCACACACTACTTACGTTAGGGCTGGTTCTGAGAACTCACAGAAAATCTTGCACAGCCAGAGATTAGAACTTGGGCCACCTCTTAGACACTTGGAGAGGTGAGGAGTTTCTTCCAAACAACACATGATTGTCTGCACGACGAGGTGAGCCTGGACCGCACACAGGACATAATACACGGAGGCCTTATTCTAGGCTCGTTCGTTGCAAGCAAGAATCCATACACACGCGCAGACAAAAGAGTGCCTCCTCGCCTCAAGAGACCGCCTGTGGCTGAACCCAAGTCTGAATCGCTAAGAAACCATCAAAGAAAGGCAGAGGAAGTGGCAAACTTTTTAAAAGAGTAGACATGTTTTCAATGGAGTCAAAAGCTCTCACCATCTAACACGTCGGATACACTTCATGCCTACCCACAGGCGTGCGCCTCCCTGCCAGGGGACAGTCGTGGTGCCCTGAGGGCCGGGGCTGTGGTCCGCCCCCGAGTCAAGCCCTCAGAGCCGGTGGGTCCCGCTGGCTCCCATGTGACCAGCCAGGCTCTGTCCCCGCTGGCTTTTCAGTTCCAGCCGCCAAGACCGGGACTGGACAGGCCACTACATCCTTGCCTTTTTGTGGGCAAAGGTAACCTCTCTGGGATGAGTGTTTCTGCACAGAGTAAAAATCTAAAATAAAATACTTTGAATCAAACTTGTCCTAGAAGGTTTTAATCTGTGACTACCTTTGTCCTTCCCTGGCTTTATATGGGACCAACGAGCGACTTTCGGCCTCCATGACTGTAATCTTTCTGTATGAAAAGAAAAAGACCTCTCCCTCCCTCCACGCCTTCAACCCTGTAGAGAAACATACAGGAGAATCCGAAGGAGAAAATACCACATCAACCAAAATCAGTGCCAAGATCAACTTTCTCTGAAGACGTCGGTGCGCATCTATCTAAAAGCACCAGGGGTTCCACCGGAGGCTGGAAGGTCGCCACCACACGGTCTCCAGGCACAAAGTCCAATCTACACAGCAACTGCAGTTCCCATCAAGTTTGGCACAAACTACGAAAGCCGGCATCCTCCTACCAGAAAATTGAGAAACACTGAGATTGCCTCAGCCTTAAAATACCCCAAACCAAATGGATGTGGTCCACACTGGAACCATTACATGCACAAATAGGCTTCCTTCAACTTGCAAAAACAAAACTAAAGTCCTGCTAAGCGCCCCCTAAATCTAGATTGTCCTGTTTGCACACAGAGGCAACATAAGAAAAACAAGTGTCGTCACATTCGCCCTAGACAACCACACTCTCCTCTCAGAACTGCCCCCGCCGCGCTGCCGCGCGAGGAGGTCTGCTCCCGGGCTCTGCGCCACACCAATAAGAGAGCTGGCTGCTTCTGGCTGTGGTGGGAGCTAATTAAATATAAAGAAATATATTTACAGAAACCATGGTGGAGCCTCATGGCACAAAGGATATTAAATAGTTACAGGGACATAAATAATTCCGAAGATTCTAACACTAAGATGCAAAGTGACCACTACGTCCCTCGGTGGCACAAGGGATCGTCACTTTTTATCACCTATAAGCATTTACAATTGCAATGGCTTCAGAACCACTACTTGCAGCTTTCAACACATCCTCGGGAGGCCAACAGGCCCTTTTCCACCAGGTGATAAACTGCTTTTATTGCAGCCACTTGGAAAAACTCGGGCAACAATCCTGCCCGAGTGGTATTCTTTTTCTTGATCTCACTTCAAAGGCGGCTTTTTACTGAGGCCAAGTAACATGACTCCCAGCAGATTCCTGATAAAGCTCAGGGTGGTCCTTCCACGTGGGCCCCACTCAATGCGAGGCTGGGTCTTTGTGGCCCTGTTTCTAAGTGGAAATCTCAGAGGGAGAGAAGCCCGTTTCAGACTATGCAGACACAGTCGACAAATGCAAAATAAATACATACAAATGAACAGATAAAATCCAGATGTCATCATCTCCTCAGAAGACACTACACATAAGAAGTTCAAAGTTTGTGAGGCGTGACTGGTGCCGCCTCACAACACGCATGGGAAGGGGGCTCGATCGGACCCGTGTGGGCGCAGGGGAGGTGCGTGACCACCGGGCCAGCGGGGTCTGCACCGACAGCCCACCGCCCCTGACGCGGACAAGGAACCGCAGCAGAATTCGGCCAGTTCCGGACGGTCGGTTCAGGCGGCTGACACCTAGCCCCGACCCTTCAGACGTGGAAGGTACCGTTTCCCGTAGAACCTCCTGCCTAGCAGTGGTCCCTGCGCTGGGAAATGAGACGCTGCTCTTCTGCGAGGCGTGCGATGCCACGGGTGCACGGATGACACCCTCTCGCGCCTGCTCTGCTCCCCACCTCCGAGCACACACTCGTGTTCGCTCTCTCCCCACGCAGCACGCGGCAAAAGCTGCAGTCATTCACTACTAGACAAGATCCTGGGGATCCTCCGCGGGCTGCAAACCCGCTACCGCCCCCCACCCCCATCCCCACCGGGGCAGGGCGGGTTTCCTCCCTGGTGACAGCCAGACACAGAATAGTAGGGGGACACGGAGGTTTGTAAACATTCAAAACAGTTCAGAGAGTGAAAACCCAACAAGTTACGGGCAATTTTTCCATGAAAGATACAATTATAGTTTCCCGACGAGGAAAAAAAACAAAACCAAAAACAAACAAAAAAAAAACCTACAGCCTCAAAGGGGTTCATGTAACACATTCACCACAATCATCTTCACTTTATCAAGAATCCATCCAAAACCTTACATAACTAGAATTTTCCCCAGCAACTTCCGAGGTCGATGTTCATAGTCATGACCCTGAGGCACAAAAGCCACAACCCGTGCCTTCTGGAACATCAGTGAAAGGGTGTGTCGTGCTGGAAATTCAAGTATTTTCAAATCCTAGACAAACCTACTCAGAATCACTTTAGAACTGTCCTCAGGCATTTAAAAATTGACACACATCCCTAAAACAGGTGTGTCCCCACCTGTGGTCCATGAAGCCAGCAAAGGTGCCGGCATTCTGGTTGGTGGAATGTTTTGTTTTGTTTTGTTTTTTGCGGGTTTTTTTTGTGGCTTTTACCTGAGAAGGCAAAATTGCAGGAAGCCTGCAATTCAGCCTCCTTCAGCAGTAAGGGTGGGTCTGAAACTGGAAAACAAGATGGTCCCCACGTTCCCGGAGGAGAATCTGGGATTCAGGGAAGTGACGCATTTCAGGAAGAATTAATTGAGTGAGTTCTCAGCAGGGTGGGAACCAAAAGGTGACCTTCCCGCATTTCAGCAGTCCCACTGAACGGCCCCAAGAGGGCAGCAGCTTTTCCCATCCCCGTAAAGTCTGGGCCCGGCAAAGAGCTCCACCAGCGCCCCCATCACCAAGACCCTCAGTGTCACGCGTGGCTTTCTGGGCCTGTGCTGGGTGTGTCGACGCCCCAGGAGTGGAAGACGAGGAGCAGGGGAGGCTCCGGGCAGCAAGACTAAATGGTGCCCTGGAGCTCGCGAGGGGGCTGCCCGATGATCGCTGCCAACCCCACACCTTCATTCCTTGATTTCCACCCCCTCCTAGCAGCCCCCATTAATCCAAAGTCTTGAGCTGTCACAAAAATATATGACAGGGTGGCTCGGAGTCAGATGTGAAGCCTGTGCTCGGGGACAGCGAAGACCTAAAGCAGATGCGGCAGCCGGTAAGGTCGGCGGCAACCACGGCCACCCAACGCTGGACCGATCGGCAGGCCTCTGCCGCCCACCTCGGTCAGAACAGCTGGGCGCGGCGGCTCCCTGCCTCAAATACCTGCCAACGGGGGCTCTGGAAACCCTTTCCCAGGATGAACTTTCACCAAAGAGGACAAAATTCAACTTAATCACGGGAAAATCTGACATGATGAGGGAAAGAAAACTTGTCTGAAAGGATGGGCACGGGGACAAGAGGGAGGAGGATGGCAGGTGCTCATGTGTCCAGGCGCTGGATCTCAGGGCGACCGTCCACGTCTCTGGACTCCGTGCGGGCTCGGATGTAGTCACTGGCACTCTGCTGGTGGATGCTGACTCTCCATTTCTGCACCGCCAGGAACGTGTTCACTGCATATACCGCGGTTGCCAAGAAGCCAAATATCTGCAAAACACGGGCACGGTCAGTCCTCAGACACGTCAGCCGCGCACCGGGTGTGAGGGCAGGATCTGCCCTGAGCAGCTCACATTCACTCGAGATGTGTGCAACTGTCCCAGCTGTACCCACAGTGCCCAGACCCACTGATATTTGGCTGACTGTGGCCAAGTGCGCAGTGAACATGACCCACATAAAGTTCTGCATCACCTGAAGACAGCCCAAGACTTCTTTTAAAGTATTTTGGATCTATTAAAAACAAACAAACAGGGGTGGCCTGGGTGGCTCAGTCGATTAAGCGGCCAACTCTTGGTTTTGGCTCAGGTCGTGATCTCAGGGACTGTGGGTTTGAGCCCCGTGTCGGGCTCTTCTATGCTCACTGCGCAGAGCCTGCTTCGGATCCTCTGTCTCCCTCTTTCTGGCCCTCCTGTGCACGTTCTCTCTCAAAAATAAATAAACGTTAAAAAAAGTTAAAAAACAAACAATCACAGAAGTGCCTCTTTTACAACACCTTCATGGCCACTGGTCCCAGGTAAGAAAGTAAAATGTAGACCAAAATACCATATAGACAGAAAATGAGGATCTCAGGTGTCAGCCCCTAATCAAGTCATAATGCCTGACTTTCCAAATCACAGCCCCCCAGCCTCTGTCTGCTGTCCAGCTGCCTCGCCCCTGGGCAGCTCCAGGTGGTCAGCTCCGGAGTAAAAAGCAGTACAATTTTAATGATTCGAAAGGACTGATGAATCCACTGAGTGACACTAGGGACAGTAGCTGGCTTAATATTTTTTACAAACGTTTCAAACCAGCAGCCCCCCACCATGGCAAAAGTGCTACATGTTCATTATAAATACAGAGCAATATAGAAATGCAAAACACAGAGCGTGAAAGTCTTAAGGTTATCTGGCTCCCACCCTCCCCCGAAGGCATTCCACCTCAAAGAACAAAAAACATGTCACCTGACTGCTACATGGAGTCAGGCCTACTTCTTCGTTAAGATTCTCCCCCACACATTGACAGATAAGGCTCTTAAAAGTAACATCACTAACAGACACGCAGGGCTCTGGAAACAGACTAAAGCAGTGATTCTCAAATTTGAGCATGCACCTGAAGCACCGGGAGGGCTTATTACTGGGGATCTCTAATTCAGTAGCTCTGGGGGAGCCTGGGAATGGCATTTCTAACAAGTTCCTCGGTGATGCTGAGGCTGCTCTTCTGGGGACCATACTTTGAGGACCATAGCACTGAAGGAACCGGGACCTCCACTGACTCAGTAAGAACATCGTTAGCAAAGAAAAAGCTAGGGAAGAACGAGCAGGACGCAGGCTAGGGGACAGAGGAGAGCAAGTCACAGGGTGCACAAATCAGCCTGAGTTCACTTACCACGGCAGCAATTTCTGCTCCGGTTTTGTGGTTTAAAGCAGCCAGTACAATCGAAGCAATAAAGAAAAAGAAAGTGCTGAGTCCAGTGTTGACCAAATCCTAAAGAAGAAGATAAAGTCACTTGGAAAGAATGATTTCCTGCTTTGCCCTAAAAGCAGCACAAGGCCCAGCCTCTCTGATGACACCATATTTTAGTCTCAATGGCCCAGGGGTACTGGTCCCACAAAGGAAGGCAAAGATGATACCAGCTTATGATGATGCTACTTGATATGTCACCACAGCAAAATCCACATTTTAATCAACCACGTTGTCATTTCTTAATGAATTATTACAGAAACCCAAACTGCTAACCCATTAAGGACACGCACGTTAATTACCATTTTGAGTTCTACTGTCATCTTTTCAAACTAAGTTAAAATCACCTCAGCATGGGCAGCACTCCCCAGAAGTCCAGAATGTGCTGTAACTGGCCAAGTGCCCTCCATCGCCACCCCGCCCCCCATTCATTTGTGACTTGGCAAGTGCATGGGTTTTTAGACCTAGAGAACTCACTTAGCCAGACCTCACGCTCTTTCTTATGCATGGTCTTTCATGGGTCTCTATGGCTAAAACCTAGAGGATTTTCTCCTAAGTTTTTTGCAAAGCAAATGAGGTTAGGTACCCAATGTTTCCAAGATTTAACTCCTGTCTCAGCTGTGAAGACAAACGGAGCACATCGATTAAGTGTCACAGCCTGACGTGGGTCCTTACCCACCATGACTTGGGACAAGCCATTTTGCTTCTTGTGTCTCATGTGGGGACAGTACCCCCACCTCACAGAGTTATTCTAGGGGTCAGGTGGAGCCACTCACAGCTACGGTTCCCTGCACATTAATTGCTGCTTCTGTAATCGCCAATGTGACAATGGGATGCTGACAGCCGGGGTCATACCAGAGTCCATATAATCTCTACAGGGAAGCAAAATCCAAGGGAAATGTTGGACTGTTAGTGCATCAACACCAGGTGGGTCCTCAAGGGCCATCTCCTTTTTTTAAAAATGTTTACTTATTTTGAGAGCGACATAGAATGCGTGTGCTAACACGCGTGCGCGCGCGCACACACACACACACACACACACACACACACACACAGACGTGTGTGTATGTGTGCCGGAGTTGGGGAGGGGAAGAGAGAGGGAGAGAGAGAGAGAATCCCAATCAAGTTCCGTGATGAGAGCACAGAGCCCAACATGGGGCTTGATCCCACAATCCTGGGATCATGACCTGAGCTGAAATCAAGAGTCGGACGCTCGACCAAATGAGCCACCCAGGTGCCCCGTCATCTCTTTCCAAAGTTGCAAAAAAGCAACGTTCTCATCACAGAGGTACTGAGCCTATGCAGCAGGAACCCCAGCACACTGCTGGTGCGGGCTTCCCTAGGGGCTCACAGAGCGAAGCAAGCGCCAACTACAAAACTCTGTTCAGAAACCGTCTGCCAGCACAACAGTTTTCAGCTGTGACCAATGTGAAGCAAGGGCAGGTTTTTCACAAATTCAAACCAGAAAGTATTCAGTTAAAATGCTCAGGTCTGGGTAAGGTGCCGTAGGAATAAAGAATATAAAATGTACTTTCCAGAACAAACACTATTCAGAAGTGGGGGGAGTTTTGTGATACATTCTGAGGCCAAACATCAAACCAAATAGTATGTACATTATTGGTGACAGTGTAAAAATATAAATGTGGTCAAGGGCCTACATGCATCAAAGGTTTTAAAAAGGTTCATGTTGCCTATGATTTCCACATTTGGAAATTCATCTTAAATATCACACTAGTGCAAAGGTCTCAGTATAAGGATGTTCGTCATAATCCTTAACATAGCAAAAAAAAAAAAAAAAAAAAAAAAAAAAAAAAAAAACAAAAACCCAAAAAAACAAAAACAAAAAAACCCCTCAAAAACTGGAAACAAACAAAATGCTCAAGAATAAAGGAGTTGTTAAATAAAATGGTATCTCCACAATGGAACACTATGCAGTCATTAAAATAATGGTGAAGTTGTATATTTAACATGAAATATACTTAAAATAGTTTAAGTGAAAAAGCATAATTCTAATGATTCCATTCCACACCCCCCCACATACACATATCACAACATACATGCCTAGGTGAAAGATAGTCTACATAGTCTGGAAGCTTATATCAAGTTTTACAAGTGGTTGTCCCAATGGTTTGTATCACGTATGACTTTTTAATAACTTTATTGAGATAGAAATCATATGCCATATAATATACCCAATTAAGATGTGCAATTCAATTACCATGATCTAATTTTATTTTTTTTAATGTTTATTTATTTGAGAGAGGGTGAGAGAGAGAGAGAAAGAGAGAGAGAGAGAGAGAGAGAGAGAGAGGTGGGGAGGGACAAAGACAGAGGAGAGAGAACCCCAAGCAGGCTCCATGCTGTCAGCACAGAGCCAGACATGGGGCTCGAACTCACAAACCATGAGATCATGACCTGAGCTGAAACCAAGAGTCAGATACTTAACCAACTGAGCCACCCAGGCGCACCTACCATTATCTAATTTTAGAACATTTTCAGCACCAAAAAGAAACTCATTAGCAGTTAATTCTTCATCCCTCTCCTAATCCTAGGCAACCACTAACCTGCTTTCTGTCTCTTTGGATCTTCCTATTCTGGACATTTCATATAAATAGAATTATATATTATGTGCTCTTTGGATTGGCTTCTCCCACTCAGTTTAAGATTTCTAAGGTTCATTCAGGATGGAGCACAGATCAACACTTCATTCCCTTCTCTTACTATATGGTATTCCATTGTACAGGTACCCCACATGTTATTTATCTTTTCATCAGTTTTTGGACATATGAGTTGTTTCCACTTTCCGGTTGTTTTAAACAATGCTATTATGAACTTACAAGCTTTTGTGTAGACATATGTTTTCATTTGTATTGGATCATCACATGATTTTTTTTTTCCTTCATCTGTATCTTCCCGTTTTTCTGTAACAAACACTTATTCCCCTGCACGGCTTTATTAAAAGGCTTAAAAGTGGAATACTGCACGTTCATCGGCATCAACTACGTGAGTTCCTCATCCATGAAACAAACATCAGGCCTTGTAGGTTCATCCTTCACATTAGGGGGCACACATGGACATGACCTTAGAACAGGCTTTGGGGGGAGTAGTCAACAGTGGTGTTTAACTTTCTTTAATGCTTTTTTTTTTTAATGTTTATTTTTGAGAGAGAGAGAGAGACAGAGACAGAGATAACGAGTGGGGGAGGGGCAGAGAGAGAGGGAGACAGAATCAGAAGCAGGCTCTAGGCTCTGAGCTGTCAGCACAGAGCCCCCGACAACAGGCTCGAGCCCATGAACTGCGAGATCATGACCTGAGCCAAAGTCAGGATGCTTAACCAAATGAGCCACCTAGGCTCATGAAAAGGATGAAAACCACCCTCACATACACACACACTTGGGTCCCTTCTTCAGTGACACACCAGGAGGTACAGATGTGAACCCCTGTAACTCCAAGAACAGATCGACAGGGTGTGGCCTAGAGGGTGCGAACCCGAGACCTATTGACCATATCTGGCCCACAGACAGGTTTGACTTGCACGGCTTTCAAAGCAAATTTGAACACGCCGACATTTAAATACCAGAAGACTGTACGTAAAAAACTAAGTTCTTAAAAACAAACAAACAACCTTCTAGCTGCCTTTGAAAAACCGTTCCAGAAGTGCCCTATGGCAACCACAGGGTCAGCGGGGGCTGAGTAGGAGAACCACCTGCCTGCCTCCCCGGTCTCCAGCCCCAGAGGCCCCGAGTCTACAAGCCCAAGCCAGTCCCCGAGAACGGGCCGTCCTGTAACGTGCCCCACCCTTCCACACTCTGTGCCCAGGAGTCACCCACTCATCTCTCAAGGCCCAGCTGGAATCCAGCGTTTTCTCTGAACTCCCCCTGACTGACTGACTCCAGGCTCCTGCCCAGGGAATCCACCACCTCCTTGCCTGTGTCCTGCCAGGCCACCCACCAAACTGGATCTGATGGAGCACACCTGTCCACAGGCAAGCAGCTTGCATCCACCTGCCGTGTGCTTTCAGTTCCAAGTCCTGGCACAAAGTAGGTATCCGGTTCATGTTTGCCGGACTGATAACAGGTGAGATAGTTGTGAACAGGTTGGGGCCCAGCCTGTCACTGCAATTGCTCCCGAACCACAGGGCTCCGTGGCTGGCTCTGGCATCGGTTCCACACAAGGATGAGAGAGCAAGTTCACAGCCACTCAGTCTATACCACGCACGGACTTGTGCCCGAATGGCCCCAGTATCAAGGGGACAATCCTAATACTGATGATAGTGGCAAATACTCTCCATGGAGTCCCTGTTGTGCCAACTCTGTGTGCGTGTGTGTGTGCACGCGCGCATGTGTGTGTAACTTCACAGATCCTAACCTAATTATGACCCAAAATATGTATAAAGTAGGACACGTGTTATTCTGTTCTGCTTTAATGGGGAAAGAAACGGAGTACCAGAAAGGATGAGTGTAAATAAAAAAATATGTATTTGGTCTTTGTCCCCAGTTCCTTGGCATTTTCTGGGGTGACGGGAGTATCTTTTGTGGTTCATAAGGAGCCTCTCTCAACCATAAACAACCATTAGTTTGTGCTAATGAGGTGACTCTCTGGAGCCCCTGGATAGTTTCAGGATGGGAGGTGGTTACCAGAAAAACTTTCTGCCTCACCTGCACCAACCTCCAGGGAGGGGAGAAGGGCTAGAGATTGGGTTCAACCTCCAAACGACCAATGATTTTAACCAATCATGCCTACCTAACGAAACCTCCCTAAAAACCTCCGAATGACAGGGTTCAGGGAGCTTCCGAGCTGGCGACCACACACCCAGGCCGGGAGGGTGCTGTACCCCAACTCCAGGAGGACAGAGGCTCCAGCACGTTGAGACTTCTGGATCCTGCCCTCCACATAACACATCTCTTCCACGTGGCTGTTCCTGCGTTGTATCCTTTACAACAAACCAGTAATCATAAGTAAGCACTTTTCCCAAGTTCTGTAAGCTACTCTAGAGAACTACGAACCTGAGGGGGCAGCTGTGAGAACGCCCCAATCTGCAGTTGGTGCAGGTGACCTGGGAGCTCCATTTGTGGCAGGTGTGTGAAGTGGGGGCAGTCTCAAGGAACTAAGCCCTTCGCCTGGGGATCTGTGTCAACTGTGGGCGTTAGTGTCGGAATGGAGTTGAGTTTTTGGACACCTAGTTAGTGTCAGAGAATTAGAGAACCGCTCGGTCTGGAAAAACTACACAGATTTGGTGTCAGAAAAAAAAAAAAAAGACACACATTTAATGGTGTAAAAAGTTGTGTCAGAAACCCCACACAATGAGTCATGGCCAAGTCCTTGGGGCTCTTCAGGTGGCTCCTCTGGGTGACTCAGATTGTCCCAACTCAACACCCAACCGACCTGGGTTTTTGATCCGGAGAGGTCTGTGGGATGCGCGAGGGCCGCTAAGGCACTGAGAAGGAAACCAAGGAGGAAGGAGAAAAGCCAGGACAGGGTAGTATCAGGGCAGGCAAGAGTGGAGAGTACAGCAGCAAGAACAGAGTGTTCCGTAGCAGATTCCGCTCAAATGTTCAGTGAGGAGATGGGCGGGCGCCTGGGTGGCTCCGTCAGTTAGGTGTCTGACTCTCGGTCACGATCTCGCGGTTTCGTGGGTTGGAGCCGTACATCAGCCTCTGTGCTGGCAGCATGGAGCCTGCTTGGGATTTTTTCTCCTTCTCTCTCTGCCCCTCCCCCACTTGCACTGTTTCTGTCTCTCTCAAATGAAAAAAATATGTATTTAAAACATGTTCAGTGAGGGGAGAACTGAGGAACAGCCTGGGGATCCAGGAACATGGAGGCCCCAGAGATCACGAGCAGAGTACTCTCAAGAACGTCAAATTTACCTTTTGACCCAAGCGGTGACTCCACCGTCTTTATCATTCTTCATTCAACTGTACATTTTAATGAATTTTTCTGAATGATCTGTATTTGACAGTGAAAGGTGGGAAAACACAGATTGGGAGGAGGGAAGGAGAGACAGCACGTGCAGACCTCCCTGCTGGTTACGAAGTTAGGCTGAGCAGGCCCTGACGGGCTCGTGGCACCAGCTAGGGAGACTGGGAGCCGCTAGTGGGCTTTCACTGGTGGGAAAGGGATGAGAGAAGAGAAGGAAGGGGTGGGGCCAGAGGCCTGGGACACTAACCAAGGTAAACACAGGACGCACAGGCATATGAGCCCCTAATATATAGAGAAAAACAAATACCACGTGGTAAGTCCCATAGATTCATCAACAAACAAACAAACAAACCCAGAGCTAACAGAATCTTTCTGCTTGCATCAAATAATGCTTGTATAAAATACACACTTTGCAACCTCCTCCTTATGTGCCATTTTTCATGAATATTTTTATGTCAGTGTAGGCTCCTGAACGACCGTTTTGCTAAATCTATACTAATCACGCCCTATTTCATTCACTAGCAAGCTCTGTTGATGACAATAACTCCTACCGCCTTGTTAGAAAAACACAACACAGCCAAGGCCAACCCTCTGTAGGGATTCCAACTGGGAAACCCAATCCCAATAAGCTGTGTCCAGCCCTGAAGAGCTCACTTTTTCTCCCCTCCCAAAGAATAGATGACCTGAGCTCTCCTCAGTAAGTACTACCTCCTCAAGTTCATGTACTCACATACTCTTCTGTTGGATAAGCAAACACCTTCATCTGCTCTAAAAGGGTGGAAATTCTCGGCGCGTCTGGGTGGCTCAGGCGGTTGGGCATCCAACTCTTGGTTTCGGTTCAGGTCATGATCTCACGGTTCCATGAGTTTGAGCCCCACGTCGGGCTCTGCACTGATGATGTGGAGCCTGCTAGGGGTTCCCTCCCTCCCTCTCTTTCTCCCTCAAAATAAATAAACTTAAAAAAAATGGGGGGGGTGTGTGTGTGTGGAAATTCTGGAAAAAGGATCCCAAAAAATTGAAAGCATTCTCAAGTGACCACATCACTCACTCAGGTGTTTGCTCCACCAACACCGTCCAGAAGAAAATGATGTATGTTAACTTCCCAGTGAAAAAGAGGCACTTCAGTACAACTGAATAATGTGGTAGTCACCAAGCAGAAAGCCCTTCATGATTAAAATGGGAAAATCCAGGATGCCTGAGTGGCTCAGCTGCGTAAGTGTCCAACTCTTGATTTGGGCTCGGGTCGTGATCTCTCGGTTCATGAGGTCGAGCCCTGCGTTGGGCTCTGTGCTGACAGCACAGAGCCTGCTTGAGATTCTCTGTCTCCCTGTCTCTCTGCCTCTCCCTGCTTGTGCCCTTTCTCTCAAAAAATAAGTAAACTTTAAAAAAAATAGAAAAAATATGAATTCCAGAAAGCTCACTAAGTAGGTATTTCTGGGGATAAAGACCAATATGAATTAGTTATAAAGCTGCAGTGTGAAGTCTTTTAACAGATTCACAGCTGTCAAATCAGAAGATAAGACTGAATTAAGGGAGTAAAGTCAATCCTGGCAGAAGTCTGCAGGAGAAAGATGTGGCTGATAGAAAACAACTCTCGTGGGGTACCTGGCTGGCTCAGTGAGTTCAGTGTCCAACTTCGGCTCAGGTCATGATCTCACAGTTCGTGAGTTAAAGCCCTGCGTTGGGTTCTGTGCTAACAGCTCAGAGCCTGGAGCCTGCT
Source organism: Neofelis nebulosa (assembly GCF_028018385.1). NCBI lineage: Eukaryota > Metazoa > Chordata > Mammalia > Carnivora > Felidae > Neofelis > Neofelis nebulosa. The sequence continues at coordinate 42,697,988 of NC_080798.1, forward strand.
TTGGATTCTGTGTCTCCCTCTCTCTGTCACTCACCCACTTGCTTGCTCTCTCTCTCAAAAATAAACAAATATTGGGGCGCCTGGGTGGCTCAGTCAGTTAAGCGGCCGACTTCAGCTCAGGTCACGATCTCGCGGTCCGTGAGTTCAAGCCCCGCGTCGGGCTCTGGGCTGATGGCTCAGAGCCTGGAGCCTGCTTCCGATTCTGTGTCTCCCTCTCTCTCTGCCCCTCCCCCGTTCATGCTCTGTCTCTCTCTGTCTCAAAAATGAATAAAACGTTAAAAAAAAATTTTTTTAAATAAATGAATAAATAAACAAATATTTAAAAATTTTTGTTAATAGTTAAAAAAAAAAAAGAAAACCACTCTCACTCGTGATAATATTAATACTTCTTATACAGGGTTATGGGAGGGGGGATGGGCTAAATGGGTAAGGAATTAAGGAATTTACTCCTGAAGTCATTGCTTCACTATATACTAATTTGGATGTAAATCTTAAAAAATAAAGTTAAATTATAAAAAAAAAAAAATACTTCTTATGCAGGCAGCAGCACACACTGGCTTGAGGTCCCCTTATACACATTGTTTCATTTCCTTCTTAAAACAAGCCTGTAAAATACTATCGCCTCCACCTTACCAATCGCAGCCTTCAACATGCGGCTGTAAGTGACCTGCCCAGAGTCACACACAGACCTTAAGAACCACCTTGCACTTGAACCCAAAAATGTCTAATTCAAAGTCCCTGGTCTTCCTGGCAGCCACTTCTTTGTCAAACGGGTCCTCTGGCACTTTGCATTCTGGTTGGAGGAGGCTAATGAGGTTGTCCTATGCTCTCTGTCTACTACACTGTCAATTTAAATGGATAAATGCTCACAACTCTGTGAACATTTTTTAATGGAGAACACAAACTTTATCTTAAAAATACTTGAGGGGCGCCTGGGTGGCTCAGTCGGTTGGGCGTCCGACTTCAGCTCAGGTCATGATCTCACAGTCCGTGGGTCTGAGCCCCGCGTCGGGCTCTGGGCTGACGGCTCAGAGCCTGGAGCCTGCTTCGGATTCTGTGTCTCCCTCTCTCTCTGACCCTCCCCCATTCATGCTCTGTCTCTCTCTGTCTCAAAAATAAATAAACATTAAAAAAAAAAAATTTTTTTTTAAATTAAAAATACTTGAGACGCTGGGGCACCTGGGTGGCTCAGTCGGTTAAGCGTCTGACTTCGGCTCGCGTCATGATCTCACGGTTTGTGAGTTCAATCCCCGTGTCGGGCTCAGTGCTGACAGCTCAGAGCCTGGAGCCTGCTTCGGATTCTGTGTCTCCCTCTCTCTGGCCCTCCCCTGCTCATACTGTGTCTCTCTCAAAAATAAACAAACATTAAAAAAATAAAAATAAAAACCACCTGAGATGCTAAAACCTGTCACAAAACCAGGACAAATCCAGCTGAGTTTTCGACTGAAATCAGCTTTTCTAGTTCAGCTCTTCTTTTATATTCCCTCCTAGGAGTTCGAACAACACACAGAGTATTCTGCCAGGAAGACCTGCTCCTCTCCGTACCCCACAGGATCACCATGGGGGTGGTCTTCCCAGGCAAGGGCACCTCCTCCCTGGCTCCTGCACCCGGGGCACACTTTCCATGCTGTCGCACACACCCAGCACTAGGCAGCAAGACAGGAGCTCACACAAGGGTGGGCGGTCTGCAGCACCCTCCCTGCTCCTGCTACCCTGCAGCTTCTCAGGAGGCACAGAGGGGGAGGCAGCTGACTGTGCTTTCTTGTGTCTCTGACCGATTTCCTTTGGGCTCTTGCACATGAGTGTTTGCAAAGAAACATCAAGAAAACCAAGTGCTATTATTAAGTTTCCTTTCTCATTCAGCAGGGCAAGGAAAAGTAACACACGTCAAGGAACAGGGGCCCAGGAGGGACCAGCCCTAAGCTTCCCATGCTGATCAGAGGGTGAGCCCGTCATTAAGAACCCAAACCGTCGAGAGGGCATGCTTTTTCCACTCAAGACTCTGATCAAACCACCAGACCCTCTGCGCCCTACCAGTTGCTTTGAATTTAATGATAATCCTAGGCTTTGCAACTCATTGGTCATTTTCATTCATAATTTCAATTCTTCCTGAATCAATACTTTTGTAAATGGCTTTTGGGTCCAGTGTGAAAAAAAAATAAAGGTATTAATTCCATTTTCTCTTTCCAGATTCTGTAAATATCAACATTACCAATCTTCTCTGGGGATCATAAAACTGAAATGACATCTTTAAAGGGGTCAAAATAATTTTTATGATGGTTTTACCATTAGTGAAGATTCAAATTACCTTATAGTTTTATCCAACCCAGTAAAGAAATTTAAAATTTCACAGTTGAATTACAATGAAACATTTAAGTATCAAAATGAACTGGAACCAAACAGCACACGGAGAGGTTCCAAATTTCCCTCGGAGCCGAGCGGCACCCAGGGTCAGAGAGCGGTGACCTATACTCACTGTCAGGTTCCAGTTGATCTGGGGGATCCTCATGTGAAGGTTCAGACTGAACAGAATCAGCAAGACTCCAGTCACCACAAATGCACTACAGCTCACAAACTCAAAGAAGTAGAGGCCTTCACACGGAGAACACTCCATGATGGTCTCTATGCAGATGAAAGCAATCAGGGCCAAAATCTAGGAAGAAAATTGGAAACACACATGTATGTGTATATTTAGTACATGGCCGTGGACATATGTGCCCGCCACGTTTAACTAAAACTCCACCACCACCATATGCAGCCAGAGTTTTCCTCTGGGGACGACAGCATCACCGTCAGGAACACAACCTGTGACATTCTTACGAAACAGGTATAGAGGATAGGATTCCTGATGTGGACACCTCGCACGACAGCCCCCCGACACCGTCCGGGTGTGGCCCTCGTGAGGAAACAGAAAGGAACATCTCTGTGATGTTTTCAGTTCTGCCTCTGCCACCAGTAAGTGGACTCTGCCTACACACGTTTCCAATTTATAGTCCCCACCACAATTATGCCAAACACGGAGAGGGCAGGGTCCAAATGGTGTCCGTTTATGCCATCTGCAGCTACCCTGGTGGTTCAAGCGGAGGTCACGCAGGCTGACTGGCACCCCTGAGGGCTTTAAGACAGGGACGAGTATAATCCCTCCTTCTCCCAGTTACAAGCCCCTAAAAGTGAGGCCTACCTAATTAATTCATGAGCTACGTTTTTTAAAAGTTATCACTCGGGGCGCCTGGGTGGCGCAGTCGGTTAAGCGTCCGACTTCAGCCAGGTCACGATCTCGCGGTCCGTGAGTCTGAGCCCCGCGTCGGGCTCTGGGCTGATGGCTCGGAGCCTGGAGCCTGTTTCCGATTCTGGGTCTCCCTCTCTCTCTGCCCCTCCCCCGTTCATGCTCTGTCTCTCTCTGTCCCAAAAATAAATTTAAAAATGTTGAAAAAAAAAATTTTAAAGTTATCACTGGAGGGGCGCCTGGGTGGCTCAGACAGGCAAGAGTCTGACTCCGGATTTTGGCTCAGGTCATGATCTCACAGTTCCTGGGTTTGAACCCCACACTGGGCTCCGTGCTGACAGTGCAGAGCCTACTTGGGATTCTCTCTCCCTCCTTCTCTCTCTGCCTCTCTCTGCTTGCCTTCTCTCTCAAAATAAATAAACTTTAAAAAACTTTTTTAATAAAAAATAAAAAAATACAAGTTACCACTGTACTTGGTCAGAAAAAGTTGGAACAGCAGCTTATAAAAACATTGAAAATTTTACCAGTAATGGCATCGGTTTCTTTCTGAAGAACCAAAGTGATATTCCAGCAATATGTCCCCGGAGATCAGAGCTCATAGTTAAACAGGTATCAGTGGAAATTACCAGGTAAGCTTTTAAAAGATTTCAGGATGGGGAGTGCCTGGGTGGCTCAGTGAAGCATCTGATTCTTGGTTTCTGCTCAGGTCATGATCTGATGGTTAATGTGTTCGAGCCCTGAATCGGGCTTCGCGCAGACAGCACGGAGTCTGCTTGGGATTCTCTCTCTCCCTCTCTCTCTGCCCCTCCGTCACTCACTCTCTCTGTCTCTCTCTCAAAATAAGTAAATCAAAACTTAAAAAAAAAAAAAAAAAGATTTCAGGACCAGGTGCCTGGATGGCTCAGTAGGTTGGGCAGCCGACTTGGGCTCAGGTCAGGATTTCACAGTTGATTTCAATCCCCAAGTTGGGCTCTGTACTGACAGCTCAGAGCCTGGAGCCTGCTTTGGATTGTGTGTGTGTGTGTGTGTGTGTGTGTGTCGCTCTCTCTCTCTCCAAAATAAACAAATATTTAAAAAAAAATTTTTTTTTTTAATTTCAGGAGAAGGAAGAGGAGGGGTTCCAATGGCTGAATTAATGGGCCAATGATCAGGACAGGTCAGGTGGTCTTTTACCTAAAACCTAAAACCTAAGATCAGTCTTAGTCTCCCAGCCTCTACTCTACCGCTTCTCTAACAGAGCACTTCTCAGACCTCCACATGTCGAGCCTGGGCCAGAACCTGAGGCGAGCCCCCACTTCAGAGGTCCAGGAGGTATAGGCAGGCGACTCGGTGGTCCCATATTTGTCCTTAGAGCCACCAACAGCTGCATCACGAGAGAGCCCATCAGAAGTGCAGAATTTTTTTTTTAATGTTTATGTATTTTTGAGAGAAAGAGAGCTGGCAACAGGCAGAGAGAGAGACACACACAGAATGCGAAGCAGGCTCCAGGCTCTGAGCTGTCGGCACAGAGCCCAACACGAGCCTAGAACTCAGGAACCGTGAGATCATGACCTGAGCTGAAGTCGGACGCTTAACTGACTAAGCCACCTAGGCGCCCAAGAAGTGCAGAATCTCTGCCTCTCCTCCTTGACCTACAGAGTCAGAATGTTGTTGCTGTTGTTTGACAAGATCCCCAGATAATTAAACTTTGGGAAAACCCCAAGGCATGGGCTGCTCTGTGACCTCTGACTACTGGAGTCCCACATGTGCCTTTCAGGGCGGGACTCAATGCCACCTCCTCCCCATGCCTTCCCAGATTGTCTCTCTCCCTGCCAGGCATTATTTGATTGCCCCTTCTCCTGGGAAGGCTTGTTCATCTGTGATTGCATTCTATCCTTTTTTAAACTTGCTATCATGTCTCTCTCTGCCTCGTGAGCTTTTTGAAGGCAGGGAGGGGCCAGCCCATCTCTTTCCTCCCGAGGCACCAAAGCACAGTTACTTGCACGCTGCCAGCAAACAGGGCCTCGGGAGCCACGAAAAACCCACACCCACAATTGCTAACTTGCTTGGCAGGATCTCCACGTGAAAGGCAGGACAGGGTGGCGCCACTCTATCCACTATCAACATCAGTACTTCCACACTGGGGTGCTTGGGTGACTCATTCAGTTAAAAGTCTCTGGCTCTTGATTTCGGCTCAGGTCATGATCTCACAGTTCATGGAATCGAGCCCCACGTCGGGCTCCGCACTGACAGCCCAGAGCCTGCCTGGGATTCTCTCTCTTCGCTCCCACCCCCTCCTGCCCCGCTTGTGCCCTCTCTCTCTCTCTCTCAAAATAAATAAAAATAAACATTAAAAAAAATATATTTCCACACAGCAATCATAAAAGACACTTCTATCAATACATGGTTTGTGCTTCTATTTTAAGTCAGAGCATGCTGAGACGGGGGTCTTTAAGCACACATTTTGTGTGTCTCCTGATCGCTCTTGTTACAATTCTCTGCAGAAGCAGAGACTTGAATTCTCCATCTGAATTTCATGCCTGACTTGCAATCAGTTCACAAAGAAGTAGTTCATATAAGGGAAACTCCTCAACTTTTTTCTTCCCCCTGTAATTGGATCTAGTAATCCTGGGCAAGAAATAACACACTGTACTGATGAGTTACAAATGTTTCTGGTATGCTAACTTCAACCATATTTGTGTGGGAAGGTAACACCTACAATCTTAAATATTAAAAACGGTTTCAAGAATATGCAAATCTAATAGGCCACTCAATACAGCAGTGAACAAAACAAACAATCTCTGCTCTCTAGCCCATATTCTAATGAAGGAGAAGCTTTTAAAAATTAAATTAAAAATACAGTACACGAGGCAGTGTTAAGTGCAAAGGGGGGAAAAAATCCAAGAAGGGAAGGAGAGTGCAGTGTAACTAGGGCAAAGGTGCTTGAAATGTTAGGCAGAGTGACATGAAAGCCTCACCGAGAATATTTTAGATTTATACGAAGTTTATCATTTATCACAGTCTATTACAAACGATATTCAAATGAAAGAGAATTTCGACTGCCCCCATTCTGACCTCAGTCTGTTCTGATTGAGTTCTTCTTTCCAGTTTATCTCTTAACTTGGGCCAAACACCCTGTGAGCAAAGCATCCTGTGATGGAAACCGAAACTGTCCCCTCAAGCAACAGGCACTGCCTTGAGCCAGCAAGAGCCATCAAGAGCCAGTGGGGCCGACCCCAAGACAATGATCAACCTGACCTTTACTGACCAGCTGCAAGTACCCACCGACTTTTGTCCCACATTTTCCTTCTATAAACCTGGAAGCATTTTCAGCACGTGGGAGATGTCTTTGAGACGTCGTTCCTGGTCTTCCCAGGGCGCGCCTCCCTGAAATCAATTCCTTTTTTCTTTCCCCGCCACTCACCTCTGCCTTTGGACTTTGTCAGCAGCCAGTGGCTGAACCCAGTCTGTCTGGAACCCCCGGAGCCAGGTGCTCTTGCACCCCAGTTACAAAAGGATAAAATTAAACAGCAAATGGAGAGATACACAGGGCAAGGTCCAAAAGCGTCTCTAACACAGGAGCTCTGTCCTGCAGAGTTTGGAATGCACGGCCCTCCTGGCACGTACATACGCATTTTGGTTTACCAGCCTGGAAGCTGTCAACTCTTGCCTTCAGAGTTTTTAGAGCTCGGTTTGCAGCCCCTTCCTATAGGCCGGTGGGTGGGGCTGAACTCTCTATCACAAGGTCGCTTCGCCTGGCAACCAGCCTCCATCCTTAGGTGCCTTCCGCAACAGTCCTCTCGTTAACACAAACTCAGGTGTGGTTGAAAGGGAGTTGTTAAGAAGAGCAAAAGAAACCTCTCATTTGGGAAACTTCAAGGGTTTTAAGAGCTCTGTGCCAGAAATGAGATGAAGACCAAATATATTATTTCCTGCTATAAATCACAGTGTCATGAGTATTCATAGGTAGACAGAGATACAGATAGATACACACACACACAGCTATACACATACATTAATCAATCCCATTTTGATAGGTATTTAAGCAGCTTCTAATATTGTTTCGAATAAGCAGTACACTTTTTTGCCTGCCTTTTGGCATAGCAAATGTCAAATTTTCCTCCAGCACAGTGAAGTCTACTGCTAAAGTAAAACCTACCTATTGACCAACAAGAAGAAAGTACGAACTCAAAGTTAATGCTGGAAGCCAACAACTTCAAGGCAACCCAAGAGTCAGAAGTAATTCAACTTATAACTGTTTTGCAGTAGACAAATATCACAATGTAAAATAGTACGGAGTTGTTCAAAAAGGTGCAAATAAGTAACAGCCCTTGTATTTGCTAATTGAGGGATCATGTGTGTCCTTGACAGGGCCCTTTCCATGTAGCACCTACCAACTGACCAAGAGTATTTTTTCATAGTTGGCAAACAAATTTATACTAAAAGATTGTCAGCAGCTAATTATGACTGGCAAACTCAAAAAGCAGGAAGGGGAAAAAATGTTGACTGATTAAGTTACTATTAAAACTTTTCAAAATTTTGGGGCGCCTGGGTGGCTCAGTCAGTTAAGCGTCCGGCTCTTGGCTTTGGTTCACGTCATGATCTCACAGTTAGTGAGTTCGAGTCCCATATTGGGTTCCGTGCTGACAGTGCAGAGCCTGCTTGGGATTCTCTCTCTCTCCTCCCCTCTCTCTCTGCCCCTCCCCCAACTGGCACACACTCTCTCTCAAATAAATAAACTTTAAAAATAAATAAATAAATCAAACTTTTAAAGATTTCACAGGACCCCATGTTACTGTTGGTGGAAGTGTCCAGCGTCTGGACCTTTCTGGAGGCCACAGTAATCAACGGCACTGTTCACCAGTACATCCCATTCTCCCCCTTGCAGGCACACTGTAGGGTTGGAGTCTTGTGGTGTGAGATGTTCCCCATGCAGATTTATTCTCAAGATGATGGAGTTTCTGCCTCAGAACTCCACAAGTGCCGCTCCAGCTTGCTATCATGACTCCTCACCAGGTGGCAATGGAGTATCAATGGGCATTCTGGGGATTTGGCTAATTGGAAGCTGAGTGAGAGACAGGTTACATTTGGGTTCAGTTGTCACTTCCACACATAGTTACTGTAAATCCCCCCACCGCAGGAATGGCTTCCAGATATACTCTGAGCTGACATCATGAAGAAGAAACAGGCCCTAAAATTCACAAGATAGACCAAGATTATATTCAATAATGCAGAGTATGTAATTATAAGCACATACATATGTTCTCCCTTTTTGGTGGGAATCACATGAAATAGAATTGATCAGGGAATGCAAACTGGTGGTTTGAGGAGGTTCCTCAGAAAGTTAAAAATAGAACTACCCTATAACCCAGATATTGCACTACTAGGTATATACCCAAGGGATACAGGTGTGCTATTTCGAACGAGCATATGCACCCCAATGTTTATAGCAGCACTACTGACAATAGCCAAGGTATGGAAAGAGCCCAAATGTCCATCAATGGATGCATGGATAAAGAAGATGTGGTGTATATATACAATGGAGTATTACTCGGCAATCAAAAAGAATGAAATCCTGCCATTTGCAACGACGTGGATGGAACTGGAGGATATTGTGCTAAGTGAAGTCAGTCAGTCAGAGAAAGACAAAAATCATTTGACTTCACTCATATGAGGACTTTAAGAGACAAAACAGATGAACATAAGGAAAGGGAAGCAAAAATAATATAAAAACAGGGAGAGACACAAAACATCATAGACTCTTAAATACTGAGAACAAACTGAGGGTTGCAGGGGTTTGGGAGAGGGGTATGGGCTCAGTGGGTAAGGGGATGAAACACTGGAATCTACTCCAGAAATCATTACTGCACTCTATGCTAACTTGGATGAAACAAACAAATTAATTAATTAATTAATTAAAATAAAATAAAATAGATCAGAATTCCAGGGTGTATGGCAGGAACCTACAGCAGTGCTACAAAGAATGAGAACGTGTGTGGAAGATGACAATTCATGCATCCCAATTTGTAAGACGCTATCTGACAAACCCTGAAATGATGTGGTCGGAAAGCTCCAAAGACAATGGCGCTCAAAATGGCCTCCAGTGCATTGAAACCGACCGAAGAAGCCAACGTGCCAGTGACAACCTGCTACACACATTCATCCATACGAGGATGTACAGAGCATAGCAGCCTAACAGCACAGGTAATGGTGCTGCTCAATACAAAATAGTGGCAATTTAAAATGTGAGTTGCTAGGGGCACCTGTCTGGCTCAGTTGGTGGAGGCTGCAATTCTTGATCTTGGGGTTGTGAGTTTGAGCCCCACACTGGGCATACAGATTATTTAAAAAGAAAATCTTAAAAAATAATAAAATTTAAATTGTTCTAGTGTACACCTACATTTTTGTATACTCTGATTCTGTATACTTTTTCAATATTAAACTGATCATACTAAAAATTCAAATATGACCTATATTAGTGGAGGCCTAAAAAGAGAAAGAAAACAGTTCTTAAATTCATAATTTTGTGTTTCTCATTAAAAATATTCATTCTTGTACCTAGCTTTCTATTTTTAATTTAATATATTTTTCCTGTGGGAAAAGTGGGCCTCCAACGTCACATGAGTCTCAAGCCACTTACAGCCAGCAACTACTTCTGGTTTGAATAACAAAAGTTTGAATGGGTGAGAGATCTGGCAATGGCCAGTGGGGACGCTCCCTCTCCCTGCCTCAGCAGCCAGCAGTGTTCCGGGAGGGGGTGGCCTCTGAGTAAGGCTCATGGGAGATGTGTACTATTCGTGAAAAGAAAACCTCCCTTGTGTTAAGCCATTGAGATTTTAGTTTGTTTGTTGCTGAAGCATAATCCAGCTCATACGGACTAGGAAGGGAACTCCTAGGAAGGAAATTTCACAACATGTTCTAGGTCTCTAGTACAAAACTGCTTATTTTACTAGATGAATATGTCATTCACTCTTTTTCTTTTCTTTTTTTTTTAAGGTTATTTATTTTGAGAGGGAGCATGCGCACAAGTGAGGGAAGGGCAGACAGAGTGAGGGAGAGGGAGAATCCCAAGCAGAATGTGGGGCTTGAACTCACAAACCTTAAGATCATGATCTGAGCCAAAGCTGGATGCTTAACCAAGCCACCCAGATGCCCGTTACCACTCGTAAAGACACCAGATCCAAATGGTTTTACAAACTCTTACCAGATTGTCAAGGTAAAGATATAGAGATATTGACTATGGTATTTAAACTTTTAAAACAAAAGCATAAAATATTTGGAATTTCAGGAATCCGTCTATGTGGTAGGACTGTGGATAGATTTTTTTTTTAAAGATTTTATTAAGTAATCTCTACACCCAACATGGGGCTCGAACTCACAACCCCAAGATCAAGAGTTGCACATTGCACTAATGGAACCAGCCAGGCACCCCATGTAGGCTTCTTTGACTTTCCAGAATTTCCACAATGAGGATGTGTACTTTTATTTTAAAAAATTAAATATTCCATGTATAAACACTTTCTGAAACACACTGGCTTATTATGAGTTAAATGTTAGTGACCTCTAAGAATCGATCCTTACTTGTTTTGAAACCATTCATGAATATTTAAAATCGACATTAAAAGCTCTAATGGGGGGCGCCTGGGTGGCGCAGTCGGTTAAGCGTCCGACTTCAGCCAGGTCACGATCTCGCGGTCCGTGAGTTCGAGCCCCGCGTCAGGCTCTGGGCTGATGGCTCGGAGCCTGGAGCCTGTTTCCGGTTCTGTGTCTCCCTCTCTCTCTGCCCCTCCCCCGTTCATGCTATGTCTCTCTCTGTCCCAAAAAAAAAAAAAAAAAAAAAAAAAGCTCTAATGGAAAATGAAAGTCACTCTGCAAGTCCATGTTGGTCCCATTTCTTTATCAGAAGACTTCATCATTCCTAAACCCTTCCTGAGAGCACACAACCCCTCTCCTGGAAGCCACTGCACTATAAGTGCAGGGAGTGAGCACAGAACAACCTGGAGACCAGCACGTAATAAAAAGGCCGGCCTTACTCTAATGTGATGGCAGGGACCCCATGAAGGAAGAGTAACCCTAATAGGTATGAAGATATCTTCAAAGATCAGACGAAATCTTAACCTTCCTTGATTATTAGTTTATCAAAGGATCTAATCAAACTCACTTAAAGACATGCATACAAGTCGGTGAAGCATCTGACTTGGGGTCAGGTCATGATCTCACAGTTTGTGGGTTCGAGCCCCGCATCGGGATCTGTGCTGACAGCTCAGGGCCTGGAGCCTGCTTCCGATTCTGTCTCCCTCTCTGTCTGCCCCTCCCCGACTTGTGCTCGCTCACTCTCTCTCTCTCTCTCAAAAATAAAATAAACACACACACAAAAATTTAAGATACACATACAAACAAAAATCACAATATTTAAAAATAGTTTTAAGGAGTCTCAAAACCACCAGATGCAAAATGACTGTCCAAATGAAGACTATCTCCAACAATCTGAATCGGCAGTGGCTTCTATGTGGCCACACAACTTCTCCAGTGACCCTGACTGCTCTGTGGCACCTAGAGGCTTGCTGGGATTAGGGTCTCAGTTCCAACACAGCCAACACACCTCATTATACACACAAAGACAGGTAACTGTCCAGGTGCCAAGGCTCAGTGCCCAGAGAAGTGCTGAGGTTTGGAAAACTGACAGTCGCCGAGAGCTTGGGCAGCAGCAGAGGTCTTGAGAAGTCTTCCTAGGAGCAACTGGACTCAGGGGGTCTCAGAGGAGAAGCAGGAGAGGAAGCTTGTGTGAGGTGGTGACTCACTTTCAAACTGAGACCCTTGGTTGGGGGTAAAGTGGAGGGCAGGGACAGAACCCAGTCCTTGACCAAAGTACCTCAGTTTTCATGTTTATACTCCCATTAACAGTCGGTCCTAAACTTCGCTGACCAAACAACAGAACGCCTCTTTATAGCCTTCTCAACTAATGTTCCAGGAAGCATCCAAATCATGAGCCTGGTTTCTACACTGGGAAATTATTTCTGTTGTGCTTTAAAAAACAGTATTTTGGGGGTGCCTGGGTGGCTCAGTCGGTTAAGCATCTGACTTCGGCTCAGGTCATGATTGCTTCAGATCCTCTGTCCCCCTCTGCCCCTCCGCAACTGGCGTGGCGTACACGCTGTCTCTCTCTCTCTCTCTCTCTCTCTCTCTCTCTCTCTCTCTCTCTGTCTCTCTCTTTCTCTCTCAAAAATAAATAAATCTTATGAATGAATCAACGGATCAAATGTCCCTCTTCCCAGCAAAACTGAAAAAAATATTTGAAAGATGAGACATGGCTTGTATTTAGCCTCAAAGACCTGACGCTGCTTCTGCTGTAAGCCTTCCTGATGAGCAGAAGGGAGAAGCGAGAGAGGGCAGGAGAGGTGCAAGGCAGTGACCACGCCTCAGAACCAGCTCCATTCTTAACCACCTCACAGCGGAGGCTGAGACGGGAGCCGGAGCTAGAAGCGCAGAAGGGGCACGAGGCCTTTCCCCTGCCATCTTTCTGCATCCTGAGGCCAGGGGTTGTAAGCTGCTCTCCATATGTACAGGCTTTTAAATGACAGAGCACCTTAAAACAGAAGCTGCCAGGCCAGAAGCCACGCTGCGTGTTCTGCAGAGGGCCTCCAATGGCTGGCCATGTGCTGCCAGCCACCTCAGAATAACAATGGTTTGCATGTAGGAGCATCTGTAAGGTAAGGATGCTCTCAGGCCCCGTGCTGGGCACGGTCCATTCGCTGTCTGATACTCACTCAGGAAGCAGGTGGCATCTCCATCGTGTGGCCAGAAGATTGGTCCCAGGCCCCAAAGGTGTGGTTCCACAGACCTCGTTCTCCTAGGCCAGACGTCTAACATAGAACTTACTTACCAGGGTCTAGTTCCTCCCCACACTCTTGGAAAAAAGCAACACTGTATGACTCCTCTTCAAGGAACACAGTAGGAGACCCGGCAACCAGTGCCACAAGGCTCCCTGACAAAGCACACAACTTTGATCATTCTCAAAGGGATCTAACTACAGTAACATCTTAATTTGCCTAAACAGAATAACCCACTGAGTTGCCACTCTCAAGGGAGGCCATCCCCTGAGGAAAGTAGATTTAAAATATTTCCCTCCTCTCTCCCCTGAGACAATCGAGCACTGAGCAAATCTGGGGGAAGGGGGTGGTTCTCAAACAAAGGAGCTAATGGTGTCAAGGGATTTGAGCTATGGATTTGAGAGAGGCGGAGATTTAAAACAGAACTACCTGCTCAGGAAGGGCAAGGACCCCCTCAGGCGCTAAAGCCACCAAGGCTGGCCGGGGAGCACTGTTTAGGCAGAATTAGTTTAACCAAAGGAGCCAAGGGGCAGAGGCAAATAAGTACCTTATTGTTGAGAAGAAAGGGAGAGACAGACAAAAGAGGGAAGGGAGGCTGCCAAGGACTCAGGGCAGAAAGAAGAAAACCGGAGACCAGGGCAAGGTGACCAGCACCTCCACCAGCTCTGTTAGCCATGCCCCGCGGGTACCACATTCGGAGCAGTGCCCGCTTCAAACCCCGAAGGCTTTGTTTTCTGTGAAGGACAGAGGCTCGAGCTGCTGTCGGCCTGGTCTGGTCTGAGCCAAGGGTGTTACAAGGCCAACCCAACAGGTGTTCCTGATAGATTTTCCAAGCCAGGGTCTACTGTGTAAATAATTTTGCCATTTTGAAATCCTAAAGCCATACACATAAGAGTTGAACTCAGGGGATTGCATTTCAAGTTCTTTTTTTCTTTTCTTTTCTTTTCTTTTCTTTTTTTCTTTTCTTTTTTTTTTTTTTTTTTGACAAGACTCTCACCTGTAACATAAATTATCAGACTTATAGCATAAGTGAGCTCGATCACACACACATTAAACCCACAGGTCACTTGTACACAGTGGCTGGCCATGGCATACCACAGCGTTAGATCAAAACAGGTCTATTTTTAGACGTCCAACTACGCACGGCCCATAACAGTATTCCCGATGAAGTGCAAAACATCTTGTTTTTTAAAAAAGTTTAGAAAATCTTATTATGTGGTTTGATGATAGAATTGCACATGACTTCAGAAAACCACAGGACGGTCAGCATCTTTCTTGCCAAAAAAATGCCCACAACATTTTCCTGCAAATGCCACCCTGCCCAAAAAGCTACATTTTCAGACCATTTAAAGTAGTAATGGAGCAAAAACAACGCACATGTAGATGTGGAGGACACAAGAGACAAGCTGCCTTCAAACCACACACATGTGAAGATGGTTAACAATGCTGCTGGCATTCGGGTTGCCTTTCCCCTCCCTTCCTTTCTCATGTCCTTGCTTCATGGATAAAGCTGAAATCCCAGGAAGTAGCCTCCCACCCCTCATGATTCAAAAGTAAAACCTGCCCCCTCTCCTTCATCTCTCTGCTTTAACTCTTGGGCACCTCCCCACCGTAGCATCTCTGAAAAACACCTTAACCAAATGGCAAGAAGGGCACTGTTTTTCTCATTGAATGAGAAACTAGCAGTCCAAGAGGAGCTTTTTTCCTCCTCTTGGATTAATTTGGGGTCAAAATAGTGAAATGCATATCCTAAGAGACCAGGAGATAGGTAGACAGAAAGATAGATAAAACAGATAATATATATAAATGTATATATTTGAATAACATTCAAATCTTGGTTTCTAAATACTATTATTTTCCAGTGAAAGGAACCAGGGCTCCCTTGGAGAATTCAAGGGCTGAGGTAGGGAAATCTAAGAGGAATCTGGATATCTTGTGTCTGAGGATGAAGGGAACATGTCTAAAGGACATTGGAGACAGTTCCAAAGGGCTCCCACTGGCCAAATCTGGGACAATTTGAGCACCAAAATAAATAATAACAGTTAAATATTAAAAGACTGTGAATAAAACATGAACCCATGAGCCCATACTGACATAAATAAACAGGGGAGAAGAGAAAACTCTTCCTTACAGTTGAAATCCAGCTAATAAATACAGAAGGAATGATGGATTCAGACAATCGCCATTTGGCAACCATCATAACCTACTGAATTCGAGCAAGAATCAATGGATATTAAAACTCATGAGGAAAAGTTTGAGGAGCTACAGGATATTTACATGCTCTAAAAGTATCTCCCCACAAAAAATACTTACTAATTATACAGGAAAAAATAGTAACTTGACAGTGGAGAAGCCTGGCAGATATCACTTTAACCAAGTTCGGATTACCAGTAATGGAACGAATCTAGCTCATTTGCCTCTGATATGAGGCACTAAGAAAAATGCCCCATCATTTCTGTGGTATTCCTGACAATACCACAAAATAAGCAGCATCTAAACATGAGAAAACGTCAAACTCAAATTGAGGGGCATTCTACAAAATAAATGGCCTGTATTCCTCTAAAATGTCAATGTCACAAAACACAAAGGCTGTGGAACTATTCCAGATTCAAGGAAATTAAAAAGACGTGACGACTGAACGCAATACATGACCCAGGATTTTCTTGTACTATATAGAGCAGTCTTGAGACAACCAGAGAAACATGAATAAGGTCTAAAGTTTAGCTTCAGTATTTTATCAGTGTTAATTTCCTGACTTTGATCATCTTCCTGCGGTTTTGTAACAACACCTTTGTAACAACACCAGTCTTACCTTTAAAGACATTGACATATTGAAGGATAAATAGGCATCAAGTATGCACTACACACTCAAAAGAGTTAAAATATTATATAAATATACACATACACACATACACCTACACACAGAAAGAAAGGATAAAGTAAATGTGGTAAAAAGTTAACATTTGGAGAATCCAGGAGAAAGTATGTATTATTCAGTACCAACCTTGCAACCTTTGTGTAAGTCTGAAATTATTTCAAAACCAAAGGTCTTTTTAAATGACCAAAAATACTGAAATCTATTAAATATAGAAAAATCCATGAGTTTTTAACGGGTCATTTCAAGGGAGTGAAACCCCACTGTTTACCTTTGGGGGTTGCTAAAGCATCAGCTTGTTATTAGAAAACAAGTAAAGGACAAAGACCAAGCAGGTACCTTGCTTGCCTTTCCAGTACAAACTGTATTTGAAGGCAATCAAATGGGTGATGAGGGAAAGTTCCTTACCAGAATTCCAGCTAGTAAATGCAGAAGGACTGACAGAATTAGAAAATTACCAGTTGGTAATGGACCTGGGCCAGTTTCTCAACCCACCTGAAAGCTAGATGTTAACTTGGTTGTATTCAATATATATATATATATATATATTTTTTTCCCTCTGCCAACTTATCAAAATCATCCTTCTAACCCCCATTTGTGTCACCCTCCACTAAAGCTTTCTATGGCGCTTCAGCTCAATTACCCTCCCCTCACTCAGACTTCTGTAGCTCTTGGTCTAAAACCAATGGTTCACATACTTGGTTCACATGGAGACCTTTTCAAAATTCTGAAACCAATACTCTACTCCAGAACAAAGTTTCCCAAACTTGGCACTATTGACACTTCGGACTGGAGAATTCTTTGTTGTGGGGGTTGTCCTGTGCATCGTCTGATGTTTAGCAGCATCCCTGGCCTCTACCCGCCAGGTGCCAGTACTCAACCCACCCCTGTGGTGGCAACCAAAAATGTCTCCAAATACTGTCACATGTTCCCTGAGAGGCAAAATCTCCCACTTCCAAGGAGAACCACTGACCCAGGTTATGATCATCATTGGCTGTTAAGCTATTAAGTAAAAGGTCAACGAGGAGTTTTAAATAGCTGGATCAGGCTCAAAACACCTGTACCCACCAGTCAATCCTGGCATCACTAAAAGTGAGACAATCAGACATTGCTTTCTGATGTCGATGCAATAGGTTGTACACAGCAGGACCTAGAAAACTTTCTTGCCACCCCCTAAAATCGAGCCTCCAGAGCTAACCCTAGTGTACAGGAAATGGAAGTTAGAAAAGCATGTTGGGGCACCTGGGTGGCTCAGCTGGTTGAGCGTCCAACTCTTGGTTTCAGCCCAGGTCATGGTCTCATGGTTCATAGGTTTGAGCCCCACGTTGGGCTCTATACTGACAGTGTGGACCCTGCCTGGGATTCTCTCTGTCTCCCTCTCTCCCTGTCCCTCCCCCACTCACTCTCTCTGTCTCTCCCTCAAAAATAAGTAAACTTAAAATCAGAAAAAGAAAGAAAAGCATGTTAAAATTACACAGAGGAGGCCATCAACCAAATTCAAAATGTGAGAAATGCTACACAACAAACTACCTAATGTCATCAACCAATCAATAGCATAAAAGGAGGGGGGGCTGCTGTTGCAGACTAAGAGACACTAAGAGGGGCGCTGGGTGGCTCAGTCAGTTAAGTGTCTGACTTCGGCTCAGGTCGTGATCCCACGGTCCGTGAGTTCGAGCCCCACATCTGGCTCTGTGCTAACAGCTCAGAGCCTGGAGCCTGCTTCAGATTCTGTGTCTCCCTCTCTCTCTGCCCTTCCCCGATTCACTCTCTGTCCCTCTCTCTCTCTCTCAAAATAAATAAGCATTAAAAAAGAGAGAGAGAGAGAGACTAAGAAACGTATCAAGCAGAAGCAACGTGCAGATCTTCTTTAGATCCTGACTCAAACAAACCTAAAAGGCACTTTTGCGATCCCTGGAGAAAAAGAAACACATACTAGATTTTAGATGATATTAAGGAACTATTAATTATTTAGATGTGATAATATTGTGCATGTGTCATTTAGGGGAAAAAGTCTTCAACTGTTAGAGATGTATACTAAGTAGTTACAGTTGAAATGCTATCATATCTGAGACCAGCTTTAGAATATGTCAGCCAGAAAAATGGGAGGAGTTGATAAAGAAGAAAATAAGGGGCTCCTAGATGGCTCAGTCAGTTAAGCAGTTAAGCGTCCAACTCTTGGTATCGGCTTAGGTGGTGATCCAGAGGTCGTGCAATCAAGCCCTGTGACGGGCTCTGCACTGAGCACGGAACCTGCTTGGGATGCTCTCTCTCTCCTTCTCTCTCTGCCCCTCCCACCCTCTAAATAGATAGACAGATAGATAGATAGATAGATAGATAAGTAAAATGTTGATGACCACTGAAGATGGGTGAAGGGTATACAGGGATACATAACACTATCCTCTGTACTAATACGAACGTTAGTTTTATGTCAATTTGAGTGGGCCACAGTGTGCCCAAAGTAAACATTGTTTCTGGGTCTGTCTGTGAGGGTGGCTGAGGGCCTGAATAGAACAAAAGGGAGAGAAAGGAAGAATTTGCCCCTTTTTTCCTGCCTCACTGCTTGAGTCACATCTTCTCCTGCCCTTGGGTTGGAATTTATGTCATCAGCGCTAGGCTCATAGTCCTCCAACTGAATTACACCACCGGCTTTCCTGGATCTCCAGCTTGCAGACAGCAGATCATGGGACTTCTCTGCCTCCATAACCACGGGAGCCAATTTCTCACAATAAATCTCTTTTTATATCCCACTAGTCTGTTTCTCTGGAGAACCCTGATTAATACAACTAGTAAATGTTTATAAGTTTCCATAATAAAAACCTAAATTTAAAAAGAATGTTGGAAGGACTTACATCCAGAATATACAAATAACACTCAAATCTTTACAATAAGAAAACAATCCAATTTAAAAGTAGGTACAAGAGGGGGCCCCTAGGTGGCTCAGTGGTTAAGGTCCAGCTCTTGGTTTTGGCTCAGGTCTGTGAGTTTGAGCCCTTTATCAGGCTCCGTGCTGACAGTGCAGAGCCTGCTTGGGATTCTCTCTCTCACTCTCTGTCTCTCCCTCCCTCTCATGCTCTACATGCACGCTCTCTCTCTCTCTCTCTCTCTCTCTCACGCACACACACACACACACAAAATAAACTTTAAAAAGTTGGGGGAGTCTGGGTGGCTCAGTTGGTGGGGCGTCTGACTCTGGCTCAGGTCATGATCTCACGGTTCATGGGTTAGAGCCCCGTATGGGCTCTGTGCTGACAGCTCAGAGCCTGGAGCCTGCTTCAGATTCTGTGTCTCCCTCTCTCTCTGCCCCTTCCCTGTTCACACTCTTTCTCTGTCTCTCAAAAATAAATAAATGTAAAAAAATTTTTTTAATTAAAGTTCAAATTAAAAATTTTTTAAGGGGCGCCTGGGTGGCGCAGTCGGTTAAGCGTCCGACTTCAGCCAGGTCACGATCTCGCGGTCCGTGAGTTCGAGCCCCGCGTCAGGCTCTGGGCCGATGGCTCGGAGCCTGGAGCCTGTTTCCGATTCTGTGTCTCCCTCTCTCTCTGCCCCTCCCCCGTTCATGCTCTGTCTCTCTCTGTCCCAAAAATAAATAAAAAATGTTGAAAAAAAAAAATTTAAAAAAAAAAAGTGGGTAGAAGACACCACACAAAAGAAGACATATAGATGGCAAACAGCCACATGAAAAGATCCTCAACATTATCAGCCATTAGAGAAATGCAAATTAAAATCACAATGATACACCACTTTATACTCACCAGAGTGGCTACAATTTAGAGAGTAAGAGACAATACCCAGTGATGGCAAGGATGCAAAGCCACTAGAACTCTCACACACTGCTGGTGAGAATACAAAATGGTACACAGCCACTCTGGAAATGGTGAGGCAGTTTCTTATAGAATTAAACATACACTGGGCGCCTGGATGGCGCAGTCGGTTAAGCGTCCGACTTCAGCCAGGTCACGATCTCGCAGTCCGTGAGTTCGAGCCCCGCGTCAGGCTCTGGGCTGATGGCTCGGAGCCTGGAGCCTGTTTCCGATGCTGTGTCTCCCTCTCTCTCTGCCCCTCCCCCGTTCATGCTCTGTCTCTCTCTGTCCCAAAAATAAATAAAAAAAGTTGAAAAAAAAAATTAAAAAAAAAAAAAAAAATCAGTTTAGAATTAAACATACACTTATGCCCTATGGCCCAGTAATCCCACTCGTAGGTGTCTGCCCTAGAGAAATGAAAATTATGATCACACAAATACCTCTACATAATGTTTACTACAGCTCTGCTTACAATCACCCCAAACCGGAAACAATCTAAGTGGCCTTGGATGAATGGATAAGCAACTAGTGGTATGTCCATAAAATGGAATATTACTTAGCCAAAAAAAAAAAAAAAAAAAAAAGATAAACTACTGATACACACAGCAACACAGAAGAATATTTCAAATGCATCATGCTAAGTGAAAAAAGCCAGACTCAAAGACAACAACACTGTATGATTCTACTTATGTGACATCCTGGAAAAGGCTCAAATATAGGGATAGAAACAAGATATACTGGTTGCCACAGACTGGATAGAAGGAGAGGGAATGATTAACAAGAAAATGGCAGCATGAGACAAGTCTGAGGGGTGATGAAACCATTCTGAACTTTGATTGTAGAGGTAGACAAATGACTACATATTTGTCAAAATTCACAGATCGGTATACCATAAAAAGTGAAATTTGTCGTATTCAAATTAAAAATAAAAATGAAAACCACTGTATGTCAACTTTACTCAAAAAAATTTAAGATAAAAATGAAAAACAAGAAAACGCTGTGAAGCCTATTGATAAAGAGAAGTATGCAATCATGTTATAAAGGAACCTGTATTTTGTGTGTGTTTATGTGTGTGTGTGTGCACACATCCATACATACATATATAATAAACACACACACAGAAGTGTTATACACACGTGAATACTGCTCATCTCTGATTAGTAAGATTCCAGGAAATTTGTTTTTTTCTTTTAAGGTACTACTACTTTCTCTTTTTTTCTAAAATAAATTAGCAGTACTTGTATGATTTCTTTAAAAAGTAATTTTGAGGGGTGCCTGGGTGGCTCAGTTGGTTGAGCATCCAACTTCAGCTCAGGTCATGATCTCACAATCCATGAGTTCGAGCCCCACGTTGGGCTCGCTGCTGTCAGTGCAGAGCCTGCTTCGGATCCTCTGTGCCCCGCCCCCCCCCTCCGCCCCTCCCCTGCTTGTGCTCTCTCTCTCAAAAATAAACATTAAAAAAAATTTTTTAATTTTTTTTTTTTTCAATGTTTTTTATTTATTTTTGGGACAGAGAGAGACAGAGCATGAACAGGGGAGGGACAGAGAGAGAGGGAGACACAGAATCGGAAACAGGCTCCAGGCTCCGAGCCATCAGCCCAGAGCCTGACGCGGGGCTCGAACTCACGGACCGCGAGATCGTGACCTGGCTGAAGTCGGACGCTTAACCGACTGCGCCACCCAGGCGCCCCAAAAAAATTTTTTAAATAAAAAGTAATTTTGAGGAGCACCAGGGTGGCTCAGTCAGTTAAGCGTCTGACTCTAGGTTTCAGATCAGGTCATGATCTCACGGATCATGGGATCAAGCCCCACATGCGGGCTCTGCACTGACATCACGGAACCTACTTGGATTCTTTCTCTCCCTCTCTCTGACCCTCCCCTGCCCTCTCTCATGCTCTCTCTCTCTCTCTCTCAAAATAAACATCTTTTTAAAAACTAATTTTGAGGGGTACCTGTGTGGCTCAGTCGGTTAAGAGTCCAACTTCAGCTCAGGTCATGATCTCACGGTCCGATCCATGGGTTCGAGCCCCGCATCGGGCTCTGTGCTGACAGCTTGGAGCCTGGAGCTTGCTTTAGAGTCTGTGTCTCCTTCTCTCCCTCTGCCCCTCCCCCACTTATACTCTGTCTCTCTCTCAAAAATAAACATTAAAAACAATTTTTTAAAAAAGGAATTTTGAAACAAGCAGATAAAAAGATAAACACAAGTTCCTCTGGGAAGCTTTTCCTGATCTTAGCCCTCCCCCTCCAGGCTTCCTTTTGATGTCCTCCAAGCAGGCTACCCTTAGTCTCATTTTCTCCATAGCCTTAGCTTCTCCTGCTGACTGAAGGAGGAAATGCCTCCAACGTGACTTGTTCCTGTGTTCACTGCACCTTACTGCATGGTGGCACCTGTCTCAGGAATCATGTCTATCTAGTTCCCTGCTCTATCCCCCCGAGCAGGTATTCCATAAACAGCTGGTTAAGACTGACTGACCAACTAGAAATGCACAGGCATCTAATAACGACCATTAAACCATACCCACAGGTAACTGGACACTATCCAAAGGCTGATCATTAATGTTTCATGTCAACCTAGAACAGAGGTTCAGGTGAAAGGCTTTGGGGATGGCTGCTGCCCATGTAAGTTTCTATTTGCAGAAAACGTGCAAGGCTGGCCTATCCACTGCCATATTTGTGGATAAGAGACTCAGGATTGTTCGTATGTAAGATAAGCTTCAAAATTATCCCAACAGGATAGAGGGCCAGGTTAATGCCATAAGGTAGACTCTGGCACACACTTAAGATTAAAGATTCAGCTACAGGAACAAGGGGGAGAGCAGACTTGATAAAAGCAGTCAAATGAAAAAACAGAAAATTTAGGTGATTTTAGGTGATGTCAGTCACACTGAAGCTAAATGTCAATAAAGGATGAAGTAAAAGACTTAAATGTTGGTGATAGGACTGAACTGAGTGGTCACAAACCTTTTTTCACCTGGGACATTCCATTTTCACAACTACAGGCTGAAGTCTGTTCATTCATTTGAAAAAATATTAAGACCAAACTCATTTAAACGTGTGTTTTTGTGATTCTTTGCACATGCCAGGAATATCCAGAGTGATATTTTAAACATTTTCTTACTTCTAAAACAAAAATAAACAAAAAACAAACAAAACCACCACAGCATTATGATTTATCTCTAGTCTAAGCAGGCCAAGGTCCCTGTAGCCTGCAAGCGAATAGCCTATTTGCTATAGAAAATAAAAACAAATTAGAAAGCTTCCAAACATCACAACATGAGAATTCCAGTTCTAGTTAATGGAAGAAGTACAATGCACCCTCTCGCACTAAATGTGGCTATAAAATCTGGAAACAAGGCATGGAGCAGCTACTTCAGGACTCTAAAAACTCAACAGTAGTGGGCAGATAAGGGAAAAAGACAGAATTCAGAGTTCATTGAACCAACCAGCAGTCAGTTTCCTATTTTTCCTCCCAGTATTGCCCAACTTGGACCCAAGGCAACCTCAAATTCAGAAAAGGGAACCACGTGTGGACAGAATGAGCTCCAAGCCAATCCCTCCAGTTCTGGCTAGAGAGGTGGCCAAGGGGATTCTGAATACCATAGACGCTGGGGGGAAAGCCTGTTTTTTATTTTCCTGAATTTTTTTTTTGTCCGGGGTACCTGGGTGGCCAGTCAGTTAAGCATCTGACTTCAGCTCAGGTCATGATCTCACTGCTTATGAGTTCGAGCTCTGCGTCGGGCTCTGTGCTGACAGCTTGGAGCCTAGCCTGCTTCAGATTCTGTCTCCATCTCTCTGCCCCTCCCCTGCTCATGCTGTTTCTCTCCCTCTCAAATATAAAAAATAAGTAAATAAAACATAAAAAAAATAATAAAAAATTTTTTGTCCTGGGGCGCCTGGGTGGCTCAGTTGAGTGGGTTTCCAACTCTTGATTTCGGCTCAGGTCATGATCTCACTCTCTCTCTCTCTCTCTCTCTCTCTCTCTCTCTCTCAAAATAAATAAATAAAAATTTTAAAAAAGATTAAAAAAATTTTTTTTTAATTTGTTTTGTCTTTCATTCTCATACTCCAGACCCGAGCCAAGACTCAAGTGGTGGACACAGCTGCAGCAGCAGAAGCCTGCAGATGCCTGAAACTCTGAGGAAGGGACTCCTTTTACAATCCGAGGAAGCAGAGTTCCAAGAGGAGTGAGTCCCACTTCTTTTTCCTTTCCCTGTCTTCCCACTGCTTGACCTTAGGTGTGGACTGAGTTGTAGGAGGAGGGCAACAGTGGGGTGTCTGGGTGGCTCAGTCAGTTAAGCATCTGACTCCCTTTTTTGTTAAATATTTATTTATTTATTTTAAGAGAAAAATAGTGTGAGCAGGGGAGGGGCAGAGAGAGAGGAAGAGAGAGAATCCCAAGCAGGCTCTATGCTGCCTGCACAGAGCCTGAAGCGGGGCTTGATCTCATGCACTGTGAGATCGTGACCTAAGCCAAAATCAAGAGTGGGATGATTAACCAGCTGAGCCACAGACTGGCCCTTGGGTAGCACACACAAGGAAAGATCAAAATAGCACCACAAAGGCTTTGAAACAGAACTGACATTGAATCCTCAACCCCACAGAAGATTGGTCAGAACTTGCCACCTGAATCCAAGCAGGCTGACTGCCTTCTAAAACCAAACTAAACAAAAATAAACATTCTTCACAGGATTTAAACAAGACCAGGGTCTCAAAACATAATAATCAAATGTCCATGATATAATCCAAAATTACTTGGCATATAAAGAACAAGAAAAATCTCAAATCACATGGGAAAAGACAATCGATAGATGCTAGTGTTGAAATGGCACAGTGCTGGAACTCTCAGATTACAAAGCAGCTACAGTAAAAATAATCCAAGGGAAAAGGATGGATGAGTACTCCTGAAGCAAATATAAAGGCAAAAATCTCAGCAAAGAAACTGAGATACAAAGAGGAACTAAATGGAAATGTTAGAACTATAAAATATAATATCCAAAATAAAAAAACTCAATAAATGGACTAAAAAGCAGAATGGAGCTGACCAAGTAAAAGAATCAATGAACCTCAAGATAAATCAATAGAAATTACCACATCTGAACAATAAAGAGAAAAATAATGCACAGAGCCTCAGGGACCTATGAGATAATACCAAAAGGTCTATTATTTCTGTCACTGGAGTCCCAAAAGGAGAAAAAAACATGTAATAGAAAAAAGTTTTTGAAGAGATAATGGCAGACAACTTCCTGTATTTGACAAAAGATAAATGTAAAGACTCAAAAGCTCAGCAAGTCCTAACCAAAAAATTAAACAAGGCTGTGCCTGGATGCATCCTAATCAAACTGCTCAAAACTAAGGGGGAAAAAAAGTCCTAAAAACAGCCAGAGAAAAAATGATGCATTCTACATAGTGAAACAATGATTTGAATGATACAGGTTTATCATCAGAAACCATGGAAGCCAGAAGGAAAGGGAATAACATTTTTAAAGTACAGAGAAACAAATTGACAACCCAGAATTCTATATCCAGCAAAACTATCCATTATGAATAAAGGTGAAATAAAGACATTCTTAGAAAAAAGAAAATTAAAAGAATTCACAGCCAGCAGACCTGCTCTAAATGAAATGCTAAAATTTCAAATCTTCAGCTAGAATGGAAATGATCCCAGAGGGAAACTTGCAACATTAGGAATGAAAGAAGAACAACAGCAATGGTAAAAATCTGGGTAAATACAACAGATAATTCTTCTCCTCTTAAGTTCTTTAAAATATGCAAGATGGTTTAGAGCAAAATTTCTAACATTGTTTTATGGGATTGCAATGTATATGACAACTAAAATGAGGAAGGAGGGTAAAGAGGTAAATAAACCTATGTGATGGTAAAGTTTCTATACTTCACCTGAAGAAGTAAAACGGTAACTATAATTAAACTGTAAAATGTTATAAAATAATTCTTAGAGCAAACACTTTAAAAAACTACAAAAAGACATATACAGGGAAAACTCTTCAGATCAATTATAATGGTATACTAGCAAATGCTCAAATAAACCCAAAGGAAAAGAGGAAAGGGAAAAAACCCAGGAACAAAGCACAAAAGGAACAAACAGAAAATAAATCATAAAATGGTAGGCCTAAATCAAAACACAATAATAGCATGAGATGTAAATAGTCTAAACGCACACCAATTAAAGATAGATATTGCCATGGGTGCTTGGGTGGTTCAGTCGGTTGAGTGTCTGACTTTGGCTCAGGTTATGATCTCACAGTTCGTCCAGGCCCCACATCGGGCTCTGTGCTGACAGCGTGGAGCCCACTTTATATTCTCTGTCCCCCCCAACTCTCTCTTTGCACCTCCCCTGCTAGTACTCTCTCCCTCTCTCTCAAAAATAAACTTAAAAGGGGCGCCTGGGTGGCGCAGTCGGTTGGGCGTCCGACTTCAGCCAGGTCACGATCTCGCGGTCCGTGAGTTCGAGCCCCGCGTCAGGCTCTGGGCTGATGGCTCGGAGCCTGGAGCCTGTTTCCGATTCTGTGTCTCCCTCTTTCTCTGCCCCTCCCCCGTTCATGCTCTGTCTCTCTCTGTCCCAAAAAAAATAAATAAAAAACGTTGAAAAAAAAAATTTTTTTAAATAAAAAAAAAAATAAATAAACTTAAAAAAAAAAATTTTTTTTAATGTTTATTTATTTTTGAGACAGACAGAGACAGAGCATGAACGGGGGAGGGTCAGAGAGAGAGGGAGACACAGAATCTGAAACAGGCTCCAGGCTCTGAGCTGTCAGCACAGAGCCTGATGCGGGGCTCGAACTCACGGACCGCGAGATCATGACTTGAGCCGAAGTCGGCCGCTTAACCGACTGAGCCACCCAGGCGCCCCAATAAACATTTTTTAAAAAGATGGATTTTGTCAGAAAGGATTAAAAATATAGGACTTATCTGTATGCTGTCTTTAAGAAACTCACTTCAAATATATAGGTAGGTTAGAAGGAAAATAATGGAAAAAAGATACACCATACAAACACCACTAAAAGAAAGCTGGCATGGCTATATTAATACCAGAAAAAGGACACATCAGAGCATGGAAAATTACCAGGGATATAAAGGGAGATTATATAACAATAAAAGCTTCAATTCGCTAAAAAGGCATAATGATCCTAAATGTGTATACAATAACAAAGCCTCAAAATACATGAAAGAAAAACTGATCAAACTGACAGAAGAAATGAACAAATATAGTTTAATCCTTCAACATTCCTCTCTCCATAACTGATAGAACTAGTAGGAAAAAAAAAAAAAAGCAAGAATATAGAAGTAATGATGGATCAAAGACTGAAATATAAGACCTAAAACAATAAAACTCTCAGAAGAAAACCTAGGGGAAAAGCTTCATGACACTGGATTTAGCAATGATTTCTTGGGTATGATAACAAAAGCAAAAACAGATAAACTAAACTACATCAAAATTTAAAGCTTCTGTACATCAGAAGACACAATAGAGTAAAAAAACAACCTACAGAATGGGAGAAAATATTTGCAAATTATGTATCTGATAAGGGGTTAATATCTGGAACATATAAAGAACTCCCACATCTCACAACAACAACCACCAGATTAAAAAATGGACAAAGAGCTTAAATAGACATATTTCTCCAAAGATATATAAATGGCCACCAAGCACATGAAAAGAGGCTCAGCATCACTGGTCATTAAAGAAATGCAAAACAAAACCACAATGAGATATCACCTCATAGCCATTAGAATGGCTACTATCAAATAAAATAAAACAAAACAAAACAAAAAACAGAGAAAATAACAAGTGTTGGTGAGGATGTGGAGAAAGGGAACTCTTGTGCACTGCTGAGAATGTAAAGCAGTGTAGCCACTATGGAAAATAGTATGGTGGTTCCTCAAAAATTTTTAAATAGAATTACCACATGACCCAGAAATTCCACTGTTGCATACATACCCAAAAAAATTAAAAGCAGGGCCTGGGAGTACCAGGTGGCTCAGTCAGTTAAGTGTCCGACGCTTGGTTTTGGCTCAGGTCATGATCTTGTGGTGTGTGAGTTGGAGCCCCACATCGGACTCCGTGCAGACAGTGCAGAGACTGCTTGGGATTCTCTCTCTGTCCCTCTCTCTGACCCTTCCCCACTCGCTCTTTCTGTCTCTGTCTCAAAATAAATAAATAAACTTAAAAAAATAAATAAAAGCAGATTCTGAAGGAAATACTGTCTAGCGATGTTCACAGCAGCATTATTCACAATAGCAAAAAGGTGGAAGCAACCCAAGCATCCACTGAAGATGAATGGATGAATAAAATGTAGTGTATACATACAACAGAATATTACTCAGCCATAAAAGGGAAGGAAATTCTGACATATGCTATAATATGGATGAACCCTGAGGGCATTATGCCACGTGAAATAAGTGAGTCACACAAAGATAAATATTATATGATTCCATTTCCAGGAGATATCTAGGAACAGAAAGTAGAATGGTGGCTTCCAGAAGCTAGAGGAAAAGGGAAATGGGTAGATATTTAATGGGTGTAGTACTTCAGTTTTGTGAAATGAAAAAGTTTTGGAGATTGGTTGTACAATAATGTGAATATACTTAACACTACTGAACTGTACTTTTAAAAATGGTTATAACAAGGGCACTTGGGTGGCTCAGTCAGTTAAGCGCCTGACTCTCCATCTCAGCACAGGTATTGATCTCAGAAGGGGGAGTTCAAGCCCTGCACTGGGCTCCATGCTGGGCGTGAAGCCTACTTAAAAAAAAAAAAAAAAAAAAAGGTTATAACAGTAACTTTCACGTTATGTATATCTTATCACAATTTATTTTATTCACTTTTAATTTTTTTAATGTTTATTTATTTTTGAGAGGGCGAGAGACAGAGTGCAAGTGAGGGAGGAGGGGCAGAGAGAGAGGGAGACACAGAATCCAAAGCAGGCTTTGGCTCAGGTCATGATCTCATGGTTCGTGAGTTTGAGCCCCACATCCGGGCTCTGTGCTGACAGCGTGGAGCCTGGAGCCTGCTTCAGATTTTGTGTCTCCCTCTCTCTCTCTCTCTCTCTCTGCCCCTCCCCCCACTCACACTCTGTCTCTCTCTCTCTCTCTCTCTCTCAAAAGTAAATAAACAAAGCCACAAACTACCAAAACTTACCCAGGAAGTAAAAGAGAACTTAAATAGTCTTAGATCTATCAAATAAATTGGATTAGTAGTTTAAAATCTTTCTAAAAAAATAAAACTCCAAACCCAGATGGTCTCACTGGCAAATATTAAAAAAAAGAAATAATACCAACTCCATAAAAATATCTCTCAGAAAATAAAAGAGGAAGAACACTTTCCAACCCATTTTATAAGGCCAGCATTGATAACACAACCAAAGACAGTTAAGGAAAGACAACTAGATCTATATTCCTCATGAACATAGACACAAAATTCCTCAACAAAATACTAGGAAATCAAATCCAGCAATTTGTAAAAAGAATAGTAGATCACAACCAATCATGATTTAATCCAGGAATAAAAGGCTGGTTCAACTTTCGAAAATCAACAGATATATCCCATCATATTAACAGCTTAAATAACAAAAAAACACATGATTATGTCAATGGCTGCAGAAAAAAACCTTTCACAGAATTCAACATCCATTCGTGACAAATGCTGCCAGCAAACTAGGAAGAGAAGGGAACTTCTTCAACCCAAAAAAGGGCATATACCAAAAACGTACAGCTAACGTACTTAGTGGTGAAAATGAATGCTTTCCCCCTAAGGGGAACGAAGCAACAATCTCTACTCTCACCACTGATACTCAACATCGTACTGGAAGTGCTAGCCAGTGCAAGAAAAATAAATGGAAGGCATACAGATTGGAAAGAGAGAACAACTGTCCCTATTTGCAGATGGCATGATTGTCTATGCAGATAATCTCATGGGAATCTCTAAAGACGCTCCTACAACTGAGTGAGCTAGCACAGTTGTAAGATACAAGGCCAACACACAAAAAATCAATCCTATTTCTACATCCTACCAATAAATCATCAGAAACCAAAGTTAAAACAACAACAAAAACCCACATCAGTTACAAGAGCTGAAAAGAGTAAAACACTTACATATAAATCTAACAAAATATGTGGAGGATCCACACACTGAAAAGTACAAAACACAGAAGAAAGCCAACAGAGATGACCTAAATACGTGGACAGTCATACTGTGTTCCTGGATTGGAAGATTCGGTATACTTACAATGTCAATGCCCCACAAAATGATCTGTAGGTTTAACACAATCTCAAAATCCCAACAAGATTTTTTATAGAAACAAGTTGATTATAAAATTTATATGGAAAAATCAAAGGAACTAAAATAGTCAAAATAATTTTGAAAAAAGAACTAAGGTGGAGGATCCAGACTACTTGATTTAAGAATTACTATAAAGCGGGGCACCTGGGTGGCTCAGCCAACTGAGCGTCTGACTTTGGCTCAGGTCATGATCTCACAGCTCATGGGTTCAAGCCCCGCATCGGGCTCTGTGCTGACAGCTCAGAGCCTGGAGCCTGCTTCAGATTCTATGTCTCCCTCTCTATCATCCCCTCCCCGACTCCTGCTCCATCTCTCTCTCAAAAATAAATAAACGTTAAGAAAAAAATTTTTTAAAGAAGAATTACTATAAAGCTACAGTAATCAAGACAGTGTAATATTGATGAAAGGATGGACACAGAGATCAATGGAACTGAACCAAGAGCCCAGAAAGAGACACACATAAATATGGTCAAATGATTTTTGACAAAGGTGGAAAGGCAATTCAATGGAGAAAGAATAGCCCTTTCAACAAATAGTATTGGAACAGCTTCATGTTAATAGGCATATATATAAACATCAACCTAAATTTTTCACCTTATATAAAAATGAACTCAAAATGGATTATAGATCTAAATGTAAAATATGAAACTATAACTCCTAGATGAAAACATGGGAAAAAATTTTCATGACCTGAGATTCTTAGATATGACACCTGAAGCACAATCCATGAGAAAAAAATTGACAAGCTAAATTTCATCAAAACTAAAAAACTTGTTCTACAAAAGACTTTGTTAAGAGAGTGAAAAGACCAGAAGACACAGAATGAGCTAAAATTTTTGCAGGTCATGTATCTGACAAAGGTCTTATATCCAAAGTATATAGAGAACTCCCCAAATTCAAACAGTAAGAAAATAAATTGTCCAATTAAAAATGAGTAAAGGACTTGAACAGATTCTTCACCAAAGAGAAATATACGGATGGCAAATAAACACAAGATGTTTGACATCATTAGCCACTTAGGGACATGCAAATTAAAACCACAATGAGAGCAAACAACAACAAAACATGATGAGATGTCACCACACACCTATTACAATGGCTTAAAAAAAAAAAGGCGGGGAGGGGGCGCCTGGGTGGCTCAGTCACTTAAGCGTCCAACTTCAGCTCAGGTCATGATCTCGTGGTTCGTGAGTTCAAGCCCTGCGTCGGGCTCTGTGCTGACAGCTCAGGGCCTGGAGCCTGCTTCAGATTGTGTCTCCCTCTCTTTCTGCCTCTCCCCTGCTCACGCTGTTTCTGTCTCTCTCAAAAATAAACGTTAAAAAAATTAAAACACAAACAAAAAAAGACAATACCAAGTGCTGGCCCAGATACAGAGCAACTACAACACTCAGACACTGCCAGTAGAATAGAATGCAATACGACAGTTCCTCTGGAAAAGAGTGTAGCCATTTCTTATACAGTTAAACATACACTTACAATATGATCAGCAAATCCACTCCTAGGTATTAATCTCAGTGAAATAAAAATCTATGTGCACAGAAAAACTCTCTATGAATGTTTATAGGCGCTCCATTCATCATCACTAAAACTTGGAAACACCCCAAACGTCATTCAACAGGTCAATGAAGAAACTGTTGCAATCTACCTACAATGCAAAACTGTTCAGCAAGAAAAAAGGATGAACTATGAACAAAACACAACATGAATGAATCTTAAATGCATTATACCAAGTGAAAGTCTCGGAAGTTTGCATATTCTGTGATTCCACATATAGGGCATTCTACATTCTGGAAAAGACAGAACTATAGCGACGGGCTGTCAAGGGTTGGGTGTGATTTCAAAGAAGAATGAAAGTTTTGTGGCCTGATGAAACTGTTCTGTATCCTAATTGTGGTAGTGGTTACATGAATGTATATGTGTTAAAAAATCATAGAACTGTAACACACAAAAAAAGTCCATTTTACTGTATTTTAATTGGAAAAACTAGAACACATGGAGACCACCAATATCCTTGGCATGTGCCCAAACCTCTAGAGCTCAAACTTCTGTCAGTTTTCTTATGTTCTAAGAAAGAAAATGGTGTGCACTCCCTAAATTTTTTTCTTGCTGATTTAATTCAAAATCGTAATATGACAAATTCTAAATTAGCTTTTAAATGATGTTTTTCCAGACTCAAAATATAAAATAAAAGCCTTCAATTCTTCCAATTCAGTCATGAAACAAAAGTAATCTAAAGAAAGAAATAGATCGGGGAGGCTGGGTGGCTCAGTAGGTTAAGTGTCCTACTTCAGCTCAGGTCATGATCTCACAGTCCGTGAGTTCGAGCTGCGCATTGGGCTCTGTGCTGACAGCTCAGAGCCTGGAGACTGCTTCAGATTCTGTGTCTCCCTCTCTCTCTGCTTGTGCTCTCTCTCTCTCAAAAATAAATAAACACTAAAAAAAAAAATTTCAAAAAAGAAACAGTTCAATTTCCAAATGGCAAC
This sequence comes from Neofelis nebulosa, assembly GCF_028018385.1. Lineage (NCBI taxonomy): Eukaryota > Metazoa > Chordata > Mammalia > Carnivora > Felidae > Neofelis > Neofelis nebulosa. The sequence continues at coordinate 42,730,478 of NC_080798.1, forward strand.
CAAAAGCAAGCCAGAGTCTACTGGACACAGCCAATCAGAGACAGTCTAAAGTATCATGAAGCAATGCTCAGATGTTAGCTGTTTTTTTGCACAGTGTTCAACTTTCACATGTTCAATGTTCACAGTGTTAATATTCAGATGGAGTGTTTTTTGGAGTTAAAAATATACCCAAAATCGAATTACAGAATAGCATGTATAATACTCCATTTTTACAAGCATGCACACAGGAACAAAGTCTAAAACGATATATACCCGTTAATGGAAGTTCTCTGTGACATTGAAAAAACTGTACTGGTGATTTTTACTTTTTCTCTTCATTTTTCTATAGTTGTCTGATCTCTAAACAACAGACACAAAATACCTTTATAATCAGAAAATAAGTTTTTCCCATTTTCGAAAACAGTTTTCAAGTGAAAATGTGGTATATGTATTACAGATCAATTTACGTATGACTTAAGACTGTGCTCTTGGACATAAAGGAGCTTTGTAAGCCTCACATAGTACCAGATCCCAAGAGACACTTTACCAGATGGGTGGCTGGAGAAGACCAGGAATATAGAAGTTTCTCAAGAAAAGTGGTACCTTCTCTGGTGTCTCTCAATAAAGAAGGGGGAGGGAATCAAGCCAATGGCAAAGATGTTTGGATGGAAGGAGGCCTGTGAGTGCTGGTGAGCAGGCAGAATGGATCCTGACATGGAACAAAGGCAGGGAGGCAGACCAAGGAGGAGACCAGGAAATTCGGAAGAGGTGTGAAGGAAGGTAGAGTTGAAGAAAGGCTTGTGATGGAGAGTAACAGCAGTTTCATAGGAAAAGGTCACTGTGCTCACTGATGCCTCAGAGAGCTAACTATTCCATCCCTCTCCCCTCCTCTAGGAGAAGTGACCCCAGGCTGACCCTTGCACAGGGGTGTCATGCTCAGGACCCTGAGTACACAAGAGGGGTGGGCACCTGGCCCACGGGCATCCAGCCCACAGGCTGGCCAGGCAGCTCTAATTTGGCCTAGCTGGGAAAGCTCCACCCAAATAAAGTCAGTGGTAATCAGGCCAATCAGACGCTCTCTGAAATTCGACTTCAGTCAGTGAGTTAGCAGCAGAGAGAGCAGACAGACCTGGGATGAACATTTTAAATAACCTATCAGAACTGGGGCACCTGGCTGGCTCAGTCAGTAGAGCATGTGACTCTTGATCTTGGGGGTGTGAATTCAAGCCCCACATTGGGTATAGAGTTTACTTAAAAATAAATAAAACCTTGGGGCGCCTGGGTGGCTCAGTCGGTTGGGCGTCCGACTTCGGCTCAGGTCATGATCTCGCAGTCCGTGAGTTTGAGCCCCGCATCAGGCTCTGGGCTGACAGCTCAGAGCCTGGAGCCTGTTTCGGATTCTGTGTCTCCCTCTCTCTCTGACCCTCCCCTGCTCATGCTCTGTCTCTCTCTGTCTCAAAAATAAATAAAACGTTAAAAAAAAAATTAAAAATATATAAATAAATAAATAAATAAATAAATAAATAAATAAATAAAACCTTGGGGCGCCAGGGTGGCTCAGTTGGGTGGGTGTTGGACTTCAGCTCAGGTCATGATCTCATGGTTCGTGGGTTCAAGCCCCACGTCGGGCTTTGCGCTGAGAGCCTGGAGCCTGCTTCAGATTCTCACCTCCCTCTCTCTTTGCCCCTCTCCCCCTGACATGCATGCATGTGTTCTCTCAAAAATAAATATCAAGAAAATAAAATCTTCATTTTATTTTTTTTAATTTGAGAGAGGGAGACAGAGAGAGATGGGAGGGGGAGGGGCAGAGAAACAGGGAGAAGGAGAAACTTAAGTAGACTCCACGGTTCTGTTAGCACAGAACCTAACTCGAGGCTCACTCTCACAACCGTGGAATCATGACCTGAGCTGAAATCCAGAGACAGACGCTCAACCGACTGAACCACCTGGTGCCCCTGTTTTGTTTTGTTTTTTAAGATTTTATTTATTGGGGTGCCTGGGTAGCTCAGTCGGTTGAGGTCCGACTCTGGATTTCCACTCAGGTCAGGATCTCACAGTCCGTGGAATCGAGCCCCCAGAAAGGGCTCCATGCTGACAGTGTGGAGCCTGCTTGGGATTTTCTCTCTCTGCCCATCTCCCGCTCACACACATGCATGTGCGCTCTCTCTCACAAAATTAAAAAAAAAAATTTTTTTTAGTTAAAAATAAAATAACCTATCAGAATATATTTATAATATATTTCTCTATGAGAAGACGACACAACTGCAACTTTGCCTAAGCATTCTTTTAGGATTCTTCTGGCCTTTAAGAGCTGCTTTTTGGGTTATGCGATCACTTGCAGAAAATACCTAAGTGCACACACTGCAAAGTCTGAACGTTGTCCTGCTCTTGAATGCAGCTACTTAACTGTGAAGTGTGGTTTGTTCACAGGGCCTCTTTGTATGGCATTCCTTATGGCACAAGATTGTGCCTCTCACTGCAAACAAGTTAGGCGGCACTGTTTTTAACACTCCTCCCTGCAGCCTGTGTACTTTAAAGCAGTATTTTTTGTCAGCCAGTTTTCTCTTCCTGGAAGCAACCAAGAAGAGTGTTCACATTTTATTAAGACAACTACCTTCCTTCACCATGGTTTTCTACTTCCACTCAGGTCCTTGACCAGACTTGCTCCCAGAATTCTTTTGGGTGTTTGGCTATGTGAGACAGACACAGTGCCACATGCTGCCCTCCACAGTGGGGTCATGGTCCCCGGGCCCCACCATGCTTTGGCCCCCATGTTCTCAGGCCAAGTTAGTGCTCATAGCCCCTGCCAGATTTGCCCAGTGACAGATACCCGTCCCCAAGCTGGCCCAGGTGGCAGAGGATGAAGCACTTGGAGGCCTCAGGTTAGAATGGGGCCAGCCAAAGCAGAGCTCACTCCTCTTTCAGATGCGATTGGGTCACAATCTAGTCTATGAAAGGAGGACATGGCCCTTTGTGGCCCAGGAGCCACGGGATGCCCTTGATTGGGCAGCTAGGAAGAAAAGCTGAGTCCCGTATACTCAGCTCCAGTAAAACCCTCAAACGCTGTTGCTTGGCCCTCCCAGGGTTCCCTCCAAGGCCTGGTTTACCGGTCCTGCAGCAAACCCAAAAGGACCCATGTGCTTATTCCTGGCCAACTGCGAGCTGACCGACACTGCAGGGATGGGCTCAGCCTTGGGGGAAGCCCACCCAGCCGGTCACAAAGGCCCCTCGGTGCACACATCTAAACAAGAACTCCTAGAGTGAAAGTTGTATAGGGTTATGTGCACCAACCTCTACTATAATCACACACCATCAATTGTCTGACGGATGCTCTGAGCGGGATTGAAGGTTTTTAATTTCAACAATATGGGAGCTCTTGACAAAATGAGTCAGCTAATTACTTTTTTTTATCTGTCTTCACTCATTCGGTCATGTAGTACCAAATATATCATCATGTGTATACCTCACAGAGGACCACACAAGATGCTGGAAGGCCCTGCACATGCACATGATTATTAATTCAAAATAAATCTGCTTAAAATACTGTATCTGGAAGATTTAATTTAAAGTTTATATTCGGAGCACCTGGGTGGCTCAATCAGTTAAGCGTCCAACTCTTGATTTCGGCTCAGGTCACGATCTCACGGTTTGTGGGTTCAAGCCCCGTGTCGGGCCCCGCGCTGATAGCACAGAGCCTACTTGGGAGATCTCTCTCTCCCTTTCTCTCCAGCCCTCCCCCACTTGTGCTCACTCATGTGCCTATGCACTCTCTCTCTCTCTCAAAAAAATAAATAAAATTTTTAAAAATACACTTTCCCATCTAGCTTAATAACACACCTAAGCCATGTCTCAAATAGGTTTCCCAATTAAATAATCAAGACATAAGCTGCTCCATATAGCACCTTTGTGTCAGTTACAAACAGATTCTGGTCTGGATGGGGGCTTGGCTTGGTAAGAGGATAGCAAATTAAAAATGGCGCGCACACACACACACACACACACACACACACACACACTCTCACCCCCAGGGCTGATGAACTGGAAACAGGCAACCTTTCTTCCCAGTGGACACTGCCCAGTGCTAGGGCATGTGTGTTGGCAAGCAGAGTGTGCAGGCTGAATGTCAGCCTCCTTTACCCTCCAAGACCTACTGTGCACACACAACCTACCCAACTGTATATAGTAGCTCTGAACAATAAAGATTTAGAGCAGGATGTTGAGGACTTTCTCTGTTCCTCTGTGACAATAATATTGCTGGATCAATCTGGCTAAATCCTGTATCTGGCAAGTCTTAATGATCTCTGTGTTAAGTATCAAGAAGTTTACTATTGCAAACAGGTAAAATTTAAAAAAAATTTTTTTTTTAACTTTGTTTTTATTTATATTGATCTGGTCTGAGACACAATGGTAGATTTTATAGTCTGGGGAAAAAAGGGGGAAAAAAGAACTGCAGGCCTCCTACAGAATTCCGCGGAGTGGGGCGCCTGGGTGGCTCAGCTGGTTCCACGTTTGACTTCGGCTCAGGTCATGATCTCGCGGTCCGTGAATTCAAGTTCAAGCCCCGTGTCAGGCTCTGTGCTGACAGCTCAGAGCCTGGAGCCTGCTTCAGATTCTGTGTCTCCCTCTCGTTCTGCCCCTTCCCTGCTCACGTTCTCTCTCTCTCTCTCAAAAATAAAGAAATATTAAAAAAATGAAAAAGAAAGAATTCCATGGAGCTAGACATAGAGGAGGGGTTCCACAAACTACTGACCCTACTGGGCTCCCCCAGGCTTCCCTCAATCTGGCAATTCATCATTCTTTGTGGGCTTCACTCATCTGGTAACTTGGCAGCCCCTAAGTCCCCCCCGAAAGTCCCGGACCAACAGTCGAAGCTTTTCCAAAGCATCTAGTGAAGTTGAGGTGTATGCAGTGTCTCTCCAACTACCTCACCAGAATCACCTTGACCACGGCACCACAATGCCAGTAACTCTGACTACCCCTCCACTGCCATCACATATTTCAAGGCCATGCATAAAGCCATGCGCATGTATTCTCCTGTGACAAATGGGGGTCTGTTTTCCCAGTTTCAGCTCCAAAACCATATTCCAAAAGAAGATAGACCAATTTGCTGGCAAATTATCCTGATCTCAATTTATCATCAGAGAAATTAAGGAACTAAAAGGCAACTCTGTATCTACCAACATTAGGGGTTTTGTTACAATTCAAACTTTAGGGCTCCAAGTCAGCTGCCCGTCCCAGGACATTCACTTGGGCAGTTTGCTAGGACTGGTTAAATACCTGCACTTTCAACAGAATATCACAGGAGTTCCTGGGTGGCTCAGTTGGTTGAGTGTCCAACTCTTGATTTCAGCTCAGGTCATGATATCAAGGTCATGAGTTCAAGCCCCACATCGGGCTCCACGCTGAGTCTAGAGCCTGCTTAAGATTGTCTCCCTCTGCCCTTCTCCCTGGCTAGCACTGTCTAAAACAAAATAAAAAGTTTAAAAATAAATAAATGAACAGATCATCACAAAGATTTGATTTGTCCTATATAGTCTTTACTAACCTACTAACCTAAAAAATGCCCGAGGACATTTACTACTCATCCTCTCTTCCCATAATCATATAAAGGGTAAGAAAGATCTGAATTCAGAGAGCTGTTCCACAACTGTCTTCACAGAAAGGAAGCAAATCATCACCACCATAGCAATGGGTAAGTCATGGGGAACGAATGTCAGCCTTAGGCTCAGGTTCCAGGGCAACCGACAAACTGGGTAGCCATAGGTGAGCCACAGGTTCCCGAGGCGTCAGGTTTGTTACATGTAAAACACAGGAGGGGCACATATGACTGGCTTCAGGATTCCTTCCAGTCTAAAATTCTGAGTTTCTGAATTTCAAGGTGTTTAGAGCCATCTTGAACCTCCACTATTGATTTACACCATGCTCTCGTTTTGATGCTCTCGTTTTGCTATGGACTTAAGCATATCTCCCTTCCTCCCAAATGCATATGTTAAAGCCTAACATGTGATGGTATCTGGAGATGGGGTCTTGGAAGATAATTAGGGTTGGATGAAGTCAGGAGGATGGAGACCTCGTGATGAGATCAGTGCCCTTATAAGAAGGGGAAGAGAGAGGGACGCCTGAGTGGCTCAGTGAGTTAAACATCCAACTCTTGGTTTCAGCTCAGGTCACAATCTCGCAGTTCATGAGTTCAAACCCCCCAGCAGACTCTGCACTGATAGAGAGGATCCTGCTTGGGACTCTCTCTCTCCCTCTCTCTATGCTCCTCTCTCAAAAATATACTTTAAAAAAATGGGGGGGGGGGGGGAATCTTTCTCTCTCTATGCATGCACAGAGAGACCATGTGAGCACAGAGCAAGACGGCTGTCACCTACAAGCCAAGAGAAAAGACCTCAGGATGAAGTTACCTTGCAGGTACCCTGACCTTGGCCCAGCCTCCAGAACTGTGAGAAATAAACTGCTATTGTTTAAGCCACCCAATATATGGTATTTTGTATGGCAGATGAAGACACACCCTCAATACTAATAAGTTGTTTTTCTTTTCTTCCTGGATAATATATCAAACTGAACTTGGATGAATTGGCAAGTGCTCACCAAGCAGCCAAGTGTTCACCACTATGAACACTAAACAGAAGAAAACTGGGGCTCTGCCTCACAGGTGTTTAGAGACTTATTACAATAGACTGTAAGCATACCCAAATCTGTTCTGAAAGCCAGAGTCCAGAGGTGCCTGGCTGGCTCAATCAGGGAATGTGAGATTTGTGATCTCGGGTTGAGAGTTTGAGTCCCATGTTGGGTGTGGAGATTACTTAAATAAATACAACTTTAAAATAAATTAATTAAAAATACATTTAAAAAGAAAGTCAGAGAGTCCAGAGAGTGAGGGACACATGTAATGTAAGCTAGTGCTCCATCATAGGACATCACAGGACACAGGACATCAATCAGAACAAAGAACACCCAGGATGGGCATGGCAGGGCCAGTAAGAAGAGGGGTAGAGGAGAGCAAACAGGGAAAAGGTATAGAGGACCCGGTCTCACGCCAGCCCACTCACTGCCGGGGAATCCTCTGGCTGTGCCCTTGCGGCATCAGTGTGTTACGATGGAGGAACAAGAAGCTAAGGAGCTTACGGCCAGGATGAGGTGGCAGATCCAGGTGAAGAGAGCCTGAATGGGAGAGTGACTCAACTAGAACCTGCCTGGATGAGCCAGGACACATCAGCATGAAGGATAATGGCTAACATTCACCAGGTGCTTCTCTCGGCCAAGCTCCACGCTAGGCACTTTCCATTCAACCTCACACCAACCCTTATGGCAGCAGGTAATCCTCTTACCTGCAGTCCTTGCCATTCTGGCTTGACTCAGGTCCCTAAAGACCAGGCTGAGGATTAAAGGGCATGGCCCTAAGTGTAGGGGATCAAGATCTATTTCTGTGAAGAAAGTGACCAAGGAAAACCAAGAAAACAACAGGGAAATCCAGGGTGGGGTGCAGGAGGCCATAAGAGATGCTCTTCCAGCAAGCCAACAGCAGAGCTGGAGGAGCAGAGGACACAGAGAGAAAGGGACAAATGAAACTTGGGGGGGGGGGGGGGGGGGCGGCGCTGATATGTATCAGTTGTATAAAAATCTAGCTCACACAGGCCCCTCCCCAGATATTCCCCATCTCAGAAAAAATTGTGAAAGATTTTGAAATGGACCAAAAGGGTTACTGAGTATCTTCAATGGAAGAATGGGCCTTGTTAGAACATAACTTTCCAAGTTATCTGATCCTATGGGATGTGTGCATTTTGTGACCTTGGAGATATTCTGCAACTCTGTTAACTTGTATGTAACTGATACGCAACCATATGCAACACAAATGATTCTTGTCTGTAGACAGGCAAATTAAATGTCTAGTGGAGAGACAAGTGATTCCCCTCAAAGCTACAGTGGCATCTATTCGAAACCATTTCATGGTGTGTGTGTGTGTGTGTGTGTGTGGATGTGCACGTGTGCGAACATGCACACACATGGTCTTTGTGTGCAAACTCCTTGAATTTTCCTTTGAACAGGTTATAATACCTTACTGGTTCCCGCATTAATTAATAAAAATCTTTTATATTTGTATAAGAATCGTGATTTTATCTTTAAAAATTATTTTATAATACCCATAAACAAGCTAAAGTCCAAACAGATGCCAATATTCTATGGCAGGTGTGCTACAAAGGGAAAAAAAGGTTCCAGGAATCAGTAATTCTTCCAACACCAAATACTTTGAGGTGCTGGCTCAAGCAAACAGGAGATAATCAAGCCTCAATTTTTATCTCTCTACACCCCCTCCACCAGCAAACATGGTCTCCAGCTTCCTCACGACTTGCATTAGCTCTGATCTCAGAAATTCTTAAATTTCAGTGGTAACACAAGGAGCTCCAAGAGAAGGGCTGAGGGGCTCCCCTTTCTAATGAAACCAACACCTCTCCAGACTCTGACAGATGTGACCCATTCATTGTGGAAGAATCTGGAGCCAGAGGGGCTCTGCAGGCTAGCAGACCTACCAGGACCAGGAGCAGTGCTGGCAGAAGGAAAACAGAAATGGACTAAGTCCCCGCAGGATGGGGAAGACGAGTGACGATGGAACAAAGCTCATAAACTGCCTAATGGTCATAGAAACACACACGCAAGGGGCAGGGGGGCAGTGTTCCCGGTGTGGTCTCTGAAGGTTGGCTGCATAGCTCTGTACCTACTAGCAGTGGGGACCGTGAGCAAATTAGTGATATCAAAAAGGCTGTTTCCTCATCTGTAAAACACCTGCCTCACAGGATTGCCCTGAGCGGTAAATGAGACAACACACATAAAACACTTAGCAGTCTGACACACAATCAGTGTTCAGTGAATGTTAGCTTCAACAGTTTTTTGACTGAGAGATGAATATAACGTAAAATAAAAAACAGGGACTATAATAAAACATAATTGTGGGGCGCCTGGGTGGCCCAGTCGGTTAAGCGTCCGACTTCGGCTCAGGTTGTGATCTCACGGTTGGTGAGTTCGAGCCCCGCGTCGGGGTCTGTGCTGACAGCTCAGAGCCTGGAGCCTGCTTCGGATTCTGTGTCTCCCTCTCTCTGTGCCCCTCCCCAGCTTGCACTCTGTCTCTGTCTCTCTCTCTCTCTCTCTCTCTAATAAATAAAACATTAAAAAAAATTTTAAACGCAATTGCCACCTATAATTCCCACTTGTCACATTCTTTCCGCTCCCATTGCCAAAAGACCACCTGCGTCTTCATTTCTCACCTGAATTACTCAAGGTCTCCTATGGCGCAGGGCCCTTCTCAAAGCTATACCTCACCCGCTTTAACTGAGCGATAGCCAAGAGAAATATGGGAACCACGGGAGTGAGTTTACATTTTCTAATAGGCAGATTTTTAAGTAAAAAGAAACAGAATTATTTTAGTAGTGTATTTATCCCATTATGTCCAAAGTAGTATTTCAACACGCAATATAAAAAAATTGAGATATTTTACATTCTTTCTTTTCTTATTACAGCTTTAAAATCCAGCATGTGTTTTATACTTACGTACATCTCAATCTGTACTGGCCACATTTCAAGTTGCCAGGAGCCTCAGCACCAACCATTACCCATCTCTTTCAGAAAATCCAAATTCATTGGCCTAACAAATCAGGGCCTTTCCAACAGGGTCCTCCTCATCCCTCTCTGTGCCCTCCTCCCCTTCCATACTTTTGCCTGGGCTTAACCCTCTTCCTTATCCACTCCCAGCACCTGGTATATTCCTCTCCCACAGGACACACCACACCTTTATGTCAGCCACTGGCTACTCAACACTCCACATGTAAAGTGCTCGTTTCCCACAAAGGCTTCTTTGCCAACCTGTCCTCTATGAGATCCCCTCGCTCTGGGGATAAGAACAATTTGAGTGCTTTTCCATCGCATGCCAAACCCTCACTCCCCAAGTGGACTGTGAGCCCAGTGGAGGCAAAAGGATTCTTATCCTGTTTATGTATAGCAGTAGCTGGCCCAGCCGAGGCATTCAAACATATATAAAGTATAGGTTTTTTGTGTTGTTTTTTTTTTAAAGGGAAGACTACATTTAAAATTTTACATTTAGCTACTGATCTTGATCTAACTCTACAGTCATTCAGCCAACTCTTAATCTCAAAGCATACACATGAACAAGGTTTGGACCAAAAATGGTTGAAAGAAAGCAGGCAAGCTAAAGAAGCAACTACCACTGGGAGAATCATTGTTCCTGGGGTTTGGGTTGGTTTTTTTGTTTTTTGTTTTTTATTGGCACAAAAATCTTTTAGACTGAAATTGTTTTTCATAGCTGCACTGGAATAAATGGGAAACCACAAAAATGAAGGCTTCCACAGTGCCAGTCATCAAATTGTAGTGGTAAGAAAGGAGCCATCCAAAACTATCCACATCTGATTGAACTCTAAACATTTTAAATGTTTATTAACCCATATAATTCCCAAATTTAACCAATCATTTGAAACGCTCATAGACAAAATTCTGGACTTCAGTATTTCCTACAGCCCCCTCCAGCCTCAAGAAGATAAAAGCCTCCCTTCTCGGGGCCCCACGGAACTGCTGTTCTTTTATTTTAATCAGAGAGCTTTATAAAGACAACCACTTAGGACCCTCAGCTTCAGTCCTAGTTGCAACTTTTTCTTTACACGTACATGTGTGAGTGTGTGCTCCAAGGGCTCCCAAAGAGCTGGCTCGGTGGACCCTGAGCAACCCTCTCTCTCAACATGTTGATCAGGAAGCAGACAACTTCGTTAATAATTAGAGAATCCCTAGTTTTCATCTTACACTTTCCTAAGCAAAAAGCTTGGCAGGGCCTCTTATGGTTTCCCCTTCTCTTACAAAAATCTGCCTTCTAAGCAAATGCTTCTGTTTCCTAGTAGCAGTAGATACCCTTTTAAAACTCACAGTTAAAAAAAGCAAAAAGAATTACAGTGGTATTTTGTTTCCATACTTTCTTCCTAATATTTTCCACTTAGAACTGAGTCCAGAAGTTTACTGGTAAATACACCAATACAGGTTATGTTCCCTTATGGATCCCATATTGTCAAATAATCTGACCTTATGAACTACACTGAGCAATATTCCATTATTTTTCTTTTATTAAACAGTTATGTATACTCAACTGGTTGATCAGGGCCTTACTATGCGCCAGGCACTGTTATAGACCGTGGGGATAGAAGGAAACTTAACACACAACACCTCTGGTCTCATGGTCTAGTCAGGTGGTAAAAGCCATGAAGAAAAATTCAGCAGAGGGAGAGGAAAAAGAGTGGGGACAGGGGTGTCCTACTTTACACAGCATGGTCACGGAAGGTCTCTTTTAAACAGAACAGAAGAACAACAGTGCTGAAGAACACAGCCAAATGATATTTTTGGGAGGGGGCAGGGAGCAGAGGGTGCAAGAATATATCTCAAATGCAAAGACTCTGAGGCAGGGGTATGATACCCAAAATGTTAATCAAAGCTTCTGATCAACATAAAATAATCTGTACCATAAAATTCTCATCAAAAAAGAAATTGGCCTGATTACTATTTAATGCAGTTATAGTATTCTTTTTGAAATACAATTATACCTAGTCCCTCGGTCTCTCAATCCCCCATTTCTACATTAGTAAGTTCTAGGGCTCCCAGGGGACCTCACTCTGAAAACCAGTGACAGACCCCACTATCTAATGTGTGCAGACAAGACCACACAGGAGAGGCAGAGGTGAACACTGGGCCCTCCTGTAAGTGAGAATTTTTCACACAAAAATCGTCCCCATCAAGTTAAACTGCTTACAAATAAAGCAAGATCTTCTCCCGAAGGAGGTGCTGCCTTCTAAATTCTGTATCCTTCCACTCATCTGTCCCTTCCTCAGCCAGCTGCAGGCCTGCTCTCAGGCCTGGACCACTTTGAACGGAGCCTTTGAAAGTTTAAGTTGGCTTTTTGCCACCACAAGAGATGCTGAGGCCATCCCCTTCTCTGGGGGTGCCTTATTCTCTTATTCTCTCCCGGTCTAGCTTTCCTCCTCCTGGGCTCTCTGAAGTCCCACCTCGCTAATGAATCCAAATTCCAGCTCATCTCACCCTGCTTTTTACTTCTCTTGCACACACAGCCTGTCCCCTGGGGGATACTCTTATTTTCCAAACAAAAATATCAAGACACATTGTCCGTATGTGGGTACTTGTTACGTGAATCACTATAATGTCAAAGCTTGGAATATTTCATAATTTAAAGTAAAATCATTAAGAAAAAAAAAAACTTAGGACGTACTTACACATAGTCTGATGAGACAGCACAGGAAATTGGGACTGTCTGGGAAGGTTTGGGATCTGTGATCACAGTCACAGGCCTTTGACTACAGCTCTGTCCTCTAACAAACAACTTGATTTTCCAAAGAAATCTGACATCACCCTACAAAAGGATTTGAAGCTACTTCCAGCAATAAGGATAAGGAGGCAGTGACAGCAGCTGTGGGTTGAAGGCCAGAACGCTGGCATTTCCAGGTTATTTCAACAGTGCACGGAGCTAGCAGGACCACCATACAAAATACCCAGCCCTGGCTGTCATACATCCCTCGACCCTTTATGCAGTGGACCACCAATGCGCTGTAGCTCAGGTATTTCCACAACTACCTCTAGACTGGAAATATGACTCTCTTGAGCACCCGAGTAGGTATCCGTTTTACCAGGAGGGGGAAATATCCTGAACCAGGCAGTGCACGTACACCCCTGTCTTCCCTCCTCTAAGCATCCTTCTCAAGTGCCATGCCCCAGGAAAGGCTCTTTCCACTCTCCAATTAAGAAAAAAAAGGTCCTCCAGGGCTGTCAAGGAAGATTTGATTTGGCCCCGTGACTCAGAAGGAGTCAGAAGGTCTTCCTGAGCTCACCAGTTCCCACTGGTAAGTACTTGTGGGTAAGTGCACTGGAAACTGGAATAAACTATGACCTTCAGGCATATTGTAGAGACATGCTGACCAATTCCACCATTTTTTTAATGCTCAGAAATTTAATGATACTGCCTTTTGATCTAGTAAAAGCATTCCATGAAATTTAACAAAAAATAGCCACAAATCAAAAGAAGAGTGAAAGACTTTTACTGAAGCATTCTTCTTATTAGCAAAGAAAAAAAAAGGAAAAAAAAGGAAACCATCTTGTTGAGCCTTTGGAAAAGAGAAACTCCAAAGATCTTTTCATTTGATCTGTCATACTAAGATTTTTTTTTTCCTCATTTCCTGTATGTTACAATTCTTCTAACGGAGATATAACGGACATATTATATTAGCTTCAGACGTACATGATTGAATATTTGTATAACTGGGAAATGATCACCACAATAACTCTACTTAATATGTGTCACTATACATAGCTACAAAATTTATTTTCCTGTGATGAGCCCTTTTAAGACCTACTCCCTTACAACTCTCAAATATGCAATATAGTACTAACTATGGCCACCATGCTATAGCACTTTACAACCCCAAATAACGTATTAACTAATAAAATTAGGGTAGGAGCGCCTGGATGGCTCAGTCAGTTACACCTCCGACTTGTCAGGTTCAAGCCCTGTGTCGGGCTCTGTTCTGACAGTTCAGAGCCTGGAGCCTGCTTCGGATTCTGTGTCTCCCTCTCTCCCTGCCTCTCCCCTGCTCATGCTCTGTCTCTCTCTCTCTCAAGGAATAAACATTAAAAAAAATTTGTTTAATTAGGGTAAATTCCTTGCAAATGAAAGAAATGTTACCTTTAGCAAATAAATTAAACAGATAAATTAAGTGCTTGCAATCTTGCAGAATGCTTGTTTTTTACAGGAAAATGTATTGAAAACATTTTCAAACTTTAAGTTTCTTCAAGAGGTCTATATTGTCTAAATCATTCTCCCTAAGGCCCTCCAAATTACAAAGTAAGCAAAAGGTTAAAGGTTATGGTCAGTATATTTGCTTTCAGGCTAATGTATGTTAAGATAGAGCTAATTAACAGGTAACATTTTAATAATTTTTTACTAGAAGATATTTGCATGCAGCATACAATTCAAAAAGTACAAAAAGTCATACACTAAATCTAAGTCTCCCTTCCACCTGGCCCTCCACCACTCAGTTTCCCAGCTTGTACCATTTCAGGGATATTCTATAGTGCCCACAGGTTTGTAACACTTTGTATGTGAGACACTTTGCTCAGGATTTTGTATGGGAGGCTCATCAGTGCAAGCAATACTATCACCAGCCCCAATTTATAAGTGAAGAGACCTGCTTGTGGCATGAAGTGAACTAGTAACTGGCCAAAAGTGTCATACTCCCAGAACCCATCCCCATCTTCCTACTCCCCAACAAAGGTGACCTGATGTTATGTTGTTCCCTCTTCCCTGAACACTCTCCCACCAACCTTCACCATCCCTTTGCCTGGATAACTTGACTTTCCATATAAATTTCAGAATCAGGGGCACCTGGCTGGCTCAGTCAGTAGAGCATGCTACTTTTGATTTGGGAGTTGTGGGTTTGAGCCCCATAATGGATGTAGAGGTTACTTAAAAAAATAAAATCCTTGGGGCACCTAGGCGGCTCTGTTGGTTAAGCGTCCCACTCTTGATTTCAGCTCAGGTCATGATTTCCCAGTCTGCGAGTTCAGGCCCCATGTCAAGCTCTGCTCTGCTTGGGATTCGCTCTCTTCATCTTTCTCTGCCCCTCCCCTGCTCATGCACACTATCAAAATAAATAAATAAGCATTTTTTTAATTAAAAAAAATAAAATCTTAAAAAAAATACACTTTAGAATCATTTGTCTCTGTCTTAAGAAACTTTGCAGGGGGGCGCCTGGGTGGCTCGGTCGGTTAAGCGTCCAACTTCGGCTCAGGTCATGATCTCGCGGTCTGTGAGTTCAAGCCCCGCGTCGGGCTCTGTGCTGACCGCTCAGAGCCTGCAGCCTGTTTCAGATTCTGTGTCTTCCTCTCTCTCTCTGCCCCTCCCCTGTTCATGCTCTGTCTCTCTCTGTCTCAAAAATAAATAAACATTAAAAAAATTTTTTTTTAATAAAAAAAATAATAAATAAAAATTAAAAACTTTGCAGGGATTTTAGGATTGTGTTAAACACAATCAATTTGTAGACAATTAATATTATAACTATACTGAGTCTTCCAATTCATGAACATGGTATGTCAATCCACTTAGGTTGTCTTTAATTTTTCTTCGGTGTTTTGTAATTTTCAGCAGGCAGATCCATCCTCTGCATATTTTGTTAGATTTATACCAAGTATTCCATTCCTTTCAGAGCTACTGTAACTGATAGGATTTTTTTGGTTTTGTTTTTTCCTGTTTCCAATGATGTATTGCTTTTATTGCTAGGATACAGAAATACCGATTTTTTGTGTGTTGACCTTGTATTTTACAACTGTGCTAACACATTTATTAGTTCTAGGAGCTTTTTCTAGAGATTCTCATGAGATTATCTGCATAGACAATCATGCCATCTGCAAATGGGGACAGTTGTTCTCTCTTTCCAATCTGTATGCCTTCCATTTATTTTTCTTGCACTGGCTAGCACTTCCAGTACGATGTTGAGTATCAGTGGTGAGAGTAGAGATTGTTGCTTCGTTCCCCTTAGGGGGAAAGCGTTCATTTTCACCACTAAGTACGTTAGCTGTACGTTTTTGGTAGATGCCCTTTTTTGGGCTGAAGAAGTTCCCTTCTCTTCCTAGTTTGCTGGCAGCATTTATCATGAATGGATGTTGAATTCTGTGAAAGGTTTTTTCTGCAGCCAATGACATAATCATGTGGGGTTTTTTTTAGTCAGCTGTTCATATGGTGGATTACATCTATTGATTTGGGAAAACTGAACCAGTCTTTTACACCTGAGATAAATCACAATTGGTTCCGGTGTACTATTCTTTTTACATAATATCGCTGGATTTGATTTCCTGGTATTTTTTTGAGGATTTTTGTGCCCCTGTTCATGAGAACAATTGGTCTGTACTATTCTTTTCTTGAACTGTCTTTGTTGGTGTTGTAAAAATGGATGTGTACTATACAGTTTTCTGAGGTCTGGGATGATAATTTTACTACTTCTAACATCATCATAGAGTGGTATTAACTTTGCTTTTCTGTTAGAATTAATTTTAAGTCTTTGAGCAGGAAGACAATTCCCAAAGATAACAATAATTCCCTAAGTGAAAATATGACCATTTTACAAAGAGCCACTTTAAGGTAGATCTGAGAATCCAATGCAGTGAAACCTATTACTTCACCTACATGCCCTGTCACATCCCCCACAGAGCAGGAATGGTGAGGAGCTTTGCCCTACTGGCTGGAGATAAGAAACTGACAAGGTTTCCATCAAATAAAAGATATGTTATTACTCAACCCTGAAATGCAAATACACACATTTGCCTTTGAGTTACCTAAGAAAGCGCCTCTTAACCTCTTAGTTCTTACAATTCCTAAAATGCTCAGTCATTTCTACCCACATTATACTACTGAGAAAGCCAAGACAAGGATAGGGTTAAGAGATTTCGAGTTCAGCAGAGCTAAAATTTGAATTTAAACACCTTCTATCACCCAGCTTGTTACAAAAAGTCCTAAACACAGGCAATGCAATGTCAGAAGGTCAATCAGGCATGAGAGGGGCTGAAGAAAAGGATCTGAGGCAAAAGAGTTTCTGGGGAGGTCTTTTTTTTTTTTTTTTTTTTTAATGTTTCATTCATTTTTTTGAGAGAGAGAAAAACAGAGACAGAACAAGCAAGCAGGTGAGGGACGGAGAGAGAGGGAGACACAGAATCCGAAGAAGGCTCCTGAGCTTTCAGCACAGAGCCCAGCATGGGACTCGAACTCACCAACCGTGAGATTGTGACCCGAGCCGAAGCTGGACGTTTAACCCACTGAGCCACCCAGGTGCCCCAACACATAACCATTTTTTTCTGTAACTTTTTATTATGAAAAATTTTTAACACTTGCACAAGTAGAAAGAATAGTGTAAGGAACTCCTAGATACCACCCAGGTGCCCCCAGAGAGGTCTTTTTAGAACTGAAATGCCGAATCTCCTCTTGGCACTTTTGAGAAGCCCCATCTCCTCATTGAGGTGAGTGGACAGGTCTGTTGGGTGAGGGGCAGGCTACCACAGAGGAGCTGCACACCTCCACAATGGCCAATGAGAAACTGAAATCCTTTTAAGTCTCACTTAAGTATCTAAGAGTCACCCAAATCATCACCAGGCTAGCCAAAGACCAGAGAAATGTCCTTGGAATCAAAGTCGCCCTCTCTGTGGCACTCAAAATGATGTGTTCAGGAGGCAGTAAAGAGCACACTGCCAATCAGACTGCTTGGGTTCAAACCCCAGCACTACTACCCACTAGCCGTGTGACCTTGAAGAAGTCACAACCTGTGTGCCTCGGTTTCCTCATCCATAAAATGGGGGTAGCAACAAGAGTGTAAGCTCTCACTAAATGATGCCTGCTGTTGTTTTTATTCAGAAAGTCTTGGCCAATCCAAGACCGGTCCTCTTCTACACTGTCCTAGATCATGGTGTATGTGCCAATATGCCCTTCCCCAACCACCACCACTCCCCTCTTCCACCAACCCAAGAGCAAAACTCTGCTTTCAATCAAGCTGATGGAAAAAAGCAAAAGACCTAAATGAACTATTTCATTAAATGATGTCTAGGAGCTAAAAACCAATAAGCACTCACAGGATCCACATTCACAAGAAGGAAGAAAGCATTTAAATCAAGAGTTTAAACCAACTCTTCTCCCACAAAAAGTACATTTTATTGTTTTATATAACCACATGAGACATTCTCCCCAACTAAGGGATAGGTATAAATTCCATTTTAAAAAATTTAATCTATGGAAATACACTGATTAATTTTCATATTTTAGATTAGTTTTGCTATCAAAAGCATTCCATTTAAAATATCAACTTAACTTTTAAATCACTAGGAAGCAAACTGTCTTTAATTCAAATACATAATTGTAATTTGGGGGTGACAATTTCACCAAGTTTCTTGAAAGCCAGGAAATATTAATTGGCAACAATGATAGCTATCTTTTATTGCACACTAACTAAGCGCCTAACACACAAGGCGCTAAATTCTACATGTCACCTCATTCTCTTAATCCTTTCAGGAGGTACAAGCTCGTTTTACAGAAAAACCTCAGCCTTGAGGTTGACTATTAATGGTTCTGATAGAGAACTGATTGCTAGCACCTGTGTGAGGCTTTAACACTAAAATGATATAGAAAGGTAAATCTGAAACTTGAATGTGCACGTGAATCACTGGGGGAATCCTGTTAAACTTCAAATTATGATTCAGAAGGTCTAGGGTAAGCCCTCCGATTCTGCATTTCTTTCTTTTTTTTTTTTTAAGTTTATTTATCTATTTTGAGAGAGAGAAAGTGCAAGAGCGTGAGGGAGGGTTAGAGAGAGAGGGAGAGAGAGAGCATCCCAAGCAGGCTTTGCGCTGTCAGCACAGAGCTCAGTGTGGGGCTTGAAGTCACAAGCCAATAGATCATGACCTGAACCAAAATCAAAAGTCGGACGCTTAACCGACTGAGCTTCCAGGCACCCCTGATTCTGCATTTCTTTAAATTTTTTTTTTTTAAACGTTTATTTATTTTTGAGACAGAGAGAGACACAGCATGAACGGGGGAGGGGCAGAGAGAGAGGGGAACACAGAATCGGAAGCAGGCTCCAGGCTCTGAGCCATCAGCCCAGGGGCTCGAACCCGCGGACCGCGAGATTGTGACCTGAGTGAAGTCGGACGCTTAACCGACTGAGCCACCCAGGTGCCCCTGATTCTGCATTTCTAACACGCTCTCTGATGCTGACAATGCCGCTGTTCTGGAGACCACACGCAAAGTAGCGAGGATGGCTACAGGTTGCAATAGGCCACGAACCACAAAAAAAAAGTCCATTAAACACTAAAATGAAAAACAGTCAAATTTTTCTCAAAAACAGTAAGTTAACCATAATATAAACTCTAATATAAGAATTATAACATCCAGGGGCACCTGGGTGGCTCAGTTGGTTAAATGTCTGACTTCAGCTCAGGTCATGATCTCGAGGTTTGTGGGTTTGAGCCCCGTGTCAGGCTCTGCACTGACAGCTCAGAGCCTGGAACCTGCTTCGGATTCTGTGTCTCCCTCTCCCTCTGCCCCTCCCCTTCTCATGCTCTGTCTCTCAAAAATAAGTGAGATTAAAAAAAAAAAAAAAAAAGAATTGTAACATCCATATTTGTAGTGGGATTTTGAGCTTTGTAACATCTTAAAAATATCTTCATAATGACTTCTTGTTTAAATCTATAGTTCAACTTCCTGGAGCTTTGAGGGGGCTTTTCTCCCCTAAAAACCCTGACTTACATCAGGGCTGAGAAGCCACGTACATGGAAGACCGTTTCAAGTTGCCATAACCTCCAAACAGGTCCCTTTTTTCACTCACCCATCCTCTTGCTGTTTAAATCCAACACATTAGACAAATGGCAGAGTTAGGTGAGATTTTAGGGGCTGGGACCCCAAATTTTTCCAGATGAAAAGTAAATTTCTACAACAAAACAGGACCTTACCACAAGGCAGTAACAAATACCACTGGCTTCCATTTCTGGCCTTAGGTGACCAACTTCCGGCAATGAGATGGCAATTAGCATTTTATACAACTACTGATTTTCATTCTTTTACCAGATCCTTGGAGTGGCAAGTTCTATTTACTTTCAAAAGTCCACAGACTAAACAAAGCAAGGTACTTCACAAGGCCCTATTTTCCACCTGGGTCCAAGTTCACCGTGATCTTTTTTACTCATTTCTGATTGTGCTATACTCAAACATTGGCTAGCTGCCTTTTAAAAGGCAGTTAGACACTACCACCAGCCCTCTCCCTCCCCCACCTCCTCCACTCTCTTTGCTAGCACCAGTGCCTAACAACAGAACCAACACATCTCTGAGGACATTCCAGCTTACCAGATAAGGTCAGTTTAAAATTCTAGATAGGGATAACCCATTCCATTTGTCTTTCCTTAGAGCCCTTCAAAAATATCCCCTGGCAATCAGCAGAACAAGCCTTTCACCAGAGAGAAAATAGTCTATGATTCTGCAATTTACAAACACTGAGACCTTTATTTAAAGGGTGTCCACATTTTATATTACTCCCAAGGGACGTTTATCTATGGACTCAAGTAAGCACCAGCCCAATGCTTGGAAGAAACAAAATGTGCATACACTGCGGCTCCATGCAAATGGCTTCTCGGGCTAGAAGGCTATAAAGTTTTGCTGCCGGGCCTCAGAGGAAGGCCTACCTGTGACAGGGTATAATATTGGGACACAGTTTTCTTCTGAATTTGGAGCATGCTCTGTCCACAAGAGAGCCAGGCAACTGCCCAGAGAGGCTTGTTACAAAAACCATGAAAGAGGGGCAGAGGTGCCAGGCCACTGCCCTGTATACCCTGGAAGCTGAAAACAATTCTGAGAAATGATCTCTACTATCGACAAGTCCGACAGAAAGTTGTCTCTGTTGCCTCCAAAACTGGCTGTCCTCCTCGAATGATTTAACTCTGGGTACCAATTGGGCAATGCCAGCCACCGTGCTGGGGCGGAGGATTCAGGGATGCTGGTTCTGTCTTCTAGGTTAAGTAGGCGGATTCAAACCTCTGCGGTATAAACTGGAGATTTTGGGGGTTAGATCTGGGCGCCCCCACTGCATCTAGGCTACATGCTTCCATTCAACAAACATTTACTGAGCGTCTGCCCTCAGCCCGGCACTCTGCTAGGTGCGGAGGAGGAAGCCAAGCCACAGTCCCCAGAAGTGGAAGCAGACACAGAGAAGGGCCTTCAGGAGAGGTGTAGGTTGTGCGGGCCCCGAAAACCTGCCACAAATTGCTGTGATCAGTAGTTAATCGGGGGTCAGCATGACCTTCGCGCCGGGCTCCGCGGACCACCAAGCCCAATAATGAAAAAGGCTCGCGACAGCGAAGGCGGGAGTGGACAGGTAGGCCCGGGGGCAGGTGTTCAGGTAGGAGGCGCACGGCTGAGGCTGCAAGTCTGGAGAGGGCAGGGTCCCCAAGGAAGGTGGAAGGGCGGCCCAGGACCCCGCGAAGAAGAAGGGGGTGCGAGGAACTGGGGTCTGGCCCCGGGAAGTGGGTGCGCGGCGGCGGCCGGCCGGGCCTGAGCCCCCGAAGCGAGAGAGGGGAGGGAAGACTCCCGGCTAGGCCGCCAGCCCGCACCTGGGGCCCCGCCCGGCACCTACCACTTGGGCGACCTTGAGACAGCCGAGCGCTCCGCGCAGGTAGTCGGGGTCGCAGCGCAGGCCGGCCAGCCCGCGGCGCTGGCTCACCGGCTCGGTGGTGGGCTGGTACGGGCTGCTGGCGCCCGAAATCATGGAGGTGCTCGAGGCCTCGCCCTCGAAGCCGTCCAGCTCCTCGCTGCTCCGCATGCTGCCGCCCGGCCCGGGCCGCCTCGCGCGGCCGGCCCCCGGCGCCCGGAGCTGGCCGGCTCAGCGGGGCCGCCGCATCGCCGCCGCCGCCGCCGGACTGACCGCCCGCGGCCCGCCCCGCCGCCGCCGCCGCCTCCTCCTCCTCCTCTGAGCCCGCCGCCCGGCTGCAGCCGCGATTCGGTCAGCTTGGGATCGGCTCCCGCCGCCTCGGCAGCGGAAAGGGAGGGAGGCGGGAGCAGGAGGAGAGAGAAGGAGGCGGGAGCCGGCGGAGCGGGCCGGGAGGGGGCGGAGCGAGTGCCCACCCGCCAGCCGCTCGGCGGCGCTCCGCGGCTAGGGCGAGACGGAGGCGGCCGCCCGCGCCTAGGGGCCTCGGGAGGCGGGGCCTCGGGGCGGGGCGGGACGCCGTCTCCTCGGACCCCGCCCTCACCTGCCTGTGCGCAGGGGTCCGGGAGGCTCTCTGCAAGCCCTGCCATCCCCGCCTGCGAGGGGCGGGGGTCGCGGGGACCGAGAGGAATGGGGGCTAAGGGGAGGGTCTAAGTGGACTTAAAGGACACGGAGTTGCTTTCCCAGGGCGCTACCTTAGTTTCTTTTCTGGAGGAAGTGGGGTTCTCTGCAGGTAGGCTGGGAGACTTACCGGCGAAGACCAAAATGTGCTGTGCGAACCCTGCTGCCAACCGTGATTGGCCCAGGGTGGGTCTGGCGAGAGGAGTCCAAGGGTCTGGGTTCCCGCCCTGGACGCCTTGCAACAAGCCAGTACAGAGAGGCCAGGGACTGAGTGCGGCGGTAATGAAACTACAGTGAGTGAGGGGTCGCTCAGCACGGGGTCTGCAAGACATACACGGTAAATACTTACGAATAATTCCCAGTTTAAGTTCTACATCCACCGGCCTGACCGAGGAGGGGCGCTAGCACATTGTAGACCCTCGACAAGCAACAGTAGTTGCCTCTCAGCTGACAAGATTTTGTAATCGCTATCTAATCATCAAGTCAAGTTAAACACAGATTTTTGCTCTGACGGGCATTAATTAAGAACCAATTTGCAATTCAAGTGTGAAGGCTAATTTTAAGCTTAAGTAAAACACTGACTTCTAAGAATTGTCGCTTTGGTATTGAACTCTTACACACCACAAATATTGAGAGCTTCCCATGCTGTAGGCACTGAGGAAGACACTTGAAGAAAGTATTATTATTCCCATTTTACAGAAGGGCAGACTAAGTGTGGCGATTGGTAGTAGTTTGTCCCAGGCCACACAGTTTGGTGGTGAGTGGAGCCCAGGTTCCAACTTTGTACACCACACAATATTGCTTAATATATAATTTAGATAGTTCACAATATAATTGGTGAACTCCAAGCTGAGATGCAGTAAACATCATAACTAACAAGATTTCCATTTAAAGGGTTTTCATCTTTGGCTTACCAAAGATGGGAAAGACTATTTCTAATACTCAATTCAACCAACAAATCTGTATTGGGCACTTACTATGTGCTAAGAAATATAATAGGAACTGGAGATAAACTGCCAGGTAAAGACAGCAAGTTGGATGTAGGCCTTGGCCCCTGTTGTTTCCCAAAATCCCAGTGAAATGACAGTTACAGGGATTGATTGATTGATTGATTGATTGATTTTAGGGCATAAAACCACTGCAACAAAGAATGGTAAAGAAGACAATGGCAACAAAGTTGGAATCAGAATAGCAACTAGGCAAGTGATAACTGACTTAGCAGCTCCAAGAAAGCTAAACCCTAAAATGCACAGGGAAAGGCTGAACTGCAACTTACATTATATCACAGAACAAAAGGTTCTGGGATGGGCAGCACCAAGCACATGTAGAAGTGGAGGTGGAAGCAAGGAATAAAAGAAAAAAATCAATTGAAAGTCTTTTTAAGAAGCAATTGGATCCCTGAATCTCTTCTCATGCCCATCCTCCAAGACTGGAGTTTTATTCTCTGGAGAAGATAAAACAGAGTCTCTTAGCTAGGGATCATGAGGCACAGTTGAGGACAGGGTTACTATATTGAAAAGTGTGTGTGTGTGTGTGTGTGTGTGTGTGTGTGTCCTAATAACTAATGCTAACTAATATGAAAGCAAAAAAAAAAAAAATTAAAAATTCATTAGAATTAAAGAAAAGGAAATCTTACAGGAAGTAGAGCCGAAAGACAAAGAGATGGAAAATGAGAGAAAAGATAAGAAAATTAGAGGAATAGACCGAGAGAATAATAGAATAGTAAGACTTGCATGGAATTAAAATCAAGAAAATTGGAGGGAAGAGACCATAAAATAATAATTTAGTAACATTATTCTGAACCATAGGACATGAGTTTTGGATTTAAAGGACCCACCAGCGCCCAGCACAGTGCCCAGCACAGACTTGCACCCATGCACATCGGACCGGCAAGGACAAGATGCTCAAAGCTCCAGAGAGGAACAGAGCAGGTTTCATTATAAAATATCAGGAATCAGAAAGGCATCAGACTTTTCTACAGCAACTTTGGGCGCTACAAGGAAATGAAGCAAAGTCTTCCATATCCTGAGGAAAAATGATCCTCACCTTGAAATCTGATTCCATCTGGAGTATCAATCAGGTATGATTGATGTCTCTTTCAGACATGCAGAGATTCCCTTTATCCTTTTCTTAGGAGACTGCTGGAGGACACCATCAAAACAAGGATTTAAACCAAGGAAGCAAAGGATGCAGGATCTAGCAAAGGGTGGGTGCAGCCTAGGAAGAGGTGGTAAGGATCACAGGGTGAGTGGGGCAGAGACCCCTCTGCATCAGGGCTGTGAGTCAGCCAGCCCAGCCTGGAGGAGCCAGAGGCTTTGAGACACTTCTTCAAGATGAAATTAATGTGTTGAATATACAGACAGAAAGATACATAGTTTGGGGAGAGTTTTGAGATCAGTTAGGGATAAACGTATAGAGAACTAAGCAAATATTCATATATATTTATTAACTGCAGGAAAAATAAAAGGATGCAGAGAAAAGAAGTATGGTAAATCACATGGCTCAGTTGTCAATAATATTTGCATAACTATAATAATGTAAACAATGAATGCTGATCTAGCCAGAAGTAAGTAACCCTTGTAGAAAGGAAAGGATAGAGGGACAGGATGTGTGCAGGTGTGATGAGAAGGGCAGTGTGTGCAAGAGCTCTAAATACCCATCATCTATTGTGAGAGATCAGTAGATGCTTAAAACTGAAAAATCAAGAGGTAGCAGTATATGCTTGTTAATTAAAAATATAAAGAAAAGTACAAAAATGTTAAAAGTTTCAAAGCGTTGCCTCTGGGGAACAGGAAAGTTAACGAGGGTTATAGGCCTTATAGAACTATTTGATTCTCTTAACCCTGTGTGCACATATAACTTTAACAAAAATAAAAGCTAAGTTGGGGTACCTTGCTGGCTCAGTCGGTGGAGAATGTGACTCTTGATCTTGGGGTCATGAGTTCAAGCCCCACGCTGGGTATAGAGATTACTTTAAAATTTTTTTTTAACGTTTATTTATTTTTGAGACAGAGAGAGACAGATTATGAACGGGGGAGGGTCAGAGAGAGGGAGACACAGAATCTGAAACAGGCTCCAGGCTCTGAGCTGTCAGCACAGAGCCCAATGCGGGGCTCGAACTCACGGACCGTGAGATCATGACCCGAGCCGAAGTCGGCCGCTCAACCGACTGAGCCACCCAGGCGCCCCTAGAGATTACTTTAAAAAGTAAAATAAAATATTTTAAAAAATAAAAAAAAAAATGAAAATAAAAGCTAAGTTAAAGACAATTTTTTAAAAAGGAACTTGAGAGTCAGTGGCAAGCAAGGCAGATGGAGTCCCTGCCAGCAAGGACGTGGAGAGTAAGTATTAAAACCAGTAAGTATAGCGGAGCATGTGCTGAGTATTGTTCACGGTGCTATGGGAATTTCCAGCAAGGATTTAACTGAATCTCTGGATCAGAATTTCAGCTGAGATTTGAAATGTGAACGGCAGCTAGCTAAGCAAAGAGATGATAAGGGTTGCTGGAAGAGTGTTCCAGGCAGAGGGAACAACATGTGAAAAGGCCCAGAGAAGAGGCTCAAATGCAGAATTCAGAGGGAGGAGGAGGGCAGACAAGACCTGAAGCTGGAGGGAAGCCTCAGGCTGGTCCCTGTGCAGTCTTGTGGGCCATGCGACAGGGTGGACTCTGAACAGAAGAGTATTAAAGGGGAGAGTGGCCCAGGAGGCCTGACTTTTAGAGCTCTCTCTCTGGCTTCATGAGGGAGAAGGATTGAGCGGAAGCAAGATTAGAGGCTTCCTCCAGTACTTATTAACTGTTCCCTGTTCCTGGACACTAGCCTAGTTTATTTTTAGTTCTGGGGACAGACTCAAAATTTTTACTTCTGGTTTTTAACAGAAGTTAAACAGACTTCCAAAGGATGTCGTTAGGAATCCCACATAGTAATGGTAGGTAAAACTTGGTATTATGGTACCTTCCTCAGTTTTAAATTGTAATACATCATGAGTCTGTGGCTGTAGCTGTGCCTCCAAGTGTCTATCAGTGCTGAGATCAAAATGCAGATGATAAATGATAGAGAAGCAGGCAGCCTTCTGACAGGTCCCTGGGTTTCAGGGCCTGGTCCACATATCCAAGGCTGACTTAAGGCAACCGGACTCAGGGAGCCTGATGAATAAACCAGATGTTACTTTACTAATTGCTGCCAGTGGATAGACTCTGCCAACAATCATATTGCTGATTCATATCTCAATCCCTGAACTCATCCTGAAAGAGCTGCTCAGAGTATATAGCATCTTTCGATACGGGCTATTCCCCAGGTTACCCTGGCTCACCTTGATCAGGCCCAGCCCCACCCAAGCCCCTGAGCCTCTCATTTAGCTCTGGGCTTGGTTCCCTCCAAGGGCAACCACCTCCAAGTCTGGAGGCCTCCTCACTCTAGCCCCCCTCCACAAGCACAATGATTCCATGGACTCATGGAAAAAGTTCTAACCTCAAGAGCATTGGTCCTACAAGGACTTTAGTTCTAAATTCCATTAAGGACTGGAAGCAAACAAAACACCTTCCCAAATGGTGGTCCCTGGTGTTCTATACCTGGAGGCAGTGCCTAGTGTTGCTGAGGGGCGGGGGGGGGGGGGGGGGGTTCACATTTCACTTCATTTCTTACTGAGGTCTCCCTAGTGCATCTCTGTGAGTGTTGCAGATGGGCATAGTTTTTCCTGTAATGTCAATTAGGCAATAGATCTAATCTACTTCTAATAAGCTCAGTAATTAGCAGGATCCCTACAGACTTCTCCCTCAAACAAAAATATAGACATTGGTGGTGAAGTAGAACATCTCAAGCATGAAGTATATAGTGGGAAGACAAATTAAGTTTATCATGAACAATTATCAATGTTGATATCATCCTTTTTAAAGTTTATTTACTTAGAGAGAGAAAGAGATTGGGAAACAGAGAATCCCAAGCAGGCTCTACACTGTCAGCACAGAGCCCGATGTGGGGCTCAAAACCATGAACCGCAAGATCATGACCTGAGCTGAAATCGAGAGCCAGTCACTTAACCCACTGAGCCACCCAGGCGCCCGATCAGTGTTAATATCAAAATGAACCAAATGCACAAGAAAATCTTATGTTTAATGTCACAAGACTAACAACTTAGTTTGAAACAATTTCACTTTTAAACAGCCTTTCAAGGAAAAGTACCCATACAAATTCCTTGTGTCTGAAGGATTAGACTCAAAGATGTAAAAATAAACACGCCATTTTTATGTCTGAAAGAAGCAGATGCCCCTGTTGTCCCAAGGCAGGGGTGGGGGGTAGTGACCGGACCCCTCTGGCTGTGCTGCGCTGTGCTGCTGTGCATTCATTCCCACATGCCTGGAGGGAGGGCTGGGCCTGGGCGAATTCCAGCCGGGAGCAGTTCAGATGCTGCAGCCCTGAACTGCAGTTAACTGCTGCTTCTGAAAAAACTTGTCACTCCAGCCAGAAAAATGCTCTCCAAGTCTTCTCTAAAAATAGTGCTTGCTGGGATTTTCCAGTTTGACATTCCTTCAGTTCCTATGACCAAGGACAACTCAAGCCAATCCATCTGCGCCCCTTCCCGGAGACTCCGGTGGAATCCCACCCTCCGTGGGATGCCAGTTTGCAGGTCCTGCTGCCACCAAACCCTGCGGGCACGTGATGATTTGGGGAAAGATTTGCCTGCTCGGCAGCTGCCTTGCTTCTCCCTGGCTGCTCTCCACCTTCTCTTCCCGTGGCAGAGAAGGGGGAATGGTTTGCTAGAGAAGGTGGAAAGTGTGACTGTAAGGAAACGTGGGTGCTGCCTTCCCTCCAGCACCCGTGGTCATCCCAGGCTGGATGCTGACTAAACTAGCCTGGGAACTTTGGAGAGTCACTGCGGTAGCCAGGGGATAACATACATAAACCAGACATTTGCTGATGGCCCGCTTCCATGTGCTGGCCACTGGGCCACATGCTGCAGCCTTGAGTCTCTCACAAAAGAATTGTGGGGGTAGCCATTGTGGGACCAGAGTGGGTATGCTTGCTTCCATCTGCCTAGCATCTATGCCCCTGCTTCTAAGGACAGCACCCCCACCTTGTTCTGGACTGCTCCTTCTCTAATCCAACACCCACCTCCCACCTCCCTGCTGATGCTTACCTAGGAAGAGTAGGCACTTGACCCAAGATTGATCAGTCATGGTTCCCTCCTACCAGGGTGGGCCTGGGATGTGAGTTAAGCCAATGAGAACCCTACCCTGGGCTTTTTCTCTGTAGAACACAGAGGTATATACAAACTTCAGTAAGCACAGCAATCATTCAAGAAGATTTTTTTTTTTTTTTTTTTGAGAGAGAGAGAGAGAGAGAGCATGAGCAGGGGAGGAGCAGAGAGAGAGAGAGAGAGAGAAAGAGAGAGAATCCCAAGCAGGCTCTGCACTGTAAGCGCAGAGCCCCACACAGGGCTTGAAGCCACAAACTGTGAGATCATGACCCAAGCGGAAATTAAAAGTCGCTTAACCAACTGAGCGACCCAGGCGCCCCTAGGGGTAGATTTTCAGGACCTCCTGAAGGGTCTGATGCTTAAGCCTAAGGTGTGGACAGGAATCTGCTGCTGCAAATATCTATAGGACAACAAGGCCAGTGCAATTGCCTGGAGTAGGAGAGGTCAGGGAAAGCTTCAAGGAGCTAACGTGGGTCTTAAAGGTGAAATAGGAATTCACTCATTAGCATGTGATGCTGCCACCTGTTCTACCTTCTGGAAGCAGTCTCATTGGCTGACCTATATGGTCCCAGGCTCTCCTGACTTTCCTCCTACCTCTCTGGCTGCACTTTTCAGTCATCTGTATAGGTTTGGTCCCTGGAGTTCAGTGTTTCTCAGGGTACTAGCTTCATCACCTTTCCCATGACTCGAGACCATCCTCCTGAGCTCCAGTCACTTAGATCCAGTTGCCCACTAGATATTACCCTTGGGTGTCCTGAATTCCACGAGGCTAAAACATAATTCATAATGCCACTTGCTGGCCCCCCAAACCTGCAATATGAACACCCATTCCTTTCTGAGGCCAAGGAGGAGGAGAAGGCACTTTTAAAATGCATTCCATGTACCAGACATGGCTCTACTTGGTTGTCATAAATTAACTCATTTAACACTCAAAATAGCACAATGAAGAGGGCCAACTCCTAGTTATCCTGTAGGGCTCAGGCTAGATGCCAACTCATCCAGGAATATCTTCCTGAGCCCCCAGGCTGGGTCAGATGCTCCTGCCCTGGCTTCCGCAGCCCCTTGCATCAAAGTATGTACTACACGATGTATAACTCGCTGTTTACCCACCCATCTGCAGCTCTTCCAGACCATGATCTGTGCTGTGTCCTCTGGGTCTCGCCCAGGGCCAGACGCGGGGTAGGCATGCCAGTAACCATTGGGGGAACACAGAACTATAGTCACTGGCTGTGTAACCTCAGAAAAGATGTTAACATCTGTGGGCTGTTTCCCCGTCTGTCAATTGTGAAGCGTTTAGAATGGTGATGGAGACAAAGTAGACACTCAGCAAATATTCACTCATTATTGTTGTCATTATTCTGAACAAGCAGGACAAGGCATTCTGGAACAAGGAGCTAGCCTGAGCAAAGGCCTGACAGAAAGGGATTCATAAAAAGGTGAGCAGCCTGAGTTTGTGTTCAGACAGGGAGGGTTGAAGAGTATGTGAAGGGCAAGGGGAGGGATAGATGAGCAGGGTAGGTTGGGAACACATTGGGAAGGCCCCTGCACTCAGGTGAGCCATTAGAGTTAAACTGGGCTCTTTAAGCAGGGGACTGACCCGATCAGATTTGAGTGAAAACAAAAAGTACAGATAAATAATTCAGTCTTATCTTCTCTATCAAATGGGTAGCAGTCTCCGTTACGTTAAATAATGGATACAACCCTTTAAAAGAAAAAAGGTCTCAGAGCCCCCAAGAGAACATCTGTGGATGCCTAGGGATCCCCAGACCCATTCAAGGAAACCCTGGTGCAGCCAGAAACATCCCAAGAGTTCAGGGAGTCTGATTCTTGAAGGGGGGACTGGAGGTCCCCGGATTCGTGGGCACCTGAGCTAAGCCTCAAAGGATGGACAGGCCTTAGGTAAGTGGTCAGAAAGGGCAGGAAAGTATGATAGTAGGACAAGCCTAGGGCAGAGTCTGGGAGCTCAGGAGATTAGAGGAGGGAATGAAGTAGTGGCGGAAGGACATATTTAGTAAAGAAGTCATGGGGGTGGAGAGGTTTTAAGAGCTATTGTCAGAGGCCTGAATGGTACACAGCTTTTGATCTTTAGCCTGTGTACATGGGCCGACTTGAAGGCTGTTTGTTTTAATTCAATGTATTTACTTGGAAACAATCTCAAAATTACAAACAAAAAAGCCTGTAAGTACAGTAAAAAGAACTTCTTTTCCTCTGAACTATTTGAAAGTAAGCTGCCAACCTAGTATCCTATCACACCCAAATACTTTAGTAGTGCATACGTCCTACAGAGACATTCTCCTCCTTTAGCAGAATACAACCATCAAAGCCAGGAAATTATGGACACATTACTACCATCTAATCTTTGGATCCCATTCAAGTTTTGCCAAATGTCCCTACATCTTTGTAGCTAAATGATCCCAGTAAGGATCATGTGTTGCCTTATTATCTTTTTAGTCTCCTTCACACTGGAACAGTTCCTCAGACTTGTCTTGACTTTCACGACCTTCACACTTTGGAAGATTACAGCCAATTATTTTGCAGAAATATCCTCCAATCTGAGTTTCTCTGATGTTTCCTTGGGATTAGATTCAGGTCATACATTTTTGGCACCCTAGAAATTATATGCTTCTCAGTACAGCCTATCGGGAGGCACATGATTGAGGTTTGTCCTATTACTAATGATGTTCACTTTCATAGTAGCTGAAGCTTGTATCTACCAGGCTTCTCCACTATTAAGTTACTCTTTTTACCCCTTGTAATGAACACACCTGAGTCAATTTAAGAATCCAAATAAATATTGATTGTAATGAATTATAACCCACTGAATAAATCATATAAATTGAAATGCTGATGAGAAATGGAATGCCAGTTCTGACGTATAATTTATTACTTTATATCAAATATAGACTCATGATTTTCTATTCTTTTAATGAGTTATAATCCATTATTATTTTTTTAAATGCTCAAATTGCCTTTGAATTGATTAGCAAGCTGATCAATGTGGGTTTTGTTTTTTTGTGTTTTTTTTTTTTTTGATGTCTCCCTATTCTTTGAGCTCTTTCTTGCTTTCCAGCACAGATCTCCCAAGCTGACACTTCCCCTGCCCCAGTTCTAGAATCAGCTATTTCTCCAAGGAGCCCTGATTTACTTTACTGGAGAATAGTACTTAGGAGCCAAAATCTAGGCATGAAGTATGCTCACTTGGGCTGTTGGTGCTCCCAGACCCTCTCAGTGCAGATAGCTAGGAAATATACATATGTATATAAATACACACATCTGTGTGTGTGTGTGTTGAAAACCACGAGTTTACCCTAATGTCTCTAGCTCCATTCCAATACTCTAGTTTTCTATTTCCATTATTTGTTACTCTTCCCATTATTTGTTACTCCCTTCTCTGGCAGTGAGAAGCCTGGTTATCATCTTTCATACAATAATTTACATGACCGATGCCCCTGTATGTAACCACTTTCCAATCTCCATCTCTCCAATCCCTCCACAGGTGCCCTCCTACCATATGACCCCATAATGGGCCCCTCGTCTCACACAGAGACTCACTTCACTGGGCTCAGGTTCTGACACTCCATGCGATGCCCTCCTTCCTCCTTCTGGATGGATACCTGAGTCAGGCCAGCCTCCCATGGGTTTGCTGTCTTCACACCACTTGGGCTCTGATGCCCTGTGCCCTTCTCCTAAGATGCCCTCTTCACCCTGAAAAGAGTTTTTGTTTGTTTGTTTGTTTGTTTGTTTGTTTGTTTAACACCTGGCCATTCCCTCATCCCCACCTAAAGGGACATTCTCTTCACCCTGCTCAGGTTCCAGAAACCACCTTTGGGTCACCATAGCTTCCCACCCCAGCCCCAGACACCTACCATGCTCTGCCCACCTAGACTTTAGGGCCAGGGGTGCCTGGGTGGCTCAGTCAGCTAAGCAGTCAACTCTTGATCTCGGCTCAGGTCATGACCTCATGGTTCATGGGGCAAGGAGCCTGCTTCGGATTTAGTCTCTCCTCCTCTCTCTCTCTGCCCCTCCCACTCTCTCAAAATAAACTAAAAAAAAAAAAAAAAAAAAGACTTTAGGGCCAAATCAGTGGGGACGGGGAAAAGTGCCAGTGATTTGGGGGTTTGTTTTGAGCAAAGATGACTGTGGTGTTAGACACATTGCTTGCCTTAGCTGTTGCTCCCAGAGGACTGTTAGTCCTGGAGGGGCAGAACCTACCTTGTTTACATTATCAGCAATATCTCCTGTCACCCAATCATGCCCACTATTCTTTGGAAGATGGCAATGGTTGCTGAGGAGAGGCAGGGGGAGGCCCCAAGAAGTCACAAACCTCAACCACGTATTTGGAAGCCTACACATGCAGATGGCGGAGAGCTGCCTTGCCCAAGAAACCAGGCAGTTGCCCAGGTGATGGAATTTATAGTGTGTTGAAAGCTTGTCTGCCCTAAAATAGCTCTCTTCCTTGGTGTCTAAACTAGCAATTTATTTCTTCATATTTAAGGCCGGTGTTTAGCACTGCCCCTGCTGGGGAAAAGTGTACAGATTAGGTAGAGGAAGGCAGCGAGACAGAAGCAAGGACACCTGGATTCTCAGTCCTAGCTCTGCTCCCTTCCTGTGTGACGGTGATGAGTAACTTCCCAACCTGGGTTTATTTCTCCATCTTGAAAGTGGTGATTTCCAGCACTAAGGTCTCTCTCTCACACAATCGGTTCAGGGCTGGTTCTGTTTCAGGACCATCTGCACACTTGGCACTGCAAGAGGCACTCACCTCAATGCATCCAGCCTCCCTGTGAGATATGAGGATGCTAAGATTCAGAGAGGTCACGTGTCTCAGTTGTCCACAATTACACAACTGTTAAGTTCTGGAGCCAGGACTCAAACACAAGCCCACCTGACAGCCCATGTGTCAGGGCTCGGACTGTGGGCTACAGTTTTCCTTTTATGTCAGAGCAGTTCCGGTTCAGCTCAGTACCAGAAATACTTATGGTTCTGAGCGTGGGTGAGAACCATCTGGCAGAGTGGCTGGTTTGAGGCTGTTTGGTGATGCCTCCCTTGAGGACTCGAGCCAGAAGCGAGATGTGTGCCGGATTGCCCTTTGTGCCTGTGACCATGCCGTCCACGGGAGTCACAGAAACCCACTCCCGGGGGCAAAATTTCCCAGGGGGTGTTCCTATTATGGCAAACCCACCAATTTACAAATGCTGATTTCCCTGGGAGCAGGGAAAGTGAGAGGGAAGAGAAGGTGGGGCAAGGGAAAGGAAACTGAGAGTCCACACAGAAATATCACCAGAGTCCAAATTCCAAGTCATAAAAATAGGGATCTTGACTGAGCCTTAGTAGCCCTGCATGTGAATGTTTTCAAAGGGCATTCTGTGGAACCTGGAAGATGTCCATAGTCACAGCTAGCTGGGAAAGCCAACACTTGAGCCCTTCTGAAGAGCTATATCTACCCAGTTACCCATAAAACAAATCGGAACAAGAATCTATTGGGGTGTCTGGGTGGTTCAGTCAGTTAAGTGTCCCAACTCAATTTCAGCTCAGGTCATGATGTTGAGCCCCGTGGGGGGCTCAGTGCTGACAGCATGGATCCTGCTCGGGATTCTCTCTCTGCCCCTCCTCTGCTCACATGTACATGCTCACTCTTTCTCAAAATAAATACACTTTAAAAATATAATTAGTTTGTGGGGGTGCCTGAGTGGCTCAGTCGGTTAAGTGTCCAACTTTGGCTCACATCATGATCTCACAGTTCAGTTTGTGAGTTCGAGCCCCACACTGGGCTCTTGGCTATCAGGGCAGAGCCCACTTCGGATCCTCTGTCCCCTCCTGGGCTCATGCTCTCTAATATAAATAAACATTAAAAAAAAAAAGTTGGGGCACCTGGTGGCTCAGTTGGTTAAGCGTCTGACTTCAGCTCAGGTCGTGATCTCACGGTTCGTGGGTTCAAGCCCCGCGTCGGGCTCTGTGCTGGCAGTTCAGAGCCTGGAGCCCACCTCAGATTCTGCGTCACCCTCTCTCTTTATCCCTCCCCTGCTCATGCTGTGTTCGTCTCTCTCTCTCTCAAAAACAAATAATAAACATTAAAAAACATTTTTTAAAGAAAGTAAATAAAATAAAAAAATACATGAGTTCAAAAAATAATTTTAAAAAATCTATTTAATTTAGTTTAACCTTGAATCTTCTAATCCCATTTGACCACCTAAAATTTGATATGCCCAGAATACACCTTGGGAAACCGAGATTTAAACTTTTACAAATGGAGAGAGGAATGTCAAGAGCAAGGCTACCCGGTGAGGGGCAGAGCCTACACCAGAACCAGCGGCATTCTTGTGCAGTTATGGCAGTGCAGGGCAAATCCTTGCTGTTTGTTCCCTCCTGTGCTGCTGTGAGAGAGAACATGCCTCTAAGATGGGTTTTCAGGGTGCAAGCCACCTAACATTAATTGGAACTTCTGAAATACCTTCTCAACATGTATGTATTATTTGTATACAAAGTCTAAACAACTAGAGTGTTTAGTTTCCTATATACTCCCAAGTTTAATTCCAGGCTAGCATTTGTTAGCTGATTCTGAGTAAG
This sequence comes from Neofelis nebulosa, assembly GCF_028018385.1. NCBI lineage: Eukaryota > Metazoa > Chordata > Mammalia > Carnivora > Felidae > Neofelis > Neofelis nebulosa. Next base: position 42,765,127 of record NC_080798.1, read on the forward strand.
TCAAAAATGGATTCACAGTAAAATGGCGCCAAATATTTTAAATATCAAGGACAGATGTAACATGCCACAGTCTTCTGGCAGATGTACAAGCACTGCCACTCTTTAAATCATTGCCTTAAAAAAGGACAGTTTTAAAGGGAGTTCTTCCCCAAACAAAAATTAAGATGCTTACAATCTGCAGTTCACATCTTGCTTGTCTTTTCTAGAACTTTAAAGAGTTCTTTCAAGAAGCTGACTGGGTGAGATGGGTTTGGAGGGGAGGCAGGGTGGGGGAAGACAGAGAAGACTGATGATCATTTACAAATGTAAATTCAGTTCTATCCAAGAAACAAGTTCAATTAAATGTTCTAGAAAAACCTCACATATGAAGATATCTTAATGGTCTTGTGATTTGAATTGCTTAATGAAAAGATGGAACGAACACAAAGTTAAATGTTAACAGTACTGGAAAAAGATTTTAACTGTACCCACATTAGAATTTCCTAAGATTGGAAACACTAGAAAGGTTAGATAACTCCTGGCTAAAATGTTGCCCAAGGTTGGGGAAGGGACTTCGTGACCTCAAACTTCCCACACAGAACCCTAGTCCCGCCTCTACTGGCCTCTCAAACCCCTGCTACCTCGGCAGTGTCTCCTCTCCTCACGCTGCAAGATCCCCTTAGAATCAGAGCCCAGGGAGACTTCTGGGCTGCATCTCGGCTATGTTCTGGCTCTTTGTACCAGCACTGGCCATCCATGGTGAGCGTTTTGGCTTCTTCCTTCCTCCTGCTCTCAACCACACTGCTACAGGCCTGCTGTTTCTCCCAGTCAGAACGCACCACCTGCGCCTCAAGTGGCAGAGCATCAGGATGGCACTTTGCATCCTTGTGGCTTATCTGCAGGCCTTGCAGGGTAAGAAATACAGTAGTAAATAGCAAGCACTGTCCTTGCCTCCAGGATCCAGGGTCAGATGTGGCATCCCGTGGGAACTGCACCAGGTGAGTGGTTACAGGTTGTCCATCCCTTCTACCTGTATTCTTTATAGATGAGACATTTAAACTACAAAATGTGAAATGCCACAAATGGAATGGGTAGATTCTCCACAGGTACAAATGGAGTTGCTGGAACAATGCAGAGTTTCCAAGAGGTATCTTCAGGGCCAACAATCACATTGAAGACCGACCATATGCCAAGTGCACGTGTACCTCCTCTACTGTTCACAATGACTGCAAAGAAATTTTATACCACTTTTACAGAGGAAGGAGGCCCAAGAGGGATGAAGTTCCCCAGTTTGGGCTGCTTTCTGGTTCTGCTTCTTAATCAGTTCCTCATCTGTCCAAACTGTACTTGCCTGGGGCGCCTGGGTAGCTCAGTCAGTTAAGCATCCAAGTTCAGCTCAGGTCATGATCTCGCAGTTCGTGGGTTTGAGCCCCGTGATGGGCTTTGTGCTGACAGCTCAGAGCCTGGAGCCTGCTTCAGATTCTGTGTCTCCCTCTCTCTACTCCTTCCCTGCTTGCGCTCTCTCTCTCAAAAATAAACATTAAAAACAATTAAAGTGGTAAATTTTATGTTGTGAGTTATATCTCAATAAAAAGAGAAAAGGATGGTTGGTTGAGAGGGCTCCCACTCATGAAATCTAGGGCAATGTGAGCATCAAAAAGAATGAGTTATTAGATTGTAACACTCTGAATCTAAAAATTCACAGTGAAAACAACTACCCAAAAAGAGCAGAAGGAAGAGAACTCCTTTTTATAGATGAATGCCGGCTAATAAATGCAGGAGGAATGATGGGATAAGAAAATTATCACTTAAGACTCCTAATGAGGGGCGCTTGGATGGCTCAGTAGGTTAAGCATCTGATTTTGGCTCAGGTCGTGATTTCACAGTTCGTGATTAAAGCTCCACCCCACATCAGGCTCTCTGCTGTCAGCGGAGAGAGCTTTGGATCCTTTTGTCTCCCTCTCTTTGTGACCCTCGAGTGTTCGAGTGTTCTCTCTCAAAAATAAACAAACATTCCAAAAAAAAAAAAAAAGACTCCTAATGAGATAACGGATTTAGGCAAAAAATCATCAGCAGGTGCTATAACCAATGGGTAAAAAGGTGGCTGAAGACCAAGATACTCAATAGTACCACCCACAGTTTACTGGATAGAACTGGGGGCCACCACCTTAATCAAAGAGAATCAAACCTAACATCCCAATACAGGGACAACCTAATGTGATGCACTAGAACATATGTAACCTCACTTATGTAGTATCCTTGCAAAAGCCATTTAACCTGAATCAAATCATGAACAATGAGACAAACCCAGAATGTGGGATTTTCTATGACCTGAACGTATTCAACACACTTAAATTAAGTGTAAGAAACAGAAAGGGGGCATCTCTAAAATGACAAATCCGATTTTCTTGAACATATTTTACTGTTCCCCATTTAAATAGATAAAAAGGATTATGATACAGTTGCTCTGAAACTCCTCTACGAAGCTGAAGTCTTCCAAATTAGCTAAGTGAAAACGAGCTCAATTAAGACAATCAAGAATTTATCTAAGAGGCAGAAAATATGTTGGATAACTCACAAACACCACTATACTTTACCTGCAGCTTAGAACTCCACATACTTCAAAATATGGATTTAACAGTTTTCTTAACAGAATGTCTAATAATTTTTAGTGAGAGAGGTAAACATTTTTTGCCACATGTAGATATGCCATATGATTAGCAGACAATTCAATCTCTCTCCAGTGAGATAATTTATCATAAAGAAAGTCACCAAAAATTGTAAGCAGTCTGGATTCGTGTTTATTGAAGCCAGTAATTAGAGACATCTTCTTTTCCAGCACTAGAAAGCAAGGTTCCACATGACTGCATAACTGTATCTGGTTAGAGCCACACCCCTGGACTAAGGCTGGTGGGGGAATAATCTGCAGTCCAAATTTTAAGTTAAAAACACCAATAAACTCAGTATAGAGACGACAGTGAACTTTCACTTACAGCATCAACATTGTTAAGGTCATGATGTACAGAGCAGTCACTTGCAACTTTGCTAAACTCATAAAATACGACATCATCAGTTTAAATAGTGATTTTTAAAATGCCAATCAAAAAAAAAGTGCAAACAAAATTAAATAATTCTAGCAGCATACCCGTTGCATTTTTAGGAAAGACCAATTCATGGCCACATCTTCAAGGTTGGGCTTATTTCTTTGATTTTTCCATCTTAAAGACAAACAGCAGATGTAACCGCTATAATATATATATAAATAGTCAGAAAACTGTCTTTAATAGTCTACCATACAAGTGTATTCTGCAAATAAAATGAATTTTACTTTAAAAAGTAAAGGCTGTTTATTGTTCGGCCTTTGGTTCCACTGCTTGAAAACCCCAAAATAACAAAAAATATCTCCCCTCCTCCCACCCCCCCCAAAAGAACGCTGCAGCTCCCCAAAGTTGGTAGACTTTGGCAACCACTGAGCACATGACATATTACGCACACCAGCGTCTTCCGCTACTAGGAGCAGCCACTCGTTACGAGAAACTCAAAGTGATCCCCAAGAAATCCTCCCTCACAAGACAGGTGTCTTAGCACTTCATCAGTTTTAGTACATCTTATATTGACACAAAAGTGCTTATTAGTTTAAATGACAAAAAAAAACTTTGTAAAAAGTAAAATTTTGCATTAAAATTTGAAAGCACACTGTATCCCCCACAGGCATGTGCCTTTCGAGTATTTCTGTCTTGTTTCTGAGGTCAATCATTTTGCCCCTACCCCCACCCCAGCTGCTGTAGAGAGAGGTAAGTGACCCCCCCATCAGTGTGGCCACAGCTGTTGGGCATCTACTGGTCACTACACCACAACTATCCTTATACAGTCAGTTTACTGTCATTACGTGGACAATCTGGTGATTGGAAGCCACAATACATTAAACAAATAACTGAATTTAAAAAGGGGTGGAAAAGTGTATTTTTAACAATAAAACTGGCACAAAAAACATGTTTTTATGTTTGTCAGAAAGGCAACTAAATACTCAGCTTTCTCCTTAACAGTGTTCAGACCTTTACAAAAAAAGCAATTCAAGACAGTCTTATTAGAGTCTTTGTATATACAACACAGGATATTAAGTTATGCCCAGTACTATGTTAGTGGTCAATCAAATCTGGTATGTAAAAGTAATGACGTTAGGGAAGTTATTTTCAGACACAGTACAACAAACATTCATATAAAAAAAGTAAACTCCACATAAGTGAACTGTGGTTTTTTCCCTTGGTTTGACAACAAATGTTTTATATATTAAATCAATGGTAGTGTTTGCATTCAAATGTTGTGTCGCATATAAAATTAAAAGTGCCATTTCAAATCCACAGAAGTCATTTCTAGAATGGTGGTATGACATGATGATGTGCATGAATTTGCTCTACACGGAGACACGGAAACTCTTGTTTCCATAAGAAAAAAATGCTACATTTTATGAAAAACACAAGTAAGAGAAATGTATCATTTCCATTTGCAATATAAAACATTCACACTTATTTGTCCATCTGATAGCACTGATCAGACCAGAGAGCTAGGACAAGACCCTTTTGCATCAATGGAACTCTGTGAAGGTGTCCACAGACCATAAGGCAGGGATTGGTGCAAGCCAATTCATCAGAGTGCAATTACATTACAAACCTCCCTCAAACTTTCTGTAGCACACTGCATTATGGTAAAATGAGAGGTTGGTCACCCATTCTCTGTTAGTAGGCCAGCCTGTGGTAGTATAAAAAAATTTTTTTTAATTTAAAAAACAAAGCAGGAGCTATTTAGAAAACACAATGCAAAGTTAAACTAATTTTGTAACTGCTGACTTTAAACACACTCCACAGTGAATGCCCCCCCGACGCACATGCGTGGAGCCCAGCTCGTCCTGAGGACATGGCCTGGGCCACACGTGTGAGTCTCAGGCAGCTGCCATCTTCCCCACCCGTGTCAGCTCCACCTGACTCAGGCACCCCCACACTTTACACATCTTTCTTAAGTTAGAGATGCATTCAGAACAAATCTTACTCCCATTTTCTCAGTATTTAGTTTGGAAATACTTTTAAATCTTAAAAATGATTATTCGACTTTCTACCGAACACACGGTATTTACTAACACCGCTCGTCTCCTCCTTCCTCATCTCCTCCAACGTTCAGCTTCCCCACCGTCACTTCTCGAATTCCTCCTTTCCGTCGTTCTCTTTCCTGGACTTGCTGCTACTTAATCTGCTTCCCAAGAACAAGTGAATTTGCTAACACGCAACTGGTCAGACTAACCGCCCTCTGATCATTGATTTCCTGGTCTCATATGCTCCACCCTGAAAGAAAGCGGGCCATCTTTCTCTCGATCTACCCTCCCTTTCACAAAAGGCCCTGCTGCGCTTGCTTCTCACAAGAGAGCCACATGCCTGAGAGTCCAAGGGTTATCCTTAACAAAGGGGTCTGACACGTAACCTTCCTAAATGTGCATTTCATATTTGGACAAGCCAATGAAGTATTTTTTAAGTTCATCTCCCCTGCCCCAAAAAACTGATAGCATGTGCCATATCAGAAAAATCCTTGTCTTAGCAGATCAATATACATAGTTATTTGGTCATTTTACATATGCACTTTTTAAGGAGGATCAGGCTTCATTTTCTGTTGAAGAGTTTGTTACCATGGAGTCTGGTTTTCGAGTCATTCTATCCAGTTCTTCCTGAACATTTGTCAACACAGTCTTTTGTCCTTAAAAAAAAAAAGAAAGAAAGAAAGAAAAAGCAGCAGTGATGGGAAACAGAAAAAAATTTTTTAAAAGGAACATTTAAAATGATACAGATTTCTGTAATCACTTGTGGTGATAATAACCTCAGTAAGAATGAAAGCAAGCTTTTTTTTCATTGCAGTGACGATGAGGAGATACCCTAATTCAACCCTTCCTTCAAAACATGACAGGTCCGTGTTCCTCTGACTACATAACTGCCCCCTGCCTGGGCAAGCCTTTGTGCCAAATATAAGGGCCTTTCTGAAAACACTCTCACCACCCACCCCTGACCCCATGCACTGTCATCACCTCCTTGTTAGAGGTGGTGTGTGAGTTTCTGGCATATGACAAACTACTTTCTGTGCCTCAGACAGAATAGGTGTTTAGGTTTTGTTTTTAATTACAATACTTTAACTCATATGGGTACCCTGGAAACACCATGCTTCAATAAGAATATAAGACTAAGGTCAGACATTTCAATCCTGCACAAAGTCAGTGCTCATATTTTTTTGTTTTCAAATGCTAGCTGGGACTTGGAAATGACCCTTCTCTCCTATCAGAAATACCAGCCCACAGCCTAGGCCACCAGACCAGGTGGAGTCTCTAAGAACTCAGGAGCCCCTGAAGGACCGGCTGACCTGAGGATGGAGTGATCTCCTGAGGGCCTCCTTTGATCTGAAAACACCAATTAGGGAAAACACTGTATAGGATAGTATAGTCAATGGAAAGTTAAAAACAAACCCATTTTAAAATAGCCTAGTGGGGTGCGTGGGGCGCTCAGCCGGTTAGTGTCTGACTTCGGCTCAGGTCATGATCTCATGGTCCCTGAGTTTAAGCCCCACGCCGGGCTATGTGCTGACAGCTCAGAGCCTACAGCCTGGAGCCTGCTTCGGATTCTGTGTCTCCTTCTCTCTCTGTCCCTCCCCTGCTCACGCTCTGTCTCTCAGAAATAAACGTTTAAAAAAAGAAAAGAAAAGAAAAGAAAAAAAGCCTGGAGTTTCCCAGCAAAATGGGTAATTCCCAAGGAACTCGGCTCTTTTGTTTCAGAGGCCTCAAGACATACACTTGCTCTACTGGCCCACACGAAAGGAGTGTGGGTTGCCACAGAGAGTGTGCCTGTGACAAGGGGGAGCTTCATGGAGCAGGAATTGATGACCCTCCAGTGAGACAGGCTCAGCTCATGGCAGGACTGGGGACAGTGAACAAATATCCTTATAAAACATCACAGAAAATTAAATATAATAAATAAAATATCAGTGCCACACCCTAGACCATGACCTCCAACAAACAGTTCCAATACCAGGGTCACATATACAGTTTAGGATATAACTCAACTCACCCAATAGTCAGTTCCTGAGAACCCAATGTATACAAATCCCACCTTTAAATGTGCCAAAGAAACCTGCATGCTGTAAAGTGTACTGCTCAGTACAAGGTGGAGATGTGCTTACTTGCTTGGCTGTTGGGAATACGGAGGACGTGCACATCAGGTAAAGGCATACGCTCCTATCCACTCCCCCACCTCCAGCACTGCTCAACCACAAGGATCATAGGTTTCCAAGGGCCCTTTAGTACCTGACTTCTTGGCTGCGCTCTGCACACCACCAGCACCAGGACTTCCAGGAGAACCTGTCTTTTTACTCAGCAGACTATTGAAGAAGCTGGCCAACACACCTTCACTTGCTGCATTATCTAAGGAAACATTAAGAAAAAAAGCCTTACACCACCAGGATGACTCAATTACCACCACCACAAAACTAGTTTTCAGCTTGGAATTATCCATCTGTGGCTATCATCTTCCCAGGACACTGAGCACATTCATTATTGCCACTGCCAAGGCTACTTCCCTATTAGCATGGTAAGTGCAAATCTGTTTAGATTTCCCACCTATCTGGGGACATAATAGAACTCATGCTCCGCATCATCTCCCTGTCCATGAGGCAGTGTTTCCCAAAGTTTTATAAGCCCTTAACATTCCAAGGCTGATGTGAAAAGGTCTCATTCTGAGTTGGAGATAGCTATTGTACACATAAGAATTAAATAAAATTTTGTTTTGCGAGTTTTATTGTAACCAACACATTTAGATACTACTAAGTCACTAGGATAAGGGCTACTTAAACTTCTAAGTAACTGAGCTTGAAAAGAGAAGTGAAGGGGGAAGAAAATGCCATAGTTCATATATAATAATCATTTAAAAATGAGAAACAAAATCAAGGACTCAAAATATACACTGTATTTTTTTTTTACTTATTTTTAAAAGTACTCACCACACCCAATATGGGGCTTGAACTCACAACCCCAAGATCAAGAGTCGCATGCCCTAGGGGCACCTGGGTGGCTCAGTCAATTAAGCATCCGACTTCAGCTCAGGTCACGATCTCATGGTTTGTGGGTTTAAGCCCTCCATCAGGCTCTGTGCTGACAGCTCAGAGCCTGGAGCTGGCTTCAGATTCTGTGTGAACCTCTCTCTCTGTCCCCCCCTCACTTGTGCGCTCTCTCAAAAATAAATAAACATTAAAAAAAAAAAAAAAAAGAGTTGCATGCTCAACCAGCTGAGCCAGCCAGCCAGGCGCCCCTCAAATTACACATTTTTAAAAATTTACTACTTATTTACTTAAGACTTATTTTTTGGGGGGGGCACCTGGGTGGCTCAGTCAGTTAAGCATCCAACTTCAGCTCAGGTCATAATCTTGCAGTCTGTGAGTTTGAGCCCCGCGTCAGGCTCTGTGCTGACAGCTCAGAGCCTGGAGCCTGCTTCGGATTCTGTTTCTTCTCCTGTCTCTGCCCTTCCCATGCTCATGCTCTGTCTCTCTGTCTCTCTATCTCTCTCTCTCTCTCAATAATAAACATTAAAAAAAAAAAAGATTTATTTTTATCATGTTTTGCGAGAGAGAGAGAGAGAGAGAGAGAGAGAGAGAGAAGTGGGGCTCACCCAAAGTGGGGGCTCATGCTCACCTGAAGCGGGGCTCAAACTCCCAAACAGTGAGATCATGACCTGACCCAAAGTCAGATGCTTAACCAGCTGAGCCACCCAAGCACCCTTATTTATTTTAAAAGTTTATTTAAGAGAGACACAGTGAGCGGAGAAGGGGCAGGGAGACAGGGGAACAGAGGATCAGAAGCGGGCTCCGTGCTGACAGCCGAGAGCCCAATGTGGGTCTTGAGCTCTGAAACTGCAAGATCATGCATGACCTGAGCCGAAGTCAGACGCTCAATTGACTGAGCTACTCAGACGCCCCCTTATTTATTTTTAATGTTTATTTAGTTGAGAGAGCGAGCGAGCATGCAAGTGTCAGGGGAAGAGAAAAAGAAAGAATCCCATACTGACAGTGTAGAGCTTGATCTCATGAACTATGAGATTATGACCTGAGCCAAAATCAAGAATTAGACATTCAACGGACTGAGTCACCCAGACAACCCTCAAAATACACATTATAAAGTGATTATGTTGTATTCCTCTTTGAAAGAACCTGCATAGCCTGATACAGAACCAAGTGTAAGGGCCATTGATTCCAAAAAGGAACCAGTGTTAGTGTCTGCCAACCACAAGCCCCTTCCCTTTGAGCGAAGTAAAGTGGAAAGCAGCCCCTTCTTGGGGAAGAGAACAGCCCAGCTGCCACGGGCCTCCACGTTCCAAACCCAGCCACATATCCACTTCAGACCTCAGGCCCAAGACTAAACACTCTCCACAGAGGCAGGATACATACTTTTGATGTTTGGGTCCGGCTTCTTTACTGATGTGCCTGGGGAGGCACTAGGCACACTCGCTGGCCCTCCCCGGCCCTGAGTTCTTGGAGAGCCAGACGGTCCTCTCGCAGGGGATTCCTAAGTCCAAAACCAGCCCAAGTTACATACAGGCATAAAAATAACAGGAAATACACATCCCCAAAATGAAGACATGCTCTGCAGGATATTTTTCACAGTGTAAGGAGAAGGGAGGTAGGACTGGGAGTTTGCCCCCAGCTCAGTCTCTTTCTAGACCTTAGTTTCTCCTTAGAGAAGAGACATCAAGATAATGAAACCTGCTCACTCTATTTCCCAGAGCTGTATTCCTTTCCTGAGTCCCTACTATGTTCCTGGCCCTGGGCTTTCAGGGAAACCAAATTCCCTTTGCAAATACAAAAACCCACACAAATAAAAGCTCTTACAAATAATGGCATAAAGTGTGAAGACACCTACAACACTGAGCCTTGACCCCATTTAGTTTAAGGTACTCACAGAAGCTCTCGTGGGCGTGGCTGGCTGCTTGGCAAGGAGTGACTGCAAAGAGAGGGACACACTGGCCATTAATAGAGGCCTGCAGAGTGGACGGAAAGTCTGGAGAAACACTTCCCAGTACTCCACTAGAGGGCGCCATTAATAACAACCAAGTCAGGTTTTATATTATACATGCAAAATGTTTAAATTCAGAAATTTGCTACATGGTGAAAAAAATAATTCAAGTAACCAGTTTTGGAAGCAAGGAGAGCACAGAAAGGAGGACCAGCTGGCAAAAAAAACCCATCAACACCCTCCGCAGAGCTGCCTGGACCATCAGGAAGACCTATGACAGGTCTAAGTGGCATGTCTAACAACAGTCCTAGTAAAACAGGAAGGGGAGACTGGGTTTGCATTCTGAACTGTCAGCCTGTGGAAGTTACTCTCCTCACCTACAAAATGGGTACATCAGCTCACCTGCCTTCATGCACAGGGCTGTGTGGGGCTATGTGAAATAATGAAGTGAAGTCAGGGCACTTGGTAAACTGTCAACACAGGAAGTATTATGCCAAAAACCTAATTTCCAGAAAGAAAGGGTACTTAAAATGATACCAAGCCTATCATTGTTGAGAATCTGCAAGCAGGCAGGGGATCACCTGAGGCAGCTGGTCTAACTCCTACTCTGTACCAATGCCAGAAATGGGAGGGAACAAGGAGACCTGGTGGCAATCCCTTTAACGCTGCAAGCTCTTTGTGATGCCCTCCACCTCATCCCAGGGGACTGGCATTTCATGCAAGAGAAGGCCTCTGCTCTGGCCTCACTCGTTTTTCTTACCTGTTGCTTCATTAGGAACACCTGCTCATCCTCGGCTGCCAACTCTTTGTCATGGACCAGCTGTGAAGTGAAGTGACATACTCATTTGTGGTCACAGGCCAAGAACACCCGAACTACTGTCAAAATTCTCACTGAAAGAAGAATCTTGGGCTCAGGTCTCAACACGGGTCCAGGGAGAGTCCCCGCAGCAACAGCGCAATTATGTTTTTTTAGCCTGGCACCAAGACCAGCCATGCCATGTGGCCAACTGACATTTTTAAGTGGCAGGTTCTCAACCACCCCTCTCAGATCAGGGCCTGAAGATCAGGGGAGCACAGGGATGTCCTAACAGTAATCCCGAGGTAGCAGTGGCATTGTCAGGACTTAGTAGGAAACTTCAACCCAACTCCTTGTGGCCTTGTGGGCCCTCCAGCACTCACACCCCACCACCTGGAGCCATTTACATTCACACCAGACTTCACCTAAACTTTTTTTAAGAGGCTCTTGGATTACATTTTTCTTCCCCCCAAAATGGTTCAATGTGTAAGACATATCTCTTTAAATGTTTCTTTTCCCATAAAAAAAAAAAACAAAAAAACAAACAACAACAACAACAACAAAAAATAAAAAAACACAGAAAAACGCCTACAACTCAAAGTGACTAATCTGGGTACCTTTCTCACAGGAGGTTTCACAATAAAATCTTCATATGCATCTTCTGGCTTCACAGTTGTGAAATTTTCATGTAAAATAGCTATTTTCTTTTCGTTGTCCCAGCCTGCAGGTCTAAAAGCAAAGAGACAGGGATGGATTTGCTTTTCCTGGGACTGCCTTATAGCACACGTTAGGTAACATTCCGGGTTAGCGAGGACTCCTAGGTGAGACCCATTCCCACAAAATCTGGCCTGTAGCTGCTGGGGCTGGCTTGTAGCTTGTGGCAGGAAAGCCAAAATTTACTGCCGGCATAACCCATCAGATTGACATGGCAGGTTCTGTTCTGTACTGAGCTCATGGGGCCCAAAACCTAGGAGCCAGAGTCAGATCTTACTGACTCCACATGCTGACCCACAGGAAGTGTTCAGAGTTTTCACACAACTCCACCCAGAAGAGCAAGGACACAATGGGGCCTTGTTCCCACAGAGCAGAGGACATAGAGAGCAGCACAGACATAGCTCCAGATGAGACCGTTTCTCTTGGGCTTTGGTGTAGAAGAACTCAGAAGTCTTCTGAAAACAGTTTTCTTGTGGACTAGTTCATTAATTTTACTGGTGTGGGAAGATGTACCGTGGAACAAAGCAGGGCAGCAGGATCTGTACTCTCCTGGGCTGCAAACCAGAGGGACACAAGGAGTCCTTGAGGCTCCTACATGGGTGCTGCCCTGCTTGAGATCACTAAGCAGGATGGCATCCACGTTCCATTAAGTTAAGCCACGGTAGCCTACTGTTCCCACCAGATTCTCACAGGTCTCCCTTTCTCCACCTAAGTCCTACTTCACTGCTCCACAACCAAGAGGGCGCTCCTACCCAGGGTGCTCCACCCAAATGGTTTTGCTGACTTCACCACTTCCCAAACAGGCAAACTACCAAAGGATCAAGGATTCAAAGGGACAGGGTATGATCAAGATACAGCCACAACCCAAGCAGCCTTCGGAAGGTGTGAGATGCTTTTCCTCTCCAGACCAGCCCTGATCCTCAACCTGTCTTCCTGGGGCTTCCTGTTCCTCAGGATCACAAGTAATTTGGGCACTCACATATCATTCACTGAGCTTGTGTCTTTGATGCCTGTGTGATTGCTCTGGACAACAATCCTCTAAAAGCCACCCAAGGCTCTAGCTCTGCCATCTGTGAGGAGCCCAAATGAGGCTCTCCCTAAATGTTCAGGAAGCAACCTATTCAGTGCCAAGAGCTCTTGGCTATCACATCTTCAGCCTTCTGAGAGGCTGTTCCTCCTACCCCTCCATTCCTTCTAGCCTGCCTAGCACACACTCAGCCTTCCAGCATCACTCCCTCTGCCCTCCCTGCCGCACTGCCTCCACTACCACTCCATTACTCCTCCACCCCTGCCCTCCAGTGCTGTGTGCAGGGACCATATCTTGTTCACTTCTGTGTCCTTAGCATAGAACCCAGACACCTAGGAAGTGCTCAGCAATTGCTGAATGAACTGTAATTCTGAAGTCAAGAGGATATCGAAGCCTACAAACACTGATCTACTAGCACAAGTCCTCTCAGAGGCCACACAGCTTCATCATTCATTCACACATCCAAAACACTCATCATTTTCCAGTGACAGAAAAACACAAACTGGAACAGACAGGTATCTATGTCTCTGCCCAGGACAGCAACCCCCGTGGCTCCAAAGTACCAAAAATACAACACGCATTCAGTATAGCCAAAGCCCATGCTGACGGGTACACCAACAAGGGTGCCTGCAATCATCTCTGCCAATGGGCAGAGAGATCACATGCTTCAACAGAAGGCATCAGGGTCCCCAAAGCTCCTTCCTCCAGCCAGTATTCTACTGGAGTTGACAATAAGTGGCAAAAAAGTCTGGCTTAAGTTTTGGTACCTTGCTCTCAATGATGAAAGGCAGCACCCATGACCTCACTCCACCTACTTCCCTTAGAGTGAAGCAGAATGGCAAACAGTCTAGAAAGGATCTGGGTGTATCTATCCCCTGTGAGGTCCAGGTCAAGCACTTTGCCCCAAGGCAGCAGAAAGCTGGCGGTGTACGAAAGAGACAGAAGGCACCTTACATGGAAGGATAAAAAGAAAAGAGCAAATGTACTATGAAAAGAAGCATTTGAAATCACCTATAAGGAACTCACATAAAAACTGCATCCTTTTCCACAACTAAGGCAGGTGTGATAAAGTGGAAGCCATACGTTTTATGAACAATGTACTTATACAACAAGTCGAGGTTTTTCTCCTCCTTCACTGAGGTGTAAATCAAGGCTGCTCCATCTAATCAATCTGCTTAAGGAAAACCAATTCACTGCAGGAGACAAAAGCAAACATAGCCAACCATAATCCTCAAAGTACTACTCACAGGCTAATTAGTTTTTGATCAACACATGATCAACAGAAAGTGTTAAAACTTTTAAAACTAAACGGTAATGACAGATGAACCATGTCAAAAGCATAAAGGATGTCAATGGTGGCAGGCCATGTGGTTCATTTTTTAACATGCAGACTGTTGTCTTTTGACCCGTCAGGTTGGTTCATAAGCAGTCAAGTTAATGGCTCTGAGATTAGCCCAGGAAAACATGCTCAGCATATCCAGGGTGCAGATTCTTTCCTAGACACAGATGTTCACATGTGATCCAGTTTATTATTAAGCACATCTTCTGTAAGAGATGGGTACCTACATGTATCAGCACCCTCCACTGAGCTGGACAAGATAAAAGGCCCAGAGGAAGTGGTATGGGGATGTAGCACCACTTGCTACTGTATTTTTACAGAAGTATAACTCAAAAGACTGTTGACGCAGTATCTCTCATGGACACCACACAACATAAACATATGGGAAACTCTTTGTGGCATCTATAACAATATCGTGTTGGGTAATTAACCTTTTTGCAAAAAAGCAAAGTTTAAAAAGATTTCCAAGATATGATGAAAGTAGTTTTGGTAGTAAGACTATCCATATCAGCTTTCTTCTTAATATGAAAGCCTATCAAATGTACAGCATTAAAAATAAAAATAAGTGAAAGGCAGACACAAATCAGTAAGTCTCAAATTCCAATACAGTAAAATACAAAACTAATAAAAAGATGTATACAATTTTTCCCCGGCAGAAGACCATTCTAGATTCAGGAAGTTCTTTATCTTTTTGAAGATACCAATCTAGAGGGAAGCCTGAATTAGCACAGAAGGGAGCCTGTGCTCCTGTGCCCTGACACAGCGCTCCAAGGATACACTGGAGGCAGAACCTCCGTAGGTGTGATTGGATGAAGTCAAAGTGCTCGTCCCTGTAATCATGCTCCTTCTCCAGGACACTCACTGCATCACACTGCAGGGAAGACAGAAAGAGAAAGGAGTCACCTCTTTGCTTCTCTGCCTGCTGAGGATGGGAATGGTGTCTTCTACAGAAATAAACTATCATAGTTCCAAAGAAGAAAGCCACAGCCAAGGGTCTAAACATTAATTAGACAAAAGTGAAAGTGAGTGAAAAGAGTGAAAAGTGAAAGAGTGAAAAGCAACTGGAGATTTCTCTTTCATCCTGGGCCACAGTTTCCAGAGCTGCAAAGTGGGGACATAACAGTCTGATCACCTCACAGTTGTTCTAAGAATCAAACACGGTCACAGCAGGAAGCAGGCCATGGGACGTAGCTGTGCACTGCACCCTCCAAAGAACTCCCATCTCACAGAATATAATGTGAATGGCACACTGTGTGGTTGGGAATAAAGTACTTTTAAAATCCAAAAACAAATTTTTTTAAGTTTATTTATTTTTAAATAATCTCTACACCTAACACGGGGCTCAAACTCATGACCCTGAGATTAAGAGTTGCATGCTCTTCTGACTGAGCAAGCCAGGCGCCCCATAAACCCAAAATGGTTTTAAAGCTACTTTTTCTTTTCTAAGAGAAACAATTATTTCTCTACAACTCAACTTAATTTTCATTCCCACATCATCATCCTACAGGGCAGAAGAAAGTGAGTTCCCTTCCTTCTTCCTCCAGTGTTATGTTCTTCCTGAAAACCATCTCAAATCCAACAGACTTTAAATGACCAAAACCCCAAAAGAATTCTGCTCTTCTATTTTTTAGCCATCAGTTTAGGCTAGACCAACTGGTTTACAGAGCCTTAAAAAAACTGCTTTTAGTTCTGAGTTTGAATCACTCAATAGACAGTACTTCATGGAGAGATAAACTATGAACAGAGTAATGTCATGTTTCCAGCAGCAACATTAAATGACAATATTTTCTAGCCTGACATATTCAATGTACCTTATGAATCCCGAATTAGTCCAACTCTCCCATGGGAAGACACCCAACAAGAGCCTCTAAGTTTCTTTTAGATGGTTAATTGTTCACTGGCCAAACCTATTCCTGGCACATACCTTTGTGCACACCACCAACACTGGGATTCCCAGGTTATGAGTCAGCATATTGTCACCAAGAGGCAGGGCAACATTTTCTTCGTCAGGACCTGAGGTCAGAGGTCCTCTTCTCTGCGGGGAACCTTGACAACCTTCTTCAGGCTCAATATAGTCTTGAAAATCTTTCACAACTACAGGTGAAAAAGTAAAAGGAAATCACACAAATAAAAATACACACGCCAGTTTTAGAAAACTGAAAAAGGTAGTAATAAGCACAAAAAATAGAGTTCTGACAAACTTCCCCACTCTGCCTTACTGTAATATTAGGGATTTGGAGGTGGTGATACAAAATGCCAATTCTAACATATTGTCTGAGCATTATAACTTCAGAGCAGCAAAGATATTCCCCTGGACATGTTTAATTATATCCAACTCTTAAACAGGTTTTATTTTTTTTTTTATTCTTCTACTTTTTAAAAAAAAAAATTTATTTTTTATTTTTTATTTTTGAGACAGAGAGAGACAGAGCATGAGCAGGGGAGGGGCAGAGAGAGAGGGAGACACAGAATCTGAAGGAGGCTCCAGGCTCCAAGCTGTCAGCACAGAGCCCGACGTGGGGCTCGAACTCGTCAACCACGAGATCATGACCTGTGCCGAAGTCGCTCAACCGACTGAGCCACCCAGGCACCCCAAGATTTAATTTTTTAAAAAAAGATTTTATTTTCAAGTAATCTCTACACCCAACATGGGGGCTTGAACTCACAACCCCGAGGTCAAGAACTGTACACTCTTCCAACATATAGGGGCTTCCCAGGCATCCCTTAAAATAGGTTTTAAAAACATCTAAGGTTTTAGTAGTTTCTATTATTTAATAGTTTCTATGAAAAAAGCCACATTTCTTATATATCTAACATTTTCAAAAAATCAGAAGAGTAAAACCATCTGAATTCCACAAGAACATGCTGTTTTCACACAGCTATGTCTGTACTAAGGAGCAAGGCTGGGCTTGGCCAGCACCATCCACGTCTCCTCATCATCCTGACTCTTGTGGACCCAGTCTCATCTTTAGGAGATCCTGAGTCACTATGCAGTGTTGGCGGACCTGTTCCTAACACAAGAAGGGGTCAGGAGTAAAATGTCCACTTCTTAGCATACACAGTCACTAGCGTATCAAGAGTGCAATCCCATAGGAGGGCCCTGAAGTTGAGAGTGGTTCATGGGCCTGGTTAAGCCAAGTGAACCAAAGCCCACGGACCCATACCTTTTCGTGGGTACTTCAAGGCTCACATGTCAGGCCAGAGAACAGCCCACAAATTAAAACTGCTATGAGCTAGAGCAGCAAACAGGCAGCTCTACCTTCTACACACAACAGGACAAAAGGATCAAAATGCCTTTCGGTCTCATCCACAACATGCTCATTAAGAAAATGCAAATAACTGGATTAAAGAGAACCTAGGGAAAGGTGCACATACTTCTCTTCATCCACAGAACAAGTTTCAAACATTTTAAAACAATGAGTTTTAACCGATAGAGATTTTACATTATCATTACATGAGCTCCTAGAATTAATCTAAAGAGTACAATGTCTTTCCTAAAATATTGGGCAAATTGAAAACCATCTCAACTAAGACCTAAAGTGCAGACATAATTAACGTTTCATTTCTACAGCTTCTCTTTAATTAAGCTCATTCATATAACTTCATCGTCAATATAAACACTAGAGATCTCTACTGCATTTTAGAAAAAAACAGAGACAGAGAAGGGTTTTCTCATTAATTAGTGTGGTTATTGAAGGATCTTGAAGAAATCAAAGGTTCTCACATGAATCTCCTTCAACGTATTTTAACAAATCTTCAATTCATTGAAAAATACAATGGTTTAAGTTTGGGTCATACCTATCACTGCCCAGTATCACATGAGGCACTCAACCAGGGATTGCACGACAGTGAGCACGGCAGAGCCTGGGGTGTTACAGGTGAGCTAAGTGGCTATGGCAGGAAGCAGAGGCAGACAGCCCCAGAGGTCTGTTCCATAGAACTCCATTACCCAGTGTGCTGCACAAACTGCTGTATTCTACATATGCCATGGTATGAAAATAGGTGGGAAGCCCTGGGTTGGACTGGTCACTCTCTAAAAGAATAACTTAACTGTGGCTATCCAGTGGCCATAGGAAATACACATGTGTTTTTAATAACTGAGCATTTCAGAAAATAAGTTGGGAGACAGAATAAGTATTCATGACATAGATAGAGGTTGGTGAAAGGAAGGATAATAAGAACATAGTGAGCACTGTGCAATTCAGATAATAAAATGTGCATTTCCCTTAGGGTGCACGCTTACCACAGTATTAACAATTTCTCTCCAATGGTGAGATGGCCAGTATTTCACAGCAGGAGCCAACAGCCCACCTGGGGGCTCCCCCTTTAGCATCACGTAATAGTTGGTAGCAAAAGGGGATCAGAGTGCTCTACCCTACCTGCTGCCATCTCTCTCTCATCTTCTTCTTCTTCCTACCTCACTGATCACCCACTGGTTCCACAGTCCTGAAAAATCACACAGACAGCACCTAATCTTTTTTCTCTATTTGATAAGCAAGGGAAGCCCAGACATAAAGCAGGGAAGACAAGACTAACCTACACAAGCGCCACCTTCTGGAGGCTCTGGGGTTGCTCTGCCTTCCCCTCACTGCCAGTCAAACAGCTGCCACAGATTTAGGACCACTGGGGAACCAAATCCTGAAAAAGTGACCCCCCCCAATGGAGCAGCTTTCCAAACCCAGCAGACTGGAGACTGGTATTGATTGGAAACTAGGTTGAGTGACAGCCCTTCACTCATTCAATACAATACTTAGAGTCCAATTAATCTGCAAAGAGGGAGTCTGATAAGCAAGATGGCAGCCAACTGCTTTATTAAAATGTAACCTAAAACCAGCACTAACAAAGGCATTCCTTCAACATGCAACACAAAGGCGTGACTATCATTCCAAACATTTCAGAGGAAGGGTGGTGAAAACAAGAGAGGCCTTCAGAAGGTTAACCAGAGTCATGAGGCATGGACGAGGTTACAGCAATTGCTAGTTGCCCTCCTATGTCCTTTCTCCTCTTCTTCCTTATAACCAAACCAAATCCTGATACCTAGAACACATGGCCATACAAACTACACTTCCCAACCTCCTTAGAAAGACAATAGGCATGTACCCTTCAGCCCTTCTTTCTTCTTCCTCCATCCTGCTGCCTGGAACACGGATGTGAAGGCGGTGACAGTTCTAGTTGTCAAGAGGAAGAGAACCACACCCTAGAGATGACAAAGCAATAAGCAGAAAGGAGCCAGGATCCTTGACCTGACTTCCCAGAGCTGCCTTCTAGGCTTGAACTGCCTATCTCCAGATTTCATTTACAGGAGAGAGAAATAAACTTCAGTCTTGTTTAAACCACTGTTATTTTGGTTTTGTGTCACAAGCAGCTGAGTCTAATCCTAAGTGACACAGACAGCAATGACAAAGCAAAAAATGAATTCAATAGTTTATGGGAACAAAAGATCCCCAGAGGCAGGCATCTTATCTGCTAGGTGCATCTCCAGTGCATAGAACAGACCTGGTATAAGGCAGACACTTTTCCTATCTGGGAAAGGACAATATCCGTGGCTCAACCTTGCTTTTTTGTTTGTTTTAAAAATCTTCACAAGGTTAAAAAAAAAAAAATCTTTATAAGGTTATAACACTAAGAAAACAGATTCAGAGACTGAAATCTCCAGGGCATTAACCCATTAATCTGGGCAAGATGCTAAATATGCAGTGAAAGACAAACAGCCCTTCAGCCTCAGAACTATTCTAAGAAGTTGTCTTTAGGGTCTCTATTCCAGGGGAAAAAGAGGCATTATCTAGAAAGGTCAGCAGCTGAAGGCAGCAGACCAGCCGAGCTGCATAACAACCACTGTAGCACACATGCACACGGCACACCATAGAATTTAAATTCCCCATTTTAGCTAATGTGGGACAGGAGCAAGAGGAATTTATGACAGGAAGACACACAGCAAGAGATCTGATTTAAAAAGCACATCAAAATTTCTGAACCCTTTTGCCAGTAAGTGTGAAGATCCCGTGTGCCATGCCCTAGAAGCCCTCATTAATTCACTGAAGAGAATGATGTCATCCTGTGGAAAAAAGCCAGGCTGAGCCAAGCCTGCCCTGGCCAAGATTGCTGCTGCTGAACATTGCCATGGCTCCAGCCCCTGCCCCTCCCATTTCCCTGGCAAGGGGACAGAAGCTGATGTAAGTGCAGAAGCAAGGGAAAGGAAAAATAAGCTTCTGAATCACATTAAGGAAAAACAAAACAAACTTCCTTTAATTTGAAAGTTCTTTGTTGTCAAAAGGACTTGGGTGTCCTTAGTATTAAAACAGCCTTTCATTTTAATGACAAAAAAAAATGACTTTCCTATTTCTAACTAAAATCATACTTGCTTGATGGCAAAATGAACTAAGGTAGAAGCTGAA
The DNA here is from genome assembly GCF_028018385.1 of Neofelis nebulosa. NCBI lineage: Eukaryota > Metazoa > Chordata > Mammalia > Carnivora > Felidae > Neofelis > Neofelis nebulosa. The sequence continues at coordinate 42,785,407 of NC_080798.1, forward strand.
AGATTTGTCTCCTTTAAAGGGCTTCCTTTAAACCTGTCAACAAGAGAATCCCTAGGACCTCAATGGAATCCCAGAGCAATGGACTCAAGCTGCATGCAGATCGAAGTCTCCACATCCAGTGATGCTAACTCAGCAGCCAGAGTAACAGAAAAGCAAAAAGACCCACAGACTGATCAACTTTGAGGGATGAGAGAATAATCTTTAATTTTTTTTTAATGTTTATTTATTTTTGAGAGAGAGAGAGAGATCGAGTGTGAGCAGGGGAAAGGCAAAGAGAAAGGGAGACACAGAATCTGAAGCTGGCTCCAGGTTCTGAGCTGTCAGCACTGAACCTGACGCAGAGCTCAAACCCACAAACACAAGATCATGACCTGAGCCAAAGTCGGACGCTTAACCGACCGAGCCACCCAGAAGCCCCAAAGAATCTTATTTTAAAAAAGAACCAACAGAGATAAAAAGGAATATGGTTTCATTTACTTTCTGCAACTGTGATGCTTGAGAGTAAGACTGCTTTAAGTACTTTTTGACTACTGAATTTACAAGAGAAACTCTAAAATAAATGGTACAAACAAAACCAAATATTCTGTAAAGGAAGCTTTGTAACCTCTTGACACTGAAAAGGAAGGTGGCTTGAACCATCTCAAGAGACTAGTCAATTTTCCAATTGAGAAAATCCTATTTTACTTACACTTCCGTTCCAGCTCCCTCATTTCTTCTGGTGGAATTTTCATTTTATCAATGTGCTCACGTAAAACACTAGCCCATTTCTGAAGAGATTCCATCACAGTCCAAGGCCTAGACATGTCTGCAACAAAAATGACCAGGGTCTCCGGCAAGGACTCAGCAGAAACTGCAAACTTTAGCAGACCTTTATGATACAGGTCTCCATCCAGAATCCACACGTTGCAGCGTGTATGATCTAAAAAAAGAAGTAAAGCGAAGTTACGACCTCACAATGACCATCAGCACAGCTGAAAAAAAGCCACATCAAGAGGAATTTAAAAGTGACAACCACAGAATACCATACAAAACGCAACAAGACATCCTAATCAGAAAAGAGGTCAAGTGCTCAGTGGGCAGTAACCTTTGGTCAAGGTATGTGATGAACCATTTAAACTTAAAGATTTCTAAATTGTCATGATATATTATATCCACATGTAAACAGATTCCAGCAATGTACAGTAGAATAAAGAGTCAAGGACATTTTAGCTTTCAATAAGAATCAAGATACATACAAAAGCTAAAATGTTCACTGGTCAACTGCACTACCATCTACATAACCCATTCTCCTCAGATATCAGCAATGTATGAGGCAGCCAAGCTGTGCCAAGCAGCCTGTGGTTAAATAAGGTCTTCTTGTCAGGCATAGCAAGCAGTGCGTTCACATACTACAAAGGGTACCAAAGAGACAGGACCTTTGTGTTTAAATGCCAAGATAAAATCATTACTTATACACACGGAGGTATGAGTTACTGGATGCCTGGTGATATTGAGGAATTAGTTATTCTTGGTATAAGAATATGGTTATGTTTTTAAAAATCCTTATCTTTTAAGGGTTCCTGAGTGCCTCAGTTGGTTGAACGTGTGACTCTTGATATGAGCTCAGGTCATGATCCCAGAGTCATGGGATTAAGCCCTGTGTCAGGCTCCGTGCTGAGCATGGAACCTGCTTATGATATTCTCTCTCCCTCTGCCCCTCTTCCCAGCTTATACTCTTCCTCTCTCTCTAAAAAAAATTAAAAATTAAATTAAAAAAAAAATCCTTATGGGATACCTGGCACCTGGGTGGCTCAGTCTGTTAAGCACTTGACTCCTGATTTTGGCTCAGGTCATTATCTCATGGTTCGTGAGTTCAAGCCCTGCGTCAGGCTCCATGCTGACAGTGCAGAGCCTGCTTGGGATTCTCTCTCTCTTCCTCTCTCTCTCTCCCTCCCTCCCTCCCCCGTTTGTGTGCATACACTCTCTCTCAAAATAAATAAACTTTTAAAAAATTATTATCTTTTAGATATACAGATGGAAATATATGCAGATGAAATGACATAATGTCTGAAATTTGCTTCAACATAATCCAGTGTGAAGTGAAAGAAGAAGCAGGTGAGAGTATAGTTGAAATAAAATTGGTAAAGAACTGATAACTGTTTAAGGCAAATAACACATACGTTGGGGTTTATGATTCTAATCTATGTTGTACCTTCTTTTGTTTTCCATAATTAAAAGCTAAACATACACACAAATGTGCGTGCAACTGCTGACATTTCATGAAACATGTGCTTCCAAAATCATAACTGGATGATCAAACCATAGGAGGTACTTCTCCAAAATGATAATCTATTTTTAAAAGTTTTTAGATACTATTTTTGAGAAATGTTTTTCTTACAAAAGTGCACTGAGGGAAAACTCCTACAATCAAAAATATCATTTCACTAACTTTTTCCCCAATAAATTCCAAAATATACTTAAAAATCTATCTTCTGCTAACTACCCTTTTTTGTGTAATCAATTCATTAAAACATATGCTGTAGGGGCGCCTGGGTGGCTCAGTTGGTTGAGCGTCCGACTTCAGCTCAGGTCACGATCTCGCGATCTCGCAGTCCGTGAGTTCGAGCCCCGCGTCGGGCTCTGGGCTGATGGCTCAGAGCCTGGAGCCTGCTTCCGATTCTGTGTCTCCCTCTCTCTCTGCTCCTCCCCCATTCATGCTCTGTCTCTCTCTCTATCTCAAAAATAAATAAACGTTAAAAAAAATTAAAAAAAAAAAACCAAACATATGCTGTAAAAAATTTTAATATTCACAACTTTATTTCAACAGCATAATAAGGTATCTATTATTTACTGTCTAGCTATACGTTCAAAATTCTAATACATTTAAAAAAAATTTTTTTTTTTAACATTTATTTATTTTTGAGACAGAGACAGAGCATGAACAGGGGAGGGTCAGAGAGAGGGAGACACAGAATCTGAAACAGGCTCCAGGCTCTGAGCTGTCAGCACAGAGCCTGACGCGGGGCTCGAACTCACGGACCGCGAGATCATGACCTGAACCAAAGTCGGCCACCCAACCGACTGAGCCACCCAGGCGCCCCCTAATACGTTTTAGACAGTGGTTTTGGTTTGGGTTCTGTGAATGCCTTCAAAGATATTGCTCTGTACCTGAAGCCCACTGATTTTGATGCCTTCCCCTCACCAAGCATCGTTCCTTTCTTCAGCCTCTCTTCCCACTGCCCACTACACATTATCACCCACGTGCATGGAGATCACACATAACCACATGTGACGTTAAACAGATGTCCACAACCATGGAGGCAGTGGTCCTTCAACATGTCATGCCCTACCACAAACCAGGGACAGGAGACCATTTTTTCTATCTGTGTGATTATCTGCAAAATGTATATTTATAACCCGGTCACATCACAAAAAACAAAACAAAACAAAACAAACCCAAAACCTACTGAAAGAAGTATAATTAACTACTGGTAAGGGCAACTCTTCCATCAAAAAAAGACCTGCAAAAACAAAAACAGACCTGCAAGTAGGTGGCCTAAAAATGCAGAGACCAGGAAATTTTTAAGGCAACCTTAAGGAATCTGAAATAAATGCTAACATGTCCTTCAACTCAGAGGCAAGTAAATATGGTTAATATGATGCTTTGGCATGATATATGCTTATGCCATCTTGATAAAAGCAGCTATAGAGATTCACAGAGTATCTATACCACATTTTATACTTTCAAAAGGGTACTAGAGCTACCACCACTGTGTCTCAAGTAGTCGGCTATACCTAACACGTGCCACCTCTCATTGTGTCAACTTACAAAACAGGTATGGTTACCCAGTTCTACAAATGAGGAAACTGAGGTGCGGAGTGCTTAGATCAGTCACAACTAGCAATTATGGGAGCAGGACTCTGAACCAGTTCTGGTGGCTCCAAAACACAGTGCTTCCACAATAACCACGCTGCCCAACGAAAACTGGATGCAAAAGGCTCAGACAATATGAGGCCCTCCCTCTAAGTCTAGCCGAACGGCCCCTCTGTCCCACCCCTACCCGCACTGATGCCAGTGGGCCCAGCTGAGCACCTGAAAGCCTCTGTCTTCCTTATACAAGAAGAGCCCTCGGCACCAGGCCCATCTCCTACCTTTCTTTCACATCTTTCAGGCAACGTTCGGTGCAGCAAAGGAAGCCAGGAGAGGAAGAACAGGTATAAAGTCTCTGGGGTTCTAAAATGACCATTACCTTAACATTAATACAATGCAGCTCTCCAAGCTTTAACAAGAGATCCTGATCTATGACCTCTATGAAATGACTCTTGGAGATCAAAGAATTAATTATACTGCTGGAAGGGACTTGGGTCCAACTTCTTCATGTTAGCAAAAAGGAAATGGGGAACCAGAAGTGGTAGGATTTAGTCCCTTACATAATCACCCTTACACTGTGATCCTTACTGTTTAAATGGATAAAGGCAAATACAAACAAAGTAATCTAAAACAGATATTTCACCCTTACGCTACACAGATAATCTTCTTACATATGAAAAGACTAGGCACCAATGATTATTTATTTTAGAGCCATTCATAAAGCTTTAAAGTTTATAAAGGAAGCATTACTGAGCAGTGGTAACCAAAAGCCATTACTCCAATCCAACTCAAAATTATAAGAATTTTAAGAAATACCTAATCCTTATGAATGTTTCTCATATAATGTTAATATTCCCAACTACCCTGCAGGTAAAAACTATTACTATCCACATTCTAGAGATAAGGAATTAAGAGAGAACATCCTCACCCCTGAGCCTCTGTCCTCCACTGAAAGAAACATGGGAAATGAGCATTTCTAACATTGTCACAAAGAGACCTAGAAAATTCTCCTGTGAATATCTGTTAAACTGTTACTCTCTGAATCATACCAATTTCAGATTCTCCACTAGAACCGGCAAAGTAACAACGTGTCCAAATCAATCTGCTAAATATTTCTCTCATAGAAAAGTCCAAAGGTTTTAAAAACATCTTTCATAGTACCTATATGTGCATCTGAAACTTTACCTTCAATATCTCCTTTTAACTGGGGGCTACCCAGAACAACAGCTAACAGCCTCATTTCTCATTTTTACTAACATGCTATAAAAAGGAAAGAGGGAAGGGGCATCTGGCTGGCTTAGTCAGAAAAGCATGCTACTTTTTTTCTCTTTTTTTTAATGTCTATTAATTTTTTTTTGAAAGAGAGAGACAGAGTGTGAGGGAGGGAGTGGCAGAGATAGAGGGAGACACAGAATCCGAAGCAGGCTCTAGGCTCTGAGGTGTCAGCACAGAGCCCCATGCGAGGCCCAAGCCCATGAACCGTGAGATCATGACCTGAGCCCCAAGTCAAACACTTAACCGAATGAGCAATCCAGGCACCCATAAAAACATGCAACTCTTGATCTCACGGTCATGAGTTCGAGCCCCACACTGGGTGTAGAGATTACTTACGTAAATAAATAAACTTTTAAAAAGTGGGTTAAGTCCTACAAAGACATACACTTCATCTATTCCCCTGTGACTAATTCTCTTAGAACTAAACAGAAAATAGGAGCCACAACAGCAGAATCTGAGATATGCATTTACCCCTTACCACAGACCAACACATCACTCACCATCTCGGTCCTCATCGTGGACGCTGAGGTAGAGATACTCTAGGCCTCTTCCTTTTTTGCCATGCTCAGCTCCTTGAAGTTTAGTCATGAGGGTTGTTTTACCAGAACCATCTTCACCTACGAAGGATGTACAAGAGAAGGCAAAGTGTGCTGTTTACTCTAGGCAAGGATGGGGAATCTTGACACACAAGTGATAACGAAGGTTTCACACAAAGCCTGCTGCTGAGGTCTCACTTGCACTCATCATAAACAAAACAGGCTTTGCTATAAGAATGGAGGGGGGATAGTGGTGACAAAGGTGACAAATTCCAAGATATAAAATGACATTCTACTGTAGTCATCCTTATTTCACAAGGGAAGGAATAAGGCAGATCCACAGGTCTATATGTCCAATTTATAAGACATATATTTGGAGAAGTGAAAGTAAAAGGTGGGGTTAGTTTCACACAAAATAAAGTTTTACCACAAGAAAAGCAAGAAATCTTCAAAATATAATTAAACTTACAGTCCAGAACTCTGAACTAAAAAAAGTCTGATCCTGCCTCACAATCATAAAGAATAGAAGCTATTATTCACTTTTGATTTTAGTACCTCTCTTTCATAAGCATCCTGAAGGCTAGGAAACTGATGAAAATAATTACAGACCCAAGCAAAACTCCTAAGCACAATCTCAGTAATTATCAAGTGCCTCCTCATACCCCTCCAACCAACAACCACCCGCACCCTCAAAAGAGAAACCTTAAACATTAAGAAGAACCACCACCCAGAAACATTACAAGGCACCCCTGGTATTTAATAATATGGAATTACAAGACATAAGAATTAAGAAGCATTCCACAGATCAAAGACCTCCTGTCCATCCCCAATGTCACTACTGTATTCAGAGACTCCACATCCCCATCCGAGCTTTGGTGAACAACTCTCAGCCTGACTTCAATACCTGCTCATTTTGAGCCACCTGCAACTCTGCTGCCAGAATTCCCTTTGTAAAACACAGATCTGGTGACCTTGGTTCCTCACTTTACTTAAAGATCTCTAAAGGTCCTCTATTACCTTCTGCAGTGATCATCACCTAAAGAAGACCATAACTCCCCCTCAAAAATGTTGGCAGGGGCACCTGGGTGGCTCAGTCGGTTAAGCATCTGACTTTGGCTCAGGTCATGATCTCATGGTCCGTGGGTTCGAGCCCCGCGTCAGGCTCTGTGCTGACAGCTCGGGGCCTGGAGCCTGCTTCAGATTCTGTGTCTCCCTCTCTCTCTCTGTCTCTCTCTGTCTCAAACATTAAAAAACAAACAAACAGGGGCGCCTGGGTGGCTCAGTCGGTTAAGCGTCCGACTTCAGCTCAGGTCACGATCTCGTGGTCCGTGAGTTCGAGCCCCGCGTCGGGCTCTGGGCTGATGGCTCAGAGCCTGGAGCCTGCTTCCGATTCTGTGTCTCCCTCTCTCTCTGTCCTTCCCCCATTCATGCTCTGTCTCTCTCTGTCTCAAAAATAAATAAACGTTAAAAAAAAATTTTTTTTAATAAATAAAATAACAAACAAACAAACAAACAAACAAAACCACTGGGAAAACCACCCTCACAGTGATTCCCAAGAGGATTAGGGGATGGAAGTGAAACAAACGGCCTTGAGAATCAGGGGCCTCCAGGAAAAAGCATTATCAACTCTTCAGCCTTCCACGATCTGACCCAACTTATCTCATCAGTCACCTACAAGGAGCTTCTGGCATCTTCCAAACCCCCACACCCTCCTGTCACTTCTGTGTCACTGCAAACACTCTGTGCCCCTGCATGTTAACACTTATCCTTCAAAACACCTAACCCCTAAAGTACCCTCTTGCAAAACAGCATCAAACAATGTGATGCCCTACAATAATCTTCCCATGCCAGCATGGTGTAGTGTAATTACCAACATATCTGTCTCTCTTGTGCAATGTGTGAGGGATGCCTGTGCTCTCCAGTGCCCAGCCGATAGGAATCTCTCAACAAATGGATTCTCTGGATGAATGAACCTGATCAAACTCCCTCACTTATGGACAGAAACTGAGACCAGACACAATAAGGGACCTGACCCAGGGAACCCAGCAGTGAGGGCTGGAATAATGCAGTCAAGTCCCTAGTGAGGACCCCAGGACCTCCTGTCCTTTGCAGAGTCTCTGCGACTGTGCCCTGCTCATGACGATGGAGGAACGGTTCCAGTGGCATCTCCCCATACCCCTGACTCTCACTCAAGTCACCTCATTTCCCCCCACTTCTCCACCTAACCTTCTCATATACTCATCCCCCTCTCCACACCTGCAATTTGGTAAACTTTGAGGCTATGACCACACAGAACCAGTGACATTTAAAGTAAGGCTGATGTTGCGGCCAAATGACTAAGGAATGTGCCGACAACTCCACGCCAGCATCACTGACTCTCCAAAAGAGATAGCCCAACCTCAGGCACGGTGGACTTGGCCACTCTCCGGCTGTCCAGCCAGGATCTCCAAGCCCTCCTGGGCGAGGCAGGCTGCGGGCAGGAGAAAGGAAGGCTGGGACCTGTGAGAGGGGCGCCCGTCTCGCCCACCCCAGCTCCCCGGGCAACGCCCCACGTCCGGCGCTCACCGAAGACCAGGATGTTCTTGCCGGACGGCAGCTTGGATCTAGCGCGAGTGGACACCTCGCTCAGAATCGAGGACCTGTGGCGATAACAGCAAAGCGGTCAGTCCAGGGGCTAGCCTGGACCTGACTGGCCCGCGACGGCCCGTCAGTCTGTCCGACGGTGCAGCCCAGTCCGGACAGCTCCCCACTCGGCCGCACACTCCCCGGCCCCGCCGGCCCCGCCCGGCCGCCTCGCGGTCTTACCATAGGCTCTGGCCCTCTTCCTCCTCGCTGGTCAGGTCGCCGGCAGCCGCCACGGCGGGCCCGTTGGGGCCCAGCAGCAGCTTCTTCTCCACCCCCACCGGCGCCATCTTGCCAACTGCAGCCACAAAGAGGGCCCTCCCCCGGGCCCGCCGAGGACCCGCGAGGACCCTGGCCGGGCCGCCCACTCTCCGCCGCCCTCGCGCCGCCCCTCGCACCGCCCACCCCGCAGGGTCCGCGCCGCCCGCCGCGCTTCGCTGGGCCCACGAAGTCCGCCAGCTCCCACAGGGTCGTGAGGCCGCTGCGACGGCGGAAGGTGGGCGGCGGTCAGGCAACAGCCGGGGCAGCCATGCGCAGAGAGGCGACGGCGGCGGGACCTGGAGCCGCCGGGACGGAGGGCGCGCGGGCGGCCTCTGCCGGCCAAGGGGAGTAGTGGCACTAGCCTCGGGTCCTCGCCCAGCTATCCGCTAGCGATGCGCCGTCGAGGGCCCGGGCTAACGAGAAAAGCTCAGGCTTTGGAGTGAGACTAATAACACGATAGCGCCATTTATCTGGCGCTGATCTGTGCCAGTCACACATTATCTCATTGAATCGTATCTAACCCTTTTACAGACTAGAAACCTGAAGCTCAGAAAACTTAAGATCTGGCCAAGGATCCCAATGCTAAAAGGTAGCATCCCAGTACTTCAATCCTATTCACTGAACTTAAGCTATCATGAATTTTGCCTAATTCTTAGCCCCGCAATGAAAGACCCATCTTAAACTAGACCCCCAAGTCCTCATAAATACCCCGCTTTTCACCTCACTCCCTATTGAGTGCAAGGTAGTAATCTTTACTGCAGCAAACAATACAATTGTGTTTATTAACTTTTTTTTTTTAAGTTTATTTGAGAGAGAGGGCACGCGAGAACGCTAGCAGGGGAGGGGCAGAGATAGAGAATCCCAGGCAGGGTCCAAGCTTTCAGTGCAGAGCTCCACACAGGGCTGGATCTCCCAATCTGTGAGATCATGACCTGAGCTGAAATCAAGAGTCAGATGCTTAACCAACTGAGCCACCAAGGCGCCCCTTAACAGGTTTTTAAAAATGATATTTCCAGGGAGACAGCATTTCACAACAGAAATAGGGAGCTTTGATTTCCTTTCTTGGGGGTGGGGTTAGTGACAACAAAGATATGTGAAAGGATAAAAGGTCAGGGAGACAAGGGGAAGGAAAAGGGTAATGGAAGGAAAAAAAATACACTTCACTCATGGAGCTTAACTTTAGTGGCCTTTGCGGGTTCTTGCTATCCTCTGTGGAAAACGCTCACTTTACAAGGCATTTCTAAATATCACAAGGAAGTGGGATATGGCAGAAAAGCAACCACCTACGTGAGTTTCAAAGGAGTAGAATTCTGATCCTGGCTCTGCCAAAATGTTGGCAGCATGAGTTACAGGATCCAACAAACGGGCATAGCATCGGCCAACCTGAATGTAAGGTTCAAACAAGACAATGAGAGTGAAAACCCATGAAGAGTTACACCCTTAGAAGTCTGGAAAGTATTGGGGCACCTGGGTGGCACAGTCGGTTAAGCGTCCGACTTCGACCAGGTCACGATCTCGCGGTCCGTGAGTTCGAGCCCCGCGTCAGGCTCTGGGCTGATGGCTCGGAGCCTGGAGCCTGTTTCAGATTCTGTGTCTCCCTCTCTCTCTGCCCCTCCCCCGTTCATGCTCTGTCTCTCTCTGTCCCAAAAATAAATAAAAAACGTTGAAAAAAAAAATTAAAAAAAAAAAAAGAAGTCTGGAAAGTATTGTAAGTCATAAAAAGGCAGTGTCTGGATTTCCATAGGACAGAAGATGGAGTTTAAAACTACAGGCCAGGGGCGCCTGGGTGGCGCAGTCGGTTAAGCGTCCGACTTCAGCCAGGTCACGATCTCGCAGTCCGTGAGTTCGAGCCCCGCGTCAGGCTCTGGGCTGATGGCTCGGAGCCTGGAGCCTGTTTCCGACTCTGTGTCTCCCTCTCTCTGCCCCTCCCCCGTTCATGCTCTGTCTCTCTCTGTCCCAAAAATAAATAAAAAACATTGAAAAAATAAATAAATAAAAAAAATAAAACTACAGGCCAGTGAACTTCATCAGCCCTAGCTGAAATTCTCTAAATGTGACTAGATGGAAAAGGAAAAGATAGGACAAGATTCACAGTCTCTCTCCCTCTCTCTTTTTTTTTTTTTTTTTTTTTTTGCAGGAATGCCAGGCAAGAGGATGCTAGACATAGCAAATGCAGATTTCAACGGGGCATTTGACAATTCACTAAGACAAAGTGAAATGCAGCCTGGATGATAGCATTGCAGCAGGTCAAAGACCAGGCCCAAAGGGAACCGATGAACAGGGATAACCAGAGGCTGCTAGGAGCCTGCCCAGCCTCTCACCCTGGCCCAGCACCTCAAGTTACCCTCAGTGACTTGGATGAGAATGCAGCATCACACTCAAAGCTGTGGATGATCTGAAGTAGGAAGAGATGCCTAATATACTAGATGACAAACTGGGTACAGACATACTGAAACACCCAGAGTCTAAGAGACCCCCAAAAACGAACCACCAGAGTTCAGAGTCAAAGCTAAGCAGCAAGGGTCATTTATTACAGGTTCGAACCTGGACCTCTGCGCCCTCGTTGCCGGTGACGCCGAGAGGTCCTGAGAGAGGTTTTTACACCCCTTTTATAGACAGGTATAAACAAGTCATGGGGAAATCAGGAATTTTCCACAGTTACAGAGCTGCGATTGGTTTGTGTTTAAAGTTGGACACTTAACAGTATTCGATTGGTTCCTGCCTTTAGGTCAGACCACAACCGGGGGTACGGGTATCACAATGATTGATCAGGAATACACGGATGTGCCAGGCAACAATGATTGATCAGGAGTACACGGATGTGCCAAGTAACAATGGTTGATCAGGAATATACGGATGTGCCAGGCAACAATGATTGATCAGGAATACATGGGCGCGCCAAGCAATTGTACAGAAGCGGAACAAGCTGGTTAAGCTTGGTTAGGTTTCAGTTTCCTGTAACTTAAGCTTTTAATTTTCTCAGGCCTCTCAATACTCTGGCAGTAAAGCCGCATTTCTTTCTGGACACATTTTTTTTTAATGTTTATTTTTGAGACAGAAAGACAGAGTGTGAACGGGGGAGGGGCAAAGAGAGAGGGAGACACAGAATCTGAAGCAGGCTAGCGGCTCTGAGCTGGCAGCACAGAGCCTGACGTGGGGCTCGAACTCCCTAGCTGTGAGATCGTGATTTGAGCTGAAGTCGGACACTCAACTGACTGAACCACCCACGCACTCCCTGGACACATTTTATCAAGAAGAGTAAGTGTCCAGTGGTCAGTGACTAAGCCCATAAGGAGACATGACACTGTTCTGCTGAAGCATGAAGTAACTGGGCTTATCAGCATGAAGGATAGAGAATGTAGAAGGAAAAGGAGAAAGTGATGGATAGCTATCTTTTCCTTTCTCAAGGATTAGCATGTAGAAAAGAAATTCAACTTTTGTGGTTCTACAGAAGGTGCTTGAGGAGGGCACATTTCATTTTAATCTAAGTTAGAACTGACCACCAATTATCACCTTGTGAAGTAGTAAATTCCAGGTTTCTGAGGATTTATGCAAAATTAAAGACAGCCACAAATGTTGAGATTGTTGTACAGCAGTTCATGCCTCTGGCAGGGAACTATAACTGAGGTCAATTCCAACTCCAAAGGTCTGTCATTATTAAAATCTTTTTTTATTCCCTGTTGATTTTGTCATGTCTAAACTCCTAAAGCTATACAGTTCTCTAATATGTCATCGTTCTTCCGCTTTCCTTTTGATGTGTCTTCATCTATTTTATTACCAAATATTTCCATCTGAGGGGGAAAAAAAGCAGCTCATGTTAACCAAGTTAGTGAAGAGTTAGGATAAAATTTCAAGGTTTCAGAAGGCAATATAGCATTGGTTAATTTTTTTAAATGTTTATTTATTTTGAGAGAGAGACAGAGCATGAGTGGGGGAGGAGCAGAGAGAGGGAGAGAGAATCTCAAGGAGGCCATGCACTGTCAGCACAGAGCCTGACTTGGCTCGATCTCATGAACTGAGTGATCATGACCTGAGCCAAAATCAAGAGTCCAACACCTAATGGACTGAGCCACCCAAGTGCCCCAGTATTGGTTATTTTAAATATAGTCTCCGTAACTGACACAAATCAGTGTCTAACCGACAGTGTATCATATTCTTGGGGATGCTTGAGTTAAGCAGTGTTTGATTTTTCTGTTAATTTCCGATCAATAAAAGAACTATTACCTGAGACCCACTTAAAGTAGAAAAACATGTTTAAATCCTTTCTGAACATCCGTAAGAAACAACTCCTGATTAAGCCAATAAGACTGACAAAACAATGTTTTCCCCTTTGACCTAAAACAACTTTCCTAAGTCTTGAGAAGTGCAAATCAAAAAGCCTATTTAAATGGACAAGATTCATTCACACTTGAAATGCTATAAGGAATTTTCCTAACTTTAATTTTTTTTTAATGTTTATTTTTGAGAGAGAGAGAGAGAGAGAGAGCAAGCAGGGGAGGGGCAAAGAGAGGGAGGCACAGAATCCGAAGCAGGCTCCAAGCTGTCAGCTCGGAGCCAGATGCGGGGCTGGAACTCACGAACTGTGAGATCATGACCTGAACCGAAGTCGGACGCTTAACTGACTGAGCCACCCAGGCACCCCTTTGTAATTTTAAATTATTCTTTTATTCAGGGGCGCCTGGGTGGCTCAGTTGGTTAAGCAGCCAACTTCGGCTCAGGTCATGATCTCGTGGTCCATAGTTTCCAGCCCCAGGTCGGGCTCTGTGCTGACAGCTCGGAGCCTGGAGCCTGCTTCGGATTCTGTGTCTCCCTCTCTCTGACCCTCCCCCGTTCATGCTCTGTCTCTGTCTCAAAAATAAATAAACGTTAAAAAAATTTAAAAAAAATTCTTTTATTTAAAGGAAATTTTGAATTTAAAGAAAATTTTCTGCTTATTGGCTCTCTGCAATTTTCATTATGGATCAGAAAATTAGAAATTTAGTAAAAATTCTGGGGCACCTAGGTGGCTCAGTCGTTTGAGTGTCCGACTTCGGCTCAGGTCATGATCTCGTGATTTGTGAGTTTGAGCCCCACATCGGGCTCACTGCTGTCAGTGTAGAGCCCGCCTCAGATCCTCTGTCCCTCTTTCTCTGCCCCTCCTTGCTTTGCGCTCTCTCAAAAATAAACAAAACATTAAAAAATAAATTTAATAAAAATTCTTAATTTATCCAAGTAGATATAGTCATGATGTGAAAAGGTCAAAGAATACAAACTTTTCTGGAAATACCTTTCGGGACTGAAGAAATCTATTACAATGACATGAAGCAGTGAACCAATGGGTATATAAGCACAGGTGAGCTTTAAGGCTCTGATACTTGATCCCTTTGCCACAGCAACAGCATATTAAGTTTAATAAAGGTTGCAACAGCATCCTATGGGGATCAGGATAGGAATATAAAAAGAGTAAGAAAAATAGACAACTGAGGTCAAATAGCTTGGTTTTCCACTAGAAGAAAACTAACTTAAACGATAAAAATTTGTTCTAAGCTTTTAAAAAGCAAAGGCAAATAAACATACACCAAAAAAGTGAACCTGACCATAGAATTTGGGGATATTCAAAGGAACTGCACAATTAGCCTCTAGAAGAGGAAACATTTTAGTTTAGCTAACAAAATGCCAAACATTGATTTAATATGTGGGAACTTCATTTGAACAGCTTGGGAAACTATTCTAAGTTCTGGGGAGGAACTTACACTGGGTGAGAATATATACTAAAATCCAAATGTCTCACATGGTATCCATTACAATATAATGTCAAATAATGCTTAAAGGCTGATATTTTTTCTCTGACCTGTGTTCTTTGAGCTTAAGGAAAAATAAAAGCATATTCCTAAACAAATGTTTGACCTTATAAAGGAATTGTGCTTACTAATCTACACATTAAAAAGTGTATTTGTTTTATAAATTACTTTAATAATTCAAAGAGATACAGAATCACAAGGAGTATTTAATTAAAACAGTATTGTTTTCACATTCTCTGTTTCATGAGAGTTTAGAAGATTTTAAATTGTGTTTCAAGCCATTGTATTCTATTAGTTAAACCTAAAAACTGACAAGTATTCTGATCAAGGAGCTTCATGCTTGGAGCCTTTGGTCAGCTTGTGGTATTTGTGAGCAAGATCCACAGCCTTCCGTCCTTGCTGAAAGGGGAAAGACCACAAAATTAAATTCCAGTGATTTCCCATTTTCTTAACTCCATTGAAAAGGTAATTTACTTCTTCTTTGGTAAAATTTTTACGAATTCTTCTTTTTTCTGTAATTAATGAGAATCGTAGAATATATAAGTACTTGCTGAAAAAAGGGATCTTCTTAACTTACTCTAAGGATAAGTTCTTAACTTACTCTAAGGATATGAACTATGTAGTGAGAAAGCTTCATGCCTGCATTACTCATCATATAGAAATTCATTTCAATTTTAAAAATTGAGTGCCTACTATTAAGCTATGTCTTATCACTGTGAATT
Source organism: Neofelis nebulosa (assembly GCF_028018385.1). NCBI lineage: Eukaryota > Metazoa > Chordata > Mammalia > Carnivora > Felidae > Neofelis > Neofelis nebulosa. Next base: position 42,800,453 of record NC_080798.1, read on the forward strand.
CTTCTATAATTTTAACAATTCTATTGCAATACGTGGAACATCTTTCAATCAAGAAGCACAAGAATTTATAAACATTTGATTTTTAATTCTCTCAACATTCCTGTGAGGACAATTAACAGACAGCTTACCTATCTTACAGATACAGTCTTCCCAAAGGGCTCCAAAACTTCATAGAATAAAAAAGAATATCGACACTTGTTACTTTAATTATCAGCCTTGATAAATATTTTTTTTAAAAAGGGTCTTTTGAAATTCAATTTAAAAACATTCACTACCTGTATGGGTGCTCAGCTTGATTAAAACTCAAAAAATAGGCTGCACAAGGGAGAAGGAAGTTTTTAACTATCTGGTTATTAGGGATACTTTCTACAACAGAAAGAATATGCAGTTGGTATCTGTGTACATAAATATCTTCTGGTGATGATTACTAGGAAATAGTTTTCTTATAAGGTTTTTTGTTCATTGCTAACTCATGTTATCATTGTAGATAGATGTTGATAGGAGGAGTTTTCTGTACTTCCACTTAAGGCTGCTATTTACTTTAGAAGGAATTGAAACAGTGGTGCTGGGACAACTTTAGAAAATCTTGCCCTTGCAGGTCAAGACTGTGAGCCATTTGTCTACTTCTCCTAGGATAGGAGGCATGGTTCAGATCTTTTGAAACAGAAATGAAAATCTTACCAGCAGAAGGCTGAGAAATCACTGAAAATGTCTGATGATTACTTAATGGTATTACTTAGAATGCAATGTCCAGGAAGATAAGAATTATTGTCTGTTTTGCTCACCATTATATCTCCAGTGCCTAAAATAATATCTGGCACATAGTAGATGATCAACAAATATTTGTTAAAAAAAAAAACACCTAATTATTGGTAAAAAGTGTTTCAAAATTATCAATGAAGTTCTCCTTACTTTTAGCTCTACTAGAAAGCTGTCATTATCTAAGAAATAGAGGATTTCAATTTCACTTGCTTAATGATTTGAACTCATAATCAGGAGTGGACAGGTTATTATAACGTTCAGGATACTGGGGTCCAGGAATTGTTCATGTAAAGCCAATTCTCACTGTTCCAATACAGCTGCCATCTCACTGACTCCTACATCTGTGCCCAATTCCTCAAAGGTTATTGCAGCAGAGTACTGGGCAGCCTAAAAGGAGGAAGCAGCTCTACCCCACAGGGCTCCCCTTTGTGACTTCTTTAGTGACTATCTTTTTATTTTTAATGCTTGGTTACTTTTGAGAGAGAGAGAGAGAGAGAGAGAGACCGACCATGAGCAGGGGAGGGGAAGAGGGATGGGGACAGAGGATCCGAAGCAGGCTCTACACTGACAGCAGCCAGCAGGAGAGGGAGTAGGGGGAGGGGGCGTAGCTTGAATTCATGAACCACGAGATCATGGCCCGGAGCCTAAGTCAGATGCTCAACCAACACAGCCACTCAGGAACCCCTTTAGTGCTAGTCTTAACATTGAGCAGGCTTTAGGAAAGGGTAAGGGAAAGTAGGCAAGAAGGTTCAATTCTAGGGACTCTTATTTTTCAAAATCTCTCAAGACACCAGTCTATCCTAAAAGAGAGCCAAGTCTTTTTAAATGCTTAGATGCTGCAATGGTCTCTTCTCAAAAGAATGGTTTCAAATTTGAATGCAACCTACAACCAAATGAATGCTCATAAATGTGTCTTGAAACGAAAGGGAAATCAAGGAGGAAAAATGGCAATGTACCAAACATTCTTAGCCTACTTGTGAAAGAGAAGTTCAATCTAATCAGTATCTCAAGATGCCTTTCTAAATTCTAAAAAAGCAGACCAAATTATTAGCCATTTGGCGTTAGCTAAAGCAATTCTAATCTACAAAAAAGATGTATGTACTTATGAGCTGAATGTCACTTAACAGTATTTAGGATCCCTCTGTATAATCAATGTACAACCACAATTATGTGCTTTTCGTGAGGCTTTATAAATGATCTTACTATGTAAAATGATTATAGGATATTTAAAAAAAATGTTTTTTAACATTTACTTATTTTTGAGAGAGACAGACAGAGTGTGAGCAGGGGAGGGGCAGAGAGAGAGGGAGACACAGAATCCGAAGCAGGCTCCAGGCTCCGAGCTGTCAGCACAGAGAATGATACAGGGCTCGAACCCACGAACTGCAAAATCATGACCTGAGCCGAAATTGGATGCCCAACTGACAGAGCCACCCAGGTGCCCCAATTATAGGATATTTTAAATTGTTACATATTTGTTTTTAAGTCATGTTGCTGAAAAAAATCCATTATTCATTTGATGCCAACTCCTTGTCAAAAGCAAGTTTTCCAAATGCAACATGTTTCTATGGAAAAACAACCATTTTCTAACAGTTTCTACGGAAAATATTACTTCAAAAAGTGGGCTGCCCTAGAGGAGTACTGTAATTAATTTTAATTTGCATGCAGAATTTTTAATTAATTTTTTAATGTTTATTTTTGAGAGAGAGACAGACAGAGTGTGAGTGGGGGAAGGGCAGAGAGAGAGGGAGACAGAATCTGAAGCAGGCTCCAGGCTCTGAGCTGTCAGCACAGAGCCCGACGAGGGCCTCAAACTCACAAACTGTGAGATCATGACCCGAGCCAAAGTTGGATGGTTAACCGACTGAGCCACCCAGGTACCCCTGAACACAGAACTTTTAACATAGAAAAAGACCCAGATATAAAAAATAAATTTCAGGGGTGCCTGGATGGTTCAGTCAGTAAGAGTGTGTAACTCTTGATCTCAGGGTTGTGAGTTCAAGCCCCATGTTGGGTAGAGAGATTATAAATAAACTTAAAAAAACCCACAATATTAAAAATAAATTTGAAATTTCTTTTAAGGCTTTAGCAGTGAAAATGGCCAAATAAAAGTATATGGTAAAATGTTTCCATATGAATGTCTAAATATCTTTGCAATAAATAACAGAACAATTCAATAAATGTTACTAAATTCCAGGTTACTTTGACAAGTAAAGTACTTAACTGCTTATTCTTACTCTGCAGGTATTAATTTCATATGAAGAGAAGAAAATGGTAATGTTCAGTAAGTCTCTGTAATAAATTTGGAATGGTGATAAACCTGAAATTTTAACCCTGTAGTTAAATAAAAATTCCCATAAATTAACTCATCATTTAAGAAGCATTTTGGTGGGGCGCCTGGGTGGCTCAGTCGGTTAAGCGTCCGACTTCGGCTCAGGTCACGATCTCGCGGTCCGTGAGTTCGAGCCCTGCGTCGAGCTCTGGGCTGATGGCTCAGAGCCTGGAGCCTGCTTCCGATTCTGTGTCTCCCTCTCTCTCTGCCCCTCCCCCGTTCATGCTCTGTCTCTCTCTGTCTCAAAAATAATAAAATAAACATTAAAAAAAATTAAAAAAAAAAAGAAGCATTTTGGTTTTTTTAAGTTTAGTTTTTATTTTTACTATTATTTTTAAATATCCATTTATTTTTGAGACAGAGAGAGAGAGAGATAGAGCACGAGTGGAAGAGGAGCAGACAGAGAGGGAGACACAGGATCCAGAATCTGAAGCAGGCTCCAGGCTCTGAGCTGTCAGCACAGAGCCCCATGCAGGACTCGAGCCCACAAACCGTGAGATCATGACCTGAGCCGAAGTCAGATGCTTAACTGACTCAGGCACCCTTGTTTATTTTTAGAGAGAGAGAGAATGTGAGTGGAAGCGGGGCAGAGAGAGTGGGAGAGACAGAATCCCAAGCAGGCTCCACACTCTCAGCGCAGAACCAGATATGAGGCTCGATCCCATGAACCATGAGATCATGACCTGAGCTGAAATCAAGAGTGAGATGCTCAACCGGCTGAGCCACCCATGTACCCCAAGAAGTATTTTGATTTTTAAGCAGGGCTTTAAAGGTTTATACTATTTGTCTCTTAAATTTTGATTGTTTGAAGTGCTGTAGTTATGAACCAAAATCTTTTGCAAAATCTCTCTGAAGCACTTATCCATAGGAGAATAATTTTGTTCTTAAAATAGAAATGTGATCAGGAGGATAGGACAGGGACTTCTGGAGAAAGACAGGCTTGCATTTGAATGTAAGCTCTGCCATTTGCCAACTCATTATGCCTTAAAGTGGAAATAAAATACTACACACCTTATAATGTTATTATAAGAATCAAAGGAAATATCCATAAAATACCTACCACCTAGTAAGTGCTTAATAAATGTTAGTGTCCTCCTGCTTCTTCCCCAGCGGGCAAACAATTAGTGAGAAAGCAACATGAGGAAGGGAAGTGGGAAGCCCCTTTTCTTAGGAACTATGACCCTCATCAGACCCAACGGTTATCATTTAAGAACCATCAATGGGACTGAGAAACCATCATTTAGCTGTCCTCTTTTTCTCAGAACTATATGAAATTTAGGTTTATTTAATAATTAAATATATTAACTTATTCCTCCAGAGGTAGTAGATTCACTACTGAGTTGTCGTCTCCTACGTGGGGTCAGCAGAATTTCTGAAAAATACAGAAAACATTTAGTGTACTTAGAGTATCAATCTGCACATCAATTCCATTAGTATGATAGTTCCTTTTCCCCCCTTCTAATGGGAATCCTTAGATGGATTAGGAAGAATTTTTAAATGACCAGAGACTAAATCTTTTCCCTGGGTACATCTTAAAACACTGGTTGCTCTAAGATATTTTCTTTTCGACATGATTTTACCCTCTAACTTTTTAATATACTTCGTGTTCTAGATTACAGTTCAAAAGGTATAGTCATAATAACAGTTTCAAAGCTGCTGAATTAATTACTTTTGTTACAGATAAGTGATTTCCTTAGTTCACTTTTATATCTGTCTTCAGCTTCCACAATGACTTTGTGACGATCACATTGGTATGGGCAAGAGTGCAAGAGCTTGCTAAAATTTCGGCTATTCAGGGATTTTCCTACTGCTATGCAACCTAAAAGAAAACAAATTAAAGTGATGCGTAGGTATTACAAAATATCTAGTAACAAATCTATGAAAGCAAATATCTTTATGATGATAACTGAAGTAAAATCAGGAACTTAATTATAAATATGTCAAGAAGGTCAGTCATGTGAGAGATTAAAGACAATACAATACAGTGAAAAAAGTGTTGCAATAGAGGTATGAACAGTTTGGATGATATAGAAAAGGAGCATCTAGTTTGGTCAGGTTCTCAGCAGGAGTCACCATTAGGAAAAATACCCAGAAGAAGTGACTCTTACGCCCAGTCATCTCTTTTTGTCTCAGTGTTTTATTATGAAATTTTCAAGCACACAAGAGTAAAGGGAAAAGTATAATGAACTTCCACATATCCATCATTCACCTTCAATAATTATTAAGTTATGGTCAGTCATATTTTGTCTATAACCCACTTATTCTGCTCTGCCCTCCGTGTATACACTAGATTATGGAGCCTGGAATTTGCATGAAACTATAATTTCATCTGTAAATACTTCATATTCATCCCTAACAGAGAAGGACTTTTTTTAAACACACAAAACCATTATCAAACCTTAAAAAATTATGTCTAATATAATCTAATATCCAGTCAGTGCTTAAATTTCCCCATCATTTCAAAACTTTCTTTTTACAATTGGTTTGTTTAAACCAGGATCCAAAGAAGGTCCATCATTACCTTCAGTTGAAATGCCTCAAGTTTATTTTAATCAATCTATTCTCCTCTCTTCCTCCTTGTCATTTACTTGATATAGACACTAGATCATTTATACTATGGAGTTACCCAAAGGCTAGGTTTCATTGATTATATCCTAAGTGCATGCTTTAAAATGTTCCTGTGTGTCCAATAAACTAGTAATTAGATCTGGATGATTGATTAGATTCAGATTCAATTGTTTTTAGTAGAATTCCTCACAGGCAGTATTGAGGACCTCTCACTGTATCATATTAAGAGGCACATAAAGTCTGACCATCTCTCTTTTTTTTTTAATGTTAAGATTGATCACTAGGTTCAGGTGATGTTAGCCACATCCATCCATCATAAACTTCCCCATCTGCCTGTCACCTAATGGTATTAGTGGCCCACTACTAAAAGACTAGAAGTTAGCCAGGCAGGAAGTTGGCTAGGATGAGGACATTTCAAGTACCATAAACATGTGTAAAAGAACAAAAAAGTTGAAAAAGCATAGCGTGTTCAGAGAATTATAGGTACTTTGGTGTGGCTGGAGTATAAAGTATGAGAAAAATGTAGGAGGAAAGTTGAGTCTTGTGAGGGCTGCAGGGGGCCAGATGACAATGGTCTTGAAAGCCATGCTATTTCTATCTGCAAGTCAATGGGGAAGGAACTAGAGGGTATTTATTAAGCAGGGAAATGACATGATTTCATTTGTGTCATAGAAAGTTTAGCTGAAGGTAAGAGGTTCAGTTGAGGGCTTACTTCAACAGTCCAGAATATAAATGAGGAATTCCGAAACGAGACATTTACAGGGAGAATGTAGAGATTTCTGAGGTTAAAAACTGGTGAATAATGAGCTACTGGGGTAAGGGAAAAGTTTAGGATAATTCTTAAGTAATTTGATAGTTGATTGAATGACAAAGTTTGGAATAAGCATAGCAACTTTCTGGCAGACTTAAAGAGAACAAATATGCAATAAAATTTAACAAGTGGAAGCAGAATAAAAGTCCACAAAAATTTAAAAGTCAGGCAGAGAGGCTGAGTCAGTGAGTTACAGAGAAGCATTGAGGGGCCTTTAGCTTGGTAACATGATAAAAAGCACATATTAGAAAGAGAAGTTAACAGCAATATGCTCATTACCGTTGGAGGTTGGTGAGACTTAAAACTGAAAAACAAAAAAGTGTAATTGAAAGTTGCCAGAAAGTTGCTGGTGTAATTGAAGCATGAAGCAAAAAGGGCCTATGTGGGAAAGAAGAAAAAATGAAATTTGACAGACTAGAAATAGGGGATATAAAGAGAAAAAATGGTTATAAATGATTTAAAGTTTGAAATCTGGGAGGCCAAAAGAATAGTGACAACACTAATAGAAATGGAGTGGCTGGAGGGAAGGCAATTTAAAAGGGAGAAAGATGCTGTGTTTTAAACACATTAACCTTGAAGTAAAAACAAGATATTGAAATATGCCTTAGGTGTAGCTAGAAAAGGAGGATGAGGCTATATATAATCCAAGGTAGAAGCCAAGCGTAGAGATAAAGATTTGAAAATCATCAGTAAAATGACAGGTGATGCCACAAAAGCAGATGTTGAAATAGCATTGAGTAAGTGCTATAGATTAGGTCTTGGGGAAATATGCAGAAATTTGGCAGGAAGAGAAAGATAAAGTAATAAAGGTGATAAAATGAAGTGTTTTTCAGACTTCTTGAGATGAGGACTAGTTCTATTAATCTGATCCCCATGCCTGCCAAAGAATAAACACTCCCTAAGTGTCTGTGAAGTGAATGAATCATCATTAAAGAAGGGAACTAGGAAAGAACCATCTCAAACAAACTAAGATATGAAAGGGAGTTAACAGTAATAAAGTATCTCCTCTGCCCTGTGGAATACTTCCCACCAGAGGTTCCCAAACTTTCTCACGTCATGGCATCCTTGAGATCTTGGTGATTTTTTATGGTACTCCTAGGCCAAAAGAAATACCAATCTTCTGTTAAGTCCCAAACAACTTAATAAGCATTTATGTTCTAATAACTTAGTAGCCATTTGAAAAAATAATACACTTAAATTGAAAAATATTTAGATTTCATTCTTATTAACCACAATTACTCCTTTGTTTTTAAAAGATTTTATTTTTAAGTAATCTCTATAAGCATCATGGGGTTCAAACTCACAACCCTGAGATCAAGAGTCACACTGCTCTACTGACTGAGCCAGCTAAGCACCCCTAATCAGTTACTCGTAATGCGATATATGCACTTACTAGGTACAGAACAAATTCTCCTATCTTGGAATCTGACTGACACTGCCACCCTCATTTCCTGTTCCACATTATTTTCATGTAGTGCTTGCTTTTTATCACAACCACTAGAAACTCAGGTCCACAATGACATGAAATCATCAAAAGGAATGCAGTGCAAGCTAATGGTGAAACTGTAAGGAGTCTGAGCTAGTAGTTCCTGTGGTATCCAAAAGATGTTGATTATTATGTATTTCACTTATAAAATTTATTTTTTTAATGTTTATTTTTTTTGAGAGACAGACACAGAGACAGAGAGAGAGAGAGAGACAGAGAGAGAGAGAGAGAGAAAGTGCTTGTGTATGCAAGTGGAGGAGGGGCAGAGAGAGAGGGAGAGAGAGAATCCCGAGCAGGCTCCTCGCTGCCAGCACAGAGCCTGACACAGGGCTCGATCCCACAAACTGTGAGCTCATGACCTGAGCTGAAATCAAGAGTCAGATGCTTAACAGACTCAACCACCCAGGTGCCACTCATTTATAAAATTTAAAGTATTTTGTCATGCCCTTTCAAATTCACCACAGACGTCCTGGGAGTCTGGGTGGATAGTTTGGGAACTGTGTCTTTAAAATACTGAGAGAAGAGGATTCCACGAAATGGTTATCAACAGTGTAGAGTTACTAAAGAGGAGAAGAATTTTTTAAAAAGTCATTGGTTTGGCAGAAAAAAAGAGGCTTCAGATAATCTTTAACATTAAAGTTTAGTAGAATGGCAATAAAAGAAACCAGATTGGAAGGAACTAAGAAGGAAATTAATATATTGAAAGAGAAAGGAGAAAGAGCAAGTATCTGGTAATGATGAAAGAAAGAGCCGATGAATATTTGAAGGGACAGCAAGTCACATAAAGTATTTAAATTTTTCCTTTTTAAGTTTTAATTTAATTTAATTTAATTTTATTTTAAGTAATCTCTACACCCAACGTGGGGCTCAAATCCATGATCCCAAGATCAAGAGTCACATGCTCCTCCAACTGAGCCAGCCAAGCACCTCTAGATTTTTCTCTTTAAGACAAGAAGAAATGAACATAGTTTAAGTGGGGACAAAAGAAGTTAATGGATAGAAAGGTAATGAAGAGAAAGATTTCACAAGTATTAAAATAGGGAAGAAAAAAGAGATGGCATTCAGATTATAGTTAGGTATAGCTAGTTTTAGAGTAATAGAGACAAACTCTACATCCAAGACTAAAGAGTAGTGATATTTTGAGCCTAACATGAGCCTCAATTTTGTCCACGTAACAGAGTGTGACACTAAAACAAAGAGGAAATACCAGGGTATGGAGGAGGAAAAGGGATGGATTAAGCATCCCTTGGATGGATGGAACATTTACAGGGCCCCTGCAGAACAAATAACTAATGGGGCAACTACGTGGATAGAACTAGAGGGTGTTATGTTAAGTGAAATTAGTCAGAGAAAGACAAATATCATATGACTTCACTCATATGAGGACTTTAAGACACAAAACAGGTGAACATAAGGGAGGGGAAGCAAAAATAACATATAAACTGGGAGGGGTGGTGTCTGGGTGGCTCAGTCGGTTGAGTGTCCTACTTCAGCCCAGGTCATGATCTCATGCTCTTGAGTTCAAGCCCCGCATCTGGCTCTATGCTGACAGCTCAGAGCCTGGAGCCTGCTTTGGATTCTCTGTCTCCCTCTCTCTCTGCCCCTCACCTGCTTGTGCTCTGTCTCTCTCTCTCAAAAATAAATAAACATGAAAAAAATTAAAAATAAAATAAAATAAAATAAAATAAAATAAAATAAAATAAAAACAGGAGGGGGACAAAAACATAAGAGATTTTTTAAATATGGAGAATAAACAGAGGGTTGCTGAAGGGGTTGTGGGAGGGGGGATGGGCTAAATGGGTAAGGGACAGTAAGGAATCCACTCCTGAAATCATTGTTGCACCATATGCTAACTAACTTGGATGTAAATTAAAAATAAATAAATTATTAATAAAAAATAACTAATGGGGCATATAATACTAGAAACATTTATATACTAACTACAGACGTAAAAATAGATATTGTTTAACACTTAATGCCTAATGTGTACAGCATTATCCAGAATATACACCCACTGATGCTCTCTGAAAATATACAAAACGTTTACCTTACTCAGAAAAGTTAAACTCATAGATGGTATTAATTGTGACAAAAACAGAATAATAAAGTAAAAAAATGTTAGCTATGGTGATTCAGATAATGAATACTGGAAGCACCGGCTAATGCAGATAAGAGGTATTAATTTGAATGTTTTATGATATTCCAGGTTGTTACTTCTCTAATGGAAATGAAGTGGGTTCTTTTTAGTGTTTATTTATTTTTAAAAAAAAAATTTTTTAACGTTTATTTATTTTTGAGACAGAGAGAGACAGAGCATGAACGGGGGAGGGTCAGAGAGAGAGGGAGACACAGAATCTGAAACAGGCTCCAGGCTATGAGCGGTCAGCACAGAGCCCGACGCGGGGCTCGAACTCACGGACCGTGAGATCATGACCTGAGCCGAAGTCGGCCGCTCAACCGACTGAGCCACCCAGGCGCCCCAATGTTTATTTATTTTTAAGAGAGAAAGTGAGAGTGTACGTGTGCGCAGGCAACAGAAAGGAGACAGGATCTGAAGCAGGCTCCACACTGACAGCAGAGAGCCTGATGTGGGGTTCAAACTCATGAACCACGAGATCATGACCTGAGCTGAAGTCAGATGCTTAACCGACTGAGCCACCCAGGTGATCCTAAAGGCAATGAAGTTTAAATCACACAGGTAGAATTATTATAAAGTCTAGTTAACTAATATCATATAAAGTTTTAATTACAAAATAACTGTAAAAAAAATATTTACCTGAGCATCTATACTTTAACATTTTAGAATGACTGTCAGTTGCTAGAAAACTGATGACTTCTTTATTTATTATATCTGAACATAATGTAAATGGATCTGGAAAAAAATTGCAATATTTAAGATTCTTTTGATTAATGAAAAGGACCGGACATTTACATGATATATTAATTCTCAAGATTTTAATAAACTTTAGTACAGTACTACATATTCAGTCATCTTGTTGGATAAACAGAAAGGTTCTGGATGTCAATAACAGGTGATTAAAGTATTTACACCAGAAAGGAGTCGAAAGTGTGGCTTATATGTTAGAGGGCAAATATACCAATTACATTTTTAGCTGTATTAGTCACCTAAATATGTTCTCTTAAAAAATCAAAGAAGAAATATTTTTAATCATACCTGTTACTGGTAACTCCTGCTTTCTATTTTTGACAACAGGAATTGGAGGTTTAAAAACATGGTCACTAAAAGAAAACAGACACCAGAAATTAAAAGTAAACATACTGCTCAGTGTGTGCACAAATGTTTCTGTAAGCAGTGGTGTGATTCTGGGTGTTTGGCAGGCAGGAGATGGAACCAGGATCTACCAAAGTCTATCAAATTCTGCCAAAGTAGCGTTTGTAATGGTTATAGCCTCATTTCTAAAAGTGGAGTTAAATAAGATTCCAAAAGGCAATAATACTGATGCCAACAGAAACACAGGGAAAAAGTTATAAAAGAGAAAAACATAGGGTGCCTGTCTGGCTCAGTTGGAAGAAGAACATGCGACTCTTGATCTTGGGGTCACGGGTTCGAGCCCCATGTTGGGTGGAGAGATTACTTAAATAAACAAGCAAACAAATGTAAAAAAAAAAAAAGAGAGAACAAAAGCAATGGGACAGAAAGCAAGAGAGCTGGCCCAAGGGCATATTTCAATGCTTTCCAATTCCACATCCCTGAGAAATCAGGTTAAAATTAACATCAAGAATGGTTTTATAAAGGAAAAAAAGGAGTGGTGATGATGTAATCCATCTCCCTAATATTCCGTTTACATTGCAACCTTCCCAGAATATAGCAGCAATACTCTTCAGTTTCCCTACTAGCACAGTATCCATCAGAGGAGAGAACACAAGTAAATTTTCAAGAAAAGCTACATCTCAGGTCCAGCCCCACAGGCTATCTGAGGGAGCAAGGTCATGAACTGGAGGTGAGGTGAAAGGAACAAATGAAAAGGTAATCCTGAGCCATATTTTCATCACACACTACTCCTTTTTATCAAATTAAATTTACAAACTGGTTTTTGCTACATTGCCGGTGGATTATTAATGCATGCGCTGTTACTTCAGGTATAGGGTTTCAGGTTAAGTTCTCTGAGTATCCTTTCTAAAATGCAAATCTGATGTCACACAATTTAAAATTGTCAATGGCTCCCTACGCCCTGTGAGTGAAAACCAAAAATCCTGACTGTGACATGCAAGGCCCTAGATGAACTGGCCCATACTTCACCATCCAAACTCCATTCCCAACATTTCCATTTAGGCTCCTCCCAAGACCATTTTTTATCATTTCTATATCCCAGGGCTTAATAACATAGTACTACAAAAAAAAAAAAAATACTTGAATAAATAAAGTTAGAAACAATTATTAAACTATACCTTGATTGAGAAACAGAATTCTTTTTTTCAAAATTTGTTCTTTCATGTAAGTTTTGACTATAACTTGAATTGGCTTTATATAAAGTTTTATTTTGTCCACTCTCCCTATAACAAGCATCAACTGGATTTGTACTCTTTAACAGGGTCTTCATTTGGTGATCATTTGTACACGCTGTAGTTAGAATTCCATGGGATTTACAACTCGGAAGCTTTCTAGACTGGCTTTTATCCTTATCTTCTGCTTCAGGGCCTCTGCCAATACTATCTCCATGGAGGTGTTTCAATGTATTTTGAATATTTATGTTCATAGATGAAACATTATCCTTGTATTTTTCTCTTTGTATTTTTTCCTATAATGTAAAAATGACAAATAAATAATTTCAAGATAATCCATTTGTTTTATAATCCAATTTATACTTTCTTTAAATAATATAGGAAAAGTTCATGATTGTCAACAGAATATACATAATAAAAGGGACAGTTTAAATTAACAGGAAAGGGGAATTTACTTAGTAAATGATCTGGGGACAACTGGGTAGCCATCTGGGGAAAAATAAATTGGATCCATATCTCACAATTTACACAAAAACAAAGTCAAAATGAGGGGAGCCTGGTGGCTCAGTAGGGTAAGCATTCAACTCTTGATTTTGGCTCAGGTTATGATCTCACAGTTCGTGAGTTTGAGCCCCATATCAGACTCTGTGCTGACAGTGTGAAGCCTGCTTGGGATTCTCTCTCTCCCTCTCTCTCTCTGTCCTTACCCCATTCATGCTCTCTCTCTCAAAATAAATAAACTTAAAGTCAAAATGAGCTAAATATTGATATATAAAAAACTGAAATTGTGTGTATATATATGTATATACACACATATGTGTGTGTGTGTGTGTGCGCATGTGTGTATTTTTTTAATGTTTATTTTTGAACTAGAGACAGCGTGAGTGGGGAAGAGACAGAGAGAGACAGAAGATCCGAAGTGGGCTCTGCACTGACAGTAGAGAGCCCAATGTGGGAATCAAATTCATGAACCACAAGGTCATGACCTGAGCTGAAGTCAGACACTTAACTGACTCAGCCACCCAGGTGCCCCAGAAATTGTATATATTTTAAAAGAAGACATAATATTTTAACATTCCTGAGGGGAAGAAGGCCTTTCTAAATATCACACAAAATCAATAAATCATGAAGAAAAGAAACTAATATAGTTGACCCCATGAAAAATTTTTTTCAAAGCTCTACTATAGACCAAGAATAATATGGGTGGCTGGGGCAGTTGTGGGGAGGGCGGACTCAGAAGAAAAAAAGGTCAGAAGCAAACCAAATGATTATCAAAACATCTAGGAAGAATATGTATAAGTCATGTCTTGGGGTATGATTTTTCTACCAACATTTATGAAAAGCTACTATAATGAAATATGAAAAAGATCAACAATAGTATATAAAAATAGGAAAAGGAGATCAACAGTTAATGGGAAAGGAAACATAAATAGCTCCTAAACTTATGAAAAAATGCCCCATCCCACATGCAATAAGAGAAATGCACAATAAAGCTACACTGAGACAGCATTCATCTAGGACACTGGCAAAAATTGAAAGGGTATACACTCTCATAACTTACAGGTGAGAGCATAAATTGCACAACTTCTATGGAGAAACAATTTGACAGGATTGTTCATAATAAAACTTGTACATCTTTACAAAAAATCCCTATAGATAGGGGAACCTTGGTGGTTCAGTTTGTTAAGCGTCTGACTCTTAATTTTGGATCAGGTCATGAGCTCACAGTTCATGGAATCAAGCTCTGTGTCAGGCTCTTGCTGACAGCAAGGAGCCTGCTTGGGATTCTCTCTCTCCCTCCCTCTCTCTGCCCCTCCCCTCCTCACACATATACACACACATGGCTGGGAATAGAGAATGCAAGGAAATACCTAAAGGGTACAGAGTTCCTTTCTGAGATAATAAAAATATTGTAAATGACTATAGTTGCACATATCTGTAAATATACTAAACACTACTGAATTGTACACTTTAAATGGGCAAATGGTACGGTGTGTGAATAACATCTCAATAAAGCTTTTTTAAAAAAGATGAAATACTAATATAAACATGCATAAACCTTGAAAACATTATTCTAAATGAAAGAAGCCAGTCACAAAAGACCATGTGCTCTATGATTCAATTTATATAAAAAGTACAGAATAGGCAAATATATAGACACAGAAAATAGTTTAGTGGTTGCCTAGGCTGGGAAGGTGGGAAGAATGGATGGGGAAATAGGGAGGGTGACTGCTAAAAGGTATGGGGTTTTTTTGGGGAGGGTGATAAAAATGTTCTAAGATTGATTGTGGTAATGGTTGCACAATTCTGTGGGTATACTAAAAGCCAATGAAATGTACACTTTAAACAGGTCAACTGTATGGAATGTGATTTACATCTTAGTAAGGTGGTTACAAATATATATATTTACCACCTGGGTGGCTCAGTCGCTTAAGCGTCTCTTAATTTCAGCTCAGGTCATAATTTCATGGTTCATGAGTTCGAGCTCTACATTGGGCTCTGCAGTGACAGCATGGAGCCTGCTTGGAATTCTGTCTCCTTCTCTCTCTGCCCCTACACTGCTCGCTCTCTCTCAAAAGAAATAAAAATAAACAAAAAAAATTTTAGTGTTTTATTTATTTTTGAGAGAGAGAGACACACATAGCATGAGCAGAAGAGGGGCAGAGAGAGAGGGAGACACACAATCCAAAGTAGGCTCCATCCAGGCTCTGAGCTGTCAGCACAGAGCCTGATGCAGGGCTCAAACTCACGAACCACAAGATCATGACCTTAGCCAAAGTTGGACACTCAATCAAATGAGCCACCCACGCTCTCCAATAAAAATAAACTTAACAACAAAATATATATATTTTTATCACATATATTTTTATGTGTTTATATATATTTTACATATATATATAAAATATATATGGTAGCAAGACATTTACTCTAGAGTTGTTTACACTGGTGAGAGATTGAATATAATCTAAATGTCTCTCAATTAAGTACTAGTTTGTTTTTTTTTTAATTTTTTTTTCAACGTTTTTTATTTATTTTTGGGACAGAGAGAGACAGAGCATGAATGGGGGAGGGGCAGAGAGAGAGGGAGACACAGAATCGGAAACAGGCTCCAGGCTCCGAGCCATCAGCCTAGAGCCTGACGCGGGGCTCGAACTCACGGACCGCGAGATCGTGACCTGGCTGAAGTCGGACGCTTAACCGACTGCGCCACCCAGGCGCCCTGCAATTAAGTACTAGTTAAATAAATTTATAATAATCTTTAATATTGAATACTACTCAGTCATTTAAAAGAATGAAATTACTATACTATTATACTAAGTTGAGCACTATGCTTTTATTTTTAAAAATACATGCACAAAGGAGCACCTGGGTGGTTCAGCTGGTTGAGCGTCCAACTTCAGCTCAGGTCATGATCTCCTGGCTCGTGAGTTTGAGCCCTGCATGGAGCTCTCTGCTATCAACACAGAGTCCACTTCAGATCCTCTGTCCCCCATTTTCTCTGTACCCCTCCTGCTTGTTCTCTCTCTCTCTCTCAAAAATAAATAAACATTTAAAAAAATTTTTGAGAGACACAGCATGAGTGAGCGAGGGGTAGAGAGAGAGAGGGAGAGAGAATCTCACGAGGTGCAGAGAGAAAGAGAGACTGCAGAGCCCAAAGCAGGGCTTGAGCTCACACATGCGGGACTAGAACTCACAAACCAAAAGATCATGACCTGAGACAAAGACGGGTGCTCAACCGACTGAACCACCCAGGCGCCCCATCAAAAATAAACATTTTTTTTTTTTTTAATTTTTTTTTTTTGCAACGTTTTTTATTTATTTTTGGGACAGAGAGAGACAGAGCATGAACGGGGGAGGGGCAGAGAGAGAGGGAGACACAGAATCGGAAACAGGCTCCAGGCTCCGAGCCATCAGCCCAGAGCCTGACGCGGGGCTCGAACTCACGGACCGTGAGATCGTGACCTGGCTGAAGTCGGACGCTTAACCGACTGCGCCACCCAGGCGCCCCAAAAATAAACATTTTTTAAAAGTACACACACAAAGACACAAATTGTACATACATAAAAAAATATAGAAACATGTATATGTGTGTGTATATACATACATACATATACATATATAAGAGAGAGAGATTACTTCTCCATCCTTTCTCTTTCTTGAACCCTTATTATACAGATGTTAGATCTCTATCTTCCGTGTCTCTTATTTCTTCAGTCATCATTTCCATTTCTTAAAAATCTTTTCTTTCTGTGCTCAAAGATGGTTACTCAAGTATCACTACTTAATTTTGAATTTAAAACCAATAAAACTTAAAAAATAACTTAGCAGGAAAAATATTTTACCCTCTAACCTCTACTGAAAAAACAAAACAAAACAAAAAACCTTGAAAAAAGTTCTATATTCTTTGAAACAAAAAAACCCCACCTCATTTCCTTCTCTTTCAAGCTGTTCTATTCTGTGTAGAATTTCCTTTGCTTTCTTCCAGTACTCTTCAAGATTCTTCTCTTTCATATTTATGTCTTCTAATTGTTTTTCATTCTCATCAAAAGAATATTCTCCTAGACTTAGACATAATTTTTCAGCTTCATAAAATGGGAAAAAATAGTTAATTTATCCATTACTGGAAATGTTTTTTTTTACACTTTAAACGTAATTTTAACACTAAATACAGACAACCTCATGCCCCACACCCCCTTTTCTAAATTTGGCCCATCTAGACTAAATTAACTGTCTAAATGGTATAGAAAATAAACACAAAGCAAGTGCTAGGCAGAGGTCCAAGCCCCGGTCATAAATTAGACTTTAATCTGCAGAGTTATAGGAGAAAGAATATCATGAAAATATGTTATGCCAGATACATGAACACCCTCAGGTATATGGATACTGGTTTTAAAGTATTTTTTTTTCAACAGCTTTCATAGAGTGGTTCCTTCCTATAATCTTTTAAGTTTTCTTTTTGCATTTTGCAGCAGCAATTTTTCTTCCATGAAGACTAATTCAGTGGCCATTAATCCTTCAGTGCATGCTCCCTCCTAACACAGGGTCTTTGTGCCTCACTGTTGCTCATACCTGAGACATTTGCCCATAACAAATTCCCTTCTTTTCACCTAGTTAATGCTATATATTCAAATCTCAGCTCAAGAATCACTTCTTCCAAAGCCTTTTCTGCTCCAAGTCTACAACACAGTCTTTTGTTCTATGCTCTCTAAGCTCTATTGCTCCATCCATTCCTAGCCCTTAGGTTAATATACAACAATTCATTCATTTTTGAGATTATTAATGACTACCTGTGTATCTAGTTAAACTAAGCTCTATGAGTGCAGACTGTTGTTTCTTAATCATTGTATCCCTAAAACCTAGCAGAGTGCCTGGCAAATAAAAGGCACTCAGTTTTTAAAATAAATAAATGAAATGTACTTTATAATTTAACCATAAGTCACCTGTAGACCTCAAGTTTAAGTCCTACAACAAAATTTGTCCACAATGCATAAAATAAGTAAATTCTCTATATTGTTTCTCTCTTCCAGATAGATTTTTAATATGGTGAAACACTCTAGTCATGTCCAAATCATATACTCTGCTTTTCAAATGTAAGAAGAGCCTGGGGACCTTAGGGGGTTTGGCTCATTCATCAGATACAAATTCCCTTTCAGAAACTTTGGTATTTTTTTAAAGTAACAATATACTTACTAATTTTTTTGCAATTGTGAAGCACAAAAGTGGCAGCTTTGTTTAGTTCCTCACTCTGTGATTCAGTTAAGGCTTGTATCATGAGTGGAAGCCCATTGTTTTTAAAAAGGTCATACTGATTTTCCTCTGGAAAATATATCAAAAATGAGAGTAGAAGATAGTAAATCCTAAGCAAGAGACAGCAAAGCAAGGAGAATGGAAAAGTGGAGCAGGGAGCAAAGAGGAGAGAAGAGATTGCAAGGAGAGAGAGCGAGGAATGTAGAAAGGGTTGGAAAAGAGGAAAATGGACAGAGAGAGAGCAGGAGAAGATTGGAAAGAGGGAGGAAAATGGAAGAGGAGAAAAAAGAGAGTGATAAGTAGAGAAAGAAAGATAGGACTTTCAAACGTTTTCAGTAAGCGAGAACAGGATTGGATCTGTGCAGCAGTGTACGAGTGGATTGAAAAATGGAGATACGAGAGAGGGAACACAAGGAGAAATCTATTCCAATAACATTGGTGAAAGATGTTGAGGGGCTGAGGGCCTAAATTGGAACTGGGCAGAAAGGGATAAGGAAGAGTATGGATGAAGAAGGATGAAGAGCAAAATGACTAGTTTGGGGCCTGAATGACTTGGAGAAAGGCAGTACTTTTAAGCCTTTCACATGAAAATGAGGGAAAAAAACAAAAGTGGATTTCCACTCCACTGTTCTAATAAGCACACTGAATAAATTTAATACTTACCACAATCCTCTGTGCAATGACCAAGAGTAAGTATGATGCTAAATTTTTCTCCTGAATCCAGACTTTCATGAAGCAGTAATGTCAAAAGTTTTGAAACAATCTGATACTTGGATAGTATTACTCCAAAAGTAGCTATTAGTATAAAATAGAGGGAAAAAAGTATAAACTTCAAACTCATAACTATATATATATATACACTATATGTCAGATCTTATCCTGGGAGAATGATCTCATAACTATATAATATCTAACATTCATATCTCATATAATATCTAATATGTATGTGTATGTGTATATAAATCAATACATTGTAATAATATGGTGATTTACATAGTCCTCATTAATCCCACTTCCCAAGATAGGGACAGTTTACTAAAGCCTATTTTATGAAGAATGGTTTCTTCTCAATTATCCTGCATAATGCTGTGAGTATGAAGTAATAATACTACCTCCCTAAAAGCTGAATATGCTTACTCTCACCTTATATACCTGTTCTTATCTAGATGCACTATAGACCTTCCTATGTAACTAACTCCTGCCTGTAACTGAAATACATTATTAACTGCCATGGTTCTAATATTAACGACACAGTGAAGCATCCCTGAAGCTGTCACAGTGAGATATAACAAAATTCAAGAAGCTGCCATTTTGTTATATTTCTCCTAACAGCATTTTTAACAGAGTTCACCCAGTGTCTAACAATATTGATATCAATAGTAAGGTTGTAAATTCTTCAAGGTACTAGATCTTAATCATTTTTGTGTCTCTAGAGCTCACTAAGAGCCCAGCACATAGCAGGCCCTTAAAAACTGATTTTTGGGAATGCAAGCTGGTGCAGCCACTCTGGAAAACAGTATGGAGGTTCCTCAAAAAAACTAAAAATAGAACTACCCTATGACCCAGCAATTGCACTACTAGGCATTTATCCAAGGGATACAGGTGTGCTGTTTCAAAGGGACACATGCACTCCCATGTTTACAGCAGCACTATCAACAATAGCCAAAGTATGGGAAGAGCCCAAATGTCCATCGATGGATGAATGGATAAAGAAGATGTGGTATATATGTACAATGGGGTATTACTTGGTAATCAAAAAGAATGAAATGTTGCCATTTGCAACTACGTGGATGGAACTGGAGGGCATTATGCTAAGTGAAATTAGTCAGAGAAAGACAAAAATCATATGATTGAACTCACATGAGGACTTTAAGAGACAAAACAGATGAACATAAGGGAAGGGAAACAAAAACAATATAAAAACAGGGAGGGGGACAAAACAGAAGAGACTCATAAATATGGAGAACAAACTGAGGGTTACTGGAGGGGTTGTGGGAGGGGAATGGGCTAAATGGGTAAGGGGCATTAAGGAATCTACTCCTGAAATCATTGTGGCACTGTATGCTAATTTGGATGTATATTTAAAAAAATAAAAAATAAAACAAGTCAAAATAAAAAAATAATAACTGATTTTTAAAAAATCACCTACTTATTTTTCAGTTTTTTGTGAATGTTAAAAGCATTGGTTATTACAGAGATTTACAGACTATCATTCCTCAGTGTCTGTACATGTGAGAAGCAGCCATGGGTTCAAGTCTGAGGCTGCCACACACTAGTTGTGGTTGGGTAAGTCAGACCTCATACTTATTAGAAAGAGGCATAACTTAATTCTTTATATAATTTTTTAAAATCTATAAATTGGGTTTTCCATTCCTTATGTTTCCCAAATGTCCATTTCTAACTTAAAGTTTTTAACTTAATATTGCTCTTTTGTGTTGAAACAAAGGTTTAGAAATAACAGAATCTTATCTTGATTCTATCATTAGACAAAGTCAGAAGTCCTAGTTTTGAACCCTTAGGGAAGTCATAACCTTCATGGGAAAACAAGGAGTTGGAGATTCCTTCCACATGTGAGAAACTGGAAGTCCAAACCATGTTTGTGTTCCATCTACTATTTCAACACCTACCATGTTGAATTCAAACAAAACGCAATTATATAAAAATTACTAAGCATGTTTACTCACGATTATCAGCAATACACGCATCCACTGTCTTTGTCACCACCACTGCAAGCTTAGCACTGGAAACAGTCTTGTGTGAATCAGATTCCAGTTGCACAAGAACTTGAGACAATACATCCAGTCCACCCACAGATATAAAGTATTTCTGAACAAATGCTTAAGGAATAAAGTAGCAAGACTATTAATATCGCAAACAAGTGTATGGTTCCATTCAATTATTTTGCACTAAATATGACATTAACTTGACTTTTTCAAGTACTAAAAATCCCAAAATTAAAGAATGAAAAAATCTAATCTTTACCTTTAATCATAAAATAGGTCATTTACTTAAGTAAGAAATGCACTTTCACATGGAACAACTACACACACAGTACAGTGCTTCTCATGTGTTAGATATCTTTCTTATTTAGCAAGAACTGGTATGTCTTGCAATAATGGCATTAGTAAACTCAAGTCCTTCAATAGAGCTATGAAGAATAGATTAATTCATTTAGTGTGATATTGCAATTAGCAAGCTGCCTATTTTCTGAATTCCAACTTAACTCATTCCTTAGATTGCTTGAATCTACAAAGGACAAAGTAATTTAACTATTTCAAAAGAACACATATTTTATCCATCTTATTTAAGCATAATTGTTTTAGTTCTTAGAACATAAAATTATAACATATTATTGAGAGTCATAACAACTATTCCAAGCAAAGACTCAGTGAAAAATACATTTTTTAAAAGTTGAAGTGTCTTGTTCCCCCATTGAAAATGATTCTGATGGGAAAGTATCCCATGGGTCTGTGTATTCAATAGTCTCTACAGCCCCTATCCCAGCAGTGGGCTTATAACAAATGGATACATGGATTAATGATTATAATTCTGCCACGAACCTTCTTCCCAGTATACCCTAGTAAATTGAGCCAAGATGATTTAAACAAAAAAATTACTTTTTGTATTGTTCAACAAAACACAAAGATCTTAATCTAAAAAAACATCATGTTCAGAATTTTCTACATTTGGGAAAGGAACTGTTAGGAAATGTTATCAAAGGATAAGCAAACATTTTCGATATTATGGAGACTCCAAAACAGGTTTCTTTACTGCAAAATATTTTCATTAAAAAAAAATTCTTGAAAAAAGAAGTATTTTTATTTTTATATTTATTTGTTTTATGGGGGGAGAAGGAGAGAGAATGCATGCATGAACAGGGAAGAGGCGGGGGGGAGAGGGGGGAAAGAATCCCAAAGAGGATCTACACCTGCAGCACAGACCTGACATGGGGCTCGAACCCACAAACCGTGAGATCATGACCTGAGCTGAAACCAAGAGTCAGACCCTTAACCAAATGAGTCACCCAAGTACCCCTAGGAAGTATTTTTAAATGCTTAAATGGAAATGGCACTGTATTACCATGATTTCTAGTTATGGCCCATGTAACAAAAATTTATAAACACAAGAACATCCTAGTCTACACTTGTATGCTGAATATTTCAAATTTCATCTTATGTTTCACACCAGTTTGCTGACAGTAATGAGGTTCTAAAATTATTATTCATCCAAGTTGACTCTTAGATAAAAAGGAAATGTCAAAGCATCATGGAGAGAATCCAATTTTTGGAATTGTAGAGCTAAGTTCCTTTGCATGTGAAACATGACTATTTGCTTTAAATGTGTGAATACAGAAATATACCAACAACATGTGAGAAAGTTCTAGTTGCTCCACAACCTCATCAACATTTAATATACTAGCCTTTCCCCTTTCAGCCATTGCAGTGAGTGTGTAGTGGTATCCTTTGGGTTTTAGTTTGGATTTCTCTAATAACCAATAATTCTGAACATCTTTTCAAACATTTTTTCAATGCTTATGTATAATTTAATATTCATATCTCCTTTGCTGACATATCTGACCAAATCTGGCCTCTTTTTTTTTAATCATTAGGTTGTTTTTTTGTCCTACTGATTTGTAAGAATTCTCTATATATCTTAGGTGTAAGATCTTTACCAGGCGTACATTTCACAGATATTTTCTCCCAGTCTATGGCTTTCCTTTTCAGCTTTTAATTTCAGTGAAGTCCAATTTATCATTTTCTCTTTAGTGGCTCATACTTTCTGTGTTCTAAGAAAGCTTTGTCTTCTCCCAAGTTATGAAGATTTGCTCCTATGTTTTCGTCAAGAAGTTTTGAAGTTTTAGTTCTTACATCTAGGTCTATGGTTCATTTCAGGTTCATCTTTGTATACAGTGTAAAATTAGGGTTGAGATTCATATTTTGTGCATGGATATCTACTCTTTCCAGCACCATTTGTTGAAAAGATTATCTTTTCCCACATGGAATTATTATGGCACCTTTGTAGAAAATCAACAACTATCTATGTATGGGTCTATATATGGGCTATTTTGCTGCATTGACCTAATATGTCTACACTTACATCAATGCCACACTTTCTTGATTACTGTATAATAAGTACTGAAATCAAGTTATATAAATCCCATAATTTTGACCTGTTTCAAAAAGTTTTGACTATCCTGGCCCTTTTGCATTTCCATGTAAATTTTAGAATCAGCTTGTCCACCAATTTCTACAGCAATGCCTGCTGGTATTTTGATGGGGAATGTCTTGAATCAAGAAATGAAATTCAGAAGTGACATTCTAATAATACTGAGCATTACAATCCATGAGTGTAGGGTATCTCCCATTAACCTAGGTTTTCTTTATCTCAGCAAAGTTTCATATTTTTAAGCATATAGACATTGCACGTATTTCATTAAATTTATCCCTAGTTTTTTTTGTTTGTTTGTTTGTTTTTTAAGTAGGCTTCACACCCAGCATGGAGTCCAACTTCAGGCTCTAACTCACAATGCTGAGGTCAAGCCCTGAGCTAAGATCAAGACTCAGACGCTCAACTGACTGAGCCACCTTGCTACTATTTAGAAATACAGTTGATTTCTGTATGTGACCTTGGATCCTACAACCATGCTAAAATCATTTATTCATTCCTACAACTTTATTTTCGATTCTTCAGACAATCGTGTCAGCTATTAATAAACACTGTATTTTCTTTTTCCTTTTCGATCTCTATGCGTTACTTTCCTGCCTTATTTCACTGGCTGAAATACCCAGTAAAATCTTAAAGTAATGAGAGTGGCTATCCTTTTTTTTCCAATCTTGGCAGAGTGGGGAAGGAGGAGGGGATTAAGTTTTTTACCATTAAATATGCTAGCTGTAGTGTTTTGTAGAGGCCCTTTATCACATTGAGAAGTTCTGTCTATTCCTAGTTTACCAAAAGTTTTTGTCACAAATACATACTGAACTATGTAAAAGCTTTTCTTATATCCTTTTAGATCATCATATAGTTTTTCTTTTCTGTCATCGCCTGTGAAAATGGTGAATTTTCCAATGTTGAACCAATCTTGCATTCCTAGGATAAATGCCACTTGGTCATAATACATTACCTTTTCTATATATTACTGGATTTAATATTTTTTATGTTAAAAGAATGTTTATTCATTTATTGAGAAAGACAGAGTGGTGGAAGGGCAGAGAGAGAGGGAGAGAGAGAAATCCCAAGCAGGTTCTGCACTGCCAGTAAAGAGCATGATGCAGGACTTGACCTCACAAACCGTGAGATCACGATCTGAGCCAAAATCAAGAGGATGCTTAACCAACTGAGTTAACCAGGCACCCCAATGTTTTTTTAATTTTAATTTACTTAAAAAATTATTCATTTATTAAATTTACATCCAAGTTAGTTAGCAGATAGTGCAAAAGTGATTTCAGGAGTAGATTCCTTTTTTTTTTTTTTTTAATTTATTTTTGGGACAGAGAGAGACAGAGCATGAACGGGGGAGGGGCAGAGAGAGAGGGAGACACAGAATCGGAAACAGGCTCCAGGCTCCGAGCCATCAGCCCAGAGCCTGACGCGGGGCTCGAACTCACAGACCGCGAGATCGTGACCTGGCTGAAGTCGGACGCTTAACCGACTGCGCCACCCAGGCGCCCCAGGAGTAGATTCCTTAATGCCCCTTACCCATTTGGCCCATCTCCCCCTCCCACAACCCCTCCGGTAACCCTGTTTGTTCTCCATATTTAAGAGTCACTTAGGCTTCATCCCCCCTCCCTGTTTTTATATTATTTTTGCTTCCCTTCCCCTATGTTCATCGGTTTTGTACCTTAAATTCCTCATATGAGTGAAGTCATATGATATTTGTCTTTCTCTGACTAATTTCGCTTAGCATAATACCCTCTAGTTCCATCCACGTAGGTGCAAATGGCAAGATTTCATTCATTTTGATTGCTGAGTAATACTCCATTGTATATATATACCACATCTTCTTTATCCATGTGTCCATCGATGGACATTTGAGCTCTTTCCATACTTTGGCTATTGTTGATAATGCTGCTATCAACATTGGGGTGCATATGCTCCTTCGAGAGAGCATACCTGTGTCCCTTGGATAAATACCTAGTAGTGCAATTCCTGCGTCATAGGGTAGTTCTATTCTTAATTTTTTGAGAGACCTCCATACCATTTTCCAGAGTGGCTGCACCAGTTTGCATTCCCAACAGCTGTGCAAAAGAGATCCTCTCTCTCTGCATCCTTCCCAATATCTGTGGTTGCCTGAGTTGTTAATGTTAGCCATTCTGACAGGTGTGAGGTGGTATCTCATTGTGGTTTTGATTTGTATCTCCCTGATGATGAATGATGTTGAGCATTTTTTCATGTGTCAGTTGGCCATCTGGATGTCTTCTTTGGAGAAGTGTCTATTCATGTCTTTTGTCCATTTCTTCACTGGATTATTTGTTTTTTGGGTGTTGAGTTTGGTAAGTTCTTTATAGATATTGGACACTAACCCTTTATCTGATATGTCGTTTGCAAATATCTTCTCCCATTTCTGTTGGTTGCCTTTTAGTTTTGCTGATTGTTCCCTTCACTGTGCAGAAGCTTGTTATTTTGATGAGGTCCCAATAGTTCATTTTTGCTTTTGTTTCCCTTACCTCTGGAGACATGTTGAGTAAGAAGTTGCTGCGGCCAAGATCAAAGAGGTTTTGCCTGCTTTCTCCTCAAGGATTTTAATGGCTTCCTGTCTTTCATTTAGATCTTCCATCCATTTTCAGTTTATTTTTGTGTGTGGTATAACAAAGTGGTCCAGGTTCATTTTTCTGCATGTTGCTCTCCAGTTTTCTCAGCACCACTTGCTGAAGAGACTGTTTTTATTCCACTGGATATTCTTTCCTGCTTTGTCAAAGATCAGTTGGCCATACGTTTGTGGGTCCATTTCTGGGTACTCTATTCTGTTCCATTGATCTGAGTGTCTGTTTTTATGCCAGTACCATACTGACTTGATGATTACAGCTTCGTAATATAGCTTGAAGTCCGTAAAAAAAAATTTTTTTTAATTAAGCTCTGTGCCCATCATGGGGTTTGAACTCATGACCCCAAGATCAAGAGTCACATGCTCTACCAACGGAGCCAGCCAGGCACCACTGATTTGTTAATATTTTCTTAAGGATGTTTGCATCTATGTTCATATATAGTCTTCTTGTAATGTCTTTTTCTTTTTTAAAAAAAACGTTTGTTTATTGGGGTGTCTGGATGGCTCAGTTGGTTAAGCGTATGACTTCAGCTCAGGTCATGATCTCACGATTCATGGGTTTGAGCCCCGTGTCAGGCTCTGTGCTGACAGCTCAGGGCCTGGAGCCTGCTTCAGATTTCGTGCCTCCCTCCTCTCTCTGCCCCTCCCCCACTTGCTTTCTCTTAGTCTCTCAAAAATAAACATGTAAAAAAAATGTTTTTTTAATATTTATTTATTTTGAGAGAGATAAAGTGCGCAAATGGGAAAGGGCAGAGAGAGGGGGAGAGAGAATCCCAAGCAGTCTCCTCGCTGTCAGCACAGAGCCTGACATGGAGCTTGATCCCATGAACTATGAGATCATGACCTGAGCCAAAAACAAAAGTCGGACGCTTAACTGAATGAGCCACCCAGGCACCCCTCTTGTAATGTCTTTTTCAAGCTCTAGTGTGGGAATAATTCTGGCCTTTTAAAATGTGTTGGGAGGCATATCTTGTACTTCCATTTCCTGGCAATTAATGTAGATTTTTTTTTCTCTAAATGTTTGGTATAATTCGCCAGTGAAGCCATCAGGGCCTGGAAATTCCTGTTTTAGGTTTTAAACTACATATTCAACTTCTTTAATACATATAATAATATTCAAATCATCTATTCTTTTTCATTTTAGAGAGAGAGTGCATGCACATGAGCAGGGAAGAGGGGCAGAGACAGAATCTTAAGCAGGCTCCCAGGTTCAGCAGAGAGCCCAACACAGGGCTCAAACTCCAGACCCTGAGATCATGACCCGAGCCAAAATTAAGAGACAGACACTCAACTGACTGAGCCGCCCAGGTGCCCCTGGAAGGTATCTATTTCTTCTGAGTTGGTGTTTTTCAAAGAATTTGTCTAGTTCCTGTTGGTTGTCAAATTTAGTAGCATAAAGTTGTTTCTATTATTCCTTTATTATCCTAGTATCTGTTAAGATCTAGAGTGATGTCACTTCTTATTCATGATATTAGTAATTTGGGCCTTCTTTTTTAATTTTGTGGTTAGTCGGGCTAAAGGATCCGTTTATTGATCTTTTTAAAGAATCAGCTTCTGGCTTCACTGATTTTCCCCTGCTGTGTTATTTTTCTATTTCATTGGTTTCTGATATTCTCTTTATTATTTCCTTCTTTGAGTTAAACTTGGTTTATTTTCTAGTTTCTTAGGTGGAAACAAATATAAATTGATTTGAGACCTTTCTTCTTTCCTTATGCAAACTATAGTGCGAAAAATTTCCTTCCAAACACTGCTTTTGCAGCAACCCAGTTTTTTTTTTAAGTTTATTTATTTATTTTTGAGACAGAGAGAGAGAAGATGCACGAGCATGAGTGGGGGAGAAGCAGAGACAGAGGGAGAGAATCCCAAGGAAGATCCATACTAGTGGGGATCAAATTCATGAACCATAAGATCATGACCTAAGCTGAAATCAAGAGTTGGCACTTAACCGACTCAGCCACCCAGGTGCCCCACAGCAACCCAGTTTTTTTATGTTGTGTTTTCATTATCATTCAGTTAAAAACATTTCTAATTTCTTTATCATTTATTTTTTCTACTCATGGTTTTGTGGTTATTCTTGTTTTTGGTCTTTGTTTTAGCATGGACTTGTTTAATTTTCAGATATTTGGGACTTTTCTAGATGTTTTATTTGTATTCATTTATAATTTAATTCTATTTAGTCAGAGAACACCCTCTGTCGGGTTTTAGTTTTGCTGTCTAGTTGTTCTGTTTTATGAGGCTATCTGGGGAGATTCAAAACTATGCTGCTACCTCCAGTTTCCCAATCATCTTCCTAACAATGTCTCCTTTCAAGATTTTCCCATCTGCAGTAGTCTAAATGCATTCAAAATGACCCAACTTACTATAATAAAATTATTCCATTAATTCAATAATTAACTCAATAGTTTCTGTTATGCTTTGAAATATGTTTCTTCAAGTGTAACTAGACATTAATGAATACTTACTGTTATTTGCAAGAGTAAGCCCAATAAATGAGCAAACAGGGCGAATTATCTCAGGTGTGATGCAATTTATTAGCCAGTCATTAGCATATGGAAAAAGTGAACAGCAAAGCATCTGATTTTCATCTGAAAGAAGACAAAGTCACTTGTGTTTTAATATATTTGGAAAACATCAGTTCATTTGTTTTTATTTTATTTTAATATTTAAATATTTGAGATAATTACCATTTTGAGGATTGTTGACACAGACACATAAAGTACTACACACTGAAGACCATAACTGATAACTCTGGAAAACATTTTTATCTGACAAATTCAACTCATATTTTGAAAGAACTGTCCTATTTGGTTAAAAAAAAAAGAAGCAAATTAATACAAATGAGCTAAAGTCTTAAGTAGTGAATAATAACAAGAAATTTATATTTGCTTACCTGAACAACTGTGTCAGAACTGTAATACAACCTGTTTCTCTCACAAGTGTCTGTCCAGTCCCTTAAAAAAACAGCCATATTAGCACACAAATATGACTTTTGCTTATAAATAATTTTGTAGAGGGGTGCCTGGGTGGCTTAGTCGGTTAAGCGTCCGACTTTGGCTCAGGTCATGATCTCATGGTCCATGAGTTCGAGCCTCGCGTCGGGCTCTGTGCTGACAGCTCAGAGCCTGGAGCCTGTTTCGGATTCTGTGTCTCCCTCTCTCTCTGACCCTCCCCTGTTCATGCTCTGTCTCTGTCTCAAAAATAAATAAACGTTAAAAAAAATAATAAAAAAAAAATTTTTGTAGAAATGAAAAACATTTAAGTAATATTTCTAATAAATAACTTTTAATCACTTTAAAGTAGTACTAAGTATAACAGAGAATTACAGTAGATAAAAATCTGTAATCACAATTATTATGGAAAATACATTACCTATGCTTATAGAATGACAGCATTCAAATTTCCTCCAAAAATGAAACAAAATTTTAGCCACAAGCTACATGAAATTTTAGGCCATAGTTGGCTGATATAGTAAACACTAACTAAATGGCTAATTCAGTGGAAAATCAATCAAACTAATCATCAAATGTCTCTCTTTTGCTTTTAAAGCTGTTCTTTTTTTAATGTTATTTAAGTAACACAAATCACTTTACTATTTATTAAAATTAATAAATATCAAACAACATATGCTATTCTCTTTTCTTTAAAGCTAGTAGTTCTCAGGGGCACCTGGGTGGTTCAGGCCGTTGAGTGTCTGACTTTGGCTCAGGTCATGATTTCTCAGTCAGTGAGTTCGGGCCCCGTGTCGGGCTCTGTGCTGACAGCTCAGAGCCCAGAGCCTGCTTTGGATTTTGTCTTCCTCTCTCTCTGCCCTTCCCCTGCTCATACTCTGTTCTTTCTGTCTCTTAAAAATAAATAAACGTTAAAAAAATTAAAAATAAATAAATAAATAAAGCTAGTAGTTCTCAGAAGTGAGATTTTTTAAAAGATACTGATATAAAAGGAACAACTATTTCAATTTATTATTTTTAAATGTTTCTGCAACATACAAGAATGTACTTACTATTATTTGAAACCAGCACCAATATGACATAGACAGACATTCTTTTCAAATTTGTGTTTGAATCATTATTAGATAAGAACCAAGTTAAGTCTTCAAACAATTCTGAAGTGCACAAAGTCTGCTGACAATAAACTGAAAAATAAAAAAAATGTAATTTCAATTTCTATGCATTAGCACAAGTTTTAAAATATGCTAAACAAAATACAAAGTTGCCGACTGGGTGGCTCAGTCGGTTGAGCGTCTGACTTCAGCTCAGGTCGTGATCTCACAGCTCATGGGTTTGAGCCCTGTGTCGGGCTCTGTGCTGAGAGCTCAGAGCCTGGAGCCTGCTTCAGATTCTGTGTCTCCCTCTCTCTCCTCCCCTAACCCACTCACATTCTGTCTCTGTCTCTCGCAAAAATAAATAAATCATTTAAAAAAAATTTTTTAAAAAGCAATATCTTAATCAGAAGTATACTTGATTGAGGTGCTACAACATGTGCACAATCCCTTAGAATTTCTAATAAAAACCTAACTAAAAAAAAATTAAAACATAAAAATTTAAGATGAGTAAGAAACAAAACATAGCAAGAGAAAACTTTTAGAAAACTCATAAACCTGCTTTAGAAAATAGAGACAAGATACTTGTGCTATTAAGGACTTTCTAAAAATAAAAATATCTTTCCAAAAAGCAAACATGATACCTGACAGTAGGTGTGTGTATATGTGTGTGTGTGTGTGTGTGTGTTATAATAATGCAATACAAAATTTTCAAAAAATAATTTGAGGGGTGCCTGGGTGGCTCAGTCAGTTAAGCATCCGACTTTGGCTCAGGTCATGAACTCATGGTTCGTGGGTTTGAGTCCCGCGTTGGGCTCTGTGCTGACAGTGTGGTGCCTGGAGCCTGCCTCAGATTCTGAGTCTCCCTCTCTCTCTTTCCTCCCCCGCTCATGCTCTCTCTCTCTCAAAAATAAATAAACATTAAAAAAATTTTGTTTGAATAATAATTTGAGGGGGCACCTGGCTGGCTCAGTCTGAAAAGCATGTGATCCTTGATCTTGGGGTTGTGAGTTTGAGGGTGTATAAATTATTAAAAAAATAAACTTTAAAAAAATAAAATCTTTAAAAAGGTAATAATTTGAACACAGAGGTATAATTAGTATTTGATCCAGTATTTAGAACCAGCTATTGGACATTCTCTCAAAGGCAAAGACAATGTCTTATTTATCCCAATGACTAGCACATAGCTTGGTTCTTACCAAATGATGAAGAAATATTTAATGGATGAAAATTTAAGGATAGAAAGTTGTTTGACAAACTAAAACTTTAGATTCAACTTCATCTTGGCTACACTACAGAAAAATGTTTTGACCAACATGAATTTCTATACCCAGAGTATATTTTTCTATACACAACATGTTGTAGGTTATCTTCGTCTTTTGATTCAAGTACTTAGATATATAATGAACTTAATAGAAAAATCAAAGATACATATATGCATATTCAAATTCATGAAGTACAAATAGTATCTTAAATCAATGTGAAAAAGATCTTTTTTTAATGTTTATTTATTTTGAGAGAGAGAGAGACAGAGCATGAGTGGGGGAGGGGCAGAAAGAGAGAAAGAGAGAGAGAAACAATCTGAAGCACTCCAGGATCTGAGCTGTCAGCGCAGAGCCCGACATGGGACTTGAACTCATGAACCGCGAGATCATGACCTGAGCTAAAGTCAGGCACTTAACCAACTGAGCTACCCAGATACCCTGAAGTTTCTTTATTTAAAGAGAGACAGAGAGAAAGAATGCATGTGGGGGAGGGGATAGAGAGAGGGAGAGAGAGAGAATCCCAAGGAGACTCCACACTGTCAGTGCAGAGCCCAATGCAGGGCTCAAACTCAGGAACTAGGAGATCATGACCTGAGCCAAAGTTGGATGCTTAACCAACTGAACCACCCAGGCACCCCTAAAATTACTTTTTAGTAGTCTGTTAAAATATAACACGATGCTTGAAGGATAATGAAAAAAAGTTTTCATATTTTACCATTTTGTTCCGCAACAGCTCCTAATGTATATAAGGCTGCTTCTTTTACCATGCTATGTTCACTTGACTTTGCAAGATTTCTTATAAACATCAAACCACCAATTTCTCGAAAGTAAACACCTGCATTACCTACAAGATGTACAGACAAAAGAGAACATAAATGATATTATGATTCTTTTAAGGAGAAAATAAATCACATGAATATAGTAACATAACAAGTAGAGTGAGTTAAAGAAAAAGAGCTATGCATATTTCATATTTCAAAATACTAAAGAACTACAATCACAGATAAAAATTCACTATCACATCTTACTGTTTTGTTGACAAATTGAATGAATAGTGACCAAAGCTTCCTTTTGTGAAAAAGGGTTGTCCATTTGATACTTCAGACACTCCAACAGTAAGTTCAGATCAGTCTTCATTTCTAAAGAACAAAAATTTCACTTTTTTAAACCAAGTGTTATCTTTCAAACACTAACCATTTAAATTTCACTTTTTAAATTTCACTTTTTAAATACATATATTTATCATGTCTGTTTTCAAGATGAGTACATATTCCTTTTATAATCTATCCAACAGTAAAGATTAAAAAAAAAAAAAGAAAGATGTTCCTTAAATAAAAGAACTTGAAATGAACTTCTTGTAATTATTTGATTTTCCCCTCACATGAAATATAAGAATAGAAAATCCATGGGGTGCTTGGGTGGCTCAGTCAGCTAAGCATCCAACTTCAGCTCAGGTTGTGATCTTGCAGTTTGTGAGTTCAAGCCCCGCGTCAGGCTCTGTGCTGACAGCTCAGAGCCCAGAGCCTGCTCCAGATTCTGTGTCTCCCTCTCTCTCTCTCTCAAAAACAAATAAAACATTAAAAAAAATTTTTTGAAGAACAGAAAATCCAAATGCAGTATTATTCTCTTTAAATAAAGCTACACTGGTTTAAATATCTGCCATTTGGAAATAAAGTGAATGAAAATGAAAATACAACATATTAGAATTTGTGGGATGCTACCAACAGTATTTGAGAGGAAATTTACAACACTAAATGTTTATATTATAAAAGAAGAAAGGTCTCAAATTAATGACCTCAGCTTCAACCTTAAGAAACTATAAAAACAGTAAATTAAACCCAAAGTAAGTAGAAGGAAGGTAATAAAGATCAAAGCTAAAATCAATGATACTGAAAGCATTAAAACAATACAACTGGTTTTTGAGAAGATCAATAAAACTGATAAACCTCTAGACAAACTGATCAGGAGAAAGGAGCAAAGACACAAACTACAAATATCAGAATGAGAGATAAGGCACCATCATAGATTCTATAAATATTCAAAAGATAATGTTATGTGCAACTTCATATCTATAGATTCAATGGCTGAATGGTGAAGTGGACAAGTGAAATTAACAAATTGCTTTGAAGATACAAATTATCTCACCCAAGAAGAAACAGACAACCTAAATAGTACTACATCTATAAAAGAAATTGAAATCGTAGTTTAAAAACCTTCCTGTGAAGAAACCTCCAAGTTCAGATGGCGTCATTTGTAAACTCTCCCAAATGTTTAAGGAAGAAGTAATATCAACTCTACACAAACTTTCCCCAAAAGTTTGGAGAGAAGGAACACTTCCCAACTTGCTCTATGAGGTTAGCCTTATCCTTATACCGAAACCAAAGCCATTAGAAAGGAAAAAAAAGAAAACTACAGACCAATATCCTTCATGAACATTCATGTAAAAAGTCTAAACAATTTTAGCAAACTGAATCTAACAACATATTAAATAATAATACATCATGAACAAGTGGGTTTATCCTAAGAATGCATAGTTGGTTAAGATTTGAAAAATCAATTGATGTAATGTGATAAACTAACACGGAAAGCCATATGATCACCTCAATAGATGCAGAAAAAGCATCTGATAAAATCCAACATTCATTTCTAGTTAAAAAAATTTCAGCAAACTTGGAATAGAAGAAAAACTCCTCAACCTGAAAAAGTATATCCACAAAAACAAAACAAAACAAAACAAAACAAAACAAAAGCTCTATAGTATACATAATACTTAATAGAGAAAGACTGAATTCTTTCTCTCTGAGATCAGGAATAAGACAGAGATGTTTAATATTATACTGGGGAGTGTATCATTCTATTTAGCATTCCACTTAATATTGTACTAGAGAACCTAGCAGTGCCATCAAGTGAGAAAGAAATAAAAGGCATTCAAATTGGTAAGAAGGTAGTAAAACTATCTGCCTTCATGTACAACATGACCTTCTATATAGATAACCTGATGGAATCTACAAAAAAGCTACTAGACTAATAATGGAGTATAGTAGGATTTCAGCATATCCATTTAACATACAGAAATCAATTATATTTCTATATCCCTGCGGTAAAGTAATTGGAAATTGGTGTTTAAAAACAATGCCATTTATAATAGTATCAAAAACATGAAATAATTAGAGATATACCTAACAAAA
Source organism: Neofelis nebulosa (assembly GCF_028018385.1). Classification (NCBI taxonomy): domain Eukaryota; kingdom Metazoa; phylum Chordata; class Mammalia; order Carnivora; family Felidae; genus Neofelis; species Neofelis nebulosa. The sequence continues at coordinate 42,834,878 of NC_080798.1, forward strand.
GATATAAACAACATGTATACTAAAACCTCAAAAATATTGCTGAGAATTATTAAACAAGATTGAAATAAAGGGAGTGAAACACCTTTTTCATGGACTGGAGGACTAAATATTAAGATGTCAATTCCCCCAAATTGATCTATAGATTCAATTTAATCCCAACAGGCTTTTTAAAAATATGAATTGACAAGATGAACCCAAAATTCATATGGAAATGCAAGGGACCTATTAGCCAAACAATTCTGAAAAAGAAGAATAAAGCTTGAAGACTAAAACTATCTGATTTCAAGACTTCTTATAAAGCTACAGTAATCAAAAGAGTATAGTATTGCATTACCATACACAAATAGATCAATAAACTAGAATGCAGTCCAAAAATAAACTCATGCATATATGAATAGCTGATTTTTTACAAAGGCACAAATGCAATGCAGAGAAGAAAGGATAGCCTTTCCAACAAATGATGCTATAACAAACAGATATCTGTATTCAAAAACGTAACAAACCAAACTTGAATCAAACCATATACAAAAAGAAACTCAAAAAGGATTCAGATGTAATGTAAAATCTGGAACTATAAAACTTTTAAAAGATAACACAGGAGAAAAACTTTGCTACTTGGGCTGACATGAAAATTTCTTAGACACAGTATTATTAATACAATCTGTAGAAAAATAATGAATAAATTGTATTTCATCAAAATTTAAAACTTCATTCTCTTAGCAGTATTTTCCTTTTAAAAAAATTAATGTATTTATTTCTGGGGGAGAGAGAGAGAAAGAGAGAGACAGAGCACAAGCAGGGGAGGGGCAGGCAGAAAGGAGAACACAGAAACTGAAGCAGGTTCCAGGCTCCGAGCTGTCAGCACAGAGCCTGAAGCAGGGCTCAAACCCGTGAACCACAAGATCATGTCCAGAGCCAAAGTGGGACACTTAACTGGCTGAGGCATCCAGCACCCCAATAGTGTTTTCTGAAGTACAGAAAAGACAAACCACAAATGCAGAAAATCTTTATAAAACACATAGCTGATAAAATACATACATCCATAAAATATAAAGACATCTCAAAACTCAACAATAAGAGAACCAGCCCATAAAATAATGGGCAAAAGATCTGAACACTTCGATAAAAAATGTATACAAGTATCAAATAAGCACATGAAAAGATGATTAACACCATTAATCATTAGGGAAATGTAAATTAAAACCACAAGGAAATCCTATTACATGCCCACTAGACTGACCAAAATGTAAAAAGGCTGACCATAAAATATTTGGCAAGGATGCAAAAGAAGTGGAACTCTCATATATTGCTGGTGGATACACAAAATGGTACAACCACTTTGAAAGTTCAGCAGTTTCATAAATTGTTAAACATACACCTACCATTTGATCCAGCCATTTCACTCCTAAGAATTTACCCAAAAGGAAAGCAGGTTATGTGTCCATACGAAGACTTGTACACAAATGTTCATGGCAGCATTGTATGTAATAGCCAAAAACTGAAAACACCTGAAATGTCCATCAACAGATGAATGGATAAACAAATGACCATAAAATGGAATACTACTTAGCAATAAAAAGGAATTAACTATTGATATACACAACAACATGGATGAATCTCAAAATAATTACGCTGAGGGAAAGAAACTACACACAAAGAATATGTATTGTATTATTCCATGTACTGAAAAAAAAATTAAACTACTCTATAGTAACAGAAGGCAGATCAGTGGTCATTTGGGGAAAGTGGGTCAAGGAAGGGACGAAAAGAAGTATTATAAAGATGCATGAGGCTATATTCCCTATCCTGATTGTTGCTACTGTTTGCATGGATATGTGTATATGTGTGTGTGTGTGTGTTGTGACTTATCAAAATATAAACTTGAAATATTTATTTGCAACTAAAAATGAAAGATAATCATTTTCCCATAAAATTTTTTACCATACCCTTTAAACAATTTCTTCTCTTGGTTTTAAGGATTTTAAGTTGTATGTAGATTTTGACATAATGCTTGAATTAACATTTAAAGTTCTCAAAGATAGGGGCACCTGGGTGGCTCAAGTTGGTTAAGCTTCCAACTTTGGCTCAGGTCATGATCTCACGGTTCATGGGTTCAAGCCCCGGGTCGGGCTCTGTGCTGACAGCTCAGAACCTAGAGCCTGCTTCAGATTCTGTGTCTCCCTCTCTCTGCCCCTCCCCCACTCATGCTCGCTCATGTGCTCTCTAAGTAAAATAAAAACATTAAATAAAATTTTAATAGAAAAATTTTTTTCAAAAAAAAAAAAAGCTTTCAAAGATAAAGAATGAAGACAGGACATAAAAGTACAGAGGAACACACTAAAAGAAACTTAGATTTATTGTCAATATTTAGTCTTCCTCTTAAAGGAAATTCAACTGACAATTTGGTTTAATGAAATAATTCATGATCCAATTTGTTAGTGAAAAACCACAATACAAAGGTTATCACTAAGTTGTCTTGAAGCAACAGCAATCATTTATTGATCTTATTCTACATTAATAGAAACTGTAAAAAGGTTAGTTTGCCTGTATGGGTTATCAATAAACCTCTCATCAGCAACAACATGCCAAACAGGATTTTTGATGGAGCATAGTGATTTTCAATTCTAGGCACAACTGAAGAAAACAAGAAACTTCTTTATGTATTCCTCTATTCTCTCCTATACTCCCCTCTCATATTTTGATACTTTCTATTATAATCCCTCCCTTCCCAAAGCACCTAATGACATCTACGACCCAAGTTTTATCTTCCCCAGGCTATGAAACCTAGTTTCTTCAATAATTCCTGAAGAAAATAAACAAAAACTCAAGAATATACAATACAAAAGCACAAGCAATAAAAGAAAACTGGATAAATTGGACTTAAAATTGAAATTTTTTGAGCTTCAAAAGATATCATTAAGAATGTAAAAAGATAATTCACATATAAGGAAAGGAAGAATATACCTATAAATAAGGTATCTGATAAGGGGCTTGTGTTCATAACATATAAAGAACTCTAGGGGCGCCTGGGTGGCGCAGTCGGTTAAGCGTCCGACTTCAGCCAGGTCACGATCTCGCGGTCCGTGAGTTCGAGCCCCGCGTCAGGCTCTGGGCTGATGGCTCGGAGCCTGGAGCCTGTTTCCGGTTCTGTGTCTCCCTCTCTCTCTGCCCCTCCCCCGTTCATGCTATGTCTCTCTCTGTCCCAAAAATAAATAAAAAACGTTGAAAAAAAAAATTTTAAAAAAGAAAAAAAAAAAAAGAACTCTAAAACCTCAATAATAAAAAGATAATCCAATTAAAAAGCAAAGAATGGACATTTCTCCAAAAAAGATACACAAATGGTCAATTAAGTATATGAAAAGATGCTCAACAGCATTAGTCATTAAGGAAATACAAACCAGAACCACAATTAGAAACCACTTCACATCCACTAGAATGGCTACAATCGAAAAGACAGATTATGTCAAGTGTTGACCAAGGATCTGAAGAAATTGGGGCCCTTATACATTGCTGCAGGAATATAAAATGGTACAGCCACTTTGGCAAAAAGTCTGGCAATTCCTCAAAAGGCTAAACATAAATTTACCATAGACTCAGCAATTCTACTACCAAATATATACCCAAGAGAAATGAAAACCTATGGCACACAAAAACTTACACATGAACATTCATAGCAGCATTACTTGTAACTGCCAAACAGTGGAAACCCAAATTTCCACCAACTCTTAAATGGATAAACAAAATATGATATATCCATTCAATGAAATACTATTTGGCAATAAAAAGGAATGAAGATACTAGTACAACTTGAATAATTCTTGAAAATATTACGCTAAGGGGCGCCTGGGTGTCTCAGCTGGTTAAGCATCCGACTTCGGCTCAGGTCACGATCTCACTGTCTCTGAGTTCAAACCCCGCGTCGGCCTCTGTGCTGACTGCTCAGAGCCTGGAGCCTGTTTCAGATTCTGTGTCTCCCTCTCTCTCTGACCCTCCCCCGTTCATGCCCTGTCTCTCTCTGTCTCAAAAATAAATAAACATTAAAAAAAAATTAAAAAAAAATATATTACACTAAGTGAAGGAAGCCAGTCACAAAAGCCCACATATTCTATGATTCAATTTGTATGTCCAGAATAGGCAAGTCCAGAGACAGAAAACAGATTAGTGATTGCCTACAGTTGGGAGGGGGGTGTGATTGCTAAAGGGCATAGGGTTTCTTTGGGGGTGATAAAAATGCTCTAAAATTGATTGTGGTGATGGTTGCACAACAGTGTGAATATATTTAAAATAACTGAATTGTATACTTTGGTTGTTTTTCTTTTAATGTTTATTCATTTATTTTGAGGGGTGGGAAGAGGGGCAGCAAGACAGGAAGAGAGGCCCAAGCAGACTCTGTGCTAACAGCACAGAGCTTGATATGGGACTCGATCCTATGAATCGAACCATAAGATCATGACCTGAGCCAAAATCAAGAGTTGGATATTTAACCAACTGAGCCACCCAGGCACCTCTCTTCAGTCAAGCTTTTAAGATGAGTTAGGTATTGGGGCACCTGGGTGGCTCAGTCGGTTGGGCAAAAAACACTTAATTTTAGCTCAGATCATGATCTCAAGGTTCATGAGATCAAGCCCAACATCAGGCTCTATGAGCCAGCTTGGAATTCTCTCTCCCTCTCTCTCTGCCCCTCCCCCTGCACATACTCTCTCTCTCTTTCTCTCAAAATAAATAAACTTTAAAAAAAAGAAAAAAAAAGAGTTAGGTATTCGTAATGTCTCCAGATCCTTATTTCCCACCTAAACGTCAATATACTGCAATCTGTCTGAAATATATTAAATGTACTGGGTTTTTTTTTTTTTCAGTTTATCTATTTATTTTGAGAGAGAGAGAAAGGGGGAGTACAGAAGGGGCAGAGGGGATGGGGGAGACAGAGAATTTCAAACAGGCTCCACACTGGCAGTGCAGAGCCTGACACGGGACTCGAACCCACGAACCGTGAGATCATGACCTGAGACAAAACCAAGAGTTGGATGCTTAACCAACTGAGCCACTCAGGCACCCCTACTAAATTGACTATTAATAAAACAAATGGCCTCCTAAATACAAAATCTAGTGGACAATTCAGTCATCATCTATGGACACTTGACACTGAATAGCTCAAGCAATCTCTCTCATGGAAGTATTCTCCTAAAGCTGATTTCCAAAATTCCACATTCCTGACTCTCCATTCACCTTCCTGAAAAGTTTTTCTCACACTATAGATTTGAAGGGGTATGTGCACCCCACCAATGTTTACAGCAGCGTTATCAACAATAGCTATCAAACTATGGAGAGAGCCCAAATGTCTATCAACTGATAAATGGATAAAAAAGATGTGGCATATATATAATGGAACATTACTCAACCATCAAAAAAAAAAAAAAAAAAGAAATCTTGTCATGTGTAACAACTTGGATGGAGCTAGACAGAATGTATTATGCTAAGTAAAATAAATCAATCAGAGAAAGACAAATATATGATTCCACTCATATGTGGAATTTAAAAAGCAAAACAGATGAACATATGAGGGAGGGAGGAGAAGAAAGGGAAACACACCACAAGAGACTTAACGATAGAGAACTGAGGGTTGATGGAGGGAGTTGCATAGGAGATGGGCTGGATGCGTGATGAGGATTAAGTGGGGCACTTGTGATGAGTAATGGGTATTGTATGTAAGTAATGAATCACTGAATTCTACTTCCGAAACCAATACTGCACTGCATATTAACTAACTAAAATAGGGGTGCCTGGGTGGCTCAGTAGGTTAAGTGTCCAACTTCGGCTCAGGTCATGATCTCATGGTTCATAGGTTCGAGCCCCACGTCAGGCTCTGTGCTAACAGCTCAGGACCTGGAGCCCGCTTTGGATTTTGTGTATTCCTCTCTCTCTGCCCCTCTTCCACTTGTGCTCACTCTCTCTAAATTAAACATTAAAAAAATTTAATTAACTAGGGGTGCCTGGGTGGTTCAGTCGGTTAAGCATTCAACTTCGGCTCAGATTATGATCTCACAGTTTGAGTTCGAGTCCCACGTCGGGCTCTGTGCTGACAGCTGAGAGGCAGGAACCTACTTTGGATTCTGTGTCTCCTCCTCTCTCTGACCCTCCCCTGCTCGTGCTCTGTCTCTCAATAATAAATAAAAGTTAAAAAATATTTTTAAAAAATTTAATTAACTAAAATATAAAAAATTAAAAAAAAAATACATAAATGTTTTGGGATGCCTGGGTGGCTCAGTCAGTGAAGCATCTGACTTCAGCTCAGGTCATGATCTCACAGTTTGTGAGTTCAAGCCCCGCATTGGGCTCTGTGCTGACAGCTCAGAGCCCTGGAGCCAGCTTCTGATTCTGTGTCTCCCTTTCTCTCTCTACTCCTTCACCTTTCACGCTCTCTCTCTCTCTCTTTCTCTTTCAAAAATAAACAAACGTTAAAAAAAAAAAGAAATGTTTTTCTCAGTCTTTTTTTGAGGGCCCTCTTCCTCAGCCAAATCCTTATGTGATGGTGTGCATTAAGGAACACCATTCCCCATCCTTTTCTTTTTTAATATTTAATATTTCTGGTTAACCTCCTCCATGTCCATGGATTTAATTTCCATCTTTCAAAGGACAACTCTAAAATCTATATCTCCATGCATACTGTCATGGTGGTTCTCTCAGATTCCCAATATTCTTGTCTATGTCTCTATTAAAATGGCTATCATACGGTATTCTAATTATCAGCATGCCTTTTCCCATCAGAATGTCAGTGTCCTGAAATCAGTGTGACATGCAGGGTAGATGCACAATAAATATGCATGTAAATTGTTGAATGATTCTTTCATTTCCTGGATCCTGTGAGATAATCTGCAATATATCCTACAAATAGATCATAAAATTAATTCCAGATATATAATCCATTAATTTCTCACCTTGTAGCTTCTTTGTGTCTTCACTTTCCATGCTTGTCTGTATTCTTTTTCCTTATATTTCATCTATAAGATAAAGGTATTTTCTCAATTTAAATCAATGTTTGAGAATTCCAGAATTATAAATGCAAAAGTGTAGGGAAAAAAAAATTTCCTGAAGACAGAAGAGCAGGAACTGAATCTACAACTTATTAAATATGTGATACTGGGTGTGCTTAAGTTCCCTAAGGCTCAGTTTCCTCTTCTGTAAAATAGGAAATCCCTACTTCATAAAGTTGTTACAAGAATTAAATTTGAAAAATACATAAATGCATATGGCATTCTTAAGTATTACAGGCCTTCAACATAGTTTATTAAGTAAATATACACTTTGGTTGACTGAATCTAAATGACCCTCTTGTGGTTCTGCTTCCTTATTTTCTTTTCTTTCCTGTAAATTTTCATCCCATCATTTCTGATTGGTCACTCCATGAATTGGAAATTTAAAACACACACACACACACACACACACACACACACACACACACTTTAGAACTGCATTTCTCTACACAAGCTAAGCTTAATACTAAAATTTTGTTTTTCAACAATCCATGGTTTTTTCTTTTTTTTTTTTAATTTTTTTTTCAATATATGAAATTTATTGTCAAATTGGTTTCCATACAACACCCAGTGCTCATCCCAAAAGGTGCCCTCCCCAATACCCATCACCTGCCCTCTCTCCCCGCCCCCCCCATCAACCCTCAGTTTGTTCTCAGAATCCACGGTTTTTTCAACATAGTATTCCACTATTAAGCTAAAATCCTTGTTGATATACCACTTGTTAGAATTTTTAAAATAACTGGGAACCCTGATATGGCATTTCACATGCTAAACTGATTTTTTAGAAAAACTATCAGAGTCCAATTAACTTCTTAAAGCAATGAATCAGGACTCACAGAACTCTAGAATTCTTTTTTATTCCAACACTACATGGTTAAAAGGAGACAGCTACTGGGGCACCTGGGTGGCTCAGTTGGTTGAGCACCCAACTTTGGCTCAGGTCATGATCTCGCAGTCAGTGAATATGAACCCCAAGTCCGGCTCTGTGCTGACAGCTCAGAGCCTGGAGCCTGCTTCAGATTCTGTGTCTCCTTCTCTCTCTCTCTGCCCCTCCCCAACTCATGCTCTCTTTCTGTCTCTCACAAATAAACATTAAAAAAAAAAACAAAAAAACTAAAAATAAGAGATAGCTACTTATCCCTTCTATTTTTTTCTCACTCTCAAAATGAAAATAAAATTCCCAAATAAAAAAATTAATAGTAAATGTGATAATCTTTTATAAAATAATATATAAATGTATACCAGGTTTGCCATTTTTTTAAACCTAAATATTCCATTAAAAGAAGGATGCTTGGGTACATTATAGTATATTTACAGGATACTGTTACAAGAATACTGATGTTTACTTGAAATGTTTAATAACAAGGAAAAATGCTTGTGTTACAATTAATCAACAATGGCAGGACTCAAGCTTTTATCTACAGCATGATCCCAATTATGCAGAGGAAATCATAAAATAAAACTACATGGAAAACAACATGTTAACACTTGTTTTAAGCTGGTGGTTCTATGGTGTCTTATCCTACTTTTTCTATTTTTCACAATTTTTATAATAATAAAAGCTTCGAACATTCAAGTCCTATAACAGGCCAGGCTATGTTCTGCAAAACTTACAAATATTATCCTTCTAGTTTTTACAACAACCCTAAGAGGGAGTTATAAAGATGAAGACTGAGAAGGAGAGGGTAAACAATTTGCCCAACTCCAAACAGCTAGTGAGTGCCAGAGCTGGAATGAGCACCAAGAAAATCTGAGGCCATGCCCTACACTCTTATCCTCTACTACACCTTCTTCCATATGTAAACATGCATTTCCTTTGAGAATATGGGTTAGGATTTGGAATAGGAAGAGTAAATTAAAAAAAAACCAAACAAAAAAAAAAAAAAAAAAAAAAATGGACTATGGACTACATGTATCACATGTGGAGGTTTTTTTGCTTTGTGAAGGAGTATAAGGACTATTTCTTTAGTTTTAATTAGTCAACCTATTCTGCCTTTAAATATAATTTTATTTTTACAAAGCTTTAAAAACTAAATGTATTGAAATTGAAACTGACAGAACACATTACCTTCTATTCCCCTTTGTCTTTCTTATATTGTTTTCTAATAAATGACACAATAAAATGGAACTTTCCAGGGGCTCCTGGGTGGCTCAGTTGGTTAAGCATCCCACTTCAGTCATGATCTCATGGCTCATGAGTTCGAGACCCACATTGAGGCCTGTGCTGACAGCTTGGAGCCTGGAGCCTGCTTCAGATTCTGTGTCTACCTCTCTCGCTCTCTCTCTCTCCCCGTCCCCTGCTCATGCTCTGTCTCTCTCTCAAAAAAAAAAAAAAAAAAAAAAAAATTAAAGTTTTCCAAGTACCTAGTAGCATTAATACAAGTCATTTATTTACTAGCTAAGTGCTTAGAAACATCAACAGCAGGGGCGCCTGGGTGGCGCAGTCGGTTAAGCGTCCGACTTCAGCCAGGTCACGATCTCGCGGTCCGTGAGTTCGAGCCCCGCGTCAGGCTCTGGGCCGATGGCTCGGAGCCTGGAGCCTGTTTCCGATTCTGTGTCTCCGTCTCTCTCTGCCCCTCCCCCGTTCATGCTCTGTCTCTCTCTGTCCCAAAAATAAAAAAATTAAAAATGTTGAAAAAAAAAAAAAAAAAAAAAAAAAAAAAAAAAAAAAAAAAAAAAAAGAAACATCAACAGCAAAGGGCAAGTTATAACTTTCAAGGGATAATTATAAAACTATATTTTAAATTATGAAATATAGACTATTCCCCAAAACAAAAGCATCTGTTCAATAAAACAGACAGTGTTTTCAGTAATTTAGTGAAGATGCAAATTGTGAGAAGCAAGATTGCAAAATTATTTGCTGTATTCTCACAAGGGGAAAAAAAGGATTTTTCCAGGTAACAGAAGAAACTATTCCATTTACAGGTTTAACTCAAGGTACTCCCCAAAACAGTGCTGTTAAATTCAAATTTAAGCAAGAAAACTATCTGAACGTTACTCTTTTACTTGGCATAGAAAATGTTAACATGAAAAGCTTTTTTGAAATTTAAGTACTACCCCGAAATATCAGAACGATAAATGAAATCTTTCTCTGTAAGGCTGGCAGGCTGAAAATCCCACCACTAAATGCCATCACTAAGTTCTTGACAGTGGATGCCCAGCTTGGACTCACACACAGTAGAAATTTTCCTGAAACTAGGGGAAACAAGGGGGAAAGGGCCAATAGGCAAAAAAAATTGCTGTTACAGTTTAGCTTGAGAAATAAGAGGTGCAGGGGCGCCTGGGTGGCGCAGTCGGTTAAGCGTCCGACTTCGGCCAGGTCACGATCTCGCGGTCAGTGAGTTCGAGCCCCGCGTCAGGCTCTGGGCTGATGGCTCGGAGCCTGGAGCCTGTTTCCGATTCTGTCTCCCTCTCCCTCTGCCCCTCCCCCGTTCATGCTCTGTCTCTCTCTGTCCCAAAAATAAATAAAACACGTTGGAAAAAAAAAAAAAAAATTTAAAAAAAAAAAAAAAAAAAGAAATAAGAGGTGCAGAAAACAAGCTGAGTGAGGGTACGAGGAGCTCACTCTGCGTTCACATTCCCAGACTCAGTAGACTGGAGCAGCCTTTATGCATTAAAACTCATCACCTCTTCCCAGTTTGCACAGGAAGGCAATGCCCGATCTTTCCAAGTAGGGAAGGCTACCCCCACCCTCTTTTCCCAGTTTGCACTCATTAACACCAAGGCCTGGCTCACCTAAAGAGCTGGGAGAACTCTTTTCGAAGAGCAGTGGTCTTCCCCAGGTTCGTGTTAGACCAGGACTCTGCAACTCCTGCCAGGGACGGGGTACTGGTTAAGGGCGTGAGTCCCGCCCCGCCACCGGCGACTCCTGAGCAGCGGGCGCGCCGCTCAAGTGCTGTGGCCCACGCGGTCGGGCCCAAGGTCTGAGAAAGGGCCTCACCAGTGGTTCCCACCCCTCCGATACACCAGAATCCTCTGGCGAGAGGCCTCTGGATTCTCAAGTACAATCAGGGTTGGAAACTGCCGGGCTCCAGAGGCCTGACCAAATGGTACGTGGCAATTCTCTTTTTCCCATGAGCTGCGGTGGGGGCTGCGGCCGGGGTCGGCCGCTTCCTGAGGAAGGCCCCTTCCGGCCAGTTCAATCCCCTCAACGGGTTAGGAAGGGAATAGGGAGGCATCCCTCATCCCAGCCGCTGAGGGCCGACCGGGGCCTACTGGCTGCAGTCTACCTTCCAGAGGAGACCACTGGCAGATGCGGGGGCAGGGCAGGGCCCGAACGCGCAGGGAGTGGAGGCCGTGACCTTTACCGTCAAGCTGCGGCGTGCCGTTTCTGTGCTTCCTCCCTCGAAGCCCGCCTACAAACAAGACGCTCCACTCCGTTTCCCGCTCAGCAGGCCAGGCATACTTCCGCTGGGCGGAACTGGGACTTCCGGCCGCTCTCGCCCGCCCACACGCGGTGTCTCCCCACAGACAGACGCTCCCCGAAGTCCCCAGGGCGGGTCGTGGGTAGCAAGAGTACGAATGCAGTGTCCACGAGTGGTGGAAAGTCACAACGTGGAGGGGAAATCTTCTGAGCTCATCGCTCCGGGTTTTTAGGGCTTTTTTTTTTGCTCAGAGGGGCTTTCACCACAAGGAGTTAGGAGAGCCGGCTCCAGGTCCATGAGACCAGGTCAGAGACTGTGGCAGCAGGGCACAGCATGGGTTAAGGGGCCCTCCGAGCCCCAAGCCTGGCCCTCAGTCCTCTCTCCCAATCTTGTCTTTGTTTTCTGATAAAACTATACGTCTGAAATATCTGCCTTTTCTTGTAGTCATGGTTGGAAGAGGTCCTTCGCTAAAATCTACACATGGGATAAATTCATTATTTAATTAAGACTGTAAGAGGGGCGCCTGGGTGGCGCAGTCGGTTAAGCGTCCAACTTCAGCCAGGTCACGATCTCGCGGTCTGTGAGTTCGAGCCCCGCGTCAGGCTCTGGGCTGATGGCTCGGAGCCTGGAGCCTGTTTCCGATTCTGTGTCTCCCTCTCTCTCTGCCCCTCCCCCGTTCATGCTCTGTCTCTCTCTGTCCCAAAAATAAAAATTAAAAAAAAAAAAAAAAAAAAAATTAAGACTGTAAGAAAAAATACACTTAAAGCTGTTTCTAATGAAACACAAGAGATTTTTATAAGTAACTAATTAGCAAGCCAGAAATAATGAACTCAATTAGAAATGGGTAACTTTTATTCTCCCAGAAATTGACTGCTTCCTTTCCCCTCCCCCACAGAGAACAAGACAACATTATTACAAATGAGAACAATGTTTATTAAGGAAACAATTTAACACTTCTCCCTTAGCAGAATTTTACAGACTAGAGCACAACCTGAAGGCCATTACAGTTTAAATCACTGACACACGACATAGGGTGCTTATTCTACAACTGGAAAGTTGCTGAAGTTTGTGACATGCCACTATAGATATAAGTATTATTAAAAATTACAAACTGTTTGGTGATTATTTTGATAACCTCCTGAGCAGCAGCTCCTGCAAGGAAAAAGGAGAAGAGCAAATCTTTGAAAAAGGTAAATTTCAAGTCATATAAAAATATTCAATTATGTAAAGAAAACCTTTCTGTTCCAAAAAGAAAGTTGTTTAAAAATAAGCCAAGGGGCGCCTGGGTGGCGCAGTCGGTTAAGCGTCCGACTTCAGCCAGGTCACGATCTTGCGGTCTGTGAGTTCGAGCCCCGCGTCGGGCTCTGGGCTGATGGCTCGGAGCCTGTTTCTGATTCTGTGTCTCCCTCTCTCTGACCCTCCCCCGCTCATGCTCTGTCTCTCTCTGTCCCAAAAATAAATAAAAAACGTTGAAAAAAAAATTAAAAAAAAAAAAAAATAAATAAAAATAAGCCAAAACAGGAGCGCCTGGGTGGCTCAGTCGGTTAAGTGTCCGACTTCGGCTCAGGTCATGATCTCGCGGTCTGTGAGTTCAAGCCCCGCATCGGGCTCTGTGCTGAAAGCTCAGAGCCTGGAGCCTGTTTCAGATTCTGTGTCTCCCTCTCTCTCTGACCCTCCCCCGTTCATGCTCTGTCTCTCTCTGTCTCAAAAATAAGTAAACGTTAAAAAAAAAAAAAGTTAAAAAAAATTTTTTTTAAATAAGCCAAAACAAAGCTTACTGAGTCACATCAAAATCAAGGACTACAATTTTTTATAACTATGTTATTAAAGGAAATAAAAATCTGTCCTATACATTCACACGTTGGGCTATTATGCCACAGATTAAAAGAATGAATTATTTTTAATTGTGGTGGCAAGATATACTACGTAAAAAAGTCAAAACAGTAGTATAGTTGATTGTACTTTTTAAAAAAATACATATAGACAGAAAAGATTCTCAAAGACCACCCAGACCACCCTTCTGTTGCACTTGAATTTTACCTTGTGCATATTTTACTTTTATAATAAAACAGGGGTAAAGGTATATTTGTTCTAAATACATCTATAATTTGGAAACGATCCACATTAAATACTGCCAGGTTGCCATATTATACTCAGTAATAGACTTATACAGTAGTGAGTTTTGAGCAATTACTCAAAGAAAACAATAGAAAAAACAAAAAACTACCAACAGAAAAATTCTTCATCTTTTATAATATTCACATTCATTGATTCAATAAAATATGAGACTCTATTACATACCAGATCCTCTTCTAGGCGCTAGGAATAAAGAACAAAAGACAAAAACCCTTGCCTTCATGGATCTTACTTTTAACTAGTAAGGGAAAGATAATTTGCAAATTAGTAAAATGTATAGAAATGTATAGAAATGACCCTAAGGACTAAGGAGAAAAAGCAAGGAAGGGGGACACATATGAGTGGAAGAACAGGGACTCAGTTTTAAATTGAGGAGTCAGGAATGGCCTCATGCAACGAAAGTAACATTTAAACAAAGACCTGAAAGAAGTGAGGGAATACAATGGTGTTGTGCAGAATACAAAACACACATGTTAGGGACTGAATGTCCTCAAAATTCATGTTAAATCTGTAATACCCAATGTGATAATATTTGGAGGTGAAGAGGATACTGGAGGTCTTTGGGAAGTAAACAGGATTAGATGAGGTCATGGGCTGGGGTCCTCACAAAGGGTTTAGTGCCCATATAAGAAGAGACCCCCAAGAGCTGTGTCCCATCTGTCCTCTCCCCTCCCTGCACAAAAAGGTTATGGCACACAGCAAGATGATAGCCGCCTACAAGCCCTGGACAGGCTTCCTAGAAAACAACCGTGCTGGCCCTGACCTTGGACTTCCAGCTTCCAAAGTTTTTTGTTTTTTGTTTTAAAGTTTATTTATTTATTTTGAGAGAGAGACAGAGAGAGCAAGTGGAGGAGGGGCAGGGAGAGAGGAAGAGAAAGAACCCCCAGCAGGCTCCTTGCTGTCAGCACAGAGCCTGATGCAGGGCTTGACCCCACAAACTGTAAGATCATGACCGGAGCCAAAACTAAGAGTCAGACACTTAACTGACTGAGCCACCCAGGCACTCTTCAACTTCCAAAGTTTTTATGAAAGAGTGGTAATTTTCATTTAAAAAGTATTTATTTGAGAGAGAGAGAGAGAGAGAGAGAGAGAGAGAGAGAGGAAAGGGCAGGGAAAGAGAGAATCCCAAGCCGACTCCACTCTGTCAGCACAGAGCCCGATGCAGGGCTCGAACCCACGAATCGTGAGATCATGACCTGAGCCAAAACCAAGAGTTGGATGCTTAACCAACTGAACCACCCAGGTGCCCCAGAGATGGTAATTTTCAGTTGGGCCTTGAAGAACAGGAAGATTTTAGATGTGCCAGAAATAAGGAGATTTAAGGCAAATGGCCCTGAAAGTTAAGGATTGAAGGAACAGGAAATCAAAGGCATGTCTGGGGGAAAAGGAAGTCACTTGAAAAAACCAAGGGCAGAAAGGCTGAGTGGAATCAGAACACAGTGTATTTTTAATGTTAAATAAGGGACTCTGGACTTGTTTTCTGAAGACGATTGTAGTGTGTATGTGTTTACTGGCAGGGCAGAAGGTTAATTAAGTGAGAGACATGATCAGAGCTATGCTTTAGAAAAATTAATGACTCTTCACTTTAAGATGGACAGCGGTGGGAGAGATGCAAAGCAGAAAGACCAGTGAAATAAACTAAACAGAACATCCTGCTTCACTGACTTCCCTAGTTAAAATAGCTATGAAAACAAAAGTTCATAATTGTACTGTGTAACCACAGATGCCAGTCTTCTCATCTGTGGAACTCACCTCCTAAGAACGCAGCAATGGTGTGTGGCTCAGCAGCTCCATATCGGCAACTACAGAAAAGGATGGAGACGTGAACTTAGATTAGCCTTATGACAGGACAGGTATTATCTCTCATATGCCTTAAAACATACTCACAATTCATGGACATAATCATCTTTCACCATTACAGATAATCCATATTCCTGAAGGAAGCCAGTGAGACAAGACTTCAGCTTTCCTATATCTTCTTCAACCTGGTAGTTAGATACCCCTACAAATACATAATGTAAATCAATTTTCATTAAAGTAAATACGCAATTCAAAACCAATGGCTCTTTTTAAAATCCAGTTTTAGGTGTTCTAATCAATATAGTAAGGTATGAAACTGAAGAACAAAAATAACAGAAAGCATGAGACCAATATTTACTATCACAAAGCTGTAACAATCAAAGAAACCATCTAAAACCTATTAAAAATTCAAGTTAGGCAAATCTGCTTTGTTTACTGCTCTATATCCAGTATCTAGAAGAGTATCCAGCACATAATTGGTGTCCAAGAATTATCTGATGGAAGAATTGAATGAATAAGTATGTCTTATTTACACACTTTATAAAAAATTAGGGTGTTTAAAAAATATTATGGTGTTTATTATCCATTTCCAGGAAATTAAATGACACTGAAGACATATAGCTATAATAATAAGTAACATTTATTGAATTAATAAATGCTGGACAGTGTTCTAAGTACCATTTATATTAATTGGTTTAATCCTTACAACACTCCTATGAAATAGGTACTATCATTATCCCTGTTTATAGGTGAGAAAACTGAGGCACAGACAGATTAAGTTATTTGCCTGAGTTACTTAGCTCGTAAGTAGCAAAACTGGGATATGAGCCCAGGCAGTTCTTAATGATTCAACTGTAATGTTTCCAAACATTATTATTTCCAAGCTATTATTATTTCTTCTGGAAGGAAAAATATAATTGCTGTAATATTCAAGTGTTTTATTTTTTTTTTTAATTTTTTTTTCAACGTTTTTTATTTATTTTTGGGACAGAGAGAGACAGAGCATGAACGGGGGAGGGGCAGAGAGAGAGGGAGACACAGAACCGGAAACAGGCTCCAGGCTCCGAGCCATCAGCCCAGAGCCTGACGCGGGGCTCGAACTCACGGACCGCGAGATCGTGACCTGGCTGAAGTCGGACGCTTAACCGACTGCGCCACCCAGGCGCCCCATATTCAAGTGTTTTTAAAATATCAATATTTTTGGGGGTGCCTGGATGACTTAGTCAGTTGAACGTTTAACTTCGGCTCAGGTCATGATCTCATGGCTCATGGGTTCAAGCCCTGAGTTAGGCTCTGTGCTGGCAGCTAAGAGCCTGGAGCCTGCTTTGGATTCTGTCTCCGTCTCTCTCTGCCCCTCCCCTGTTCACACTCTACTTCTCTCTCAAAAATAAACATTAAAAAAAATTTTAAATATCAGTATTTTTTGGCTCCTCTAGTTTAAAAACTATCACTACTCTTCCTCATAACACCAACCCTTTACTAAATACTTACAAGGTGCCACATAGTATTAAATGATTTTCATACATTACCTATATAACCTTTACAAACTGGTAAATACTATTATCACTATTCCATAAATGAGAGAACTGAGATTTGAAGGGAAATAGTGATTCACCCAAGGTCAAGAGACAGTAAGTGACAGAGCTTGGAAGCCTGTGCTCTATGTGGTAGCTAGTCTCCCAAGATGGCTCCCCAATGAACGCTCCTTTGTGCCCTCATGTAGTCCCATCCCACTGTTAATCTAAACTGGCCCTGTGAAGCCAACAGAACATGATGTAAGTGATGCCGTGTTCTAAGGCTTCTGAGGCTAACTCCTAAAATACCTTGTACTTTCCACCTGGATCTTTTGGAATGTTAACTTTGGGGAAGCAAGCCACCATGTAAACAGCCTACCCTAGAATACTATGCTAAAAGGAAGCCCCAGTTAGCCATGGAAAGATACCTGACTAGCCCCCAAGCAGTTCCAACTATCCCAACTAAAGTGCCAGTCAATGAGTGAAAATGTCATCTTGGATGTCCAGCTCAGTGAAACCTTCAGAATGACTCCAGCCCCAGGCATCATGCAACTCCATGAGTTCCCCTCTCCCCAGTGAGAACTGCCTAACTGAGCCCAGCCAATCCACAAAATCACAAGATAATAATTTACTGTTTTAACTATGTTTGGGGATGATTTGTTATGCAATAAACCAAAAATACAAGCTAATCAAACAATACACATAAAGTAATACATATTCAGTGTTTATTCCTTTTCTTTCTTTTGGTAAGCTTGCTCATTAAGACTGTAACTCAGACATTTGGGGCAACAGATTTTATGATATTCCTAGAATGTGCTGCTGTGCAGTAAACTGGTACAATTAAAATTTTCATCTTTTTGTTTGTTTTTAATTTTTATTTATTTTGAGAGAAAGCCTGTGAGCAAGAGCAGAGAAGGGGCAGAGAGAGGGAGAGAGAGAATCTCAAGCAGGCCCTGTGCTGTTAACTCAGGGCCCAACATGGGGCTCGATCTCAAGAACCTTGAGATCATGACCTGAGCCAAAATCAAGAGTCTAATGTTCAACTGATTGAGCCACCCAGGTGCCCTTATCATCTTTTTTCTTTGAAGTTTATTTATTTATTTACAGAGAGAGTGTATATGGCCTTATCATCTGAAGGTGCCTTTATCATCTTTTTTCTTTAAAGTTTATTTATTTATTTACAGAGAGTGTATGTGGAGGAGGGACCGCGGTGGGGGGGGGGGGGCGGGGGGGTTGGGTGGGAGGGTGGAGGGAGTGGCAAAGAGAGGGAGAAAGAGAGAACCCCAAGCAGGCTCTGCACTGTCAGCACGGAGCCTGATGTGGGGCTCAAACCCACAAACCATGAGATCATGACCTAAGCCAAAGTCAGTTGCTTAACTGACTGAGCCACCCAGGCGCCCCTAAAATTATCATCTTAATAAAAATATTCTGGGCAACTGACGATCTTTGTGTTTATACCAATTCTCCAATTACTACATTTACAGACAAAATTCAAGTCATTAGCATACTTTTTATGGCTTTCTCATTCCACTAAATTAAACTCATTCTGAGTCTTAGAAGTAAACTATGGAAACTGACAGAAAAAAATAGTTTTATTCTATATGCATTCAACCAACATTCCCTTGTAATAGCTTAGAATCAAACACCATCTGCAAATACTTGAAACACAAATGGTATTTCCTCACTGAGATGAACTAGGTGTAAATTGTTTACGATGTAGAATTCAAGCACCACTACTGTAAACACCCAAGAAACTTCAAGAATTAATTTAATTTAAGTATTTATTCAAGACTTTATTGTAGATGATAATGCGACTGCTATTCTTACCTGGATATCTACCATGTTGTTTATGAAATCTATCAATAGCCCGTAACATTAAGTATAATACTATCTCATTATCGGGATTGTCCATGCTAGAAACTGAAAGGAAAAAGAAAATTTCAGTATAGTGTGGATAATTCATTACATAAAAACAATGCAGAACTGCATTTACTATATGCTCAAGTTTCAGGATACAAGGCAATTCTATTACAAAATTTAAATATTTTGTGACAATAAAATAGAAAATCATAAATAACAGTAAAACAAAGGCAGATATGTTAAAATGAAACCCAATGGTCTTATGGACGATCAATTATAGTCACATAATCTATTAATGTAGTAACGTTCTGACTTCAGCTCATCTTCGTATCACATGACTTATTCAGTAACCTAAACATGATTTTATGTACATATTAAGTTTCATAATTTGCAATTATAACTACTTAGAAGTAGGACTACTTCTTGGTTTATAGAATAAAATTTAGAGTATAATATTTATATTATCCTGTATATTATCACCGTATACTCACTATTACATACAAAATATTTGTATCTCTAAAATTAATTAAAATTAATAACCTAGCATCAAAAGGTTATTACACTTACTTATTTCATCCTTGTTAATTGTATCCAAGCCATATTCTTCAGCTAAGGATCGACATCTTACCACTCGAAGAAATGCAGAATTGGTGCCTGAACACAGGGAAGACATTATGGAAGTAAACAGGTGAGACATTTGATTATTCCAAATCACAAGTCACTTTAAGAACAGGAAATTTTGTGCATACTCTTTACAGACATGGAAATGTGAAGAAATGTCTCTTCAGTTCTAATGGTTAGCAGACAAGTCATCTGAAATTCACATCCTTGGCACTACAACCAGCTCAGCACTGAGTAAGAAGGTGATGGCACCTCTCTGAGCTTGTTTTCATTTGTAAAACAGGGATAATATTACCTATGAAAGTTGTTCTGTGGATCAAATGTGCAAGTGTATGAAGTGCATACTTAGCACAATGCCTGATAGGACTCAGTGAACAGTAGTGTTTACCATATTATGGATAAGTAGTCATAAAGGAGAGCATTATATATGTTGTGTTCTTGGCATATGTAAGACTTTCTAAAACAACAACTTTGTATTAGGGAAATTTTCAAACATACCCCTAAGTAGAGAAAACAGAATAAACTCTGAAATACCCAACACCCAGCTTCTAATCTGGGATCATATAATCTAGTAGAACAAACACAAATGCAAAAACAAGATGCAAGATTGGTGGTAGCAGAAAACATTAAAACTTGGCCTAAACAAGCACTATGGTAGAGCCATTAAAGGGAGAACATGGATAAATGTATTTTAAGGATGGAGACATACAGAATATAGATTTTTGCAGAAGCTTATGGCAATAGCTACAGGGAAAAATCCTCAGCATGTAGAACAAATTTTATTATTCTTAAACAAATTCTTAAATAAAAGAAAATGCTTTGGGTCTCCTGAGGAGTTATCAAGAAGACCCCAGGAGCCGACCTAATCTGAAACTAGATGACAAAATTCTTAATTCCATCACAGTCATTTAACACAGATCAAAGTATTTAAACCAATACTATCAATGTACACGTGACTCAAGACTTCACATCCAAAGTCTTCAGATAAAACTTTTCCAAATTATTTAATAGTAGTAAGCTGAAAATAATTCTGTATCAATGACAATTTTCAATTAATTGACCTTTATGTCTTTTTAGCACTGCCATACATAGATATACTCTATCTCTGACCCAGTTTTGTTTTGTTTTTTTTAAGTTTATTTATTTTGAGAGAGAGAGTGTGTGCACAAGTTGGGGAGGGGCAGAGAGAGAAGAGGAGAGAGAATCCTAAGCAGGCTCTGTGCTGTCAGCACAGAGCCCAACGCAGGGCTAGGTCTCATGAACCACGGTATCATGACCTGAGCCAAGATCAAGAGTTGGATGTTTAACCAACTGAGCCACCCAGACACACCTGACCCAGTCTTAAAATACCTTCTCTATTTATTACAAGAGAAAAAAAAAAAAAAAGCAGCTTACTCAGTAATTATTATCTATACCACTGAGACCATGGAAAATTTTAAATTTTAAACATTTAAAATTTCTGCAAACATTTTGTGGCACATTTTTATCAAGCAAAATGAGGAAATTAATTCAAGGGGACTTACAGAGTAATTTTAATTCTTTCTCTGAAATGGACTCTGGTGCCTGTAAAGAGATAAATGCAGGTTTCACTCCAGTGTAAAAAAGAAGATGAAGAGAGGTGCAGCACAAACCCAATCACTGTAAGATGGGGAGGCTTTCCCCAAGCTCTGGAAGAGGACTATAAAAACACCTTGTTTGCTTAGTGAAGGTCTTTCTCATTAGGCAGGTAAGTGAGTGATCCCTCTAAAGAAGCCCAGAACCAGTACCACACCCTCTATCTCTAAACTTTTTTAGCTCCCAACTTACACGATCAAGCTAAATGGAGCTGTACCATCCATCACAGGCACAGTGCACTCAGTTCAGCAGCTTACCTGGCCGATAGACTGCAACAATTTGGCAACATGATTACCCACAGCAGCAGCATCTTTCTTTGCTTTTTCACGGTAACTGGAAAAGAACAATAAAAGGCTATTTTTAACAAATTTTAAAATTAGCAAAATTAAATTTTTTTTAATGTTTATTTATTTTTGAGAGAGAGACAGAGCACGAGTGGAGGAAGGGCAAGAGAGAGGGAGACACAAAATGTGAAGCAGGCTCCAGGCTCTGAGCTGTCAGCACAGAGCCTGATGTGGGGCTGAAACTCACAAACCATGAGATCATGACCTGAGCTGAAGTCAGAAGCTTAACCGACTGAGCCACCCAGACGCCCTTAAAATTAGCAAAATTTAAATATCACCATGAAGTAAACAAAATCTCTTTCCTTTTCATGAAAAAATACTGGTTTGGTAACATACAGAATGTGAAAATGCCATGGAAACCCTACCAGCAAGAGCTGTTAGTGGCTGGAAATCTTCCCAGTGTTGGTGATGGACTCTTGCAATCTACTAATAACTGGGCTCCCTCTGTAATTAATAGCAACTTAAAAACTACCCTCCTAGAGGGATCCATGATCCATGCTTCTGAGAGGGCCTGACAAAATACATTACTGAAGAACATGACTTATCTCCTTAAAGTCCAAGGAAAGTTAAATACTTCAAAATTGTACATCTACAAATTCATGTAAAACTTTAAGTCTATTTATATTTTCACCCTCTTGTAGATGATCAGATGGTACTATCTCCAGTGTGAAGTCATAGTTCTGTCTATCTTCAGTTGTCTTTTCCCAAGTTTTAAGTAGTTGAACTTTTAGGCTAAGACAACAAAGATGTAGCAGACGTGAAGAGTGTAAGATGTCTAGAGAACAGAGATATTCTGTGTGACATCATTTGGTTCTTGAGGAGCCCAAGTCAGCAGCCCTGGATTCATGAGCAACGTGCTAAACTACATAAGGGTAATATACAGTGAGACCCATACTTATGACAGTCTATCTGGGTTCAGGCTAGTGATACCTAGAGAGCTGGTGTCTATCTAGTCACAAACTCTTTAAATTATGAAACATTGTGATTAAAAATTAATCAAACTAAAGACTTTAAAGTTTTAAGTTACAGATAAAAGGTCCTATAGCACCATGGTTAAAAGTATGGAGCTGAGTTGCATGGGTTCAAATCCTGGTTCTGCCATTTACCAGCTATCTGGCTCTGAATAAATTACCTCTTCTATGTTTCAGTTTCCACATCTATAAAACTGGGACAGTAATAGTATCTCTCTCATGGGGTTGTTGTAAATATTACATTAGTTAATACACAGAACAGTTCATTGCAGAGTGAAGTGCTCAAATATTAGGTTTTTGTCACGAAATATGAAAGAAAAAGTCTGCCCCCTAGAGAGTATATATGGGAACCATCTGTACTTTCTGCTCAGTTTTGCTAAAAACCTAAAACTATTCTTTTTTTTTCCTTTTTTTTTTTAATGTTTATTTTGGGGAGACAGAGAAACAGAGTGGGGGAGGGGCAGAGAGACAGGGAGACAGAGAATCCGAAGCAGGCTCCAGGCTCCAAACCATCAGCAAAGAGCCCGATGTGAGGCTCGAACTGAAGCCGGATGCTCAACAAACTGAGCCACCTAGGTGCCCCAACCTAAAACTATTCTAAAAATAGAATCTATTTTTAAAAATCTGCCCCTAAGTTTTTAAGCTTATTTTCAGACAAATTACAACAGACTTTCATTTGATTTCTGATAGAGTGGTAAAATATATTCATCTGTACTATAAACAGATTTTCTGTTACATAGTTTGAAAACAGTGACTTACACATTTTGCAGCTTTATATATTTGCTTGAATCTGCGATCATATCAGGAATTGTGCCTCGAACAGGTAAATTTCCTTGACCCTCTTTGGCCACAAATTCCTTTAAGGCGCGAGCTAAAATCCAAAATGATGGAGTCTAAAAGAAAAAAAATGAGCATTAAGCAGTATCTGAATTTGACTCAAAGGTTAAGACAGCACTATTTACTTTATGTTGTTACCTGTTTGGTGATATTTATGCAGCGATCATCATTAAATATATCTTCAATACTGCTTGGGATCTAACAAAGGAACATGATACATTTACTAAGAACATGTCCATCTGTATTTTCACTATTTCCCCAAACAAGTTCTTAGAATTTCCACATAGTAATCAAATACAAACTTCTGATGTGCTTATTAGACTTTTATTAAGAATCAGTACCAGACGGGAGATTTGATGAGGAAAAAGAACGGAAGAAAGTCCCCCTCTGCCCACTGGTGTCAGCATTAAAGACTGACCATTCTCTTCCATCATGATTAGAGTACAAAAGGAGCCAAAATAAACCTGTTTATTATAGTTACATTTGAAGATATAACAAAGATTTCAGACATCACTACCAAGCTAGGTTTGTAGTGATGTCCTTCATGTGTTTCCATCTTGTCAAAAATTTGAAACCCTTACACTCTAAGTTAGTTATTATTAGAAGAGACAACAGCTCTGACAAAAACTACATAGTAAATTAAGTACTCGTAATGCTGGCAAGATCATCATACATTAATGAAAACTACCGAAATTGTAGGCTTGGACTCTTACAGCTGTGTGGAAAAAAGAAATCTCTTACCAAAACCCTCCTAACTGGTCTGCTTCTGTTCTTACAAGAGCCGGAATTATTTTTCAGAAACATAAATCAGGTCACTCCACTCCCCACTTAAAACACTTCAATGCCCCCCACCTGATCCTAGAACTCCTCATCCTTTTGTTCTACTCGAATTTTGTTAATAGCACCTGGTGCATTATCTGTTTGCTCACTTCACTGTCCCCCAACTATAAGAACCTTGTTCTTTTTTTTAACTGGAGTAAATTTTACATTCAGTGAAATGAATTTTAAATGTACAGTTTGATGCATGTCTTTTTAATCACCTCAATTAAGACACAGAACATTTTCTAGAAAATTGATTGACAAAGCACATATTTTTAATTACTCAGCAACACGATCTCATTGTCTCCAAAAAGTTTGTAATGACAGCTAAGTGCTTTCCTAATATGAAAGGCAGCATTTTTTGCCGTTTTAAATTATAAGAAAATTCTATCTTAAAGTAACAGTTGTGTTATTCCAAATTTTCCAAGAACCTCACTGGCAAGACTTTAACAACAAAACAAAGGGCATATAAACCGAGTTATCCTACAAATAATGTTTTACAGTGTCATTAAGAACATCTTCCATTATATCCAAACAACTACTATCAAAAGCAAATGCAGGATAAGATTTAACTTTTGAGCAACCTATTTCGTACCAGCAAAATATCACCCTCGTTATAAAATTCCTACACCCAAACTGTTACTATTCACAAATCATGTACTTCAAATAATTTATATGAATCATTGTATCACTACTCTATGATGAAGCACTGATACCCATTTTAACAAGGATGATATAAAATCTTATTAAAGAAGATTCAATCGATATGATAGATATTAATTTCTAATTATGAAACAGTTGTCTATGAAACAACTATTTCATATGAGGACTTCAGAAAACACCTTTCTTGTATGAATGCCTCAGCAAAACTTTTTTTTTTTAAGTAGGCTTCACGCCCAGTGCGGAACCCAACATGGAGCCCAAACTCATGACCCTGAGATCAAGACCTGAACTGAGATCAAGAGTCTGACGATCAACCAAATGAGCCATCCAGGCACCCCTCCTCAGCAACACATTTAATACCTGAGTTGTATTTAGTGCTGTGTTCACATTTTTAATAGCTTCTTCAAAATTCTCTTCATCTTCCGGAGTCCCATTTTCATTCTTTAGAATTCCTAGAAAAATAGAAATTGGCTAGCAAAATAGCCCTTTTCTTCTCACCCCTTTTCTCTACCTAACATTATGGAAATAACTTCATCAGATCTTTCTTTTGAGAGAGGAGTGCGCTCTCTCAAATTTGTTCTCCATATTTAAGAGTCTCTTATGTTTTGTCCCTCTCCCTGTTTTTATATTATTTATGCTTCCCTTCCCCTATGTTCATCTGTTTTGTATCTTAAAGTCCTCATATGAGTTAAGTCATATATTTGTCTTTCTCTAATTTCGCTTGGCATAATACTCTCTAGTTCCATCCAGGTAGTTGCAAATGGCAAGATTTCATTCTTTTCGATTGCTCAGTAATACTCCATTGTATTATATAACCCACCTTTATTCATTCATCTGTCGATGGACATTTGGACTTTTTCCATACTTTGGCTATTGTGGATAGTGCTGCTACAAATGTTGCAGTGCATGTGCCCCTTCGAAACAGCACACCTGTATCCCTTGGATAAATACTAGTAGTGCAATTGCTGGGTCGTAGGGTAGTTCTATTTTTAAACAGGGAGAGGCAATCTTAAGCAGGCTCCACGCCCAGCACAGAGCCCAGCTGGGGGCTCTATCCCAGACCCGGGGATCGTGACCTGAACCAAAATCAAGAGTCGGATGCTCAGCCGACTGAGCTACCCAGGCACTCCAAACCTTATCAGATCTTAAAAGAAGGATTGGATATTGAAACTTAAGAACAAACAGGCTTATTGTTACTCAAATTATTTTTAGTAATATTAGTAGCTAACCTTTATTTTTTACTCTGTATCAGACATGGTTAAATGTACTTCAGATTTTACTGTATGAATGAATCCTCACAACAACTCTATGAGCAGCCCCCAATTCCTCCTCTACTGATGAGGAAACTATCATTAGTCATTTTAAAAACTATACAAGGAGTGGCTCCAAACCTCCTCTGAGGAAAAATAAAATAAAAACTCATGATGCCATCAGTCTGACAAAGCTGCTGACAGAAATCCAATAAACAACTTCAATCAATTTGTTTTTCAAACTTTATACAACATTCAGTTATATCCCATCATATTACCTTGTCTAATCAAATCTCTGAAGTCTTCTTTTTCCTTATACGTTTTAGGTACTCGTCCATTTGTCTAAATTGGTTAAAAATTTTAAATTCTAGTTATAAAAAACCAAAACATGGAAATTGAGAGTCCAAACTTCTCCCCATTCTCCCATCCACATGAGATTTCATCAGCAAATACATACCTCAGTGAAATCAGAGGCTGACTTGAAAGAAAACAAAAACTGCGAGCCATTTTTCTACATTCCCCACTGCCAGTTTCAGAATGACATTTATTGATATTTGATTTCGCTAGTAAAAGTATCAAAAGAGGAACTGCCAGATTTAAACAGAAAAGCACCCACCTGCCCAATTACCACATAAGGAAAAAAGTTAATCTCCTACTCTCCTTCACTGAAATCCTTTATAATAAATTGAAAATACAGTCACATATGGAATTTGTTTTTAAAAAAAGACATACTTCACTATACCACTGTGCTAAATATTTAGCTACGATCACAATCCATGGAGTATGGCTGTGGTCCTAAAAATGAAAGAAATATCGAAGAAAATGTCAGTATTAGTTAACATTAATTAATTTACAGTTATTCTTCATTAAACCATCTCATTTTCAACAAATCCAATAATATATATGATCATCTTCCAGTATATGTAGTATAATGAATGAAGGAAAATGAATTGGGTTAATGAAATTGCTTTATAAGCTTTTTTATAAGCAGTGTCCAATTTAATCCTGAACTGGCAGGCTTGTACAATGATTAAGTTTTTCTAAGTTTATTTATTTTTGAGAAAGACAGAGTGTGAGTCGGGGAGAGGCAGAGAGAAAGGGAGACACAGAATCCAAAGCAGGCTCCGGGTTCCAGGCTGACAGCACAGACCCCGACACTGGGCTCGAACTCACAAACCGTGAGATCATGACCTGAAGCGAAGTTAGATGCTTAACCGATTGAGCCACCCAGGCGCCCCAGGTTTGTACTATGTGGGTCCCCATTTTCCCATCAAGAAAACAGTCTCAGCGACTGCCACCCAAAAAGAAAACTCAAATCTCTTGATTTCAGAAACCAATCCTAGACTGAGAAAACTGTCTCTTGTGATGAAACAAATAACCAAATACCCACATTTTAATTAATACATGGGTAGGAAAAAACACATACTCCTTTAATTATATAGTCTGTTATAAATATCATTATTTCTATAATGAAATATGAGTTGCCTTGGTAACTCTTCAAACATTAAAAATAAGTTTCAAAAGCAATCAATTTCAACAAACACCCACCTCAAATTCATACTATTTTAAAAAGTACATCTAATTGTTTAGAAACGGGCCATGAAGAGGTCTGCTGGGATATGTTAATGTCTAATTTCTTGACCTGGGTGTTGATTACACAGATATAGTCAGCTAATGAACTTCTCTTCAATAAAAAAGCTTTTTAAATTTTGGTCAAAAACAAATTTATTTCAAAACAATTAAGTACAATGTTGTTACTACATAATCTGGATGACATGAATATGGATGTTTATAGTATTTTCTCACTTTGGTGTAATTCAAAAACCTTAGGTTAAAAAAAAACTTTTAATCTATCTATAAATTGAAGGTTATATATACTACCAACCTTTTTTTCCATATGATCCAAATCATATGACTGAAAATGTTCTCTCAGTTCAGGAAATGGTTTATCCAGTCGTAGATCCTCTAATGCATTATCTGGATGAGATTCTATTACTGTGAAACAAATAATCCCAAAAGATAAACTTCTTTAGTGATACTTCTGGAATATACTACATTATAGAAATTTAAAAATATCTAGTTTCTAAATGGGCATAGGGCCTACAGGTTTTTTTCTGTTCATTTTTTTTTTTAACCAAGAAACTGATTTTATTTATTTATTTATTTATTTTTTATTTTATTTTTTATCTTTATTTATTTTTGAGAGAGAGAGAGACAGAGTGCAAGCGGAGGAGGAACAGAGAGAGGGAGACACAGAATCCGAAGCAGGCTGCACAGAGCCTGATGTGGGGCTCGAACCCACAAACTGTGAGATCATGACCTGAGCTGAAGTCAGATGCCCAACCGACTGAGACACCCAGGCGCCCCATGATTTTATTTATTTTTTTAAGTAAGTTCCACACCCAACGTGGGGCTCATATTCACAACCCCGAGATCAAGAGTTGCATGCTCCACCAACTGAGCCAGCCAGGTGAGATAAATTTACATACAGATATATATTCATATTTTACTAAATGCACAAATCATAAGTTGACTATAGTTTTAATAAAAGTAAAATAGAACTGAATTATCTTGCCATTATAATTGAAAAAGATCAAAATTGATAAAATGTGTGTTCAGATAGCATTTAACAATCCACCCTTCCCTTCCTGTGGCCTTCAATAGACATCATCACCATCTTCCTAGACCTCTTCTCTAGAAAGCTGATGGTTATCCTTGACTTTTTTTTTTTAAGACTTTAGTTTTAAGTAACCTCCACACCCAAAGTGGGGCTCAAACTTACAACCCCAAGATCAAGAGTCGCATGCTCTTCTGACTGAGCCAGCCAGGTGCCTCTATCCTTGACTTCTTTCTTCCTTGGCCCAACATCAGTCACACCACATGTCCTGGTATCACCTCATACACAGTTCCCCACATGAGGGGAGTACAGGAACATGTAATTTCAGTGAGTGGTTAGGGCTAGGCCTAGTTCTGTTACTTGCTAGCTGTGTGACCTTGGGCAAATAACTTAATCTCTCTGTGCCTCAGCATCCTCATCTGCAAAAAGCAGATGTGTAATAGTATCTACCTTATAAGAATTTTAGAAAGATTATATGAAATAATCCACATTAAGGCAGGCACACAGCTAGCAATATTAACCCTCATTACTATCTACCTCCTCTTCCCTATCCTTATAATATCTGCCTTAAGGCAGAGGCTCAGGGGGCCCCAGGGTGGCTCAGTTGGATAAGCTTCTGACTTCAGCTCAGATCATGATCTCACACTCCGTGGGTTCAAGCCCCGCATCGGGCTCTGTGCTGACAGCTCAGAGCCTGGAACCTGCTTCCGACTCTGTGTCTCCCTCTCTCTCTGCCCCTCCCCCACTCACGCTCTGTCTGTTTCTCAAAAATGAACAAATGTTAAAAAAAAAAAAAAAGCCCCACAGGGGCTTAGTCTCTGTCTCTCTCAACTAGCTACACCACCAGAAATTTCCTAACAGCAGCACTTGCCTCTAATTTTCACCTCTTCAAATCCATTCATTTTCTACCCCACTTTAGGGTGACACATTTGAAATAAATTTTTCACCCTGTCACTCTCCCACTTACAACTCTTAAAGAGCCTACCACCACCTGCCAGAAGTTTATCCCACAAGCCACTCCCAAACTACCAAGCAGATACTACTCCCCAGTGATACTACCAACACCAGTGGCTATCAACTGCTCTAGCAGAGTACCTGCCTCAGAGCAATGCAGAATACTGAATGAAAACTGTCCAATAATTTAAGATCAAACAGTTGTAAGTAAAGGGCTAATATCATTTTTGAGCTCATGCCAACCTGCCTATGAATGACCTCAATCTCCTAGAACACTGTTTCCTTGGAACAATAAGGTAAATGCTTTGCTTATTATGTAGAACTGTTCCTGAACTGGGGGAGCCTATTGTCAATATGAGAATGGAATGAAAGATTGGAGAAAAAGTGGTATGACATCTATCTATGTGTCACTGTGGCCCACACACCATGGCTCTCACCTATAGCAGCCCTATGTGCCCTATGCGGGTTAAGAGGCAAAAAAAAAAAAGCAAAAGCTAGGGACTTGCATAGCTGGTGGGCCTCCTAATAAGATGAAAAAGCTGTATCTGTTGTATTTCCTGCTTTGCATCCTTCTATAGTGCTAAGTAAAGGAAATATTAGATTAACGTCTGTTGATTTTGATTGCCACTCTGAACCTGTAACCATAGTCGTGCTGTTACAAATTTACTTTGTAATTTAAAACGGACTTCCTAAATTGTCAAGTTTCTAAAACTGTAGCGAAAGCAACCAATGGCAAGCACCATATGTGCAACAGTTTTACCTGGATGTTCTTTTATAATGATCCTCATATAACCAACTAGTCCATATGTCCTACAGATCAAAAGAGGGATTTGGGAATTCCAGAGGACATCTGCTAAACGTAGTAATGTACTGTAAAAGGAAAGCACAATAAGTAAGACCATAAGCAAATGGATATATGCCAAACATGAAAGCACATTAAAATAAAGGAATTTTCTTACTAATTAATGCAAAGATAGATCTATTACATTTACATATGCAGGTCATGGATACACTGAAAAACAAGCAATTCCAGAAGGCTGCAGTCTCACAGAAAGTGTATCTTTTGGACTAGAGGGATATGAAAGCCTCTTTTTTGTATTAGGGACAATGTTCTTGAAAGACACTTCCTGACATTTCCATAACAAAGAGGAAAATACGTATTTAAAACTCTAGTATACATCAAGCACACTATAATTCTAACTAGGTTTTTTTCACTAAAAAAATAACCAAGGTTTAATTTAACTGCTCTAAATATGTATTAAGAAAAGTTTCACATCTCAGTACTTTTCTCTTTCCTATCTTTTCGATGTTGGAGATTTATAAGTACTTCCAATTAAAGGTTTCTGTGGAGTTTAAGAATTTTAAAAACTATAGACTCTGCAGAGAAAACAAAAACTATTCAAATCTAATAAGACACTAAGATAAAAACAAATTATCATAAAAATTTACCTTTCAGGAAGCTGAGTTGCAACCACAATGGTAAACCTACAGAAAAATGAAGGATCATTGTCTAGAAGGTTTTCTGGACTCTAAATAGGACACAGGAAAAGAATTCAACAATTTCACAATCACATTAAACATGTCAGAAACAGTTAAGGTATTTAAGAACAAATGAGGCAACATGCTAGACTCCAATTTTCAGTAATTCAACTCTCAATTAAACATAAATATACAAAAGGTTCAAAATTCTAAATTCTGTGGTGCCTGGCTGGCTCAGTCAGAAGAGCATGTGACTCTTGATCTCAGGGTCAGAAGTTCGAGGCCCATGCTGGTTGTAGAGATTATTAAAATAAATAAACTCAAAATTCTAAATTCTTAGGGCTTTGAATTATTAAAAAGTTACATTTCTACAAAGAAATAATAATGTGTATACAAATATACCTCTTCCACAAAACTCCCAGAGACGTCGTTATTTAATTCTTGTAAGAATTCCATGGCAGCTTGAGCTCGGTTCTTTTTAAAAACAAAGCATTTGACTCGAATTAGAAAAAATTTGATTAAAATGTAACCCCTCAATTTACAGATCAAGCAAACATACTATAAAACTACCCAAATTTCATGCATAGATATGACAGTTCTGCTTTTCATAGTATTTAAACTGAGGCCAAACCAGAGTATTATTTAAACGACTAAATTATTTGCACCCTACTTTTCTGATTAGGCAAATGACCAGAAAACCTTGGGTAGCAGGCAGAGATATTCTGGACCAAGTCTAGGTTCACTCTAAGCTCCTACATTTACAATCCTATATAAGAGAAAACAATCAAAGAAACAGTCATTTCCATTGAGAATATTGTACTAAGTTGACTATTATACCTTTTAAGATTTTTAATATGGAATACACAAAAATAAAAGATATGCTAACTTTTAGTTAAAAATTTTGTTAAATAGAATATTCCATCCTCTAAACATTAATATCACTCAAGGTTTAGCTTTAATACAAGTTACATCATAAAAACAGTACTTTTAAGTTCTTAAACTACCAAGCATATAAAGAGTTGCAAGATATTAAAAAAAAGAGCTAATTTAACTTTTTTCTCAGAGAAATAATAAGCTCTTTCAAAGTCAAAGCTCTTCAAGCAATCAAAACATAGTGGCATCATGAGATGCTTAACACAACTATAGTCTGTAATAAATTGATGTTTACCTTGCCGATGCTGCTTCTTTGAAGGAAAAAACTAAAATAGAATTAAAAAAAATTAAGGGCTTCTTTGACTCTAAAGGAAAGGTTATATTTCATTCATACTATGAAACAAACTATATTTTGATTACAGGTTATAACAACCTTGCTGGAGAAAGATAACGAGATGAAACTTCTAATCAAAGACCAGGCTAACATATCAATGTTTCCAAAGTGTGTACCACAGCATATGAATTTCATAAGACGCTATGAGAGAAAAAAAGTTCCCTGGTTTTACAAAGTTTAGGAAACACAATATGTTCTATTTCCCCCTTGGAAATTCATAATATGTATAATACACATGACATGCTTAACTTCATTTGGCCCATTTCCCAAACTTATTGGACCATGAAATACTTTTACCCATTTAGCACCTATTAACATCCCCCAGAGCCAGTGTTCCACAGACCACACGGGAAATGCTATATTGAACTGCTTGTTTTTGTAGGTAACTCTAATTGACTTATTCAAGCTTCTTCCCACACATACCCTTTTCACGTGTCAAGGTCCAGATCTGAGGCTGGGTACCATTTTGTAGCACAAAATTCGTGGCTCCATAAAAAAAGAAATCTTATTCTTATCACACACTGCTCTAACCAACCAAGTAAGCAAAGATAATGGGACTTTTTCTTTAGAGATACCAATAAAAGGACGCTGTTGTGGATATACTATAGCCCAATATCAAAGTTCAATATGAACTAAATTCTGACTTTCCTTGAGTGTACTCATTGTTGTCACATACTAACAAATATAATGAGAGATTCCAGCCTCCAAGTCCCTGAAAAGAGCTTGAAATCTAAATCTGGAAATGCGTTGGAAGCTAAATTACGATCATCTTTTAAAAAATGATACACAGGTCATCTTTAAAATAGCACTTTTACAGAGACAGTGGAGTGTATAAATTAATAAATTAATTTAATTTATTAAATTAATTAAATTTATTAAAATTAAATAAAATTTATTTATTTAAAATAAAAAAAATAAAAATTATATATATATATACACACACACATATATATATATATGTGTGTGTGTATATATATACATAAATAATAAACACCTTCCCTAACAGGCATGTGTTTGAAAAGAATAGAACATACTTATTTCCAGCATCTTCTCCGCTGACCTGATTTCCATCAATAATTGTAAATGAACCAATACCTGGAAGACAAAACAGAGTCAGTCAAGAATACATATTTCTAGTTCAAAACCATAAGGGGTAAAAACTGCAAAACTACATTACCTGGTAGTACCAAGTTTTTTAGAATTTCAGTTCCTGTGGCTGTTGCATTTATTAGGCAAACGTGAGCAGATTCTAAAGCCTCTTGCCCATGATCACCCCACAACCTATAAAACAAGACACAAATTCAACATTTTTAAAACTTTCATACAAATGCAACTTTCTTAATTGGATGCTGACCTGTGATCTTCAAAGTGTTCTTGCATAGAATGGCTGCTGTGATGACCACAGCACACATGTGAGACAGGAACAGCAGCAGGTGTTATGGGGATTATATAGCTAAGTAACCTGAGACTCAGACAGGTTGATGCCTGGCATGCATGATTACAAGGAGGTCAAATCAGTACTAAAAACCTTGCCTTCCAGCTCCTTGTCCACTACCCTTTTCAAGTCAGATAACTTACAGAACAGAGACTTTGGATATATTCATTAACATTATAGAAGTACCTTAAAACCTATTCTGTTCTCTATTTCATTACTCCTTAAATTATATAGACTAGTATATTTAAGATCTTGACATAGAATTTACCACTGTGACATCTGCAAGAGTGAGAAAACGTTTACCAAGAAAACTGAATTATTGTCATCTGAAAGGCCTCACATTGACTTCTACAGGAGTGCTTTAAAATATAATACCAGGGACACCTGGGTGGCTTAGTCAGTTGAGTGTCCGACTCTTGATTTCAGCTCAGGTCATGGGATCGAGCCTCGCATGGGGCTCCATGCTGGGTGTGGTGCCTGCTTGAGATCCTCAAGCCCCACCCCCACTCTCTCTCCTGTCCTTTTCCCCTGCTCGCTCTCTCTAAAAAAAATAAAATAAAAAAATATAATACCCAATGCTCACTTTAGTAGCATGATTAATAAATGCATAAAATGCATACATTAACAAACACAAAGATATAATAAG
The DNA here is from genome assembly GCF_028018385.1 of Neofelis nebulosa. Taxonomy (NCBI): domain Eukaryota; kingdom Metazoa; phylum Chordata; class Mammalia; order Carnivora; family Felidae; genus Neofelis; species Neofelis nebulosa. The sequence goes on from NC_080798.1 coordinate 42,869,100, forward strand.
GATTAGACATATATTTTATAACCTGATTCACACTGGCATATCATTAACGGGGCAAGGTACATGATCACACACGCACCATGGCATCTGGGCCAACCTGGTTACCTTCACCCAGAAAGCCCATTATCTTTTCTTGTCAGGATGGAAAGTATAGGGGGAGCCCAAACCATTAGAAAAATGCTACAGTGTGGAGGACTGATAGGCTTTAATGGGCTTTCCCTGTCACCTAATCTAAAGCAGATTCCCTGTTATTGTGTAGCCAGTATGTCCTCCAGAGCATATCACAACTGTTTTTTATTTGCTGAACATCCATCTTTCTATTCCACTCTAAGCTCCATGAGGGCCCAGATGACTCCCTATATGCACTGCTGGAGACCCAATGCCTGGCACACTGCCTTGCCCAGGGTAAGTGATCACTGAACAGCTGTCAAATGAAAGGAGGAATAGCACAGAAGAACCAGACAGACTGGAAACATCTGGGTTTTTTTTCTATGAAAGTAGGGCACACAGAAGACACCTGACATATTTGGTTGATGTCTACTTGGGTAGTCAGACAGTGAGCCTAAGAGAACGCTGATGCATCTCTAGGTAACATGTTTCAAGAAAGAGGCCACACAAGAAATCAATCCTCTTTGCTCCCTTGCTGGCTTAGCTATGGAACACAAGGCCTTGTTGATTGTTGCCCAGCTGCACAACTTTGCTTCTAGCTGCCTCACTCTGACATTTTAAAACCAATAGCCAAGTCTCATCATGAAAAGTAAAATTTGGTCCTTAACTGGACTGGACTCAGCAAAAACTCTCTCTTGTTAAAGTTTCTTAGTAATGTAAAAATACCTTTTCAGCTCTGTCTTGTGTGGTTATAACTGAACATTCAAAACACAAGCAATGTTGGGGTGTGTGGGTGGCTCAGTCAGTTAAGCATCCGACTTCAGCTCAGGTCATGATCTCACGGTTCACGGGTTCGAGCTCCATGTTGGGCTCTGTGCTGAGAGCTCAGAGCCTGGAGCCTGCTTTGGATTCTGTGTCTCCCTGTCTTTCTGCCCCTCTCCTGCTCACATTCTCACTCTGCCTCTTTCTCAAAAATAAACATTAAAAAATTAAAAAACAAAACAAAACAAAACAAAACACAAGCAATGCTAAAAATTTATAAGAGAACACAAGCTGGTTATAAGGCCTCTGTCACCTTGCTACCTTTCCCAGAAGCTTGGGAGCAGAGTGATGTGAATGAGTACAGGCTCTGAAAAAGCCAGAAGGGCCTGTTTGTTTGTTTGAATTTTTTATTTTTTTTTAATGTTTATTTGTTTTTGAGAGAGAAATAGAAAGAGAGAGCCAGGTAGGGGCAGATAGAGAGGGAGACAGAATCTGAAGCAGGTTTCAGGCTCTGTCTGAGCTGTCAGCACAGAGCCTGATGCAGGGCTCAAACCCACAAGCCGTGAGGTCATGACCTGAGCTGAAGTTGGATGCTTAACCGACTGAACTACCCAGGTGCCCCTAAATTTTTTTTAATGTTTATTTATTTTTGAGAGAGAGAAAGAGAGAGACAGAATCTGAAGTAGGCTCCAGGCAGTGAGCTGTTAGCACAGAGCTGGACGCGGGGCTCAAACTCACATACCCAAGATCATTATCTGAGCCAAAGTCAAACACTTAACCAACTGAGCCACCCAGGAGCTCCAGAAGGGCCTATGTTTAATTTACATCCTAGCTCAAATATATGGAAGACTTCAGACAAGTTATCTAACTTCTCCAAGACTGTTTCCCCATCTATAAAGCCAAGAGAATGTCTGCCTTCCAAGCTGCTCTCAGAATTAAGTGACTAAAGCCTCTTAATACAGCAGTAGACTGGAGGTACAAATGGGAGTTCAAGGGGACATAGGGACATACTGTAACTTCTCCCGGCCTGGGGGCTCCAAAAGAGGATGGGGACCAAGCATTTGTGTTACTTCCACTGCCTTAACATACAGAAAATGCTCAATAAATAAGGAATGGGGAATGTAAAGAGAAAAAGCAAGGCAGAAGAATTAGCCAAGGACCTGCCTGATGGCTTAGACCTTCAGTGTCTATTAAGGTAGCCTGTAGCCACGTTTGGCTACTGAGCACTAAAAATGAGGCTAGTCGGAACTAAGATGTGCTTACAAGTATAAAATGCCAAGTTTCGAAGACAATATGGAAAAAAAAAAAAAGTAAAGTATCCCTAACAAATTTGTATATTGATTAAGTGTTAAAATGGTGTATTTTAGGCATAGTGGGTTTAAATAAACTGGATTTTCCACCTGTTTGTCTTTTTTAATGTGGCTGCTAGCAAATGTGTAATTACATATGCAGCTCACACAATACTGGCATTATATTCCTACTAGACAGCGCTGGCTGTCCCTAACACTCGGCGCCGCTCTCCGCAGACAGGACGGGGTACTCGCGATTCCCCAATTCTGCTAAATGAGGAGTGAGAGCGCAGCGAGGCGGGGCCGACTGCCGCCCTGGTGACCGGGCCGACGCTGGGACCGCGCACCTCGAACTGCACACCTCGTGGCGGACGGGCGCGCCCCCTGGAGAAGGGGAGTCCCGACACTCAAAGGGTATCTCAGGGCCCCCCAGTCTGGGAAGCCCCCAGAGCCGGCTCCCCAACGCCAGGACTGCCTGCCCTGGCCTAGAGGGAGGCCTGTAAGAGGCCCGCCCGCGCCGCCCGCTGGCTTAGGCCCGGCCGGGACGTAGAAGAGCCCGCCGGCCGGCCCGCCCGACTCGGTGAGCCCTGGCTCACCTCAGCTGCCGGTCGTACTTCTGCTCCTTGAGCAGCTTCCCCGGTTGCGCCATGGCCGCACCCGCCGCGCGAACAGCCGAGCCCCTACCGAACACCGCCACCACTTCCACGAGTGCGCAGGCGCATTGAGCGCCCCTTCGTCGCCGCTGCCTCCCGCGCACCGCCCGCAGGGGGCGCCACTACCTCACTGCGCACGCGTCGCCAGTACACCTGGGGCGTATGCGGGCACAGCCGGAACCCAGAGTAGTGTCTTTTCCCGAGGCTCCAGCCCTGCTAGGCTGCCAGTCCGTGACTTTGTACGTGCAGTAACTGTGGGGGATTCTGGCTTTGGAATCAGGCAGATTTGGTCTTTAACCACGTACTAGTTGTGAAATATGCTCTTTACCTCTCAAATCCTCTGTTTGCTCATCTGTGCATTGGGGATAAATGGGTCTCCATCACCGGGTCTTAAATGAGATTATGAATACACAGAGCCAAACTCACAAAAAATCCTGAATGGATAATAACTTTCATTATTATGATCATTATTGTTCACTCATTTCTTCCATCCTCTCCATGCAACAAGCCCACACAAGGGCCTGTTTCAAACCACAAAGTTAGCTGCTCCCAACTGCAGATATAAAGACAAAGAAGTCCGAGATCCTGTTCTTGAGAAGTTCACGGTCTTGAGAAGGGAGAGAGACAATAAATAAGTACTTACTAGACAATGTGGCCCTCCTATAAATCGAGGGAAGCTGGGGTGCTGGAAGGTGCACAGAGGAACTCCACCCACTCCCCCCTCCTCTCTCTAGGAATGTTTCACATGGTGTCCGCAAGGAAGAACTTTTAAAGCAGAAGGAATAGCAGGTGTCATTCTTGGGAGGCAGAGAAGGCATGGCAGGATGGAGGCTTTAAAGGAAATTTGGTGTAGTGGGGAGTTAGACAAAGAGTAGGAAGAGGTCAGGGGAGGCTTGATAGACAGCAGGGGCCAGGTTGTGAGGCCGTGAACATAAAAGCGAGAAGGAATTTAAAGCCCTCTACTTCCTGAAAAGAGCCACTTTTGGGGGGAAGAGGATGGCTGCCCTGTGAGGATGGGTGCCAAGGAAGAGGGTTGCTCCAAGAGGAAGAGGGAGAGGAGACTGGAAGCCAATCAAACAGCAGGGAGGAAGGTGAGGATTCTTTCCCCCTCTATCTTCCAGATCCTACAGGCACCTTCAGGTTAATAATTGCCTGAAACAAGGGGAAAATGAGCACAGATCCCCATCCCAACCCACCATGGGATGGCGACAAGGGAGGAGGCACAGTTTGATGGTAATAATGCAGTGATGATAGATGCAATTCCCCTGAATGCTGTCTCCAGGATCAGTGTGGGGCACACCCTCCTATGACTTCCCAGGCACCCATGGAATACAACTGATGGGAAACAAAGGCATGAGGCTCTCCCAGCTCATCATGTACTTATGCTGTCACATTTCCTTCTCCAGTTGGACAGGTGAAATATAAGGGATAATAAAATACACCCAGGAATGTGAGAAGCTCAAAAGGCAACAGGTGAAAGTTCACTGCTTAGCTTCTCATGTTCTGTGTAGTCATGGACTGCATGGACTACATCCCCAAATTTGGTAGTAGAAGTCATAATACCTATGAAGAAATGCATGGTTTTGACAAAGTTTCACGTTGGTGGTGTCTGTAAAAAGGATACTTCACAGTATTAGTTTCCTACAACTGCTGTAACAAAGTACCACAAACTTAGTGGCTTAAAACTACAGAAATGTAGGGACTCCTGGCTGGTTCAGTCATTAGAGCATGTGACCCTTGATCTCGGGGTTGTAAGTTCGAGATCCAAGTTGGGTATATTACTTAAAAATAAAATCTTTAAGAAAAAAAATCTTAAATTAAAAAAAAAACTACAGAAATGTATAGTCTCACAGTAAAGCTAGAAGTCTGAAATCAAAGTGTGGGCAGTTTGTTCCCTCTGAAGCCTGAAGGAGAAAATCCTTCTTGGCCTTCCTAACTTCTAGTGGTTGGCTGTCAATCCTTGGCTTACAGCCACAACACTTCAATCTCCACCTCCATCATCACATGGCATTCTCCTCTCATGTCTCTGTCTGGATCCCTTCTCATAAGGACATCAGTCACACTGGATCAGGGCTCTCCCTAAAATTACCTCATCTTAACTTGATTACATCTGCAAAACCACTATTTCCAAATAATATCACATTCATAGGTGCTGGCAACTTTTTGTGGGGAGGGAGGATGGCCAGCGGTGGGGTGGGGTGGGGAATGACCCAATTCAACCAGTAATAGCATATAAAGGTCCTTGTGCTGGATCCATGGAGGTTGACTTGATCAGACACAAACCTTGCCATCTGAGAACTCAGGGCCCACTGATGACTTTTTCCTATTGTGGAGGACAGAGAATCAAACTAGGTCTCAAACTAGGAAACCATGGCCTCATGCATTTAAGCCGTTGGTTTTCAAAGTGTGGTCCTGGACCACCAGAAACAGCAGCACTTTGGAACTCATTAGAAATGCAAATTCTCAGGCCCCATCCCAGACCAGCTGAATCAGAAACTCTGGGATAGGGTAAGGCCCAGGGAATCATTTTAACAAGCGCTCCGGGTGGTTCTGAGACACACTCAAGTTTGATAACCACTGACCTAGCCCAACTTCCCACTGAACAAACAAGTGGGAAAAATGAGCCCCATAACTACAATAGTACCCCCATTTATCAAGCACTGATACTATATGCCAGGCAGGCCCTTGCCATGCATCATTTTGTGCTCATCCAAAGCAACAGATATCACCCCATTTCATAGATGAGAGCAGAGGCTTGAAGAGGTGAGTAAAATTCCAAAGTCTCACAGATATTAAAAGGTGGTGCAAGGGGCGCCTGGGTGGCGCAGTCGGTTAAGCGTCCGACTTCAGCCAGGTCACGATCTCAGGGTCCGTGAGTTCGAGCCCCGCGTCAGGCTCTGGGCTGATGGCTCGGAGCCTGGAGCCTGTTTCCGATTCTGTGTCTCCCTCTCTCTCTGCCCCTCCCCCGTTCATGCTGTGTCTCTCTCTGTCCAAAAATAAATAAAAAACGTTGAAAAAAAAAATTAAAAAAAAAAAGGTGGTGCAAGAATTAGAAACAAACACCCCAACAGATCTGGCCAGACACCAGATCAGGTCGATTATTTTACCCATGTTGGTTGGCCTTAGCTGGGGGAGCCTGGATCCTTAGTCTCCCAAGCAGTCTGGGGCTAGCTCTGCCCTGGAAGAGCTTACAATCCATGAGAAACCAGGCAGAAAGAGTAAGTCACAACCCAGGACACCTTTCCAGGCCTCTACCACGATCTTTCCTGTCCTTGCCTATCCTAGCCCTTCTCATCCTGGTGTTCCTTAGCCAATCTCTCGCCTTTCACCCCCACTCCTCCCCGAGGCAGGTGTGGGTCTGTAATGTTCACAGTTGTATCTCCCATGCCTGGCCCGGAATGTGGCATTAGTAAGTCTCCGATCAATGCATATCGTGTGAGTGAGTTGGGGAGGAGCAGAGAGAGCAGGAGATACAGAATCTGGAACAGGCTCCAGGCTCCGAGCTGTCATCACAGAGCCTGATGTGGGGCTTAAACCCACAAACCGCCAAATCATGACCTGAGCTGCAGTCGGACACTTAACTGACTGAGCCACCCAGGTGCCCCAAAAGAATAAATTTCTGAAACTACTTCCACCATACTTTCTCACTCTAAAATGCCTTACTGGCAATATGTATATCATCCGATTTGGTAATTCCATGTGTAGCAATCTGTCCCAAGGAAATTATCAGACACACACACACACACACACACACACACACACACACAAAGATGTATAAATAAGAATGTTCACTGTAGTGCTATTTACAATAGTGAAAACCAGAAATAATCTATACACTAGAGATTATTAAGTGTTGAGCTCTCGAAGGCAGGGAAATGCTTACCATAGGGCATTAGATGAAAAAAAAAAAAGGTCACAAAGCTATATATATGATTCTCATTATCTTTTCAGTACTACTCAGACATACCTAAAAAGCCTGGCAGGATAGTCACTAAAATGTTAATAGTGATGATTCTTGGGTAATAACACAACCAGTGGTTTTAACTTTCTTCTCTGTGTTTTTCTGATTCTTCCAAGTTTCCTACAAGGAATAGATGTAATTAGAAATGGGATGTTTGGGGCTCTAAATGTGCCCAGCAAACTAAGGAAAAGGGGCAACAATAGACATTCTAGGGTCCGAGGAGTACATCCTTGATACCAGGAGTCTCACAGACATCATGTCACCTGACCATCCTATTAGCCTTCTAGACTCTCTGTTTCTGTTTTATAGATGAGAAGACAGGTTCAGAGAGGTAAAGTAACTTGCTCCAAGTCACACAGCCAGGTATGCTTGGAGCCATGCATGAGATCATTCCATCTGACTGTATGCACACATAAACATACGTACTTTGAGTGGAAATGTTTTTTAAAAAATATGACAAACTGTAATTTTGATTTTAGAGTCTCCAGGCCACAGGGATTCTGGCCTGGCCTGTTGGCCCTGTGCATTAGGTACAATGAGAAGTACACCTGACTTTACTTGTTGCTAGGGCATTGGGCAGCTATTGTCTCAACCAATGCTCACAGGGATCCCCATGAGGAAGGCTGGGCAGGGACAATCCCTTCAGTTATCTTGTAGAGCAAAGACATTATACCTTCCAGAGAGGAAGTGAAATCTGGTCAAGATCACTTGATGAAAAAAAAAAAAAAATCACTTGATGAATGAGATATGACTGTGTAAACTGTCCCTGCCCTCCTCCTCCAGCCCTCCATCATAGCCCTCATACCCACTCACCCCCTCCTCATGTTCCCCTTCCCCATCAACAGTGAACCACTAATGCAGTGAGACCAAAAAGTAAATTTTGGGGCAGTGAAATCAATTCATCTCTAAAGACAACACAGAATAGAAATGGGAGGTGCCTGAATGGGGGCCTAGGCTTTCCCAAGTTGACCTGAGTGGGCTGCTGGGGCAACTGGGCTTCACTTGAAAGGGGCAGAGTGCATCGGCTCCTTCACCTGCCTGAGTGCCCAGCACTCCAGAACCTGGAGTAAACTGCTGAAGACAGGCTGCAGGAAGGAAACAAACCAGATCAACTTTTATTTTGTTGTTAAAGAGGTAATAGTTTCTTTCAGAAGGTACAAAGGAGTAAGCAGTAGTGTCCCTCCTACCCCCATTCAGCACCCTCCCCCACCCTCCCTGTCTCCCAGTCTCCTTCCTGGAGGCACTCTCCCAAGCTTTCTTAAGTCCTTCCAGAGAAAGTCTTGCATATATGCAAATGACAATCAAATTTAAAATCCATTTCCTCCCCCTCTCTGTGCTTTTAGACGTGTTGAATAAGGGACTCAACAGCTCTGGATTTTTATCTTTGCTCTATCACTGTGTTCCCTAACTCTTCCCTAACTCAACTTCTCTAAGCCTTCCTTTCCTCATCTGTAAAACGGGACAAAAATCCACCTACGGTTGCTGTGATTGGATGCAAGCTGTATGAATAATTCCAACTTTATTTTTTTAATACTATAAATAACTATGGAAAAGGCCTGGGTCACTCTAAAGGAGAAGCAGATCAATAAAGTAGATATATTTGGGCCCCCTCCCCAGGCCCTGAGAGTGTTGCGACTCCCCCGGGAGAAGGGTGGCTGCCTCCTCTGGGATGGAGCAAGCATGTCTTCTTGGTCTGAGGATGACAGTTCTGGCTTAGACCTGGAGCCTTGACAGTGTTGTATTCTCTGTCACACGCTGCCCTTGGGGGCCCCATCCCCTGAATCTCTATCACAAGTCTGCTGCCGCTGCCTGATGGCCATATTTGTAGCAAAAACCCCTTCTAGCTCCTGGGTCAGAGAAAGGTAGCTAGGCAGGCTGGGAAGTCAGTGACTGACGTTGGCCCAGCCAAGGAGTTATCAATTAATCTGTGCAACTCTAGCTTGTGGAACTGAGGTTCAGGGCCTAGAAGAGGGAAACTGAGATAGCCACAGAGATGCAGGGGAGCCAGCAGACAAGATGGCAGACTCCTTCCCAAGGTCAGCCAAGAGCAGGGCCTGAAATAGTCTCCTCTGGTCAAGGTCAAATGGCCCTTCACCTCCTGTTGGGTACAGGACCCTGGGTGGGATCATTGGTCTGTCCTTCCATCCACCTATCTGTGTGTCTTCCCAAAACTGCCTGCTGAGGCCTAGTCAGAGACAAGACCTATCCTTGGCACAAGGCCACATCCTAGGATGAATCAGATTGGGCCGCCTGAAGCCAGTGGGTGGAAGACAGAGGAGGGCACAGCAAGGATCAAGGCTTGTGGGCGGGAAAATGTTGGGCCAAGGCAGGCAGTGAGATTGAGTGCAGGGTGGAGGGCCTGAGCTCCCAGGTGGTGTGCCAAAGGTCATGAGGAGGCAAGGAGAGGAAGGACAAATAGCAGGTTGTAGAGGGACAGGCAAAGAGTCCTGGAGGGAAGGAGGAAGCAATGGAGAGAATAAGAGGGTGGGAACCTCGTCTTGGTTCTATGAGGGAGCCAGCTCTTGACTGTCTGTCCTCATGCCGGCGGGTTGATGCTACTTCCTTCCCATTCTCCCTTTGAGGCTCTGGTTCCACCAGGGCCAGGGGTTTGGATTGCCAGTCCTGTCCCCTCTCCTACCCAAAGCTCCTAGATCCCCCATAACCACAGGACCCCTGCCCCAGCACCAAAGGGAAGTGGTAAAGAGCAAAGTCTGGAGTGAGACAAACTGGGAGTGAATCCCTTGCACGCTGTGCAGGTCATTTTACCTCTCTAGGCCTCAGCCCTCTCTCTGTGAAAGAGGGCTCATGGAAGTACCACTCAATGTCATAGGGTAGATACGAGAGGTAGATGACAGAAAGCTTGGCCTGGCGCCTGCCCTAGTGTCTGGCAAATAGGGGAAGCTCCACTTCTGGTGACTTGATGGTCAAGGCACTTTGCATATTAGAGGGGACTTTCTAATCCCAGAGGACTCAGGGCCCAGAGTCCAGGTCCCTGGGAATTGGATTTACGGCTCAGGGACAAGCCCAGGGATGGGGTGGGATGTGGGGAAACCTGGGCAGTCCTCAGCACAGGACAGTCCGGAGCCCGTACACGTGAAAAGGGAGAGTCGTCCAGCCAGGGAGGGGGGATGGGGAGTAGGGAGAGAGGTTTACGTCCCCTGACCCCCCCCCCCCCCATCTCGACTCAACTCTGGGGTTCAACTGGCCAGCCGGCGGGCGGGCGGGGGCGGGGCACCGCCGGCCTCTTTCGCCCTGCCGGGGGTTGGGGGGGCGGGTCCCCCGGGAACTGCTCCTCCCGCGCGCCGCAGCTTTAAGAGGCTGCTCGGCGGTAGCGAGCGGGGCTGGAGCCGCAGCCGGAACTGAGAGGAAGGAGCAGGCAGGTGCACGGCTGCGGGGACGACAGCGGCATGACCGGCCACCACGGCTGGGGCTACGGCCAGAACGACGGTAGGCGCAGACCCTGGCCAGCCCCGACCCGCTGGATCTAACCCACGAGCCCAGCCGGATTTCCCGGACTTCAAGCCCCCCACCGTCAGGGAGGAACCGGGAACCCCCTCTGGCCCAGCCCCCCGAATCCAGCCCACCCGCCCGGCGCAAGCTCTGGCTCCCCCACTCCTGGCCCAAAGTCCGCGCTGCGACCCCGCCTGCCCCGCCGCCAGCTAGCCACCCCCTGGCTGAGCGCGCGTCCTGCCGCCTCCTCTGCGCAGCCCCTGACTGCTGTGCTCGCCCGGACCTGGGCCCCAACACTCACTCACCCGCCGCAGGCACAGGGGGCGGAGGTGGCCCTGGGCAGCTGGGGGCGGTCCGAGCCGAGCGCTGTGCGCGGGTGTCTATGGCGGGGAGCGCGCACGGCGTGTGTGCGGCGACCTCCCGGGAGCCGGGCTCTGCTGGACAAGGGCGCGATGTCCCCGGGAGAGTTTCCCCGGGGAAGTGTCCGGGCTCTCCTGCTGGCAGGTACGTGCGGGAAGGGGGCATTTGTGGGCGCGCGCGTGTGTCTAGGTGTCTACATCGAGCAGAGTGTCTGAGCACGTCCTGGTGTGAAGCGTGGGAGCCCGTGGCCCACACGAGCCTCCTGGTTTGATTGGGAAAATAGCACCCGATCCTGCCTCAGTTTCCTTAGGATGCAAAGGAAGGGAAAAGAGGCAGAGGGAGAGCCAGATGGCTTGAATGTGAGTCTGGGACAGGTTAGTTACCCTTCGGGCTCTTTCTTACCAAGTGGGTATAGGGGTGTGGGGTAAGTGTTTCCCCCTTTCCCTCTGGTGAACAGCGAGGACTCAAAACCTACCCTGCCAGGAGAAAATGCTAGGCAGGGCAGGTGGATGTGGGGAGAAATGAAGGTGCTGGTGACAGGAACACTCCTCGCCTTCCCTCTCTGGAGAGAGACAGTCATTCTTTGTGGGAGGATGGGGGTCCTGGGCTAATTGGGAGGAGGTTGGGAGGGGGTTGGGAGGTTGCAGTGGGTCAGAAGGAGTTAGGGAGGGGCTGTTGTGTGTCTGGCTCCCTCTGGGATCCAGGGACACAAGAGCATATTTTGGAGGGGAGACCCCCAGAGCTGGGCATGCCAAAGCTAGAGACATTCAGAAAAAGGCAACAGAGACCAGCAAAGTGGGAGAGAGAGGCAGAGAAGGGGCAGGTTGACAGAACCCATAGATCATCTTCCTTCCAGCACCCGCTCTGAGACAGTTTCTGGGTGTTTCCTCCAGAGTCAGAGTCCCCTGACTGTATCCATCTGCTAGTCTTGCCCACCAGCTCTGAGCACCCAGTATCCTATAGGGCCTGCCCCATGGGCCTACCACCCTCAGGCCACTGCCCCTCACCCAGCCAGACCTGGGTCATTCAGGTTAGGGGCAATGAAAGAAGGAAGGACAGAGAATAGAGGTGCCGGCATGCGGCATGCTCACAGGACTTCAAAAATAACCCAGTGGGTCTGGGCCACGATTCTGACTCATCCATTGGGGACACAGCTCTGTCGGCACCTGCTGCTGTTTTCTCAGGAAAACTTAAGAAGCCAAAAACGGGGAGAAGCACCAGCCGGCAATAGCTCTAAAAATAGGTTGCATCTCAGGATGTTCCCCAGGGAGATGCCGAGCCTCTAGGCTGCAGATGGAGCCTCTGGGAGGCAGGTGGTGGGCGCTCGTGGGTGTGCACGCAGGTGTATGTGTATGTGCTTGCACGAGCACGTATTTTGCTGTAGTCTTTTATTGCAGACCTGGGTTTGCAACAGGGAGTGTTTGTGTGTGACGGTGTATATGCGTGTGTCAGGTGTAGGTGGCAGCGCTGTGTGTGTTTATACACACGTGTGTTGCTGGCCCTGGCCACTCTGGGCCCGATGAACCCAGGTCACTGTGCATACACGTATGTACCCATGAAAATCTCTATAGTCTGTAGGCACGTGCCAGACATGCACGTGCTGTGTGTTTATATCGGTACCGAAGTGTGTGTGCGAAGTGTGGGTGAATTGCCCTCAGTTCTTTCATCTATGAAATGGGGATCATGCTGGTATCTGCTTCACAATGTGATTGTGAGGAACGAACACATGTCTCAGAGCCAAGGCTAGGTCGATGTTAGCTTATGTTATTATTTTCACAAACACCAACACGAACATGCTCAAGGTGCAGGAAGAGGCCAGATACGTGTTACGGTCAGGTCAGGGACTTCAGATGCCTGGGGCCCTCTGTGAGCACTATTGGGAATTGGGGAGGAGTCACTGCCTAGAACCGCCCCTTGGCTTGTGACTATATTGGCTCCCTTCCATAAATTACCTCACGGGGCCTCTTATCAGCTCTGGGAGATGAGTTTTAGTAAGGCCATTTTGCAGACAAGGAAATGGAGGCGGAGAGGGGAAGTGGCAGAGCTGGGACAAGAGCTCCAAAGCAGGGGCTAACCTCTGAAGGGATACCAGGGAGACTGTCCCCCACAGGTGTCCTCAGCCCATGGCCCAGAGATCCAGGCTAGCCTGAGTCCTTGCCCTCTCCCCATCTGCAGGCCCCTCACAGTGGCACAAGCTGTATCCCATTGCCCAGGGAGACCGCCAGTCACCAATCAACATCGTGTCCAGCCAGGCTGTGTATTCACCCAGTCTGAAGCCACTGGAGCTTTCCTACGAGGCCTGCATATCCCTCAGCATCACCAACAATGGCCACTCTGTTCAAGTGGACTTCAATGACAGCGACGACCGAACTGGTGAGTGGCCCTTGGTGGAGGCTGGCCCCCTCCCCCTGGGCTCCTCACCCTGTGTTGGACAGGCTCAGGAAGGCTGGCGTGCTGTGGCAGGGAAGGAAGGCTCCACCTCTCACCAGCTCTGAAGGCTTAGGCTGAGCCTCAGTCAACTTATGCACAAAATGGGATGCTCTTTTCCTCTCTAGGGTCATAGGGAGGAAAAATGAAAAACGGAAGTGATGTTTGTAGTGCTGGCATATAGCAAATGCTCAAGAAATGTGAATTCCCTTCCTTCTCTTCCATTTACTGCTTTAGGTCAGGTTTGTTTTCACTCTGGGCCCTGTGAGTCACCTGCTGTGTGGCCTAAGGCCAAACCCTCCTCCCTGTGTGATCTGGCCAAGCCCAGCAGAGACAGAAAGGAGCTAATGTGTTCTGTGTGCCAGGCCCTTTGCTAAGGTCTTAGGCAGTTCTTTTATTCTCTCAAGAACCCACCTCTAAAACGGGCAAATAGAGACTCAATGGGGAGTTTGCCCCATTGGTGGGGAGTTCCAAGCAAGCCTGGTCCAACTCCAAAGGTCTTCTCTCCAACTGACCCACGAGCTCAAGATTCCAACCAGCCTGCACCAGAGAGCGGCCGGCGGGAACGTATGGCATCTCTTTACCCTGGGATGAGAGTCCAGGTTCTTTCCTAATCAATTCCTAGGTGGAGGCCTCAGGAGTGCTCCTCAGTGAAGAGATTTTATTCTTATAAACAGGCCTGTGAAAGGTAGAGTGGGGCAAGGAGGGAACCTGCTAGAGTTTTTTGTGTAAGGGAGTAACTGGTACTCTGCCTCTCCGTCTCCACCTCTCATCCTGCATACAATGAAAGCACACAAAGGAAATTAAGTTTCAAGTAAAAAATCAAAAAGCAGAGAAGAGGAAGGAAACCACAGAGGAGTGATCTTAGTTGCTTAGCCCTGAGTTCCCTGGTAGGTTAGGAAAAAAGGGAAAGAGGGTCAGCTATAGTTCTTGTTGTAGAGGGGAGGAAATCCAGCGGATTCTCAGAAGAAAGACATTTCCTGGAACTGAATTTTTAGAAAAGCGTCTCAGCCAGAGCTTTGGGGCTCTTGATGACCCTAAATGACAGTTTGTGATGGAGCAGTTTTCATATGACTGTACCTCCTAACAGCTTGCAGAGGGCATTAAGGGTTCAATTCAGACATCTGTAGCTTCGTGAAGGCCACTGTTGTTGGGAAGGGAGAAAGGGAGCCAAGGGGGCATGCCTCTGGACCAGTGATCCAGCGGCTTACTTTCAAGCCTGGATGGAGCTCCCTCCCTACCAGAATACCCAAGCCTGAGGGGACAGGGAACCAGCAGAAAGAGAGTAGGCTTGGGAGTGAGACATTTGGGGCTCTGCCACTCACCAGCTGTGTGACTTTGGGGAGGACACCTGCTTTTCCAAGTCTCAGTCATACATCTGTCCAATAAGGGATAACAATGTGTTCCTCTCAAGGACACTATGGGGGTTGATGCCAGCAGAGTGCTGAACACATGGTGAGTGCACAGTGAACAGTAGTGTGTTCTGTAGTTAGGACAGGGAGAGGAGGAGAAGGGAGCCAAGCTCAAGGGGTTTACTCCCCGAGAGGCCACACTGCAGCATCCCAGGTGGGGCATGCTCAGAGGGGTGGGCCCCCACAGGTCATATCAGACCCTGCTGCTCCTGCCTCTCCCGGATGGAGCAGCCTGATTGGGCCCCTGCCACGGCCATACCCCCACCTCCCGCCCCAGACTTCTTTTGTCCACCAGCCAGCAATGCTTATGGACAGGCCCTGCTTCTCAGATAGGGCAAGGTAGCAAAGAATGGCCTTTGGACTGTTCAGTCATCCTCCTCCTCACGGGGCCCCCAGGGGACAAGGCCCTGCCCTGGTCACCCATCCTGGAGGGGCCTAGTAGAACTCTGAGCCTGGGGCAGTCACCTGATCCAGCGACTCACATTCAAGCCTCGCTGGGGCTCCCTCGACTGCCTGATCCCTTTCACCTGGAAATTCAATCAGTCCCAGGAGGCCTTGTGCCTGGCTCTAGCTCACCAGGTATCAGGGTGAGGGTATGCAGGGAAAAAGCCAGCACAAGTAGGGACCTCCAAAGAGACCACAGGGAATGGCCCGGGCCCGGCCATTAGAGTGGGAACCGTCAGGAGCTGGCCTTTGGACAACACCAGGTCCTGGGAAGGCTGAAGGTTCTAGGGAGACAGTGTGGCCTGATGATTAGGGGATTGGGCTCTGGACTTATGAAGGAGATACAGGCTTATATCCTAACTTAGTGCCTTGCTGAATGATCTTGACAAAATGCCTCGCCCTCTCTGTGCCTCATTTTCCTCCAATGTAAGATAGAGAAAACACAAGGTTCTGTCTCTTATGACTTCTATAAGGCTTCTAGAAGGATTAAACAAAAGAATCCCCCTAATCTAACCCTGGGTCCAGGGTCCAGGGGATCCAGACATGAAAGGCCTATTGTTAGCGATAACGGGGGCTTGGGAGACAAGGGCCCAGCTTCCGTGCAAAAGTGGGCAGAAACGGGGAGGGTGGCCAAGTGGAGTGGTGCACTCTGTCACTACCGGACTCCTCTTCCACCTGCAGGCTGCCTGGATTCCTGCCCTGGCCCCGCAAAGGGCCCACGGCACTGGGTGAAGACTGACCTGAGCCCACTTAGCCCACCAAATTTTCCGAGTGAAAACTTTATCCCTCTCCTGGGCACTGGCCTGGTCCTGGCATTACCAGCTGCCGGGCCGTGTGGACTCTCTCACATAAATTACTACACTTCTTCTTGCAGTGGTGACTGGGGGGCCCTTGGACGGGCCATACCGACTCAAACAGTTCCATTTCCACTGGGGCAAGAAACACAGTGTGGGCTCAGAGCACACGGTGGATGGCAAGTCGTTCCCCAGCGAGGTAAAGGCCCTCTACCTGAGCCCTCCCTTTATTATTTGGAGAAGGCCAGGATGGTCACGCGCCTGGTGTGGGGGTCGAGAGAGGGTGAGGAGGAACAGCCAGAGGTTTGGGAGAGACCACCCCTAGCACAGGGTATTCCACCAGAACTCTGCCCCCTGGTCTGTGACTCGAGAAGCAGTTTTCCGAAGGATAAGTCCAGTCCTACCACACCCTGCTGACAACCCTTCAAGGACTGAGCCTGGTGTTCAAGGCCCTGCAGAAAGTGGCTTTATCTGACCTCATCTTTTCCTGACCTCCCCCCACATTGACCAGCATGTGAAGAATCTCCTGTCCACACTTGGCTCTCTCAAACCTCCCAGCCTTTTTGCCTATGCTGTTCTCTCTACCTGGGGTATCTTTCCCCAGGGTTCTGTCTGATAACCCCTTACTTATTCTTTGGACTCAGCTGCAGGCACCATCTTGTCGCATGGATGGCCATTATCTATTTCGCAGTTCACCCAGGGCAGGGCCTGAGCCAGATTTCTCTTTGGGTCACCTGGGGCTCAGGAAAGGGTTGGGCCCAGAGCAGTGTGGATGTTATCTGTGGCCCCTGGGGGCTTCCTACCCCTCTTGCAGAGGGAAGCCCGGCTTTGAGCTCCCACGGCCCCTCGGAGGCGCTAAGCACTGGCCTGGCCTGGCCTGTTGTTGCCCCTATAGCTGCACCTCGTTCACTGGAACGCCAAGAAGTATAGCACCTTTGGGGAGGCAGCCTCAGCGCCCGATGGCCTGGCTGTGGTCGGTGTCTTCTTGGAGGTAAGGGGTGGTTATCGGGGCCAAGAGGGGCACGGGGAGGCCGGCATTGCCCCTAGTTTCCAGACATGCTGGGTGCTGGGCTCACAATACCCTTTCCCTGACAGACAGGGGATGAGCACCCCAGCATGAACCGTCTGACAGACGCGCTCTACATGGTTCGGTTTAAGGTGAGACCAGGGGTCCATGGTCTTGACCCAGAGCAGCCTGGTGGGAGGAAGAGGCTGGAGCACAGAGTGGGCCCATCCACTGCAGCCTGTCAGCAAACTCTCGCTGAGATGAAGAGTACAGGTTAGCAGCTGCAGTGCCCTGCAAATGACTCCTCTTCATTGGAGTCAGTGGCCTCGCTCAGTGCCCAGGTGACAACCTGGTTGGTATAGGATTGATAAGATGGCTTGTTGTGTTAATGGGCATCCTACAGCCAGCTCCGCTAAGGGTCGTTGAAGGAAAAGGCAGAGAGAGAACATGGTGCCCAGAGAGCCCTAGGTGCCACAGCTTTTACATACCAGCAAACAGGTGGACAGGGCCGGGTCCAGGGTGGGGGTGGCATCTGGTATCACAGACCTATGCCCACAATTTGCATCATTGGGCCAAGGAGAAGACTAAATCTTGCCGACAGGAAAGAGTGGGGAGGATGCTGGTCTGGTCCTGGCGGCGGGTCTATGCTGATTCCTGGGTTTGCCTGCTCTGCCCCAGGGAACCAAGGCCCAGTTCAGCTGCTTCAACCCCAAGTGCCTCCTGCCTGCCAGCCGGCACTACTGGACCTACCCGGGCTCCCTGACAACGCCCCCGCTGAGCGAGAGTGTCACCTGGATCGTGCTCCGGGAACCTATCAGCATCTCTGAGAGGCAGGTGAGTTCTCCCAGAGTACCAAGCGGAGGGCTGGGGCACTCTCAACCAGCAAGCTACAGCTTATAGTCCCACCATCAAGTCTCCCATCTTTTGCTAATAAACATTTAGATTCTTGTTTGGGAGTTCGCTTGATTATTAGTCATTAGGACCTCACCACAGGCTGAGAGGGGAGACCCCTGCATCCTGGGACCACCCTTGCTGTGTTAGAATCTGAATCCCGCATTTGTTGACAAGTCTTAGCTACATGGAGTTGGAACTAGAGCCGGGTGGAGCAGGGTCCAGGTTCAGAGGCCCTTTTGTGGGTAACTGACATCAGGATCCCAAAGAAAGAGAACGAGTGGGTAGCAAGAGGAGAGAGGGGTAGAGCTGGCTGGCAAGGTATGTCAGATGATGTGTCAGGGATCAAAGAGAACGACAGCACCCCTGCTCTGCCCTGAGTATCTCTTCTGTCTTCTCAAGATGGAGAAGTTCCGGAGCCTGCTTTTCACCTCAGAGGATGATGAGAGGATTCACATGGTAAACAACTTCCGGCCGCCACAGCCACTGAAGGGCCGTGTGGTCAAGGCCTCTTTCCAGGCCTGAGCCGCCTACCTGCCCAGCTGGCCACTAGAGCACCATTTTCCCAAGGGCTTCCACGTCAGCAGACACCAAACCATCTGAGGCTCCCTGCCTGGGGGGTGCTGTGGACCCCCCTCCCATTCAGCTGGCTTGCTCCTTGGCCACCCTGGAGGATTCTTAATGGGACCCTCAAGTCAAGGGATACCCTTCGGCTGGGGACAGGAAGGACAGAAGCTGAGCATGGTCCAAGCCTGAGGCTGCCTCTGCTCTCCAAGACCCAAAGGTCCCTGGGAATCTCCTCCCGTCTTCCCCACTGGCAGTGACAGCAGCCCCACCCTGAGCTCACACTGTGATGGACGAGACCGAGCTCCCTGGGGCAGGCAGCTGACATTGCCAGAAAGACTCAAGCAATAATTAGAGGTGGGCAGAGCTGCCCTCTCGGCGTTACCTCTTCTGCAGGCCTCCGCCATGCACGAACCTCACTGCCGGGCCATTAAAATCAGCACCCAGCCTGCTGGAGATGACATGGCCTTTTCCCTCCAGCCACCTGCTGCCATGGGCAGACACTGGCTATGGCTTAGGTAGTTTCTTCCCTCATCCCCTCCCAGCCACCAAAGCCACCTACATGACAATCCATCCATGCAATGATTAATAAACTCATTTATTCCTGCAACAAATACCCACTGAGTACCTGTGCTATGTCAAGTACTGTTGTAGACATTGGGAGGAACTGATGGTGATAAGTCAAGCACAGTATGTGGGGAGGGACATCAGCATGAGCAGGCGAGGGTTATATAGAGGGCCCAGAAAAGGGGGGGGGGTACCTCATCTGGTGAAGAAATTAAATTCCAGCCAGTATTCCAAGGCAGATATAAAGGATCAGTAAGTTGGAAGCCAAGGGGAGAGTAGGTGTGCAAACTCAAAGATGAAAGAGAGCCCAGAGTGTAAAAGTGAAAAGGACCAGGGTGGCTGGAGGCCTGGGGGAGAGCCTGGGCCCCTCCCAAGGCTAATGGAAGTCATAAAGAGTCTTGGATATAGGCTGGGAAGAGCCAGAAGGGCAAAGGGGGAAGATCCCTGAAGACTGTAGATGAGCAGGCAGAAGTAGCAGCAGGGAGAAGGTGGTGGCCAGTAGCCAGGAAAGAGGAGACGGGGTGGCAGAGGTGGGGAGCGGTGGGGCTGTATGAGACAAGTTTAGGAGGTGAAGCACAAAGAAAGAGGAGACGGGGTGGCAGAGGTGGGGAGCGGTGGGGCTGGATGAGACAAGTTTAGGAGGTGAAGCACAAAGAAAGAGGAGACGGGGTGGCAGAGGTGGGGAGCGGTGGGGCTGGATGAGACAAGTTTAGGAGGTGAAGCACAAAGACAGGGTTTGGCTATCAGAGAGGAAGAGGGGGTCCAAGGGCAGGACCTCCACATGGGCTGGGGAGCCTGGGCAGGAGCTGACCCGGGTGGACATAGGATTCACAGGGCCCTAGCTGAGGAATGCTAGGAACTGGTGGGATGTTGGGGTGTTAGCCAGGAGAGAGGTAGAGAGTCAGGCTGCTTTGAAATGTCCTAAGGTGCTGGAGGGGAGGGGGCCCAGGATGGCCAGAGGAGGAACAGCACGAACCCCTGAGGAGGAGCTGCTGAGAGGTAGGAGAAAAGTCACAGAGTAGGGCCCAACACATCTAGGGGAAAGGGGCATGCTGGGGACTGCTGAGGAGTCTGAGGCAGGGCTGGGGCGAGGATGAGGCTAGGGAGCAAAGTTAAAGAGGCATGCACCCTCAGGTTCAATCCTGCATTTATAAGATGCCCCTGAGAGTGGGTATCTTCTGAAATTTGTACCCTAACGGCCTCCTCGCCTCACCCTAGTCCAGCCCAAATCTGGAGGGCTCCCTAAGGAAAGTGCCCAGGTGGATTTAGAGACCCAGTCATCACTGCAACCCAGACAGACGGGCAGGGAAGGCAGCAGGCAGCCTGGAGGCTAGGAGTGAGGGAGGACAGCAAACAGGAAGCAGAGAGATATACTGCTGAGGGGGCACTGGTTCGGGGCCTTTGGAGAGACAGCTGAGGACCCGTATGAACAACCTTGGGAAGAAGGCTGAGCTGCTGAGATTGGAGAGGCTGGTGACACATCTGTCTGCTCACTTCACCACAGCTACTGTCATTGTCACTATTACCAGAAGGGCCCTCCTGGGTTATGAGGTACTTCTGGACTTTGGGTAAGGCCACAAGGAGAGGAAGAAACTGGGTCTTAAGACTTTCAGCTTCCAGCGAGGGATGCAGGGAAGGGAGAGGCTTGTTCTGTTGACCCTTCTCACTCCCATGCTCAGGACAAATCTGTCTCCAGACTGGGTTGAAGTTGAAGAACAGAAGGGACAGAGCCCTTTGATGGGAGGCCCGGCACAGCTTTGCCCTTGCAGGCACCCCTGGCCCGATCTAAGGGCCATTTTCTCCCTCTAGGTTTCCGGAGACGTTAAGAAGGGTGGTGTCTGGAGGACGGTGTTTGCTCAGCTTGGGGGCAGGCAGCAGCAGAAAAGCAATGCTAGTGGGGTGCCTGGTGGCTCAGTGGGTTGAGCATCTGACTTTGGCTCAGGCCATGATCTCACAGCTGGTGAGTTCGAGCCTCACTGTCAGCCTGGCAGTATGTCAGCGTAGAGCCTACTTGGGATCCTCTGTCTCCCTCTCTCTCCCCCTCTCCTGCTCTCTGTCTCTAAAAATAAATAAAACATTAAGAAAAAAAGAAAAGTAAAGCTAGTAAAGCTTCCTCTTAAGACAGGCCAAGGGCCAGGGGCAGATGACTGACTCTCTCCCTAGGATACAAGAACTGTCTTCACCCCCCGTTTTACGGACAGTGATGATGTGCCTGGGGGAGGGTTAACTAGGCAAGTGGCAGAGTGGGATTTGAACCTGAATCTGTCCCACAACTCTCCTGCTCTGTGCCACAGCAACTGGGCCCACCCACGGGAGGGAGGGATGGGCACGGTGGTGGCCACGTGGAGTTGAAACAACAGGACTGACGCTGCTGGCAATGCCAGGGACCTCGGCCAGCCCCTCGCGGGCATGGTGGCAAGACAGGCCTGGCACCAAAGAGGACTTGAGATATGGGAGCTGGCTTTATAGTAATTATCCCAAGGCTGCCAAGAATCCTCACTCCTTAAATCTTTCCCCTTAATTTGTTTTTTAATTTAAAACTATTTTAAAATCAAAAGTGGCCTCCTTATGATCACAGCCCAAGATTTGACCCTTTTACATCCAAATGGGATGCCCCAGCTGGATCCCAAATGCCTCCAGCAAACCTGGCCTCAAGGGACCCAGGACTGTGTCCTGAATCCTCACCCAGGACAAGATTGCCTCCTGAAGCTGATGCAGGGCACATTCAGAGCACTCAAGACAAGATAGGCTCTGCTCGCTCCCAGGTTCCCAGACAGCCCTCCCTGGTATCCAGGGTAGCCCACGCCAGTGGCCACAGCATAGACTTTGTGCCCAGGCTAGGGGCATAGACTTCCCTCCAAAGCTGGAGGATGCAGGCCCTGGGTCTCCCTTCTCCGGGCCTTGGGAGATGGGGTGGCTGTAAAGACCCAGCCCCCTGGAGCTCTGTCTGCAGAAACCCTGCTCCCAATCCCAGTTACCTCTAGAGCTGCTATTGCTGCAGGGGTCTGAGAGGTCCCCATAGGGCTGGCTGGGGACACTATCTGCCCAAGGGCTCATCTGTGGGGACAGCGATCTGTGGTCTGAGCAAAGGTTGGGGATATGGACAGAAACGGGTCTGAGGTGAAGGCTGCAAGGTAAGCTGACAGCATTGTTGTCAGAGCTGATGTCTGGTGGGGGTGGGGGCTCATGTCCCCTTGGACTCATGTCCAAGCTAAGGGGGCTGGAGCAGGATGTAGGCCTTGGCTGCAGCCAGAGCTGACCTAAGGATGGAAGGAAGGTGAGATAACAGTATCTGCCCATCCTGGATACCTTGGGCATGTGTCCCCCCATGTCCATGTGTCACAACATCAACTCTGATCTCACCCTCAAGGGCAAAATGAACTGCTGGTTGGTCAAGACTCTGAGGGGAAGGGAGAATGTGATTCTGTGAGCACGGATGGTATCTGGCCTGCAGCCAGAGGCAGGGGCTGGGGAATGCATCCCTTTTGGAGGCTTTTCTGCTCACAAACTTAGGGCAGATGCACCGGCCTTTGCACCATACGTCACTCAAGCCCTCAAAAGTTTGTGTCCTCCTCTATAAAACAGACATGATATAATGTGAGCCACATATGTAATTTAAAATTTTCTAGTAGCTCTGTTTTAAAAGGTAAAAAGAAACAAGTGTATTTAATTTGAACAATATATCTTATTTAACTTAATTATGTCCGAAGTATATTATCATTTCAACATGTCATCCATATAAAAAAATTAATGAGATATTTTACATTATTTTTTGTGCTAAGTTTTTGAAATCCAGTGTGTATTTTACACTCATAGCATATCTTGATTCAGAGTAGCTACATTTCAAGTGCCTAAGAGCACATGTGGCCAGTGGCTACCATATTGGATAGCCTAGCCAAAAACAGATGTTTCCCTCTACAGGGCCATCTGCTAGCACGGTATCCAAACAGGCCCTCTGGCAGGGCCTGTGGCCAGGCAAGGTGGTGGCCGGAATGAGTCAGATCTGCTCCGAGCCTGTGTCCTCCACAAGGGCAGTTTCAGAACATTTGATGCCAAATTGGCTCCCTCTATTGGGGCCTTCCACCTCCAGGAAAACTCCAGCCTGGCTGGCCCTGCCCCAGGTCACCCTGCAGGACCTTCGCTGTTCCTCTGAGGGAAAGGCCAAGACCTTCAGCAAGGAACTGACTACAAAAGACCGTCAAGAGTAGGGGAGGGTGGTAGTGTCTCTGGGAAGAGTCCTGGCTTGGTCGAGGAGACTTGGGTAGTTTGAGAGGGCTTCCTGGAAGAGGGGTCCAAAGCCAAAGTAGTTGGCATCACAGCAGAGGCACAGAAGCCTCACCAGCAGTGAACATTTACCAGACAGAGAGAAGAAGGCCTGGCTATCACCCAGCAGGTATCAACAAAGAGGGGATGTGTGGCTGGAGACACAGGGCTCCCCAGGCTCTGAAGGCCTCAAATGCCAGGGAGAAGTTTACCTTTATATCCGGGTGCCATGAGGAGCTACTGGAGGTCTAGAGCAGGAGCTGAGGGCCTCCTGGATTGGAGGAAGAGGATTCTCTCTGAGGCTCAGAAAGCACTAGGCATCATTTGGCCTGAATCCACCTTCCAACACAAGCTCAAATGCAAATTCTGACAGGTACAATTCATTACCTCCTCCAGCTGCCCTCCTTGGCCCTGCAGAAGGGACTCATTCCTGGACCCTGGTCGTTCTTGGCTTGGCCATCTGTGAGTCTAATCTAAATCCCTCCAGTTGCAACTCAAATGTTTTCATCTGCAGAAGCGTGGGAGGGTGAGCAGGTGACTCTTTAGACCCAATGAGTTACTCTTTCGGGATAGGCACTGCAGGAAAGGCATAGGGACACAGAGGCTCCAGGGTGATCTGGGCTCCCAGGGATCCCTCAGGTTTTCAGGAACGAGCTCCTCCTCCTCCTCTTCTCTCAAGTCCTGCTGTGAGTGACAAGTCCTTGGTTGCTCTGGGCATGGGTATCTCCTGAGGGCACACAGTCCTATCTCTCCAGCTACCCAGGCCTCCCTGGGGAAGGAACTGGGTCCTTGCTGCCACTGCTACTGTTCCTGAGTGTTCAGGAGTAGAGTTTAGAAGGTATGACTTTTTCAATCAGAGGAAGCCATGGTAAGGATCAGTAAGCTGCCCAGGGAATCCCAGAGTATCCACACCAAAAGAATTCCTGTTCTGATCTCCCTATACAGATAGAACAACTGAGGCCCAAAGAAGGAACAGAATCTGCCTAAGTTGGTGGGAGAGCAAGGATTTATGACTCCTGGTCCAGTGCTCATCAGGAGAGCCTTACTTCGCAGAAAGGTCCCCACACAGAATAACTCTGTGCTTACCTGTTGCGGAGTCTGAAATCTTGCCAGTTGAGCTTCAGTGCTCAGTTGACATGGTCCCCTGATGAAATGCCTCCCTTGGGAGGCAGTAACACCTTATGGGGGAATGATCTTATCACCTCCTTTTCAGTCTTCCGTGTGACCTCTTCTCTCCACCTCAGTTCCCCATCTGTAAAATGTGTCAGTGGGAGGACTTGAGGGAGGAGAGAAAGCAGATTTCCCAGAAGTAGAGACAAGCCATGGCCAAGCTGGGGGGCAGACAGCTCTGGATCCCAGGATGTGGGTCACCCCATGTGCCCCCTAAATTGCAAGGGGCGTGATGCTGGGCCCAAACCGGCAGGGACAGATGACTGGAAGAATCTCCCAAGACCCCCAGACCTTTGCCCATCAGTGTGACAGGAGAATACCTGGGCTGAATTTCCAGCCAGCCCAATGTAATGGGGGCTCAGAGCTGGATTGAAATGATTTATAGAAAATAAGTAATTCCATGTGTTTCACATACCCAATTCCGTGAACTATGACCCATAGGACAAAGGGTCATAGTTTGCACTTTTTTTTTTGCAAACTGCACTTTAGAAGTCAGTGCTTGGAAATGATTTCTCTCCTAGGAGGGCAGAGCTCTAATGGTATAATTTGAGGCAGAGGCAGGTGAGCTGAAAAGGTATTTTGGGGGCAGCCAAGCCTTTGAAGCCCCGGCCCCAGCACTAAATCTGGAAGCCTGTGGTTTCTGGGGGCAGGCAAAGGGACCTGGAGGGGAGCTCCTCACTCCTGTGCAGCTCAGGTCTACTAGGTGCAGAGCTGATCACATGGGCCCCATGACCCCAGGTTGGGGGTGGAGGACTCTGTGCCAATCTGGCTGCTTTAGCTGGTGCCAGAGGTGGTTCCAGCCACTCCCGGGGGCTCAGATCAGGGCAGCAGCAGCCAGCTCTACAGCCGTGGGGGGCACCTCCCTCAATCCCAGGGCTCCCTGAGGTCAGAGGTCATGCTGAGGAAAGAAAGCCAGGTGTGTGGCTGCAGGCAAAAGCTTGATCAACCTCAGCCAAATTTACTAAGCCCTTGCTGTAAAGCTGAGGCCTCTAGAGATGGACACTCAGTGCCCGTGGCACACAGGACTTAGCCATGTCAGGAAATGTCAGGCTTCGGAATTTTCTTTTTCTGCCCCTTTTCACACTGACACCCGGGAAAACTGGGGTTGCTGCCATGGGAACAGGAATAGCCAATGTTTAGGGTTTCCACTAGCAGACTCAGAACCCCCACCCCAAAACCTTTTTGCTTTAGCATAATTTCAGACTTAAGAAAAGTTTAAAAAATAATACAGTGAATATACTATAGACTGGTACTGGACTCCACATTTTATCACATTTGCTTTCTCTCTCTCCCTCTCTCTCTCCATATGTATACATTTTTTTTTCCAGTGGCTTTCCTAAAAATGAGGACATTCTCTTATATAACCACAGTATAAGAATCAAAAGCAGGAAATTAACATTATTATGTTATCATTTTTTTAAATTTTTTTTAAAAAGTTTGGAAAAAATTATTTAATGTTTATTTATTTTTGAGAGAGAGAGAGACAGAGCACAAGGTGGGGAGGGGCAGAGAGAGACACAGAATCCAAAGCAGGCTGACAGTGCCTGACACGGGGCTCGAAACCACGAACCCTGAGATCGTGATCCGAGCTGAAGTCAGATGTGCAACTGACTGAGCCATCCAGGCGCCCCAATATTGTTATGTTACTATTATCCAATCAACGTACCTTATTCATACTGTGCTAATTGTCCCAATAATGTCTTTTGTAACAATAACAACAAAAAATCCCAGATCATATCTTGCATTCAGTTGTCCAGTCCATTTAGTGTCCTTTTCTTTGGTCAGTTCCTCTGTCTTTGTCTTTCACAACATTGGTATGATCAGAGGGTACAGGCCGGTTAGTAGTAGGATGTCCCTCAGCTGGGTTTGTCGGGTGTTTCTTCATGAGGAGACTCGGGTATTTGGTTTTCATAGGAATATCACAAGAAAGGATCCCACGTTGTTCTTAGGTAGATGATGCTGATTTGTCTCATTACTGGTGATGTAACTTTTTGTTTTTGTTTTAATTGAAGCACAACATATATACAGAGAAGTACATATGCTTGATGAACTTTCACAGTCTAAACACACCTATGGAACCAGCACTTAGGTCAGCAATAGCACATCTCCAGCACCCCCCCCACCCCTACATCTTCATCAAGTTCCTACCTCCCAAAAGTACTCACCATCCTGACTCCTAATAGCATAAATTACATTTGTCTGGTTTTGAACTTCAAATAAATGAAATCATTCATTCCAGAAACCTCTTTAGTTTCTGGATTTTTGGCTCATATTATGTCTGCAAGATTCTCAGAGCCTACTTTTTTTTTTTCCAGAACCTACTTTTTATAATAATAAATGCACTACCTCCTACTATGAGCCTTCAGTGAAAATCAAAGAAAATACAATTTATCTACACACTTGATTCCAAAAAAT
This sequence comes from Neofelis nebulosa, assembly GCF_028018385.1. Taxonomy (NCBI): domain Eukaryota; kingdom Metazoa; phylum Chordata; class Mammalia; order Carnivora; family Felidae; genus Neofelis; species Neofelis nebulosa. The sequence goes on from NC_080798.1 coordinate 42,895,633, forward strand.
TACCTTAATGCCTTAGTTGTGATATAAAGGACAGCCCTTTATAATACATGTTTATATACACAAAAAGCATAATTTTCAATAAAATAATAGGTGTTTCAGAACATAAATGCTAGCTCACAAGGTTGTGATGAGGTCTTCTGAGGCTTGTACCTATATTCAGAAGCCTGAGAACATGGCAACTACAAATTCATTCCAGCCCGAGGGACATGAGTATTGCTGCCTTCAGGATATGATTTTCCCAGACAGTGAACTCCTCTATTTTTTAGAACAGACATGAAAATATCCCATCTACTCACTGAATTTGAAAACTTTGTGTATTCATTGTACAATATTTTATAAGTCATCACATTCTAAAATGTTTTAATGTTTATTTATTTATTTATTTTTTTTTTTTTTTTTTTTTTTCAGAGACAAAAGACTTTATTACTCACAGCACAGCAAGCAGCAAGAACATCAGCGCACCTGCAAGTTTCTCTTTGCCCCCCAAATCCCAGGGGGCGATGCAGACAAAGCCAGATGGCTGTGTGCACACGAGGAGCATTATGTTACAGGAGAGAAGCCCTGAGCTGAAGGAATCTGACTCTTTCATCACGGAGAGTAAGGATGTCTGCCCTCTGCTTCAGAGGGAGATACTGTCTCTTTCCTCCAAGGCCGTTGGTTGTACAAACACCATTGATATCATAGTACAAAAGGAAAATAGTCAAGGCTTCTTCTCACAGATGTGCAGAAATGCGACAAACCCATGAAGAAATGTCTCCCAACAGCTCTCATCTCTAATTTTACAGAAGTCTCTTTCCCTTTCTGGGTCACATATTTTCATATTTTTAAACAAAGATTAAAGTGGATCTAATTTAAGGTCATTTCAAAGCAATATAATTAAGGTGATCGTTTCTTACTTTCTTTAGAACAGTGTCATAAAGATTCTGCTCTTTAGGATCTTATAATCCCAGGAGGTCATGCTTACTTCCACATGATCACTGCTGTTTGGCATTTAAACACACACGCGCGCGCGTGTGCGCGCGCGCACACACACACACACACACACACACACACACACACAGGAAGTATTCAAACCTGAGCAGGAGTGATGTTTCATTTCTTCCTCTCTTTTTTGTGTGAAATACCGGTAGAGTGAAAGCTGATATTAGAGGAAAATCGAGCTGTGATTATAATATCTATTTCATTTCTTTTCCTACCACTTCAGATGAATAGGCAACACAGTTTCCTAAAAATATGGAACGCTTCACGAATTTGCGTGTCATCCTTGCGCAGGGGCCATGCTAATCTTCTCTGTATCGTTCCAATTTTAGTATATGTGCTGCCGAAGCGAGCACAATGTTTATTTATTTTTGAGAGAGAGAGAGAGAGTGAGCAGGGGAGGGGCAGAGAGAGAGGGAGACAGAATCCGAAGCAGGCCCGGCTCTGTCACCACAAAGTCTGATGTGGGGCTCAAACTCATGAACCGCAAGATCATGACCTGAGCCAAAGTCAGACATTCAACCAACTGAGCCACCCAGGTGCCCCTAAGTCATCATATTTTAACTCATAGGAGGTGACATTTTGTCTCTTAAGATTATGAGTGGAACAATGCTCAAATTAGGCATAAGTGGTAAAATTCCAGGCAACATAAAGTACAATAATTCACTATATATTAAAACTGTGCAAGCATTACTCTGTGTTTCCAAATAAAATGGAACAAAGCTGCATGGAATGAATAAGTCACAGGGATAAAACACAGAGCATAGGGAATATAGTCAATGGTATTGTAATAGTGTACTATGATGATAGATGGTTCTAAGCTTGTGGTGAGTATAACGGAATGTATAGATTTGTTCACCATGTTGCACAAATGAAACATTGTAAATCAACTATACTTCAGTTTAAAAAAAAAATTAAAAAATATTTTTTAATGTTTCTTTATTTTTGAGAGAGAGTATGTGAGAGAGAGACAGGGTGTGGGTGGGGGAGTGGCAGAGGACAAAGGAGACCTAGAATGCGAAGCAGTCTCCAGGCTCTGAGCTGTCAGCACAAAGCCTGACACAGGGCTCGAACCCAGGAACGTGAGATCATGATCTGAGCCAAAGTCGGACACTTAGCCGACTGAGCTATTCAGGTGCCCCTAAAAAAAGAATTTTAAAAAAGGAACAATGTTGCAGGCTCAAATGAAGATAAACAGATTCTTCACCTGTTTGAATATCCAGGTGAGATGTTCGAAGGTAGGGCAGGTCTCAGATAATCCTTTGTTATGCGAAACTGTCCTGTAGGACTTCTAGCACCCCTGACAACCCCAAATGCCAGGGTTCTCCCCAACCATGTGACAACTGCCCCCTAGATGCCCTACATGCTCTCTGGGGTGTACCACAAGTCTAGGGAACAAAAGAGGAGGCCATCTGGAGGTCAAAGAACCACAGGGAGAGGCACCTGAGTAGGGCACAGGGTTGAGGATTGGGCAGAGCCTGAAGGAAGTAAGGGCCCAGGTGACAGAACTAACAGGGGACTATAAGGTAGATCCTCTCCGTAGGCAGCTCCTGAGGGAGTAGGTCGGTCCTAAAGATGGAGGGTTGCAGATCCTGTGTGGACTTTGCTACCTATCACTGAGTCTTCCTTCGGAGGAGGCCACAGGACCTACACTTTCCTGGGCCCTGCATGGATACCTGCTCAACTACTCTGAGCCCCCTCAGGAACTGCACCTCCTAACAGACATAGGGGACCCCATCAGCTGCAGCCCCGATGGGGGCCTCCATGAGCTGAAAACCCACCTAAGCCACACACTGAAAGGATTATGGGGCCTTCACATATGTAATTAAATATAAGAACAGTACAAGATGATACTAAACTGATAGGTAACTATAAGGAAGGTAAACATAATTGTGATTTCTCTCATCACACTTTTATTTTAATAAAATATGAACTAACCGATTATTTTAAGGCACCTTCCTTTGGACTCCCTGAGAACATGCTCTATGTGCCTGTGGCATGACCCACCAGTGAACACAATCCGTGAATTGTCTTTTTTTTTTTCTTTCATGAATTGACTCACTTAATTAACTCATTTCCTGAATGGACCCAAAACCTTTTGAAGTGGGTACCATTCTTATTCCCATTTTGCCGATGAGATACTGAGGATCAGATTGAGATACTTGCTCCAGGTCACATAGTTGGAGCTGGGGCCAGATTGGCCTACCTTGGAGCCAAGCCTATGCCACCACTCTCCGGGCCCCTTGAAAGGCATTAGTCGGTCTCCCCACTAATGACAGTATCACAATAAGCATTGTGGAATGATGCATACAAGTGTGCGCACATACACACATACACATACACATACACACACACACACACACACACACACACACACACACACACACACACACTCCCTCCACCAGCTCTAGGCAGTGAGATGCTCAGGTGCTTCCTGCAGTGTATTTACGCCCCCTTGTGGCCACATGTGAGCCTGTAGCTTGGTCTCTGGTCCATCTTCGTATTCACTAGCAAGAGCCCAGCCTAGCCATGCTAGGAAAGAACCCTTGCCCAGCCGGTTACCACTTGTCAAAATATTTAAAATATTTTTGCTGCTGTTTGTGCTCCTGCTTTGCTTGACACCCTAAGCTCTTGCTTCTTCTGCTGTCCAGGGCCTCCAATGCTGGGTGAAGCACACAACTTGTCAGTGCCACTGAGCACCACTGGGCTCTTGGGGAAAGGGCATGTGGAGGCCTGAGGTAATGGCTCCACTGTTTGCCAAAGGTATGGAGGATGGGGAGGGCACTCCGGGGAGGGGGGGAACAGCAGGAGCTTTGCCCTGGGAATCGACGGTAAGTGTGAAAATAAAAGGCTGAATTAAATTTGACCCAGTCTCCAGCATAGCCTGGGGATGGGGGTGCCCTGATTACATTGACAGGTCCTAGTTCTTCAGACAGAAATAGCTTCAGAGCCAAGAAAGGAGGACAGCTCTGTTTCAGCACCCTCACATACTCCTTTCTGCCCCCATTTTGTAGTCACTATACAGCTAGGAGGAGGGATATGCCCCCACAACATACATGGGAATGGCTGCCCCCATTCAGCAGATGGAGATACAGAGGCTCTAAATTTGACTGAGGTCCGTTGCCCAAGTCATGCATCCGGTTAATGACAGCACTGGGGTTCTCATGTCTGCCTGACCCGCAGTCCAGCCTCTGAAACCACCACATTACATGGGGTGCTTCGTGCTAGAGAAGGCTCTTGTCTTTTGGAAAAGCAGGTGTAAAAAAATGCTCAAGAGGGGCCTGGATGGCTCAGTTTGTTAAGCATCTGGCTTCGGCTCAGGTCATGATCTCACAGATCAAGATTTCAAGCTCCAAGTCAGATTCTGCGCTGACAGCTCAGAGCCTGGAGCCTGCTTTGGATTTTGTGTCTCCCTCCCTCCCTCCCTCTCTCTCTCTCTCTCTCTCTGCCCCTCCCCCACTTGTGTGTACGCTCTCTCTCTCTCTCTCTCTCTCAAAAACAAATAAGTAAATTAGAAAAATTAAAAAAATTAAAATAAAAAGATGGCTAAACAAAAATACAGTATGCTGAGAGGCTGTCTTCCCTCAGGAGAACTCTTCCTCTGGCTTCAGAGAAGCTCAAATTGGCCCCTCAGGCTATTAAATGTGGTAAGTTTCTAGAAGAGTGGCTTGGATGTGAGTCCAGAGAGTAGGACCCAGACTCTTCTTAGCCACAACCTTAAAGTGGGACCCCCAGGAACCTGGTGAAGTCAGTTCAGGTTTCTGGACTTTATTTTGTGCTTCGGATATATGGGCATCTCATGAAGTACATGGGCTCTGTTAGATGGGATTTTAGAGCAAAAAGGAGGTTCATGGGGAAATGTTTGGAATTGCTGCAATAAAGTTGGATGAATTCCTTTTACTGCACCATTTCTCAGGGCCTTAACTAAGTTGTTCATTGTGGAGCTCTTTCAGGGGTGGGTAGTAGAGACATGGTTCTTTTCTCTCAAAACATTTTCTGGGATGGTGCTCCATGGAGCACACTTGCAGAAGGCGTGGGTGAGATGATCTCAAGTTCTTTCCAGCTCTGGCCCAAGGGTTGGAGACAGGGCAGGCAGCCCTGGCCATAAAATTCAAGCCCTTCCCTTGGTTCACAAGGTGAAGACCTTTGTCCTTACCGTTCTTCCTCCATGGAATGCTCTTTCCCAGATAGGCCAGGCTCACTCTCTAACTTCCTTCAGATCTCTCTCCAAAGCCTATCTTATCAGAGGAACCTTCCCTGATTTCCAGACATAAAATAGCCCTCTGGTCCCCACCCCTCTCCCTAGCTGCCTCCCTTGCCCTAGAACAGCCCACTCTGCCTTCTTCTCTCCCACTCTTAGGTGTAAGTGTGTGGGACAGACATTATTGGGGGTTTTCCTGATTATTAAATACATGCTGCATGTTAAAAAAGAAAAAAAAGCATATAAAGAAATACATGGAAAAGGAAAGAATGTGAAAATTTCATGACCCAGAGATAAGCATTGTTAACTGTCGGCATGTGTCCTGCTAGATTTTTCTTTGCACACAAAGAGGCATGCACAAAGGAAAAAAGAGGAGAAGAAATGCATACATGAAATATCGTTATTATCAAAACCAAACTCTCTGTTGTAATCTGGTTTTTCATTTGATATTCTGTCCTGTCCTAATAGCTCCTTCCCGGCCTTTCCAACCCCACATTTGGCATCTTGTTGGATGCTGGGGACAATTGCTCAGGTGACACTGCACCCCCCCACCCCTGAACCTAGCTCACTGTGTTCTCTGGTCCCTCAAGGAGTTGCCCCTGGGCCTGAAAAGGGTGCTCCAGGTACCGGGGGTGGGGCCTCCGCAGGGATGGCACACAGCAGCGGCTGGGCACCCTCAGTTTCTTGGACAATGTCACAGGGTAGCACAAGCCACGCCACAGGCCCACTGCTTGCTGACTGAACCTATTCCATACCCTGCAGCTTCAAGAGAAAGCAGGAAAACCATGCGCCTCCAGGGGCTCCAGGGCTGTCTTCCAACTTCCTCTTGCCTCCTCTTACCCACACCAGACCCCTCGAGCTGTTCTTCTGCTCCATTCCCAATTTACTTTCAAGAAAGAATATGAGTCTGGGGCGCCTGGATGGCGCAGTCGGTTAAGCGTCCGACTTCAGCCAGGTCACGATCTCGCGGTCCGTGAGTTCGAGCCCCGCGTCAGGCTCTGGGCTGATGGCTCGGAGCCTGGAGCCTGTTTCCGATTCTGTGTCTCCCTCTCTCTCTGCCCCTCCCCCGTTCATGCTCTGTCTCTCTCTGTCCCAAAAATAAATTTAAAAAAACATTGAAAAAAAAAAAAAAAAAAGAAAGAAAGAATATGAGTCATAGGCAACTTGGAGTGCTAGTGACAAGTACAAGGCCCACAAAATTGCCCCTTCCAAGCGTGGAGCTCTACAGAGGCCCAGAGAGAGGAAGTAAGTGACTGGGCCAGGATCACAGAGCAAATAAGTGCCAGAACTGGGTCTTAGGCTTGGGACTTGAGGACGATGGAAAATTCTGGGCCTGCCAGTGGTTAAGTCTGAGTAGAGACAGCTGTGGGATGATGGTGGAAAAGGGAATGATTATTTTGGGGTCACAGGGGAAGACCTCTGGCCTACATCATCAGAGCCTGGGGTGCAGCTGATCTGTCAAACAGGTGAAAGACATTGATCTGCGTTTGGAGAAGCGTTAAAGAGACAGAAACACAGATTGTATTTCCCCCAAAGGGTCTGCCCATCCTCCTCTAGTGAAGGGAAATCTTTAGCTTTGGCTCTATGAGCTAGGAGCTTAACACAACCACTTTGAGGCTTCCTAATTGCCCGCAAGCTCTGTTGCTTCAGAGCGGATTTGAGAGGAGGGCTGAGACAAGATTTGTGTTTTTTAAAAATTCCCATGGGGCGCCTGGGTGGTTCAGTCGGTTAAGCTCAGGTCATGATCTTGTAGTTCATGAGTTTGAGCCCCGAGTCAGGTTCTGTGCTGACAGCGCAGAGCCTGGAGCCTGCTTCCTATTCTGTGTCTCGCTCTCTCTCTGCCCCTTCCCTGCTCACACTCTGTCTCTTTCTGTCTCTTAAAAATAAATACAACATTAAAAAAAAAATTCCGAAGCCTTTGTCACTATCATCCTCAAGACTTGTGAAATATGTCCTTGAGGTTGCTGCTCTGCAGGGAATGGTTACCGTTACCATTCCCTCTGAAGGAAAAGGGGCCCTGGGGAGGCGGGGGGTGGGGGGGTGGGGGGGGTGCGTACACACACGTGTGTCCATGTGCGTGGTCAATGTGGGAGGAGACAGTGCGAGGGAAAGTCACCTGTTTGGCCAGAGGTGGTGAAGTTGAATTACTGGATTTAGGATGACACTGGTCTGTGAGACGACTGTCAGAGGGCACAGATGTGCTCAGATCAGCAGGAAGGCTTTTCTGGGTTTATTCAGTTGCACTGGGGAGCACTAAGGTCACAGAACTGCTGCAAGGGGAAGCATGTCTGCTCGGCCACAAAGAAAGATATCTGGGGTTTTTACAAACTCTTACAGATATCAGGCCTAGATGTATAGTTTTGACGGTTGGACAAAAAGCTATCTGCTACTCTCTCAGTTCCTCCTGACACAAGATAATCTCAGATCCAGCTTTCCTAACATTCCATGGAAGCCCCTATTTGTATGGCTATAAAATCAGGGAATTTTGCCAGAATCATCCAAGGGATCTAACTCCCTACTCCGGTTAGGCCTGTGGTTGTTTTTTAAAATATAGTTTTGCTGCTGCTGCTTCTCTCCCTCCTCCTCCTCTTTCTTCTTCTTGATTATACAAGAAATGCCAGATGGAGTAATATATGTGTATGTTTACTGTAGAAAATTTCTTTCTCTCTCTCTCTCTCTGCCCCTCACTCATTTGTGCCCTCTTTCTCTCTCAAAAGAAAAGAAAAAGAAAATTTCTAATGTTTACCTTTGACTGCCTATTTAGGGTAAATTAAAATAAGTAGAATTGGAGCACCTGGGTGGTTGTGTCAGTTAAGCTGTCTAACTTCAGCTCAGGTCATGATCTCAAGGTTTATGGGTTTGAACGCCGAGTAGGGCTCTGTGCTGACAGCTCAGACCCTGAGCTTGCTTCAGATTCTATGTCTCCCTCTCTCTCTGTTCCTCCCCCGCTAATGCTCTGTCTCTATCTCAAAAATAAATAAAACACATTTAAAAAAAAGAAGTAGAATTAGTGGATCAAAAATCTGTCCATTGGGTAGCCTCAATTTACACTCCTACCTGCCCAGAAGGCAATGCCTACTCACCAACATGAAGTACTAATCTGTTTTAATGATTGTCAGGTTGTTTGACAAAAACCAGTATCTTGTTTTAATTCTTATTTGCTTGGTTTTGACTGAGGCTGAATCTTTTTAAATTTCCTCAGAAAATGACAGCTGATCTGCTGCTTTTCCTTTCTTGAGGAGAGATCAGACCTTTTCCTTCATTTTTCTTCTTTTAAGACCTTGAGACAAGAAGCACTGGGAGACTGGCTGGGGTTCTTGGGCTAGCCATCATATGTTGGTGACGGAGCTAGCTACAGCCTCTAAACGAAAGCTCCAGTGCACACAAAATCTTCAAAGATACATTTTTACTTTGGAATTGTTGTGTGTGGTAACTTAAAAAAAACTCTGCGGTTTCAGACTTAGCAGAGTGATGTAATTTCTCTCAGGAAAGTGTGGTGGGGGCAGCCATCTGTGTGCCTCCAGTAGTCACCTCAGGCACCCATTAATGCCTGCAGATGAAGTGATTAAACTGTGCTGACTCTGTCCTTAAGGATGACCCTTTGTCACCCCAAATGAACTATCTATACAAAACCTAAAAATAAAACTTACGCCCATTTATTTACAATGCCTTAGAGTTATCTTTACTTTCAGTCTGAAACAGCCTTCTCAATATCCAGGAAGAGAGATATTGCAAATTCTGACTTACCAGAAAACTTCCTGAAAGGGCCAAGGGTGAGTGGCAGTATAAACGTCAAACCAGATGCAAGTCTGACAGGAGCGGTATTATGGCAGGCATGTCCTCGGGTCCAGGTGGGCTGGCCAGGCTCTCCAGGTAAACCAGTGTGTCTCGCTTCCAGAAGACTACATTCTCAGGGCTTCAAGTGGCATTTCTGGTCTCTGCCTCCAGGGAAGGACTGTACTTGCCTTACGATAATAAGGAAGCAGGGGATAACTGGAATCCCACAATACGAGGGACTGAGGGGTTATCTGGTGTCTTGGTTCTCAGTCTTTCTCAACCTACCAACCAGTAACCATTTCTAGTAACTGCCAGTGGTCAGATCAATATAAATGTCTTTTGAAGGCCCAACGGCCCCTGGGAACCAATGAAAACTTTAGAGCAGGAGTTTGAGTTTTAGAAGGGTCACTGCCTGTTCCGTACAGGAAGAGCAGCTGAGTCGTAAAGTGAACGTAGGGAGACCAGATAAGAGGATTGGAATAGGGTAGCTGGAGGCAAATGTGTGGATTGCAGAGATACTCGGGAGATAAGATTAGCAGGATTAGATAACAGGAGAGGGGCTGGAAAGAGGGAGCAGTTAAGACTCCCAGGATTCTGGTTGAGGCTATCTGGGAAGATGGTGGGGCCATTATTGGGTTAGGGTAGGAAAGGAAGGGCGAGTTTGGTAGGAAGGTGAGTTCTGAGCGAGATGTGTTCGAGGCGTACATAGGGCCTCCAAAGGGAGACGTCCAAATGGTTGAACACAAGGCTGTGACGCTTGGGAGAGAGGTCTGGATTTGGTGGGCAAAGCAAAGGAGAGGAAACCGTGCGGCATTACTAACAGTAAAGAATTGGAGAGGATGCTGGGTTCGGGGTGTGCAGAGTGTGGTCCATCAGGTGGCGGGGTAGCTCGGTCCCTGATTGCCTGGTCGCGTAGCCGGGAACTCTGCTCACCCACGGTCGGAGCCCAGAAGGGTGCGGATGGGTGGGGAGGAACTGGATTTAGCTCCTCCCGCCCTGCCTGCCCGGTCGCCCTCCTCAGCCATTGGGTAATTCTTCTGTCTGTCAAAGGCCCGCCTCCGCAGGTGAACCAATAAGAGCTGGAGAAAGGATGCTTCCTTCCCCATCTGGATCTGCACACGGGGTCGCTTCAAGGAGGTGAGGCGGGAGTGGCGGCAGCCGCAGCACTGTGCGCAGGCGTGGAACTGACGGGACGGACCCGGTGGCAGTGGCGCAAGCTGGTGAGTGGGGAGCGAGGGTCCGAGGTAGGGAAGGGAGCGATCGCAGGATGGGGACCCCTCCAGCCCCGCCGGGCGTCCCCGGAGCCCAGCCCTCTGCGGCCGTCAGAATCGGTTCAGATGCTGAGGTGGAAAGCGGAGGTGAGGTGAAATGAGGTGAGGGGGCGGGCCCGCAGTCACGGTCACCCCACCGCGCGCACGCGCCACGTGGGCTCTCGGACTCGCCAAGGACCCTTGGCTTCGGACCCCGGCACACGCACTAGCTGCGTTAGCCCTTGGAGCACCCCTGTGAGTTCGGCGCCTCGACTGAATTTCTCTATTTTACGGGCTGGGAAGCTGGAGCTCAGGGATGTGGCCGCGCCGGGGTATGGGCGCGATCGGGCTTGATAGACTCCAGAGACCGCACTCTTATCTATGAGGCTGTGGGGCAGAGACTTGAACTTGGGACCTGTGTTTTCTTCAGGGACGCGAAATTGTTTGGGTCCCGTCTGCGGCGGACCAACTTGCGACCGGCGCTGCTCCCTGATTTCTCTGCAGGGCCCTGGAAGGGTGGGAGGTGCCAGGCTGCCTCTGTGGGCGTTGACCTACCGCTCCTGCCCCAAGTTCAGCGGGGTGGGCTGGCGGGGAGGAGGACGGTCCTCAGTTCTGAGAGTTCCCAGTGCCCCAACAGACAAACTGGCAGAGGGCAGGTCTCCTGAACGAAATCCGAAAACACGTGGGAAACGCTCCTCTTAGGTCACCCGGGAAAATAGAAAATAGAGCAGGTTTTTTGTTTGTTTTGCTTTGCTTTTTGTCTAAGAAGAGGTATCCTCAGCGTCTGTTGAAGGTGGTAGGAAACTGTTCCCTTCATGTCCTTGTGGAGGCAGATGTGAACATTTTGGAGATCAGTTTGGCATTATGAGTCTACACCCTTTGACCTACTGATTCCTCCTTTGGGAAATAAGTACATTAAAACCTAAGTAGGGAAAAGGTTGGTGCATAAGGCAGTGCAATTTGGTGTTTTATCCATAGCCAGTAGAAACGACTTCTAAATCTACAACAATAGAGAACAGTTAAGGAAATTGAGATTGTTTATGCCAAAATAGGGTAGTACACATCCCTGAAATGTCTTTATCATGAATAAAATGCTTAAAAGAAAAAAAAAAATAGATTGTAAGTTGTGGTTTCAGTTGTATAAAAATGTATACAGAGTGACCAGAGGAGTCACTTAATGATAAAAGTATAACCACCTTTTTGGAGCAGAAGGATCATATTTCATTGAATCCTCACAAAACCTTATAAGATGGGTATTCCCATCCCCCTGACAGACAGCTGGAGCTCAGGCAAGTGAAGCAGTGTGTCTGATGTTAGACAGCTGGTGTCACACCTGGTGTGCTGTTGGGCCTTTGGAAATGCTGCGTGTAGCCAGTATTTGAGGACCTGTTGTGTGTTGTATGGGGCTGGAGAGCCACTGGTGAGTAAGGGTTCCTGAATTCATGGAGCGTATAGACTAGTGGAGAAGCAGATAGATATTTAAATAAACACTTACAGTCTGTTGGGGAAAGTGAACCTGGGAGCTAGACACTGGGCTCTGGCAAGGGAAATATTTGGGAAGGAAAATATAAAGGGGCCCCTGGGTCAGCTGTGAGCAATGAGTGAGTTCTGTGGGGAAGCCTTCAGTGGCTCTGTATGAATGGAGAGCATATAAAAATCCCGTTTTTCTCATTTTCTGAAATGTTATTTATGCGTTGTAATGGGAGGTAGGGAGACTTGCTTAAGTATTTTGAATTTAGTCAACTGTTTTACTATTTTTTTAAATTTTGTTTTTTGAGAGAGAGAGCTCAAAGAGAGAGAGAACACAAGCAGGGGAGGGGCAGAAAGAGAGCAGGGGGATGAAGGATCCAAAGCAGGCTCCTCATTGACAGCAGAGAACCCGAAATCAGGAATTCAGGGTGAGGAACCATAAGATCACGACCTAAGCCGAAGCCGGTCACTTAACTCACAGAACCACCCAACTCTTTTAAAGTTTATCTTAAAACACTTTTGTTCAGAATGGTAGCAAAATAAATGTTTTCAGAAGTCTGTTTTTAAGAAATTAAATTTGAATTTTCTTCAACTCTTTAATTTTCAGGTTTAAAGAAAGCCCCTTTTGCGGAAGGAATACATTTGCCGGTATCGCTGCAAAATGTCAAGTACTTTGCCCTTCTGGATCTTAAATTCTGCAAGGAACAGCATTGCCACGTTACAAGGGGGCAGACGTTTGTATTCAAGGTGTGCCTCAAATAGAAATAAATCAAGATGGAGACTCTTTTCCCAGGGACCAGGCACCCTGAAGAGCAGTGCCCCGTGCAGTGGCTTTGCCCTGCAGAAAGCCTACAGACACACGTCAACAGAGGAAGACGATTTCCACTTGCAACTCAGCCCTGAGCAGGTAAATGAAGTGCTGCGAGCCGGTGAGTCGGCTCACAAGATCCTCGACCTCGTCAGTGGAGCCCCAAATTCAGTGTTACGGTTTGAGAGCAACCAACTGGCTGCCAATTCCCCAGTGGAGGACCGGCGAGGTGTGGCTTCCTGCCTGCAGACCAGCGGGCTGATGTTTGGCATCTTCGATGGACATGGTGGCCATGCATGTGCTCAAGCAGTGAGCGAGAGGCTCTTCTACTATGTGGCGGTGTCGCTGATGTCCCGGCAGACCCTAGAGCGGATGGAGGGAGCCATGGAAAGCATGAAGCCCCTGATGCCCATCCTGCAATGGCTCAAGCACCCAGGGGACAGTATCTACAAGGATGTCACGTCAGTGCACCTTGATCACCTCCGTGTCTACTGGCAGGAACTGCTTGACCTGCACATGGAAATGGGACTCAACATTAAGGAAGCATTAATGTATTCCTTCCAGAGACTGGATTCTGACATCTCGCTGGAAGTCCAGGCCCCCCTGGAAGATGAGATGACGAGGAACCTTTCACTCCAGGTGGCCTTCTCTGGGGCTACAGCTTGCATGGCCCATGTTGATGGAGTTCACTTGCATGTGGCAAACGCTGGTGACTGTCGGGCCATCCTTGGGGTCCAGGAGGACAATGGCATGTGGTCTTGTCTGCCCCTCACACGCGACCACAATGCCTGGAACCAAGCTGAGCTGTCACGGCTAAAGAGGGAGCACCCTGAATCAGAGGACAGGACAGTCATTGTGGACAACAGGCTGCTGGGCGTGCTCATGCCCTGCAGGGCCTTCGGGGATGTCCAGCTGAAGTGGAGTAAAGAGCTGCAGCGCAGTGTCCTGGAGAGGGGCTTTGACACCGAGGCCCTCAACATTTACCAGTTCACCCCTCCACACTACCACACTCCACCCTACCTGACTGCTGAGCCTGAGGTCACCTACCACCAGCTGAGGCCCCAGGATAAGTTCCTTGTGTTGGCCTCAGATGGCCTGTGGGACGTGCTGGACAATGAGGATGTGGTGAGGCTGGTGGTGGAGCACCTGGCAGAAGCAAGTCGGCACAAGCCGGACCTGGCCCAGAGACCCGCCAACCTAGGACTCATGCAGAGCCTGCTGCAGCAGAGGAGAGCCCAGGGGCTGTGCGCGGCCGACCAAAATGCAGCCACGCGTCTGATCAGACACGCCATAGGGAGCAATGAGTATGGGGAGATGGAACCGGAGCGGCTAACAGCGATGCTGACTTTGCCAGAGGACTTGGCGAGGATGTACAGGGATGACATCACTGTCACCGTGGTGTATTTTAACTCAGACTCAATTGACGCATATTACAAAGGGGGTTAAGAGTGTCCCGTATTGCCAAGGTTAACTTAAATGCTTTTCTAAGACATTTTCATTTACTCTTAAACTGGCTATTCAGACCTTACTGTTAAAAAGGCAGGCCGAGGTAGCTGGGCTTAATAATAGACTGACGTGAGGAAAAGCCAGGCTCGGTTTAAAAACAGTAGCAGTGATTTCATGCCACAGTGTGTTTTGGTCACCGCTTCTGCATAGAGAGGGCAGAGCATTGAGACCAGAGAATTGGCTTGGGCCCATAGCCAAAGTCCTTTTATAAAGACGTTGTTGTCGTTAAGCCATCATCAGCCTGAGCCTTCAAAGGGTAAATGTAATCATCGTCCTAAGACTATGAAGAACTTCGGGATTTCCTGATGTTGTGCAGAATCTGCAAACTTGGTAGTTTTCCTCAATTTACAATCGCGGACTTATTTTTAAATGACTAAGACCTAGGTTTACAGAGAATACTTTTTTCTATGCAATATTGTAACTTTTTGTGTGATTATACTTGTGAAAACATTTTGTGATGCTGCATCCTGGTGTGTTTTTGTTTATGTTAAAACAGTCCTCAAACTTGCAAACAGGCCTGCTGTAAGCATGCTTGGAATGATTTGTCTTGGTTTTCAGCTGAGAGTGAGAGGGGCGAGGCCTCTGGACCAGCTGATGAATTGACTCGTGCCACTTGTGATACCTTCCACTGTGTCCCACCCCTTGAACCTTGAGCCATACTAGAAGGTAACTTCTATCTAAGCCTTAACTCCTTGCCTTCCCGGCATTAATAAAATATGCTCCAGGGCTTAGCCTCTGTGGGGCTATTTATAGCACTTAGCCTTTCTGATTATACCTCTCAAACGTTCTTCTGTTCATTCCACCTAATATTCCTACCTCTGCTCTGCCAAACTCCCTCACTCCACTGCTACTGACTATATGCACGCAATATTGTCCGGAAAGAAGGCTCCCTCTTCAAATGGTTATAGGGGAGGAGAAAATGCGATCGTGTAATATGGTAGTTGTGACAGATGTGCAGGCAGGACTGGCTTATGCAGTGGATTACGGACCTAAGATTCAGCCCAAATCTGGACAGGTGAAAACATGAAGAGCTTGAGAAGTCACTAACCAGGGCTGCCTGTCTGTGTCCCGAGAGGCAGTGGGGAAGAAGGAGGGAGATTTGTCGGACGGGATGCTTGCCCTAAGACTGTGGGATAAACTGCCATGGCTTCTCCTCAGGAGCCAGACCATATTTAGTATAGGAGTTGGGGCAAAAATAAAACTGCAACCTGTAATGGCTTCTGTGGGCAGCACAGTCTTTGTGTTTATTTCAAATTAAACCACGTGTGTCCTTTTTGGGGGAAAGAATTTCGTGTTCTCATGAAATGCTGCGGCATTTACACAACAGGAAATGTGTCCCTAAATGGAAACACAAATATAATCCCACAAAGCTGACAGTTCTGTCTTCCTGCACTATGTTAGTTGATCCCTCTCCTCATCTTCCACCTTGTACCATCCACTGAAAGAAAAAAGCAAGTTTGACTTTTCACGTCCCAGTGATACTCATTCAAGTGTTGGAGTACTTTTAACTTGGGGACATTTCCCTGTCTGTTTTCCAGTGCAGCTGTTCAGTGATTGGGCTTCAGCTCCAGTCAGTGCTTAAGCCTTGGTCCTTTTATTCTGAAATCATTAGTGTTCCTTTCGACCTCCTGGATCATAACTGAGAAATAAAACGTGAATGACTGCCATTGTGCTTGCATGAAGGTTTGTTGCTAAAGTTGAAGACTGCTTGTCTGCCATCCTTTGTTCTTTATGTCAGCTAAACCCTGGCACACCGTCGGAGCATTTACAGGGATTACAGAGTGTATGAATCCCGTTTTGGAGCCTAGCAAAGGTCATAAAATGCGTCTGACTCAGTAACTTGCGGGACAGCTGAGAGAATACAGACTTCCCACCTGCTTCTCCAAGCTTATCTGTGTTTTTTCTCTGCCTAATATATTTCCCGCTTTCTAATTGTAGTATATCGAGATGGAAGAAAGGCCAGTTTATTGTCTGCCCTTTTCTACTGTGAACTCTGTCAGCTCTTTCCATGAATGCTCCAAGGAGAGTCTCCTGGTTAACCCCCAGCATGTCTGTCTCCTTGACCACAATTCTGGTGTCTGTGGCCTCTCTGAGACATGGGCTACTGTCAGAGGACACTGGAATTTGAGAGGGGGGTGGTGGTACTTGTCAGTCTTCTAAAGCATTTATTATTCCTTTTAGTAAAGATTTCCATATTGAGACATCTAAAATCAACTAAAAAATAAGATTGAACATTTAATATTTTGGATATACCTTGAATAAAGTATGCTTTGGTTCTTTAAATTGCATATAATTTTAGGGAAGAAACTTTGTAATATTGGCATAATTTAGATATTGTTTTATGTATAAATATCACAGCTCCGCTAACTGGGAATTGGTCAAAATGGTTGAGAAGATTGTATTAGTTTTAAATGCAGGTTAATAGCCTCAGTCAAGTTACTTAGATTGGGTTTTCTGAAATATTATTTGTAACATTAAAGCTAATTTGTTATATATTTAAAAAAGCTAATGTGTTATAATGAAAATGTGAACTTTGAGGTATGTTAATATATAAACACAGTTTTCCAGAAGTATGATTGGCCTAAAAGGTCTTTAGTATTGGGCACACTGGGTAAAAGTTCAGGCTAAACACAACTGAGCTGGCACCCTTTTAGGCATAAGAGAAATATAAACAGCTTGAACTTGAGTCAGTTAAAGAAGAAAATAATGGATTGTATGGAATAAGAATATGTGTTCAGAATGAATCTGGCTTGACTCTTTCATCCATCGGTCCCTGGTAACCTATCTTCATTTGACAGTTCTTGGGAGGCCTTGCCTTCCCAGATTAAACCAGAGTATCTTGGAACTGAGCCATCCTAGTTTCATCTTAAAGTGGTGCATTTGTCTCTGAACATGACTCCTTCCCCTGGTGGAAAAAGCCCAAGTAGGTTTGGAGCTGGGGTCTAAAGCCTGGTGGTACAGCTGTCATGCATGCAGCCTCGTGCATCGCTGAGGGGGAAAGGACTGCTGTGCAACCATTTCCCGAGCAGCCTGGAGCTCTGTCCCTTATACTTTGGGCACCTGATGTTGAACTTGCTTCCTGGAAAACAATTTGTTATCAAGCATTTACTGGGACAAATTACTAACCATGTTCTTTAATATTTACTGACATTTGTATTTTAAGCTGTACTCCCATGATCTTATTTGACATTGACTTTCTGACTATTAGAGATATTTAAATGAAACTCGTAAATAAAAGGCAAAATGAAATTTGGTTTCTTTTGGTTTGATATTAATTTCTTTAGGTCTGTAGGGTGCTAGATTACACCAGCCCTTGTTTCACCACCTTTATCTGGCCATGGAAGATTTTAGTCTGTAAGAATCCACCCCGCCAAAGGAGAGGTCTTCTCTGCAAATTTGTGATGGCTGCTGACCACACAGGAAGTGCTCATTGAGTGTTAACTATCTGTGTGAGCACCTGAAATGAAGGAAAAGGAAATTAAGGCTTTTGTTCTAAGGGTCTCCCCACACTCAGTGCCAAGGTCTGCTGGGATTTCATATTTAACTGAGCTTGTGAAACCAGCTTTTGTTAAGTGCAGAGCCAGCTTTGGGGAAACGTTCCAGACAGCTACTTCCATAGTGTTGGAGACCCTCTCCACCTCTTCCCACCACCCTCCCCCGCTCCCGCACCTGAGCTGTATCTCCCTGCTGCTGGAGAGATAAAGTTCCTAAGGACGGCCTCTATGGGTGCTTCTTAAAATGCAATCCAACTATTAAGTTATTAACACTTTAGGGTGGACTTGAAGAAGAGCAGATTTGAGGGAGGGAAAAGTGGAAAAGGGGATGTCTGAGGTTTGATGAGGATAACAGGAAGAGCTATTTCCCTCTTTTTAATGACATAAAACAAGCCCAGAGACTGAAAAACTTGCCCCTGACATCATGGTAGGGCCAGGATTTGAACCGAGTCCACAGACCATCCACTTGTCCCTATACTGGCCCCTTTAGAAAGGGAACGTGATGCATGAAAAATCTTTTCATTGCACAGTTTTGGCCCAGGGTGGGTGGGGATGGGATAGAGAAGTAGGTGGTGCTGAAAACAAGCTAGATATACTTAACATATGTGTTCCAATATCCCATCATTTCGGAACACGATAAAAATATAAGGGAAAAAATACAAGGGAAACAGAATTAAATTTTAAAAATTGAGTTCTTTGGGCTCTTTCCAGGGGGAGGAAGTAAATTTATGCTATTTCTTTCATCTCAATAGATTTTTTGTTTTTATTTTACTTGATGCTACTCAATGCCCTAAAGTAGTTCCTGTCCTGCTGATTGTAGAATGAGTGAAGAAGGATTGGGGGAGGGACAGATGGGTGGATGATTAAGGGAGCAGCAGATAAGAGGAACCAGCAAAAGAGAGGTCAGAGGAGTAGCAGGAAAACTGTGAGTGGTGGTGTAAAAGTGAGGAGAGGGGTCAGGAGCTCTGTTACCAGAAAAACTGCGGGTGTGGATAGATGGAAATGAACAAGTGATTTTAAAGGCATCGCTAAGGAGAGGAATTCTCATTTGGGACTCAGGACACAGGATGGGCCTGGCTGTGAGGTGGAGATGATAGGTTGGCTCTGTGACAAGAGGCTGGCTGAGTTGCTGGGATGACCCTTCCTCTGAGACAAAGGTGTGCAGCAGGTAGGGGGACAGGGGAACATCATCAAGCCAACATGCCTTGCCTTTTGGGAGGGGAGAGTATCCATGGGTGGTTCATTTGGCGTTTCCAGGGCTTTGCTAACTCCAAAATGGGCTTTGGCATGGAGGCATGGAGTGGCTGGGCCTTTTCCGAGCTCTGCCTTTTGGCTCACTCAATCCTAAGGATGATGGGAACCCCAATGGGAAGCCCTCGGCTTGGCTGGCACCTCCAGCGCAGGCCCTTTGCTGTGGGATTCTGCCGAGACCGTGTGAGACAGGAAGCTGCCTCTAGATGTCGCCATCTGGCCATGTTGGTGCCGGCCGCAGCTGGAGTGGGAAGATCATATTCCATGGGGCCCTGAGGCACAGCCCTGCCAGAGCAGGGGCTCCCTGGGACTGCAGCCTGGGACACCTTTCAGGGAGCCTCATCAGACCCCAGACATCCTTGGGGCTGGAATGAATGCGGGGTGGGAGAAGAACCCTGTCCTGTAATCACTCAGCCCTGCTTTGTGGGAAGAGGGCTGCTGGGGACCTAAGACAGCCAGAGCCAGGTGGTGAGCTTTACGTGAGGAGGAAGTAGCTGCTACCTTTTCCAGTCTGCCCCAATGTGGATGTTCCCCTCTGTGGACTGCCCCTCACTTCTGAACCCTTCCCATCTCTTCTTCCTGCTTCCTGCAGCCCCCCCAGCAGCTCGGGGGTCTACTTTCTCTTGCCCAGCCCCAAGAATGGTCCAAACCACCTTTACCCTCCCACCCACACACAGCAGTTGCCCCTCCAGTCAACTCCACCCAGCACAAGGCAGCCAGAGTGATGTGGGTCAGACCCAAATATTATGTATCATTCATCTGCTCCATACCTTCCAGGCTATCCCTCACCCTTGGGAGAAAGCTCAGCATCTTCCCCCCCTGCCTCCTCGGACTCCTCCCCAGGTGTGCAGATACCATAGTCATGCAGGGAGAAAGGAGAGTAGAGAAAGAGGTCTTTCCTCCATAACCTGAAGTCACGTCTTCCAAGAGTCAGGCTGCTCCCTGGTCACTCCTGGCAGGGAGTCTGGAACCCTCCACCTCTTGCTCCTTGTGGCAGTTTTAAGGATGACCACAGATTCTTTGCTGCTCCTCCCACCGAGCTGTAGGGTCTAATTCTCCTCCTCTTGAATCTGGGCTGAATTTAGCAACTGTGACCCTGGGGATTGACATTAGTGTGCAGCAGTCTTGATAATTGGTAAGTCTGAGAGATGGTTGTGATGGTTAATTATATGTGCTAACCTGACTGGGCTAAGGGATGCCTAGAAAACTGGTAAAATATTATTTCTGAGTATGCTGTGAGGATGTTTTCAGAAAAGATTAAATCAGTAGACTGAGTAAAGGAGTGGGTGGGCATCAGACAGTCCACCCAGGGCTGGAATGGAGCAAAAAGGACAGAAACATGCTGTCCATTGAGCTGGGACATCCATCTTCTGCCCTTAGACATCTGGTGCTCCCCATTCTCAGGTCTGTGGACTCTGACTGGGACTTACACCATTGGCTCCTCTCGTTCTTAGGCCTTCAGCTTTGGACTGGAACCACGCCACTGGCTTTCTTGGGTCTCCAGCTTGCAGAGAGCAGAGCGTTGGACTTCTCAGCCTCCATAACCACATGAACCAGTCCCTCACAACAAATCTGGCAACCCTATGAAGCAAGTATTTTTTTTAATGTTTATTCATTTTTGAGAGAGACAGACAGACACACAGACAGAGCATGAGCAGGGGAAGGGGAGAGAGAGAGAGGGAGACACAGAACTCAAAGGAGGCTCCAGGCTCTGTGCTGTCAACACAGAGCCCGACGGGGGGCTTGAACTCACTAACTGTGAGATCACGATCCAAGATGAAGCTGGACGCTTAACTGACTAAGCCACCCAGATGCCCCGAAGCAAATATTATGAACCCATTTTACAGATGGTGAAACTGAGCCTGGAAAAGAAAAACTATATGCTCAAGGTCACAAAACTAGTAAATGTGGAGCTGAGTTTTGAGCCCTGGTATCTGACTTCAAAACTTCCTCTTAGCTTTCATGTGATTGTCTAAGCAATCACACAATTCTGTTGAATACCTATTCATCTGATAAAAAACAAACAAAACAAAACAAAACCAAAAAACCAAACAAAAATATGCTCTACCCATTTCCTTAAAGCCTGGCAGGAAGGAGTGAGCTGTTGGTCCGTGGAAGCATTCTAGCAGAAGCCAGAGGAGTATTTGGCAAGATGTGGATTGGATGGACTGTGGGGAATCCCATCCTGAGGCTGGACCCTCTGCTTCTGCCTGGAGTGGGGCTGTGTGCATGCAACACAAGACGGCCTCTGTGTATGGCCTTTACTTGTATCCCTGGTCAGCCTGGCCTGTGGGGGTTGGGAGGGCAAGAGCAGGTGGAAGCGGGGGGTGGGCCGGGAGGGAAAGGGTTGCTTGTCTCGAGCAGGCAGGAGGGACTAGCAGATCACAGCCTGCCTTGCTTTCCTGTCCTGGTGGCCCTGGACTGGTCTCTGCCCCCCGCCCCCCCTCCCTGCCCTGGGCTTGGAACCTCTGGCTTGGGGGAGAGCCCAGAACTATTCACCCACACTGTGAAGCCTGCTCTCCTGCCCAGCACCTGTCAGAATTTATCAGAGAGAGAAAGAGAGGGAGAGGGTCAGCCAACTGCATAAGGGGGGTTGAACAAAAATGGCCATGGCACTGGTGTTGGTTAAGAAAGAGAAACTGAATACTGCTGACATGTCCTTCTTCAATATACTGGACAAAGACATTCTGGTGCATCCATCTGGTGGATTTTAAGTGACAGTTTAAAAAGCAATCTTTATTATTAGACAGGAAATTGCTAAATGTAAATACTGTAAGTGGGGGTGGGATGAGAAATCACATTATGAAACAGAATGTACAGTGTGACCCCAAGTGAAAATCCTTTCCCCCAGCCCTCACACATGCCCCCTCCACCAGCTCCCTCGTGACTTAGCCCACGGGCCAGGGGCTGGAGGAGGGGAGTATGACTATATTGGGAAGGGGATGAGATCACCGAGAGGCTGGCTGATTTAGAACCGGGTAACTTTTTCCACCCATGTGGCTCTCAGAGGTTTCTGCACTGGCTCATAAACCTTGGTGCCAGCCTGCAGGGTGGAGGGGAGCCATGTTCCCCTCCACAGGGGGTGAAGAAGGTGGCTGCAGCTGGAGAGGGCACAGGTGCTGGGCTAAAGTTGAAATAAAATGACAAGAGTAGGTCTGGGAGTACCCAGGGCCCTGGGGGGACCTTCCAAGAGCTTTGCTCCCAGCAGATCTGAGTGTTCCAATGACTCCCTGGAGAACTTTGTGGGCAGAACGTGCATTTTGTGGGTGCAGGAATATCCCACAGGTGGCCACCTTGTGGCAAGCGGAGATGGGTTCCCCTGGGCCCAGCTGTAACACCCTGTTATGTTTTGAGATTCCTATTTGGCAGCCTGGCCCCCTTGCTGAGAGGACTCCCCACCCCCCTCATCCCACCCACACCCCCCACACCCCTCTCATTCTCCCACCTCCCTACTCCCCACCCACACACCTGGTTCCTGGCCAAACCCTGGGAGAACCCTGGTGGGAGTACCTGTGAAGGAAGAGGCCTGGGCTAGGAAAGCAACTGGTTCCAATTTCAGCTCAGCAACTAACTGAGTCAACTCCAACTACCACCCTTGACCTCAGTGCCCATCAGACTCCCTCAAAACTGTGCTCCAGCCTCACAGAAATGTCACAGTATGCCACAGCATGTCCCAGTCCTCTGAGATTTTGCCCAGGCAGTTGTCCCAGCCCGGCTACCCTTCCCTACTCCAGCTTCATTTGTCAGCTCCCACGCCCTGAGCTGGGTCAGGCGCCATCTCTCCCTAAGTCAGCGTCCATCACACTGGCTGGTCCATGTCCATCGAGGCTGACCCTGAGGGCAGGGGCTGGCTCCAGGGAAAATGCTAGGACATGTGGATGAGGGAAGGGGAGGGCCCCTGGAAGGCTTGAGGAGTCAGGGGAGGACCAACTGTGAACCCAGTACTGTCCTGTGCTGGGGCCTCGAGCAGGACCTTGGGAGCCTCAGACCCCTCACACTGCACAGCAAACAGTAAAAGAACATTGTTTGAGGTACCCTGACCTGGACTTTGTAGGCGAGGAGCAGGAGCTGGACAGAACCGGAATGAACCAGACCGTCCCCTCCTTAGCCTGAGCCCTGGGCAGCAGGGCTGGGAATGGAATTCTCCAGTTGGATGGAGTTTTTCCTGGAAAATCCCCACAAGCCCTTCCAGAAACGTGCTTTTGTGCCTGACTCTGACTCCTTCAGAATGGTGGGTAAGAGGCCTTTTGGCAGCTGGGGTATGCAGACAAGCCCCTTGTCTTCTCTGGACCCCGAGGCTTGCACTCTGGGACAGCAGAAATGGAGGTTCACACATATATTGATCACATCTGTCAGCTTCACAGAGTTCTCTCAACTACCCTGAGAGGCAAGGATTAAGATCCCTATCATTTGAGCAGGCAGCTGATGCTTGGAGATGCCAAGTGGCTTGCCCAAAGTCACACAGCTGAGTCAGGAATCCAGTGAAGCCCACCTATCAAGGGTCGGCCTGAGGATGGCTCCAGTTCCCACATCCTGTTCAGGATTCCTGAAAGGGCAGGGTGAACCTGCAGGCCAAGGATGTCACTTCCAGCTCAGTCCACTTGACCAAGCCTGGCCTGGCTCTGTGCCTACCACTCTCAGAATAACCCTGGTGGTTCTGGGCATGGATTGCTGGCCATCACCTGGGACCTATTTCTGTCCTTCGGGTAACAAGGAAGTCTCACCTTGTGCAGTAACCGCTGGGAGCAAGGGTGGAACATGTGACCCCCCAACCCTAGCTGACCTTGCTGCCCTGCTGGGAAATGACACCAGAAGGGAAGGGGGAAACCTGGCTCAGCCACTCTCCCTGTGTCTCCCTTCCCAGCCACTTCCCAGAATCTGGCTTTCTACCCCATCCCTTCTCCCCCTCTTCTTGGCAAACCCCATTCTCATGCCCCCGCCCCTGCCCTGCCACCACACACTATGACCAGGAAGCCAAGAGTATCTTCATTTCTCCTCATGACCCATTGCCAAACCTTATGCACCTGAACAGCCAGAAAATTCCTCCTCACATCTAACTGTGGAAACAAGCTCATTTCTGTAGGTTTAATCCAGAGGGTTCTAGAATCCAGGTGCAGGAGCCATATGGGGATCCATCATTTAGAACTTGACTTTCAGGGGCGCCTGGGTGGCGCAGTCGGTTAAGCGTCCGACTTCAGCCAGGTCACGATCTTGCGGTCCGTGAGTTCGAGCCCCGCGTCAGGCTCTGGGCTGACGGCTCGGAGCCTGGAGCCTGTTTCCGATACTGTGTCTCCCTCTCTCTCTCTGCCCCTCCCCCGTTCATGCTCTGTCTCTCTCTGTCCCAAAAATAAATAAAAAACGTTGGAAAAAAAATTAAAAAAAAAAAAAAAAGAACTTGACTTTCAAAATCTGGAGCCCTGAAATCCTATGGGGCAAGGATTGATGGTATTGGAGATGACATAAGCTATACCCCAGACATTCAGAAAGGTCGAGTGCAATCTCAGGGATCCGGGATGCATAGCCGGTACCCCAGTAGAGTCGGAGGGGCTCCTTTCTGCTGCAACCAGGTGTGTGTGTGGCCAGGGCGGGGTGAGTATTGTTACCTGAACTCAGCAACATAAGATAAATGCATTAAAAAAAAAAAAAAAAAAAAGACCCGAAGGAAACCAGATAAAAATGTTACTGTAACAACAAAAACAAGAATGACTGTAGCTGTCA
This sequence comes from Neofelis nebulosa, assembly GCF_028018385.1. Taxonomy (NCBI): domain Eukaryota; kingdom Metazoa; phylum Chordata; class Mammalia; order Carnivora; family Felidae; genus Neofelis; species Neofelis nebulosa. The sequence continues at coordinate 42,920,086 of NC_080798.1, forward strand.
TGACACTAATAAATAATAGTAGCTATTGCCATTTTTTGAGGGCCAGTGATGTGCCAGCCCCTGCACTAAGGGCTTTGCTTGTATTATCTCAGTTAATCCCCACAATGTGCTTTTCTCTTCGCAGTGGTAGCCAGCGGCCTGTGGGTGAGCTCTGTAAATGAGGTTGGTTTTTGCCTGGTCTGCAGCTTCCCTGGAGGCAGACGGACAAGCCCTCAGCCCAATACACAGGGAACGCTGTGCTCTCCTGACAGGCAGTGCTGAGTGTCAGAGGGCGTGGCTAGCCCCCTAGGGGATGCCTTCCAGGAGCCAGCCAGGCCCACAGAGCTGACTTCGGGCCCCCACTTGGCCCTACTCCTGTAGGCGTTGGGGCTTGAAATAGTGGCCGTTTGAGAGCTGACAATCAAAGGGCAGCTAAAAAAAGTCCCCTCAGTCTGGGCTCTGTCACACACGGCTCTTAAGGCCTATTTTGGGGGAGAGTGTGACGACGTGCCAATGGAAAATCCATGAGGCGGGAGTCTCCAAGGTGCGGGACCTATGCACCTCCCTCTCCCCATCCTGGCGGCCCACTAGAGCATACGTGCGTGCACACGTGCACACACACACACACACATTTGCAGCCCTTAGCCTGGATTCCTAACAACTGGACTTTGTCATTCTTACAACATCCCAGAAAAGGGATGAGGAAACCGAATCTCAGAGAGGGGAAGCAGCTTGCACAAGGTCACACAGCCTAGAATTGGGCAGGACACAGTACTCACAGTATTGTGCTCACAGGACTGTGCTCTTCTCATAGAGGCAGCCTCCACCTACAGCCTCACCAGGGAAACCAATACATTGTCTTCAGGGGCATCAGAGGCTTCAAGGTTGTGTCTTATGGTTGGGACTGGGTAAGAAGCTGAGGACGACCTGTGGGTCTTGATGACCACATGGGAGGAAGTCCCACTGGAAGTCCCAGTTCTGATGGGACTCACCTGGCTGTCAGAGAGGCAGCTGGTGCGGGGCCCTGTCCCAAATGAGCCCATCCCCCAAAACGTATTCATGTGACCATCCCAATGCCCCCCTGCCCAGGCCCCCAAATCCTGACAGTCCCTGCCAAGTTTCCAGAGAATGTGTCAGATAAGGGGCTGGTGCTCATGACTCCCTCCCACCCAGCCACTATCTCTGACCCTGTGGCCACCACTAAGTAGGTAAGAATAGCAACTGAGACTGGGCATGCACACAGGGACAGCACGGCAACGTCTTCAGGGAGGTACCAGGCCCCCAGTCCTATCAGTTCTGGCCCCATCCAGCTCCTGCATTGTCCTGGGCCCGAAGTCCCACAACATCTTATGAGACAGCATCAGACCTTGTCCTCTGTCTCTGCTGCCTCAGTGGATGCAATCTGGAAGGCAGCACACCACCTTGTAGATGCCTGCCCTGAACCCTGCCCTCCACTGAGGAGCTGTGTGACCTAGAGCTGGACACTTGTCCCTCTCTGGGTCCATAAGCAGGAGAAGGCGGCATAGCAGCACCCCTGGAACATGGGAAACATCCAGCAAGGCCTCTCCAGGGGCTACGGCTCCTCATTGTCCTGGTAACCACAGGCTGGCCATCAAATACCCCCATGAACTTTGACCCTTTGACTTCCTGATGAGCAGGGATGTGGATGGGGTAAAGTTGTGGGAATGCCTGGGATATGATCACAAGGTGGGGGGGGGGGGCATGTTGTGACTGAGTCCCCTCTCTGAGTCTCCCTGTGACACTCCTGTGGGTGTGCTCCACTGTGTAGCATGAGTGTGCGAGGGTGGCTGCATCACTCAGAGAGAAGAGGCTGTTGTCATAGAACCCAGGGTGAGCGTCACCGTGACATCCAGAGTGGTGAGATGTAGGGAGTTTTGTGTCCAAGTTCCTGAGTCACTGTGACACCTGGGGGTAATCAGCCCTCCCCCACCCCCAACCACCATCATGTCAGTGGCCCCTACATCTCCCACAGCCTGACTCACTGCATAGCTCAGACCTGGACCCAGGCCCTCCCCCAGCCTCCTCACCTCTGCTCCCAGCCTCTTTCCCCTCCTCATCTTCCCCTCAACACTAGCCCTGCCAGGTAGGCCCCCACAACCCTAGAAACCCTTTGGGCCCTCCCACATCTCTTAGGTCATCTCATTAGAAACATGCTATTCCGGGGCGCCTGGGTGGGTCAGTTGGTTGAGCGTCTGACTTCAGATCAGGTCATGATCTCACAGTTCGTGAGTTCGAGCCCCGCGTCGGGCTCTGTGTGGACAGCTCGGAGCCTGGAGCCTGCTTCGGATTCTATGTATCCCTTCTCTCTCTGCCCCTCCCCAGCTTGCACTCTGTCTCTCCCTCTCTCAAAATTAAATAAACATTAAAAAATTTTTTTTTTTTTTAAAGAAGAAGAAACATGCTATCCGCAGCAGCAGGACCTCTTGAAATGAAATCAGAGGAAGAACTGCCCTGGGGTGCAAGCTAGAGTCCTGGGGTGGGTACAGGTAGGTGTGGGTGGGGTGGGAGTCTCAGAGGTCCCCACACTCTTTTTTTGTGAGTGAGGGCCAGACCAGTCTCTGGGCCTCTCCCTTCAAGAGCCTTAATCTCTGGGGCTGGAAAAAGTTTAAAAATATCCTCATGTTTACATTCTTTCCAAGCCCGCCTCCCAATCCTCAGTGCTGGGTCCCTTTGATCTGGCCCTGTGCCTCTGGAAGGGGCCTGGGAGAGGGGGAGAATGAGCTCCCCACCGGGGCAGGCCCTGTGACTCCCTGAAGCTCTAGACCAGTCTGAACCCTATAAGACGTCTCAACATCCCCTAGAGACAGCTTTAGAGCTGGCAGGGAGCCAACGGCTGAAGGGGGGTGTCTTGCCCAGGGTCACCCAGCAGGGCCGTGTTGGGGCTAGAGTTGGGGCTCCCCTTCATATTCCCTTCCTTTTTTTCTTTTTTTAATGTTTATTTTGTTTTTGAGAGAGAGAGAATAAGGGAGGGAGGGACAGAGAGAGAGTGAGACACAGAATCCGAAGTAGGCTCCAAGCTGTCAGCACAGAGCCCTACATGGGCTCGAACCCACGAACCATGAGATCAGAACCTGAGCTGAAGTCAGACACTTAACCGACTGAGCCACCCAGGTGCCCCTCATATTCCCTTCCTAAACCTTGGCCCTCATAGGGTCCCTGGGGAATGTGAGAGTACATGGCTGTAGGCATCTGTGGTAGGTACCCCACCCCGCCACAGTCTGTGGGCCAAGGAAAGCCACATGTACTGAACTCCTGCTGTGTGCCCAGCACTGTGTTAAACACATTTTCTGGTGATTATCTCATGTTGTCCTCTCAACAACTCCATTTTCGTGAAGCCCGTCTTATTAACAAGGAAACCAAGACTCAGAGAGATGAAGCGACTCATCTGGGAACACACAGCAAAGATGGGGCAGAGCCTGGATCATATGTTCGACCCATACTGAGGCACAGGTTTTCCCTCACCTTGTCTTAGCAGCTAGACCCTGCCTGCAGAATGAGGTCCACCTCCCTAGTGTAATCTCTACTGATACTCACTGACCCATGGCCAAGCCCACAGACCAGTGCCAGCTCTCTGTTTCTCTCCCTCTGTGACCCAAGAGAAGCCACGCCCCCTCTCTGACACTTGCTTTCCTCTAAGCAAGGAAATAGGCTGGGGATCATGGAGAGGCTTATGTCCCCAGATTCTAGGGGAAACAGAGCCTGCATCCCTAGGGATTATGGACCTTATGGTCAGCCCCAAAACTGACACAGTCAGAGGGTGCCTGGGGCCTGGAAGCCAAAGACAAAATCCCTCAAACTGGGGCAGGTGCCTTAATTCACCTCGGTGTCCTGTCATTCACTCTTCCCTTGTTGGTACCCCACCAACCCGCTTACCAACCCATCCACCCATTTACCCATCTACAATCCGCTGACCTGCTCACCCATTCACTCCGCCAATCATCCGCCCGCCCACCTATCCACCTATCTGTCCATCCAGAATTAAGGACCTGAGAGCAGAGTGATTCCAGGGTTCCAGCTCAGCTGCTGCATCCCACTGGCTGGATGAATTTGGGAAGGTTTCTTTACCTTTTTGTGATTCACTTTCTCAACTTTACAAAAAGGAACTGGCCCAGATGATCTCTAATGCCCTTCTCAGGGATTTCGTGGGAGCAGAGGCCCGCTGAAGGCTGTGGACACTTCAGGAGAGGTAACTCGAACCTCTGCCAGATAGTCCTACCTTGCACTCTGCTTCCAAGACTCTCAGCTGCAGCCCTGAACCTCTCTGACCTTCAAGAAACTCCACTAGCATGGGACGCCTGGGTGGCTCAGTCTGTTAAGCATCTGACTTCATCTAAGGTCACGATCTCACAGTTTGTAGTTTGAGCCCCATGTTGGGCTCTGTGCTGACAGCTCAGAGCCTAGAGCCTGCTTTGGATTCTGTGTTTCCTTCTCTCTCTGCCCTTTCCCTTCTCGCACTGTCTCTTTCATAAATAAATAAATAAACAAACATTTTTTAAAAAAAGAAGAAGCTCCACTGGCAAATGGGGCCAATAATCCTGCCCTTTCAGGTTGGTGGGAAGATAAGATGCCACCTTCAAAGAGCTTTGCACCTTGGAGACTTCTAAGTGGGTGCAGGAGGAGTAGAGGATCCTGGGAGAGGAGCAGGAAGCTCTGCTTGGACCGAGTTGGCAGAGCCTCATGTTGGGGAGTGTGTGTGTGTGTGTGTGTGTGTGTGTGTGTGTGTGTGTGTGTGTACATGTGCACGCCCCAGGCAGAGAATGGCTGGGACCAGCCTCAGAGTTCATCCCTGGGCTGGGGATCCTCCCTGAGTCAGGCTCTAGAGGCCAGCCAGGATGCCCATCCCATCTCTCTTGGCTGCTCTTGGCCCCCATCCCACAGAATCTGCCAGGAGTGGAGAGATTATCTCCTAAAAATAGGGACTGGGCCTCACAGAGGTTGTTTTTCTCCCTTCCCCGTGATTTACCATCATCAGCTAAGGGTGCCTGGGACAGCAAGTCCCACCCTAGTTCCCCAGAGACTGTTGGGATGGGTGTATAGGAGATCAGCATGTGTCTGGGGCCAGTCAAGGGTCAGGGATTGGAGGTTGGCCTCAGCAGGGCACCAGGGCCAAGGCTTAATCTTGGGCAAGGGGAAAGGGTTCATTTGGGGCAGGGGGAACTCCAGAGTGAGCCATGGGGGTTCCTGTCCACCCCAGTGCTGCCCCTTCTCTGACTTTCTGCAGAGCCCCTCATGTACTCACCAGCTTGTATATGAAATCCAAAGGTGCTCTGGGGCCTGCACGGGGGCAGAGGGACCCATTCCCAAGCTTACCTCTCTTGTTCCAGCCACATTAGGCCCTCATGATTTCTTTTCAGCCCTATTTAGGCCCCACTTAAGACTGTGGGACCTCTGTCCACTCATGTGTAGGTGACTCACACAGAGACAGGAGTGTGCTCACACAGGAGCATAGGACATGGACTCACCGATGCCCTCCCCTAGCAAATATGATGTCCCAGAAAACACAGAATACACTTTCAAGGACATCCTCCTCAACCGTCACCTAGTCAGAGTTGACCCAGCAAGGGGCTGCAGCCATGGTCTCCAAATGCCCATAGAAATAACCCACCTTGGGGTGTCTGGGTGGCTCAGTCAGTTAAGCATCTGACTCTTGATTTCAGCTCAGGTCATGATCTCACGGTTCGTGGGTTCGAGGCCCCCACGGGGGTCTGTGCTGACAGCATGGCGTATGCTTGGGATTCTCCCTCTCTCTGCCCCGCCCCCATGCACGTGTGCATCACCCCCAAATAAATAACTATTTTTAAAAAAGAAATGACCCACTTTGCTCCAACCTCAAGTTTTCACCAAAAACCAGTATGATGTCCCCATGTTTCTCCTCAAAGGGGACCCCAGGCTTGTCCCTCAAGCCCCTAGACCCTTTCTGTGCAGCAGGAGATGGGAAAGGACTCAAGGTACATGGGTACCTTGGACATGGGTAATGCACACACGCACATGACAGACACAGGCACAGCAGCCCCTTAGAACACATGCCCTGCTCTCTGAGGCTTTATTATTGGACAAATGTGCCACCATTTGGAGCACTCCCATGGGCAGCCCATAAAGTCAGTGGTCAGGCTCTACAGACTTGTTTGGTGATGTTGCCTCCACTCTAGGGCGGTGAAGGGGCTTTTACACTGTCCTAGCCCCCGGTGATCAGCAGTCCTGGGCCCCTCCCAGTGGACTCAGATGGAAAGGTCAAGTTCCCAACTGGGTCTGGCTGGACCATTCAAACCACCGCCTTCAGGGGAACGCTGTCCACTGGCTGATCTAGGTCCTTCTTCCTTGCCAGGCTCAAGTGAGTGAAGATGAGGATAAGGAAGATGCCTGAGGGGCCCAAGAGGGATGGATCAGCTCTCAGAAGGGGCCATGGGACTTGTCCACCACCAAAAACTGCCTGCTTTGGTATTGGTTTAATAAGGAAGCAAGGTTTCCTAGACAGCATCCCCAAGTCTAGACTGGGTTTGGCTGTCGTCCTGGTGCCAGAAGAAGCCTGACTGCTTGGCCTACAGCTGCCCCAGAACACCCCCACCTCCAAAGTCCCCTCCTCTGGGGAACAGTTTGGGTGGGAGTCATACGGGAGCCAGTGAGTTGTTCCCATGGATCTCTGAGAGATAGGCACATGGTCCATTGTGGTAGAATTGACAAAAAAAAAAAAAAAAAAAAAAAAAAAAAACAAACCCAAAACGAAAAAACAATAACAACAAAAACAGCCAGGAAAAAAATCTATAGGGATAAAAAAAAATTCAAGGGGATAGAGAGGGAGGCTTGGACTAAAGGGAATAGGCTGGAAAGACCTGGGCTCTGTCTGTCATATTCTGGCTGTGTAACCTCTGACAAGTCACTTAACCTCTCTGAGCCTCAGTGACCTCAAATGGAAAATAGGGAGATGCCAGGATCTACCTCACAGGGTTGTGGGGAGAATTCAGTGTGACAATCCTATATTGCACAGCCAACGTATAATAATATAATAGTAAATGCTGTTATCAGCGATGACGGTGATGATGACTGTGATGGCAGGAAACAGGAGCATAATGACTAGGACAGTTGTGGGGTTCCCTCTCCAGTCCTGGGGGGCATCAGGGGACAGGGCACTGTGCATCTGGAGGCCGTGACTCCAACCATCCATCACCCTCCCCCACTCAAGAGCTCAGCATCCATTACCTATCGCCATCAAGGTGCCCACGAGGATGCCCACGGCTGACAGCTTCGTGGGCATGCCCTTCATGCGGCCCACCTTTCGCATGCACTGTCCCTCTACGTTGCAGCGACACACGATCACTAGGGGACAGGGGGCAGGGGACGAAGGTAAAGGCGGTGGGGGAGGGTTCTCCAGCTGCTCGGCAGCCCCAGTGCAGCCGGCTAATACACATTTTTGTGCACACAAACGTATTTGTGTTGGGGCGGCGGGGGGGAGTACGCTCCTCTATGTGTGTGTCTGTGTGCACGAGCTTCCGTGCACCTGACCACAGATGTGCAGGCATGCACAGGTATTTGCGGTCCGTGTGAACCAACATTCATGTGTTCCCAGCCCCTCCCCCTGCATCAAAATGGTTCCCTCAGGAACTGCAGGCACACGGAGCCCTGGCCTTACCTCGGATCAGGAGCTGCCACATCCGGGCATTGTGGCTGACAACTATGGGTACTACGTGCTCACGTGGCTCCACCCAATGCAGGGCCAGAGTGAGGTAGGCATGGGAACCTGTTGGGACCATAAGCAGTGACCAGAGTCACTAGCCTGAATAGGCCCTAAGCCCAGCCCCACCCTCACAGTGGAAGGGCATCTCACTTCCAAGTGCCACACCACTTCCTGCCTTAGCCACAGTCTCCCCCACTGCCCCACCACACACCGTTGAGAGCCTGGAGGTGCCAATCCCGCTGCACTGTCGGGTTGGGACCAAGGGCAAAGCTGTAGGGACCATGTCCACCAGCCATATCAGGGTCCTCGCTGGGTCCACTGATAACCACACCATGGTCCTGGCGGGGTGTGCAGAGGTGTCGGGTGGGCACGTGGTTCAGAGTTGGGGCCCGGGAAGAAGGGGCCTTCAGAAAGTGGATCACGAGGGTTGCAGAGGCGCTCAGTGTCGGCTCATCTGCAGAGGAGGCAGTGCTGAGCTAGCCCCAGGCCCATGGATCTCACCCTGCTGAGTCTTGGCCTCACCTGCCCTACTCTACCCCTCCTGTCCATCCCCATCAGCATCCCCACGCCTGTCTCCTCCTCACAGTGCACCTTGCCCCCTTCACTATCCAAACAGCTGTCAGACCTTCCTGTGCTTTTCTGGATGCCAGGCATCCCCTCACCTCCTCCCAAGCCCCCAACCACCAGTTTCATGGCCCAACCGTGTGGAGATGCCCTGACTGTAGGGGAGTTCAGCTCTGTTGGGCCTGTCATATACCACAGGACAGTCCAGCCCAGACCCGAGACCTGCTGCCCTAACATACCCACCCCTGGGCCAGCTTTTCATCCTGTCAAAGTGGCATTCAGAGTTCTGGCTCACCTGCCATAAACACAGCCCCTGGCACTCCTTCCGCTTGCACAGGCCCCCAGCCTCTGCTCCTAACCTATATCTGAAGCCAACACCTGAGAGGCCCTCTAGGGCTAAGGGGCAGTGTTGGAGGACTGTAAGTATCTGAGGGAGGAGGGTGGTCTGAGAGGGCAGGCATCTCAGAGACTGACATTGGCCCCAGCCCTCACTCCTCTTTCCTGCCTGAGCAGAGTAGATGCCAGTAAGGAGCCTGGGAAGAAAGCTCAGTCCTGCCCATCTATCTCTCTGCCTGAGGCTTACTCTCCCTCCCAGAGGCCCCACCACTGCCTGGCCGTACCTTCATACTGGGCCTCCACGAGCACTGTGTACATGTCCCCAGGCTGGGCGCCTTGTAGGGGCCGCGCGGTGTGCACCTCCCCAGAGACCTCCTTGATGCAGAGCCAGCCCTCTGAGTCATTGACCAGGGAGAACCTAAGGCCCAGAGAAGATGGGGGGCAGGGAGGCACTGAAACCATATATGGGGTCTTACTCAGGGACCCCCAGGGCCATGTGACCTGCTCAAGTTCCACATCATCTCTGTGACTCACTGCTAGGCAGCAGTGCCCAGGGTGCTGAGTCTCCCTCCCCAGCTTCAGGGGCTTGTTGAGGGACAAGGCTTAAATCATGGATACTGTGGGCGTTACTATCAGAGCCGGGGGGGCCTGACTCAACACCACTAGTCCTGGGTCACCCCACAAAGGGACAGGATGGGGCCAGGGAACATCCTCATCTGTGCTGCGGTCTGGGTGGGGCATGGGGGAGGGCCCAGTTCAAGACAGCATGGGGAGGTGTCCTCTGAGCACCTAACACTCCTCTCCATGGCCTGTCCAGCTCATCCAGCTCTGACCCAACCTCAGGAGTCACAACCTTGGCATTAGCCATGGTTTGAGAAATATTCCAGGCCACAGATAATGTGAGTCCCCTCTGGCCCTGGGGGTCATCCCCTGGGAGCAGGGGAGGTCCAGCCCAGTAAGGCTCACCTGAGGGGACTGCTCATGGGGTCTGAGGGTTGGATGGTCAGCAGGAGGGAGCCAGCTGGGGTGCTGACTGGAACACTGGCCTCGTAGCTCTCCTGGTCCAACTTGGGGGGTGGCACCACCCTTTCCACAAGAACCGTCACTGTGGCTGTGGCTCCAGGGCCTGGGCCTGGCCCTACCAACTCTGCCACGCTCCGAACCACTACCACCAACTTGTGGCTTGAAGCTGCCTCATAGCTGAGGTTCTAGAACCAATGCAGCTGGGTCACTATTTGGCCCAGGGCATGGCACACTTGTGCATGCATATGAGAATACGCGTAACCCTTCCCACCCCCCAGCCCCTTACCTTGAGGAGTCGAAGTTGGACATGACTGGAGTCTGGTTCCCAATCCAGGCCGAAGGTCCCCTCCACGTCCTCCACCTCAATGGCAAAGTCCATGAGGCGGAAGGCAGGCTCAAGGTCAGCATCAGTGGCCGTGAGTGTGGCCACCAGAGTCCCAGGCTCTGCATCCTCAGGGAGGCTTATAGGCTCAATCTGGAGAGATTGTGGAGGGGCCGTGAGCCCCTCATCAGTGCCTTCCCAAGGTCTTCTCCCCTGTTCCTGCTTACCTGGGAATTGGTGAACTCGGGGGCATGGTCATTGATGTCTGTGATTGTGACAGTGACCTCACATGTGCTGCTGAGGCCTGAGGCAGGAGAGGACATGTTGGAGAGACCAGGATAGAAACAGAGGGAAAGAACCTGGGTCACCATCAGGGCACTTACCACCCTCTGCTCCTCCTAGGTCAGCAGCCATCACCTGAAGCAAGATGCTCTGGCCAGCCTGGAGGGCGGCGTCCCCGACTGTCACACTGCCTGAGGTGGAGTCCAGTTTGAAGGCTCTTCCCTCTGCTCCCTCCTCAGGCTCAGAGCTCAGCAGCCGATACACAATGTAGGAATTTGGGGAACCGGGGGCATCCAGGTCTTCTGCCAACAGCCTAGTCACCTCAGTGCCTGTAAAGACAGTACCCACCTGGGTGGGACCACAGGCCAATCTGCAGGCTTCACTTTGCCCACTCCTCTTTTGGGCTGGACTGAACCTGAACTTGTGGAAGGGTAGGGACATTGATATAGGGGCCTGAGGCTGGTCCCATCCCAGAGAAGAGCAAGATGGGATGGTTCACAAGGACTTCAACCCTCCCGCATCCCCTGACAAGGCCCATAGCCCACCTGGAGGGCTGAGCTCAGGAATGCTGATTGGGGAACCGTGTAGGGGGCAGACAGGTGCATTGTCATTCTCATCCATCACTACCACACGCAGCTCCAGAGGTTCTGTGTAGTCCTCACCACGGGTATTCTGAGCCTGCACCTGGAGCAGGTACTGAGGTGGACAGTGGGGGTCTTCAGATGAAGGCCAAGGGCAGTTCCAGCCTGGCCTCAGTCTGGGTCCCTTCCAGCGGCCAGCTCCAGCTCTTCTGGGTGCTCTTCCACTGCCTCAGTGCCTGTGGGGGATGTGATACCCCCAGAAGCCAACTGGACAGTGACCAGGCACCCCTCAGCCTGCCCTCCTGGCTTCCCCCTCACCTCACCTCACCTCAGCCTGGGATTCTCGGTCCAGCTCCTTGGTCACGTAGAGTGTCCCCTCTGCATCCACATCAAAGGGTCCAGGGGGCTGGCTCTCCAGATGATAATGTACATCTCCCCCACTCCAGTGTACCTGGGAGGGGTCACAGAATAAGGGCACCCCAGGATGAGGGGCAGGCACAGCCCACATCAGCTCTTATGTCTCAACTGTGCCTGGGTAGGGAGCCTGGGCCCCTGCTCCTGTGTGACATCAGGTAAGCTGCTATCCTCCCTGGAGTCCAGGTAGGGTCTTTTTGTTTGGGACACTCGTTGTTGTAGCAAGTCCAGGGTGGCCTTGTCCTGGTCCGAGCCCAGACCCTGCCCAAAATGCCTGAATGACCAGGTTGTTATTCTGTGCCCTCTCAGGCTGGGCCAGACCCAGGGCATTCCTCGAGAAGGTCTGAGACATTCCAAGCCTGGGTGACAATCCCCATGGCAGCAGAGGGTGGCAGCTGTTCCCCCTAAGGAACCTGGGGCAAGCTCAGGTCAGGGCCCAGAGCCACACTTGCCGGAGGATAGCAGGTGAGGGGCTGTGGGCCTGGTTCTGGGGCCTTGGATGCCCTACTCCATGATGGGAACTGATGGGGACGGTCGAGGGAAGAACATAGGTAGGAGGGGAGCAGGGGTCAAGCTGGGCCTCAGACCCACCCCCCAAATCTTGAGACTGAGGCCCAGATGTACCATCCATGGGGCTATTTCAGCCACTGACCAGCACTTACTCACCTGGGCAATGCGGTGTGGGTATGGAACTTTCAGATTCTCTGCCAGGTGGACAGGATCTAGGGGCACCCAGGTGTTCTCTACCACAGAGACATGTATGGTGGCTGTGGCCTGGTGGCCCGAAGCCTGGTCACCCATGTCCTTGACCTGTACCAATAGCTGGTAGGGCCCTTCCATATCCTGGTCTAGGCTGGTGCTTCCTAGAAGGGTCAGGATGGTCAGCTGAGCAGGAGTCCAGGACATCCTTCTCAGTGAGTTACCAAACACAAAGCCAAGCATATGGCAGGTGTCCAGGATACTTTCTTGGCCCAAGGGTAAGACTTTTAACACCACAGTGAGCACTCAAGCAGGACTTGAAAATTTGCAAAGCCATTTCCATATCTATCCACACAATGAATAGTTGATGGACTGGATGACTAGGATGGGGGTAGGGACACATGAGTGGTTGGGTAGTGATTAGATGACCAGTTAGATGCATGGATGGTTGACCAAGTAAATGGATGGGAATTTGGGTGTGTGGATGGGTTAATCTGCATAGATGTTTGAATAGATGGACTACATGTGTAACGGTTGGGTGGTAGATGGGTGAATGGGTGACTGGCTGGGCAGATATATGGTTAGCTTTTCTTTCCCTATCATGTGCCTCTGGTCTGAATTCCCAGGTTCAGGTCTCCCTTACAATCAGTCCAAAGGTCTCCCAGCAACATCCTGGGCTACAACCCCTCAGGTTTCTCTTAGCCTGTCCCTTAGACTCAGGTGTCCAGGGTATAGGGCTGAGGTACTCCATTCACACCATTTTTTCTCTCCATGCACAAGGTTCAAGCCTTGTGCTTTGCTCTTCTCCACCCAGAATACTCTTTCTTCATCTCTAGCTCCAACCCATCCTACTGTTACGGCTCACATGCTGCCTTCCCCAGCTTTCTCTGACCTCTCTCCTCCTCACACCCAGCTCAGGCTCACCCTCAGGACTGAGGGCCAGAGCCCCCAGCCGAGGCTCCAGCTGGAACATGTCCGGGGAAGGCCGGGCTGGAGCCTGGTTCAGGATGTAGAATCGGAGATCTGAGTTGGCTGTGCCTGGCTCATCCTCGTCCAAAGCCTCAAGGAAGAGGAAGGGGATGCCTGGTGTGTGTGGAGAGGACAAACCATGAAAGGAGAAGGGGTTGGGGAGGGTTTCCCAAGCCTCCCCTATCTCTCCCTGGTACTTCCTTTCATATCCATCATCATATCAGGACTCTGGATGGGAGCCACAGCTTTTCACCCCACTTTTCAGGTGAACAGAGGCCAAGACTGGATGGGGCCAGAGGACTCTAAGGAGGGTGGGGGAAGAAGGTTGGGACAGAAATAGGAGGGGGGCACCTTGGATCCTGGCTGCCCTGTGCTTATTCTGGGTGTCTGGCCACCTCTTTACTCTCTCATCATTGCCCACATCATTGCCCACATGACCTTGTTGTTAGCCCGTTGCCCTGGGCACTCACCAGGCCTGGTGCCCTGGCTCAGCTGAACTCTGTAGATGGACTGAGAGAAGTGGGGCACCTGGTCATTCTCATCCTTCACATGCACAAGCACAGGCTGTGGGCCCCACAAGACATGTCCGTCCTCAGTCTCCAGGGTGACCTGGCAGGGAAGGATAGTCAGTGCCCCGCCCTGCCTTCACTGTTCTCCCCTACATCTGGCCCAGCCATACCTGTAGCCGGTACTCCGCTTGCTCCTCGCGATCCAGGACCCTGGTCACCAGCAAGAAGCCAGACTCTGCATCCACAGCAAAGGGGCCCTCGGCTGTCATGTCCGGGTTTCCTGACAGCACCATCTTACCCTCAGTCTCCTCAGGGGGCAGTGGTAGCTGTTGGGGAGAACAGAGGTAAAGGCAGTGGGACCCAGGCCTGGGGGATGCCCCTCCACCCAATGACCCCATTATATATGTGGGGAGACTGAAGCTCAGAGAGGGCTAGCGCTTGCCTGAGGTCAAACAGCCATGAAGTCATAGGACTGAGATTCAAAGCCGGAGCTCTTTCCCCTGTACCTGATGCACCCCAATACTCCCTGCCCTCCTTTCTAAACCTTGACACCCCACCACCAATTGTTTATTTTTCTTTTTTTTTTTTAGAAATTTATTTTTATTTTTTTAAGAGAAAAGAGGGAGAGCAGGAGAGGTGCAGAGAGAGAGAGAAGAGACACAGAATCCGAAGCAGGCTCCAGACTCTGACCTGTCAGCACAGAGCCTGATGTGGGGCTTGAACTCGTGAACTGTGAGATCATGACCTGAGCCAAAGTCGGTCGCTCAACCAACTGAGCCACCCAGGCGCCCCAACCAATTATTTATTTTTCAACTTAAAACTCTACTTTCTTCTGGAATTAAAATTTTGTTACTCACTCACTATAGCACATATTCTTGGGGAAGCAGGATTAAAAGAAAGAGATAAAATGCTGGAGGTAGGGGAAGCAGGACTTGGGGGTGGACAACCCACCCAGCTTTCAGGCTTACCTGGATCAGGTACAAAGGGAAATTTCCACCATAGTTTTCTGGGACTTCCACATACAGTTCTGCAGGCTGGACCTCTGGGAGAACCTGGAGGAGGATTCTCACCTTGTCTCACAGGCAGCTGACAAGGAAGGGGAATTTCTGCCCCTTCCATAGGCCTGGCCATACCTTAACCCATCCACCCTCTGGTCTTTGACCTCCTGATCCCACAACAGGCCTATAGCCAGCTCTGAACGCCCTCGCACAACTAGTCTCTTCCATGGTCAGTGCAACTAGTCCAGGTGGAGTGGGGGACAAGGGTGCCAACACCCAGGGCCAGGATCTGAAGGAGTCGAGCAGGGTCCAGCTCACCTGGGCAACAGAGAGGTAAAGCAGCCACAGCCAGGCAGGGACCATGGTCAGGATGGGCCTGAAGGACATGGCAGTGAGGGTACAGCCAGGATCAGTAGGCACGGGGTCCCTCCCATTACTCTCCTCCTAGAGAGTATCCCTCCTCTCATCGCCACTCAGCCCAAGCCATGGCTTCCTCAAGCCCCACAGGTGCAACTTTCCCTTCTTCAGCTGGACCTCCTGCTACCTGTCACTATGGGGTAGTCAGCCAGGTCTCCTCCTGTCTCCTGTCCTTCTATACTCCCAGAGATGCCCCTCCCCATCCCACCCACTTGGACATTGCTCCCCTCCCACTCCCATCCTTGTCCCCTGCCTCAGCCCATTCCACACAAATAGCCAGTGGGACCTCACGACAGACTGTCCTCCACTTTCTCCTCTTGGAGGGGCCTGTGGCTCCCCACTGCCTGCAGGGTAGCATCAAGCTCCTTGACCAGGCCCACCTAGGCCCCTAGGCCCAGCCATCCTGCCTCTTGGTTCTTGGCCCCACAAGGATCTCCATGGGAGTTTCACCTCCAGACCTTTGTCTCCTTCCCAACATAGCCTCCCCAGCCTGTATGTAGATCCCAAAGTGCTAATTGCCCAGCAGCTCTGAATATCCCCAAAACTTGAATCTGGAAAGACCCTGAGGACTCTAAGGGTCACTTCCTGCAGTCACCTCATGTTGCAGGTAAAGCCTCAAAGGCAAGACCTGACCAAGGTCACAGAGGACTTGACCACAGGACAATCCCTCCTGGAACACAGGACTCATGGTTCAGGGTCTTGAGGCCTGTTTTTCTACACACTGCCATCCTTCAGACACAGAGTCCCCTCGGGACAGCAGTCCTGCCCTCATCTTGGCATTTTTCAGCACTCAGCTTGGAGCTGAGCATGCAGAGCACGGACAACCACTCCAACCGCTCCTGGGAATTCTTCCCCGAACAGGGGCTGGACAGGGCAGTGTTTGTCCTTCCCCTACCACCAACCCCAGCCTCAGCCCTGCTCACCCCTCCACTCCAGGGACCTCACCCTCTGGTGCCTCAGGCGGGCTCCCTTGGTCCAGCCGCCAGGCGAGAGGACTCCTTCTCCAGGGAGCACTGGCCAGGCCGGGATGGGTGGGGTAGGGCAGGGCGGACACTTGAGCAGGTAGGCGGTCCAGCCAGGCTTGCTCAAGAGTGGAAAACACCACTGGCCCACAGTAGCAGGCCCGGCCCTGCCCAGCCCCCCAAAGTTACTCATTGACTTTAGAAAGCTGGGGGCTGCTCAGCATCCATGACTGCCAGCCCCAGGAGGTTGGGAGATCATTGGCCTGGCACTTCTCCCTTCCCTACACAGCCCAATGGGTATTTCTTGGCCCTATGGGCTTGGACATTACTTCTTTTTCTGTGGTTTCAGACTCGATCCCACTTCTCCCCCATGTACCAGCATCTGCAGCTCTATCTTGGCCCACTCTGTTCCTTTCATAGGGAATGTCCTTCCCTCCCTTCATCTGTCTGGTGAACATCTACTCAGGCTTCAGTACTCAGCTCAGATATTCCTTTCTCCAGGAAACCTTCCCTGGGATCCCACGCTTGTTCAGGATTCTCTTCTGGGAATAATCTCTACTCCATGTAATGTGCTACCTCTATCAGAGCAGAGAAGACACCAGACTGCCATTGTCTCTTCTATCAGACTGGGAGCCCTCCAGGGCAAGTCTCAGGGACGCAGTAATGACCTTGCCCTTGCTTGGCCCTGGCAGCTCCTGCCTGGATCAAAAACAAGGAGGTTGCACATGAAGGATAAATGAACATGACTGAACTGGGTATTTGGGGCTCTAGACCACCCACCACTGGGACCAATGGGTGGAGCAATCAGCAGCCTTTGAGATCCCCTGAGGCTCCCTAAGGGTTCACACTAGCTGCTGACACTGACAGGGCTGGGAAAATGGACTGTCTCGTGCCTCTGAGAAGGAAGAGAAGATTGAGCCAGCTCAGGTGACCTTGAGGGAATTGCAGGGATTGCAAGAGGCCCCTCCCCCCATGAGGGCAGCCAAGTGGAGCCAGGAAAAGTTTCTGGGGCCTGGGAGTCGTGTGTGGGAGGGTCAGGAGGATGTGTGGGAAGGGTCAGGGATACCATCTCCAGTCCTTCCTTGTTCTCAGAGTTTCCCATGGTCTTCCCTGAGTCCTTCCCACTGCATATCTGGAGGATGGGCAGAAACTCCTCACCTGCCTCCAGCCTTGTCTGCCACAAGCCAAGTGTAACTCAGGCACCCCAGGCACCACAGCCCAAAGCAGTGCACTGTGGGGTGGTTGAAGGGGTCTCATGTATGTTAAGCTCCTACTATGCACCTGGCATTGCTCTCAGCGCACACCTTCACTATTACCCTAACTCCATTCTGAAGGGGCATTGTCCCCATGTCACTGGGGCACAGAGATGCTGAGTGGGTTGCCCAGGGTCACAAAGCCAATAAGTAGCAGAGCCAGGAAGGCCTGGATTTTTCTTCAGGCCTCAGGACGTTCACTTGCTTTGAGAAAACCATGCCTTCCACATGCCTCTAAGTATGTTGCAGGCTGGGAGTGGGGAGCGGCAAAGCTCTGTGCACTTAACATTGCCCTGGGGAGCACGTGCATCAGCCAAGATGGGTTCTGCACACTGCAGGTTGTGCACATTGAACAACTGCCAATGAACAACTCACACCTTCTGCCAATGAACAACTGCAGTGTTCTAACCAGGTTGCAAGAGCACCTAGGAGTCTGTGGAATAAATAAATTGAACCAATGAAGGAACTGTATGGACCCTTGACCAGGCCTCGCCCTAGGCTGCCTTTGGGCTCTGGAGACCAGCAGACTAGTATACCAGTCCCCACTCAGCCACTTCTACTTCTGAGGTGTGACCTCAGGCAACCGCTGCAGTTCCCCATCTATAATTGCCAAATGGAGATACTCATTCCTGAAACAATGTAGGTAAAGTCCCAGCAGTCACCTGTGCCTGGTGCGGGTGGTGGGGAGACAGGCACACTGCCAGCTATCAGCGAACAGGCACACGTTCCCACACCAATCCAAGGCCTCTCATTCCAGGCAGGGAGGGTTCCAGGGAGCTGTTCCTGCCAACACCACATTAGCCAGTGCTAAGCTTGGGATGCTCTGGCCTGGCCCCTCCCAGAGGAGAGAAGAGTGAGGCCCTCCCTTTCTCAGTATCCCAGCCTCAGACACTAGCCTCCTTCTTTCCCAGCCAGGGAGTCTCAGAAGTCTTCCACAGCTACCCCACTTAAACAATTTTCCAGCCACTCTCAGCAGGGAGCAGGACGGAGACACCAGCCCAGGACCCAGCCAGACCCAGGGCTCTTGTTTGCCCATGAGACCTGGGGCAGGGCATGGTACCTCAGACAGCCTCAGTTTCCCTGACCCACAGTGGAGAGATTGAACCTTTAATCAGCTGGGCATTGCTAGGCCCCAGTGCAAGAGAAAAATCTGGATAACAAGCTGGGAGGGGCTATTATCTCCTCCTGCTGCTTGGATCCCCAACCAGGCCACAACCACACCTGCCCCTCTGATTCAGCTGAATATATCAGAGCTCAAATATTAGGATAATCAAGGCCACACACCAGGGAAGGGCAGTGAGGCCCTATCCCTTAACCTCAGGAACACTTCCTCCTCCTACAACCCCCTACTGGGAGGAAATACAGAGTTAACAGCCCTGATCTATCAGGAAATAGTCTTTATTACAAAAATTTGCATGTAAACAACCACTGCACTGAACAGCCTCCCTCCAGAGCATGCACACCCCAAGTGTGGAGAAAGAGTCCTTTCCTCACACAGAGGCCTGCCCCACGGGCTGGGCTCAGGCTGCTGCTTGGGACACACACTGGCCTGTACACACATTGCTGTGGGCCCAGCCCTTGATGGTCACTGGGAGCTGCCTCCCTGGGCAGCACTGTCTGTCTGTCTGTGACCATGAGGTGGGGTATGCCCAGAGTCCGAGCCAGCCCTGAGGCACCTAGGGCAGTTGGCTGGGCCAGCCCACCAATCCACCCACGTGTATGCACAACACAGTATGTGCCTGTGGAGTCTAGAGCACGGAGAGATCGTGGCAGGACTTGGACTTGGCGCGAAAGGCCATCTTGCGGCTGTTGCGTGCTACAATGCGGCCCAAGAAACGCTTTGCCTTCTTGCCAAGGCTCTCTCGCCGCCGGGTACCCGCCTGTCGACGTGCATTGGCCTCTTTGCTGTCCCTGCGCAGGCGTATCTGGCGCACGACACCCTCAAACAGGGCCTGGACATTGTGGTGCAGCGCTGCTGAGGTCTCAATAAACTTGCAGTCGAAGACCACGGCACACGCCCGGCCCTCTGGTGGGGAAAGGCACATTCTGGTTAAACAAAGTGTGGGTGGGTGAGAAGTCCACTCAAATCCTGGTCACCCCATTGCAGCTGCCACTCAGGAATCTCAGGGTCAGGGAAGGGGGATCCCTGGGTGGTCCCCAGAAACATAGAACGTAGCTCCTGTACAGAGGATCCAGGGCATTGCTGGGTCACCCAACTGGTAGAATGTGCCCACGTTTAAGGAGTTCACAAAGGCCCACAAAAGGAAACTCGTTCATTGAAATAATTTGAAGTCGGATATTGAAATAGAAATGCTACAGTACTCAACACAAGAGAACGAGAACCTTGTTGAGCAGCTTAGTGCTTCATGGTTTGGTGTTATATACCAGTGAAACTAGAAGGAGAATGTCACCAAGTCACTGCTAGGCTCCTCTGAGGGGCTCAGTTCTGGGGGGTCACAGAGGAGAATGCTGAGCCCAAGAGGGGAGAATCCTCCCCAGGCACAAGCCCATGCCAAGACTGGCCCCGGCCCCAAATCCACTCTGTGACCTCCTATCCCAGTTCTCTGCGCTCTCCTCACCCATTGTCTGTCAGGCCAGGGCCAAAAGGGACAGGAGACGAGGACCCTGTGGTGGCCCAGCTCGGTGCGCAGCAGTTTCCACCTCCCCTCGTGCGTTTGGTCCTTTCCCCAGTCCTCTTGGACCTTTGAGAGTCCAGTGGGAGGGTAGCAGTTTTCTCTCTCTCCCCCTCAAGTTTTTTTCCTGAACATTTTTAGCCGCTCATGATCCCCAGGGACTTGAGCTGAGCCAAGACTGAATGGACCACAGCCCAGTTAGGATGTCCCTCCCTTTCCGACCCGCTCCCTGCTCACCATCCAAGGAGACCTCTCGAGAGCGCACCAGGTCGCTCTTGTTGCCCACTAGGATAATGGGCACGTCATCCGTCTGCCGTGCCCGCCGCAGCTGGACTCGCAGCTCTGAGGCCTTCTCGAAGCTTTCCTTATCTGTCACTGAGTACACGATGACGTATGCATCGCCCATAGCCATGCAATGACCAGGTAGCCAGCGGCCACTATCCTGGGGAACACATACATACACATATCTACCCAATAATTCTCATGCCCCCAGGCTACAAGGCTGCCACTATCAGCAGGCCTCTATCCCCTGGGTCACGCTCCCACCCTGCCCTGGGTCTCAGCCTGCAGCCTACCTGCTCCCAGATGTCATAGACCATGAGTGATGCCTCCTCTCCATCCACTATGATGGACCGATCATATGTGTGCCCTAGGAAGGAGACTAGTAGTCAGGTTACCTGCTGGCTGCAAGAAGCCACCCTCCCACACCATGTGCCAGGTTTACTGTTCTGGCCACCCCTTCCAACTCCACTCCAGAGCCCCCCTAACCTTTCCCTCCACTTATGGCCACTATTGTGACAACAGAAATAACAGGGCTGGGAAGTGGGAGGTAGAGGGCATGGGGGGCCTTCCTGATCCTCACCTAGACACCTCTTCCCCAAGCTACCAATGTCCTGGGTGGCCAATCCTGATGTCTTGGCCCCAAGGTAACTCCGACCACGGTGGCCTGAGTTAAAATAGTGACTGTCATATTCTTAGAGACTTTGTCACCCAGGGCTCTCTCCTAGAAACTCCCTCTGGTTGTGTTCCTGTCAGCCCTGGCAGGGAGGGATGTCCCATTCCCATCCTAAGAGTTGTCTTAGGTATGGGTCTTCTACTCCGGGCATCTCTCCCTCTAGCAAGAGCTGGAGGTCCCCTCTCTCTTAATTTCCCCAACCATGAAACGGGTCAGTAGAGGCATGGTTCTGAAAATGCCTTCAGAATCCCACGGTATGTGCGGCTTTTAATCCAGTTCCCCAGCCCTGTAGCCCTCAGTCCCAACCCTGGCATCTCCCCTGCCTTGAATAGTCCCAGCCCCTCACCTGCAGCCTCTGCTTCAGGCCCATCCTCTACACCACCGAAGATTCGCGCCAGAGCGCTCTTGCCCACGCCAGGCGCCCCCAGCAGCAGCACCTTGTAGACGCTCTCGTCTGAGTCACTGCCCCCTGAGCTGAGCGACTCGGAGGAGCCCTCGTGCCATTCGAGCGTCGCACCCTGGGCCCCGGTCCCGGTCCCGGTCCCGGCCGCTGCCAGAGAGCCCGGAGCCAGCGCCGCCTGCAGGTCCCGCTCGTCCACCGGCATGCTTCGGCGGTGCAGCGGGGGCGCCGGGCCCCAGGGTGTGCTGCCCCGACGGCGCTCGCGCTCCCGGCCCCCACCGCGGTTCCCGCCCGCTCCGCTGCCGCCGCCATTCAGAGTCATCGCGCCCGACGCCGTCTGGGGAACGGGAGTGGGGAAGGCAGGGTAAGCCGTGGTGTATAGGGTGTGGGAGGCCGGACCCCTGGCGCGCCTGCCCTATCCCCGGCTCAGGCAGGACGCTGGAGCCGAGGACCTGCCGCAGTCCCCTCTCGGCCGTGAAGGCGCTCTGACTCTGAGCCACTCTCCCGACTCATCCATCCGCACCCCGGACGGAGCGACCACCCTCACCCTGCTATACCAGGACACTCACCCACCCGCACACGGACACGGTCAGAACTAGGTTCCAGGCCCCGATACAGTCCACTCGCAGACCCTGGCTCGGACACCCGACGCTGCTGCAGCCTTTGCCTCCTCAGTCCGCTCTGGGCCCCGGGCTCCAGAGCTGTCTATTTAAGCGTCTGCCCGCCCCCGCCCCCACCCCCACCCCCGCCCCCACCCCCACCCCCGCGCTCGCCCACGTCCCCGCTGCTGCGGGGGCTGACGTGTCCGTCCCCTCCCCCTCGGGGGAATCCCCCACCCCCTCCCAGGACCTCGCACCACCCGCCCCACCAGACTGGGCAGACAAAGCCTGGGTCTGAGCGTTTGTGGTGGGAGGCAGGGAAGGAGGCAGAAGGAATGGGAGTAGGTTGAATGGTGCGGGGGGAGGGGTTTGAAGTTGGGGATACCATCGTGGGTGGGGGTCAAGGGGGAAAACCGGAAGGGCCCACTGTGCCAACTCCCCTCTGGGGAAAAATTAGTTCTGGCCCTTTAACAGTGAATTCTCCCTTTGTTCTCCCCCAGCCCTGGCCTGTTGCCCAAACAAGCAGACCAATACAGGCTGGACAGACTTGACCCTTCTCTGCTCAGGACAACCACTCCCCACGCTCCCATATCTGAGCTAAAACATAAGGGTCCTAAATCTGGACCTCTGGTCTTAGCACCAAGTCCTCTCTACTCCCCTCCCTGTCCTGGGGAGCTGAAGGTTCTACCTGATGCGCCTCCCCTTCAGGGTGTGGGCTAGTGTCAAAATGTGAGCCCCTGGGGGCACATGGAGAGCTGTTTGGGGCAGGGAGTCAGGGAAGGGAGGTGCTCTGGCAGTGCTTTGCAGGTAGAGGTGCATACTTGTTTCTGGGGGAAGGAATACAAGCCCAGAGAAGGGAAAGGATGAACTCAGCACCACCTCACCTCCCAGCACCCTCCAGACAGCTGCCAACAACTCTGCTAAAAATACCTGGCCCTGGCCCTTCTGCTCCTGGCCTTTCCGTTCCTGGTCGTTCTGCTCCTGGGCTGGAGGTTGCCCAAAGTTGGGGAAATCCTGGCAGATAGGTGTGTCAGATGGCGGCAAGAGTGGATGGGGTGGATGGGACTGGACCAGAGTCAGGGCTGAATCCAGCCACTTTAAGTCTTCAATGGCTCTCTCCTTCCCTCTAGCCCCATAAGGATCTACTGTTCAGAGCATATAACAGGATCTGGAAGTTCAGACTCCCATCTAGGAGGGGCAAGGGGTAGAGCACCCTTGGGGCAGGGCTGGGGCTGGGGGGATAGAATTAGCCACCACTTGGTGCCACCACTGCCCAGAGCTCACCCCCTCCTTAGACCTAGGGTGGGGGCCAGGGCAGAGGGGAGATGTCATGGGGAAGCTTGGTTTCTAGACCTGGCTCTGCCTCCAGACTCCTGGGTCTTGCTTCCTCTCCCAGCCTCAGGGTGCCCAGCTATAAAATGATCTGTTCCCCCCCTTGCTCATGTCTAGGGTGTATGAGATTGGCAGCAGGCCGGCTATGAGGTACTTTGTGACAGGGATCTGCTATCAGACTCTGACGTTTGATTGTAATGAGTGTAGCTGGGGTGGGGGCACCCATTCAGGTCTCAGGTGACATCAAGGATGGATGGATCCTAGTGGGCTGTTGTAGGTTGCCATGGAGACCTGGGTGGGGTTCTCTGGCTGCTGCATTAGTTTCCTTGGCAACATGGAAGAGGGCCTTGGAGTGAGGAGGGCCTGGCTAAGTAAGTAAGAGAGGGTTTGTGGGGGCCTCTCTGATCTTGAGGTCCCCAAAGTAGGCAAGGGCTAGACTGAGGGGTGGCCTGCCCACTTGTGTCTTTCCCATGGTCCTGGGGTCTTGGAGGCCTTGGCAACCCTATACTGGCTCTGGCTTCCTGGATGAGGTCCAGTGGCAAGAGGGAGTTGTGATTTGAACCTCCCGTCAGGACGCAAGTCTCAAGAGCCAGCAAAACACTTCCCATCAGGAATCCTGGATGGACCGCTTATGGCACTCCTACCCACCTCACACATGACCTTGCCACTGAAAATAACCCCTGCATGTCCAGCACAGGGTAGGTATGTGGGGGTAGCTGTGACCCTTCCCAGCAGGGAGCCATGCAAGGAATTAGGGCTGGGTTTCCCCTCAAGTAATCTGAACTCTTGACTTCAGCAGTGTTTCTTCATTGCCAAGGGAACTGCATCCACATTAGGCCAGTCAGGCCCCAAGCATTCCCCCAACAGCCCAGACACACCACAAGCCTAGGTATGGCCAGGGGCCCCAGGAACCAAGAGCAGGACATGACTCTGAGACACCCCCACTCCCACCTCCTGGTCCTCTCAGCTCTCTGGGCTGAGTTTGGCTGCCCAGAAGGAGCAAACTGAGTCTGGAACACATCTAGTACAGCCCAGACTTCAAATCTCAGCTCTGCCACTTGCTAGCTATTTCACCTCTGTTCATTTATCTTGAGTGAGCCTCAGCTTCCTCCATGTAGAACAGGGATAATGTCTTCATGGGATAATGTCTTCCTTCATGTAGAACATGGGATAATGTTATAAGATATAAATAACGTGAAATGCAAAAGTAAAGTGGTTGGCATAGGTCTGGCATGTAGTCGTATCTCAATAGGAACACTTTTACCATTCTTGTGTGGACAGGACAGGTTGAGTGAATCTGTGGCCCTCTCCTGCTTGTTCTTTCCTGCTTCTGTTCTGTTCTCTCCAAAATAGTGATCTGCCCAGAAGAGGGGCAATGCAGATACCCCCCCTCTCCCCCATACCCACCTTCCCTCTGTGGGACCCACACCTTTCCCCCTCCTTCCAGTAGCAAAAGGTCATAAAGGGAACTTGGTTGGGTTTCAGTATCCCCAGCCCTCCTCACACAACAGCCCCCATGTCCCAGTTCCTTTGTTCTAAGGCTCAATTCATTCATTCATCCCATTGACCTGTACTAATTACCTACTATGTGTCAGGCCCTTTGCTGTGGGCGTGACAATAAGCACAAACTGACATAGCTGGGCATGTTCATACATGTCATCTAATCCCTGGGTCAATCTCACCAGCTATTTGTTGTTCCCAAGCCTGAGAAGTCACAGTCCAGAAATAGAAGAGCAAGATACACCTGACAGAGGGCTTCAGAGACCTAAAACTCCACCCCTATCTCATACCCATGTATAACAGCTGGAGTTCCAGAAAGTTGCCTGGGCACTAGCCCAAGGATTCACAGATGGTGTCTCTGCAGGCAGCAGCCAGGGGCCACGCACAGATGAGTCAAGACTGACAAGGGGACTATCTGATATGCCAGCTGTGACATGAGCAGCTTGATGTCCCTTGCCCACCATGGCGTGGCTGCCAGGAGGGCCAGTTGAATGACTCAGTGACACCTGCCTCCCCAGTGACTTCCCACCCCCAAGCTGAACAGACACCACAGAAACCTTAGATTGGGGTTGTCAATACAGAGGTACATACATGGTAAAACCTACATCTGGGTACAGGTGGTCGGGGACACTCCCTGGGCCTGAGGGACCCTGGTTGGACACCATGCCTCTCTGGAGCGCTGAGGTTCTTCATCCATGGAAAGGGGCGGGAGGTACAGTGCCTGGAAAATTACCTGAAATAGGTGCAGATCCATTTTAAATCTTCACAGAGCAGTCCCAAGTGATTGTCACAACTATGCCCACGTTACACATGAAGAATCTGGGCAACATGGGCTGAGGACTTCACCTCTCTAAGCATGAGCAGCCAGATCTTGGTTACTGGGTGATGAAGCCACTCTCTCCTGGAATTGGGGACTGAGGGGGTGGGGCAGGCACAGGCCCTTCCATTCAGGCGACAGTACCCCTTGCCAAACGAGCAGTACCTGCTAAACTGCTTAGGTTCCTTTTTACTCCCTGGCTGAGGTCTTGGGGAGTAAATAATTTATTTCAGAAGCTTGTTTCCTCACCTATGAAATAAGGATAATAAAGGGTAGCAACTGCTACACAGGGCTGGGTGGAGGACTGACGGACTAGGTTGTATATGCAAAGCCCTCAGCCAATGCCCACTCTCAGGTCAGGCTCAGTGTTGTCAGCAGACCCTCAACAGATTTTTGAAGAGCCTCTGGAAATCTCTGCCCACAATCACACCTGAGCTTTCGCAGGGATGAAGCGGACATGCTTTTTAATATCCCCACTTATCCCCAGAGAAAGAAACTGAGGCAGGAAATCATGGCATTACAGTTCCTAACTGGCTGATCCCAGATCTAAGCCCCAGGGTCTGTCCTGGTGACCATCTGTGCTCTGGGCACAGGGCTGAGGGAGGCAGAGGCCCCAGACCTCAGCACCTGAAGTAACACACGTCTGTGGGGTTGCTGATGGAGAGGGTACTTCAGGTTCCTTTCCACAGAGAAACCTGTTGTCACTGCCCTGACAAGGGAACCAGAGCAAGTGTCACCAACAGTGAGACAAGCAGGGATCACACAGCTACTGGTGGATGCTAAAGGACACATACAACACTCTTGGGCAAGGTTCTCATTAATAAACTCAGACCTGAACTCAATCAACTTCTAGTTTATAAGAAACATAGCAGACAATGGAGCAAATCAGACTGTGGAACTTCTTCAGGACAACTCACCTGACTTAGAAAAAGTCAGTGTCAATAAAGATTAAAAGATAAGGAGTGGAGAGACAGTTCTAGAAGAGGCTATAGAGATAACCATTGCAATGCATGAAACTTCACTGGAGCCTGATTAAAAAACAAAAAAACAAAAAACACAACAACTATGAATGACATCTTGGGGAAATTCATAAATGATTGGATATTAGACAGTATTAGGGAATTTTTCATTTTTTGGCCAGATAATAGTATTGTGGGACCCTGGTTGGACAGGAGTAATACAGGATTACAAGAGTAATACAGTAATACAGGATTACTCTTAGGAGACCAGGATGAAGTACTTAGACGTGAAGGTCATGTGTCTGCAGTTGACTCTTAAATACAGTTATACATACACACCTAAAGCCAACATTGCAACATGTTAACAACTGTTGAATTGATGGGTATACTCGTGTGTTCACTACACTACTCTTTCAGTTTTTTTTGTATACTTCCAACTTGTCCTAGAAATCAACCATTAGAAGAAATTTTAAAAATGAACTGCATCTTGGGGTGCCTGGGCGGTTCAGTTGGTTAAGCATCCAACTTCGGTTCAGGTCATGATCTGGCTCACGGTTTATGAGTTCGAGCCCCCATGTCGGGCTCTGTGCTGACAGCTCAGAGCCTGGAGCCTGCCTCGGATTCTGTGTCTCCCTCTCTCTTGACCCTCCCCCACTCACAGTCTGTCTCTTTCTCTCTCTCTCAAAAATAAGCAGACATCAAAAAAAAATTTTTTTTAATGAATTGCATTTCATCAACCCAGCCTGTATAGAAACTTGCACTCATGGGGCACCTGGGTGGCTCAGTCAGTTGAGCATCCGACTTCGGCTCAGGTCATGATCTCGTGGTCTGTGAGTTCGAGCCCTGCGTCAGGCTCTGTGCTGACAGCTCAGAGCCTGGAGCCTGCTTCTGATTCTGTGTGTCCCTCTCTCTCTGCTCCTCCCTGACTCATGCTCTGTCTCTCTCTGTCTCAGAAATAAATAAACATTTAAAAAAAAAAAAAAAGAAAGAAAGAAACTTGCACTCATAATCACCATCTCCTCTCAAACCCTGAAGGACCCCACCAAGGTGAAAAAGAATCTGAGACATGCTGGGAAATGAATATAAATTAAGGATTTATTACAAAATGCAAAATGTTAGTTTCTCATTGTCAGTGATCCAAGAAAACAAGGCCATGAACCCTGGGTGTGGCTGGGGGCAAAAAGCCAGGTTTAGGAGCGGGCTGACAGGCACTGGTTCACAACCTCCAACAGGTGGGTATTCTCTAGGGCAGCTGCCACCCGTTCCTTATCCGCAAGCTGCTTGTTCACTGGATAGGAAGGAATAGAGGAGGATCAAAGCCAGGCTCTGGCCAGCCTGCCGGCCAACCCAACTTCTAAGCCTTTGTATGCATATACACACTCGCACCAACCTACTGTCACCTCCTTCCCAGGACCCTAAGCTTTGACCAAGCTACCCAAACCACCTGAACCCACACCTATCCCACCCTATTGAGATCCCTTCCACCTGGCTGCTCATGTCTGTTGCCTCATGTACTATAAAGTCTGACACACCCTGGTCCTGTGTACTTAGGAGAGGAAAAGGGCAGGGATGGAAGAACGTGGTAAGCACAGGAGACTTAAGTCAGGCCAGCTTCGCTCTAGGTTGCCACCTCCAATGAGGAGTCACCCACCCAGTCGGCCTCCTTCCATCTTGCCCTACAGCCCACCATGGCAAGGGGGAAGCCACAGGGCCAATGCCTCAACATCAGCCCACACTTACCTGCGTGCTCTGAGGCATGGGTCCCTGGTGTAATGTGCACGTCCATCTGGGAGGGAGACAGGTGAGGCCTGAGCACTCATCCCTGTCTACTCCTTTGTCCCCTCTCCCCCATTCACCACCTTCCACTGATCCTATGTCCTAATCATGACTGTGGACTCTGGACCTTCCATTATGCCCCACACCCACCCACAGCCGCTCCATCATCTCTCTCCAAAGAACTGGCTGACTGCTGTTGATTTAAAGGGTTGCCTGTGCCCCATCCCTGCTCTAAATCTATCTACAGCTTCCTACTTCCCTTCCTGCCAAACTCACTACTTTTCTGCACTTTCCAGCTCAGGCCATTATACTTGTCCCATTCAAGTGTAAAGGCTCCTTCCAGTTTCATCTCTGCTTGTTGGGATCCTGGCTGGCCTCACTTTGATGTCCATGTTCATGCTCTCCATGTCCTCCTCAGTAGCAGAAGCTCACCCCTGTTCCACCCCTGGGCCCCAGTTCCAATTCACCTTGAAACGCTGGGGAAGAGATCGAAGAAGCTTGACTTTGATGGACAGGCCAATAAGGGTGGCCATGCTGCAGTGCGGAATGGTGGGTGTGAAGGCCACGGCCACCGTGCTCTCGGGGTCGCTCACCTGGTTGAGGAAATGAGATCTCAGGAGGAGGCCCTCCCTCCTCCTTAGTGTGTTGCTTCAAGCAAATCGTCTAACTTCTACAGGCCCCAGTTTCCTCATCCATAAAATGGGCACAGCAATTCCCCCTTCCCAAGATCCCCTGAGGAGTCCGTGAGCTGAGAGAAGGCCAGCCTCCTGGTGGCCTGCTGGGCTTTTCTGACTCTCCCGAACAACCTGCCCCCTCAGACGCTGGGAACGACTCACCTGAACCCGGACTTGCTCGACTACATTCAATTCTTCCAGCGTCAGTGGATGTTCCGGGTCATTGATGGAGCGAATCAAATGTGGCAAGTGAAGGAAAAGGGAGTCTGCCCCTTGACCCACTCAGAACCCTCCGCCGGGAATGTCTGGCCCTGATACAGCTCTACCAACTACTGGACAACACTTCAGCCCCCTCCCAGGGCCCCGCGAACGCGCCCGCGCTTAGCAGCGGCGGATATCGAAGATCTCGCGTGCGTCGATGCTGTCTGGAACCTGCTCGTCCTCCTCTCCCGCGGTCACCGGCCGCTCCCCAGAGCGCTCGTAGATGAGGGGGTTAGCGTTCTCCAAGAGGCCGCCCCCCACCCCGCCGCCCCCCACCATCGCGAAACCGCTGCCGGCCGCACTAGGCGTGCACTTCCGCTCTTACCGGAGCACTTCCGGGGGACGGTTAGGGGGCGTGGCGTGGCGTGGCGACGAGGTCGCAAGAGGGACATGCTGCACCAACCGTTCTAGCTCTGGGGTTTGATGGGAGCTGTGGCCTCGGTTCACTCTGTGCGCTAACCCGGAGAAATGCAGTCCGCCTGGCAAATACACAGAGAAGCCACTCGAGCGGTGTTGGCCGTTCGAGCCCGCAGGGTGCTGGACGGCGGAGGCCACGGCTGGCTCTCGGGGACACTAAAGACCGGCCTGGAGTATCTTCAGGCACCACTTCCTCCAGGAAGTCTGCCTTTCAGGCTGGGCGGGCGCTCCCGTACCAAATGCCCTCTGTGCTAGCACCGTTTACTGCGTTTCGGAACCTCCCAATGACGCGCCTGCACCACCCCCACCCCCACCCCCCATTCCACCTAGGGCCCGGGAGTGCCCTGCCGAGTCCCCAGCACGGGGACTAACAGGTGCTCTTTAAATGTTTGTCAAATAGATAAATGACCTTGAGCTCGATCTTGGCGGGTAGGGGAGGGAGGGGTGGAAAGCCGTGGGATTGGGTTGGGGTTGTCTTTACGATAATGCCACAGTCATGCGTGCACTTCAAAAGGTAGATTCTGACTGAATAGAGAGGAGGTCCACGGAGACCCTCAGATCAGGGACAATAAGGCCATGAGGGACCTTGAGATAGACCCAGAAACTGAGTCCTGAAAGCAAGAAGGAGCTTTTCAGGATGGGCAGTCACACCTCCCTGTCTTTTCTCATGCACTTCCCTTCACCGTGAACAAAGATCACTCCCATTTCTCCATCTGTGGGAATCCTGACCACGCACCTCCTCAAGGAATCTCTTCTGGGTCCCCCAATCACAGGTTATTGCTCCCACTCTCTGGCACCCTTATCAGGTCTGTGACTATAAAGACAGTGAATGCAGTGACTCCAGGTTGAGGAGAGAGTCGTTGGTATCGTGGAGGTATTGTGGAGGATGCCCAAGGAGGACGGAGCCAAGGGGAAGTGGCCATGTCAGTGCCTGCCTGTCACAGGTTTTTGCGTGTTCAGTCAGGCTCTCCTGCCTTTCCCTTCCCAGCTAGCCCCGCCTACTTCCAGCCTAGGTCAAACTCCGTGCCCTGCCGGAGGCACTCACAGAACTGCAGCCTCTGGGCTGTCTTTGGGTGAAAACAGCAGTTGTGCACTGGGTAGACCATGCGACTGGACCTACTTCGCGGGTGTCTGAGCGCCGTGGTCTGTGGGCTCCTGCTTCTCGTCCTGGGCCAGGGTGAGGCTCCCTTGAGGGGTGGCAAGGGACGGGGGTCGCACTTGCCAGATTCTGCAGAGTCAGGACCTGAGGCTGCAGGAGGGAAGGTCCCAGAGAGGTGGGAACGGGTGGAGAACCACAGTGAAGGAAACTTGCACCAGACTGAACGCTGGAACGATTGTCCGGAAACCCCGGGGTGGGCCCTCACAGGCACAGAGAGAGTCGGGGCTGTCTGAGGATACGACACCAGTGATGCAAATAGGGCCAGGAGCTCTGAGCAGCGCCTGGTGACGCCTGACTGTCCTCCCTCTTCCCAGTTGAATCTGCCCTGGAGACATCCACATTAATCCCTTCCCCGAGGCCCACCCCACTTCCACCCTTACTAGCTGCTCACCATGCTCTCAGCGGTCACCAAGACCTTCCAGCAGGACGATTAAAAGTGTTAATATTTTGGATAGGACCCACTTTCAAAAAGAAATAATAGACAAGCCAGAAAAGGGCATAGGTGATATGTCTGACCCTCTCCAGTCCCATCCGGCCCTGGCTCCTTCAAGGTCCCCAGGGCTTTTTACACACTGCTCAGTTTACCGAAGAATGGATTTGTGCACACATCCTTGGTTTTCACCTAAATGGTCACAAATTCCCTCCCTTTCTGGCACCCAGCTTTTCTACTTCCTGACACAGGGGATGACTTCCCTATACCTGTACATGGTAGAGCTTCCTCATACTGTTGCATAGAACGGTTTCTCTTCAAGGATCCTTGATGTAACTGGACTCTGATCAGGGACATTTCAGCATTGTGTCCTTTGCTATGACAACATTCAGGCATTGGAGGCCAGTGGCCTCAGTGAATTACATGGACAGATATCGCACCTGGCAAGGAACTGTGTGTGTGTAGGCAGCATGTTACTGGGGAGAGGGGTGGGCCTTTGACTTGGAAAAACATTGCTCAGTTGCCCTCTGTGGAACCTGTGAGTGCTGACTCTGACCTTATCCACATGAAATGGCATCAAGCATATTGATGCATGCTGATCTGATAAGTGATCTGGGTAGAGGTAGGCAGGCAAGCTGGGAAGGGAAAGGTGGGTCTGGCAGGAGAGCCTGACTGAACATGCAAAAACCAGTGACAGGCAGGCACTCGCATGGCCACTTCCCCTCAGCCCAGGCCCCCTTGGGCATCCTCCACAATACCAACAACCCTCTCTTCAAACCTGGAGTCACTGCATTCAATGTCCTTCTGAAAGAAGAGTGAAAGGACACTCCTTTCAGTCTTTGATAAGGGTGTTGGGGGCTCAAGAGTGGAAGCAATAAACTGTGATTGGGAAACCCGGAGAGCTTCCTTGTGGAGGTGCACGGTCAGGATTCCCACAGATGGAGAAATGGGAACGACCTTTGTTCAGGGTAAAGGGAAGTGCATGAGAAAAGACAGGGAGGTGTGACTGCCCATCCTGAATCTCCTTCTTGCTTTCAGGACTGTTTCTGGGTCCACCTTCAAGGTCCCTCATCCCCTGTCGTCTCTGATCTGTAGGTGATATAAATCCCCAGAGTTGTTTTTTGGGTTTGTTTTTTCCCCTTTTATTATGGAACCAGGTTCAGATTGGCCAAATTCTGCAGAAGCAGAACCTGAACCTGCCGTAGGGAAAGCTCCAGGGAGTCAGGAGCCAGTGAAGTTAACACCAGGAGTATGGGGAGCCTGACTGGATAACTCCCTGTACCCCAAGGTACAAAGTCAGGGCTGCCTGCAGCCACACAGCATCAAAGGGCTTCCAGTCTCTGGTAGAATAATCTAACAAATCTGCTGTATCCATAATCTACCTTCAGTAATTACGACCTGAGCAACCTGGTTTTGTCTAGACTACCACCTCTCCCTCGCACCATTATTTGAAGCAAATCCCAGATATTACATCACATGTAGATTTTTTATCTCCTATTAAAAGAAAAGGAATATATAGACATAAAACAATATCGTGATTTCTTTTTTTAAAGATTTTTTTAATTTTTTAAATTTTTTTCAATGTTTATTTTTGAGAGAGAGACAGAGTGTGAGCAGGGGAGGGGCAGAGAGAGAGGGAGACACAGAATCTGAAGCAGGCTCCAAGCTCTGAGCTGTCAGCACAGAGCCCGACACAGAGCCCAAACTCACAACCTGCGAGATCATGACCTGAGCTGAAGTCGAATGCTTAACTGATTGAGACATCCAGGTTACCCAAGATTTTATTTTTAAGTAATCTCTATACCCAACATGGGGCTCAGACTTACAACCCTGAGGTCAAGAGTTACATGTTTTAACGACTGAGCCAGCCAGGAGCCCCCAATATCATGATTTCTTAATGCAATCAAGCATCTAGCCAAATGTTCTTATTTTGTATTATCTCATAAATGGTATTTACATTTTTTTTTTAAATCAGGATTCAAATAAGGTCCATACTTTGGAAATTGGTAGACGTGTTTCTTATAACAGTGTTGAGACATGATTCACATAGCATACCATTCACCCATTTAAGTGTACAATTCAATGGTTTTTAGTATATTCACAGAGTTCACCACATCAATTCCTCCTTTCCTCCAACTTGAGCCCTAGGCAACCATCAGTCTGCTTTATGTTTCTATGGATATGCCAATTCTTGGCATTTTGTATAACTGAAAGCATCCAATATGTGATCCTTTGTGATTGACTTTTTTCACCGAGCATGAGGTTTTCAAGGTTCATCTATGCTGTAGCATGCTCAGTACTTTTTTCTTTGTAGTGCTGAATGATATTCCAACATGTAGATATGATACATTTTATTGATCCATTTAACAGTTGATGGACATTTAGACTGTTTCCACTTTTTGGCTATTATAAGTAATCCTGCTACAAGCATTCATATGCAAGTTTTTGTGTGGACATATGTCTTCAGTTCTCTTGGGTTTATACCTAGGAGTAGAATTTCTGGGTCATATGGTAACTCCATGTTTCACTCTTTCAAGTACTGCCAGATATTTTTCCAAAGCATATACACCACTTTACCTCCTCACCAGCAATATGTAAAGGTTCCAGTTTTTCTACATCCTTACTAACATTTGTTATTATTGGTCTTTAAAAAAAAAAAGTTTTATTTCTTTAAGTAATCTCTACACCCCACGTGGGGCTTGAACTCATGACCCCAAGATAAAGCGTCATATGCTCCTCTGACTGAGACAGCCAGGAGCCCCATTATCCACCTTTTTTTATGTGAATCTCTTTTAATCTTCAGCATCTTCCTCTGCTTCTCTTTTATTTTCTTTATAATTTCATTGTTACATTGAAGAAACCAATTTAGTTGTTCTGGAGAGGATCCCAGAGTTTGGCCTTCGTTGATTATATCCATATGCTCTCTTTTAACTATTTCTCTGTCCCTAGTATGCTTGTCAACTTGTATTCATGCATTTATATTCTCAAGGCTTGACCAGATTTCAATTTTACGTTCTGCTTTGTCACGTTTTGGGGCAAGACTACTTCACATAGTGCTATAGACTCTTCCAATAGAAAACACACATTGTCTGATTGTCTTGCTTTTTGTGACAAAGTAAGTTGTTGACGTCACAGTGAGATTTCAATGAGCGTTTCTCTTAGCACGAGTGTGGTGAACACTTCTTTGTGTGTGTATGAGCCATTTATTTGTATTCCTTACTCTGTCTGAACATATTGTCTCATCATTTCCTATTCTTTCACCAAGTACATGCAGCTGGCATATTTCTTACTCATTTGTAGAAATTCTTTGTTAAGAATATCAGCTTGGGGACACCTGGGTGGCTCAGTCAGCTGAATGTCCGACTGCAGCTCAAATCATGATCTGACAGTTCGTGAGTTCAAGCCCCACACCGGGCTCTCTGCTGTCAGTGTAGAGCCTGCTTTGGATCCTATGTCCCATCCACCACCACCACCACCCCCCGCCCCTTCCTCGCTCACACGTTCTCTCTGAAAAATGAATAAACATTTATTAAAAAAAAAAAAAGAATATCAGCTTGGCCCCTTGTGTTAGGTGACTTTCAGTCTCTTCCTCCCGTCCCTGATCCCCACAGTAGGAGAGGTTGTGCTCTCCTCATAACATCATCACTTTGTTTGAAGGATGCTTTCTTTTTTTTTTTTTTTAACTTTTTATTTATTTATTTTAGAGAGAGAGAGAGAACGAGCAGGGGAAGGACAGAGAGAGAGGGGGACAGAGGATCTGAAGCGTGCTCTGTGCTGACAGCAGAGAGCCCGATCTGGGGCTTGATCTAACAAACCGAGAGATCATGACCTAAGCTGAAGTTGGACACTTAACCGATGGAGCCACCCAGGTGCCCCTGTTCTAAGGATGCTTTCTCTATGTCATTTCTTGCCACTTAGAGCATGAGATCCTTAAGCACAGGAGGCTTGAGTGCCCAACTGCCACAGTTCTACTGCCTCACTGTCAGCAGAAAGGACACTCTCACCCCTTCAAGCTTATGTGACCATATGTTGAAGCTCCTGGAGGTCAACCAGGTGCTAAGTCCCAAGGAGCCTCACTGAGTGTGGTGGAAAAGGCCAGGGCCAGACCCAGCAAGGACAGTGGGGTTGGGGGGGGGGTGGGAGAGTAGACACACAAAGGTTAAAGGCAGGACATTTGTAAAGCAAGTGTTTATAAGTCAGAGTCCCTTGAGCTGAAGACCAGAAGGAGAGGGCAACTTAGTAGCCTGGGAGGGCAACTAATTGGTAGACTCAACCCTGATGTCCACTTCTCTGTTCACAGGCCAGGACTCTGCCAGCCCCATCCGGACCACACACACGGGGCAGGTGCGGGGGAGCCTCATCCACGTGAAAGGCACTGATGTGGGGGTCCACACCTTCCTGGGAATTCCCTTTGCTAAACCGCCTCTAGGACCACTGCGATTTGCACCCCCTGAGCCCCCTGAATCTTGGAGTGGTATAAAGGACGGGACCTCCCACCCAGCTATGTAAGCAGGGAGTCCAAGGAACTCCAGTCCCTGGGGTGGAGGGTACTCTGGGCCAGGTTACAGTTGTCATTTCATCTAAGCCTCCACAGCCAGTCTCCCCTCTGAGTCTGATGGGTCCTCACATGCATTTTTTCCACAAGCATGCAGAGGCTTGGAAGGGCAAAGTAACTTTCCCAGGCTTGGGGCTTGGCACTTAAGGGGCATTAGCTCCAAGTGCTGAAGGGATGAGCAGAGATACAGATGTGCCTAGGTTCTAGTTATGTCAAGTGTTCTCTGCCACCAGGGAAGGTGTCTCTGGGAGAGGCTGAGTTGGCTCCATGAACCCTATGGGAGCCCCTGACTCCAGCAGCAGATACTGTAGATCCCTGAGGAGTAGAGGACCCCCACTGTGTGCAGTTACCGTGCCAGTGGCAGGGCCAACTGCCATTGGCCAAAGGGCTTGCGTATGTTCTTGCTACTGGAAACCATGTTGGAGTGATGAGGTTCCCTGACAGTCTGACTTGAGATGAGGGATGGCCCACTGCTCTTCTCATGAGAAATTAATATCCACTCATGCAGGCAGCACATGTGTGTGGGCTACTCCCCTGCTCCCGGCCTGAGTACAGGAAGACAGTGGTGACTACCAACACATGCAACCCATGGGTCTCATAGAGACCCCCGAAAGTCAAGATTTCCCAGCCTCAGGAGGATTGGTATCCAAGGCCCTTACAACCTTGAGGCCTCCCTGGAACTGGGCTCAATCACAGCTTCCCCCGAGCCTGTGGCCTGTAACTTGGTGCAGAGGGGATTTAGGGAAGGGCCATGTGTGAGCAAGTTCTCAGGGGAGGTGGGACTGAGGGAGGCTGGGAGAAAATGTGGGCCCAGGATCTCATTTTGACCGTGGTATGGCCCCACTAGGTGTCTGCAGAACATCACTACCACAAATGAGTTGTTTCTGAAACTGCTGAATGCGACCTTGCCTTTCACCTCCATGTCCGAAGACTGCCTGTACCTCAGCATTTACACACCGGCCCACGCCAGGGAAGGCTCCAATCTGCCCGTGAGTGCCAGGCCCTAGCTGGCTGGGGCATGGGAGGACATTTCTTCTGCAAGAAGATCAGAAAGAACAAGATCAGACTGGGCACTGCTGCAGCGTGGACCCTGTTGAGAAGCCTCTCACTAGTGGGTCCAAGGGAATGCTTCTTACTCAGCATTAATGGCTGACCCTTGGGCATGGGGTCATAGAACCCTGACTGCTCCCGGAGGTCACAAGCTGTGGCCCTGGACTGGACCCAAGGCTCACCCAACCACCTCATGCCCAGGAGACCCACTTGGGTGCTGTATCTGTTGGGCTTATGAGAATGGAGAAACTTTTGTTTGCGTACTTACCTACTTTTGAGAGAAAGAGAGAGAGAGAGGGGAGCAGAGAGAGAGGGAAAGAGAAAATCCCAAGCAGACTCTGTGCTGTCATTGCAGAGCCTGATGCGTGGCTTGAACCCATGAACTGCAAGATCATGACCTGAGCCAAAATCAAGAGTCAACACTTAACTGAGTGAGCCACGCAGGAACCCTGAGAGTGGAGAAACTTTTAATTAATGTGCATGTGGGATGATGCCCCTTTTCTTTCCACATCAGAGAGAGTTCTGGGAGAAATGGAGCCAGGAGGAGAGGGCCCCAAAATATCAGAAGCCAAATTTTCCTGATAGAAATTGGGTCACCCTCAGCCCAGGCCATGAAGACACCACCCTGCCCTGCCTGCGTTCTGTCTATGTGGTTAGGCAGACAGAGCCAAGGTGGTGGTTAGTCTAGGTAGCAGCCCCAGTGGCTGGATGGGAGCCACATGGTGTCTGTGCTTTAATTTCCCCAGGTGTTGGTGTGGATCCACGGTGGTGGGTTTACGGTCGGCATGGCTTCCATGTATGATGGCTCTGCACTGGCGGCCTTTGAGGACCTGGTGGTGGTCATTATTCAGTACCGCCTGGGTGTACTGGGCTTCTTCAGGTGAGCCTGGGGTTGGGCAGGGCAATGCCGGCTGAGTGAAGCCAGGACAGCCCCATAATCCCTGTCCCTGCCACTCTCAGCACTGGAGACAAGCATGCAACCGGCAACTGGGGCTACCTGGATCAAGTGGCTGCACTACGCTGGGTCCAGCAAAATATTGCCTATTTTGGAGGAGACCCTGGCCGTGTCACCATTTCTGGCGAGTCTGCAGGTGGCACAAGTGTGTCCTCACATGTCGTGTCCCCCATGTCCAAAGGACTCTTCCATGGTGCCATCATGGAGAGTGGTGTGGCTCTATTGCCCAGCCTCATTGATAGCTCATCTGATGCGGTCTCCACGGTGAGTACCCCCAACTGTGGGAAGCTGCCTCATCTTTTACCTCTCAGCCTCCATTACTCTGTTAAATGAGGACAACAAGGACTACCCTGCCATCAGAGCACCTGGGAAACCGCCACCTCTCCGGGGATTGCGGAGGGGCTCAGGGATCAGAATCCACAGAACTCTGCCATTGCAGAGGCTGAGCATGTTCTGTGGCCCGCAAAACTGCTGCCCTAGTACCTGTGAGATTTGTGGTGCACCTGCCCCTGGCTGGGACCTTAGACAAATCATTCACCCTTGCCTGGAAGGATGAGCCAGCCCCTGCCTGGTCTCTTTACAGATGGTGGCAAACATGTCTGCCTGTGGCCAGATTGACTCAGAGGCACTGGTGGACTGCCTGAGGGGCAAGAGTGAAGAGGAGATTCTGGCCATTAATAAGGTCAGGCTGAGTGGATGCGTGTACGGAGGAAAAGGACTGACAGGTGTGGGGAACATATCCCTTTCATTCTCTGGGCAAGTTATTCCATCTCCACACATTGGTGTCCTCACACTCTTGAGCGGAAAGTTGAGGCCAGGCCATGCTAAGCCAGCTGTAGGACCTCCTGATGGAGAGGGTATGGGTGTCCTGGATGAGCTGGGAAGGAGTGACTGGGATCCAGAAGCCATCAGAAAAAGGGACTTGACTTTGTGGGCCCTCTCAGCCCTTCAGGATCATCCCTGGCATGGTGGATGGGACCTTCCTGCCCAGGCACCCCCACGAGCTGCTGGCCTCTGCCGACTTTCAACCTGTCCCCAGCATCATTGGTGTCAACAACGATGAGTACGGTTGGCTCATCCCCTCGGTAAGGCACAGCCCCAAGCTCCCAGGTGCGAGGAGTCCTTTGGGGAGCAGGGCTCTGGGCTTCATAGCTCTATCTAGGCCCATCCTACCCTCAACTTGAGATTCCCCCACTACCCAGGCCTTGGACATCTCTGGCACTCAGAAGGACAGAGAGACTGTGAAGGCTGTTCTGCGGAATATGTTGGCAATGTTGGTGAGGCTTCTGGGGTCCTGCCCCAATGAAGAGGGCCTTTACTCCAGTCCGGAGGCAGGGAAGACCTATCCCCAAGATATTGTGTCCATGCATTGTCTCCCATGAGCAAAGGCTGGGTCACCCTGGAGCTAGGCCCCTTCCTTCCATTCCCGAGACCATCCCAGGATCTGTCTGCCTAGCCCGGACCCTGCTGCCTCCCTGCTGCCACCAGCCCACCTAACCTATTTCTGATCCACCTGGGGTAGGTGTTGCCTCCTCAGTCTGTTGACCTATTGATGGAGGAGTACTTAGGGGACAGTGCGGACCCACAGACCCTCCAGGTCCAGTTCCATGAGATGATGGGGGACTATATCTTCGTGATCCCTGCACTCCAAGTAGCCAGTTTTCAATGTGAGTACATCTGTAACTAAAGCCAGATCAATAAGGGGGCAGCTCAGAGCTGTAGGTCCCTGGCAAGGTCTATTGGTGTCCAGGTCCCAACTCGTGTCTATTTATTGGGCCCATAGGTGCCAGGCACGTGATGTCCCTTGTTTCAGTAAATCCTCATGGCTAACCTAAGAGACATTCCTCATTTTACAGATGAGGAAACTGAGGTTCAGTGGCCTTCAGTGACTTACCTAAAACCACACACAATTTGAATCCAGGTCACGATTTGAACCCAGGTCCTTCCCACTGCTCTTGCTCCAGCCAGTGGCTCCCTCACCCCATTGTTCAGATTCCAACCAGCATTGGACCTAGCTCTCTCATCACCATGGGTAATGCAGGACGGCCCCAGGGAAGGGACAGCCATATCATGGCCTGTCCACCTCACCCTCTAGGTGTGCATGCCCCCGTCTACTTCTATGAGTTCCAGCATCGGCCCAGCTTCTTCAAGGACACCAAGCCACCCCACGTGAGGGCAGACCATGGTGATGAGATGTTCTTTGTCTTCGGAACTGCCTTCTGGAAAGGCTATGGTAAGTGTTCCTGGGTGGGGTCCCTCAGAGACCCCTCATTCTCAGAATGTGGGACAGGGCCTTGGCTGGGTCCCTGAGTGAGGGTGATAGCCCTCACTGTAGAGATGAGAGAAAGGAAAGAATCAGGCGCCCAAATCTTACAGCTAGAAAGGCTGAGCTAGAATTGGAGTCCAACAATCTCCAGGCTGGGGCCTTCTCTCCCTCCACCTCTCTCCACTTCAACCATGGATGCCTGGCATGGGTGCAGAGGAGGGTGTTTGAAAGGCATATTTGTTTCTTAAATGATTTTGCAATGTCAGAAGGAAGAAGGGAGGCTTCTAGAACAGAGATGAGCCTAGTTTGGGCGGGGAGAGGGCCTGGTTCCCAAGGGCTGCAGGGAGAGTGGGCAGAGAGCCAGGCCTGGGAGGGCAGGGGAGCAGCCAGGGAAAAGTTGCACACGGGCTAGCGAGTGAGGTGGGGGCTGACCCATGTGCTGGGCTGGGGTTGGCGCTTGCTCACCTGGACCCTTGTCCTCTTGCTCCCTATAGTTGAAGTCACTGAGGAGGAAGAGCTGTTGAGCAGGAAGATGATGAAGTACTGGGCTAACTTCGCTCGAAACGGGTGAGATGGCACGCCCCACCTCAACCTCCAGGGGCTGCGGCGGCTTGAAACATTCAAGGTCCCCCTTTTCTGTTGTGTCTTATTAGCTTACATGTTTCCTTAATTGCATGGTGGTTCCTTCCCTAGCTTCAGGAGCCTGGGAGGGGCCTTGTGGGTGCTGAGCGCTCAGTCCATCTCCAGGAGCCTCCCTCTGACAGGAAGGGAAAAAACAGCCCAGGTTGCCCAGGTGGAGCTGACGCTCTAGTGGGAGGTAGTTTCTTTCCTAAGTCTAGAAACATCCCCCTGTCATTCCCCAAGCCCATCCAGCTCGTTTGGTACCTTGCCTGACTCCAGTTGGGGTGCCAGGTCTGGGCTCAGCAGGGCTCAGAGTGACTGTCCCCTGCCCTGCTGGGAGGGCATGTCTACAGGAACCCCAACGGCAAGGGTCTGCCCCACTGGCCTGTGTTCGACCAGGAAGAGCAATACTTGCAGCTGAACTTGCAGCCTGTGGTGGGCCGAGCCCTGAAGGCCCACAGGCTCCAGTTTTGGACAAAGATCCTACCCCAGAAGATACAGGAGCTAAAGGAGGCAGAGGAAAATCACACAGAGCTGTAACTCCCTGTTACATCCCTGTCTAGGGTGAGAGGGTGGAGGGGTGCATTTGGGTGCAGGTGGGAGTCTACCGCATATGCCCACACACACCCACTGAGGAGCTAGTCGCTTCTGCCTTCGTTCACATAGCCATTCACGCATGCTTCCAGCCAGCCAGCCCGCAAACATTTATTAAGGGCCTACCGCATATTACTTGCCAAGCCCCCCATACATCCTCTCATGTTAGACATACTCAGTGAATGAAGCCGGGGATGGGCAAACCCGGATGGAAGTGCACACCCCACTGAGCCTGGGGCCCCACCCCCTCTTCCTCACCTCTACCCCATCCCCACCCTCCCTCCCCACTCCCTTTGAAGGAGGGTGCTTTGGGAAATGTTAACCACACCTGGCTCTCAATAAGCCCCACATGCTCTCCTATCTGTAAGTAGAAAATCTGGACGCCAGGAGCCCAGGAGCTCTGAGATCCTGACCACCGAGGCCACCAGCTACTGTGAATGTAAAAGTCCCTGCCCCACCCATTGTCCCCTAAACTAAATGTCATCTATCACTGACATTTAAACACAACACTCAAGGGGCGCCTGGATGGCTCAGTCAGTTAAACGTCTGACTTCGGCTCAAGTCATGATCTCATGGTTCATGGGTCTGAGCCCCGTGTCAGGTGCTACGCTGACAGCTCGGAGTCTGGAGCCTGCTTTGGATTCTGTGCCTCCCTCTCTCTCTGCCCCTTCCCCTCTCACTCTCCCTCTCCATCTTAAAAATAAATAAACATTTAAACACAGCATTCACTCACTTATCTGTGTCCCACAGAGGTGACCAACTCCATTTTTTGTAAGAAGAAGGCCTGAGCTTGTCCATGCGGCCCATGGAACCTGGGCCAGCTGTGCAGTGTCCAGGAGAACTGGGTGGGTCCCTCAGCCATCCACCTCCCGAAATTTGCCTTTATTTTCAGTGGTGCTGTGACACCCAAACTTTACAGGATTGTAGCACATCCAAGAAGATGTTTATCTGTGAGATGTTTCCTGGAAGTAGGATTGAGGGGCCAGAAAGCCCAGGAGAAGAGACTCTTGTACCCAGACTTCCAAAGGCCTCTCTATCCAAGGAGGTGCTCCTCTTACCTTTTAGAATTCTCCTTGCCAACCCCCCCCCCCCCCACTGAACATCCCCCAACTCACTCTGAGCATCCACATGATCAGTTTTCCTGCTTACCCCATTGCTTTCCCTAAACTTTTCTTTCCCTCACCTTACTCACCCCCCAAAAGAAACCCTGTCTTATATGGTATTTGATCTCAGTGTGCAAAAATACCAAATTGTGTTCACTCTGCCTCTTTGTTCCACCAAAGCACTTTTTCTGCGTCACTAATAGGCTGTATCCCTCTTCTCATGGACCTAGGAGTCCTGCTATGCCCCCACCTCTGACCAACTTGCCCTCTCCACACACTAGATTTTCCAGGAGGAAAGAAAGTCCTCCTTTCCCTCCACTACATTTAAGCCCAACCATAGAGCCTCGTGACATGGGGCCTGAAGGATGCAGAGAGGCCACCAGATGGCAGACGAGGATAACCTTAAGCCTGGCTGTCTTAGAGGGAATGGGCTCTCCTTGTGGTGAACTGCTGACTGGTGCATGAAGCTTCTCTTGCATTCTGAAAGCATTTATTGAGCACCCACAGCATGCATGCCTCTGTATGTTTTTCAGCCCTGCAGATGCACAATATACTTTCTAAAAGTGGGTTCCCAGTACTAGTTTTTTAATCATCTTATTTTTTTTAAACAGCTTTATTGTGGAATAATTTACATACAATTAAATTCACCCACTTCAGGAAACATACAATCACCGTCACATCAAGTTTTAGAATGCTTCAATTGCTCCAAAGAGTTCCTTCATGCCCCTTTGCAGTCAGCCAATCCCCATCCTGACCCTGGCCCACACAACCACCCAATTGCTTTCTATTGCCATAGTCTGCATTTTCTAGAATGTTCTAGAAGTGGAATCACTTGTTACAGGTTTCTGTCACTTAGCATAATGTTTTTGAGATGCAACCAGTAGTTTCCTTTTCTTGCAAAGTGGTATTCCATGTATGGTATGCTACGTGTTATCCATTCACCAGTTGGTGGACATTTTCAGTGACATTCAATTTTTTAAATTTAATTTCTTTAAATTTTTAAAGAAAATGCTAAGCTGTCTTCTAAGATGACTATACCATTTTTGTACCCCACCAGCCATCTGTGAGAGTTCTAATTGCTCCATAGCCTTGGCAACACTTGGTCTTATCAGTCTTGTACATTTGATTAATTTCAGTAGGTGTGCAGTGGTATCTTACTGTGGTTGGTTCCCTGTTTCATGTCTTTCTCTGTCTCTCTGTCCCTTTCTCTGTGTTTGTCTCTCTCCCCTCCATGCTCTAGCTCTCCTGAATGTACCTATGGATCAAGGTTCAGGGAGAGGAACGGCCCCCACCAGGGAGGTTGCCAAAGACAATCCAGGAAGGAGCACAGAGGGAAGTTTGATCCTAGGCCTCTCCAGCTCTGAATGCTAGCTGGAACCCCAGGACAGAATCTGGCATCTTCTCTCGACATGACCCTCACCCCGTTCCTCACTGAGCCAGCACTTCTGTTTGAATTAGTAAATATTTGCCAGTGCCTCACACTCCCCACCATCCCAACCCCCACACGCTCCTGACACTAAGACCCAGAGGAGAGTCCTGCCCTTACTTACAGTAGGGGCTGTCCCAGAGAGATGGACACCCTGACAGACCCCTGCCCTGAGGCAAGAACAGGCTTCCAGTGGCTCTGGTTCCGTGCCTTGTGTTTTCACACATGCAACCTCACTTCAACCCTGCGAGGTGGTTCCTATTATCATCACTCTTTTATGGATGACGACACTAGACCCAGAGCCAGCACTTGGCAGAGCCAGGATTTGAACACAGGAGATCCGGCTCTGAAATCACATCTTCCAGGGATTTGGAGTAGGATAGGAGTTGTGAATAAGAATCTCTCCTGCTCCTCTTCCTCCATTCCTCCCTCTACCTTCAGACCTCAGCTCCTCCTGCCCAGGAACCCAAGCGCCTCGAGGGCAGTGCTCTGCTTCTGCCCTGTCACGTGAGGAGCCTCAAGAGAGTGGGCCTACATGAAAAAGCCACCCCCAAAATACACCCTGGGTATACTGGGTTCACTGATTCAGGAGAACTGGTATTTGAACCCAGAACTGCAGAGCTCCACGGCCCAGGCTCTTTCCCTTCTCTGGGATTGTCACATCACCCACACTCCTGCAGGGCACTCTCTGAGCCCTCCTCCCCCAGCCGAGGCACTAAGCACTGCGTGTTAGGGCTGGCCACCAGCCAGATGGGGCTGTCCACCGAGTTTTTTGTAACACAGCCCTTTAGAGATTGGCTGTGCCAAAGGACGGAGGCTTTATTATAACTTGCACCACTTCTGCCTATAGTCAGTTGTGAGGAGCATGGGGACACTGGTAAGAATCGGGCCCAGGGTCCTGGGCTGGGTGGCCTGTCTGCTCCTGGCATTCCCTGTTACAGCCACTGGTAAGACACACCAGCAGGGCCTGCAGAGCTGGGAGCTTCGGGGTTGTTGGGAGGACTAGAGTAGAAGGCAAGAGTGAGGTGGGGATGGGGAGGGTTGGGCAGCCTGCTCCGAGAAGGAGTCCTCAGTTCCAAGAAATGCCGGGGGGA
Organism: Neofelis nebulosa; assembly: GCF_028018385.1. NCBI lineage: Eukaryota > Metazoa > Chordata > Mammalia > Carnivora > Felidae > Neofelis > Neofelis nebulosa. Next base: position 42,964,663 of record NC_080798.1, read on the forward strand.
TGTGCATCCTCTCCAGGCAGGGGTTGTGTGTGTGTGTGTGTGTGTGTGTGTGTGTGTGTGTGTGATCTCCAGAGCAGCCCTGCCAGAGAACACAATTGTCCTTAGGTTTTTAAAAAAAATTTTTTTTTCAACGTTTTTTATTTTTATTTTTGGGACAGAGAGAGACAGAGCATGAACGGGGGAGGGGCAGAGAGAGAGGGAGACACAGAATCGGAAACAGGCTCCAGGCTCCGAGCCATCAGCCCAGAGCCTGACTCGGGGCTCGAACTCACGGACCGGACCGCGAGATCGTGACCTGGCTGAAGTTGGACGCTTAACCGACTGCGCCACCCAGGCGCCCCTGTCCTTAGGTTTTAAGGGCACCCAGGATTTGTGTAATCACTAAGATAGACACAGAAGTCATTGTAATGAAAAGAGGTTTACTCACAGTTCCTAGAAACAAGAGGCATGCAGGGAAGCATGGGGTCCGCTCTGTCAGGAGGGAGAGGCCACGAGAGGAAAACGTGGTCAAGAGGCTTTGTTGTTTCCCGGAGAAGGAACAGGCAAGGCAGGCGAAGCAGGTTTCAGATTGGTTAATTTGAAGATTTTCAGTGGGCTCTGGGGCATAGGGCTGTCTCTAGTTGTGTGGCGCCTGGCCCTCGGGTGATTAGGGCAGGTAGCTAGTGGTGGAAGAATCTGAGAAGCCCACAGAGGAGGTGGGTGGGAGCATGGACTCTGGATTGGTTGGTTTGTCTCGGGAAGGCACACCTCTCAGTGAATTGTTTACTATTTCTAAGAATTGGCTAGCCCTGAGACCCACAGTCCCTCCAGAGTCTGCAAGGCTCCCCTATGTCAAAACATCAAAATAAAGAAAATGAACAGATGTGATTATTGCACTTAACTGAGCAGATGAGGAATCTGAGGGTGAATGGCTAGCCCAAGCAAAGCCCCAGAGCAGGTCTGTGAGTCCGGGAGAGCCTCCCTCGGGGAACTGGTCTGGTCTGGAGAAGAGTGGTAGCCATGCTGAGGCAGGAGGAGAAAGTGGGAGGTAGTCATAGGGTCCATCCCACGGGCTTGCTGGGAAGGTAGTCAGAGTGCTGTGTGCAAAGAGCTCAGAACAAGGCCCACAGAGGAGGTGCTCAGAGAGCCAGTGTTGAGTGAGTCCATTTGCCACTCCATACCCTGTGGAGGCTTCAAACTCACTCCATGGCCCTCTGTCCTACTCTCAGGGCCTGAGGTCACTCAGCCAGAAGTGGACACCACCCTGGGCCGTGTGCGAGGCCAGCAAGTGGGCGTGAAGGGCACAGACCACCTTGTGAATGTCTTCCTGGGCATCCCGTTTGCCAAGCCACCTCTGGGGCCTGGCCGATTCTCAGCCCCGCGCCCAGCGCAGTCCTGGGAGGGTGTGCGGGATGCCACCACTGCCCCTGCGATGTGAGTAGCCGCAGCGGAGGTGGGCAAGCAGGCAGGCTGTTGGGGGGGGTGGGCCTAGATGCCAGGACCGGTGGGCTGAGCTGCTGGCCCTGGGTTCATCCTTCGCCACAGGTGCCTGCAGGATCTGGAGAGAATGGACAACAGCAGATTTGTGTTGAACGGAAAGCACCAGCACTTCCCTATTTCAGAGGACTGTCTGATCCTCAACATCTACAGCCCGGCTGAGGCCACCGTGGGGGCCAGGCGGCCGGTGTGCAGCCCAGGGGGCCCTGTTTGCCTATGCAGCTCTGCCCTGCCCAACCTCTCTCCAGCCCTGTTTCCGTACTGAGGGGGGTTCCCAAGAATGCCCTGGGTTGATGGCAGGGCAACTGGTGTCCCGGAAGCTGGGGGTCACTGCCCCATGGCTTCTCTGCAGGTCATGGTATGGATCCATGGGGGCACTCTGGTGGCCGGCGCCGCCACCTCCCAAGATGGGTCAGCCCTGGCCGCCTATGGGGATGTGGTAGTGGTCACGGTCCAGTACCGCCTGGGGCTCCTTGGCTTCCTCAGGTGAGGTGACTGGCTTGGTGGAGGGCACTGCTGGCACTGGGGAGAGGAGCTTGTGAGGGGAGTTGGGGAACTAGGGTGGAGGTCCAGAGCTTGAATGCAGATTTCTCAGGCAAGCAGAGTGTCAGGAGACCAAAGTCCCCTCCCCCATGCCATCTGGGGCAGAGAAGGAGGCTCCCCATTGCTCCACCTTGGAGAAGGGCTCGATCAAAGCCAGAATTATACAGAGAACTTGGTCCTTTGGACAGAAAGTGTTGGCTCCTGGTCTGGGGCCAGGATCCCAGCAAGGGCTGGAGGCAGGGAGCAACAGCTCTGGCAGCCACTTGAGAACCAGCCCCAGCCAGCTGGGTCCCCCCGTACCACATGCTGGGCACGTGCCTAGTAAGCATGCCTCATAACTAAGCCAGACTTGGTGAACGGGGGAGGGTGTTCTGTCCTGGTGGCTGGTTCAGGGCCATCCTGCAAGGGCTGAGGACAATCTATGAGGGGAGCCAGGCTACGCTAACCTCTGCCCCCCTGCGCCCCGCCCCCAGCACTGGAGACGAGCATGCCCCTGGCAACTGGGGCTTCCTAGATGTGGTGGCTGCTCTGCACTGGGTGCAGGGGAACATCTCCCCCTTTGGAGGTGACCCCAACTCTGTCACCATCTTTGGCAGTTCTGCCGGTGCCTGCATCGTCTCTGCCCTGGTGAGTCACCTCAGGGGACTAGCAACAGTATCTCCTGCAGCCCCAGACCTCCCAGCTCTCCTGCCCTCCTCTGACAGCCATCTGTCCTCCACATTGCTTCCAGGTCCTGTCCCCGCTGGCTGCAGGGCTATTCCACAGAGCCATAGCCCAGAGTGGAGTCATCACCATTCCCACCTTACAGGCTTCGAACCCAAGGCTCCTGGCTCAAGTCTGCCTCTCTTTCATCCTCTTACCCCACATGTACCTACCACACCCCCACCCTGCGCTTGTCCTGACATCCCAGAGTGGATGCCCCTGGCAGGGAGCCCCTTGTTAGCAGAGACGAAGGAAGCACACTGCCTACGGAAGCTAGAGAAAAGCACCAGTGCCACCTGGGCACAAAATGATTCAGGGACCCGCACCTCCAGCCTCACTTCCTGCTGACTCCGCAACCCTGCTCAGGCCTCAGCACCCACTATCATCCCCTCCCTGCCACACTGGCCATTCTGGAATCCCTCCTCTCTGAACCCTATCTCATTTCCATATTCACTCTGGCAAAACTTTCCTGACCCCACTGGGTCTGGAAATATAGTTAACTAGTTAATGACACTGTTCTCAGATTGGTAAGGAGGACTCAGCTACCCACACAAATAATGACAGCATGATGTAATGGGGGACACACAAGGTGCCTGAGGACCACCCAAGCTGGTGGCTTGGTGGCAGTTCTCTGGTCAGTCCCAAGTCCCCATCTCTGACATCACTGTCCCATCTTCCCTACAGATGTCCTCTTCTCTATGGGAGGCAGAGGGCTGGGGGTGAGGGGTGAGGGGTGAGGGGTGAGGAGGGAGGGAGAGGCAAGACTCTGATCTGTCCCCAGAGCTTCGTGGACTCCATGGCCTGCAGCTCTACCTCCTCAGCTGAGATGTTGCAGTGCCTTCGGGAGAAGGCAAACAAGGAGCAGATCCTTAACATGAAGTTGGTATGCCTACCTCCTGGGGGACAGTGGCAGGCAATAGCACAGAGGGATCCTGTCCAGCTTCTGTGAGAGCCGAGAGGCAATCAGCAGCCTGGGGTGAGGCTTGGGGCAGCCACCCCTGATGGGAAGGGGCTGAGGGCCCAAATTGGCCTGGGGGGTGTGAATGCAGAGGCACCCCTGCCCCGAGGGCAGGCTCTGTCTTCCAGGGAAGAGGCCTACTTAGAAGGTCTCCCTATTCCCCCTGGGTCCTCTAACCCTGGTGACTTCTACCCCCTCTAAATAAGGCTCAGACATGCAGCCATGTGACCCCTGGGATGCCATCTTTTAAGGCATGGGCCTGACTGGGAAGACCCCTGCCTTGCTTTCTCCTACAGAACACTACAGCTACCTACACCATTGATGGCACCTTCTTTCCCAAGAGCCCCAGGGAGCTCTTGAGGGAGAGGCAGTTCCATTCTGTGCCCTTCCTCCTGGGTGTCAACAATCATGAGTTTGGCTGGCTCATCCCCAAGGTGAGTGTCCTCTGGCTCCTGTCCTTCAAGGCCCTATCCCAGCCAATCCTCTGCTACCCCGTCATTACCACAGCCTGTGAGGTGACACTCCCACTTGATAGGTGAGAAAGCAAAGCTCAGAGAGGTTTAAGGGACTTGCTCCAGGTTATGCAGATTAATTTTCCCAAAGCAAATGTTTCCTTCTGGGGACCAAGCTTTTGCACAAAGTGGCCTTCTGGGCAGTACTGATTTGCAGCATATTTGGCTTGGGGTCCGGTTTATACATCAAGCTCTATGAGACTGGTGAGTATGACTCTGTCTGAGAGACTAATTACCTGAGACTTTCAGGTTTCAAACAACAGCAAGCCAGTGAGGAACAGCATGGCCCATGTGCCTTCCAGTCCCTTCCAGGTGTACAGGACTCCCCACACAGAGCGTTAACATCATGCTTTCCTTCTGGGCATCTTCCCTATCATTCTTCTACCCATCTTCACAGTGATTGACTTTAATGACTGCAAAACCTTCCACAAGGGAATCATAATAGTCCTTAATTTCTACACTTGGGCACTTTCTAGTTTTACGACTGAAGCTAAGAGGGCGGTGAACATTTTCATGTCCACAGCTTTTGTCCTTTTATTTTTTCCTTTGGAATTGATCCCCAGGAGGGGGGCATTTGGGTGTTTGCTGGATGACAGGCTCATGCAATCTTGACACTCAAGGACAAAGCTTGTAGGCCAGACGTGTGTGTGTGTGCGCGCGCGCGCGTGTGTGTGTGTGTGTGTGTGTAATGACTGATGAGTGTTAAGAGGAAACAGTACCCTGGACTCTGGCAGGCAGCCTTGGCCCCACATGGTCTACTTAGAGTCATGAGTGGAAGAGTGAGAAAGAGCCAAAGGCTGGCTCCCAAGACCTGGACAAGCCTGCCTGGAGCAGAACGCTGTGCCTGGGACTTTGTAGGCAGGATGTGTCTCAGGAATTGGGTGGCTCAGGGGGCTGTTCACCTCCTTGCTGGTGCAGAAATTCTCTTCAGTCCCCTTGTCATCCATGTGGACCCAACTATAGATTTTTCAGCCAACCAGATGTTTACTAAATGTCCATGGTGTAAGCTTTAACCATGGAAAGCAATTCATACATTTTCTGGACATCTCTCCACCTCTAATGTATTGCCACTGGCCGAGCACTTTGTGAAATTGCTACTACGCCAATTTATTTTATTTATTTATTTTTTAACGCTTATTTATTTTTGAGACAGAGAGAGACAGAGCATGAACGGGGGAGGGTCAGAGAGAGGGAGACACAAGAATCTGAAACAGGCTCCAGGTTCTGAGCTGTCAGCACAGAGCCCGACGCGGGGCTCGAACCCACAGACTACGAGATCATGACCTGAGCTGAAGTCGGCCGCTTAACCCATTGAGCCACCCAGGCGCCCCTCTACTACGCCAATTTAAACTGCTGCCAGTGACTAAAGTCTCCCAAGTTTTATTGCAACTTTACCAGCTTTGCAGATGATAATTTTTTAAATACGAACTTTATTGAGATGTAATTTACATACCATAAAATTTACCCTTTAAAAAAGTGTAATTCAGTGGGTTTTAGTACATCCACGAAGTCATGCAACCATCACCACTATCTTATTCCAGAACATTTGCATCCCCCTAAAATTCAGCCCATACCTGTTTGCAGTCACTTAGCATCCCTCCTCCCCCAGGCCCTGGCAGCCACTAATGTACTCTCTATCAAATCTGTGAACTTGCCTATTCTATACATTTCAAATAAGTAGAATCCTACAATGTTTTGTTTTGTTTTGTTTTGTTTTGGTGTCTGACCTCTTTCACCTAAAATGATGTTTTCAAGTTTCATCTATCTTGTATCTCGTGTTAGTATTCATTCTTTTTTATGACTAAATAGACCCTTGTGTGGATACAGCACGTTTTGTTTATCCATTCATCAGTTGATAGGCATTTGGGTCATTTCTACCTTTTTGGCTATTATGGATAATCCTACTATGAACATTCATGTACAAGTTTTTATGCAATTATAGGTTTTAATTTCTCTTGGTTATATACCTAGAAGTGGAATTGCTGGGTCCCATAGTAACTCTGTTTAATCGTTTGAGGAACTGCCTGTTTTCCAAAGTGTCTGTACCATTTCACATTCCCCCCCAACAATGTAGGAGGATTTCGGTTAGTCCACATCCTCAACAACACTCACTAGCTCTCGTTTTGATTATAGTCATCCTAGCGGGTGTAAAGTGGTATCTCGTTGTGGTTTTGATTTGCATTTCCCTAATGACTTACCATGTTGAGTATCTTTTTATGTGATGATTGGCCATTTTTATATCTTCTTTGGAAAAATGTCTATTAAAATCTTTTGCCCATTTTTAAATTGGATTATCTTTTTATCATTGAGTTGTAAGAGTTTCTCATATAGTCTAGACACAAGTCCCTGTCAGATGTATGATTTGTAAATCTTGTTTCCCATGCCGTGGGTTGTCTTTTCACTTTGTTACGGTGTTCTTAACAACACAAAAAACTTAACATTTTGATGAAGTCCAATTTATTTTCTCTTTTGTTGCTTGTCCTTTGGGAGTAATATCTAAGAATTGATTGCTTAGTCAGATTTACCTCTACGTTTTCTCGAAGAGTTTTATAGTTTTAGCTCTTATGTTTAGGTTTATGATTCATTTGAAGTTAAAACTGTGACTGAGGGATTTTTTGTATGTGGTTATCCAGCTGTTCCTGAATCAGTTGTTGAAACACTTTTTTTTTTCCTTATTGAACTGTCTTGATACGCTTCCTGAAAATCATTGGCCATAAACTTAAGGGTTTATCTCTGGACTCTCAGTTCTATTTGGTTAATTATACGTCTATCCTTATGCCAGTACCACACCATACTGATTAGTTTTGTACTAAGTTTTGAAATGGAGAAGTGTGAGTCCTCCACCTTTGTTCTTCTTTGTTCTTCAAGATTGCTGTGTTACTTTGCTAGGGTTGCCATAACAAAGGACCACAATCTGGGTGGTTTAAACAACAGAAATTTGGTTCCTTCTGAGTCCTGTGAGAGAGAGTCCACGCTTCTCTACTATTTTCTGGTTGCATTAGGCGTTCCGTGGCATTCTCCCTCTGTTTTCACATTGTCTTCCCTCTGTGCCATCTGTCTCTGTGTCCGAATTGCCCCTTTTCACAAGGACATTAGTCATATTGGACTAGGACCCACCCTAATGATTACCTTTGCAATCGTCTTAACTTGACTACCTCTCTAAAGGCCTCATCTTTAAATAAGGTCACATTCTGAAGTACTGGGGGTTATGCCTGTGCATATCTTTTTGTGAAGATACAAATCAATCCCTAACAGTTGTTCTGGTTATTCCAGGTCCCTTACATTTCCATATGAATTCTGATCAGCTTATCAATTTCTGCAAAAAAAAAAAAAAAAAGTGGCTGAGATTTTGGTAGGGATCATGCTGAATCTATAGACCAGTTTAGGAAGTATTGCCATCTTAACAAGATGAAGTCTTCCAACCCATGAACATAGGATGTCTTTCCATTTACTTAGGTCCTCTTTAGTTTCTCTAGTTTTTAATGTACAAGGTTCATACTTTGTTAATGAAGTTGATTCCTAAGGATTTTATTTTTCGATGCTCTTGTAAACGAAATTGTTTTCTTCACATCACCTTCAGGCTGTTCATTGCCGCTGTATAGAAACACAACTGATTTTTGTCTATTGTTCTTATAAACTATCATTTTAAAGAACTTTGCTCCTTTAGCTTTTTTAGTTTAGTCCTTTAATGTTTAGTGCAGGTTAACATCCCCCTGTGGGTATGCACTCTTTGTGTTTGCTCATCCATGAGTTTTCTGTTCCTGTTTTCACAATGATTAACCAAGAGCCCCATAGCCATGAAACTAACTTTAATAGCGAACACTTTACAGTGCTTACTGTATGTCAGGGTCTTCATAGTTACTACTCCGATCTTCATAACAATCCTATGAGGCAGGTTATTGCCATTCCTCTCTCACGGATTAAGAAACTGAGACACCAAGAGTTTAAGCAATGGGCCCAGGTCATGATTTAGCAAGTGGCAGAGCTGGGATTTGAACCCAAAGACTGTGCCCTTAAAAACCTAACATATAAAGCCAACATTTCACTTTAAAAACAACATTTTAACTTTCCCTGTAGGCCTTACTAAGCACCCGGGGGTCTTGATCTTATTCTGTGAAAATGTTGAATACATTTTGGGATGCTATGACCCCACGTGCTTGTTGTATTTGGCACTGTTTCCTCCCTCCTCGATTTGAGGTTTATCTTTTCGAGTCTATGGACTTGTGGGCTTCAACACACTTGGCTCTGTTCACAGGACTGTGAACACTCGCCTGCTCATAGCTGGGAGTAGGGGGTGGGCAGTAATCAGGCTGTGCTGAGAAGACCCTGATGTCCCCACAGGGCTGGGGTTTCCTGGATAAGATGGGGCAGATGAGCGTGGAGGATATGCTGGCCATATTAAGACCCAACTTGACCATTCTGGTGAGTCAATGAGGGAGGAAGAGGTAGTCCAGTGGGTATCCTATCCAGAATAGTAGGGCACCCTCTTCCTCCTACCGTTCAACCCCCACAGCTACCCACACACCACCAAACCCCTTGGTCCAGCTGCTGACTTTTAGTTCCACCTAGAAATCCCCTTGGACATGAGTCAGTATGGTTCCCAAAGGAAGACCATCATCATCATTTTCATCATTTCATCATTTTCATCATATGCCCCTTAATGAGCCCATATTCTGTGCCAGAGACTATGCTGTGCTGTGCTGAGCACTAGAACAGGGATTTATTTCCTTCAATTCTTACTATATCCCTGTGAAATAGACACTTTCATTCTCCCCATTTTACAGATGGGTCAAGGTCTCATGATAAGTAAAGGGCAGAGGCAGAGCTTGAGCCAACTCTGTCTGACCCCACAGCTTCAGCTGTTAAGATCATACTGTCAGATGTGGAGTAAGTTGGATCTGGAGTCCAATCCAAGCCCTGGCTACCTGTCCTCAGTGAGCCTAATCCCTTTGAGCCCATTTCCTCCCCTGTAAATGTGGATATACCTCCCATATGAGGAAACTGGATGCTGTATTTGAAAACTCTACTAGGGAGCTGGTATTGAAAGATGCTCAATCTATGCATATTTCCCTCCTTTCTTTGGACCCCCCAGAGCCCTCTCCATTCATACAACCTCACCACTATTCTCTGGAGCTCTGTGGAGCCCCCATGATTTGTTCTTTTTTTTTTTTTTAATTTTTTTTCAACGTTTTTTATTTATTTTTGGGACAGAGAGAGACAGAGCATGAACGGGGGAGGGGCAGAGAGAGAGGGAGACACAGAATCGGAAACAGGCTCCAAGCTCCGAGCCATCAGCCCCAGAGCCTGACGCGGGGCTCGAACTCACGGACCGCGAGATCGTGACCTGGCTGAAGTCGGACGCTTAACCGACTGCGCCACCCAGGCGCCCCCATGATTTGTTCTTTTACCAACTTCCTGGTTAACTTCAACCAGGCAACTGCTCAAGATCAGAACCCTTAGCTGGGAACTTCACGTAGGCTGCCAAACACCACTGCCAGGCAGGAACTGACTTTCTGGGAGGCTCAGCAACCTATCTGAGATCACACAGCAAAGCAGCAATCGCAGAGCTAGGATTTGACTCCAGGTCTGACCTTACCCTGCCTAGACATTATCTAGAACCCCAAAGGGAGGCAAGGGCTGGGCCCTGGCACATGAGCCCTGGAATATGAAGAGGCTGTGCTGGAGGGTGTGAGGCTTCTTTGGAGGGTCTGCTGGGCTGTGGGACCTGAGCATGCCTAAGCCTGGCTTCCTGCCCCAGGATATACCCCTCGAGGTGATGCCCACCATCATAGATGAATACCTAGGCGGCAGTTTCGACGCAGAAGCCAGACGCAATGCCGTCCAGGAATTTTGGGCTGACCTTATGGTTATCTTTCCCACCTTGAATTTCTCAAGAAACCTCCGAGGTGAGCCTATCCCTGTTCACCTGCCCTACCCTTCCCATTTTGGCCCAGGAGTTGGGTTATCATAGGCATCATGGCCCCACACCCTGCTGCTACCCCCACACCTCGCTTTCTCTCTGAGATGCAGTGTTAACAGTAATGAGAGGTGACTCTGGCAGGTCACTCTGCAGGGGAGAAAACCAAGGCTCAGAGATGTGCAGTAGAGATTTGAAGGTGATCTGGCTGTGACACCTGTCACCTCATTGATCGCCACGGTTGATTCAGCTGATCTGGCTGGCTAGGTGGGTGTCCCCTTCCTCCCTCATCGCTGCATTGTGTCCTTCCCAAAGCTGCACTATCAGTCAAGGACGACCTTCCCCAATAGAGGAAGACCATTCATTCTTCAGTCAAGGGAATATGAGTAGCTGCGCTCTCCTGCTAGAACCTCCAAACAAGCTCTCAGAGAGGCGCAGTGACTTGTCTAAGGTCACCCAGCAGGGCCCATCCCCAATTCTCAGGCATTCATTGGTTTTTTGCACATTCAGCGCTTCTCCTGGAAGAAAAGTCTTGCTTCCTCCAAGCCTAGTGGCTAGTCCCTGACACAGCCCTAGAATAGCACCAAGTTCCTATCTTTGTGACCTTAGGCAAGATACCTAACCCCTCTGTGCCTCAGTTTCCTCATTTGCAAAATGGCAACAATAGACTCTAACCCATAGGTTGTTGTGAGGATGAAATTAATGATTGCACATAAAGCACATGGAATGGTGCACAATGGCCAGCAAGTGCTCAGTAAATGCTTGCTGATAATTATGGTGTCATCATCAGTATTGTTACTGGTGTTGGTGTTATTGGTGCTACTATGAGCCAGTCCTGTTAGAGGTAGGACCTGGTCAGGCTGAGGGTACCTAACTCTGATGCCACCCTCTCTCCGCAGATTCTGGAGCCCCCGTCTTTTTCTATGAGTTCCAGCATCGACCCAGTTCTTTTGCAAAGATCAAACCAGACTGGGTGAGGGCTGACCATGGGGCTGAGATTGCCTTCATATTCGGGGGTCCTTTCCTCATGGATGAGAGCTCCCTGCTGGGTGAGGACAGATAGACATCGACCCCTGGGCTGTAGGCTCCATAGGCTAGGGTGGGGCTTGCAGGCACAGAGGTCCCAGTCAGCACAGGGAACCCTTGGGTTCTCTCCAAGACCCACCTGACCTTGATCTAGGTCTATTCCTCCCCTAGCCTTTCCAGAAGCTACACAGGAGGAGAAGCAGCTGAGCCTCACCATGATGGCCCAGTGGACCCAATTTGCCCGGACAGGGTGAGTGAGCAAGTGGGAACACCTGGCTTTGGGCCTCTACTATGCAGATCTTCCCCCAGGGGATAAAGCAGGCGGCCCTGGACTTCATTCATTTTTCCCACCCAGGGACCCCAATGGTGAGGGGTTGCCTCCTTGGCCTGCATTCAAGCAGTTGGAGCAATACCTGGAGATCAGCCCGACACCACGAGTTGGCCAGAAGCTAAAAGAAGCCCAAATGCAGTTCTGGGCAGAGATACTTTCTGCCAACTTCTGGCAGTGGCAGCAGAAGCAGAAGGGCAGGAAGGCCCAGGAGGAGCTCTGAGGCAGGGCATGGGCCTTCTTGGCTGGAGGCCAACCCTAGGGGTGGCAGAGTCCCAGCAAAACAGCTTCTTTCTCCCCCTACTAAGAAACTTTAACTCAAACCAAGCTGATGTATGGACATGTCCCTTAAGGAATCAGCCCCTCCATGACTGGCATTGTGCTGTTGAAATGTCACCTGCTTCCCACTCTAAGGGCCTCTGTACAAACTCCTCCCTCTTCTTTCCCCCTTGCTTCCTAGCAAGTTCCAGCTCTTTCCTTAAGCTCCCTCCTCCATGAAGCTTTCCCTGCCTTCTCTAGGCCCGAGTGTATGTCCGTTACAGCATAGCCCACTCCAGGCTAGCACTGTCTGTATCTGTGTCTCTTTCCCTTCTCTGAGAGTAGAAATCAACCTGACCCCACTCTGCAGGAGGACTTGGAGTCAGGGATGTTTGATGAGCGAGTAAAAGACTGAGAGAGTGTGTGAATGGTGGCTGCTGGATGTGAACCCAGGCTCTTCAGCCACCAAAGCTATGCTCAGGCCTACACAGATGTACCCCTTGGCCAGAAGGGTGAATGGACTCCAAAGGCAGCCCTGGGGTAGGAGGAAGTCCTGAGACCTCAAAGAATTCTCTAGAATGGATCTCAGCCCCCAAAGGCCTCTAACTCAGGCTAAAGGAGATCCTTTTCTCTGTGCTGCCCAGACTTGTTCCCCTGCTCCCCTGTACAAGACACAGCAGAATCCAGCAGGGCCAGAGCCCTGACTCTTAGCCTATGAGATGTCAGCTTCCCAGTCCTAGTGCTTCAATGCTTTATGGCCTGCTAGGCTCCTCCCTGCCCTCCCAGCTTGGGGAGACCAACTTCTGGGGGAACTGAGCACAGCTCCACAGCACCTACTAGGACACAGGAGAAGAGATTGGGGGAGGGTGTCTGGACTAGTGCATCAGTCAGACTATTGTCACAGAGAAAAGAAGAGGCCTACCCACTCAGGCCACAACAAGTGAAGAGGAGCCAGAGGCTTTTGAGGCAAACATTTCTTCTTTTTGAGAATCAATGCACCACTCCCTTGGGGCATCTGGATTTTAATACATGCCACAAGGACTTTCTTTCCCTGCCCCCACTATCTCATCCTACAGGTCTAATCCCACATATACCCTTCCTCCATCAGACTCAGTTCCTGGCTGCTGAGGGTTACATGAAAGCACTTGCAGTTGGGACCAGTGCTGTTCAGGGAAGTCCTTTTTGGGCAAGGAGGAGACACATAAAGCCAGAGGGACACTTAGTCATACCACTCCCCTGCTCAAGAGCTCCCTGTCATTCTCTGTCACCCTTAGGGCAAGTCCAAGTTCTTCACATGGCATTGAAAGCCTTCTGTTCTCATCCCCCTTCTCCACCAGGGAAGTATGTCCCCACAAGCCAGTAGAGAGCCTGACAAGTACATAAGCCCCAATCACAGTGTGCCACTAGGGACACAGAGGGCTGTAGGAGCACAGAGGCATAGTCCAGCCCTGACACGTGCCCTCTCTAAATAAATAAATAGATAAATAAATAAATAAACCTTAAAAAAATAAAGGGTAAAATTAAGTGATTTTTTTTTGTATCTAACTACTTTCTGTCTTTATTGCTTTCCCTATTCTGGACACTTCATATAAATGGAATCATATTATATGCAGTCTTTTGTGATTGGTTTCTTTCACTTAGCATAATGTTTAGATGTTCAGCTATGGTATAGCATGTATCAGTATTTCATTTCTTTTGGCCAAGTATTTCATTTTATCAATATACCACATTTTGCTTACTCATTCATCAGTTGATGGACATTTGGATTGTTTCTACCTTGTAGCTATTATGAATAATACTGCTTTAAATGTTTGTGTACAAATTTTGTGTGGACATGTTTTCATTTCTCTTGGAGATACACACATACACATACACAGAGGAGTAAAATTACTAAGTTATATGGTAACTCTTATAGTTAATCATTTGAGGAACTGCCAGACTGTTTTCCAAAGTGGCTGCCCCATTTCACATCCTGACCAGAAGTCTATGAGGATTTAGATTTCCCTACATTATCTGACTTTTTTATTCCAGATGCCCTAGTGGGTATGAAATGGCATCTAATGTTGGTCTGATTTGCATTTCCCTGATGGCTAATGATGTTTAACATCTTTTCATATATTTATTAACCTTTCAAACATATTCCTTGGAAAAATATCTTTGTATCCTTTGCCCGTTTTTTAATTGGGTTGTTTGTCTTTTTGTTAAGTTGTAAGATCCTTTATATATTCCAAATGTAAGTCCCTTAACAGCAACTTGTATATGATTTGCAAATATTCTCTCCCATTCCATGGGTTGTCATTTTCTTTATTCTTTGCATGGAGCTATCCAGTCGTCTAACACCATTTGTTGAAAAGACTGTTCTTCCCACCACTGAATGGTCTTGGCACCCTTGTCGAAAATCAACCAAGCATAGATATGATGGATTTATGGATGGACTCTTAATTCTGTTCCATTATTTTATATGTTTGGCTTATGCCAACACCTACCACCCTCTCTTGATTACTGTTCATAATAAGTTTTGAAATAGGAAACTAGGAGTCCTCCTACTTTATCCTTGTTCATGCTTGTTTTGGCTATGCCGGGTCCCTTGCAATTCCATGCAAATTTTAGAATCCAGCTGCCAATTTCTACCAAGAAGTCAGCTGAGATTCCTATAGGGATGGCATTGAATCTGCAGATCAATTTGGGGACTGTTACTTTACCAACTTAACAATATTAAGTCCTTTCACACAAACATGGGGTGTCTTCCCATTTGTTTACATCTACTTTAATTTCTTACAAAATGTTTTGTAGTTTTTAGAGTATAAGTTTTGGACTTCTTTTGTTTGGGAGCCTCCAGTTCATGGAGGTGTCCCAGGAGTTATCAAGTCCACAGCTGAGCTGAGGCTGTGCTTTTCTGAGAAACACCTGTGAATACAGAAGTGGCCAAGTACACTGGCCAAACCCCTCTTGGGGGGTCCTATCTGTTATCCCTTGGTGTTGCCTACCCCCATCCCTGGCACTGGCCTCTAGGGTTCCTCAGTGCTGGCCATCTATGAATCCTTGCTAGCCAGAAGGTCCTGAAGGTTCCTTAATGGTGCCATTCTGACAGACACAAACTCTCCCTAGGTCTGTAACTACTACCTTTCGTGCTGTTTGGAATAGAGAAGATTAACTCCCCCCATTTTGATATACCCTGGTGAGGGTCATTGCTGACCTGCTTGAGCATAGGATCTCAGCTCAGTGAGAGGATTCTTCCATTGTTGCAGGTACCTTTACTGCCCCCTGTGGGTGGGATGTCATGTCAGAACCATGGTGGGTCCAGAACCATGCCCTCTAACTTCGTCCCAGGCCCAACTGCTAGGCCAGCTCCAAGAGGCTCCTCTCTCCAGGACCTGAGATTAGGCCTCCACCCCTGAGGCACCTGGGTGGCTCAGTCAGTTAAGTGTCCAAATTTGGGTCAGGTCATGATCTCAAGGTTTGTGAGTTTGAGCCCTGCATTAGGCTCTCCGCTGTCAGCACAGAGCCCGCTTCGGATCCTCTCTGCCCCTCCCCAGTTTGCACACACACTCCCTCCCTCTCTCTAAAGTAAATAAACATTTTAAAAAATCTTTTTTTAAAAAAAAAGAACACTCCACCCACTTGTCAGACATGTCTACTTATGGCTAAAGCCCAGTAGTGGACCAGATGACCCTTCAGTCTTCTCCCACAAAAAGAGGAAGCTGGGTGACTCAGGACAGGAGCCACTTAGTGCTACACATCAGAATCACAGATTCTTAACCCTAAGATAAGGTTGCATCAAGGACATCTGGCTGACCCAGCTACCCATTCATCATCCCCCATGCCCCATGTGAACTCTGAATGGAGCACCTCTCTACTGAGGCACCTGGCCTGGCACAACTGCTCCCTATAGGGACCAGGTGAAAGGTTGTTTCTTTTTTCAGGGAGAGATGGCAGGAGTGGAGCCAGCTGTTGGCAGGACCACACCTTAAAGCCCACATAGAACCAGCCAAGTTGCTGCACAGCTTGGTGGAAGAATCTATATGTGACTGGCACCCAGACCTAGCAGGTGGATTCACAGTGCTATCTGCCTTCTCTACCACCCCCTTCCCTTGTCCTCCCTCCCCCAGTTTGGCCCTTGCTTTGAGTGACACATGCTTAGTGCATTTAGGTAAACTAACCTTGTCAGGTCCTAGGCAGAAGAAACAAGTGGCTCTGCCGCCTCCCTCAAATAGGGCTCCATAATCCTAATGATGCGGCCATGCACAGCCCACAGGGGAGGCTGGCAGAGTGAGGAAATGAGGAGGTGAATGTGGTCCAGAAACAGGGATGTACGTGGTCCAGACCAGATGGAGACACTGGTAGTCACTACTTCCTTGGTTCTGCCTTCCCTGTCCTCCCATCCCTGCTCTCTTGAAACCCACACTGATGGTGAACTCTCCATTAATGTTGTTAAAGAAAATATAGAAAATACAGAAAAATTAAAGAAAAAAGGAGAAAAAAAATCAAGATCATTAATGACTCTGCAACTCAGAGGCAACCACTGACACTATTTTGACATTAATCCTTCCTGTTTCTTTAGACAGCTTTGGAGTGCACTCTCCATGGCTAATCTGCTTGTATTCAATATACAATTCCAAATTCTGCCTTTTTCCAGTTATTAAACCACAGCAGCCTTTTCCCAAGTACTGATGACAACAGCTGACATAATGGGTTTCCCCTGTTTTAAGTAATTTCCCTGTGTTAGCCCATTTAACTCTCACTGCAACTGTATGAGTTAAGTACTGTTATTATGCTGATTTTACAGAAGGAGTAACTCAGGTTCAGAGAAGGTAAGTGACTTTCCCAAGGTCACACAGCTCATGATGGGTAGGGCTGGGATTCAAACCCAGCAGCCTGGCTCAGAACCACCACACTAAGCCATCTGCTGCTATATTGAGTCTTACAGAACATGTCATTACTGACTGTGTAGCATATATTATATAATGTAGATGCAACGTCCCTTATTCACCTCTCCCTTCTGGTCATGTTGGGGTAAGACTGTTGTCAACAAGGCTATAGGACACTCATCACATAAACAATTTTTTGTGTATTTTGGATGGTCTCCCAGAACAAATTTCTTGGTCAAAGGATGAGGCGGTTTTAAGTTTCTTGCTCCATGTTGTTCAATGATGTTAGGAAAGTCTGTGAGTAACATGCCTGGCACCAGAGGACGAAGGCACCTACTTTGTCAACAGTAAGGTTGTAACAGGGAGGGAACTTTGATGTGTTAACCAAGACCCCAGGATGCAGTAGACATGGAAGTCCCCAAGCCACAGCAGCACATGAGAATTTTAGACCATAGAAAATGGTCTGAGAACCATTTCTGCAATTCCCGGGCCCCTTGGCCATTCAAGGCTTGAAAAAAGAAAGTTTGGGGGCACCTGGGTGGCTTAGTCAGTTAAGCATCTGACTCTTGAATTTGGCACAGGTCATGATCCCAGGGTCATGGGATCGAGCCCCATACCAGGCTCCATGTTGAGCATAGAGACTGCTTGGGATTCTCTCTCTCTCTCTCTCTCTCTCTCTCTCTCTCTCTCTCTCTCAAATAAATCTTTAAAAAAATGTTTGGAGGTGGGGGATTTAGGAGAGAGATTTTCTCTGGAGAGAGCTGTTATCTCCCTGTGAATCCTCATCCCACTTCCTTCCTCTCAAGCTGTGGGGCTCCTTTTTGGGAGACCATGGAGGAGGGCGAGAAGTGCTGCCCACCACGGGGAAGTTCAGCCAACTCGAGCTTGACTCCATCAGCTTGTGACCACAGTGGGTAGGGTAGTGGGGCTGCAATGGGAGGGGCCATGCCTCTCCCAGAGTGGGGCAAGGGGTGTCAGAGGGTTGCCCACAAAGACCCTGCAGGATTGGAGGTCACCTCTGGCCTGTCTCAGGCCTCTTTCTTAGAGGGGCATAGAGCCTGGGAAGGAATGCTGGGCAGAAAATGCCATACTCTGGAGACTGAGGAAGGATCACAGGATAGGAACTGGGGGACAGGTATCCCAAGGAAGGGACATCTCTGATGAACCCACAAAATTGGCCATGAGAGAAGGAGTAAGCTTTAACCATCTGCCAGGCCTCCAGAGCAGGAGGCCATGGGTCGAGGAAGAATGGCACCATTCCCCTACCTTTCCCTCTCTGCTCATTCCACCCTGCTGAGCAGAGGCATCACAGAAGCCCATCAGACCCCTGTTCTCAAAGGACTCCAGGCTTCGATGGGAGATTGGGAAGGAAACAGTCTTAACTGTGAATTAAGATGAAACTCCACCTTCCTCCTGTCCCCACCCCCTGCTCCAGGCCCAGGTGCTTCCAGATCTGGCTGCCCCAACAGGACCTTGAGCCTGTGAGGACAGCGACCATGCAGGAACACCCCCCGCCCCACCACCAGGGACTTTTGATTCCTGGCACAGAGCCTGCCACTTCATGATGGTCCTGGGTGAGAGCCGGGATGTGTGAGGAAGGGTGAAGCATTGCCTATAAAAAGAGACTGGGCAAAACAAAGGGGAGCAGGGAGGCCTGAGACCCTTAAATCCACAGTGAATACACCTGGGGATTGAGGGGCCTTGTAACCAGGTCCTCTGCTGCAATCTTAGCACCTACTGTGCACTCAGAGCTTGACTCACACTGCAGCTGTAAGCCTATTGCACAGACGAACACATCAGGCAGAGATTGCAGACTGGTCAGTTTTTTGAAGAGCCAAGACTATCTATCATGTGCTGTCACTCCAAGGCAGACAATCAAGGCTGTGGGCTGGCCAGAGGGCTGGTCACAATTTCTTCTGCCCCTGCACCTGCTGATGGGATTTAGGGAAGATAAAAGTGGGACTTCCCAGTGCTCACTGGACACTGCAGACACAGCTACCAACTGGTACCCACAGTGTGGATGTCACCCCAGCCTGTGGCAGGAGCTGGCTGGCCAGAACATGAGTTGGATTCTATACCTGAGCCTCACCCTTTGCCTGATGGTGCAGACAGCCCTGGGTAAGCCCCAACTCCATCCTGAGGGTGTCAGGCAAGAGGGACATGAGAGACACAGGGGCAGGCCCTCAGCTCAACCTCTCCTGGTGCAGTGGGGCAAGGGCATTTCAACAAGGTCTGGGCGGATGGGGGGGTTGTTTCAGGGCACTGATCCTCCCATCAGCTAAGAGTCTAGACATTTATATTTATATATTAAAATAAAATATATTTTATAATTTACATAATTTTATGTATTTATAATTTGTTAATTTATATTTGTATTCCTTATAAAATTAATATTATATAAAATTACTACTATATTAGTATATACATTAGTGTGTATGTATATGTTACCACCAACCAGACTGAGATCTAGAACATTTCTAGCACCCCACATGCTCCTTCCCAATCAATACCCTCAAAGTAGCCACTATTCTGACCTCTATCACAAATTAGTTTTGCCTATATAAGTGCATTTAAATTTTTTTAAATGTTTTATTTATCTTTAAGACAGAGACAGAGTACGAGCAGCGGAAGGGCAGAGAGAGAGGGAGACACAGACTCTGAAGCAGGCTCCAGGCTCTGAACTGTCAGCACAGAGCCCAATCTGGGGCTTAAACTTGTGAACCACAAGATCATGACCTGAGCCAAAGTCATACGCCTAACCGACTGAGCTACCCAGGCGCCCTGTTTAAGTGCATTTAAATTTTTTTATTTGCGAGAAACTTTGCTAAATCACTTTTAGCATTTTGGCACATTTTCTTTTAGTCTTTTTATTTCATGTTTGTACACAGCTACAGTATTAGCATGTATACAACTTTATACACTGCTTTTTTTCACTTAGAATCTTACCACAAGCAGCTTATAACTTTAGTTTATAGTTAAATTTTTTTTGCCTGGTCCTGTGACATAAATGATGCTTCTAGTACTCACTATGGTATATTTAACTATGGTTCATAAAGGTCTTCGTTTTAATGCCTTTCTGACTCTTTTCTTTATTTTTTTATTTTTTTTTTTTCAACATTTTTTATTTATTTTTGGGACAGAGAGAGACAGAGCATGAACGGGGGAGGGGCAGAGAGAGAGGGAGACACAGAATCGGAAACAGGCTCCAGGCTCCGAGCCATCAGCCCAGAGCCTGACGCGGGGCTCGAACTCACAGACCGCGAGATCGTGACCTGGCTGAAGTCGGACGCTTAACCGACTGCGCCACCCAGGCGCCCCTCTGACTCTTTTCTGAAGGGAGGGACCTGAAAGTGAAATTACTGAGTCAAAATAAACTTTTAAAAACTTTTAAAAAGGTTGGGGGGTACCTGGGTGGCTCAGTTGGTTAAGCGGGTGATTCTTAATTTCGGTTGAGGTCAGGCTCTCACCATTCGTAAGCTGGAGCCCTACATCTGGCTCTGCACTGACAGCATGGAACCTGCTTGGGATTCTGTTTCTCCCTCTCTCTGACCCTCCCCTGCCCTCTCTCGTGTGCTCTCTAAATAAATAAATAAATAAATAAGTAAAAACTTAAAAAGAAATTACTGAGTCAAAGCATGTGAACGTGGCTCTTATACATTATGCCAAATTATTTCTCCAAGGCATTGTATTAATTTATCCTGCACCAACCTGTACCAACAGTACATGTGAATATCCTTTTCACATATACTGTTTCTTTGCCAGAATTGGGGGCCATCATTTTTAATTTCTTAGGTGGAAGCTGTCTCTCCTGGTTTTAATTAGCATTTTATGCTTATTAAGAAGGTGGAATGGGGAGCCTGGGTGGCTCAGTCGGTTGGGCGTCCGACTTCAGCTCAGGTCATGATCTCACAGTTCATGGGTTCGAGCCCTGCATAGGGCTCTGTGCTGACAGCTCAGAGCCTGGAGCCTGCTTCAGATTCTGTGTCTCTCTCTTTGCCCATTCCCACTTGCACTCTGTCTCTCACCCTCTCAAAAATAAACATTAAAAAAAAAAAGAAGGTGGAATGTTTTCATAAGTGCTCACATATTGTCTCCGGGTAGCAAGGCTGGAGTGGGGACCACTCCATGGCAGTTCTTGTTCAGGGGTGTAAAGCACTCTGCCACATGCTTAGGTGTTCCCAGAGATTGGGACGAGGACAACAGAACATCACCGCTTAGAGTAGAACTCCGAGAAGAACCTCACTCTGTGTGACCTTGAGCAAGTTCTATAACCCCTTTGAGCTTCATTTTCCACATTTGTATTGTGCAATAATAACATTTACCCTCTACATTTTTTAGGAGGATGAGGTGAGATAATCCATGTAAAGTGTTTGGCACAGTGCTAGACTATAATAAAGGATCAATAAATTATAGTTGTGGGCTAGTTAGGCTTCAGGGCAAATCCAAGTAATATGACAGACCTCTGCCTCTTTGCTGTGTCCTCTGAGACCTCAGGCTGGTTGCTACCCCTGTCTGGGCCCTTAGTCCTCCCCTAGCTCTCCCCAGGGCCAATGAGGAGTTGATGTGAGAGAACCATGTGAAAGGCTGTGTAAACTGCAAAGAACTGCACACAGAGAGGAGGTTTGAGACGGCCCTTTGCCTGCACTGGCCTGCCTACATGCTTGCAGGCCCCCATTGTAGTCACTCCTTGTGCACAGATATTGCTTTTGTCAGATGTGCAGAGACTTGGGAACGTGGACAGAGTGGTACTTTGGGTCACCTGAAGCTGGAGGTGCGAGGGTGTGCTCTACCACACCAATTCCAAATGCGGTGCCCAAAATCGAATGCATCAAAATCTCACAGAGGTATTTGTAAATCTACTTTCCCAATGCAACCCTGAGATTCTCATTCAGAGGACAGGCCTAGGAATCTGTATTTCAGCAATGATTTCCTCAGATGATTCTGATACACAGCCAAGTTCAATAATACTCGGACCAGATTTGCTTTCTGTCATTTGCAGAGTGAGCTCCAGGGGACCAGGGTACAGAATGATTCAGTTTTGATAAGAAAGGAGGAAGAGAAATGACAGGGGTGCTTCAGGAAAGGGCAATAGAGGTGAGGCAGAGCAATGCTTGGCAATAGCAATAGGGCAAGACGAGAGCTGACAAGAGGAAGAAATGCCCATAAGCAGCCATTAAATTCAAGTCGCTCTAGTTTGTATATAGTCCAAGAGCTGGCTAAGGTGTGGATATAGGTCTAATGTATCTGTGTGCCCGTGTGTAATATACGAATATATGCCACATATGGATACGATGTAACCTTTATATAACTGTACTTACATGCATGTATATGTATGTATGCATATGTGTGTGCACTTAAGTCTTGTATTTCTACATGCTTTGTTGTAAATAAGCTGTGTTCACATATACCTATGTATGTATAAATTTGTATGTACATGTGAGTATTACTGTGAGTATATATACGAATGAGAATGTCAATAATGTGTGTGATTTCTTCCCAGAAGTATGCCAAGTAAATGTCAGCAACAAGAAAGAGGTACTGGAATACCAATATGAGACAAGCAAAAATCAAAATAAATGACATGATTATTGACATTAAATGATACATTAAATGACAGAAAAATAATTCCTATAATAGACATGAACCTTTATGCACCTATCAACATAGCATTGAAACCTTAAATAATGAGAGAGAAAAATACTGAGAGAAACACAGAAAAGGTAGGCAAAATACACAATTGTGAAAAGCTTCAAGCTGCAACTGGTGCCATGGCAGACAGGCCAGAGTCCTTTCAGTGGCCAGAGTGACCCTTCTCCTCTCTTCCTAGGTGCTCAGCACACCAAGGAACCTCTAGTGATTACCAAATATGGGACCCTCCAAGGAAAACAGATGCACGTCGGGAAGACACCCATCAATGTCTTCCTAGGAGTGCCCTTCTCCAGACCGCCTGTGGGTGTCCGCAGGTTTGCTGCCCCAGAGCCCTGGGAAGGAATCAAAAACGCCACCACCTATGCCCCTGCGTAAGAGCCAAATGACTGTTGGCTGGGAGGTGGGCAAACTCTAAGGGGGGGGTGGTATCTATGCCGGCCTCTGGGCCAGAGTTTGAACAACTCACTAAAAAGAGTGCACTGTATGACTGTAAGTAGCCTGGGGTCCATTCCGGCCCTCAGTTTCCAAACCTATATATGAAGTAGTTGGCCCAGATGATGTTTACAGGACTGTTAATGCTGTTTGTTCTTGGCTTTCTTATGGGAAAGCTCCAGACAAGGAGGAGGTGCTCACTGATGTGCCTCCAGGATCTTCTGGGAACCTAAGTTTTCCTAAAAGTATGTGAGGAGGAGTTCTCTCTGTCTCTGTCTCCGTCTCTCTGTCTCTGTCTCTCTCTCTCTCTCACACACACACACACATACACACACACACACCATACCCAGTGAACCCTGAGCTCTTCCCTCTCACTTGGGGCTTGAGCCCCAGAACAAGCCCACACGACACCATCAGCCCTTCCCTGCAGAAGGAGCTCCAAGATAGGGAGTCACAGGCTCAGTTTCAGTTTTAATATCCCAGAATTTTTTCTTTTTCAGAGAGAGAGAGAGAGAGAGAGTGCATGTACGAGTGCTTGAGCAAGGGAGGGGCAGAGGGAGAGAGAGCATCTTAAGCAGGCTCCACATGCAGCACAGAGCCCCATGCAGGGCTCAATCCCATGACCCTGAGATCATGACCTGAACCCAACCGAGTCACCCAAGCACCCCAAAGTCCCAGAATCTTAATGCAACCTCTAACAGGGCTCAAATCCTGAGTCACATGAGCATGTTGAGATAATGACTGCCCTTTGAAGCACTAGGCTTGGCAATTTACCCAGAACAAGTGTATTTATTATTTATTCAGATCATTGAGTAACCCACTGACCAGAATATTCTGTGGCAATCATTAACAATCAGTTGGATACAGCACTGGGTTTAGAAAAATGTCTACTGTGAGAACCTGGGTGTCAGTTGATATCTAAAAACTATAACCACCACCCAGGGTGTCTAACTGTTGAGAACAGGGCATCCACTGTTAGAACATGAATGGCTGTTAGTAGAACACTGGGGTGTTAGTTGTTAGAACACTGACCACCAGTGAGAGAAACCAAGACATCTGAACCTTCTGTGATTGTTATGTGGAATCCCATGGATCAGGTGACAGAACAGGGGATGACCATTATTAGAGCCCCGAGGATCAGGGGTTTAGAGAGTGGGGTGCCCATTGCATAGAAGTCCAGGTGTCAGTTGTTGCAACCTTTGCCATGAGCTGTCAGACAATAGCTGTTTGGAACACAGAGTGACAGGTAGAAGAATTTGTGGATGGCTTACAACAGACTGTGGGATGGTAGTTAAGGAGACAAGAAGACTAGTGGCCAGTTTGGGTAATGACTAGCTTCAGGCCAGAGCAGCAAGGGAACAAGTGGAGAAAGGAGTAGAATAGACAGGCTTTCCTGCAGCCAGTCAGATGGGCCCAGCCCCAACTATTGGCAATAGCCACACTCTAGGCTGGGCCAGCAGGGAGAAAAGATGAGGTGGCCCAACAGCCCAAGCTCCACAAGTACATCAAATGTTCACATGGTACAAGGCACTGGGCTGAGTGCCAGGACTCAGACAAATCCACATCCATCCCTGCCCCTAGGGAGTGCATGGTTGCTTGGGGAGAATAACAACCAAACCAATCGAAACAACTCTAACCCAGCGTGGATAGAACTTTGGGAAGCACAGACAGGAAGTGCCCAGCAGAGGGGGCACCACTTTAGCTGAGCCTTAAACATAAGCAGGAGTTTGCCAGGCAGAGAAAACATTAGGCAGAAGGGACATAAGCAAAAGGGCTTCGAGATGGGAGACAAGGAAGGGTCCGTGGGCATCTAGAGCAAAGAGTGCCAGGAAGACTAGATGGAGAGGGCCTGCATCAGTATGGGTGAATCTGGACCTTATCCTGAGCGCAGGGGGGCCCAGGAAGGTTTTAAGGAGGGAAGTGAAATAGGTTTTTGTTTTCTGTCAATCCTTCCGGTCAGGGTGTGGAGGATGAGTTGGAAGCGATGTTAAAGAGGTTGGGGCAGTGTCCTGGCCAGAGTAGGTAATGGCCTTTACAAGGCAGCATCTCTGGGATGGAGGAGGCCTATTTAAGAGCTGTTTGGGAGACAGAAAAGAGCCTGAAGGATGGGGGCATGAAATCCCAGGACACCCAGGTTTCTGGCTTGACAGCACCAAAAGGGTCTCCAACAGAAGCATGGAACCTCTCCCCAGGCAGATTCCTGGGACCGGGGGCAAGACAGAGGGGTGGATCTTGCCCTGGGTCTGACCTGGCGCTGCACTCACCCTGGACCCTAATGCTAGTGGAGGCTATTCGGACACAAACAGATACACACACACACACACACACACACACACACGCACGCATCCTAAATTTTGCTTTTGGTTCTATTTCCTCAACTGCGGAACCTGGGTTTGCAACCATTCTCCCGTCTTTGGCCACCACGTTGGGCCCAAACTCACATCGTGACCGCAGGTGCCTTCAGGAGTCCTGGGGACAGATCACCTCCATGTACTTCAACACGCGTAAACAGTACAAGTGGCTGCGCTTCAGTGAGGACTGTCTGTACCTGAACGTGTACGCTCCAGTGCGCGCGCGTGGGGACGCTCCGCTGCCGGTGAGTATTCATCCTCTTCCACGCGCCATCCCACTCAGGCACCCCACCGCCCAGCTCAGGCCTCGGCTTTCCATGTCCAGGTGATGGTCTGGTTCCCAGGAGGTGCCTTCCTCGTGGGCTCCGCTTCCACGTACGATGGCACGCAGCTGGCCTCTCGCGAGAAAGTGGTGCTCGTGCTTCTGCAGCACAGGCTCGGCATCCTGGGTTTCCTGAGGTGGGCGGGGCCGGGGGCCGGAGCGGGGAATCAGGAGCCCGGCTTCCTAGGACTTGGGCGGAAGGATAGAGGAGGGGCTATGGGGGCGTGGCTACAAGAGGTGCGTGCGGGGGCGGGGCCTAATTTCGTCTGGAGAGGGCGGTCACTCCCAAGTGCCGCCAGAGGGGGATCTAACACTAGGGAAAAAGGTGTGGTCGCAAGACCTGGTACCTGAGGGACCAGGCAGGGTGAGGTAGGGCCAGGCAGAACCAGGCAGGAGCCCTGAGTAACCAGACGGTCGGGGGCTCCGGACCCTGATTATAAGCCCCGCGCGTCCAGCACGGGCGACAGCCAGGCCCGCGGGAACTGGGCGCTGCTGGACCAGGTGGCTGCTCTGCGCTGGGTACAAGAGAACATCGCAGCCTTCGGCGGAGACCCACGCTGCGTGACCCTGTTTGGCCAGTCTTCGGGGGCCATGTGTATTTCGGGACTGGCGAGTGCAGCGCCAGGTCAGACCCAGCACAGACGCAAGTCCCCGGGTTCCCATGAGTGCATCCTCCACTGCACACACACCTATGCAGATTTGTGTGTACAGGTACATGCCGGTGCACAGACTTGCCCTCACCCCTGCAAAGGGTACTACTCCATCCAGGGGTAGCACTGATGAGAAAACCAAGCCAGCAGAGCGGGCAATGCTGAGAGTAGGGATACTCAGCCAATCCGTGGTGGGCCAGAAAGATAACCCACCACCTCCTGCCTCCCTACCTACCCCCAGAGCTCTATCCCCTGAACAGAATGCATCATCCCCTTATGGGCAAGGCTGGGGCCACAGACCAAGCCTGGGAGTCAGGGGCCTGGGTTGGAGACTCGGGCGAACACTGACCTGGTGTGTGCCTGGAGTGTAGGTGTAAGGTCAGGTACACCCTGTGGGACACATGTTAGGGAGGTGAGCTGGGACCACATAACACAGGGCTTTACCCACCACAGTAATAATACTCAAATGCTCAAGCACTTTCTGTGTGTCAAACACTCTTCCAAGCACTGTATGTATATTCATTCAATTCCCTCAACAATCCAGAAATAGAAGCATCCTCTTTCTACAGTTCTACCAAAAGAGAAGTTTTCTCCATTGTGCAGATGGATAAATTGAAGTCCAGAAAAGTTAAGCAGCTTTATTCAAAATACATTGGAGAACAGGGAAAGATTTGAAGCAGAGAAGTGACACAGCCAGAAGTGCATTTAGAGAGATGGCTCAGTGTGCTGGAATTGAGTTAGGAAGAAGCAGGAGGAGAGGCCTGGAGGCCATCTGGGAGTGGAGGTGGGGTATATCTTAGAAGAGAGGATGAGGCCTGCCTCTGAAACAGAAGCAAGAAGACTGGAAAGTAGAAGGTAGCTCAAGAGGGATGCAGGAAGCCAGATGGACAGGACTAGGGCAGCTGGGTGGAGGGGTGAGCAGAGATGATAGGAAAGGCCCCTGGGGCTGGATGGATGGTATAGTGTGAGGGATGCCACTCAGATGGGAACCAGCTAGAACAAGTTTGGGGCACATGAAGTCTGAAGTGTCCAAGAGACAAGATGAGGGGTCCCAGTTATAGTTGCTCTTCCAACTTGGGCAGCAAAGAAAGTTAAGAACTGTTAATACAGGTTAAAGGGGCCATAGGAACCAACACCCCCCCCCCCCCCCATTTCTAACCCAGAAGCATAGAGTCTCTTTCCTACACCAGCAGAACCCTTCCCACAAGCTCAGATCCCCTCTGAAACTGCTGGGGCCCATTGCAGGGGCCAGGATGGGGGGCCCACAGGCACGAAGGCACTGGCTGTAGGTCTAGGACTCCAACTCAGGACTCTTGACTCCCTCCCAAGCTGCCTGCACTCTTTGGGCCCCTTCACGCTGCCCAGCCCTGGCCAGAAAGGCACCCAAAACTGCCCAAGTGACTTCTACTTGTGCCTCTCATGGGTACCACACTCCCCACCCCTGCAGATGATGTCACCCCTAGCCCGCGGTCTCTTTCATCGGGCCATTTCCCAGAGAGGCACCGCAGCACTCAGAGCCTTCATCACTCCTGA
The DNA here is from genome assembly GCF_028018385.1 of Neofelis nebulosa. Lineage (NCBI taxonomy): Eukaryota > Metazoa > Chordata > Mammalia > Carnivora > Felidae > Neofelis > Neofelis nebulosa. The sequence goes on from NC_080798.1 coordinate 42,992,188, forward strand.
CCCGCTGAGGGTGGCCAAGGTGGGTGTCTCCTCTCCCCCAGGGCTCAGCAAGAAGGGGCAGGATGGGCCTGAACACCTCTTCTCCACAGACAGTTGCCCGCCTGGCAGGCTGTACCTACAACAGCACACGGATTCTGGTAGACTGCCTGAGGGCACGATCAGGGGCTGAGGTGATGCATGTATCTAAGAAGATGGTAGGTAAAACTTCCTTCTAGCTCCTTCACCTGGCCACCTGTAAGCCACCTACCTGACCTGATACCCGGCTGCCCCCAGGGACCCTGTCTAAGGAGCACAGTGGGGAGACTTTCTTTAACTCTAGTTCCCTCCTCTCCCCTACAGGGATTCTTCCACCTGAACTCCCAGAAAGACCCTCAGGAGGTGAGCAGGCCCTGTTCTGTGATTCGAGTATTTATTGAACACCTCCCCCTATGTGCCAGGCATTCAGGATACTAAGTGAACTGTTCAGACCAAGATTCCTTCCCGAGTAGGACTGATGTTCCAGTGGCGAGAGGCAGTAATCACTATACATAAATAACTCATTTACCTCTTTTGAAGGAAAGTGAATAGTGACAAATGGAGCAGGGTAAGGAAGTTGGAAGGCATAGAATTTTAAATAGGAGGGACAAAGAAAGCTTCATTCAGAAGGTGACATTTAGCAAAGATTGTCAAGAGGTGAGGAAAGTAGATACCTGGGGGTGAGCATCTCCTGCCCTCCAAGGGGTCACTGAACCCCAGCTTTTCCCAAAGGGCCTATGGATAAAGAAATCTCTGGATGGGGACCTGCTGAGCTGGGAACCCTAGGCTACAGGGATCCTGGGAGGATATGTGGGAGGACTATTTGGAAATGCCCCTTGCCTTTTAGGTTGTGTGGTTCATGAGCCCGGTGGTAGATGGTGTGGTGTTCCCAGATGACCCAGCGGTACTCCTAAGCCAGGGGCAAGTTGCACCTGTGCCCTATCTTCTGGGTGTCAACAACCTGGAGTTCAGTTGGCTCTTACCTTTTGTAAGTCAATAGAAGGGGTGCCCACCCCAGCAGGAGTAGCAGAGGATTCCTCTTGGGTAGTACTGTGCATGAGATCGGATCCCATTGGCTCTTCTGGGGATGTCCAAGTGCTTGGGTACATCCTGCAGTCCCGGAGCAGTAAGAGCTGGCCAGAAATGATGGGAGGAAGAGAAGTATTGGCCTCTTGGAGGTTTGGGGACCCCAAATCTTCAGATCATAGTTTGGATGGATCATCCTATCCATTGTTTAGCCTCCAGGCAGCTGCAAATCCTGCCCCCCACTCCCACCCCCACAACTGCTCCTAGGTCAGGATAGTTGTCCCCAGTCCCCACTTCAGCTCTGACCTGGGTGGTAGCGATGGACAGGTTGAGAACAGGAGGGCAGGAAATAGTCATGGGCCCTTCCTGGGCTGTGTGCTCTGAGAACTCACCACTTAGATGGGTGAGAGCCTTGGAGCCTGGTGTAGCTCTGGCTGGAATCCCTCCTGATGTTTGGGCCTAACTCACACCTGGGTCCTTATATTTTGGGCAGATCATGAAGATCTCACTAAACCAGTTCATAATGAGAAAAGGAATCATCACCAAGCTGCTCTGGAGAACCAGTACCCTGTTGGTGAGGAGCCATGCTGTTAGGGGTGCTCAGTTTGGTTGGACAAAGCTAACTCCCCTTTTGGTGGGGCTTGGAGTTTGGTATGGGATCAGATGGCTGCTGGTGAGCAGGTTCCCCCCACCCCCCCACCCCCCCACCCCCCGCCACCGCACTGGCCTCAGGGTCATGGCACTCAGTTCTCATGCAGTCTAAACACAGGGGTAAGAATCAGCAAAGATCTTCCCAGAAGTTCCCCTCTCTCCCCCACTCTCCCAGACCAAAAACTCCTGAGGATGCTGAGTGTAAGTCACTAGTGTGCCCATTTCTGCTCAGCTGGCACCCCAGGCCTCAGGGTGGGTATGAATTCCCCACCCAGAATATCACCAAAGAGCAGTTACCACTGGTGATGGAGGAGTACCTGGGTGACATTGATGACCATGACTGGAAAATGTTAAGAAACCGTTTAATGGGCCTAGCTGGGGATGCGATCTTTGTGTACTCCACACTACAGGCTGCCCACCACCACAGAGGTATGTGGGGTCCCCAAGAGTGGCCACACTCTGTCTACTGATGCTGCTTACCAACTGCTCAACCACCTTCTTGCACCTCTGGGCTGGTATAGGATTCCAAGATGGCATAGAAAAAGTAGTGGGCTGTCAACTGAGAGAGAAAGGGAGAAGGAGGGCAGGGCAGAGTCCAGCCCAGAGGACATAGCCTAGGGTGGTCAGGGAAGGCTTCCTGGCTGGGAGGACAGGCTGAGGGGGCACATTGGAGATCCTGTCCAGGCTGAATGGGGCTTAGAGAACATGTGGGTGAGAGTTCAAAGGTGGGGCTGGAGAGCACAGACACCAAAGAACCTTAAATGCCCAAGAGAGGAACTGTTCAGAGAAGGAACAGGAAGGGTCTGTGATCCTGCTACAATCCCCATCTGCAGATGAGGAATTGCAGCTCAGAGACTGTTGAGTGAGTGACTTGCCCCAGGACATGGGACTGATGAGTAGTGTAGACAGGACTCAAATCTGCTCCTGAGATTCTGGAGCCCAAGCACTTTTCCCTGCTTGATGCAGGTTGGTGGGATGTGTGGGGTGGATGAGAATCCCAGCCCAGGACTTTTCCTGCAGCCCTCCTCAGTTTCCCTATTCCTAGATGCTGGCTTCCCTGTCTACCTGTATGAGTTTGAGCACCACACTCCCACCGGTGTCATCATCAAGCCCTGCACTGATGGGGCAGACCACGGGGATGAGATCCACTTCATCTTCGGGAATCCCTTCTCCAAAGGTGCTACAGCCCCACCTGACACCCTCACTGGGTGTCTAGTCTCCCCACCTTTGTATCCGGACTCACCTCTCCATTGGCTGACCCTAAGGGTCTAGGCAGTTCCTAATCTAGAATGTTCCTGGAAATGAAAGCCTCCCAGTATGGAAGAAATAGTGGAAGGAGAAGGGTGGGATGTTACCACCCCATGCTCTGTTCCAAATGTCACATCCTATTCTGACCCCAGGCCATTCCACGGTTGAGGAGAAAGCACTGAGCCTCCAGATGATGAAATACTGGGCCAACTTTGCCCGTACAGGGTGAGTCTGGTCCCCCAACACATCTGGGCAGTCTTCCTGCCCAATGCTAGACCCACTGGCCAGCTGCTTCAGGTATTTGTCCCTGTGTGTCCCATAGGAAATACATGATCAGCCCAAGCAAACTGCACCTTCTCCCTCACCTTTTCCTAGTCAGTGACCAGGTCCTAAATGTCCCTAGGATGTGTCCCTCTCTGTCCCATGACTACACTCTTCATCCACTCAAGCATTCAACCCAAGTCATTCATCATGCACTGTTTTTCACCCAGCCCTATACTGGGAGCTGGAATTCAAGAATCTTGCAAACATGGCCCGCATCCTTCAGCAGCTTGTTAATGTTATAATGAAAACATTAAGTTGCTGTACTGGGGGAGAAGGTACTATGAGAGCACAGAGGAGGTGTCTGACCGAGCTCAGATGGGCAGGAGCAGCTTCCTGGCAGAGGTGACATCTGGGCTGAGCTTTGGCTAGCCTTGTGACTGGTTTCCCATCTCCACATTCTCTATCCTTTCTCTCCACCCCTCTTATGATACTCAAAAGATCTTTCTGAAATACTATCTGACCAAGTCACTCACCTGTTTAAAACTCTTCCTGGCTTCCCTCTGCCCCCAGATTAAAGTCCCCACCCCTTAGCCCGTTGGCATGAAAATTTTCAAAATCTTTACTGGGTCATCTTCTCTCCACAGCCATCCTCTTGACACAGCCCATGTTTTTCTGTAAACTTATACTTGTGCTTCCTCCAAAAGCCCTGGTCTTTCATACCTCCAACCCTTTGCAAATACTCTTCCCTCTGCCTGTTTCCTTTTGCCACCACACACTCTTCTATTCTTTCTTAAAGATCTAAATATCATCCCTGTAAGGAATTCTTGGACTCCAACTTCCAAAGGGAAGGTGCATAAGGGAAGGGTAAGAGGAGGAGGCAGGTGAAGACGAGCATGAAGAACCCTCTCTCCTTCTTCCTTCTGGGCAGAAACCCCAATGGTGGGAAGCTGCCTTACTGGCCACGCTATAACGAGGAGGAGAAGTACCTGCAGTTGGATTTCATCACGAGGGTGGGTGTGAAGCTCAAGGAGGAGAAGATGGCCTTTTGGATGAGACTGTACCAGCATTAAGGACCTGAAAAGCAGAGGCACTTTTGAGAGTGGCTGTGCAGGAGGGCGTCTAAGGTATTTCCCCACCACCTAAGCTTTGGGTAGACTGGCCGTGGACACATCTGGGACAAGCGTCCTGCCTTCCCCAATGTAGGACCTGCAGAGATTCCCTACTATCTCCAGGCCAGAGCTAGAGCCTAAGCCAGTTGTTTGGGGCTCTGCACTGCACTCTTCAGCCTGACATCCCATGATGCCCCCGTCTCACTGATTCTAGCAGGTTAGGCCAGGTTCTATTACTGCTCCACTGTGCCCAGCCACCCAGCCTCAGGACAAACCCAACTCTTCCTTCTCCAAATCCTCCCACCCTTCAAAGTCTACTTGAACCCTTTGTTTAGATTTCTTTGGTGAAATCCACCCAGACTGCCACTGCCCTTACCATTACACCCAGCTTGTCATTGACCTTTCATCCTGCCCAGCCTTGTGCCTGTTCACATTACACTGGCCTGAGGCCTTGGTCAGATTATTTGTTATGTGGGGTGAAGCTTTGATAGCTTAGGATCTTCTCCTCCTTGCATACTCACCTCCCCTGAAACCCCTCCAAAGCCTGGACACAGGGATGGTCCTCAATAAAAACATGTTGAATTGACCTGAATTTCTCCATCTGTAAAATGCTTGAGTGAAGTAGAGAACATCTTGATTTGAGCCATCAGAGAGAGGGTGTGTTGCTGCCTGCTCCTTGTTGGGCCCAGCCTGCTGGGCTACATTCAGACAAAGGGAGCTGTGGCAAAGTTGCCTGGTTTGCAACATACCTGACTTTTTTCTTCATTATCTCAGGAGGGACCTCAGGATATCCATACTCCGTCCTCGCTTGTCCATTGGTGTAGGTCTTGGTGCTACATCCAGACTCCTCACTCTGGCCTCTCCTGCAACTCGACCTGGGCATACCGCAGCCTGTCCCATAGGTTTTTTTGGTTCAGTTTAGTTTGCTGTTTGTTTTTTGGTGGTAAAATATACATAACATAATATTTACCATTTCAACCATATTTAAATGTCCAGTTTAATAGCATTAAGTACATTCATGTTGTTATGTAACCATCACACCATACATCTCCAGAACTTTTTCATCATCCCAAACTGAAACCCTGCATCCCTTAATTAACTGCCTATTTCCTCTCATTTCCAAACACTGGTACCCACTATTCTACTTTCCACCCTATGAATTTGACTATCTCAGGTACCTCATAGAAGTGGAGTCATACAATATTTGTCCTTTTGTGTCTGGCTTATTTCCCTTAGCATAATGTCTTCAAAATGCATCCATATTGTAGCATGTATCAGAATTTCATACCTTTTTAAACTGAATAATATTCCATTGTATGTAAATAACATATTTTGTTTATCCATTTATTTGTTGATGGACATTTGGATTGTTTCTACCTTTTGGCTATTGTGAATAATGCTGCTACGAACAATAGTGTAGCATCCCATAGGTTTTATGTCCCAAACTACAATGTTGATTAGACTCTATTCCTAAGGGTTCCTGAGTTGTCTCTGAGGCAACTAGAAGCTGCAGACCTGTGGGGTCAGGGCACTCATTCCTCCAGCATCTAAGCCACCAAAACAAAGGGGTGGTTGGAAGAGGGGGACAAAGCCCCTTTCAAGCAGATTCATGTTCACAACAACCCTGTCATGGATTTTATTACCCTATATTATAGATGAGGCAACTGGGACACAAGGTATAAAAGGTCTTGCTCAAAGGTCATTACCTAGTTGTGGAAGAATGGAAATTTGATACAGCCTTGTCTGACTCACCCTGCCACCTCCATCCAAACCTGGAGCAATCCCTGAGAGAGGATGGCCCCAGAGGACATGTGGCAGCTCCACTCTCTGGGAGGCATAACCAGCAGAACACCTCTGCCCCCCTCTAGCCAGGGGATAGTTAACCAAATAGCAGTTCAATGGGACCCTGAGTGAGGGGCTGGATGCTCAACCCCCTGGAAAGTGATCCTGGGTAACCTGTGCAGAAACTCAGCAGGGACCAGCTGGGCTTGATTCATCCCAGTGCCTACAGGATACCCTGACCTGGAGGTCCAAAGGTCTGACTGCAGGTCAGTCCAGGCCTGCTTGTGAGGGTCCCTCAGTTCCCTCCTCAGACTCTCACACATCTGGAGAAGGAACCTTCTCCAAAGAGCCACCTGCCCAGAGGCTGCTCCCTACCCCCACCCCCCAGGCTACTGTCTCCTAAATCAGTGGGAGTGAAGCTGAGGAGGAGCTAGGGTACAGTCAGGGCCCCACCAGACCACATCAGATGCCAGGATCATAAACGACTCCCAGGGAAACCCTAGGACCTTATCTCAGAATTTGAGCATGGAGGGATTCCAGTGGACAGCCTGGATGGTGTACTGGCCCCCTGCCTCCCACAGCCCCAGCCCCACACCCACCCTGTCCTCTTCCTGATGGAAGAGGGAGGGGGGAGGGCTACCTACTGCTCTGTCTCCACCTCCGCTTCCCGGCTGCACTGAAGTCTCCGGTGGCCCACCCAAAGGCGTTCCTAAAGTCCCTGCCAGGCTCCACGGCGCTCCACTCCGCAGGGAGCGGTTCACAGAACTGACTAGATCTTGGTGAAGGCCCTAGGACACGTGAGTGGCTTTTCCCTGGGTTCATCGCTGTGTGCCAGGGGCGCCAAGAGGAAGGAGACGCACCAGTGTAAAGCCAGCTCTTGGAACAGCGTGGACACGCGTCTCCTGCCAGCCCCACGGCTCAGCTCAGGCTGAGCCTGACTCCCCAGCTCCAGAAGCGCAGCCCCTTGCTCTCCTCCGACACCCCGCCTGCCCCCGCCCCGCGAAGCAGCAATTACTACCAAGGCGGCTGAGGGCCAATTAGTGCGGGAGACTCGGCGCGTCGGTGGTGCCCGCGCTGACCGCAGTCCCCGCAGCGCCGCCGCCGCCCTCCTTGCCCGGCAGACAGCGTCAGCGGCCTGGGAGCCTCTGGGGACGCGCTGTCCGCCTCCCGCCAAAGGCAGTGAAGGATCAGTCGCCTGGCGCGGGGCCAGAGCCCGGGCGGACGCGAGGGCGCCGGGAGCTGAAACTCGCAGCCGCTGGGGGTGGGGGCGAGGGGAACCGGGCCTCTCTCCCAGTGAGGGCTCCTGCGCCCCTGACCGCCTGTGCCCAGGCGCCAGCCAGTAGTCGCCTGGCGGGCCGGCGGCAGGAGGCGCGGTCAGGCCAAGCCGCCCCAGTCTCAGGCAGGCGACACAGACGCTCTGGGCAGGGGCGGGCTCTTCCAAGCCCCTTGTGGTCTCATGGTCCTCCTGGCTTCTCGCTCTCCAAACAAAGCCCCGCCTGGGCTGGCCGCCCCCAGGGCAGTTTCCTGCTGGTGGCCGTGGAGGCCTGCGCTGGCTGGTGCCCCGTTGGCAGGAAGGTGGGCAGGAGTTTGGGTGGGCAGTGCAGGGCCACAGGCTCATCGCCAATGGGCTTCCTCTCCTGGGTCCCTGCGGTGCACAACCTGACTGGCCACCTGTGGGCTTTGGGAGACCCAAGAGGTATCAATCCTGCCTTCCAGAAGCCCACAGGCTGCCAGGAGAGTTACTCCAGGGGCCTAGCGAGAACCCCAAGCTAGTAGAAGCTCTGAGGTCCAGAGAGGCATCAGCTGAAGGAAAGAGGGGCTTGAAGAGGAGCAGTGGGGTCAGATGCCACCACTTCAAGGCTTCTCCTTCCCCAAATGACCCCTTCCCAGCCCAGCTGGACACAATGGAGCCCTCTCCTGAGGGACAAGGTAAGCCTATGCCCAAGACACACTACATGAGGCTGAAGTTTCTAGAAGAGAGGAAGCAGTTGGGGGGAGGGTTCAGGAAGAAGTTTCACAAATGGGGTTGACCAAAGAGATCTGCCACACAATTCTTCTGTTTCCCCCATCAGTGCCACAAGGGGCTGGGTTAGAGGTGCTGAGGTCCCTGACCAGTACTGGGTGCAGTGGCATGGGTTTCAGAGTGGCCTTTACTCTGTGCCCTCTGCCCCCACCCCTCTCATGTCTCGCCTTAGTAGGAAGGGGCTGGCAACCTGCTATGTGCCCCGAAGGGCCAGATTTCCTGTGAGTGAGAGGATATCACTCTTCTAAAGGAGTCAGAACTCTCCTTCTGGACTCTCCTTCCACATACCAAATTCATTGACTGTGTGGAGAGAGAGAGTGCCTGCGAGAAATTGGGTTATAGGGATTGAGGGAGGAAGGGATGCAGTGACAAAGACACCACCTTGAGTCCTTCATGAGATGAGGTGGAAGTATATTAAAGCATGAGGAGGGAAACAGAAGCAGATGAAAGAGACAGTGGAACAATCTGCCAAGAAAGTCAAGGGGTAGAGGGAAGAAACAGAAGCAGGTGGACACACACCCAGACAGGCAAATGGACAGAGAGCCAGGGCGGTGCTGAGGCTGTTCAGGCTGGAAAAGAGAAGTACCCGGGTACTCAGAAGATGGCAGTAAGCATGGATTTGTTTCTCATCCCCGTTGCCTGGCCACTGAGACCTTGGAGGGGGATGATAGAAAGGGTCAGCTGGAAAGGCTGTGAGAGCACGGTGGAGATGCTGACCTAACGTGGGTGAGGTGGTGAGTCAGAGAAGTCTTCTGGAGGAGCACGTGAAAGGACCAGTAGGAAAAGAGTGGAAGGTCTGGAGGCAGAGAGGGAGGGGAAGCTATGTCAGCTAGAAGGCACAACAGGAGCAAAGGCCTGGAGATTGGAATTAGCCTGTTCCATCCTAGCAGCTCTGTGTACGTGTGGCCCATGCAGAAAGGCAGGGGAAGCAGGGCCCAGAGCTGGAACACCAGCCCTATAAGCCTGGGAGGGAGCATGGACTCTACCTTGAGGCACTGGGGAGCCATGGGAGGGACATGTCCTGGTTAGACTTATCTTCCAGAAAGATCTCTAAGATTACAAAGTACAGACAAACTGAAGGAAGAGAGAATAGAAGTGGGGACACCAGGGCAGGACAATGCAAAACTAGACAGTGAGTCCTTCGTGGAAGAGAGCAAGCAAGTTCATAAAGCTGATGGACAGGACTTGGTGACAGATGAGGAAAGAGGAGGTAGAAGTTGAGAGAGACTCCTAGATGTCCTATTGTTCCAAGGAGCTTTAGACAAAAGCAGGCCAGCTCTGACCCTTCCCCTCCTCTACCTACCAGATGGCCCCTGGGGCACTCTGGCTGAGAGCTCCCCCAGCCAACCCAGCCTGGGGACTCATCACTCCTCTCCAGGAGCCTGGAAGACCTCAGCCCCTACCTACTGGATCCAGGAAAAGTCCCAAGGGGGAGTCCTGTCCAGGATGGGGACACAAGCAAGGCCTAGTGTTGCTGGGGAAGCCCCTTTTCTCTCCCTTCCCTCCATGGAAAGCTAATCCAGACAGGACTTTAGCCTATTACCACTGACTCCATAAAATCACAGTAACTCCATGGCTGCAAGGAGTTGGTTTGAGCCTATTGGTCTGTGGGGCAAAATGGAAGGGGAGAAAGACCCATTTGAACCCCGAAAGAACTCAAGATCAGATGGTCTCACAGAGCAGAGTTCAGCATGCCTCTTTTAGGCTGAATTTGGAAGCTGGATATTCCTGTCTGGGCCTATTTTTCTGTGTGTGTCCTCAGGCAAGCCACTTGCCTCTCTGGGCCTGGTTCTCATCTGTGCATCTGGGAACAATCCCGGTAGGACACTACTCCAACCCCAGGCCCCTGTGGTCTAGGACTCATCCACTCCCAGCTCTTTCAGCCACAGACACTGGTGAAGAGCATGATGGTGACCTCAACAAGGAGCCACTGGGTGATCATTATGAATTTCCTACCATTAGGGAGTAAGAACGCTTTTGAGGGGGGCCTGAATGTGGAAGAAAAGCCTTTCAGGAAATTAGCACCAATGGCAGAAAAATTCATCAAAAGCTGGCAGAGACGTCTGTGGCTGATTCATGTTTCTTAACTAAGGAGCAGCTCTTCTGTCCTGGAGGAAGGACTGATATCCTCCAGGGCCTTCCAGAGACTCCAGATCCAAGACTCTAAAACTCTGGTTTTGTTGCTGGGCTTCTCAGGAGCACCACCAGGAGCACTACCGTCAATTTGCTACCTCTGAAACATGGAATTCTGGAGTTCAGTGGTAGAAAAGGCCACTGGTGGGCAGGGATCTTGAGTTTTAATACAACTGTTTCCTCTGCTGTGTGGCCTCAGACATTCATTTGGCCTCCCTGATCCTCCCTGCCAGAAGAAATCCTGACTGCCTGGCTTTTAGGTGACTAATTTATCTACAATACTCAGCACATCTGGGAAAAGAATAATTTTTTCAAAAAGTGAAGATGTAAACATACCCAAAAAACTGTTGGTAATGGAAATCTAATGTGAGAAACAGGGAAACAATCAGGAGCCCATTGTGCTGGGTGGTATAGGCCTCCCTCCCACATCCCCCAGGTATGGTAGACAAAAGAGTTATTGCAGCATGCACCTCCAGGGGGCACCACTTACTTGGTTTACAGTGTGAATGAAAGCCAGGCTGGCACCTGAGTTCCAGCCCTGCCTCCTCTGGGCTTGCCACCTGTACATGCGCTTACAACACACGTGCCTCAGAGAAGGCTCTGACTGGGCGATTGCTTGGTCACCACCTAACCAAAGCATCCACATCGGGCAGTCTTTGGAGGCCAGTGGACTCCCCTCAGTCCATCCAAGGCTGTCTTTGGCTACCAGAGGTGGTCCTTCTCAGTCATTTGACGCTAAAAGCAGCAGCCCCCAGCGCCTCAGGGAATCCCTTCCCGGGCCACACACCGATTCTGTCATTGCCACCTTCCCTGGCTCACTACAAAAGAAGGCAAGCCAGAGGCAGTTATCCTCTGCTATAGAAGAGCATGCACTCCCAGCCTTGCTCTGCCAGCTTCCTTTTCATTTTCAGGCCCCTTCTCAGCTCATTTTATGGTATTTTGACTGGACCTTGAATGAACTCAAATTGTTATCCAGGGCATCCCCTGACTGCCAATATTTATAGTTGGATTTGCATCAAAGTACAGAGTTATAAAAATCCTAGAATTTCAGAGCCAGACGGGACCTTTAAGATTGTCATAGCCACCATTCTTTGAGAGCTTGTAACTTTGTGCCAGACACTAACCAAGGTACCATCTGGTGTTTTTGCCTGCCCAATACATCCATTCCTTTTCCTGCTATATTGCCCTGTTGACAGCAATTCAGTGTCCACAGTTCAGGTATGAACAGATAACCTAAACATGGCCTATTAAAGTCAACCCCAGATTTTTTTTTTCTTTTTTTTTTTTTAATTTATTTTTGGACAGAGAGAGACAGAGCACGAGCGGGGGAGGGGCAGAGAGAGAGGGAGACACAGAATCGGAAACAGGCTCCAGGCTCCGAGCCATCAGCCCAGAGCCTGACGCGGGGCTCGAACTCACGGACCGCGAGATCGTGACCTGGCTGAAGTCAGACGCTTAACCGACTGCGCCACCCAGGCACCCCAACCCCAGATTTTTGTGGGAGTATCAGGAAAGGGCAGTCCTCACCACTGGGGGGTGGGGGAGGGTAAGTCAGCATGTGAATGAAGCTAAAACAGAAAAACAGAACCAAGAGACTGAGAGAGATAGACAGACAGACAGACAGATTTCTGGTGTCAGTGCTTGAATACCTGGATCCAGCCATGCCTGAAGTCACTTACACACGCAGAGCTTTCAGTTAAATGAGCTAACACTTTCCCTTTTTTGTGTGAGCCAATTTTAATTGGGCTTCCATTACTTGAAACCAAAACAGGGGCGCTTGGGTGGCTCAGTCGGTTAAGCGGCCGACTTCAGCTCAGGTCATGATCTCGCGGCCCGTGAGGGCTGTGAGTTCGAGCCCCACGTCGGGCTCTGTGCTGACAGCTCAGAGCCTGGAGCCTGTTTCAGATTCTGTGTCTCCCTCTCTCTGACCCTCCCCTGTTCATGCTCTGTCTCTCTGTGGCTCAAAAATAAATAAATGTTAAAAAAAAAAAAATTAAAAAAAAAAAAAAAACCAAAACAGTCCTGACAGATACAAGTAGATGTCTTTGTCCTCAATTTATAGATTTAAAAACTGAGGGTGGCACCTGGGTGCCTCAATCGGTTAAGCGCCTGACTCTTGATTTCGGCTCAGGTCACAATCCCAGGGTTGTGGGATCAAGACCCAAGCTGGGCTCTGTGCTTGGCATGGAGTCTGCTTAAGATTCTCTCTCTCTCTCTCTCTCTCTCTCTCTCTCTCTCATTCTCTAATTAAAAAACAAAAACAAAAAACTGAGGAACCACCTAGCTCTGGGATCTTAGAGAAGTCACTAAAATCCTCCAACATCAGGTTGCTCTAACAAAGAATAAAGGGACTGAATTTCTTCAACTTCAGTACACCTTTGCTCTTCTGGAATCTTTCTCTCTGGGTCTATCTAGCCATATGCTCTTAAATGAGATGGCCACTTGTTCTGAATCCCAATTTTCTGAGCTGCAAAATAGGACATTAATTCCTTCCCTCCTTACCTTGAAGGCACTTGGGAGAGTCCAATGAGAAAGTGTTTAGAAAATTACTTTTACTAAAGCAAATGTTATATAGTGTCCATATTTGATGGATGACAAATCTCAAGTCATACCAGACAACCATTCTCATCCCAAAGTGGCTCATGTCTCTCCCAAACAACTTTTAAAAGACTTTTTAAAAGAAAACTTAAGGAAGCACCTGCATGGCTCAGTCAGTGAAGAGTCCAACTTTGGCTCAGGTAATGATCTCATGGTTTGTGAATTCAAACCCCGCGTTGGGCTCTGGGCTGGCAGCTCAGAGCCTGCTTCAGATCCTCTCTCTCTCTCTCTCTCTCTGCCTCACCTCCCCCACTTCTCCCTCTTCTCTCTTTCAAAATATAAATAAACATTTTTAAACTTTATTTATTTTGAGAAAGAGAGAGATGAGAGAGCATGAGTGGGGGAAGGGCAGAGAGAGAGGGAGAGAGATTCCCAAGCAGGCTCCAAACAGCACAGAGCCCAATGCAGGGCTCAAACCCACAAACCCTGAGATCATGACCTGAGCCAAAGTCAGATGCTTAACCGAGCCTCTCAGGTGCCCCAATAAATAAGCATTTTTTAAAAAATGAAAAAAATAAAACTAAAAAAGGGGCACCAAGCTGGCTCAGTCAGTGGGGTATAAGTTTGAGCCCCTCATTGGGTGCAGAGATTACTTAAAAATAAAACCAATCAATCAATCAATAAAACTTAACAAGACCTTAGAACACTTTTATAAAGTGACTTCTCCACAGCATCTTATTGGCCAGAATCCAAGTCAGGCCAGATCCAAGTATACTAAGGGAGATGGCACAGGGTGAAGCTCTCTTTCAAATAACTCTTAGTCACTGTCACAGATCAAGTTCTCTAGAAAGTTTCGCTTGCAAGGTATTTATTAAAAAGTGCCCTTGGTGGGGCGCCTGGGTGGCGCAGTCGGTTAAGCGTCCGACTTCAGCCAGGTCACGATCTCGCGGTCCGTGAGTTCGAGCCCCGCGTCAGGCTCTGGGCTGACGGCTCGGAGCCTGGAGCCTGCTTCCGATTCTGTGTCTCCCTCTCTCTCTGCCCCTCCCCCATTCATGCTCTGTCTCTCTCTGTCCCAAAAATAAATAAAAAACGTTGAAAAAAAAAATTAAAAAAATAAAAATAAAAAGTGCCCTTGGGATTAAATGTATTGCTAGCAAGGCCCGTGGGTGGTTCAGTTGGTTAGGCATCTGATCCTTGATTTTGGCTGAGGTTAAGATCTCATAGTCCGTGAGATTGAGCCCTGAGTTCAGTCTCCATGCTGGGCGTGGAGCCTGCTTAAGATTCTCTCTCTCGGGTGCCTGGCTGACTCAGTCTGTTGGCTCAGGTCATGATCTCACGAAAACCCCCGTCGGGCTCTGTGCTGGCAGGGTAGAGCCTGCTTGGAATTCTCTTTCCCTCTCTGCCCCTCTCTGACTTACTCTCATTCATGCACACTCTCTAGGTCTCTCTCAAAATAAATAAACACTAAAAAAAAAAAAAAAAAAAAGATTCTCTCTCTTCCTCTCCCTCTGCCCCTCCCCTCTCAAAAATAATTAACTAATTACTTATTTATTTATTTAAAAAACCCAAAATGTGTTGATGGGAGAGGAAAAAAGCAGAATTGGGTAGAGGGAGAAGTCAAGCTACACTGCAGCCCAACAACAGCTTGAGGTGACTCCACAGAGAGCCCTGGAGCTCATGTGGCCCATCAGGATTGCTCTGCTGGGCCTTTATACTCCCATCACCAGTCATTGTTTTTTTGTTGTTGCTGTTTGTTTGTTAAAGTTTATTTATTTTGAGGAAGGAAGGGGCAGAGAGGGGGGAGAGAGAGAACCTCAAGCATGCTCCACAATGTCAGCACAGAGGCCCACCAGGGACTTGATCCCATGACCCTGGGATCATGACCTGAGCTGACATCAAGTCAGACACTTAACTGACTGAGCCACCCAGGCACCCCTCCCATCTCCAGTCATTGGATGTAAGCTGCCCAGAAAGGAAGACTTGAAGGTAGCTCTCTATAGCTCAGGGAACCCCAGAAAGGGGTGAGAGCAATCCCAGCTGCTAGGTAGCAGACCTTCAGTGAAGAGGGATCTAGGTGGCTCATCTGTGTCCATCTCAATCACCAACACTACTTAAGCTTCAAGGCATCCTGGGAGCTCCCCTGGGGCAGAAGGAGCAAGCTTTCCTAGCATCAGGTGGGCTAGGGAAGCTACCAACTGTGGGGCACCTTTGAGGAGGCTAGATCTGGTCTCCGGGTCAGGCATTGGTGTGGAGCAGTCATTCTCCTAGCAGTTCGCAGAGGCCTCTGAGCCCATGTTTAGTGAAAGAGCATGAATTTGCCTGGCTGAGAATGGGGAAAGAAGCAAGCTAGACAGTGGAGGTTAACCAGGGCTAGAACAGTCTGAAGCTGAGCTCCTTGCCTATTCACTCAGAAGTATCATCTAGAAGAAGAGAATTATTGTCTGCTTTATTAATTGCTCCGTTTGTGTTCCTAGAGGAAAGGCAGTCTGATGAGGAGGCTGTGGGCTAGTAATTCTGTCTGCCTACTTGCAAGACAAGTCAGGGAAACCCTGACTGTCAGGATGGTTTAGAGCTTGGGAAATTTGGGAAAGAACCCAAGAACAGTGCATGGTATCAAGGCATCATCAACATGGAGCAAAAAGGAGAGAAGGTAAAAGAGGATGCATTTGGATTCAAGAGTCAATAATGAGCCAGAAGTGAATGTTGAATTATTCAACCTCCTTTATTGATCCATTGATCTCTATCTGCAGGTCTTGGTTTATTCTTGGTTGGCATTTCCTGTGTCTGAGACACTGAGAAGAAAAATGGGGGGAGGAAGGATTTTTAAGACTCAAGAAGAGAGAAGAGGCAGTGCCAAAGAGAAATTTGACCAGCAACAAATATCAAGAATCTTAAAATACCCATACTTTTTGATATAGGGGTTCTGCTTCTGGATATTGACCCTAAAATCACTATCAAAAACATTAAGAAAAATCCTTAAGCACCACAATGTTCACAGAAGCCTATTTTATAACAGTAAATAATGGGAAACAACCTGAATAAATGCCCAACAATAGGAGATCAGCCAGGATGTCATTAGTTTTATATAATTACATCGGAAAATACTTACGCCATAGGTTAGATAATAAAGACCATTCAAAACTGTACCATAGAACATCATAACTACGTGCAGGGCACCTGGGTGGCTCAGTCGGTTTCGTTAGGTGTCTGACTCTTTTTTTTTTTTAATGTTTATTTATTTTTGAGATAGAGAGAGATAGAGCGTGAACGGAAGAGGGTCAGAGAGAGAGGGAGACACAGAATCCGAAGCAGGCTCCAGGCTCTGAGCTGTCAGCACAGAGCCCGACGTAGGGCTCGAACTCACAGACTGCGAGATCATGACCTGAGCTGGAGTTGGAAGCTCAACCGACTGAGCCACCCAGGAGCCACAAGGTGTCCGACTCTTGATATGGGTTCAGGTCCTGATCTCGTCATGAGATCAAGGCTCGAGTTGGGCTCCGCACTGATTCTCTCTCTCCCTCTCTCTCTGCCCCTCCCCTGCTCACGCTCCCTGTCTCGCTCTCAAAATAAATAACTAAAAAAAACCCCAAAAAAACCAGCATAGTTATGTGAAGAAACATAGCTGGAGAAAGGCCAAAGAAAATATACTTAAATGCATGTTTAATTATTTAAAAAATTTTTTAATTTTTTTTTTTTTTGAGAGAGAGAGACAGACAGACAGAACATGAGCAGGGGACGGGCAGAGAGAGAGGGAGACACAGAATCTGAAGCAGGCTCCAGGCTCTGAGCTGTCAGCACAGAGCTCGATGCAGGGCTCGAACTTGAGAACTGTGAGATCATGACCTGAGCCGAAGTCGGACGCTTAACTGACTGAGCCACCCAGGCACCCTACTGTATATTTAATTATAATTAAATTATTGTTTTGAGGTGGTAAGACTATCTTCTTTTCCTATATTCCTATATTTCCTCAGTTTTCTACAAAAAATATGCACGAGTTTTAAATAATTAAAAAAATGTAAGGGTGAGGCAAAAGACACTCATATGAAGACTGCACAGTAGTAAAACGAACACAAATTAGTGGGGAGCCAAATCCTCCCAGGATGCTACTATGTCCTAGGTGTACTGGCCATCTCCTTGATGCATCATCGTATGGCCCAAATGATAGAGTAAGGGACACTGCGGAGTGGTCTATGGAGGACAATCAAAGGCCCCTGAACTTATATTCAAAGAAAAAATGTGAGTTATTGCAGCAGAGAAAGGGGAGGAAGTCATGCTAGATAGAGGGTATATACAGTAAAAGCAAAGGCACTGAGGCATGTGGGAAATGTAACAGGTCAGTATGGCTGGATTGCCACATACCACAGGGAGAAATGATGAGAGATGGGATTGGAAAGGAAAGGGAGTCATGAATGCTGGGCTGACAGTCCTTGCCTCTCTGCCATAGGCAAATGAGAGACTTGAGGGAGGGGCTCGGGGGAGGGGTGGTGCGGTTAGAGCTCACCGCTGCCATTCTCTAGTCCCCTAGTCTCGTCTGTTTCCCATCACCCGCCAGAAACTTGGGAGAGCAGGGGAGCAGTCCCAAACAGCCCTCCAAGACTGGTCAGCTAGGCCTCCTGACCCCAGCCTGGCCCTCTTCCCAGTACACAAGGCTCGGTCCCCATCCTCAGGCACCCAGACAAACCCCTCCGCCTCCCATGACAAAGAGGCTCCTTAGGCCCGGGCAAGATTTGCAAACGTCAAACTTGTAATTATAAGGATGAAATCATCTGGTTCCTTTTAAGCAAACGGGTTTATTGATCCCAACACTGAAGAAATGCTATTCTGGGGAAACTTACTCCTCTCAGTTTTCCTCTCCCAGTGGGATGGCTGAGCTGGTGGGGGAGGGTGGCAGGGGAGCTAAGAAGGGGAAGAACCTCCTGGGAGGGGAAATTCTTAAGGACCTAGGGGTGAGTTTTATGGTGTACTTAAATTATATCTCAAAAAAAAATTCTTTAGGGCCCAGAAAACTGCCTCAATTAGGCAGATGACACCCTCACCCCAGACTTAGGCACATCTCCATCCCCAGACTAGAAGCTAGGTAGAGCTGGGGCTTTAGGAACTGTGCCAACCATTAATTTCCCTTCTCTCTCACCCCCATCAAGTCTCATTTGTGACTCCAGATCCTATTTGTTTCAAGATGGCACAATATTTCCCTAGTAACTGAAGGGAAACTGTTTCCTTAGAAAAAAATACACTAGACGCTCAGGGGTGTGGGAAGACCCCACCCTCTCTTTGAGGAGACGCAGATGTGGGGAGCTGCTGACACCATACCTAGATAAAGCCATACTTTCTGCTGGACTTAGGGAGAAAGGATGTCTAGGCCTTGACCTTCCAAGCCAAGGAAAGACAAACAATTGGGCTCAGGGGCAGGAATGTAAAACCATCAAGGGCAAGGAACTGATTCTGCCATAAGGCCCATGATAGGATTCCTTCATTCTACCTGTTGGGGACCCTTTGGGAGCATGGCAGGGTGCTTGAGAAGGAAGGGCCTTGGCTGCAACTCTGCATGAGCTGGCATCTTCACCAGCAGATGCCTTAGGCTGGAATAGTTAAGAGCACAGACCTGGGATTGCCAGCACCCCTCTGCCCCCTCCCCCCCATGCCTCAGTTTTTCTTCATCTGTAGAATAGAGTCAATAATACCAAACTTGCAGGATTATAGTAAGGAGTAAATGAAGATGATATACCCCAATGCCATTTTGTTATCTCTGATGGGTCAAGGTCTTGTCATTGTCCTGTGGTCACTTATTTACATTTTCAGACTTTCTATTTCTTCATCTGTCAGATTGGGACAAGAAGACTTGTCTTGGAAAGTGGTTCTCTGAATGAACTTTGAGATAAGGGACATAAAAACACCTAGCTCACAGCTTCGCAGTTGGGTCGAACAATTGAGGGTTCCCATCCCCCGCTCAGTGTTACTATGCATTTTCTGTCCACCCATTCAAGATTGGTCAGGGAGTCCTATAGGAGCAGCTGCTCCAGGAAGACAGGGAAGAAGAGGCCCTAGGCTGGCTGAATCCTCAGGAAAGGAAGACTCCAAGCAGCAGGGCTTCAGAGAGAATTCAGCTAGGTTTGGGGAGTGGGAAGGGTGTTTCTAGGCAAAGAACAGATACACACAGTCCACAGTTGGATTCTATTAGAGCTGGTTCTTAGCAAACATCTCCATGGGGTAGTGCCTGGACCAATCCATACCGAACTGGACAGAAACATAGAGTTAAACATACCTAAATTTCACATGGGTGAAATTTGCCTTTATTAATTTCCTTTAATGTAACTTTTTTAAATAAGCGAAAATTTTTTTCACAAGAAAAAAAGGCATACAGAGGTCAGCCGAGGAGATGGCCTCCTTCAGCCTGCGGCTTGTTTCCCAGGCGTCCTGGCTGGTTGGATGCCAGACAATGCCGAGTGGGTTATCCTGTGGCCTGGAGTTGCCAAAGGCTGTCTGTGGTGCTGCTGTTCTGGATCTGCCTCGCAGGCTTTCTCATCCCTTTCCCTCAAGACATCACTCCCTACCCCCATGAGGCTGACAATTTGTGTACTCTGTCCTGCTCTGTACTCCCACCCTCCGCCAAGATCAGCTGTAGGTCTATGAGCCCTACCTGGACCCATTGTGGAATAAGAGTGCTGCCTTGTGGATCATTCTTTAGAGACAGAAATGGAAAGTTTTATACTAAAGTATACCTAAATGACTATGATGGCGCTGAATGGTGCAACATGGGATATACTCTTTTCCTACCGTAGAGGCTGACCCCCAAAACTCTGCTCCCCTGACCACTGGCCTTCAGACAGTCCTGTTGACTGGTACCAAAGTCATCGTTTGCCTCTCATTTAGACAATGGCTGCATTGTCCTAGCGTCCGAAGGTCTTTGCTGGACTGGAAAGACTTAAAGCAGAGGCAGCAGATGGATGAAAGCTTCTGTTTCTTGTGGCTTAATTCTACTTCTACCTTGGTGCCTTGGAGTGGATGCTGCCTCACCCACCTCTCAACATAAGATGCAGATGTTTTAAGGCTGGTTTTGTCTACACTTTTCCTATGATGATTTGGAGCTCCCCCTCCAGTTTCACCAGAACCTTTAGGCAGCAAAATAAAAATGGCAACCTTGGGGCACCTGGGTGGCTCAGTTGGTTAAGTGTCTGACTCTTGATTTCAGCTCAGGTCATGATCTCATGGTTTGTGAGATTAAGCCCCTGAGTCAGCCTCTGCACTGACAGCGAGGAGCCCGCTTGGAGTTCTCTCTCTCCCTCTCTCTCTCTCTGCCCCTCCCGAGCTCTCTCTTTCTTTCCCTTTCAAAACAATAAACATTTTTAAAAATGGCATCTTTTGCCAGCTGTAGCTGATACAAACTGCTCAGTAGGCCCACAATGCACTTTCACTCCTTCCTTTTGGAGAAACTGCTCTTCCCTTCTTTCAACTCATCAGGGTCTATCTGAAGCTGCCCATTCCAGGCCTCTAACAGTCCTGATGGGAAAGCCCATGTAATAAGCTGACCAATGTCATCATGTCAGCCTGGACATGGTGATTTGGTAAGGGGAGAGTATGTGACTCAGACTGGGCCAAAGTCCTTCCTAGAAATATGACTTAGAAATGGAGAAGTAGCTGCTCCCATCCTTTGCCAGGAAATGAATGGCATTGAAGAGAGCATGAGAAAGTTAAACAGTGACAAGAGGGGCGCCTGGGTGGCGCAGTCGGTTAAGCGTCCGACTTCAGCCAGGTCACGATCTCGCGGTCCGTGAGTTCGAGCCCCGCGTCAGGCTCTGGGCTGATGGCTCAGAGCCTGGAGCCTGTTTCCGATTCTGTGTCTCCCTCTCTCTCTGCCCCTCCCCCGTTCATGCTCTGTCTCTCTCTGTCCCAAAAATAAATTAAAAACGTTGAAAAAAAAAAAATTTAAACAGTGACAAGAAATGGAGAAATAGAAAAGAAAAAGAGACTATCTATCCCTCTCTTTGATTTATTTACTTAAAATAAAACGGTCCCTTTGTACCTTTAAGTTTACTTGAATTGGGTTTTTGTCACTTGCAACTGAAAGAGACTTGAGGGAAGAATCTGAGATAGATGGAGGCCCATCTGTATCTATACCCTTTCTATTTGTGCACACTCATATATTCACACAGGTTTGCTGTGGGCCAGGGAAGCATGCCCTTGGAAAGAGTTGATTCTATGTTTGCTATTCAGAAAGTGTGTTTGTTAAAACCACTAACCTACAGGTTCCACTCTACTGAAAACTCCCTTCCTGACCTTGGGAAATTGATTAATCTCTGGACCTCAGTTAGGGTGACCTACCATCCTTGTTTGCCAGGGACAGAGTGGTTTCCTAGAACATGGAACTTTCATTGTTAAAACCAGGATCGTGTCTGGAAAAGCTGGACAGTTGGTTACCCTAGCTCACTTCCATATCTGTAAAACTGAAATTAAACTAGACAGGGTTAGGAAATTCTGCCCCACTCTGCATTCAGGTCTACATTGTCAATTGCCCTCAACACTTATTCTTGCAAGTTTTAAATTTGCAATATGGCCAGCTACTATCAATCAGAGTTGGCACCTATTTGCCATCTTTTTTTTTCCTTTATTTATTTTGAGAGAGAGAGAGAGAGAGAGAGAGAGACTCCCAAGCAGGTTCCAGGCTGACAGCTTGAAGCCCAAACTCACCAACTTTAAGATCATTATCTGAGCAGAAATCAAGAGTCAGACGCTTAACTGACTGAGCCACTCAGGCACCCTGTATTTGCAATCTCTGCACTGAATTTTTGGCTAGCTGGAATTTTAAGGATCAGAATTTATCGAGGACCAACTCTGAGTCAGGCTCTGCCATAAATCCCATGTAAGACTCTCTCCAGCTTGGGCTAAATAACTTGCCTATAACTTGTGAATCTTTTTTAGGGCTTGACTGCACATTTGTGTAAATATATGGACTGGCCTTAGGTTATATAATTCAACTTTTCTTCTTTAGAAACTTAAATTTACTGGGTGCTCATTATGTGTTAGACCTACATAAAGACTCTCAACGCCAACACTGAGAGCTTGTGAGTGTCTGCATTTTGCGAATAGGCAAACTGAGGCTTAGCATCCAGTGCTTGTGTAAGGTTTGTGTAAGCAGTGGAGTGAAATCCCAGCTAAGGCCTGACTCCCACCAGCTCAGACCTTTCCACCATGATGCGGATTCAGCGAGATTCTCTGGTTTGTTTCCACCTTTAATCTTTGATAGGCACAGCCTACACCCCTCCCTGTCGGTTTTCGGACACGAAGTCCCCAAGGACTTAAGTTTCCTCACTCACGTTCAGGTGACAATCTGGGGTCACTCCAAGCAGCTGAGAAGCCCCAAAGTTTCATACAGTCGACAGAAAGGAACCGCGCGAGCGGCTCCCTCTCTCCAAGGTCCGGGCAGATGTCCGCAGAGCAGTTCCACACAGAAGAAACCGCGGGCCCGCAACGGTGAGAGGGCCGCACCTCTGGCTCGCTGCAGTCCAGCCGCCCCGCAAGCGGGTGGGCGGCGCATGCGCGGCTCCGGTCGCAGAGTTGTGAATGGTGCGTTTTGTTTGCCGGAGTTTGGGGCGGGCGGGCGCACGAGGAGGAGGGGTGGGGCCGACCGGGGCGGGGCGGACGGGCGGGCTTGCGAGGTGGGCGGCGAGAGGAAGTGGCGGCGGCGGCGGCCAGGGGCGGCGAGTGCTGGGTCGGCGCGGGCGGTAGGCAACGGCTAAGGCGGCGGCGGCGTGGGCTGGGCTCGAGCGGGCGGCGGCACCTCAGACTCCCGGGAGCTGGAGCCCACGCGGGCGGGCGCCTGAAACAAAGGGAAGCGAGAGTCAGGGCGCCGCGGGTGGGCGGTCAGTCGGTCAGCGCGGAGCCGGCCAGCGGGTGCCGCGCAAGTCCGGAGCCCGGCCGGCCGGCGCGGCCTCAGGGCGGGAAGATGCCGCGCGTCGTGCCTGACCAGAGAAGCAAGTTCGAGAACGAGGAGTTCTTCAGGAAGCTGAGCCGCGAATGCGAGGTGAGGCAGACAGGCGGCGCGGAGGCCGCGGCGCGCCCCGAGTGGGCCCGGGTAGAGAAAAGTTTGGGTGGCGCGCCCGCAGAGGGGCAATCTCGCCCGGGCAGCCGCCTGCCCGCAGACTCTGCTTGTCCTTATCTGCGCCGCGCGGGGCGGGCGGGCGCGTAGGCGGCGGTCGCGGATTTGGCTCCTGATTTCGGGTCGTCTCTGCCTTGCAGATTAAGTACACGGGCTTCAGGGACCGGCCCCACGAGGAGCGCCAGGCGCGCTTCCAGAACGCCTGCCGCGACGGCCGCTCGGAAATCGTAAGTCGGCGGGGCAAGGGAACGGGGGGCTCAGGGCGCGGGGACCGAGGCGCGCGCGGGTCACTTGTTGCGCGGGGGCCGCCGCGGCCCAGGCCGGTTCCGGACGGCGCCGCGGACGCCGCGGCTCCCGGAACTGAGCGGGCGCCGTCTCACTTCCTACTCGGGATTCAAAATGAGAAACAAGACACTGGCGGGCCGCGTCCTCGCGGGGAGACGCTTCCCTGTGGCCCTCTGCGGGTCGGTTATGTTTCCCAGGCACGACTCGACAGTTTGCCGCGTGTGGAACTCACACCGGAGCCCAACTGTACAAGGAAAGCTCATTGTACAGGCTGTGACACTGATAAAGGGTTTGGCGTGTTTGTACGGAAGAAAACACCCATTCGGAAAAGAATTCGGCTTCATTCAAAGATCTGATTCCTGGACGATAGTTTGTTTCTAAGACGCGGGATTTGTTGGTAAATCTGTAGGTGAAGCTGTTTCACTCCCATTATAGCTTACAATAAATCTTTATGCCAGTTATCTATTGTCTTAGTAGAGGGGGAAAAGCCCTAAAGAATGAGCCATCTTAGAATGAATGTTAAGCCTCGGGAGAATCAGAAAGAAACCATTGTCTTTCTTCAAACCTGAAAAACATACCCTGTTTAGTGCTGGAGTTCCCAAAGAATTGCATGGATTTGCGAAACCCACAGTTGATTTGAGGCCATGTTTTAGGTGGTAGATTTAGTGCTTCGCGTCCACCAAACCTTCAAGTGTCTCATGTTTTGGGTTGTCCTATTGGAGGTGCTAATGAGGAGGCAGTGAAGAAGCCAAAGAGTAAGTAGGAAGAAGCTAAAAAAAGGAGATCGATAATTAATTAAAAAAATTAAAAAGTTGAAATACTGTGTAATGGAATCCAGTTATCTACTCTGAACTGGACCCATTTGCATTTGCAGAGACTTGAAGCCAGGGTGCAGTTTGAATTCGTGTTAACAATAGGAAGACATGTTGAAACATTAACTTCTCCCCTCTCCTTTAGACGATATACTTTATTGAGATACAATTCACATGCCATGAAATTCACCCTTTTCATCACCTAAATCAACTTTGTTTTTAAAGAATATTTAAAATGAATATTTTGCTATTTAAAATGAAGGCTTTTTCGAATTCTGTTACAGGTAATGTGAAAGGTACTGGCTAAATTTATTAGGAGCTCTAGAATATTTGGTCATTAGTGAATGTTATGAAAGAAAATCTCTAGCTTTTAGCCCACTTCCAAGTTTCTTGAGTAGTTATAATAATTATGTGATTAAAATGCCTAAGACATATTTTCAGTTTTGGCACTGAGTAGTAGAAGAATCATTCATTAGTTGGTCCGGTGATTGTATCATCCTTTGTCTGGGTTTCCTTTTGCAAAAGGTGGATGGTATACCTAACCAGTGGATTTCCTGGAGTTAATTGATGTAAGTGTGAAAGATAAGGCACAAAGTACTGTCATGATTTTTTAGAGCTGAGGGTTTTTTTTTTTTTGGAAACCTAGTGAAGCATACCTATTAGGGTGTTTTCTGTCATATCAGAGACTTTGCTGTATTTAATTATGAATTGGGAGTATAATTTAACCCACAGTATATCTGAATTGCTGTATTGTAGTATTATAAATAGTTGCTTGTATTTACCATATATTTCTTCCAGGGATAAATCAGACAAACATTCTAGGCCTTCTTCTCTTCCAAATATCTGGTCTGCAAATTTTAATAAGTTCTTAATATCTGACAAGTATTAAAAGTTAAAGGGTAGATTGAATTCTGTATAAGATGTACACTTAAGGTAGCATGCATGTCTTAATTCATTGAATAATGTAACTATTTGTATTTGGGAAGGAATTTCACATTCCCCCTCTGTATAGTACCCCCCCCCCCCCAGCCTTAATTCAGTATTCTCCACGTTTAAGTAATGAGGTCCCTAGCTCCTAGAGGGTGGAGACCACATTAATTCTGTGGTGTATGCATTAATATACTCCCCCCTAAACAGGTACTTGGCATAATGCCTTTTGTATCATAGGTACTTGATTAATTGAATTTAGAGGTTACCTAATATAATGTCTAAAATTTATTTTTTTTACTTAGGAAATGTGTGGCTTTTATTTATTTGGTTGTGGAAAGTAGGTGTGGAAAAGGCATTATTTTGCCTGTGTTTTGACAGCAGCTATGTATAGTATATAGGCATAGTTTCCAAAACTATTACCAACCTTCCCTCTCCTCTTATTCTTTTAATTTTGAACATCTCCTTAGTGTGTCACTGAAGTTAATGAATTTATTTTGTATTTAGATAGATGTGATTATAACTATAAAACTTACTAGACTCCGTATCATAGCATGAATAAAAATGATTATGGGTGAGGGGTAGAATCTGTTGGGTAAAGTCTGATTTATTCCTGGTAAGTTCTTATTGTGGTAAGAGTGTTGGAGAAGTCTTCAACTCCAATGATTAATAAAAGAGAAGAATACTTAGGACAGGTATGGTGACTACTCTGACAGCAGTAAAAATTATATTTTTAATCCTGATGATGGCAGGATAAAGGTATGTTGGATCAACACAAGGGGTGTTATTTTCTAATTTGTGAAATCTAAAATAATCGCCGGGACAACCTGGAAATCTGATATATAGTCAGTGATAACATTGTAGCATTTTTATGTTTTTGAACCAATTTTCCCAGTTATGTGTGCATAGATATTCCATTAAAAAAGAGTTCTGTGGTCAAATAAATTCGTGAAATGCTATTCTAGAATGATCTGTTTTTTACCACTTCTCTCTGAAAGAGGGATCTTGATGAGATAATGGGCATGAAGTGATGAAGCAGGAAATCTCTTCTGAGGTTGGTCTTCAGACAGGAGGTGAGGTAATAAGATCTGTAGACTGTCTTTACTTAGCACTGAGCTGATTTGGGGTACACTGCGGGTGGAAGGATTTGTTTACTAGGTGAATACTAAAGAAACACGCCTGGGGATTTGGACACAAGGCATTCATTGATGGGCTGCATCGCTTATCTGCCTGCCACCACTCCACTCTGAGAATTTATTATCTGAGGCTGAAAAAGTTAGCTCTCTTATCCGGTTCCAAATGATTTCTCTTAGGTTATTTAGTAAATACTTAAATAGCATTTACTTGGTACTATTGTAAGTATTTTACAAATATTAATTACTGGAGAAACCGAGGTACAGCTAAGTCACTTACTTCAGCCTAGGCAGTTTGCCTTCTAGAGTCTGCTTTTCTTTTGAACCCTAGGTTCGTTTCACTCCATTTGATTGTTTTTTTTAACTTGGTTTTATTAATGGGGGAAGATTTTTATTTTAAGGTTAATGTTGTAATATTGTTGTTTGTTCAGTCCCTATTCACATAAAATATTTGCCACAAGAAAGAGTATCCAGATGATTAGGGAAATACTATCAAAAATATCTGTAGAGATTTAGTAATTATGTTGACAGTTGTACCTAAAGTACCAATAATAGAAATAGGGAATAAATTTTTACCTCTAAAGAATCTAAGCTATAAATTCTCAGGGGTACTAGCAGGTAGCTGACTCAGCCAGTGGCTTTAAACAAATTACCCCAGATGTGAACCCCTTGCTTTTTCAGATGAAGATTCCTTGATGGGAAACACAAAGTATGTTGTAGAACTTTAATTAGTAAAATAAAACAAAAACGTTCTCTCGTTTCAACAAAGAAAGAAGAGTTTACATTGAGATGATTAAAAATGTTTGTTTTTTTTTCAAAATGTTTTTTACTTATTTCTTTCTCTCTGAATTTCCCTTGGGAAGAGGGACGCCGTTATTTCCATTTTTTACTTGGAGGAAATATAAATCGCTTAGGGGCTACACAGAATACTTTATTGAAATGGTTTTAGATTGTTCCGTATGTTGAACCATGCATCCAAATCTTATTATAAATATTAGATGAATGCTCGTTTGTATAGTCATATCCAGTTCTCCTAAAATTAAATTTTAGAAAATGCATATTTTTTAAATCACCTAAGGTTGTAGCCAGATGAGAAGTTCATCACATCATATGCTAATGTATTTATCCGAAGAGACAGTCGCCAGCATTTTTAACCTGAGCTTTAAAGCATAGTGTTTCATTGAGCAAGGGAAATCAAGAGAAATTAAAATGTCTCCATTTATACAACTTTAAATTGTGGTATGCTTTAAAATTCAAAATGTTTAGATCTTCAGTGTTTTTCACATTTAAAAATAGAAGTTTTTAAATTCAAGGAGATGGCTTCTGGTTAGACATTAGCAATGCAAGATCCTAACGTCAGCAAAAAATGACCTGAAAGAAAGTATTGATTCCATGTCTGATTTTATATTTAAGCAGCCAATGGCAAATGTCCTCAAAATGGAATCAGATGTTTGTAACTTAATACTTAAGAAAAATGATGAGTGTGTGTTTTTTACTTTTAAGTATTCTCAGTGCTGCCTGGCTTAAGACAGAAACTGATGTAAAAATAAATGACTGCCTGCATAATTTATGTAATGTCCTGCTCCTGATCCTGTTTGTATTGATTTTTCTAAAAGGCTTTTGTGGCCACAGGAACCAATCTATCTCTCCAGTTTTTTCCGGCCAGCTGGCAGGGAGAACAACGACAGACACCTAGCCGGGAGTATGTGGACTTAGAAAGAGAAGCAGGCAAGGTAGGAAACATTTCTTTGCAATTTGAAATACTGTGGATTGTTGTATTAGAGACTATCGGAAGATTTACAGTTTAATGAAGAGATCACAGGTGTGATTATATAGGCATATGGTTAGATTTGTTTTCATAGTTATAAGAATGTAGTACAATTTTAAAAATTGCTGTCAAATTTTTTATGTGATTTTATAACTAATTTCATGTACATGATATTCATCATAGAAACTTCTAGCCCTTAAAGATGAGTAGTGTGCTTTCTTACGTGTAACATATAACACTTAATTCCTTTAAAAGTGTTAACAGGAATTTTTTGTTTTACTAACCTAGGTGACTAGCATGCTATAAAAAAATAAAAAGAAGAGAAAAATGGGAAAAGCCATAAAATGTAATAATATTTAGAAATACCTCATGGGTAACTTTCTACTTCTGTTACTACTTCAAATTTAATTTTGATAAGAACAGTGAAAACTTTAACCTGGAAATAATGTTTTTATTTTGAGGAAAAGCTGGGAAAATAAATCAATGCCTTAAATTTTTTATGGTGGAAGTTTAGTTTGAAGCTGTAAAATGTGTAAGCTGAGAGCTCTATTAAATTCTGGTTTAAATGTATGACATTTTGTTGAAATTTTATTGAATAATATCTCGGATTGGTTCATCTTTTTATGTAGAAGTTGACTCTTATTGAAATAAAATATTTAAAGAGAAATATTTTTTGGCTTCATTTTATACTCAGTATTTCTTGGATTTCCTTTACAGTGTGTTTCCATACCTGTTTTTATCAACTTGCTCAATTTTTTAAGTGTCGTCATGAATAGCATATCCTGTCACTTTATTTGCAAAACATAATACATATTGTAATTCAAAGATCTTTGTATTAGCTTATATTAGGAAAAAAATTTCTGGTTTTGTGTATGTATAATGAAGAATTTTTTGTTTTAATCTTATGAAATAAGGTTTGATTTTTTTGTGGGTGATGAACCAACTAGTCTTTGGAAAGTGAGAGGGAAAATAGATTACAGAATTTTTAGAATGAGTAATAAGTAATTTGCTTTCCTATGTATTAGCTTGCTTGCTTGCAAGATTACAAGCATATGATCCAAGTTTTACTATCTTGTAATTCTTGTATATAAGGAAGAAGTTGGGAAGTCATCGTAGGATTATTGCTTTTTTGGTCTGTTTTTGTGTGTGTAAGTGTAACTCAATGAAGAAGTTATTTTTTTCTTGTTCAAAACACTTTAAAAAAAAAAAAATTTTTTTTTAACGTTTTTTATTTATTTTTGAGACAGAGAGAGACAGAGCATGAACGGGAGAGGGGCAGAGAGAGAGGGAGACACAGAATCAGAAGCAGGCTCCAGGCTCTGAGCCATCAGCCCAGAGCCCGACGCGGGGCTCGAACTCACTGACCGCGAGATCGTGACCTGAGCTGAAGTCGGACGCTTAACCGACTGAGCCACCCAGGCGCCCCTCAAAACACTTTTTTTAATGCTAATTTATTTTGAGAGAGAGACAGAACACAAGCAGGGGAGGGGCAGAGAGAGAGAGGGAGAGAGAAAATCCCAAGCAGGCTCCACACTCAGTGTGGAGCCCGATGTTGGGCTCAATCTCAGGACTGTGTGATCATGACCTGAGCCGAAATCAAGAGTCAGGCACTTAACTGACTGAGGTACCCCCAAAACACTTTTTTAATATTTGTTTAACATGGTAGCTCAGATACTACAGATGGAAACCAAAAAAAGCTTTTTATTCACCTTTGATGCTAAACTTCAGAATGGACATCTCACAGTTACCCAAGTCTTCCTGTATTTAATAACTAATAAATGGGTGTTAACTCTACTAGAAAGTATGTTTGCTTAAATTAATTTAATGGTAACTGTTTACCAGATTGAAGTCCACATTCTTGGACTTAAGCCATTGATATGTTTTCAGTTACATGACCAACAGTAACAAAAATGTCGTATGGCTATTGTAGCATTTGGGGGATGTGTTTTCAGATATACCTGGAAAATTGATAGAACTGATGCAAGTTATCAGGAAACTTATATTTTATTAACATTTGTTTTAGAAGTTTTTTTCTGTTAAAGGGCACATATCAAATATTTTCAATTTTGCAAGCATATGGACTCTATTGCAGCTGCTCAAGTCAGTTGTTATAGTGGAAAAGGAGCCATAGACAATATGTAAACAAATGAGTGTGGCTGTATCCCAAGAGTAGTAACAGTGGCAAATTCAGTATCTTTCCCACAGATTTAAATCTATAAATGTTTATACGTAGATCATGTACTTTTTAAATATACTTTTCAACACCTGTAGTGTACCAATAGAATCCAGAAGGAAAAAACATGTTAAGGCACAAAAAACAAAAGTAAGAAACTACTACTATATTGCTCCATTCCAGTGGGATAAAGTATACCAGTGAATTTAGAGAAAAGATACTGACCCATGTTTTCTCAACCATGGAGCTCAAACTATGGGGTCTCTTATTTTTCTTATTCCTTTTTTATGGTCTCCTGATAACCATTAGCTTTTAAATCTGTCCCCATAGGATTAGGACTAGGACTAGAAGCAAAGAAAAATGGAAGTAATTTCCCCCCATGTTAATTATTTGCCTCTGCTTTTTATATTGGATCGCAGATCAGTGTCTTCTACAAATTCTCAGCCTAGTCACCTCCTCAAGCAGCTTAGTTCTCTTCCCATTCACACCCAACTTTGAGAAAACTATGGTCAAGGCTTTGGAGTTAGGCATACTTGAGGAGTTAAGTCCTGGCTTCATTTAGAAATGTGTATCTTTGCACAATTTGTTTAACCTTTATGGTCCTCAATTATAACATGAGGTTAATGCGTACTTCCCACGGTTGCCCTAGTGATTAAATGAAATAGTGTATATAAAGTACTTAGCCCGGTACCTGACAGAGGAGTTCATTCATTCAGAATGTACTTGTTTTACATCTGTTGTGTATACTAGGCACTGTCCTAGACGCTTGAGATGCATCAGTGAACAAAATAAAGATCCTGCCCTGGGTGTTGTTTTATGGAAGGAGTGGAGAATAGACAGTATACGTAATAAGTAAGTTATATAATATGTCACAAAGTGGTAAGTGCTCTGG
Source organism: Neofelis nebulosa (assembly GCF_028018385.1). Classification (NCBI taxonomy): domain Eukaryota; kingdom Metazoa; phylum Chordata; class Mammalia; order Carnivora; family Felidae; genus Neofelis; species Neofelis nebulosa. Next base: position 43,023,060 of record NC_080798.1, read on the forward strand.
AAAAAAAGGAAAAGTCAAATAGAATAAGGATGATCAATGAGAATGTTAAATGGAATGATCTGGATAAAGAAAGTCATATATTTGAGCAGAGACCTGAAGGAGGTTAGGGAATGATGAGCCATGCAGGTATCAGGGGAAAGATATTCAAGACAGAGGAGACACCCACTGTAAGGGTCGTAGAGTGGGAGCATGTGTTTGATAAACAGCAGACAACCCAGTGTGCCCGGAGTAGACTGTGCAAGGAGGAGAGTAATAGGAGATGAGGTCAGGGAGATAACAAGGAGTCAGTTTATGTGACCTTGAAACAACATGGACTTTTTTTTTTTTTTTTTTTTTTAAACGTTTTTTATTTATTTTTGGGACAGAGAGAGACAGAGCATGAACGGGGGAGGGGCAGAGAGAGAGGGAGACACAGAATCGGAAACAGGCTCCAGGCTCCGAGCCATCAGCCCAGAGCCTGACGCGGGGCTCGAACTCACGGACCGCGAGATCGTGACCTGGCTGAAGTCGGACGCTTAACCGACTGCGCCACCCAGGCGCCCCTATGGACTTTTATTCTGAATGAAATGGGGGAGCAGTTTCAGGTTTTTGAGCAGATGAACAATGGGATCTGCCTTAGGTTTTGAAAGGATCTAAGTTAATAGACTGTAGAGGACCAGGAGTGAGGCAGGGAGACCATTTTGGCTGTTGCAGTGATCTTGGCGAGAGGCTAGAGTAGCAGCAGTGGAGGTGGTGAGAAGTGATCATAGTCTGAATGTATGTGTGATGTGAGAGTCAAGAAGGACTCCAGCGTTTTTGTCAAGAGCAACTGGGAGTATGGGATTGCTGCCATCTGAGATAGGAAAGGCTATGGGTGGAGCAATTTTGGGGAGCAGTTTAGGACATGTGTGTTTGTGGTGGTCACTTGTTAATGCACTTATTTTCTTACCGCCCACCCTTTACTTACTAAGTTATAGCACAGCTTTTTCATAAGTGACCCTTCATTTGCTTATCCCAAGGATTCAGTGATCTGTTAAAAACAATCAGCTTTAGCGATGTATACTTTCCATACAATAGAATGCACCCCTTTTAAATTTTTTTTTTTTTCCAACGTTTTTTATTTATTTTTGGGACACAGAGAGACAGAGCATGAACGGGGGAGGGGCAGAGAGAGAGGGAGACACAGAATCGGAAACAGGCTCCAGGCTCCGAGCCATCGGCCCAGAGCCTGACGCGGGGCTCGAACTCACGGACCGCGAGATCGTGACCTGGCTGAAGTCGGACGCTTAACCGACTGCGCCACCCAGGCGCCCCATAGAATGCACCCCTTTTAATTGTATATATAGATTTGAGTTTTGACAAACGTATACATCCATGCCAACACTATCCACATTCGAGATAGAGTTTCAGTCACTGGCTCAGGCCGGGGGCTGTGCAGTCTCTGAAGATGACTGGAGCTGAGGCATCCACTTTCAAGCTCACTCACGTGACTGTTAGTAGGTGGCTTCACTTCCCTGTCATGTGTGCCTCTCCATAGAGAGAAAAAGAATGAAGTCACCCTGCTTTTTATGACCTGTTCTCCAGTTGTATCTTATTCTGTTCATTAGAAGGGAGTCACTAAGTCTAGCCCACACTCAGCAGGGAAGGAGGAGTATTTATTCATGTACATGGGTGTGAATACCAGGAGACTGGGATCATTGGGGCTATCTTAGAGGCTGGCTACCCCAATAATTCACTTTAATTTCGTGAATTCTGAAAATATTAGAATGTTAATAGGAAATGGAAGCTATGTATTTTCTTTGATTTGAAACACGGCTTTCTTAGAAGAGATTTAAAATAATATAGTATAATATAGTATACACTATATATACTATACTGATATGCTATAATGAAAAGAGCTGATTTAAGTCAAAAGATAACCGTAACTTTTTTACCAGTTAATGGGAACCAAAATGTCTGTCCTATTCATATACCTTATGTCAGGATTAAATGAGGTACCAGAATATGTGAAAATGCTTTTAAAATTGTAAAGCACTATGTAAAATGAGGCTATCTGATGATTTTGTAGGGTGAAATTATAGATAATTTAATTATGGAGTTTCAGTGCTATCCTGTGCCTTAGGTAAGCTTCACTTGTAGCTGTACAGTTTTGGAACACCACATTTTTCCCAAGTGGTCCATCCTGGTGTATTATAAACCCAGATAGCGAAAATGTTTGTAATTCTTCCTTAATCTAAACTGCTTTTCTCTAATTTCAGTTTAAGAAGACAAAGGAAAGCAACCAATCAGAATTTAAGTTATTCTTAGTTAAATTTTTGTATGCCAAGCAAATTCCAATTCCTCTGATCTTTCCTCTTAAGACCCATTTTCAATTACTCTTTATTTCAAACAAATGCAAATGATTATGGTTCACCGTAAGTTATTAGTCTTGAATGGTCAGATTAATGGTTTTTCATGCATTCTGTATTTTGTAAAGCCTCATTGGGGTTTCAAGTTAATTATTGTATATGCTTACTACATGATCCTAGTTTTTGAGTAGAAAGATAAAGGGAATGAAAAATATTTTATAGGGGCGCCTGGGTGGCTCAGTCGGTTAAGCGTCCGACTTCAGCTCAGGTCACGATCTCGCGGTCCGTGAGTTCGAGCCCTGCTTCGGGCTCTGGGCTGATGGCTCAGAGCCTGGAGCCTGCTTCTGATTCTGTGTCTCCCTCTCTCTCTGACCCTCCCCGTTCATGCTCTGTCTCTCTCTGTCACAAAAATAAATAAACATTAAAAAAAAAAATTAAAAAAAAAGAAAAATATTTTATAAACAAAAAAAAATGAACTTTACAGCGCTACTGTTTGTTTTCTATGGAAATTGAATATACTGTCTAGTGTTACTACACTCACCCAATACAGTTGTTGTATTTCTATTTATAACTTCTGATTTTATTTGATAGTCAAATAACATTACTAGCAGACATTGAGAAGTAGTTATGAAGTATATGTCATTAGAGCAGATGCTTTAAGAAATTTTGGTTCTCTTTTTTCTCCTCTGAACTTTTGTACTTAAAACAAAAATCTTTTATCTTTCATTTTCATGAGCATAAGTAAAACAAAATTTAACAGCATTTGATTTAATGAATGAGGACAGATTCTTCTTTTAAATGCTTTTTCCAAAGTTCTGTGATTCTGCTGCTTCTGGAGTATTTTGCTTACTTGCCTGCAAGATCTTTGTCCCAAAATAAATATTGTGTCTGTTTATATACCATCCACAATTTGGCAGGGTTTAGAGGACTCCTTGATGTTAGCTTTGAGAAATCCCTATTCAAGCTCAACAAGTTCCTTCTCCTCCTCAGGCAGCCCAGTCACTCCAAATAAAAGATAGCTGTGGTAAAGCTTTGGAATGTGATTTTCCCCAAGAGAAATTGACACAACTTTTTCAACTAGTTTGTCAAATCCAGATTTTAAGTATGTATTTCTATTCAATTAAAACATGAAGTATATTTTCTAGCATTTAGTTATCAGGAATTTAGTGCATCGGAATAAGTAATCTGTTTTAAAGCTGACTTCCAGGGCGCCTGAGTGGCTCAACTGGTTAAGCGTCTGACTTCTTCAGCTCAGGTCATGATCTCTCGGCTTGTGAGTTTGAGCCCCGCATCCAGCTCTGTGCTGACAGCTAAGAGCCTGGAGCCTGCTTCGGATTCTGTGTCTCCCCCTCTCTCTGCCCGTCCCATGCTCATGCTCTGTTTCTCTCTGTCTCTCAATAATAAATAAACGTTAAAAAATTCTTTTCTAAAAAGCTGACTTCCATGTAATTATTTTTATTTATTATTTTATGTTTTTCATCATAAGTATACCCTTTAATCCCCATCATCTATTTCACCCATTCCCCTCACCCTCTCCCCTCTGATAACCATCAGTTTGTTTTCTATAGTTAAGAGTTTGTTTCTTGGTTTGTCTGGTTTTTTTAAAGTATATTTTAAGCATACTATAATATTTTAATAACTGAATTATAAAATTTAGAATTGACAGCCTTATGCTTATATTTTTAAAGACAAGTTTTCATTTTAATAATTTTTAAATCTAGGAGAGTTGACTGACTTCATGCATAAACAAGATGGTTTAAAAATTAGGATGTCTGGGGCACCTGGGTGGCTCAGTCAGTTAAGCGTCCAAGTCTTCATTTCAGCTCAGGTCATGATCTCACAGTTTGTGGGATCGAGCCTCCCATCGAGTTCTGCACTGACAGTGTAGAGCCTGCTTGGGATTCTCTGCCTCTCTCTCTGACCCTTCCCCTCTCATGCTCTTTTTCTCTCTCTTTTTCTCTCAAAGTAAATAAATACATTTCAAAAAAAAAAATTTTAATTTAGGATGTCCTAGTACCTTCCAGTTAGAGTTACATTAATTTGCATATATGGTAAATGTTCCTCCAGAGTATTTGAAGATTGTATATTCTCTTTCTCTTCTCTTGAATTGCATCATTTGCACGGATTTACCTTTAGTGTAAGGGTAAAATTTTAGTTGTGGCCTTATCTGAATTATATATTCCAAGTTAAAGAAGACAGTAGGTCTGAGGGGACCTCTGTAGGCTGCTACATCCTAATTTTTCTGCTCATTTTCTTTCATAATTTTTTTTTCAAATATTTCTATTTATGAGACAAAATTCACCTACCTTAAGTGTACAATTCAGTAAAGAAATGTATACGGTCAGTGGTGTAACCACCACCACAATCAAGATGTAGAACATTTCCATAACCTCAAAAAGTTTCCTCATGTCCTTTTGCAGTCAATCCTCTCACCCCCTGGACCAGGCAATCACTGATCTGCTTTCTTTTACTATAGTTTTGTCTTTTCTAGAATTTCATATAAACGTAGTCACACAGTATATAGACTTTTGTGTCTAGCTGTCACTTAGCAACATGCTTTTGAAATTCATCCATGTTGTGTGTATAGTAGTAGTCCATTTCTTTTTATTACTGAGTAGTATTTCATTGTGTGGATATGCTACATTTTGTTTATCCAGTAATATTCGTCTGTGTGTGTGTGTACACACACACCACATCTTTTTTATCCATTCATCATTGATACACACACCACATCTTTATCCATTCATCAGTTGATTGACATTTGAGCTCTTTCCATACTTTGGCTATCACCAGTAGTGCTACTATAAACATTGGGGTGCATGTGCCCCTTCAAATCCGCATTTTTGTATCCTTTGGATAAATACATAGTAGTGCAATTGCTGGGTCATAGGGTAGTTCTATTTTTAATATTTTGAGGAACCGCCATACTATTTTCCAAAGTGGCTGCACCATTTGACATTCCTACCAGCACTGCACAAGGGTTCCTCTTTCTCCGTGTCCTTGCCAACATCTGTTGTTGCCTCAGTTGTTTATTTTAGTCATTCTGACAGGTGTGAGGTAGTATCTCATTGTGCTTTTGATTTGTATTTCATTGATGATGAGTGATGTTGAGCATCTTTTCATGTGTCAGTTGGCCATTTGGATGTCTTTAGAAAAGTGTCTATTCATGTCTTTTGCCCATTTCTCCACTGGATTGTTTTTTGGGTATTGAATTTGATAAGTTCTTTATAGATTTTGGATACTAACCCTTTATCTGGTATGTCATTTGCAAATATCTTCTCCTATTTCTTCAGTTGCCTTTTAGTTTTGCTGATTGTTTTCTTTGCTGTGCAGAAGCTTTTTATCTTGATGAGGTTCCAGTAGTTCATTTTTGCTTTTGTTTCCCTTGCCTGCCACATTTTTTTAAATGTGTGAGAACACTCATGAGTTGGGGTAGGAGCAGAGAGAGAGGAGTGAGAGAATCCTAAGCAGGCGGGGCTTGATCCCACAAACCTGTGAGATCATGACCTGAACTGAAATCAAGAGTTGGACTCTTAACTGACTCAGCTACCCAGGCACCCCTACACCACACCTTCTTTATCTGTTTGTCAATTGATGGACATTTCGGCCATTTCCATAATTTGGCTATTGTAGGTAATGCTGCTATAAACATCAGAGTTCATGTACTCCTTTGAATTAATATTTTTGTGTTATTTGGGTAAATACCTAGTAGTGAAATTGCTGGATCTTAGGGTAGTTCTATTTTTAACTTTTTGAAAAACCTCAGTACTATTTTCCAGAGTGACTACATGAGTTTGCATTCCCACCAACAGTGCAAGAGGGTTCACCTTTCTCCACATCCTCACCAATACTTGTTTTTTCTTGTGTTTATTTTATTTTATTTTTTAATGTTTATTCAGTTTTTTGAGAGAGTGTGTGCACATGCGTGCAAGCAGGGGAGAGACAGAGAAAGAGGGAGGGAGACACCGAATCCAAAGCTGGCTCCAGGCTTTGAGCTGTCAGCCCAAAGCCTGATGCCAGGCTGGAACTCACAGACCTTGAGATAATGACCTGAGCTGAAGTTGGACCCAGGTGCCCCATTGTGTTGTTGGTTTTAGCAGAGGGGAGGTGGATGGGGGGGGATTGGTTAAATTGGTGATGGGGATTAAGGAGGGCATTTGTTGTGATGAGAACCAGGTATTTTATGGAAGTGTTGAATCATATTGTACAACTGAAAGTAATAACACACTGTATGCTAACAAACTGAAATTAAAATTAAAACTTAAAAAAAAAAAAATTATGGGGCACCTGGATGGCTCAGTCAGTTAAGGGTCTGACTCTTGATTTTGGCTCAGGTCATGATCTCACAGTTCATGAGATCGAGCTCTGTGCTGATGATGCAGAGCCTGCTTGGGATTCTCTCTCTCTCTGTATCCCTTCAGTTCTCTCTCTCTCTCTCTCAAAATAAATAAATAAACTTAAAGTATGCCAGGAGCTGTTTTAATTGATACATAAATAACATACACTGATACTTGCATAATTTTCACTTTACTGGTAAGAAAACATTTGTAAATTTTAATACTTGTAGCTTGAGCAAGCTCAGAGACTTTTTATTTCTTTGATAACACTTCTCAGATACTTAGTTTTCTACAGAGGATTAGAAGCCATAGCCTGGCTAACAAGTTCTTCATGTTATAGACTGTGCTATGGTAAGGAGTTTAATTAATGTTACTTTCTTTTATGAAAGTATACAATATGAACAGTTGGAAATTATTATCCATCATAAACTTTTCACTTTGAAAATTGATATGTACTTAGGAACTAAGAATTTAAAATAACACTTAAAATGTGCCTTCTGGTAGTGTAACTGTGCTTTTAGGACTCATACTGTCCTATACTGTGTGTCCTGAGAAGGAGAGGGCCAAGTCTGGGAATGTTTGCCAGGTTGTTTTTGTGGATGAAAACCTTTCTTCCACAAATACAACCAATACGGAGCCCTTTTGTGTTTTAAAATTTCAGATGTTAAATAAATAAATAAATAAAATTTCAGATGTAAAGTCAGGTTGATCTTCAGATTAAAACAAAAGGATAGCTCAGAACATGTGACTTCAACATTTCCATTAGGAAAATATAGGTGTTTTTCAAGCAAACAAAATATTCTACACATATTAAACCGTAATTTTTAATAAATGTCTGGCCTCACTTACAAAATATTGCTTTAAAAATAATGGCCCTTTGAGGTGCCTGGGTGGCTCAGTCGGTTGAGCGTCCAACTTTGGCTCGGGTCATGATCTCACGGTTCGTGAGTTTGAGCCCCACATCGGTCTCTGTGCTGACAGCTCAGAGCCTGGAGCCTGCTTCAGATTCCGTGTCTCCCTCTCTCTCTGCCCCTCCCCTGCTTATACTCTGTTTCTCTCTCACTCTCTCTCTCTCAAAAATAAATAAACATTAAAATTTTTTTAAAAAAATCAATGGCCCTTTGGGAGAACCCTCCGCATTTTTTGAGGGTATTGCTTATTCACGGCAGCCTTTCAGTCCTTGCTGTTCCTTTGCTATCCAGAACATTTCTGGGCCATTTTTAAAAATTGAAGTAAAATGCACATAACAAAATTTGCCATCTTACCCATTTTAAAGTATACGATTCATTGGTTTTTAATATATTCGTCACATGCATCCTTCCCCACCATCTAATTCTGGAATATTTTCAGAACTTGAGACCATTTTAAATACGTTTTGAAAATCTGTAGACCAGTTTTATGGTGATCATTGCCAGGCCCTGTGGTAGACGATTTACATTATCATGGATTCTCTGAAACCTGCACTATGTAGTGAAGTCTTCTGTTGGATTTTAGAACACATTTGGTGATAGCTAGGTTTTACAGCTAAGGAGCCTGGGGCCCAGAGAGGTCAAAAATCTTCAGAAATCATGTAATCTACTTCCTAGGGAGAGCCAGGATCCAGACTCAAGTTTTGTTTTGTTTTTTTTTTCCCCAGAATCTGTGTTGTTTGCAACACACCACACTGTTGCTAATAAATAATCATTAGGTAAGTTGCCAGGAATTCCACATACCACCTCATATTATTTTAGCCTACTAAGTTACTCTTTCCATTACACTGGATAATCACTGATATTTTAATGTGGTCTTTTTACATCTCATTTTGATGTCTTCAAAACAACCTTATCCCTCATCTTTTTCTTTTTAACCTTTTAACTTTACTTGACTTGTTCTAACTTGTAGGGCAAGTGATGTTCAATATGACAATTGAGCTGCTAGATAACTGCACATAATTCTTCCATGTTAATAGTATGTTAATAATAATAATGTTAGTAAAAGTAGTTCTGATGTTTTAAAAAGTAATTGTCACAGAGTTGACCGGGGAATGGGCTACAGTAAACAGCATCTACCTCTTTTATTACTTTTTTTTCCTAAGAAGCAAATAATTCTGTCATTTAATTTTAGAAGGTTTTCACTTGAAATTGTACCTCTTTAGTACAGTTCAAGACTGTCTTAAACATGCATTGTTTACTTTGAATCATAGAATGAAGATAGCAGAACTAGTAAGATATTTTGGGGTGGGGGGAAGTATTCATATATATTCTGTAGTCATATAAAGAGTTCATAATATTAACTGTTGTAAATGCTGTGGAGTTAAGCATTAAATTGACTGTCCAGCCTCTTATTTATTCTTTAGGAAAATTGTCTGTTTTCACACTTCCTGAAATACTTTGAAAACATTAATAATGCAGTTCATTAATGCCACTGTGGTTTAAGTGAATATATAGAGTTAGGAGTTCTGAGTGCCAACTTCTGCCTCCTAACTAACTTTGCAACCTTCTGCAAATGAATTATTTAATATCTCTCACTTTTATGTATGTATGTGTGTAATCTCTGCACTCAGTGTGGGGCTCAAACTCATAACCCCAAGATCAAGAGTCACATGCTCTACTGAGCTAGCCAGACACACCAATATCTCTCACTTTTAATTTCTTTGTTTTAAAATTTTACCTGTTGGATGGTTATAAAGGTCAGATAGGACTTGGGAAAGTTTTGAAAGCTGTAGAGAATTTATATGAACTTAAGGTGGCAACTTGAGTGAAAAAGTGTTAGGAAAAGAGAATTAAGAAATGAAGGAAGGTATATAGAGCTGTTTGGGACTGGGGTGAGGATTTCTTTAAGTAAAGTGAGTTCAAAGTAGAGGCATGGAGGCGCACCTGGGTGGCTCTGTCGATTGACCATCCAACTCTTTTTTTTTTTTTCCAAAAATTTTTTAATGTTTTTATTTTATTTTTGAGAGAGAGACAGACAGACAGACAGACAGACAGACAGTGTGAGCAGGGGAAGGGCAGGGAGAGAGGGAGACACAGAATCTGAAGCAGGCTCCAGGCTCCGAGCTGACAGCACAGAACCTGACTCGGGGCTAGAACTCACGAACCGTGAGATCATGATCTGAGCTGATGTCGTTGCTTAACCACCTGAGCCACCCAGGTGCCCCTGACCATCCAACTCTTGATTTCAGCTGAGGTCATGATCCCAGGGTCGTGGGAGTCGCCCCCATGCTGAGCCTGGAGCCTGCTTGGGATTCTCTCTCTCCTTCTGTTCCTCTCCCCTGTCACTTGTGTGCACATGCATACGTGCTTTTTCTCTCTCAAAATGAAGGAAAAGAAAAAAACAAAGTGGAGGCATGGAGTTGCAGAGTCTAGAAATAGCATTCGTGGTCTTAGCAGTGTTCAAGTTTTTGGTGGTTTGTGATGCTTAGGCTAATGTTACTTTTTTATGCAGTAAGAAAGCAGGTATTTTAAATATATACCTCCATGAAGAAAAAAATTATGTAAGAATATAATCATATTATAAATTTCTAAGTTTTAGATTAGACTAGACATGTTTTCTCCTTAATCTCAGAGTATGAGTATTATTGGGATGTAAGAATCTTTTCAGATTGCTCACCAAAAGGAATGGCTTTTCCAGACGTTGGACCATCAGTGTTTCTAGGTGGAACATTCTTCTGAAAAATGACGTTTAGAGGAAATTTTCAACACTTGACATTAACTTTGTGTGGCATGGTACAATAAAACCAGTGTAATGTTTCAGCATGCTTTTTCTGCTGTAGAGTTTACTGCAGTGTGATTTTTAAGTACCGTAAAATACCTTACAAGAGGTTCCAAATTAGGTGGGCTAGTTCTACATATAATTCTATATAGTTTTTTAAATATGTTCATTAATGCATTTTTCCCTTAAATGCCAGTCATCTTTGCATTTGTTAAGTTTATCTTACAAATAAAAGAGTGGATAAAAATGTATGTACAGTTTTAGAAATAACAAAACGAATGTCCATGTACTTGTTACTGAAGATAACAGTATATCTACACTAGAACTGTGATGTCTAGCATGGTAGCCACTGGCCACATGTGACTATTGAGCACTTGAAATGTGATTGGTCTGATTGACATTTGCTGTTTGTGAAAGAGTACACACTGGATTTTGAAAACTTGGTACAAAAAAAAGAATGTAAGATTTCTCAATTTTTATATTATGTATTGAAATAATGTTTTAGATACATTTGGTTAAATAACAGTATTAAAATTAATTTCGCCTGTTTCTTTTTAATTTTTTTTTTTAATATTTATTTATTTTTGAGACAGAGAGAGACAGAACATGAACGGGGGAGGGTCAGAGAGAGAGGGAGACACAGAATCTGAAACAGGCTCCAGGCTCTGAGCAGTCAGCACTGAGCCCGACGCGGGGCTTGAACTCACAGACCGCGAGATCATGACCTGAGCCGAAGTCGGACGCTTAACCGCTGAGCCACCCAGGCGCCCCTCTTTTTAATTTTTTGAATATGTCCTAGAAAGTTTACATTTACCTCTGTGACTTGCATTTGTGGTTCCCATTATATTTCTATTGGACACTGATGCCTTAGAAAACTCCACAGTCCTCTACCCCTCTTCACAAAAACAAAACAAAAAACAACACAAAAAACAACCCACTATCCTGACTGATATATTTATTCCCTTGCTTTTCTTTGTCATTTTATTCTTATGCACATGTTTCTAGACAATGCATTGTTTAGTTTTGAAACTGAACATAGCAAGCACAGACTTCATGGCAGTATCAGTGAAAGACTGTAATGTAGTTTTTAACGTGAAAGCTCCTAGGAGATAAGCTGAACAGAGTCTCAGAGTCAAGTCTGGATTTTCAGCTTCTTTGCAAATTTGAAAAGCCCGTCTGGGGAAGTTTGTGAGCAGAGTCATGAGTAGGTTGTAGAAAACCTAAGGCTCACACTGGAATTGGGATGTGTGCACAATGTGAGCCAATGTTCACAGCATGCTAGAGATCCGGAGGAAATAATGGTCAGAGGGAGTGGGCTACTCTGTATTTTCTGATTCTGTTTTTTGATTCTACCTCCTTTTCACAGGAGTTTCTCCATAAATCTTTTCATTTTATAAAACTGAAACTGTAAACCCATTAAATAATAACTTCCCATTCTTCTTTCCCCAAGCCCTTGGCATCCACCATTCTTTTTTTAAAGTTTTATTTATTTATTTTGAGAGAGAGAGAGAGAGAGAGAGAGCAAGCGCATGAGCAGGGGAGATGTGGAGAGAGGGAGAGAGAGAATCCCAAGCAGGCTCCACACCGTCCACGCAGAGCCCAACACGGGGTTTGGATTCACAAACTGAGATCTTGACCTGAGCCGAAAACGAGTCAGATGCTTAACTTACTGAGCCACCCAGGCACCCCTGGCATCTACCATTCTACTTTTTATGATACTGACTAAGTACCTCATGTAAGTGAAATCATGTAGTATTTGTCTTTTTATTACTGGATTATTTCACTTAGTATAATGTTCTGAAGATTCATCCATCGTGTAGCATATTGTAAAATTTTCTTAAAAGGCTCAATAATACTACTTTGTATGTTTTATACCACATTTTGCTTATCCATTCATTTGTCAGTGGACACTTGGATGGTTTCCATGTTTTAGATGTTGTGAATTATGCTGCAATGAACATAAATATACATATATGTCTTTGAGATCCTTGCTTTCAGTTCTTCTGAATGTTTACCCAGAATTGGAATTGCTGGATCATAATTTTAAAAAATGTTTTTTTAATGTTTATTTTTGAGAGAGAGAGACAGCGTGAGCAAGGAGAGGCAGAGAGGGAGAGGGAGACACAGAATCCGAAGCAGGCTCCAGGCTCTGAGGTGTCAGCACAGAGCCCTGACACAAGGCTCGAACGCATGAACCATGAGATCATGACCCGAGCTGAAGTTGGATGCCTAACCAACTGTGCCACCCAGGTGCCCCTCTGGATAATAATTTTTTTTTTTAATTTTTTTTTTTTTAACGTTTATTTATTTTTGAGACAGAGAGAGACCGAGCATGAACGGGGGAGGGTCAGAGAGAGGGAGACACAGAATCTGAAACAGGCTCCAGGCCCTGAGCTGTCAGCACAGAACCCGACGCGGGGCTCGAACTCACGGACCATGAGATCATGACCCGAGCCAAAGTCGGCCGCTCAACCGACTGAGCCACCCAGGCGCCCCATGGATCATAATTTTTTGAGGAACCACCATACTGTTTTCCACCGCAGATGAATGTTCTTTCTGTGTTCCCACCAGCACTGCACCAGGGTTCCAGTTTCTCATTCTTAACCAACACGTGCTTTCTATTTTTGTGACAGTAACCATGCTAATGTGGGGTAGTATCTGTCATTATAGTTTTGATTTGTGTTTCCCTAATGATTAGTGATGTTGAGCATCTTTTCATGTACTGATTGGCTATTTGTGTATCTTCAGAGAAATGCCTGTTCAGGTTCTTTGCCCATTTTTAAATTGAATTTTTTGTTGTTGAGTTTTAGGAATTCTCTATATTAATTTTGGATATGAATCCCTTAACATATATATCTTTTGCACATACTTTCTTCCATTCTGTGGGTTGCCTTTTTACTCTGTTGATAGTGTCTTTAGATGCACAAAAGTTTTTAATGTTCATTGAGTCCTGTCTGTGTTTTTTTTGTTACCTGTGTCTTTGGTGTCATCTGCAAGAAATCATTGTCAGATCCAGTGTCATGAAGCTTTTATGCTTTGTTTACTTCTAAAAGTTTTATAATTTCAGGTCTTACATTTAAGGGTTTGATCTGTTTTGAGTTAGTTTTTGTATATAGTGTTAGGTAAGGGTCCAGTTTCATTCTTTGCATGTGGATATCCATTTTCCCAGCACCGTTTGTTGAAAAAGACTGTTCTTTCCCTGTTGGATGGTCTTGACACTCTTGTCAGAGATCATCTGACCATGTACAAGATGGTTTATTCCTTGGCTTTCTATTCTATTCCATCAGTCTGTATGTTTGTCTTTGTGTCAGAACTATACTTTTTTTGATTATACTATAGCTTTGTAGTAAATTTTGAAATCAGGAACTATGAGTCCTCACATTTTTTTCTTTTTCAAGATTGTTTTGGCTATCCATGGTCCCTTGAGATTCCATGTAAATTTTAAGATGGGTTTTTCTATTTGGTTAACGCCTGCATTTATTGAATATGTACACACATACAATCTCAGTTCCAGGTACATTCTGAATTAAACTGTATTATGATTTCTCTTTTGAATTATAAGGAGTAGATGGTAAATTAAATTAAATCACTACAGAATAAGCTATTTTTTACAGTTACATCCAACCCAATTATGATTCAGAGGCAAGTGAAATTGAATGACTGTCTTAGTGATTATCCAACAGGCAAGCAGTTGACTGCATTTATGAACAGGGAGGAACATGTGGCTAAAGGAAGATGAGTCAGAACCGAGTATCTTCCAAAGGAATCTGTTAAATAGACTACAGAAACAATTGAAATTAAAAGGCAGGGTACATACTTCATTAGCAGAATATCTTGTTTTCCTTGGTGTCTGTGCCATCCTGGTATTACTGCATATCTGTTGATTCATTGGTGAGAACATTTGTTCAGTTCTCTCAAAAAAAAAAAAAAAAAGGCTTTTTTCCCTTGGAAAGAAATCGCTGTGTAAAACATTGGTGGTAATGTGCATGCACGCAGTCAGTATGTTTGTGGTGCTCTATGTGTCTCATGTTTTATGAATGTTTATGTCTTAACTAATTTTTACTCTCACCTGTGAAAGAGGTATTATTTAGCTCTGATTTTATATGTAAGGAATCTAAGGCTTATTAGCAAACTTAAATTTGTCTCAGACACACTGATAAAGCTAGAATTTAAATCCAGGTTTTATCTGATTCCAAAGCACATTTTATCACTCTTCCTATTATAGTGATAATATTCCTTTTCTTTTACCAATATTTACAGTTGGACCCCCTCGATGGCTCAGTGTGTAGAGCTTGTGCCTCTTTTTTTTGTTTTTGTTTTTGTTTTGTTTTTTATGTTTGTTTATTTTTGCCCTCGAGCCCATGAGCGGGGGAGGGCAAAGACAAGGAGAAAAAATCTCAAGCAGGCTCCACACTGTCAGCTCAGAGCCTGACATCACGCTCAAACTCACAAACTGAGGTCATGACCTGAGCCGAAATCAAGAAAAAAAGAGTTGGACACTCAACCAACTGAGCCACCCAGGCACCCCTGTAGAGCACATGCTTCTTGATCTCGGGGTCATGAGTGCAAGCCCCACATTGGGCATAGAGCTTACTTAAAAAATAAATACATTAATTCATTAAAAATAAATAAAAATAATTACAGTTGATTTTCATTATATGGTAGTTATCTTCTATAGTGGCTGCAGACACTGAATTAATACTAAACAGCTGCTTGCCGGGATGTTACAGAGTTAGGTTCCGGCAAGCCCCGGGTCATATTTTCCTCGATCAATACATAAACTTGTTTTATGTGTGTTTCTGTTTAAGGAAAACTTGTTTAATATATATTGTTTATTCATTAACACTGAACAATGGTAAGATGTTAGGCATCTAGGTCACTTATAATCTTTTGCCATTTTGAAAAAAAAAAAAACCTTACAGGTGAACATCCTTATAATCAAATATTTTGTGTACATCTTTGATTAAACTTTAGGATATAGTCATAGGGCATGACATTATTTGATCAAAGGAAAATTCACACTGCTAAAAAAAAAATGCCTTCCCAAAATTGTTAACCAGTTTATACTCCTGACAATATAGTAGAACCTGGTTTCTCGTCTTGTAGACTTGAAGTTCTTTCTTATTTTTTACATTTGGTTAGAAATAGATACAGTTATCTTGTTTTAATTTCATAGATTTGGTTATCGTTAGTGAATTTTTTTCAGGTCTTTGGCCATTTTATTTATTTTCTTTTAAACTTATTTTTTTCATATGGTTAGCCATTTTTCCTATTTCCACTAGTTAAATAAAATATCCTTTTACCATTGATTTGAAATGTTGCCTTTTTCATTTATTAAATACTTGGTTTCATTTCTGATTTTTTCTTTATTCTAGTAAGTTTCTTCTGACTTCCGTAGCACTGGTACCTATGTACTGGTTGCATTGTTACATATTTTAATATCTGAAAGGGCAGAAAAATACTTTCTAATATTTTCTTGGATAGTCTGATTCTTTTTTATGAACTATAGACTTCTCAAATTCCAGAAAACATTATTTTGAGATTTCATTGGAATTTTGTTAGAATAAGGATTACTTTGGGATAAATTGGCATTTGTAGTCTTATCATTAGAGAATATCACACCTCACCAGTTATTAAAATCATTTTCTTTGTTTCAGAAATTAGCTATTTTCTTTTTATAAAGTCTACATGTTCCTTCTTAAATTCACTCTTAGTAGTTGATACTTTTATTGATATTTTAAAATAAGGTGTTTTTTTTTCCATCTTATTTTCTAAAGAGTTACTATTGTAATATAGGAAAGTTGTTGGTTTTTGCATATTATTTTTATCAGCAGCCACTTTATTATTTTTTTTTAATTAATTTATTTATTTTGAGAGAGACAGAGACAGCACGAGTTGGGGAGAGGCAGAGAGAGAGAGCGAGAGAGAAGAGAGAATCCCAAGCAGTCTCTGAGCCTCCAGCACAAGGCCCAGCGCAGGGCTTCAACTCAGGAAACCTCAAGATCATGACCTGAGCTGAAACCAAGAGTCGGATGCTTAACTGGCTGAGCCACCCAGGTGCCCCATCCAGCCACTTCATTGAATTCATTAATTCACTTGGTTTTTTAGTTGAATATTCTGGATTTTTCAGGTAGATAATCTTCAGTCTTATTTATGTACAAGTTTGCTAGAACTGTAGTCTTTCTAAATTTTTATTTATTTATTTATTTATTTATTTATTTATTTATTTAGAGAGCACAAGCAGGAGAAAGGGGCAGAGAGAGAGAATCTTTAAGCAAACTCCATGTGGAGCCTGATGAGGGGGCTTGATCTGAAGACCCTGGGATCATGACCTGAGCCAAAATCAAGAGTTAGCTCAACCTTCTGAGCCACCCAGGTGCCCCAGAACTGTAGTCTGGGAACATTGGAAAGCTGAGTTTTACTATCATTGGTACATTCCGTTAACCTTAAGAGTTAAGTGAGTCCTACTTAATGTAAGGGGTGAATTCAGTTTTGATTCTTACAGTTCTTTATTTATGTAGTCAGCTCTTCCTCCTTAAAGACTTTAAGTTGACTGGTGTTGGAATCTTTTTTGGATGGTAGGATGTACATCTTTTTTAAATGCCTGGTATATTCACACTGCCCTGGATAATCATACCCTGCACAAAATGATAGGTAGTAAACGTTTGTTGAATAGGTGGATCTTTTCATATTGAAATTAGAGAGAAGCTACAAGAAACCATTTCTAATTCCAGCTCTGTTTCTGCTCTTCTATTAATCATTGTTTAAATATTTACCGAATACCTAAGGGGCTGATCATTCCCTCTTACTATTTTCTCTAATAACTCCATTTCTAGATTTTAGTTAACAAGTGTTTTAAGTTCTAGCAGTTTATTATAGAGAAGTAAACTATTCTTTCTGATTGAAATGGTTTTTTTGACAATAAAGTTTTCTCTTTGTTTTTGGCAATAGCTTTGACACTTAGTTTCTGTCTCTAGATGTATCTTTTTCTATTTTCTCTTTTTCTTTTTTTTTTTCTTTGAGAGAGAGAGCACTAGTGAGCAAGGGGCAGAGAGGGAGAGAGAGAATCCCACAAGGGGCAGAGAGAGAGAGAGAGAAGTGGGCCTCAACCAGGGCTCCTGTTTTACCCAAAGTGGGGCTTGAGCTCACCTGATACGGGGCTCAAGCTCACCCAGTGTGGGGAGTTTCTGTTTATATTGATTTTGTGGCTTAGTACTGGTGTGGTGGGAGTCTTCTTTGCAAATCTACCGTTTTTCTATTTTAATTATCTTGAAATTATTTTCTTTAGAACTTCTCAGAAGAGACCACTCTTTCTGCTGTCCTGTTGTACCCTCAATTTCTATTCTTAGTGCAGCTACCCAGGAGCTAGAAACACTAAATAAACTTCTATAAATATATAGTATTTTAGAAGGGCAATTGAGGATGCCACTGCTTATTCCAAATTTAGATATTCTCAGAATAAGTAGAGTCCAGACTCTCAGAGATAGCACTGTTTGTACAGGTTGATAAATGAGAAGTTGACTAGGTTGTCTTATATGTCTCTTATGTCTTTCCTCTGACATTTATGTGGCAAAACACAGAATAACTAATTTTTAGCCATTTAGGAAGTTTGGTCAATTTAAGTGAAGACTTTATCATCTTTCTGGCTCTCTGCTACAAAGATCTTGGTGCCTATGAGGGAAGAGGAAGAATGAAGTTTTTACTGTCATGATTGAATCTTTTTGCCTTGTACAGTCTTGAGAATGTGGTGAAAGTAGTGAACTTACAAAAAAAAAATGCACATGGGCTCAGTCAAACACACACATTTTTACATAGAATTTCAAGGTGTTTCTGGTCTTTTTGAAACTTCCATAAACCCAAACTCCTGTAGGTTCTCTGAACTCCAGACTAAGAACTCCTACCTTAAATAAAAGCAATCCTAAAAGTTATGAGTGACCTAAGATCCTGTAAGATAATACTTAGGTATCTAATGCATCCAACAAAGGGGAAATTTTTCCGTGGGGTCCTATAACTTAACCTTTAACCACTAGGTTCCTTATGTGTTTTTCTTTCTCTTCACTGGCTGTTTATAGCCTGCTCTGATGGGTTCTTTTCTTTTATCCAGCACCTAGACATTGGATGTCCTCAGAGTTCTTCCTGGCCTCCCTTCTTTTCTCCTTCTACTTATTGCTTGGCCAATGTCTGCCTCTCCCTTGAATTTAAATACCACTGTATTGTTGATGGCTGCTAGATTTATATCACCGACCCATATCTTCTCAGAGTGCTAGTATCTGATATGCAACTGCAAAGTTATTATAAGTATTTTTATAATTGTTTAATTGAGATAAAATTCATATACCATAAAATTCATGCTTTAAGAATGTACAATTCAGGGATTTTTAGTATATTCGCAGAATTATGCAACCATTACCACTGTCTAATTCCAAAACATTTTCATCATCCAGAAAGAAACCCTGTACCTATTAGCAATCACTTATCCCTCCCCCCGCTTCCCTCGCCATCAGCCCCTGGCAACCACTAATCTCCTTTCTGTCTCTCTCTGTAATTGCACATTTGTATGTGCCAATGTATATTCACATCTCAAATAAATGGATTCATGTAATATGTGGCCCTTTTCTGATTTCTTTCACTTAGCATAATGTTTTCAAAATTGAACAGGGGCGCCTGGGTGGCTCAGTCGGTTAAGCGTCCGACTTCGGCTCAGGTCATGATCTCACGGTTCGTGAGTTCGAGCCCCGCGTCGGGTTCTGTGCTGACAGCTCAGAGCCTGGAGCCTGTTTCAGATTCTGTGTCTCCCTCTCTCTCTGACCCTCCCCCATTCATGCTCTGTCTCTCTCTGTCTCAAAAGTTAATGTTAAAAAAAAAAAAAATTATTTATTTATTTATTTTTTAAATTGAATATTGTAGCATGGGGCACCTGGGTGGTTCAGTCAGTTAGGTGGCCGACTTTGGCTCAGGTCATGATCTTGCGGTCCGTGAGTTCGAGCCCGCATCAGGCTCTGTGCTGACAGCTAGAGCCTGGAGCCTGCTTTGGATTCTGTGACTCCCTCTCTGTCTGCCCCTCTCCCACTCATGCTCTGTCTCTCTTGCTCTCAAAACTAAATAAACATAAAAAAAAAAAATTTTTTTTTAAAAACAATATTGTAGCATGTATCAATACTGTATTCCTTTTTGTGGGTGAATTGTATCCCAGTATGTGGATAATGCCAAGCTGACAGTGCATACCTGTTTTTGCTGAAGCTCTACTGCTACAGTGATGTGGTATTTAAAGCTACAGAAGGTGACAGTAAGGTCATATTATGCATAATTTGGATTGAATGTAATGTCACACCTGATATTTAGAGATTGATTTTATTAAAAATTACATAATACTATTACCTTATTTCCAGAAGAATACAATGTGAGGCTGTAGTCATTTTGAACTTTCTGTGAAGTCTCACATTCCCTGCTACTTTACTTTTGGAAAAATAAGCAGGCTATTTTGTTGTTTCTGTGTGTGATTAGCTGAATCTGTTTAATACTTTTTTTAAAAGTTTATTTATTTAATCTCTATACCCAACATGGGGCTTGAACTCATGACCCCAAAATCAAGAATACATGCTTTTCCAACTGAGCCAACCAGGCACCCCTGAATCGATTGTTTTTTACTTTTAAAGACTTTATAGAATACATTTCGTATAAAATATTTAATTGTTCTAGGACAATAGATTTAATCCCTAGGTCACATTCTAATTCATTTTCTTTTCACAGTTTGAAATAAGTCCTCATTATCTTCAGTGAAAAATATCTTAGTGTTTAAATTGTATTATTAGATTATACTACGAAATGCTGAACTGTTAAGAGACAGAATTT
Source organism: Neofelis nebulosa (assembly GCF_028018385.1). Lineage (NCBI taxonomy): Eukaryota > Metazoa > Chordata > Mammalia > Carnivora > Felidae > Neofelis > Neofelis nebulosa. Next base: position 43,043,266 of record NC_080798.1, read on the forward strand.
TATTTTCTTCATACTTTGAGGTTTGGTATTCATGAAATGTATGAAAGTGCCAAACATTTGAAGATCTAAATGTAAAACTGTATTTTTGAATGTGAACATCTAAATAAATCACCAGAGTCATCTAAATATTATTTTACATTATGATTCTAGGCACTAGCCTTGACTAAGAAATATAGTCTTTTTCCGAATCCACTTAGGAATTTCCCGAGACAGATTGGTGGTTTTCTTTGTCGTGAGAGAACATTTATAAAGAAGTAATGAATGGGCTTTTTAAAAATTCAGTAATTTCATAAGGAAAATAATTTTGATTATAGAGTTAATATGAATAAGCTAGATTATGGAATCTTTGATTCTAAATGATGTAAATCATGTGATGAAGAACATAGAATCTAATCATGAAGTTGACCTTTCTCTCCTGTTAGAAGAGGAGAATTCTGTGCATGATTAGTGTGAGAATTTAATGAGGTACTTTGATAGGTGAAATGTTACAGTCCTCACTGTGTGGCACCCTCCCATGTGAGAAAGAGTAGGTGGAGATCTTGATTAGAAGATATGTTAAGTCAAGTTACATTGATAGGCAGTGAGGAGGGCTATTGTTTTTAGGTTTTGAGGTGTTGAAAGTGAGGTTGTCTTAGTCACTTGTCTGACGAGGTGCACTTTAGTGGAGTTTTAAATTCACAATGTAGAAGAGAATGAGCACTTATCAGAACAGAAGGAAATATGTGGTTAAACGGTTTCAGCTATAACTGTAGACTACTTCCCTTGGTCCAAATGGGAGGAGAAATGGAACCTTATGTTTTGGACTTTTTTTCCCAATATAAATAGAAGTTAGTTCAGGGTGGTTTATTGGAGCCCTTAACAAGAAAAAAGGTTGTGTTTAATAGTAGAGGGGAATGACAAAAATAAGATGGCATAAATCCTGTAGGTTTTATTTTACAGGTGTCTCAGTTGTAATTTTTTGAGCATATTTGTAATTGTTGACAGTCAATTATTCTTATTAAACCTTTCTAAAAACAAGAATGCCCCAAAATTTTTGAAGAAACTGCTGAATTGAGAAAAGAAAAAGTTGATGTTTACAGCTTTTTACTTAAAATGAAGACTGTCTTAACCAATTTTATATAATTACAAGTAATAAATAATGCTAATTTTAGCTCACAAAACACTTGGATTATTTAAATAAAATATATTTGGTGTAGACAAATGAAGACCTTATTTGTAAATGTATCTTTGATAACCTGGAGTTTTGAAAAGTCATTGAAGTCCTGCTTCTTCTGCATTTAAGAAATCTTATTAAGGCATTAAATGATAAACATCTATGCTGATTTTTATTCTGAAGCCCATGTTTTCTTTTTGTTTTAATTTTTTTTAAGTTCACTTATTTACTTAGAGCATGCATGCAAGTCAGGGAGGGACAGAGAGGGAGAGGGAGAGGGAGAGGGAGGGAGGAGAGAGAGAGAGAGAGAGAGAGAGAGAGAGAGAGAGAGAGAGAGTGAGAGAAAATCCCAAGCAGGCTCCATACTGTTAGTGCAGAGCCTGGTGTGGGGCTCAAACTCATGAACTGTGAGATCATAACCTGAGCCAAAATCAAGGGTCAGAGGCTTAACCAACTAAGCCACCCAGGTGCCCCTGAAGCCCATGTTAAATGAGGTAGAAAAGATCTAAAATAACAATGTTTGTTTGTTTGTTTGTTTGTTTTTTCCTAAAGTCACTATTAGGATAGTGTGATATTAGGATGGGGGAAGAGTGTGGGAATTATAATAAATTTTTTATATTTCTTACTGTTTCACAATAAAATTTTCACCTTAAGATGACAGTATTAGCACCTTTCCTTTCTTGGTGGATCCTTAATTGTTCTTGAGCACAGTTATATTTTCAGGCAGTATCAGAATTTGGTGGTTGAAAATGAAACTGGTCTGAATTTTGAAATCATACCTAAAGTGTCTTTTAATCTAGAACCATTTATATTTACTTGAAAAATAATGGTGAATAAATAAATGTTGTATCAGTTAAGTTTCTTTGGTTAAAAGCAGACTAACTGGCTAACTGAAGTTAGAAAAAAAGGAAAAAAGCTGCATTACTTCATAGGAAGCAATGAGGTAGCTTATAAAACTGAAGGGAAGTATGAAGAGCCCGACTCTGGGTGGCTCCAGGTTTCCAAATAGAGGGAAACTGTGTGTGCTGTCTTCAGGGGCTGGTGAATTCCAGTTGTTTTCCATCTTTATAGCTTTTTACCCAAGGTTCAAAAATTAAGGAAAAGTACCTATTGTCCTAGCTTCAGCTTCAACTATGTCTATTTCAAGTATCATTTTATTATAGTTTTTATAAAATTTGTATCACTTTTTTTAAAAAACAATTTGAGAGAATTGTGACTAGAAATAAAATCCTGGTAAACCAGATTAACTTAACTTCTAGAATTTGGTCAGAGCTATGGTTTATATACCTTCCTATAATTCTTAATTTTATAATTGTATTCATCTTTTTCTCCCCCAAGAAAACCACAGGTTTCCCTAAAGTTTATTCTTCGTTTTTCATGTATCTGATGGCTTATCATTGGTTTTCATGTGTCTTTTTTGTGTCTTAGGTGTATTTGAAGGCTCCCATGATTCTGAATGGAGTCTGTGTTATCTGGAAAGGCTGGATTGACCTCCAGAGACTGGATGGTATGGGCTGCCTGGAGTTTGATGAGGAGCGAGCCCAGGTAGGGTGACTTCAGGCTCTACTGAACATGGTCCCTTTCTGTACCCCTAATCTTCAACTAGACATCTATTTTACCCCATCTCTAAGAGTAAGTATAAAAAGTCTCATGTTGAAGTGATGTTGAGGAATCTTTAAGATGTGCAGACTCATTTCGGTCCTGGTTTTGGGGAATGTTTTTCCTTCAGTGGTTCTAAATTTCATTGGATTATTCCTGTCTGCTTAGTGGGGGCACTTCAAAGTCCAGTAAATGGTTCTGTTTAATATTTGTTCTTGATCTTTAGAACATTAGATCGGGTAGAAGAGTTCAAAATAAAATGTAGCATTTCTGAAATGGAGCAGCACTTCTGGAATGACTTGGTGAGGAGTTTGGTAAATCCTCTCCCCAAAAAGCAGTGCTTAAACTGGACAAATTGTTTAAAACACACACTCGTGCACGCACATACACACACACACACACACACACACACACACACACACACACACATATATTTAAGGTCTCTGGAAATTAACCAAGGGACATGCATTGAGAGGTATTTATTCAAAAAAAGCTACTGAATTTCAATAAGGACAGTGATAACTTGTGTCAGTAGCTGCTTCCATTAGTTCCCTCAGCTCTGTGGTCCCTCAGGTTAGACAGGCAGGTGGGACAAGCCAGAGGACTGGCAACTCTACTGTCCTGTCAGAAGGAGCTGACCTTATTTAGAGCAGTGCATGAAAAAACCCATACCCAGGAATGTCATCAAAAACAATAGAGGTCTCTGTGGCAAATGTTCTGGGAAGGCTAATGATGTGGGAAGCAACAAAATGACCAACTAGGCAGAAATTTATCAGAAATCTAGGGAAAGAGTTTGCTAATGTGGGCCCTATTAAAATCACACTTACTTCTCAGTTCATGGGTTTGAACCCCGCATGAGGCTCTGTGCTGATGGCTCAGAGCCTGGAGCCTGCTTCAGATTCTGTGTCTCCCTCTGTCTCTCTCTCTGCCCCTCCCCTGCTGATGCTCTGTCTCTCTCTCCTTCAAAAATAAACGTTAAAAAAAAATTTTTTTTTTTAAATCACACTTACTTCTCATGTTCTAGAAGACTATACATATATAAAGCTGCACTGGCTCAGGAGAGGACAAAGAGGGCCCTTCCAAGCTACCAGTCTACCAGGGTAGAGTGATGAACTCCCTGTACTTTGAAAGTATCCCTCAAGCTGCACACAGATCTGGTGGCAAAAGAACGAAGTGCTGATTCAAGGTGTTTAAGCTAAACCTCTCAACAGTCATTGGCTGACTATTAAGTTATGCTGACCTAGGGCAGCCCCCTAGAAAGCTAGACTTAAAAAGAAAACAAAACAAAACTAAGCAGGGACATGCAGAGGCTACACATTACTGGAGAAGCAAACTACAGAATTAGTCCAGGTAAGTCACTAAACAGATAAAAACAGCAACAACACAGTGGAGGCAGGGGTCAGAATTCAGAGTTGCTACAAAATATTGTCTAAAATGTCCAATTTTAAACCAAAAAATTAAAGAGACATGTAAATAGACATGAAAGTATTACTGATACTCAGGGAAAAAAACAGCCAATAGACACTATCTTTGAGGGATCCCAAATGTTGCTTCTTAGTGACAAAGGCTTAAAAGCAGTTATTTATCAGTATGTTCAAAGAATTCAAGGAAGATTCTTCTTTAAAGGATTAAAGGCAAATTACAATGACAGTGACTCATCAAACAGAGCATATCAGTAGAGATCACTCAACAGCAAATTTGAGTTGGTCAAAGAAAGATGTAGTGAATATGAACATAGATTAATAGAAATTATCCAGTCTGAAGAACAAAAAGAAAAACACCAAAAACAGTCTCAGAGAGTATGGGACTCCAGCATGTGTACCAATGTGTACATGTCATGAAAGTTCTAGGAAAAGAGAGAAAGGGGCAGAAAGTTTAAGAATTAATAGCAGATGAAAACTTCCAAATTCATTAAAAATAGTTATCTTCATATCCAAGAAATTCAATAAACTTCAAATTGTATAAACACAAAGCAATCTACAGCTAGATGTATCACAGTCAGATTTTGAAAAAACAAAGAATCTCAAGAGCAGCAATAAAACAGACTCATCACATGCAAGGGAGCCACAATAAGTTTAACAACTGACTTGCCTTTTGAAATTATGGAAACCAGAAGGTAATGGGATGGCAGTGACATTCAAAATGCTAAAAGAACATGTAAAAATGTCCATTTATTAGTAGGTGTTGATTTCTTTTGATTGTTTTTATATTCTTTCTTTCTTCTTCTTCTTTTTTTTTTATATTTACTTATTTTTGAGAGAGACAGAGACAAAATGTGAGTGGGTTAGGGGCAGAGAGAGAGGGAGACACAGAATCCGAAGCAGGCACCAGGCTCTGAGCTGTCAGCACAGAGCCCGATGCGGAGCTCGAACCCACAAGCTGTGATATCATGACCTGAGCCAAAATCAAGTGTCATACGCTTAACCAACTGAGCCACCCAGGCTCCCCTATATTAATCCTCATAATAAAGTTAAAATAATGACAGGAATAAAAAAAGAATCCTTTTTTGTTGTTGTTGTTTCCCTCTATTGTCTGTTTCTGTGTTCTCCATATATGGAAATGTGAGGATTTTCCTATCAAGAGATAAAAAGCCAAAACCTTTCTAGTAAAAAATTAAGGTTCATAGTTAAAATTCTTGGGATGCCTGGCTGGCTCAATCAGTAGAGCATGCAACTCTTGATCTTGGGGTCATATGTTCAAGCCCCACATTAGGTGTAGAGATTGCCTTAAAAACAAATAAGTAAGTAAATAAGTAAATTTAAAATTTTTAAATTAATTGATTTTGAGAGAGAGAGAGCGCACAAGTGGGGGGAGGGGCACAAAGAGAGAAAGAATCTCATGTGGGGCTCAAACTTACGAACCTGTGCGTGAGATCATGACCTGGGCCGAAATCAAGAGTCAGACACTTAACCGACTGAGCCACCCAGGTGCCCCCCAAATTAAAATTCTTTTTTTTTTTTTTTAATTTTTTAACGTTTACTTATTTTTGATAGAGAGACACAGTGTGAGCAGAGGAGGTGCAGAGAGGGGGACATAGAATCCGAAGTAGGCTCTGAGCTATCAGCACAGAGCCTGATGCCGGGCTCCCAGCTCACAGACCCCAAGATCATGACCAAAGTCAAACTTGGACCTTAACTGACTGAGCCACCCAGCTGCCCCAAAAATTAAAATTCTTAAGAAGGAATCCCTGCTACCTTGATTTCCACAGGGATAAGGAGTGACCAACTGTTTCAGAGAAATAGTAAATAATCAGCAATTTACAAGGCTGTTTCTGTAAGAAGTGATACAGCAGATTGAATTTATATGAGGTAAAATTTCAGATTTAGTTGACTTTTAAAACTGAAATATTTTATTGAATGATAGATAAAAATTTTAAGTTTAACCCATAGCATTTTCCATACTTAGAATTTTCCAAGTTTTCTGGTCTATAAATTGAGCTTTATAACTACAAAGTAAGTACCACCTGTTGTGATAGCAAACTAATACAATAATTGGTCTTATATAATGTAAAAACTTTAAAGCAGGGGATTCCAAACATTCAATGTACAGTAAGCACTTTTCTATAACCTTCCCTATCCCAAAATCATCTGTACAATATGTAGTAGTTAGGATTAGGGGCTTCATTGTCATATAATTGTGTGAATCCTAATCCTACTGCTTACATCTGTTATGGACTGAATGTTTCTGTTCCCCTAAAATTAATTTGTTAAAGCCTCAACACCCAATGTGACTGCATTTGGAGATAAGGTCTTTATGGGGGTAATTAAAATTATATGAGGTCATGAGAGTGGGGCCCTGATATGATAGTAGTAGTGTCTAAGAGATACACAAGAGAGCTTGCTTATTCTCTCTCTCTGCTGTATGAGGACAGTATTCTCTCTCTCTCTCTCTCTCTCTCTCTCTCTCTCTCTCTCTCTCTCTCTCTTTAAATTGGGAAAATTTTAATTCCACTCAAGGGGATGAGGACAATATTCTCTAACAGATGCTGAGGTAAGGCACCTGGTAAGCTAAGACAGTAAAGAGTATGGTCACAATTCATTTTAATTAAAGTTTGTTGAGTGTTTCAGCTGAAATATTTTCACAGGTATTTTCTCCGTTCAGAGTACCTGTGACAAATGTTGGCAAGGATATGAAACAACAGTTGGTATATTGGTTATGTAAAATTGACACAACATTTGAAAAACTGGCAATACATGCTAAAACTGCAAATTACATATACCTGTGATCCAGCAATTCTACTCTAAGTTTCATGGTATGCAAGAGGAATAAATACATATATTCATCAAAATATATGTACTGGACATTTATGGCAGCATTATTAGTAATATCCAGAAACTGCAAACTGCCCAAATGCCCATTAACAGTAGAATGGGTAGATTGCTTATCCACACAAAGAAATACAGTGATAATGAAAATCTACAACTAGCACACCAATATGGGTGGATTTCACAAATATATTGAGTGTACCCAAAAAGCACATGTTGTATGAATCCCTTCATATGAAAGTACAGAAATGGGCAAAACTGATAATATGTGTTGTTAGCAATAAGGATAGTGGTTTATCCTTGAGAGAGGAGAGGAGGTTAGTTATTGGAATGGAGCTGAAGGAAACTCCCAAGGTGTTATTACTGCTCTCTTTCTTCCAATGGATTCTAGTTACATGGAAAGTTCAGTTTGTGGAAATTCATTGAGCTGTAATTTAGGACAGTGCTATCCGGTATAATTCAAATGTGAACCACATAATGTAATTTAAGTTTTTCTAGAAGCCACATTAAAAAAGATAAAAAGAAGCAATTGTATTTAATTTTTATATTGTATTTTGTTTGACCCGGTATATCTAAAATATCATACTTGAACATAAAATTAATATAAAAAATTTATTGAGATGTCCCACATTTTTTTTCTTTGAAACAAGTTCTTGAAATTTGGTGTGTATTTCAAGTGTTCACTGGCCACATGTGGTTCCCATATTGGACAGTAAAGCCTTACTGTAAGTGTACTTTTTTGTATGTATAATATAATACAATAAAATGTTTTAAAAGCTCCCCGCAAATTAATATCATTCTTAGTATAATTATAGAAACAAATCACATTTGCTGATTGTATTTTCATCTTTCTATTTATTTTCTGTAATTTGTAGGGATAAAATTCAACATCCTCTTTATGCATTTGGTTTTCAATAATTGTAACTCTTTAAAAGCTTAAAAATCAAATTTTGGGGGGCATCAGTGTGGCTTAGTTGGTGAACCCTCCAATTCTTGGTTTCGGCTCAGGTCATGATCTCACTGTTCGAAGGATCGAACCCGGCATTGTTCTCCACACTGACAGCACAAAGCTTGCTTGGGATTCTCTCCCCTGCCCCCGTGCGTGCATGCGTGTGCATGTGTGTGTGAGTGTGTGCACAAAATAAATAAACTTTTTAAAAAGTCAAATTTTTGGCATTTCACCTTTGGATACTTTAATCAGAGATTTCCAACTAATTTTGAGCAAAGCATAACTATGAGGACTCATTTGCCTTAAAAAAAGTTCAGTGCCATTGTAGGAACTATTTTGATTTAGAGTAGTTCTTCAAAAGCTCAAAGTGTGGGGGTACTGTCTTGATGTATTTTTTATATTCGGCATCAGCTTTGTCACATTTTATAGTTCAGTTACTTCGTAGATAAATATATTTCTAATTTATGCAACTATAAACTAAGTGATTGGCAGACCAGTTATGAGTTATATGTGCCACAACTAGTTTCTAATAAATTTCTAAACTTTTTTTTTAAATGTTTTTATTTATTTTTGAGAGACAGAAAGAGAGCACAAGCGGGGAAGGGGAAGAGAGAGAGGGAGACACAGAATCTGAAGCAGGCTCCAGGCTCTGAACTGTTAGCACAGAGCCCGACGCGGGGCTCGAACTCACAAACCGTGAGATCATGATCTGAGCTGAGGTTGGATACTTAACCGACTGAGCCACCCAGGCACCCCCTAATAAATTTCTATTTCATAGTTTTTAGAAATTCACTGAGAATGTTATTCTTTATACAGTGTGCTCCACCAGCATCTATATTTGTATTATCATTATAAGAGCCAATAGTTTTATCTTCACTGTTGTACTTTTTTACTTTGCATGTTTCAGCTTCAATGTAGTACCCTTTCAGAAGTTTAATTTTGGTTCTATGATCAGGTTAGAAAGACTGAACCATTATTTGAATTAACAGATACTCTATACCTGATGACACTGATGTAAAACTGGTGTCCTTTAGTTATTTGCAAGGTTTTTGTTAATGATATCAGCATATGAACAGCTTTGCTTTTTACATGTGCATGATAATGTGAATTGAATCATTTGTCATTTGTCAGTGAATTAAATCACTTGATTTAAATGAAGTTATTTGCAGGGTGGTGTTAAATGTACCGTTTGCAGCTGCACATGTTAAATTGTCGCCCTTGAAGTATATATTGAAGCTTCTTCAGCAGTTTTATTTCTTTTGGCTTTCATGTGATCAGTGATACCATTCTGGTCCCCACAGAGAATAGTAAATGTCGTTATTTTGTGCAAATTACATCTTCATCATCAACTTTCTTGGAAATGAATTAACTTTTCATTAAACATGCACTTCCAGTTTTTAAATTCATAACTGCAGAAAGGTATTACCAAACCATAAAATAAGTATCGTTGTAGATTTAGGCAGTACAATAAAGACAAAATCACCGTAGCAAGAATGGTCAGAATATTCTATGTATTCTCTATGAGAGAACTGCAAAGCCTTTATTTGCCACATGGGTTTCACATGCACCCACCTTTTATGATGACCCCACCTGGCTACTTTGTGCAGATCATGGTTAAGACCACGGAGTAACAAACTAGTATAACATGGAGCTGGTGGGGACCAAAGTATTGAAAGCTGCTCCCACTACCATCTGAGATTGGATAGAGTTAGTTGTCCCTAGCTCATTTTTTTTTTATTTTTTTTTATTTTTTTTTATTTTTTATTTTTTATTTTTTCAACGTTTTTTATTTATTTTTGGGACAGAGAGAGACAGAGCATGAACGGGGGAGGGGCAGAGAGAGAGGGAGACACAGAATCGGAAACAGGCTCCAGGCTCCGAGCCATCAGCCCAGAGCCTGACGCGGGGCTCGAACTCACGGACCGCGAGATCGTGACCTGGCTGAAGTCGGACGCTTAACCGACTGCGCCACCCAGGCGCCCCAGTCCCTAGCTCATTTGACCACACTTTATGGATGAGTATGTAGTTTTATCAGGAGTTGCCCTTTATGCTGCCCTTGAAGCAGATAGGTGTTAGTTAAGGTTGCAACAGGAAAGGATCAAGACAATGCTGGTAATTGCCAGTTGTCTTTCAAATTAAAGTACAAACTCTTATCTCTGCACATATGTTTCATACCTTGCTAGAAAAGACCAAAACAGAAGCTGGAATTAGAAAGCAGAGGGCTACCAAATCCCTCCTGGCTTCTTTTACTACAACTATTAGTAATAATATTATTTTTTCTTTTAATGAAATAAAAATCTGACCATTGCTAGAATACACATTAATGGCTGTTAACTTCCTTAGGGAATTAGATCACATCTCCTGTTATGTGCTCTCATTTCATCATGTAATATTCCTTTACTGTACTTAATCACAGTTGACATATATTTTTTTTGGTAATTATTTGTTCATCATCTACTTGCCCCACTAGACCAGAAACTGTGAGGAAAAGCACCATTTGTTTCTCATATTGTATTCATGGTACCTTAACACAGTGACTTGGACATATTAAAAACTCAAACATTTGTGGAATAAATGAACACGTGAATGAATGCACAGGACAGAAGGAGTATCCTGTTACCAGATGTGTCCCAGTTGATCATTAGCTAAATAATAGAAAACCCTTGGCAGTTGGAAACAGCGTTCTTTTGCAGGTACCTCTAGCTTATATGGTACATTCTGAGAATACAGTAGGAACGTGTAATGATATTTAGTCAGATGTGTAAATTTGATATGTCTGTAAATGCTTGTAAGATACCAGCACTTATTGAAGATTGTCAAGTATGCTTAAGCACATTTTATATGTTACCTCATTTAATCTTCACAGTAATCTTGTGAAGTATTATTACTGTGCCCATTTTACATGTGAGTTTGCAGAAGCTTACAGAAATGAAATGCCTTCCTCCGGATCATAAAGCTAGTAAATGTCTTGTAAGAATGGAAATTTGATTACATCTTTCAATTTTGTTTAGGTTATAGACATTGTGTCAGTGAAAATTGTAAGTATTAAACAGCCTTACTAATAGTGACAAATAAAAGATTTCTCACAGAGAACAAGATACCAAGCAGTGTAGGTATAGTCCAGGTCTGGTGTAGCACTTCATTATATTACAGGGGCTCTGGGTCTTTTCATCTTCCTGCTGTGCTATGCTCAGTGTGTGACTGCATCCCCACTATTATGTTTGCATGATGACTACTGTATCTCTAGGCATTGCATCAGTTCATAGGAAGGAGAAAAATTGAAATACCTCTTAAAGGACTTTCTTAGAACCCCAGTTAGGTGACTTATCCTTCTGTCTCATCGGTTTGAATTGAGTTACTGGCCACCCCTTGCTGCAATGAATCTAGGAAGGTGAATATTGATGACTTTTTTGGTATTTTTATCTTTTAGTTTCTTCAAGTGTACCATCAGAAATCCTCGTATTGAGAAGTGTGTGACTGCAAAAGTTGAGCATCCAGTGCTATGTACCATGAGGAAGCTTTTTTAAGTTGGGGGTGTTTTGGTCAGATTGTGCCTAAGGCATGCTCTGATGGCTGGGTGGTAGACTGGGGATGACAGAATGGAAGCAGGAAGAGACTGTTTAGGAGACCTTTGTAGTAATTTTAGTAAGAGATCTTAGAAGCCCAAACTGGAAAAATGTAGGAAATAAAAGGAGACTAAGATTCCAAAAATATTTAGGAGGTCGGATGGTTAGGACTTGGTGATTGATTGGCTCTGTGGAGAAAAGAGGAGAGCAAAGAATCAAAGGTGTCTCAGGTTTCTGTCAGAAATGAATGAGGGATGCCATGAATGGAGACTAGAGAAGAGTAAAGGAGAAAGTTTCAATCGGTTGCCCCTTTAGACACGATAAGTTTGAGGTATCTGGGTTTTCTTCATGTGCGGATCTTTATTAATTGGGAAAATTCAGATAAATTTGTTATATGTTACAAATATTTTTCCTTGGTGACATCCTTTGGACTTTTATTTACTTTCTGTTTTGCAGCAGTTTCAAACATTTTTATCATTAATTCTGTTAATATTCTCTTTTCTATTTCTGCCTTTAGTGTCCTAATTTGAGGGCCTGGCCTGTCTTAATAGCAAATTATAGAAGTATATACCAAATTTTTTTCTTGATCTTCTGTGGTTTAAGTATTGACTTGTACAGGATTTTATTTTGGTGAATAGATGAGGTAAGGAAAGGAAAGATCATGAACACAGTTACTGTTTCCAAAGTGTGATGTAAAACATGAACAAACTGAAGTTTTCTTTTTTTTTTTCAACGTTTTTTTTTTTTTTTTTTTTTTTTTTTTTTTTTTTTTTGGGACAGAGAGAGACAGAGCATGAATGGGGGAGGGGCAGAGAGAGAGGGAGACACAGAATCGGAAACAGGCTCCAGGCTCCGAGCCATCAGCCCAGAGCCTGACGCGGGGCTCGAACTCACAGACTGCGAGATCGTGACCTGGCTGAAGTCGGCCGCTTAACCGACTGCGCCACCCAGGCGCCCCTGAAGTTTTCTTTTAAAAGTAGCTTCAGTGTTAGCTTTTTTAAATGGTTTTGATATTTGAAGATATACTCTGCTGTTCATTTCCTCCAAAAAATAATAGATTAAAAATTTTTATTATAGATCAAAATTGAAATATCCCTTTCATGTATTCTGACAGCAGGAGGATGCATTAGCACAACAGGCCTTTGAAGAGGCCCGGAGAAGGACGCGTGAATTTGAAGACAGAGACAGGTCTCATCGGGAGGAAATGGAGGTGAGAGTTTCACAGCTGCTGGCAGTAACTGGTTAGTACTTTCCCCCAAACTCTCAGGCTCTCTTTGTCATGTTTGTGTATAATGTTTTTAAATAGTTTAATTTTGTCTTTCATTTTTCAAAAGTTGTACTGTGTCTTTGTATTTATTAAATGTAATTGCTATAAAGAAACTTGGTCTTAATTTTAAGGTTGTACATGAATTCCTCATTCATTGATCCTCATAAAAATCATTTACTGTCATGTATATATTCTCTTAATTCATTGATCCAAATATCTTACCTCTTTTTTGTCTCAATTATTTGTCAGGTTATTTGTAAAAATTACCTTATGTTATCCTAGAATACATACTAACTCTTCGGGAATAATATTACTTTACATTTTTTTATGAATGTCTTGATTTTGTAACTAATTTTTAGCCATTTGTGTATTCTCCTTACTAAAGGGAAAATTTAATATTTTCAAACTACTCAAAGAATTGAATTAAGTAGCCCACTTTTAACTTTTTTATGGTACAGATATAGAAATCTACACAAAAGAAATATGTAGCTTAATTATTACAAGGCTAACACCCTAATCACTACCATCCAGATCAAAAATATCAAACGTTCACAGCTCTCCCAGCAGCACCCCCTCCACGTATGTATCTAATTATGACCTTGTCCCTCCCCTCAAAAGTACTCATTACTTCAGTTTTTATAGCAATCACTGCCTTGTGTCTCTTTTACTCCTGTCACTTCAGTCTTCAACGAAAGACTGAGGTTTAGTCTTAAGCATTATTTAAATTTGATATGACTTTTAATTTACATGGATTTTTTTCTATATAAAATTGTACCCTGCTTTAAGCAGACTTTAATTATGAGACTACTATTTAAAGTATCTATACATTGTTCAAAAATCCAATTTCTATAAAAAGTATACTCTAACAAACAAAAACAATCAAGATGAGAACTAATGTGTTTGAAAAAGAATATTGTCAAATGTTAACATCCTATGCTTCAAGTTTATAAGCTTACTTACTGATGTATGCATTTCACACAAAAAGAAATAGGAAGTTAGCACACATTCACCTTTGATAATCAAAAGAAATAGAATTAAAATATATTACATGAACTAAATAGAATAATTTCCGGGCATTAAAAAGAGTTCTACAGATTGGTTGCTCAACAAAATAAAGGTAGTTAATACTTAGCACTTCTGAACTGTGCACTTAAAAATGGCTAAGATGGTAATTTTTATGTTCTATGTATTTTAGCACATTAAAAAAATGTTTTAATCAGTGTTACATACAGAAAATTTGTGGGGTTTCCATACACAAAATTATATGTGCACTATTATTTAAATTAACATGAAAATTTAATGTTAAACATTATGCAATGCATTTGTTTTTGGTTTTTTTGAAGCTTTTCAATTCCTGTGATCAGACTTCCCATGCCATTTTCTTTTGGAGTGCTTGTATCTGTAATAGTAAGAAGGTTTTAAACATATAATATGCATTTACCTTATACTTCTGAACTTTTTTGCTCATACTGTTTATTCTGTGCCTAGTAATATACCTTTCTACTCATTCATTAAAACGCAACTTAAATGTTATCTGTCGGTCTCTTCTTTAGCCTTCTTAATTATAACTGGCCCTTCCACTTTGTAGAATCCAGAGCACTTACTTCTGTTATTGTTCTTACTGAACAATATGTTGAAACAATTAAAAAGTGTCTTCTACTGTATTGTAGATTCCCAATGAGATGGGGCCCTGATATTTTAACCCTCACATTACCCATTACAGTGGTTTTTTTTGTACATTGTGTTTAGTTGTCAAATGGAGATCTTCAGAAAACAGTTTCTATCCTGCCTGTCTGAAAACTAGAGTTACAGGATAGCGTAGAAGTTAGTTGAAGTCGAATAATACATGTTAATGATCTCTGGAAAGATTTTAAATGTTATAATTTGTTGGTTTATATTAGGTAAGTACTAAGTAATGAACCCCAACTATGTTGTGCAGGATTCTGCATTAGGGACTGGGAAATATATAGATGAAAATGCACGGTTTCTGTCCTTCAGCAACTGTCAGTCTTGAGGGAAAATAGATACATAAACACACAATTGGAGACTACTTTAGCAGCAGGCATTCATAATGGAGGTTCAGAAGGGGAACAGTGGCACTGTAGAGGAATGAGTGTTTATGTCTGCCTCTGTCTGGGGAATTCACAGGGGAATACCCTTGCAGGGGTTTGAAGGAAGAGTGGGAGTTTGCTCACTGGACAAGCTAGGGAAAGCATCCGGGGCAGAAAGAGCAGTGTATGCAAAGGCATTAAAGTAGTAAGAGATCTTGTCATGTCTGAGAACATGATTGGTCAGTCTTTCTGGAATAAGCCAATATGTCTTTAAATGAATGTAAGAAAAAAAATGTTTTATAAAAGGTGCTCTTCGGCTAGGGGCACCTGGGTGGCGTAGTCGGTTACGCGTCCGACTCTTGATCTCGGCTCAGGTCATGATCTCACAGTTCTTGAGTTCGAGCCCCACGTCAGGCTCTGTGCTGACAGCTTGGAGCCTGGAACCTGGTTCGGATTCTGTCTCCCCCTCTCTCTGCCCCTCCTCCCCCCCACGCACGCACACACACACAATACACACTCTCTCTGTCTCTCTGTCTCTGTCTCAAAAATAAATAAACATTTTTAAGAAGTGCTGTTCAGGTACATTATATATGAAGAATAATTATTTGAGGGGTGCCTAGGTGGTTCAATCGGTTAAGCATCCGACTTTGACTTGGGTCATGGTCTCACATGCATGAATTTGATCCCCTCATCAGACTGCTCTGACAGTGTGTAGCCTGCTTGGGATTCTCTCTTTCTCCCTCTCTCTCTGTGCCCCTTACCTACTCGCACACTCTCTCTCAAAATAAACAAACTTTAAAAAACATAAGTGAAGGGGCGCCTGGGTTACTCAGTCAGTTACGCGACCAACTTTGGCTCAGGTCATGATCTCAAGGTTCTCGAGTTCGAGCCCCATGTCGGGTTCTGTGCTGACAGCTCAGAGCCTGGAGCCTCCTTCAGATTCTGTGACTCCCTCTCTCCCTTACCCTTCCCTGCTCATGCTCTGTCTCTCTTTCTCTCTCAAAAATAAATAAACATTAAAAAAAAAAATTTTTTTAAACATAAGTGAAGAATATTTGATAATTAATGGAACAGTTATTTAGGAAGTTTTTGTATATATTTTGCTTTAAATAAAATTCTAGATTAGTTAATACTAAGGGTTGTCTTTTCTTAAATGCTAGTTTGATTATTCTTATAAATAATGCTACTTGAAGGGGTGCCTGGGTGGCTCAGTTGGTTACACATCCGACTCTTGATCTCCACTCAAGTCTTGATCGCAGGGTCGTGGGTTCAAGTCCCACCTTGGGTTTCACACTGGGCATGGAGCCTACTTAAAAAATGAATAAATAGGGGCGCCTGGATGGCGCAGTCGGTTAAGCGTCCGACTTCAGCCAGGTCACAATCTCGCGGTCCGTGAGTTCGAGCCCCGCGTCAGGCTCTGGGCTGATGGCTCGGAGCCTGGAGCCTGTTTCAGATTCTGTGTCTCCCTCTCTCTCTGCCCCTCCCCCGTTCATGCTCTGTCTCTCTCTGTCCCAAAAATAAATAAAAAACGTTGAAAAAAAAAATTAAAAAAAAAAAAATGAATAAATAAAAAATAACGCTACTTGAAGAAAATCATTCTGGTGTATGAATTTTATATGTATGTGTTTATATTTGTGTATGAATAAAAACATATTCTGTTGACAGAGGTATTAAATAACTTGTTGCTTGGATAGATTGTTTTTTAGTTGGTTTTATGTCTGTGATTTGAGAACATGGACTTTGTAATCAGGCCTAGTTGAGATTCCTGTTCATTGCTGGCCAATCTCTCTTAAGCTTGTTTTCTCATAGAAAGAAATCATTGTGAGAATTAAATGGGGGAAATGCTTGTAAAAGCACTTAGTATGGTGGTTGGCTTGTGTATGCCTACAGTAAATAATAGCTCTACAGTACTTCTTTAGCACTAAGAGCTTGACGACTGTGCTGGTTCCAGTTAATTGAATGATCTGGCGAAGAACATCCTTTTAGCTCTCTAAAAGTATATCAGGGCACTTTCCCTGCATTATGACCTGGAGCATAGCAAAAATGGTTAGATTGTCATCAATGATTTAAGATCCTGTAGTCTCTTATGGCAAAAATTAAACCATCCGTTCTTGTAGAGAACTTTCATCTACAAAGTTGGACTGAAATCTGTCTCCAGAGCTTGCAGTACTGGCAGTCACTTAGGGGAGTTTTGGGTATGTGTGTCTTTTGGTACTTTGTGCATATATATTTAAAAAAAAAAAAATCCATAACAGATTCCTAGTATCAGCTTGTTTCCTTACAGTTTACCTTCTTTTTCCTAAAAGGAGAACATTAGGGAAAATTACTGTTTCCCCCTTTTAATTTGAACATCCATAGGGGACATTATGCCGTGTAGTCTAAAATTCTTATTACAGTTGAAACTGATACTGAGAAAAATTGACTTGCTCTTTCAAGTAGTTGGTTAATGGAAGGAGGAGTGAAGACTTAAACCAGATTCCTAACCAGAAGGTCTCTACAAATACAGCCTACCACTGGGAAATTAATTTCCACATCACCCATAAAGATGATTAAGTTGAAAAATAAAACCTGCCAGGAGAGGTTACAAACCATTTTGTCTGGAAAAGAAAAGGCTGAGGCAAAAAAAAGAATAATAATAGTTCCAGTGGGTGGTCCTGATGCCTGACTAGAGGCAAGGGCCAAGGAGCAGTGGTAACTCGTGGGTGGCAGTAACCCAGTAAATGGTCCTTGGAAGTTTGAGATCCTGGCAGTACAGAGGCTTAGGGATGTCCCAGCCCTGTTTGGATAACCTCTGAGGCGTCTAGCCCTGCAGTGCTAAATTTGTAATGGTGGTGCTCATTAACATTTAATATATGTCTAAGGTTAAGATTACAAAGGGTTTCGGTATGTGTTAGTGTCTTTTAACCTGTATTCAGTTATAAAACTCCTTGGGCAGGTTTCTCTTTTACTGTCTGTAAAATTTAGAAAGTTTTCTTTTTTTTTTTTTTTTTAAGTTTATTTATTTTTGAGAGAGAAGGAGCACACATGAGTGGAAGGAGGGAGAGAGAGAGCGAGAGAGAGGGGGGGATATCCCAAGCAGGCTCCACATTGAGCCCAGCATGGGGCTCAAACCCACAAACTGTGAGATCATGATGTCAGTCAAAATCAAGAGTTGGACACTTAACCAACTGAGCCACCCAGGTGCCCTTAGAAATTTTTCAATCCATCATTCATAGTAGGATTTAGTATTTTCTTTTTCTGGTTTTCTGGAAAAAGATATTTTAGTAGTATGATATTTTCTTGTTCCTTTTTTTTTTTTTTAATGTTTATTTATTTTGAGAGAGAGAGACAGAGTGCAAGCAGGGGAGGGGCAGAGAAAGAGGGAGACACAGAATCCGAAGCAGGCTCCAGGCTCTGAGCTGTTAGCACAGATCCCGACGCGGGGCTTGAACTCACGAACTGTGAGATTGTGACCGAGCTGAAGTCGGACACTTAACCCACTGAGCCACCCAGGTGCCCCAGTATATGATATTTTCTTTACCTTTCAGAGGTCATAGCAGATTATTACTAATTTGGCAAATGAAAAACTATAGTAAAATGAAGAAACATTGTTTATGTTAGTAACCTTATCCAAATACTGTTAAATCTTTGGTGTACAATAAAATGGTATGCAAAAGGTACATAACATCTTTTACCCTTTGGGTATTTTTAAAAAAAGAGTACATACACATATTTGCTTGAATATATACATAGTCTCTCTTTAGTAGGATATGTAGGCAACTAATTGAAAACTGGGGGCCACATGGGAGGGTGATTCCTTTTCACTGTTTATCTTGTATACCTTTTGAATTTTGTATCATGTGCATCTATTACCTCTTTAGGAAAGAAAGGGGTTTTTTTTGGGGGGGGAGGTGTTGTTTTTAGTGTTAACACAAAATGATGCAACTAGAAGAGTCTAGAACTTGCTATATGTATTCTCTGGCATATGGGTTTTTTCTAAAAATGTGAAATCCTTCCTTCATTTGAAATTTTATAGAGAACCCCAAATAATAGATAAAAGAGGCATTGTTCTGGATGAAATGGGGGTAGGGATTATTCTGTTTTCCTTCTGTAGTCCCAGGGTGTTTTCATGGAACCCAGTAGCTTGCAGAATATAACTTGAAAACCTTTGATGTAGTAGAATGAGCATGAGGTTTGTAATAGATTGCTCTGATTTTGAATCCTGGCTCCACTATTTGTTGCCTTGTGACATTAGAAAAGTTACTTATCCTTGTGAGTCTCATCTGTAAAACAGCTAACGTCCTACTTCCCAGTTTGCTGCCTAGCTCAGTATCTGACATTTAAAATGGGCTCACTTCCTCACTTTGGTTCACAGTGTTTCTGGAGTAGCAGTAAAAGCAGGCATATCCTGTCTTTAAACTGTGAAAGTCAGATCTTTTGCCGAGCTATTTTATATTCTGGTGTTGGTTGTTTGGTTTTTAACAGTAGTAAAGGGCTTTAAACTTTTCTGGGTTCTGTTGGAGGTCAAGATAGCAGTTGCCTTGATTGAGTAGTGACTAGGGGGTTGTGGGGGGAGCACAAGAGGAACTTCCCAAGTTTGGGTAATACTGTATTTCTTGATCTGGGTGCTAGTTACATGGGTGTGTTCACTTAGTGGGAAATTCATCAAGTTACATATTTATGATCTGTGCACTCTCTTGTATTTTAATAAAAATTAGATGTTAAAAAAAGAAAAAATAATCACAGGCATTTCTTCTGTGAAATGCCTCTCATTCCTGTCTGTTGCCACATGAAAGGAGGCAAGTACTTTGTTATCTGAGAATCCTTCCATGATTTGAAAATGTTGATGTGTTACTGATGACGGTTCTCTTCAGGTCACATATCTGTACAGCTGGAATTCAAATGCCTTACTTTGGGATTTTTGTGAAATAAGATTGAGATTCATAAAGGACAGAATTAGTGCTTTGGTCATAAATAAATTGGAAAGATGCCTCCATTATCTGTTTGGTAGCAGCTCGTGTATACTCCCTGTCTAGAGACTGCCTTCAAGTTGATTGGCCTCTTAACTTTCTAAAGCTGTTGGTTCTTAATTCGGCTGCATGGTGACAGGGTGCTGAAAGATTTTCTCTGTCGTTATGTAGAAAATGCTTTCATCTGGTTGGTTTATAAAGTGTTAGCAAATAAATTCTTGTCTTTAATGTCAGAGAATGAGTAAATAATTATTGCTTATTTTACTATAGGCAGTTTTAATACAGTTCAAATCACAGGAGAATTTTAGGTGGAAACTATTTGGAAATAAAAACAGGCAAAAGGCTTTATGTGGTTTTTATATTTGTTTTGTATGTTTTTGGAGCCTTCGATTCTGTGTGGTCCAAGAAGAAAAATCTCAGCCACTATTTTAAATTCCCGCAGACTTGAGTGTTCAAATCACTTTAACTGCACCAACACTCTTTTTTGTGTGAGGACAAACTAACATAAAAATCTGTCTATCCTAGGCCTTCCTGACGTGTCTTCTGGTAAAGGCAGTAAGTAAATGAGAGTAAAGTGGGAATATGTACTCAGACTGAGAATGAGAATCAGAAGGGGATTGACAAGGAGGAAGAGGGTGCTAGATCAGCGGTCTCCCACACTGAGACAGAAAGACAGTCTTGGTTTGCTCTCTAGCATAGGAGATGCAAAACTCCATTAAGATTTATTTTGTTCCAACTTTATTTATTTCTTAAAAATTACTCTTATCTGCAGGATATACAGGGTTGTTGTGTTTTTTTTTAACATTGCAAATGTTCCTATAGATAAATTGGGAAGTGATGAGCAGCTTTGTTGTGATAATGACAGCGTGAGTACTTACTGCATGCCAGGCAGTATACACCACAATATTTGTTTTACACTTGGTTCTTAAAGCACTCTTACAAGGTGTATCTCCATTTTGAGGAACTGAGGCTGAAAGAGAATAAGAAACTTGTCTAAGATCACATAGCTAAAGTGGCAGAGCCATCCCAGTCCACGCTCAGAAATGTAGATTATTTCTACTATCTCTTTTATATTGAAATGTCACTTTATTTCTAAAGTTTTCCTAAAGTTGTATACTTTATAAGAAGTATATATACACATATGTATATGTATACATACATACTTTAAGTAGGCTTCACCCCACCATGGAGCTAAACATGGGTCTTGAACTCGTGACCCTGAGATCAAGACCTGAGCTGAGAGGGGCACCTGGGTGGCTCAGTCAGTTGGGCATCCAACTTAGGCTCAGGTCATGATCTCACGATTTGTGGGTTTGAGCTCCACATTGGGCTGTGTGCTGACAGCTCAGAACCTGGAGCCTGCTGCAGATTCTGTCTCCCTTTCCCTCTGCCCCTCCCCTGCTCGTACTCTGTCTCTCAAAAATAAACTTTTTTTCCTTAATTAAAAAAATAAATAAGTTGGGGCGCCTGGGTGGCTCAGTCAGCTAAGTGTCCAATTCTAGGTTTCAGCTCAGGTCATGATCTCCTGGTTCGTGAGTTCGAGCTCCACATCGGGTTCCGTGCCGATAGTGTGGAGCCTGCTTGGGATTCTCTCTTTCTCTCTCTCTCTGCCCCTCCTCCACTTGCTCTCTCTGTCTCTCTCTCTCAAAAAAATAAATAAACTTAAAAAATAAAAGACCTGAGTTGAGATTAAGAGTCAGATGCTTAACCAACTGAGCCACCCAGGCACCCCAGAACTATATTTTTTTACATGCCCATTAGATCAGCTCTTGCATTCTCCTTACCTGACAAGTGTTTATGATTGTCTGCTGACTTGGTTTTCACCTTTTTAATGAGTTTGGAGAAAGTACACTCCCTTCTGTCATATTACTAGCACTTAAAATTTCTGCTTTATGTCTCATCCAGCTTTAGCAGTTGGAAGAAATAGCCATGACTTAGGTTGACATTAATGCTGATTGTGAGTTTAAAGTTCTGACTGCCACCAGCTAACTGTGAAATCTTGGGGAATCACTTAACCTTCCTGGTCATAGGCTTACCATCTGTCAGATAAGAGTTGAACTAAAAATCTCTGACATACTTTGCCACTTTAAAATTCTGTGATTCTGTGTTCTGACGTTGAGTCAAGTGTCAGACATATAAAATAGTAAGCACAGTGTGTGAACACAGTATATACTCAGTAAGTTGAAGCTATTTTGAAATATTAGGGCATTTTCTCACGAGTTTTCAGGATTTTGATGATCTTGATAATAAAAGAGTGGAAATCATGCAAGAAGTTTTATTCATTTTTATTTGGGTATCCCTGCTCTTGGCTACTTCTGCACAGCCCTGGCCAGTAGGGAAAACTCCAGTGCCTGGTGACTATTCTTTTTCTCTACATTTTGGACTCATCTCATGACTGCCTCCTCAAAACTGTTTGGGCAATAGCATGTTGAAAGAAAGAAAACAGGAGCAACTGGTAGTAGGAGGTCTGTAGTAAAGTGTCTAGATTACTTCTTTATAAATATTAAAAACATATTTGTATCCTGAACAGGCTGCTTTATATTAAAACTATTCTGAAATAGCTGTTAATAAAAAGTTAGAATCAAGTGCCCATGTGGATTGACAGAGGAAAAAGAAACTAGAAATTATGGACTTGATGCTGGTAGAATAATAGAGTTCAGAGAGTTTCTTAGCCACCATCTAGTCTAACTGATTACTCATAGAATTCCTTCTAAAACATTGAGCTCTCATTACAAAACTGTCACAGTAGGGGCGCCTGGGTGGTTAAGCGTCCAATTTTGGCTCAGGTCATGATCTCATGGTTTGTGGGTTTGAGCCCCGCATCAGGCTCTGTGCTGACAGCTCAGAGCCTAAAGCCTGTTTCGGGTTCTGTGTCTCCCTCTCTCTCTACCCCTACCCCACCCACACTCTCTCTTTCTCAAAAATAAACATAAAAAAAAAAAGTTTTACAAACTACGACAATAGAAAGCACTGCTTCTCAAGGCAGTTCATCCAATTGTTGAATTCCGGTCTTATGGAAGCTATTTCACTGAACATAAATCTGTTTTTCTGTGCTTATTTCCTTCATGTGACAGCCCATACCTCTTCCCTGCGAGCATTAAATTTCATTCCAGTCTCCAGCTCTTACTCCTCTCCTGCTCTCCCGCTATTGACTTCCCCCGCTGTCTGTATTTATCTTATTTTTGCTTTTCCCTCAGTGTCTTCCCTTACATCTTTCTGACTCCATCTTCACAATGTAAATGGAAACCGTGAACACAAATAAGTAGCAAAACAACTTTACTCCTCTCATGCCTTTACCAAAATATATTTTAAACAAACAAATCCCTGGCAACTTCTGCACAGCCATGACCAGAAAGGAGAACTCCAGCTGCTGATGACTGCTGCTGACATGCTGTCACTCATTTGAAGTCATCCCATTATTAAGATAACTACTCTTATCTCAAGACCAAAGCTGAAATATCCTTTTCACAAAGTATTATTGGCAGGTTAATAGTGATTTGTAAATATATAATTAGGATTGATTTTTCTCAGTGTTTCTTCACTGCTCAGCCCCTTTCTAACCTTCATTGACTGAAACCAGATGCTTAAATCACCATCTCTGATTTTGCAGAATCGATCCATCCTTACACTACATTTAACATTGATTCTTCATGGAAACTCAAATTGGTTTTGTTTTTGTTTTTGGTGAATATGCATTCCATTGGTTTTTCAGTCTGTACCATGCAGTGTAACTTTAACCTGACTAGTTAATTGAAAGAAATAGGCTAAAATTCAGTCAGTGAGCAGTATGCTAATAAAAAATAGTTAAAATCTCCTATCAATATTTATAAGAAGGACTACAGAAGTTAGTGTTGGGTTTTATTTGATTTGTTTGAAAGGAACAAGGAAGGTTCATTTCTGTCTAAACAGAACCCTCTTGAGAAATGACACAGCTGGAGCTTCTGACTAAAACTTGATCATACAGTACAAGTATGATTTGTTTAGATGCTTGTTTGAAGGTCAAGGATGCTCTTTCTGTAACAACTGTTTTAGATCTTAAGAACTGAAATGAGACTGTTTCAACTTTTGGTTAGATTTTGGTTAGATTTGTTGCCAAAAACAGACAATGAAGAATCAGTTGGCGATAACAGTACAGTATTCCATTTAGCTAAAGATTGCATAGGTAATTTGAAGAAGTCTCAGCTACTGGCATATATCAGAGGTGACTCCAGAGAAGATCCAGATTAAGAATGGTGGTGACATAGACTGGGGTGAGAGAGGTGGGGGCAGTTAGAAGTGGTCACATGCAGAATATGGTTAATGTAGAGCTGTTAGAATCTAAAGGTGAGTGTGAGAGAAAGAGGTGTTAGGGTGACCTCAGGCTTTTGTGCCTGAACTACTGGTAAAATGGAGTTGCCAGTGTATAATATCATCTAACCATGGTTGCTGAAGGAAACAGGTTCTGTATACAGTCAGACATTTGTGCTCCACTGACATTTGTAGTCCCTGAAGAAAGCTTATGTAGGAAACACACATTGGAATTTGTGAAAGACACTGAGAGTTAATGTTGTATGTAAACCACAGGGGTACTAGTTTCCATAAAAACTTAATAGTGGCAGAGAGTGTCATGCAGGACCTGTGAGTAGTTAGATGTGCTCTATTAAGTAATTCGCCATCAGTTTAACTAGAAATGTTTATTCTAAAGTGAAACTTGAAAACCTCAGTGTTTATAATTGTCTAACCTCTTAGTTGTTAATACTGTTATAAAAATACTTCTGTGTATGTAAATGGATCAGGGACTGTAATTTTTTCCCTATTTTGTTTTGTCTTGAATTTTATTCAATTTATTTTATTATTTTTTTAATGTTTATTTATTTTTGAGAGAGAGCATGAGCAGGGAGGGGCAGAGAGAGGGGGATAGGATACAAAGCGGGCTCTGCATTGACAGCAGACAGTCTGATGCAGGGCTCAAACTCATAAACCGTGAGATCATGACCTGAGCTGAAGTTGGGGGTTAACCAACTGAGATACCCAGGCGCTCCTAGATTTTATTAAAAAAAAAATTATATTTTTAGAGAGAGCACGAGTCAGAGAATCTTTTGTAGGCTCCATGCTAAACACAGAGTCCCACACAGGGCTCAATCCCATAACCCTGGTACTATGCCCTGAGCCAATATCAAGAGTTGGACATTCAACCTTCTGAGCCACCCAGGTGCCTGGCCCTTACTCAAATTTATTCATTAAGAATTGCATTTGTTTTTTTTTTTTTTTGGGGGGGGGGGGGGGGAATAGGTTATTTTTTAAGAATTGCACTTATTAAATAACAAATTTTCGTGTTGTACTCCTTTCTTTCCTCCATATTTATGCAATCATATAAAGGTATTTGTAAATACAGTCATCTCCATTATTTCTACATTGGAAAAATAGAACCTGGCCTTTCAATTTTGATGTATATAACCAAAGGAGTTAAAATTCTGTTTACTTGTACTCTTAGATTGTGACCTCTTTGAAGCAATTCTTCTTAGTGGAAGCTCTAAGAGTATCTATTTTTGCTTTTAAGCCAATTCTTTATCCATAGTAATGATTTTATTATTGGAGGTAGAGATTTTTAGTTACAGCTTGGTTGGCAGAGATGGCATTGTGTAAGATGAAATTCACTACTACATTATTCAATCATACAGTTGGTAGACTCTATACTTTTGTGTGACTATAAAATAGATAAACAGTAGCACCTATGTTATAGGTTGCTGACAGGGTTTTAATCAGTTCATCTATGAAAAGTGCTTAGAACAGTGCCCCGGATATAGTTCGTGTTCAATAAGTGTCAGCTATTATTCAAAGGGGAAGTTTGATTCTAAGGTAAATGGATGATGTGTTTAACCCTGTAGTCCAAAAACTATAAACATGGATTTGTTGTTCTTTTATACATAGTACATATTTTGATAATGTTCTTTTGAATATAATGAGATTTTTATTCTTGGTTTTTTGGAAACTTTAGCAAAATATTTAATACATAATTTAAATTGTTCTTTTTCCTCTTACATGTAAAGATGGTTGTAAACATTTTTTAAATGCTACTGTGTCTTATACTGTATTTATCTAGCACTTTGATTTTCAAAACATGTTTTGACCCCAAATTATAATTTTGTCATTGCAGGCAAGAAGACAACAAGACCCTAGTCCTGGTTCCAATTTAGGTGGTGGTGATGACCTCAAACTTCGTTAATTAGCACAGTAGATGTGCCCACCTATCTTTACATTTACATTGTTTCTAGTCAGCAGAAATAATCATTAAAAGACCAGAAACTGTGATAACTGGAGGTACCGCAGTCTATTTCTCAACCTTAGGCAGTAACAAGACATCACAAACTGCCATGGTTTTGCACTATGATTATAATACCTGCATTTCTAATTTTGTATGCATGTAGCCAGTAATTTGACATTTTTTTCTATGCAAGCTTACCTTGTTGGCATTATTTTAAATGAGTTGAAACTATCCACTTGTAAAGCTCTTTTCCTCCATTTTAATTTAAAAGTTTATGTCATTTAAAAACAAGTCAAGAAATTAAAATTTTTTCAGAGGGTTTTTCCCCCTAATTGGTTGTTCTAATTATTTTTGGAATTTTAGATGTGTTGGTTACACAGCTTCATTTTAGATAGACATTCTTGGTTATTTGTTTTGTTTCTGTGTTTTTATAGTCTATGGCATTTTAAAACTGCTGATGTGTTTGCATTATTTACAAGCTAAAGACCTAGTAGCATAGAGCTGTCTGCCACAGCCTTTTAACACAAAGTTTACAGTTGTTAAAGTTGCAGTATCCTTTTAAATGTTGATAATCAGCTCCTTTTTCTTTCCTCCTTAAACATAAAAAATTTTAATTGGTATTAACTCTAATCTGCCCCAGATCTGTTTTACATTCTGTTCTGTAATCATGAGTTTGTGTGGAGATACTCTCCATAGATGGTAATACTCTACTGAAATGCCTAAAGAAGTCACAGGCTGGCTTCTGTTTTATTCAGGGATTTTTTTTTAAGTCAATCAGAAAAGGGATACTGGAGCTCCTTCATGTATGTAACAGCATATTAAACTGGAGACAGTGATGAATCAGCTACCAAGGTAATATTGTATTAAAATCATGTTTAAGATAGCTGCTTTTATGTGTATTTTATAATGCATGCTTTTGTAAAAACAATGCTGGGTGATGAAAGATTAGTCTTAGAGAGAAAATGTTCATCTGTGCAGAGGATACATTTTCTTCATTAATTATTCTGGGAAAAACCTCACAGGTTATATATATGGTATTTTCCAGAAGAACTATTAATAGAACCTTTTGAGATGAATTAGTATAAGAATATTTTTAAAATAGGCTCACTATCAAATTGAATGCAACTTTTTTTTTTTTTTTTTTTAATACAAGACTGGAAAAAAGTGCTAAGTCATTTGGAACCTCCTTAAAAATATTTTTCATGGTCACGTTCATTAAATGTTACTACATTTCTGAATTTTTGCAAAAATATATTTTATCGTAATAGAATGGCATTATTTTAAAGAGTGAAAAACTGACATGGTCAATTCAGAAAAGGAACTGAAGTATGAATAAGGTCATCGCATTTAAAACACACACACACACACACACACACACACAAACACACACACGATTGATGAGGGAGGTGTGACTTTCATTGTATATAGGTCTTATGATTCATAAACATATCCTGTATCTCAGAATAAAAATATTTGTTATATATTTGAAGTCATGCATGGTAAGGAGTGTGTTTAAATTGTTATAAACAATAATGCATCATAACAGACCATGCTGATCTTGTGTAACTAAGTACTATGAATGAATTTGGTTGGTATTTGTTGTTGTGCAGTTCACATGTTTACACACTCAGTGCCCTAATTTCCCCTGAGGAAATCACCTTTTAAGTGGCCCTTAAAGTGGTGTTTTAAGGTTACTTTATCACAGAGCTCCTTGGTTTTTTGACTTCTGCACTTGATTTTTTTAATAACATGATGGTGATGGTACATTTTCCTCTACTGCTTCTAGCTAAGGGCTTTCATTCCACCGGTAACTAAGATCAAATGTTATTAAATGCTCATATTGCCACCCTTCTGTAAATATTCGACTCTTCCTGTCATTTAGCACAGTGCTGTTTCCATCTGTCTTAATGCTGGCATTAAGATCATAAGCCCTTTTTCTCCAGTAGTGCAGGCTTTGAAAACTTTTATTAAGTTATTGATGCAATTTGATATTTTTCCATGATCTATATTTAAACAAAATTACATCATTGCATCATCTTTTCTAAATTCATCTCCATTAAAACTTGCCTTAAGCTGCCAGATTGCTTTTGCCACCATTAGCCATATTGTATGTTTGTATGTTTAATTTACTTTCACAATAAACTTATGTGTAGTGAAAAAAGTTCTTGGCTCTTCATTGACATCATCCAACAATTTCTGTTCTGGTGCTCATTATGACATGAAAATTGACTTAGGTTGTTTCTGAAATGTTCTTTCATCCCTTTTTTTTTTTTTTTTTTTTTTTTTTTTTTTTTTTTTAAACCTTAACAACAGTGGCATCTAGTGGTCATTTCCACTGATTTCAAACAAAGCCTTTAATAGAACTATCACGAAGAATACAAGTGCCCAATGTATATTATGGTTTTTTAAAAATCTGGTTTGATATACCCATCCTATGAGATACAACTATGAAGTACTGACCTTGCAGGAGAGGAAGAATTTCAAAAATTACACATTCAGATTAGTACCATTATTCAAGGTAGTCATTTTAGGAATACACACTTAGTTTGATTGTGCTGATGTTATATCAACCATACTTAGGACTTTTTTTTTTTTTTTAATGTTTATTTTTGAGAGAGAGCGTGAGCCAGGGAGGGCCAGGGAGAGAGAGGGAGACACAGAATCCAAAGTGGGCTCCAAGCACCAAGCTGTCAAGCACAGAGCCTGATGTGGAGCTCATACCCACAAACTGAGATGATGATCTGAACTGAAGTCAGACACTTAACCAACTGAACCACACAGGCGCCCCAGCTTAGGACTTTTCTTGGCATTTTTTCCTACACCAGCCTTTCACTTTAGAAGCATGCCTTAAGCTTGATTCATAATGAAACAATTCATTATTCACCACCAGATTTACTGCAAATAACAAATACAAATGGTGAACTGGTACCATTAAGGAAAATTCCAAAGAATAATGAGGGTTAATTTCAAAAATTGAGCAGTAGCATCATGGTTTTAGTAAGTATATCGTCTCTAGAACTGGGTATTTGGGTATGCCAGTTTTGGGTTACTTGGGAAAATAAGTATCTTAATTGATTTATGTTTTATTTGGCAATGGGGAACATTTTCAAGTTATAAGCCCTTGTATGAATTATCCATTGCTGCATAACACATTACTCCAAATCCTAGCAGCCTAAAACAATAACCATCATCTCCGTTTCTATGGGTTAGAAATCTGAAAGAAGCAGGGGAGCCTGGGGGGCTCAGTTGGTTGAGCATCTGACTCTTGATTTTGGCTCAGGTCATGAATCTAGGGTTGTGGGATTGAGCCTCCCCACCCCCCCATGCTCAGCATAGAGCCTGTTTAGGATTTTCTATCTTTCTATATCTCTCTCTCCCTCTGCCCTTCTTTCCCACTTGTGTACTCTCAAAAAAAAAAAAAAATGCTGGAAGAAGCGAAGTTCAGTGGTCTGATCTCTGGTCTCTTCTGAGGTTAGAGTCAAGTTTTCAGCCCAGGCTACAGTCATCTCCAGGCTTGCCTGTGGCTGAAGGATCCCCTTCCAAGCCCACTCATTGTCTGGCCTCAGTTTCTGAGACACCATTGGGTGAAAGCCCTTGATTTCTTGCTAGGTTTTGGAATGGAGACCTCCTTCCGTTCCTTGCCATGTGAGTGTCTCCATAGGACAGCTCACAGCTTAGCAGCTTGATTTCCATGGAGCTAGTGATTCAAGATGAAAGCCAGTCTTTAATAACCTAATCTTGGAGTGCCATATTCTATGTTAGAAGTGAGTCACTAGGTCAGGCCCACAACTCAAATGGAGGAGTATTAAGCTTCATCTCTCTTCAAAGGTGGTATAGTGAGAGTTTGTGGACATATTTTTAAACCACCACAGCCACACTGCCACGTGTGTGTGTGTGTGTGTGTGTGTGTGTGTATAATTGGGTATTACAAGACAACATTGGTGTTTTGATCTCCCAAATATTTCAGTCTT
This sequence comes from Neofelis nebulosa, assembly GCF_028018385.1. Taxonomy (NCBI): domain Eukaryota; kingdom Metazoa; phylum Chordata; class Mammalia; order Carnivora; family Felidae; genus Neofelis; species Neofelis nebulosa. The sequence goes on from NC_080798.1 coordinate 43,073,280, forward strand.
GCAAGCAGATTTCAAGGCATGATTAACTCTAGATAGCAATAGTTCTCTTTCTTAGAGCACTACCACATATACATATATAGCATTCCAAAAATGTGTCTAGGCTAAAAAATTACAAATGGGGGATGGGATTGTGGATGAAAATGGTAGTTTGGCTTTTTTTTTTTTTTTTTTTTTTTTATGTTTTTAATTTAGAGTGTGTGTGAGCAGGGGAGGGGCAGAGAGAGAGGGAGACACCAAATCTGAAGCAGACTCCACGCTCTGAGCTGTCATCACAGAGCCTGACACGGGGATTGAACTCGTAAACTGCAAGATAATGACCTGAGCCGAAGTCAGATGCTCAACAGAATGAGCTACCCAGGGGCCCCATAGTTTGGCTTTTTAAAATATAGGATACTTTTTAAACAGTTGCTGTATTAGTTAACTCTCAGAATTAATTTCAGCAACTTAGGGTCATCATTGGCCTTATTCAGGTTTCAGAAACATTAGGAAATGTGAGTAGAAAAGACAAAGAGAAATCTTTGATTAGAGAATATAATCTCTATCCACAGTGTCTCCAGTATGGTAGCTACTAGCCACGTGTGGCTATAGAACGGCTGAAACGGGGCTAGTACAACCAAGGAACTTATTTCTTAATGTTTATTTTTTTTTTATTTGACAAGTATTTATTGTAAGCCAACTATGTGCAAGGCAGTTTTCTAGAGATGAGTAAAATGGACAAAGTTCCTCTTTAATGAAGTTTACATCTGCTGGAGCAGAGGAACAATTAGTAATTAGTTAAATGGTAAGGTGATAGATGGCTGTGAATAAACTAAAATAGCATCATGGTATAAATGGTGATTAGGTCATACAAAGGCAGAATTAGGGTGGGAAGAGAAGATGTGTCAGGAAGTAACATTTTTGCTGGGACCTAAATAAGGGAGCCAATCAGGGAAAGTTTTGAGGGAAGGGGGTTTTAAGTGGGAGAGCTAAGGTGATGCTTGATCTTGTAGCTGGAACTCCTGGATGTGTTTTTGTTTTTAATGTTTATTGAGAGAGAGGGAGTATGAGTGGGGGAGGGGCAGAGAGAATCCCAAGCACGTCCCATGCTGTCAGCACAAAGCCGGATGAAGGGCTCTATCCCACAAAGTAAGATCATGACCTGAGCCAAAACCAAGAGTCACTTAACTGACTGAGTCACTCAAGTGCCCCTGGATCTGATTTTAATTTTTTATTTAAATTTAAAAACTGAGGCAATATAAAATATTTTTTCTCTTAAAACTTTGTTTTAGGGGACTATTACACTTTAGCCTTTGAAAATTTAGTGTCTGAGTTGATATGTGCTGCTAACAATACCAGATAGCAAAGATCTAGTACCAAGAAAAGTAAGATATTTCACTAATTTTTTTTTAATTTTGATTACATATAAATGATCATGCTTTTGTATGCGGGGTATATTGATATTTGATGTATTGGGCTAAAGACAGTAATTTTATCTTTTTTTAATGTGGCTACTAGGAGGTTTTTAATTGCATATATTGGTTCACATCAATATAAAAATTGTGAGATGGACATAGATCATACAACCAAAAAAAGTCAGTTTAATATAAAAAAGGAAAATGTTGAGGCTTACTATTACTGTTTTTTTAAAAAAAAATATTAAAGTATGACTACTCGCTAGGATTATTGGGGGGGGAATGAGTATCTAGTGCCTAAAACGTATCATAGTTCCCTTCGAAAACCTACAGCAAAGCTCAAAACTGACCAAAAGCCGTAACTTTTTTTTTTTAATGTTTACTTATTTTGAGAAAGAGAACTCGTGAGCACAAGTAGAGAGAGGGAGAAACAGAATCTCAAGCAGGCTTCACTCCGTCACACAGAGCTGATGTGGGGCTTGAACTCACAAACCATGAGATCATGACCTGAGCTAAGATCAACAAGAGTCAGACATGTAACCGACTGAGCCATTCAGATGCCCCCAAAAGCAGTAACATTTAAGTTACACTGCAAGCACTGACTGTTAGGTGGTACATCGAACCTGGTCTAGGAGGTCAAAAAAGGTTTCCTTTAGACTTAGACCTGAAATCTCAAGAATGGAAGACATTACATTAGCAAAGAGGTGACAAAAGTATTACAGGCAGCGAGGCATGAGTATGGTAAGTTTGAGAAACTAAGAGCAGTTGAGTATTGCTGAAACATGGAAATGAAGGAGGCTGCAGCCATGAGATAAATCTGAAAGGGTCAGTTTAGGCCAGGGGGAGGATCACAAGCAGTGCTGAATGGACCTTTAAGCCATGTTAAAACACTGAGGCTGTTCCCACAGGCAAACAGGAAACCACTAAGAGGTTGTGAGCTTGAGCGAATGGACTCTTAAAAAAGCTCATTTTGGTTGATTGGAGAGAAGACTAGAAGCACGAAGTCCTATTGATCATGTAGTGACCCAGTAGAGAGTTTAGGGGTAGCTTAGTGGGCGTGGAAACATTTCAAACCTGAGAAAATGTACAGTTCTGACAATTTTCCCAGTTTTTCTTATCAGGCTGGTTGTGTTGCCCTAAAATTCCTAAAATTTCATTAGTTGTGACAGTTTCTTATTGGCTAGGCTATTGCCCAGAGAGGAGGAAACCTTTCTTCTACCTGCTTGGTTAGTAAAATAGTAAAGTAATATGGATTTACAAGGTCTGCCTGGTCTCCTTGGGTCTGCATTTGACCATCAGGGGTTGGATGTGAGAGCTCCCCCTGCTGGCCCCCTGTCTCCATTCTAAACAAGTTTCCTTTTATTAATTTTCACATCCATTTTCTAAGCTGAGAAGGTCCCTGCTTGCCCAGCTTAAACTGTTGAAATACCACCTGTGCTCCCTCTTAGTGGTCCACCAGCAGCCAGTTCAATATATCTGAACATCCTCACCCTCAGTGATGGGAATGGCAGTTGCTGACATTCTCCCAAGTTGGCCTACTCCCCTGAGGCCCCTCATACTTCCGAGCCGTGTACCAGGCTCTGAACAATGGCCTCCTCCCAGATCACCATCCCAGAACTGTCACTCCCACCCCTGACAAAAACCTAGGTAGATCGCACTTAAGCCAAAGGTTTGGGGATAACACAATGAGCAAAGATAATCATTTGTTGTTGACTGACATTGTTCACAGAAACCTATCTGCCTATCACCCCGATAGGAAATTTCTTAGGGGCTTCCCTGCCCTTGTTCTTCCTGTAACTTGGATTTTCCAGACTAAAAATCTTTTTCATGTTGTCATCCATGTGGCTTTCTCTGCCTCTGTCTTTCCCACACCCCTCACGACCTGCCCCACCCCTCTTTGTTCACCAAAAATAAATCCCTCCAAGTATTTTTTTAATCTAAGAACAAGTCTTAGTCGGGTTGGATTTTATTTCAATTCAAACATTTTAGATTGACTAAGATTAATCCTCACCAATGCCAGAAGTTTTTTCTAGGTCTATTCCCATGCTATTCTAGGCCAGCCACCCAACTAACCTTTCCTAAACCTATCCTATCCACATATAATCCAAACTATCTACATCTTTTTTAAAAAAAATAGTTATTTATTTTGAGAGAGAGAGCTGGGGAGGAGCAGAGAATCCCAAGCAGGCTCCATGCCATCAGCCCACACTCTGGGCCCGAACTCACAAACTGTGAGAGCATGGCCTGAGCCAAAATTAAGAGTCAGACACTTAACCGAGCCACCAAGGTGCCTCATAGCCTATCTACATCTTTAATGTTTGCCATGCATGGTAAGAAGTAAATGTCCCCCTTAACCCTGAGCCTCTCCCTGTATTAGGTATTATTGATAATTTTTGTTTATCTTTCCAGGAATGTTCTTTTCGGTATGACCAATGTTTCTTTTATTTGTTTTTACATACTAGTACAGTTTACACCTGCCTTTTTTCTCTTACAGCTCCTTCTAAATCAGCATATAGGGATATAACGTACTTCTGATTTTTAAACGCATTCTTTTATATATATGTGTGTATATATATATATATGTATACATATATATGTATATATATGTATATATTTATATCACAGTTTAGTTAGCCACTTCCCTACTGATGTACATCTCAATGACTCAGTTATATTGTTTTGGCATATGATGCTGCAATGGACATCCTTCTCCGTGTTGTTTTAATGCCAGCAGCAGTGACTTCAAGTTTTGATGGAGCCTCCCAAGTTACATTCCTACCAAGCCAGTTTGAGAATTTAGCATGTCATTCTCTACTCTGCTAAAATTCTTCCTCGAAGGGCAGTGTAATGTAAAGAACTCGGGTTCTACCGCCTAGCATCACAAGGCCATTGACTTCTCTGTGCCTCATTTTTTTCGCTTGTAAAGTGAGGTATATAATCTGACATCTCAGGATGGTTGTGAGAATCCAGAATCTGCTTCCATGAAGATTTAGCTTTACAAGAGATCGTGATTGCCTTGTAGTTTTTGAGTGCCCCAGGTCATGGACCAAAAGCTCAGGTTCAACAGGCTAGAGGAGCCCCTCCTCCGACCTATAGATGAGGAGAATGAAGCAAAAAGGGCACCAGAGGTTTGGTCAAGACCACACAGCATTGGCGGCAAAGCTGGCTCTGGCTAGAGTCTGAGCTGCTGCCAACGACCTCTGGATACCGGCCCCAGGAGGCTGTGTACATCTGCACTAGGTCAATGGGAGGTCTGGCCTAGCTCCTCCCTCCTCAACCCTCTACCCCACCTCCCTGCCCCTACCCAAACACTCAAGCACACTACGCACTCACTTTGAAGTCCGTGTCCTCCCTCCCCGCTGGGCCTCAGACGTTGCACCCTCAGAAGTCGCCTTTTGCGCCCAGTGAGTATCAGTAGGACATATGTGTAGACAGCAGACAGATGTCGTATAACCACGTCACATTTGTGTGTTGCCTGGCGTGCACATCTTTGTGCAGACATGTAAAACGTGTATGGTGTGGTGTGCAGATGTGGGGGTTCACGGAGTACGGGGTCCCTCGTTATGCAAGCGCCCACCCTTCCGCGTCGTACTGTCTGGCCTCCCTCACGCCACTATGCGACTTTCACAGCATTTTGCGCCTGCGCGACTCCGCCTTGGGCTCCTTCCCCCCACCCCGCGATTGAAATCTCGCCTTAGCCCCGCCCCCGCCACGCTTTACGGCTCGGCACGCCAGTTTTGCCGCAGACGCTCCGGCTACCGCTGCTGCCCCTGCCGCCCTGGCTGCTGCCGGTGAGCCGAGCTGAGCTGAGCTGAGCTGAGGTGTAGTATTGGGTTAGTGCCCCCGGCGGTCGAGGAGCAGGTAGAGAGCCACGCCGGCGGAGCCGGCGGGTTAGTCGCTGCTTTGTCTCCTCAGTTTCGGTCCCGTCTGCGTTGCTGCAGGGAGGCCGCCTCGGCCCGGCGAACTGAACCAATGCTGGATCTGGAGGTGGTGCCGGAGCGCTCTCTGGGAAACGAGCAATGGGAATTCACGCTGGGTGAGTGTGGGGTTCTACCTCAGGACTATGCTTCTTTCTTCTCTCCAGGCCCTTCCTGCCTCTGGTCTCTGCCTCTTATTCCCCTGCGCCCGCGGCCCCTCGTCTTTTCCGTCCTCACAGCTCTTTGGGTTCCAGGCACTAACTTACCTGCTCCTACCGGCCAGACCCACCCGTCTGTCGCTCAGCCTGGCCTACATGCCCTCGCCTCAGGCCTCAGCAGGGCTCCTCCTGGGGCAGTGGTAAGGTAGTAATAATAACAATGGTGGACACGCCCCAAACACTTACCCAAGGCCAGGCCCTCCTTCCCTGTGCGTAGTTACCTCAAGTATGCCTCCTTGGGATCTGAGGGTCCATACTTTTGTTTTTCCTATTTCTATTTTGCACCCTTAATAGCTAAGAAGTTACACTCTAAAACGCCACAGTAGTCTGTCTCCCTTTGCTTTTCTGGGCTGTGAGTTGCCTTGTCGGAAGGGGAAACCTAGGCTTAGATCCCATAATCACGTGTTAGGGATCTAGTCAAGGGAGGTGAGAAGAGTTTGTATCTTAAAGGAAATTGGGACTTGTTTCTTGTTTTTAATGTGGTCGATGTGTGATTTAATCCTAAACCCAGACCTTAGCAGAGAGAGTTGAAGGTTGAATGACATAAGAGTTCAGAGAAAGTAACGTTCAGTTTGTATAAAATGCAGTTTGGCCATTTTTGGGGTTTGGGGCCAGTTTTAACTACCCCCAACGTCGCTGCCTTTATGTGTAGAAGTATGTGCATTCAGTAAGTCCACTGTGTGTTTACACTTATCCAGCACTAGGAAAAAGGGGTGTGGACCAGGTGTTGGTGCTGTTTGTGTAGATTTGAACTTTTGTCCCACTAATTTGGGCTACTGGGCTGAGTCACCTACTCCTTTGGGCTATAGCTTATCCTTGAATCTGGAATACTCATCTATGGAAATAGCATAAATGAGGAACTGGAGGATAGATGCTGGTAGGACCCTACTGTGCTCAGTGTTTCCAAGAACTAACTGAACTACAAGCCTCTGGGTTTGAGCCAGTTTTATTGAGTGGTCGTAGCCAACTTCTCTCATAACTTAAACCACACCTGCAGAGTTATTCCCCAAATTTTAGCTGGTGTGAAACACTCTGGCCTGTTGTGAAGCACCAAGAATTTGACTGGGAGGCCAGTGATATATTTACCTCCAGATCCATTCGTCATGCTGTTGCTGTTTGTCTTCTAGTTAAGAAAGAACCTCCCTCACAGCTTCTCATACCAGTACTTCACAGGGCAGAGTGAGAACCACAACCATAGCTTCAAACTGTACTTGATGGTGTGACTAGGTTGTGGATCTCTGTGGTAGTCTCTTGGCCAAAAGTTGAGGGGTGCCTGGTTGGCTCAATGAGTAGAGCATGCAACTCTTAACCTCAGGAGTTGTGAGTTTGAGCCCCATGTTGGGGCCAGAGTTTACTCAAAGTAAAATAAAGATATTATTTGAAACCAGGATTTCAAAAAAAAAAAAAAAAAGCTGGGTGGAAGGGCAAAGTTTCTTCTGTCAACTATTTAGATACCTTAACCCTTACTCCTAACTTTGCCAGTTCCCAGAAATCAAGGGTTAGGGTAGTTCTTTCAAATTGTCTAAATAACAACAGTGAGAAGACTTTCTTTTTTCTTTTTTTTTTTTTTTTTAATGTTTATTTATTTATTTTGAGAGAGAGAGTGCTCAGACGAGTGGGGGAAGGGGCAGAGAGAGAAGAGAGGGAGAATTCCAAGCAGGCTCTGTGCTGTCAGCACAGAGCCCAGCACTGGGCTCGATGTCGTGAATTGTGAGATCATGACCTGAGCTGAAATCAAGAGTCAGACACTTAACTGACTGAGCCACCACCCAGGTGCCCCCAAAACAGCATTTCTGTACGGTGGGCCCAGAATTGAACTTTGAGGGAAACCTCATAGAGGCAGCTTGGCCTTGATGATTCTTTTGTGGATCTTAAAAATCCACATTTTTAAATCATGTCTGCCTAAGATATGATGATCATTTTTAACTTCCTGAAGCTTAAAAAAAAAAAAAAAAAAAGATTTTTCTCTCTCTCAGTCTTCTTCCCAGCCCTCAACACATCTAAGCTGCTGTTGTGGCTGATAGGTAGGGATAGGTCTAAGGTGGATCTATGCTTTAGAGTTACATTCCTAGAGAACCAGGCAGTGCTTAACTAAAGTTACCACAGCCCTGTAAGGTAATCTTCATTTCCCAGATGAGGAGCAGGCTCAGAAAGGTAGAGATGATGAAAAGTAGGTAGGTGAACAGGGATTCCCTGCTTCCCACCACTCTGCCCTTCTAAGGATGGGCTCAGCTTTGTCTCTAGGTTTCTTTTTGGAATCTCTGCAAATGCAGATGCATCAAGCCCTTGCCATCATCTGCCTGGCATCACAGTGGGGATCTGCATCCAGCTTCTTGGCTGCCTTCCTGGCCTTTGTGTAATGTTGGGAGATTAGGGAAATGCCAACAACATAGGGAAAGGCAAACCTAGGCAAAGAGGACTCTCTGGTAATGCCACTGATGGCTTGACTAATGGTGAAGTAAAGGCAGTGCAAACTTGAAATGTTTTCAGTAAGACTTGGAGAATGTATTGGTGTAGAAGCATATCTCTGAATTGTTCTAGAGAGACTGAAGGCTTACTCTGTTGAAGGCAACATATGTACCCCTGCGGACTCTGCTTACTAACATCAAAAGTTGAATAAGAAATGCTCCTGTGCCCTGAAGAAGTTAGTCTCATGTGGGTTAAGGGATAAAGAAATAGTTCATTTTATTAAAATGAGGGAGAGGTCATGTAGGGTGCTTTGGAAGGGGAGAAGGGACTTGACCTGATGGGATTCAGGGAGGGCTTCCTATCAAACTACAGAAGTCAATATCATTCCTGGAGCCAGTGAGCACCAGGAAAGCCCTATCAGAAATCTGCCATGGGGCACCTGGGTGGCTCAGTCAGTTAAGTGGCTGACTTTGGCTCAGGTCATGCTTTCATGGTTTGTTTTTTATTTTTGTTTTTGTTTTTTATTTTTTTTAATGCTTATTTATTTTTGAAGGAGAGAGAGATAGAGCATGAGCAGGGGAGAGGGAGAGAAAGAGGGAGACACAGAATCCGAAGCAGGCTCTAGGCTCTGAGCTGTAAACACAGAGCCTGATGTGGGACTTGAGCTCACTAGCCATGAGAACATGACCCAACCGACTGAACCACCCAGGTGCCCCATGATCTCATCATTTTTTAGTTCAAGCCCCATATCGGGCTCTGCACTGGCAGTACAGAGCCTGCCTGGGATTCTCTCTCTTTCCCTCTCTCTCTGCCCCTCTCCCACTTGCACGCACATGCTCTCTCTCTCTCTCTCTCTCTTTCAGTAAACAAACAAACTTAAAAGTAGGAAATTCTAGGGGCGCCTGGGTGGCTCAACCGACTGAGTGTCCGACTTTGGCTCGGGTCATGATCTCACAGTTGGTGAGTTCAAGCCCCACGTCGGGCTCTGTGCGGACAGCTCAGAGCCTGGAGCCTCCTTTGGATTCTGTGTCTCCCTCTCTGTCTGCTTCTCCCCCACTTGCACTCTGTATCTCCCTCTCTCTCTCTCTCTCTCTCACTCTCTCTCTCTCAAAAATAAAGATTAAATTTTTTTTTTTTTTTTAAATAGGAAATTCTACCGCCAGATTTCTCTTCTACGGTGTCTCCATAAACATAAATCTTACAGTCAAATTCAAAACAAAACACTGGGAAAGATGGTGTGTGTAGGGAACTATAAGCAGTTTGGTATTATAATGAGAGTGTGATGTACTGGTGGAAGAAGAAAATGGGTTCTCCAAATTCCCAATTCTTTCTCGTGATAGCTGCCTGGGACACTGTCAAGGAGCTTTTGGGTCCATTGGAAAAGAGGGTATCTATTAGTGAAATGTGTTGCAGACACAGGTTTAGGAAGAAAGTTAGAAGCTAGATTTGGGGAATTGGAGAAGGAGAAGGAATCTAGAGGTTTCTGGCTTGAGTGGTTGGGTAGATATTAGAGGTATAGAGACCCAGAATACAGAGGAGAACTCAGACTGAAAAGAAGGTGAAAAAGTCTCTTTTAATCTGTTAACTTTTTATTTGCCTTTTTTTTTTTTTAATGTTTATTTTTGAGAGAGAGAGAGCACACAAGCAGGGAAGGGGCAGAGAGAGAGGGAGACACTGAATCTGAAGCAGGCTTCAGGCTCTGAGCTGTCACCACAGAGCCCGATGCAGCTTCAGACTCAGGAACTGCAAGATCATGACCAGAGCCGAAGTCAAATGCTTAACCAACTGAGCCACCCAGGTGGCCCTATTTGCCTGTAGATGTCTATGTACATATATAGATATATAGATATATATATAGAAAGCAGAATAAGATATGAATCAGAAACTAGGTGGTTGGTTGGATGAGTGTATGAAGGATGGGCAGAAGGAAACATTGCCCATCATAGAGATCTGGGGAAGTTAGAGGAACAGCAAGAAAGAATGGTGTTAGTAGAGACAAGATGAGGGTGCTCAGAGTGAGACAGTGGTCACCAGGGTCTATGGTACAGGACCTACATGTCCTATAATAGCTTTTTTTCACTTAGAGTTCAGCAGATATGTAGGACCACCTACTGTTGTGCCAGGCATGGTGATTGGGTGCTAGGTGTATGACAGTGAGTAAAACAGGCAGTGTTTCTATCCTCAAGGTATAGAGGAGACTAACAGAAATAAACAGGGGACATCTGGGTGGCTCAGTTGGTTGAGCATCTAACTTCTGCTCAGGTCATGATCTGGTTTGTGTGTTCAAGCCCCACGTTGTGCTCTGTGCTGACGGTGCGGAGCCTAGAGCCTGCTTTGAGTTCTATGTCTCCCTCTCTTTCTGCCTCTCCCCTGCTCACACTCTGTCTCTCTCTCTGTCTCAAAATTAAATAAACATTAAAAATTAAAAAAAATAAATAAATAGGATGGGAGGCTTCATTAGATAAGGCAGTTGGGGAAGTGAGATGTGAGTCAAGACCTGAAGAATGAGAAGGAACCAACCATGGAAAGGACATTCCAGCAGAATCTGAGCTAGCACAGAGGCCTAAGTTAGCAAAGAGCTTAACAAATGTGCTGGGAACAAAGGGAGGCATGATGAGCAGTGGAAAGAAAGATGGAGGTAGATAAGATCGAGAATATTCAGGGACTTTAGGTGGTGACATGCTGTTTGGGTTTTAGAACCCCGTAGTGGGAAATCTTTGAAGGGTTGTAAGCAGACAAATGATGAGATCTGTAATACATAGGATGTATACAGTTTAGAAAGCTGACATACACTCCATACCCTTTTTTGGGTCTAGGTAACTCTGTTCGGACTGGACAGTGCTCTAGTGTCTTTGTCATACATATGTTTGGTTCCCTTTAGAGGCCTTTTGTAGCCTTCCTTTATCAGCAGCTGTGTGACAACTGGTCATTGTAGCTGCTTTGTCTCCTCCAGATGGGGTTTCTCCCCAGATGACTCAAGACCTGAGGATCTGAAGATTCCAAGGCCAGGGATTTGATGTAGTTAGGTGGAGAAGAATCCTCTCTTGAGAAACTGATTTGTGCCATGTAGGTGAGAAAAACCATGTGGCCTTCTGTTTCTCAGCACATAACCAAGCTTATCTGTCTTCTCCACATGATGTTTGCCCATTCCTTCTGGGAGAGTATAGATGCTTCTCCATTTCAGGAATGGCAAAGCTGAGTGATGCATCCAACTTGTTCATATTCTCAACAAACATTTATTAAGCTTCTACTATGTATCAAGCCCTATGTTACCAAAGGCTGGAAAGAGCCTGTGTTAAGGTGTGGTGTCCTCCAACTTTCTTCAAATTATAGAATGGACCATCAAATGAAGGCAAGTTTAGATCATTGTTTAAATGTAGATAGACCATGCATTTTTATAACCTTCTTTTTCTTTGTATGCAAGCTCTTTTCTGCACATCTGTCCGAAGATCAGAGGTAAACTGATCTTGAATGTGAGCCACTGTGTGCTTCCCTGAGGTCATATGGTGGTCCCTCTTTCTCCCTTTCTTTTATTACCTACTCCATAATCCTTCAGCTCTGCTGAATAAATATTTATTCAACAGCCACTGTGTGGTCAGCCCTGTACTGGGTACTGGGGATCCAGAGAGTGGTGAATAGCACAATACTGTCCTTGGATTCAGAAAGCTGTGAGTCTTTGGATTTTGTCTGAGACTTTGTTTTGGATTGTCTCTCTTTGAGTTTCTTCTTGTTTGAAATATAATGGACTCTGAAAACATACTTTTTGGTATTCCCTGGGAGTCCTGGGATCTTAGAGATATTGTTGGCATTTGGATTTCTTAAACTGGGTGCATATATAAATTTGTTTACAATGGGCCATGAGTTCAACAATCAGGTATTAAGATTTAGAGGATTTGTGGGTTGGTAAGTAAGGATCCAGTGAAATCTTTAGTAAAATGAATTGATTCTGGTTAGATGTGATGTTTTAAGTTTATTTATTTATTTTGAGAGAGAGAGAAAGTGAGCAGGTGAGGGGCAGAGAAGAGAGGGAGAGAATCCTAAGCAGGAGCCTGCAGAGCTGGAAGCAGCCTCAGTCTCATGAACCTTGGGATCATGACCTGAGCCAAAACCCAAGAGTTAGACAGTTAACCAACTGAGCCACCCAGGTGCCCCTCTAAGGGCTCATTTAAAAAGTTAAATAAAAGTAAATTGGGGCACTTGGGTGGCTCAGTCGCTTAGGTGTCTGACTTCAGCTCAGGTCATGATCTCGCAGTCCATGAGTTGGAGCCCTGCGTTGGGCTGTGTGCGGACAGCTCAGAGCCTGGAGTCTGCTTTGGATTATGTGTCTCCCTCTCTCTGGTCCTCCCCCATTCTCCCAAACTCCCTCCCTCCCTCCATCTTTCTCTCTCTCTCTCTCTCTCTCTCTCTCTCTCAAAAATAAACATTAAAAAATTAATTATTTTAGAAATAAAAAGTTAAAAATCACACATCCAGGGGCACCTGGATGGTTCAGTCGGTAAAGCGCCTGACTCTTGGTTTTAGCTCAGGTCATGATCTCACAGTTTGTGAGATTGAGCCCTGCATTGGATTCTGTGCTGACAGTGCAGAACCTGCTTAGAATTCTCGCTCTCCTCAATAAACAAAAAAAATTTTTTTAATGAGCTCTTACAAGTCATGTGCTCCTGCAGAGTCTCATTTGAGAGATGAGGAGACATGCCAGAAAGAAAGAGAGGAAGGAACCTGCCCTAGGTTATATGTAATTCACGGAAGAGTGAGAACCAGAACCTTGGTCTCCATATCCAGAGTCATGCAGTCAGTGCTTTTCTCACTGTTTTTTGGTTCATGCTGACTTTGCCTTCTCTGAGTCCCTTTTCTGCTTGGGATCATCATAGTAGTTCCCATTTCCAGAAATCTTTTTTGTGTATTCACTCCCTTCCCTTATACAACCCAACTGTTCCCTTAGTACTTGCTGCTGACTTTATTCTAGCTTTTGCTGCTTACTGAACTTTTATTTACTCATATGTTTGTAGACCTTAATAACCCCTGTTCCCACCCCAGGTTTTACTGCAGGGTCTAATGTCTAGTACAAAGATAGATGTCAGTAAATGGATAGCCCAGGTAACCACACAGTTGTTCTTGCTTTATTTCAGGAATGCCTCTGGCTCAAGCAGTAGCCATTCTTCAGAAGCACTGTCGCATCATCAAAAATGTCCAGGTTCTCTACAGTGAACAGGTGAGTGGTAGCTGATTTGTTTACTGAAATAGCATTCCTAATCGTTGAGTCACTCCAGAGGTTGATGCTCTGGGAGAGGCAGACTGGCAGGAATTGCTGGGTCAGTGTGTTTGAATGGGAGAATCTCCAGCACTGGTCAGTTACCAACTACATTTTGACTCTGAAACTTTTGGTCTTGATAATGTAGTGCTGTCAGGTTTGGAAAGGCAATAATAACTGAACTTGTTTTTTGATGTGTTTGACTTAGCTGATCCTTAGACAGGGACATTTCAGTGGGAGGTCACCTCAGGGACTATCTTGTCTTCTAGAGTGCTTGCCTCTTCTACTTTTGTGTTTAAAATGGTCTTTTCTGCTTTGTTGATTGCTTTCATTTGTGTTCAGAGTTGTTGCAGTACAGAGCACTCCAGACTTGAAAAGAAACAGGTGTAGCTCATTCCTTTGGTGAGAATGAACTGATACATAAGATCATATATCAAAATATTGGCTCCAAATTAATGGACATATTTTACTCTTTTTTTTTTTTTATCTGACTTATGGTGGTCTCTATTAAATGTTGGTCAGTTGTGCCAGGAATTAACACCTATAATATAATGTTGCATGTGCTTACAAAGAACTTTTCTGTTTCCAGAAAGAGTGTATACGTTAGCACTAGAGAACTTTCTGAACATCAGGATTTTTTGTATTTGGTTTTATAAGCAGAGTTGGGGACTGTTTTATTATGGGCTTTTAGAAATAAGATGCTTCTTGTCTCTTTAAAAATGCAATCTCCCTTCTGAACTCTGAAATCTATGATTCTTTTGTGACACAGACCATGTGTTGCTGTGTGTAGCAACTTATATGGTGTCCTATGTGTCACAAACCTCAGGGAATAGTTTTGAGCCTATCTAGGCTACAGGATGTTCTCACTGTCTTTTCTGATACCTTATAAGTACCATTTTGATTATTTTAGTTCCATTTGTCCCATTTAGTTTCAAATCCTAAAGCAAATGACTGTTTATTTTCGACATGAAAAATGTTGTGGATTAGAGGAAGGTGAGATTTCTGTGAGTCTTTCCAGTTTGCCTAGTGTCAAAGTTGAGCCTCTTATCTATGTCCAGACATTACTTTATGCAGTGCAATACCCCTCTGCCAGCCTACTGAAAGAGTTCCCATGTGAAGAGTCCTCATGAGACAGGGAATGCATAATCTCCAAGCAAGTTCTTGGATATTTTTGTGGTACCTAACACGGAACAAGGGACTTCTAGGAGTAGGACAAAGGTGCCTTGAGCCACAGTGCCAAAGTACTTCCTCATTTATAAAGTGAAGAATGGTGACTTTTCCACTTTGTTGCACTCAGATCATCCCTAACCTACTCTGACTTTCAATGTTAGACCATGAGGGAATTACTCATGACAATTAGCAACTATCAAAATAGGGATAATGGGTTTGCTTCTTGAGCTTTTAGGTTCCTGCACATTCAGTTAAATCAGATTTGGGTACCCCAAGAGTAGATAAAATTGAACATAGGCTTTAAACTTGTAATTTTTTTAAAAGTGTTTTTAATGTTTATTTTTGAGAGAGAGACAGAGCATGAGAAGGGGAGGGGCAGAGAGAGAGGGAGACACAGACTCTGAAGCAGGCTTCAGGCTCTGAGCCGTCAGCACAAAGCCCAACACAGAGCTCGAACTCATGAACCATGAGATCATGACCTGAGCCGAAGTCGGATGTTTAACTGACTGAGCCACCCAGGTGCCTCTTAATTTTTTTTTTAACGTTTATTTATTTATTTATTTTCTAGAGAGAAAGAGAGCATGAGTGGGGGATGGTCATTGAGAGAGAGAGAGAGAGACACCCAGAATCCAAAGTAGGCTCTAGGCTCTGTCCGCACAGAGCCCCATGTAGGGCTCGAACCAATGAACCAAGAGATCATGACCTGAGCTGAAGTTGGACGTTTAACCACCTGAGCCACCCAGGTGCCCCTTTAATTCTTTTTTTAATGTTTTTTTATTTATTTTTGAGACAGAGAGAGACAGAACAAGCGCAGGGGAGGGGCAGAGAGAGAGGGAGACACAGAATCTGAAGCAGGCTCCAGGCTCTGAGCTGTCAGCACAGAGCCCAACACGGGGCTCGAACTCACAGACTGTGACATCATGACCTGAGCTGGAGTTGGACGCGCAACTGACTGAGCCACCCAGGCGCCCCTTTAATTTTTTTTTTTTAATGTTTAGTTTTATTTTGAGAGAGCAGAGTGTGGATGGGGGAGGGGCAGAGAGAGAGGGAGACACAGAATCCCAAGCAGGCTCCAGGCTCTGAGCTGTCAGCACAGAGCCCAATGTGGGGCTCAAATTGAGGAGCTGCAAGATCATGACCTGAGCCGAGGTCAGATGCTTAACCACCTGAGCCACCCAGGTGCCCCGGCTTTAAATTTTTTAAACAAATTTTTAAGAATGAAGTTTATATCTTCCATCACTACTTTTGTTGTCTGTTGTCCCGACCTTTGGGTACAAATAGTTTTAGCATTAAGTTCATTTTCCCTTATGTCTTCTAAGGAGCTGGAATCAGTTGGAAAACATGGATTTTTGAGCCCAGATCTTGGTTCAGATCCTTGTTCTTCCCATTTTTTAGCTCTGCAACTTTTGACAAGTTAATAACCAGTCTGGTTCTCCTTCTGTAATATGGTTATTGTTTCCTTGTAATAGAATAATCTTTTGAAGAGGATCAAGAGGAGATGGTCTCTCAGAGCTCTGAGCTCTGATATAGTGCTTCTTAAATGTGGGTCCTGTCCTCTTCTGCCTTCCTTTCCATTTCTTCCCATTTGTCTTCTTGCTTCCCATCAAGTGCAAAGAATAGTCTGGCCCCATTAAATGTTTCAGAAATATCTTCTTATCTCTAGCAAATCACACCTTGGAGGTTAAATGTGCATATCAAGTGGGTCCCATCTTTCTTAGAGGGAAAAGTATGAATGACTAGGAGCAAACAGCTTTACTAAACTATTTCATATGGAGAACTGTGTAATTCTGGGATCACTGGAAGAGCCTGCTTAAACACCATATAGTACATGTATATTTTGATTCCAGAGATACTTAGGATTTACTAGTAAAATATTGATTGTGAGGATAATTTACTTGCTTTTGAAAATTATCTAGTTATGTCCTGAATTGTAACAGTGCCGGGAGAAAAATGATCAGATCTTGGGAGAGTGTAAGAAAATTCCAATCCTCCCATTGTTCCTACTCCAAACAAGGATCTTGAAGGATGCTAAAAGGTTGCTTCATCCTGCTTAATGCTGTGGAATAGCCCTCTTAGAAATGTGTTCTGGGTTGAGAATAAGTGACCTAAGGTCAGAGTTCATCATTCTATTATCTTGCTTGAGACCTGATGGTTTTAGACATTCATACAGACCTACTAGAAAATTACAACATTCTTTCTTCTAGTGTTTGCCAGGCATGGTGGTACCTCCTAGGCCTGCTACCTTGTGAAGATCAGTGGGGTAGGAGGGAGGAGATAGTCTTAGCTAATCCCAGAAGGCTCTGGAGAGAATTTTTCCACTGAGGCCCACACCAATGGCACCTGGCCTTCCAGCCTACAGTTCTGTCTCTGACAGCCACACTTCTTTGATTCACTGTGCCTGCCTTGGGAGGCTCTATAAAGAAACTTCTCTAAACATTTGAGAGCTTTGTGCCAGTTTCAAGGAGTGGCAGGGTTTTGGATGTTGGTGTTTTTCTTCTGTGGGGCAGCTTGGTTTAGGGCTGTGGAGTGTCTTCAGATGTCGAGTCCTTGAATTGATTGCACTGGAACAGAAGCAGGCAAGTGAGACAAATGTGACGAAACAGTGTTATATGCTCAGTGCTATGCTTGGTGCCTTCTACCTTACTATCTAGACCTACTATCTCCGTTCCCACAACAACCCTAGAGGGAAGAGATGATGTTATTCCCATGAAGAAACTACAGCTCAGAGAAGTTTTGAGAGTCAGTTAAGGTCACCAGCTCACTCATACCCAAGCCCAGCTCTGTTCACTGCTTTGTGCTGCTGCTCCCTTCCTCCCAGGACTTAGAAGGGGCAAATGTAGAAATACGACTCCTTAGATCTTAGATTTGGGCTTTACAGAAAGAAGCACATGTGATATGGGATGGTGAGGGGAAGGAAGGAAGGAAGGAGTAAGAATATCATCTCATACATAAACATCACAAAGTATTTCTTTGTCCTGGAATATGGCCTGAAGCAGTCAAAGTATAGGATATGTTTTCTGTAGATGGTACAGACAACCTTGGGAACAAATGGACATAGGTTCAGCTGACATGCATTGAATATTACCTGCCAAGTTTCGGTCCTGACTAGACCTTTTTACATGGCCTGCGTTCCTCATTGACTGCTCTCTAGGTTTGACAGGGAAACCCATGCTGTAGGTGTGGACCCTGACCCTCAAAAGAAAATGACCTACATACTCACATAATTTTGGCCCTTTCCCCCAGGTATTATTTCTCAAAGCCTAGAAGAAGGAGTCTCTTTTCAGCCAGTGTTAGGAAGCAGCAGCTTCAGGCTGGAAGTAGCAGACACTGCATTCACACAACAGTTTGTTAGTTGGGCCAGGGAGGGGGTGTCTGCACTTACATATTCTCTGTGCATTGCATTTAGACTTGTGAGTTTTTGGTAGGTGCTGTTGAGTAAGTTGTTGAGTGTTTTATTTTTGTTTTGCAGTCTCCTCTAAGCCATGACCTCATCCTTAACCTGACTCAGGACGGGATCAAACTGCTGTTTGATGCTTTCAATCAGAGGCTTAAGGTAACTGTGAATGACAACTAAAGTTTCATGTCAGGCGGATTACTACGTGCTATTGTGAGATGTTTCTGAAACTCATAAGTGGGGGTAGACTCCTGTGATTCGGTGTACGACAGTACTGGGGACTGGAAGCTGTGCCTGTTCCTCTAAAAAGAGGGAAGCTTGGGATGGGGTGGTTGGAAAGTGGCTGGGAGGGACTCCAATCATAGGCTACAGAGGTGGAGGGGAAAGAGTGTTAAAAGCTTTGGGGAATACTATGGGGAGGGGGATTCTAAGTCCTTCAACTTAAGGAAAGCAAGAGAAGAGCTAACTATTGGCACAGATTATCCCAGATCTTAACAGGTGTACTAAAAATGGGGCCTAACTGCAGAATAGGATCAAAAGACTTTAGTCAGGTTTTTGTATCTTGCTTTACTTCATTCTTAGGTCAAGCAATATGACTTGGAAGGTGAAAAACGCAACTGTTCTTCCTAAAATGCTGGAATTTACAGCTTAACAGCACCAGTGATGAATTGATTCTTTAACCCCATTGAGGATATGTAAACAAACAACTTGATGGTGTATAGGGTTGTCTTAAGTTCAAGTGCAATTTACTAACACCTGTTTCACTCCAGGATGTTTTTAATACACTATTTACAAATGCCTGGGCTTCACAGATTAGTCATGTGACACCAGACTCATGCCTCAGAGTCACAAGGTTGAATGTGGCTCTGGGCATTGGCATACCAGAGTGCTTATCCTGGTTAGGTTATGGAGTAGCCTTTCCAAAAGACTTGGGTACTTCCTAGTTCTCATCATCCCATCACAAGTGAGCTCCTAAGAAGACAAGATAGAACATGGAAAAGGAATCTGTACACAGAATGGGAATTCTTCATTCATGATAGTTTTTCAAAAGCAAATGTGAACATTCTTAGCTCCACAGTTACCTTGCCTCTCCTTGTGGACTCAGTCATCCTGTCTTCACTGACCAGAAGTTTCACAGTGGGAAAAGGGAGAGAATGGTCATCAGTGTGGCTTCATTACAAATCAGGGAAAATTAATCTGGAAACACCTTTACAAAGAGTTATTGTTTTAGCTAGGTACGTCCACTTTAGGAGACATAACCCCAGAAGATTATAAGGAAGGTAATGTTGGCAGATACGTATAGCAGGGCTTTTCATAGTAATGAAAAGCTGGAAATAACCTACATGGACAGCAAAAGGGGATGGCCAGGCAGCCCATCATAGAATCACAGCATGATGAGGACAGTATCAAATATTAAGTGAGTACTTGATACAGATTAGGCACATCACTGAATGCTTCCCGTGCATTTCCCAACTTAACAAGCCTGTGAGCTGTACTGTTTCCCAGTGAGACAAAGGAAGGACAGAGGATGAGTGGTCTGCCAAGCTTTTAACCCTGAATTACCAGTGTGTGATAGCCACTGGAGTAGAAATGACAGCTTCTGTTGATGTATATGGGAAATAAATGTCATAAAAGCTGAAGAAAATTGTGTGAGCACACTCTGGAGAAATGTGAAGAATGAGAAGTACAATTTGAATGAGAAAGGAAGTAATTAGAACCTTCTCTTCTGCTTTCTGCGGGGTCCCTATGAAGAGGAGGGGCTGGGACCCTGCTGGAGCCTCTGGAAACTGAGGAAGTGATTCTCAGGTGCCCTTGGTCAGCATCAGGTTTGACCTGACCCATGTGCCTGCCCCTCCATCCAAGCACTTAAGAATACTCAGGGTGCCTGGGTGTCTCAGTCGGTTAAGCGTCTGACTCTTGATTTCAGCTCAGGTCGTGGTCTTACATGACTTCAAGCCCTGCATCGGGTTCTTTCCTGGCAGCGCGGAGCCTGCTTGGCATTCTTTCTCTCTCTCCCTCTCTCTCTCTGCCCTCTCCTCCTTGTGCACTCTCTCTCAAAATAAATAAAGAAACATAAAAAAATAAAAAGAATCCACTTT
Organism: Neofelis nebulosa; assembly: GCF_028018385.1. Classification (NCBI taxonomy): domain Eukaryota; kingdom Metazoa; phylum Chordata; class Mammalia; order Carnivora; family Felidae; genus Neofelis; species Neofelis nebulosa. The sequence continues at coordinate 43,093,129 of NC_080798.1, forward strand.
TCCCTGATGCTGTCTCCTGCAGTTTCCTCATCCCCTCACTCCCTGCCTATGAGAAAGCCCTACAGAATGAGGCTTCACAAATTTCAACCTTCACAGCTACCTGTCTTTTCCTTTCCTATCTTGGCTGCTGCCATGGCTTCTCCTCTGGGGAAATCAAGGTCTTTTCCAGCCCAGTGGGTGGTAAATCATGAAGTTCAGACTTCCCCAGCTGCTTGTCCCTGTGGCCCAGCAAGCTCCATGGGCCAGATCTGCTTGTTGATTATCCTGGTGACATGAAGGACTCCAAGATGGTTGGTACTCTGGGTCTCTTGCCACAAGTGCCATCCTACATATGCCCTGTGGTTAACTCTGGTCCATTGTTTTCCCATTAGGCAGGCAGGGTTGAAACACCCATAAATGTTGGTCGGGGTTATTGGCAGGTGGGTGACAGCGACACAGAAGGAACATCCTGGAGGCCCACCGCCACAGGGTGAGTGGTGGGAAGCCCTTGGGTGGTCATTGGCCAGCTGTAGGGGTGGCAATAAGGGAGGCAGAGTGCCTGTTCCTGCTATACAAGCAAGGCTTCTGGCTAAAGGGTGAGGCTCTCTGCCAGCATGGGGCCCTGGCTTTGGTGAAATGATATACCAGTTTGGCATGATATACTGCCATGCCGGAGCTTTCTGAAGGGACACTGAGTATCTTATTATGAATCACAGCTGTTCCCTGTTCTTCCTTTAATGACCTCTCTTGGCACCTCCTTTCATGTTTTCTAGTTTCACATTGCCCTTAGCTGACTTCGTAACAGTCAGACTTGTCTGATGTTTTGAGTACCTTTCCTGTGCAAACTAATGAGCCAGACCTTAAAAAGGGCTTAACTTAGTGTGGTACTGGTGAATGGCATACACAAATAGTATAGGAAAGAGTTGATTGAAGTGCTGTGTCTGCCCAGCAGAGGGAGTTACTCTTAGCAAGTAGGATTAGAAGAGCTGCATTATAATTCAGAGGTGCCCAACTTGTGGTTCAGTGTTAGGACCACTAAACAAAGTTAGAGATAAGGTCTGGCCAAGAGTAAACTAATATGTCTCATTTTCTTTGGTAGTTCCAGATGCTTCTGCATGCAGGGCCCCACAGCTCCTTCTAGGATGAGGCCCATATTGTCAGGGCAAACAGACACTGAACCAGCTCTGCTTATTCCTCTACAGTAAGGGCCAGAACTCCCAACTGGAGGGTAGTAGCTGGTTCTTCAGGCCTTGGCCAGCCATGTTTCTTGCGTAGAAGACTTCATAGTGCTCATTATTTGGCACCACTAGTAGCTGAGTGTTTTAGCAATACCTTTGTCTTTGCCCTGAGTTCTTGGCATTTAATTAAAGGCTGAACCCCTTGAAACTACACAAGGGCACTGATGTTCTCCAGGTACCCTTCAATAGAGATATGTATACATATTTGAATATTGTCACACTTGTCCTAAACTAATATGACTTGTTTTCTAGCAGGATAGACCTCCCCCCATCTTTTTTGTTTTGTAAACCACAGTATTTTAAAGCTGATTTTGAAAGTGACTGGGTCTGGGGTCTTTTTAATGCAGCAAAGTGTGCAATAGCAGGAAGGGGGCTCAGTATCCAAGGTTTTGTCCATAGTTTTAATCTTTATACTATGTGAATTTGTTTCTGTGGAGGTTTCCACTGTTCTGTATGTACAGTCTTCTATATGACCCAGCAGTAGATTAGATAAAGGATCTTTGACCCACAGCCTCCATGGGCATCTGTTCAACAATCTGGATGAAGGGAAAGGAGAGGTTATGCTGTGTGTGTGGTATCAGTTTTTCCTTCAGATTTAAAATGAGAATAAAATGTAATATGCAGTGCCTCAGGAGAATTTTGGCTAGTGATAGATTTTTTTTCTTCACTATTCTATAAATGTCTTTTTTATTAAGATTTTATTTTTAAGTAATCTTTACACCCAATGAGTAGCTAGAGCTCACAACCCTGAGATCAAGAGTTGTGTATTCTATCAACTGAGCCAGCCAGGTGCCCCACTATAAGTGTCTTTTCTTTTCTTTCTTTTTTTTTTTTTTTTTTTTTTTAAATTTTATTTTAGAGAGATACCGTACATGAGTTGGGGAGAGGGGCAGAGGAGGATAGAGAGAGTGAATCTCAAGTAGGCTCCACATCGAGCACAGAGCCCGATGAGGGACTCAGTCCCCCGACCCCGGGATTGTGACCTGAGCCAAAATCCAGAGTCGGACACTCAACTGACTGAGCCTCTCAGGCACCCCTATAAATGTCTTTTTATTTTTTTTTATTTTTATTTTTATTTTTTTTTAATTTTTTTTTTCAACATTTTTAATTTATTTTTGGGACAGAGAGACAGAGCATGAACGGGGGAGGGGCAAAGAGAGAGGGAGACACAGAATCGAAACAGGCTCCAGGCTCCGAGCCATCAGCCCAGAGCCTGACGCGGGGCTCGAACTCACGGACCGCGAGATCGTGACCTGGCTGAAGTCGGACGCTTAACCGACTGCGCCACCCAGGCGCCCCTATAAATGTCTTTTTAATCCATCTCTTTCAACTGCAGAGCATTACCAATGCTTAAAATTTGATTTTTTTTCTTTTAGGTGATTGAAGTATATGACTTGACTAAAGTAAAGTTAAAATATTGGTAAGTTTTCTCCCCTGTTGCTCTATGTCACAGGATTGGTACAAATGGACTTTATTACCCTCATTAAGTTAATAAAGAATTCCCATTCCTAGCAGTTCCAGGATTACAACCTGGTACCATGATTTCCTCAGGCAGCCTCCAAACCTACTTAGCTTCCCAAGGAAGAGAAGGAAGTGTTGTTAAGAACATGCTCTGTGTAAAACACTTCTCATATATGTCAGTTCATTTAATCCTTACAGCAAAGCAGGACCTCAGCTTAGGGGTGGTGACGTGACTGTCTTCTGGGTCATAGCTGCCCTCCCCAAATAGGTCTGACCCCAAAGCCTCTATGCTAAAGGGAATGCCAAAGGGACCTCTATTTGGGGGCCAAAATCTACTTCTTTTTTAAAAGTTTTTGTTTTTTTTTTTTAATGTTTATTTATTTTTCAGACAGAGAGAAACAGAGCATGAACGGGGGGAGGGTCAGAGAGAGGGAGACACAGAATCTGAAATAGGCTCCAGGCGGTCAGCACAGAGCCTGACGCAGGACTCGAACTCGTTACCACAAGATCATGACCTGAGCCGAAGCCGGATGCCCAACCGACTGAGCCACCCAGGCGCCCCAAAATCTACTTCTTAGAATGAAAATGGGGGTGGCCTATATCATGAACTAATATTTGAGCACCCTTTATGGCAAGGTGCTGTGCTACCATCTAGAATACTCCGTTTAGTAAGCTTCCTTAACAGGCTTCCCTTTCCCTTTGTGAGGGCGTGAAAAGGTCCAGTTCCTGGGGCTGGCTCGAGCAGCATTTGCCAATAGAGAAGTGGATAAAGCAAATGTGTAATAGTACTGGCCCCTTGCAGATTTCTTTTTGTCTTTTAGTTTTGTTGGAGCCTTTCTTTGTCTTTTCCCACTTAAGAGTTAGTGGTAGGTACCTATGACCCAACAATAGCACTACTAGGAATTTACCCAAGGGATACAGGAGTGCTGATGCATAGGGGCATATGTACCCCAATGTTTATAGCAGTGCTTTCAACAATAGCCAAATTATGGAAAGAGCCTAAATGTCCATTGACTGATGACTGGATAAAGGAGATGTCGTTTATATATACAATGAATACTACTTGGCAATGAGAAAGAATGAAATCATGCCATTTGTAGTAACGTGGATGGAACTGGAGGGGATTATGCTGAGTGAAATAAGTCAGTTAGAGAAGAACAGATATCTTATGTTTTCACTCCTATGTGGATCTTGAGAAAGTTAACAGAAGTCCATGGGAGAAAGGAAGGGGGAAAAAATAGTTACAAACAGAGGGAGGGAGGCAAACCACAAGAGACTCTCAAATACAGAGAACAAACTGAGGGTGGATGTGGGGGTTGGGGAGAGGCGGAAATGGATGATAGGCATTGAGGAGGGCACTTGTTGGGATGAGCCCTGGGTGTTGTATGTAAGCCAATTTGACAATAAATTATATTAAAAAAAATAAAAACTACAATGAGATACCACCTCATACTTTTTTTTTTTTTTTTAAGGTGGTAGGTAAAATTAAATAAATAACAAGAATTAGTGGTGGGTAAAATCATGAGGTCCTGGGTTAAACTGCCCTGTGTTCATCATTCTGTTACCTCTGTGACCTTGGGCAAGTCACTTAACCTCTCTAGGCTTGTTTTTCCATCAGAGAAATGAAGCCAGTACGTGGCTACTAGGTTAGGAAGATGACATGAGATACTGCTGGCAAAGCACTTGTCACCATGCCTGGTTAAAAAAAGAGGTGTTCCATGAATTATACTAATTTTTTTTTCCAACGTTTTTTTTTTTTGTTTTTTTTTTTTTTTTGGGACAGAGAGAGACAGAGCATGAACGGGGGAGGGGCAGAGAGAGAGGGAGACACAGAATCGGAAACAGGCTCCAGGCTCCGAGCCATCAGCCCAGAGCCCGACGCGGGGCTCGAACTCACGGACCGCGAGATCGTGACCTGGCTGAAGTCGGACGCTCAACCGACTGCGCCACCCAGGCGCCCCTAATTATACTAATTTTTAAATTAACCTTTAAGCATTCTCCTTACATGCTCATCATCTGAAATCATGTGTTGCTCTTCATTCCCAAGCCCCTGCCCCTTGGGTTTTTCCTCTTTGCATGGGATCTGCCCCTCACCCCCAACCTACCTGTTCACCTAGTCCATGGGTGCTGGCTGGTTCTTCTGCCTAGTAAGAAAGCAAGCTGCTTTGCTTGGTTATACACTATTCTCTTAAGATGTTCATCCCTTTTTAAGAAAGTTCCTTTTCAAGCCAAACTGCTAATAGGCATCCTGGGAAAACACATTCACACTCTCTATTCCTGGGGCCCTTCTTTATCCAAGTCCAAATGCCATAGGGCTGAGACTGAATTTATTTCCTTCTAAATTGTGCCTGGTGACCACACGTGTCTTGGGAGGCCCTAGAGGATCAATTCAATATGTCAGTCTCAGGAGACTTGACTTATTCTGACCCCATTAATTATCCTTCACTTAAAAGTTCTTTAATTAGGGGTGCCTGGGTGGCTCAGTCGGTTGAGCGTCCGACTTCGGCTCAGGTCGTGATCTCGTGGTCTGTGGGTTCGAGCCCCGCGTCGGGCTCTGTGCTGACAGCTCAGAGCCTGGACCCTGTTTCAGATACTGTGTCTCCCTCTCTCTGTGACCCTCCCCCATTCATGCTCTGTCTCTCTCTGTCTCAAAAATAAACATTTAAAAAAAAAAGTTCTTTAATTAAACTTGTGTTTTGACATGCTTGTAGGCTCACCTGCCTGTGTTTTAAGAATAACTCTTCCAGCCACCATCTTCAGTGATCTGAAAAGCATCTTTGTTTTTCAGTGGAGTGCATTTTAACTCTCAGGCCATAGCTCCCACCATTGAGCAGATTGACCAGTCTTTTGGTGCGACCCATCCTGGAGGTAAGCCAAGTCTATCTGTTTCTTCTGTCACAGCCTATAATGATAAGCCTGGCAAGTGGCACCATCCCAGCCCTAGTGCCCCTTCCTACAGGAAGCCAGGTTCTGGTAGAATTTGTGGGTTGATACTTGGGTGTGAGGGAAAGCTTCTCCCTCTTGTTTTCACAAGTAACAAGTTTTCACTTGTTTTGACTAGTAAGTCAGTTCAAGAATCAGGCACAAGGAAGGTGTTACCAGGCTAGTGTGTGTTCTCATCTCTGGTACCATTCAACCATGTCATTTTCTCCTCCCCACTCTTACAGTGTACAACTCCGCTGAGCAGCTCTTCCACCTCAACTTCAGAGGACTGTCTTTCTCTTTTCAGTTAGACTCGTGGACTGAGGCTCCCAAGTACGAGGTTAGCCCTTTCCTTCCCACGGTATTTGTCACCCAGTACCCGGGTGATATGGGCCCAGCAGATAGTGCCACTGGGGAGGTTGGATAGGTACCCTTTTTTGGTTTCCTCATCTCTGAGGTCTTTAGGGGCCAACATGGATAGGACTGATAGCAAGAACAAAGCCTGAGCCAGCATTCCCAGGGGGAGGGCACTTCCCACTGCAGAGTGAGGATTGTCAGAGATAAATCCAGTTTGCCTTGCTTTAAAACTAAATCACTGTGTTTTTTTCAGTAACCTAGAGTTTGAGATAATTCATTCTGGATTTTCAGTTATTTATTGCTTTTAGCAAAATGTTTCATTCATCCTTAGGTAGCAGCGTCCTTAGGGTCGTGAAATGATAGATGTTTGTAAGGCTTACATTTTATTAAAGGAACCATTCCTGCATGTTTTTCTTGATGAAGGAAAGAAAAACTGAGTAAAATGAAAGATGAACTTGAATGGATGGGGTGAGTTTATTGACCTGGAGCCAGGTTTAACTGTTGTTTAGGTTTGACCTGGCCAGTTCTTGAAGACCATGAGTGCTGGAGAAATGCCAGAGCCTGGGCCATATGGCCTGCAGTGGGCTCTCAGTAAAACTTTTGTCCTGTGTTTGCAGCCCAATTTTGCCCATGGTCTAGCTTCTCTCCAGATACCCCACGGAGCAACTGTGAAACGAATGTACATCTACAGTGGAAACAGCCTACAGGATACCAAGTGCGTTTGGGGAGCACAAGTTTCATGGGCCATGGACTCCCTGGGAGGGAGGGTGAAGCCTCTGCTCATTTTGTGCCTGCCTCCAGGGCTCCCGTGATGCCCCTGAGCTGTTTCCTTGGCAATGTGTATGCTGAGAGTGTAGATGTTCTTCGAGATGGAACTGGACCCTCAGGTTTACGACTTCGGCTACTTGCTGCAGGTCAGTTACTGGCCTTGGGGTGGTGGATTATATTCATGTTGAGACGGTCTAAAATCCCACATGCTTAGAGGTAGTTGGTACAAGATAATGTAGATGCTTATGGTTAAAGCTTTCATTTAAATTTAATGAAAAAGGACAAGACACAGTTTTGTCATTAGTAAATCTTAATAAGTAACAGTAGCATTGCTTCTCCTAGCATGTATATAGCCTTCTGTGTGCTTATGTGGATTTTCAGTTGTTCCCAGGCTGTTTACTAGAGATGCATGTTATGAGCTTCGATATTGGAGTGTTCTGCCCTTTTCTACCCCTTATGCCCAGTTCTCAGGAGGCTGGCAGAAGGGACTTCTTGAATTCTGGTTTGGCCACATCCACTGAGAGTTTTGCTGACTATGAACAAAAAAAGAGCTGCTGTCTTCAATGGCTGGTCTCTCTAGGATCCATGTCTCATTTGTGATTTCCTTGTGCGGCATGGCCAATCTCAGCTACTTTGGACCTTGGGTCATGCTTCGTATTAGTAGTATGGGGATCTCCTATGTCGAGTTTGCCTCCGTGCCTTTGGCCTGGGTGCCAGCATAGGGGCTATGCCTAGCCAGTGTTTGTTCATAAATTGGGGTCTTGCATTCGTTTCTAAGGCACTAGTTCTTAACTATGAAGAATCTGGTGTATGAACTCTGAAGTCACTCCCCTGAGCAGTTAGATAGTTCCCCACCTCCAGGTTAGAAATTTCTAAAAGTGTGATTTTCTAGCCAAACAGAAAACTAATGTTACACTTGAGCTATACTGTTTGAGAGAATTGAGCTGTAGCAACAAGGTCAATCTAGGGTCTTTCTTGTCAGAAGGATCACTCCTTGAAACACTGAGGTAGTCAAGGATGGCACAGTTATCCCAAGTGACAGCAGGAGGAGTCTGTTGGGAGCGGGGACTCTCCAGTTCTGACTTCCACCTTGTATAGCACACTCCCAGCAGTCACATCTCACTGCTTGCCGGATGAGTTGGGGAGACACTTTAAGTCAGGGACTCACCCAAGTTACTGTCCAATCTAGTACTCGTTGAGAGTTTCCTTTGGCAAGCGTAACTTGTCTCAGCCAACCCATTTCTCACATGTTTCCTGTGGAGTGCAGCTACAGTGATGTTTTTAAGATAAGAAGACAGTTCCATCTATCTTGGTCCTCACAATAATTTATAGGAAGATTCACTCCAGGGAATCAGAAGCTAAAATAGGCTCCTAAAAATGAGGGTACTTTTACCTGGGTAGGCTTCAGGTAGAGTGAGACGAGAGAGAAGACCCACCTGTGAAGAGTGCCTTCCTAGTAGCCCCATCTGCATATTCACAAGTGTACCTGGGGACTATGGGCTTACAGTATAGGACTTCTGGTGGTCAGCCAGGATTGCCAAAACTGCAAGATATATAGACCGAGGTTAATGTTGACTATGGTTTTCCCAGGACCTAGTTAATTTATTTATTTATTTTTGTAATGATTTTTTTTTTAACGTTTATTTATTTTTGAGACAGAGAGAGACAGAGCATGAAGGGGGGGAGGGTCATAGAGAGGGAGACACAGAATCCGAAACAGGCTCCAGGCTCTGAGCTGTCAGCACAGAGCCTGATGCGGGGCTCAAACTCACAAACCGTGAGATCATGACCTGAGCCGAAGTCGGCCATTTAACCGACTGAGCCACCCAGGCGCCCCTGGACCTAGTTAATTTAAACACAACCTTATTTGCCACTCATTGTATATGTGCTGTGACTGAAGATTCTTGGATTGGTTGAAGAACTCGGTACCAACTTATTTCAGATTGTGGATTCCTGAAGTCTTCCCTATATAACAAATCGATTATTATAAAGAGCCTTGTCAATTATAAAGTTCTATGCAGAGTAAGGTGATGGTGGTTATCATGGACCAGGAAATTCAGTCTTCCTCAGGTTCTTGCCTTTTACAAAAGAAAAAAAAAAAGTTTGTTTATTTTGAGAAAAAGAACATGAGCAGGGTAGGGGCAGAGAGGGAGAGAATCCCAAGCAGGCTCTGTGATGTCAGCGCCAAGCCCAACACAGGGCTCAGTCCCATGAACAGGGAAATCATAACCTGAGCCAAGATCAAGAGTCAGAAGCTTAACCAACTGAGCCACCCAGGTACCTCCCCCACCTTTTTTTTTTTCCCCCCCGGTGGAGGAGACAGAAAATACTTTGTCTTTCCATCCACAGAATGGGGAAAATCTTCCTGTTAGGAGTGTCTGTTGCTATTCCACAGCTGCTGCTATGTGTGTGTTTAACTGGAACTGTTTCTGAAATGTATTAGAGTCAGGGTTTAAAGATTCTTCCCAAAGAAGAAACTCATGGCAAATAGGGTATTCTTATCCTCCCACTTCTCTGGTTTTCGTTTTAAAATTTTTTTTTTCAACGTTTTTTATTTATTTTTGGGACAGAGAGAGACAGAGCATGAACGGGGGAGGGGCAGAGAGAGAGGGAGACACAGAATCGGAAACAGGCTCCAGGCTCCGAGCCATCAGCCCAGAGCCTGACGCGGGGCTCGAACTCACGGACCGCGAGATCGTGACCTGGCTGAAGTCGGACGCTTAACCGACTGCGCCACCCAGGCGCCCCTCTGGTTTTCGTTTTTGAGTGTTAGTGGGTCTATCAGTGTTTGTAGAATTAGGGATGAGTTAATGGATGTTTCACTCTTGGCTTTTTTATAGAGTGCTTTTTTTCTTTAAGTCCAGTCTCTGGTTGGAGGTTACCAGTGAGAAGCCCCTCTTAACATAAATTCTTGTATCTTGTCAGGACCTAGAAAATGGCAAGAGATAGAACCTCATTCTATACTTCCATAGCGCCTATGCTGCTGTTTATTGTACCACAGTTGTGTGGTGTGGGATTGGGATCTTCACACCATAAGCTCCAATAAGGACAGAGACTGCACTTGTTTTGCCCAGCATGTTTCCTCAATATCTAACAAAGTGTCTATCCCATCGTAGTTAATAAGTAAATATTTGGTAACTGAATAAAGTTTCCAGAGCTCCACATCACTTTTGTGGGATTGAATGAGTCTCTGGGATTATTTCAAGTAGATGGTGATCTCTCATAACATCACAAGCTGTATGACTTGGTATTTCCCCTTATATGCAGTCTTGCCCCTCAGCCAGAGCTAATAATGCAGCATGCAGCAAGTGGCCTCTCTGGGAGCCCCTGGGCCTTAGGCTGCAGCATCTCAGGCCCTGGCTGGGAACCTGACCACCTCCCCCTTCTCCTCTGCAGGTTGTGGACCTGGCCTATTAGCAGATGCCAAGATGCGGGTATTTGAACGTTCAGTGTATTTTGGTGATTCCTGCCAAGATGTTCTTAGCATGCTTGGCTCTCCACACAAGGTCTTCTATAAGTCAGAAGACAAGGTAGGGGAAATGTGTTTATAAAGTCAAAAAGGCAGTCTCTCTCTTTTTTTAAGTACACACTACTCCCAACATGGGGCTCTAACTTGCAACCCCAGTGTCAAGAGTCACATGCTCTACCTACTGACTGAGCCAGCTCCACTTTTCTTTTTTAATCAATATTAAGTTAATATCAAGTAAATATAAATTGTTATTTTTCCATAGAACCTGTTCTATTACAGTTGACAAAGAATTAAATTGAAAGCTCTTGTCTGATCCTGTTGATCAGATTGTCCTGCCTTTTCTTGGACACCAGGGCTTAGTCTGTAGTCAACCAAAGCTCAGTGTTATTCAGCACTAGCAGCAGGGACTCTGACACTCCTGCTCACCTGATAGCTTAATGTTACACACAAAGCACAATTTGTAGACTTTCAGTTAATCCAAGAACTGTATTAAGGGGTTGGATTTTATTTTATTTTTTTCCTAACAGATGAAAATTCATTCTCCTTCCCCTCATAAACAAGTTCCATCCAAGTGCAATGACTACTTTTTTAACTACTTCACTCTTGGAGTGGTAAGTTCTGATTCCTGAGAGAAATGTTGGATTTCTGTGGTGGTGGACCATGCACCTGGGCATACCTTTGTGTACACGGGAGCTCGTAACCATGCCTGGCAGCAGGAAAACTAGCCCCAGCTGGCTTTGCCCAGTGCTGCCTTGCATTGGTACCCCAAAGTGGGCCTTCTCTGCCACCAAGATTGCTTAGAAACACAGGTTCCCTGGTATGTCTTGGCTTCTTCATTGAGGGAAGCGTGCTGCACAGGTGGCAGCTGTGGGAGTCATCCCAATTAACCTATTTTGGGATCTGCCTGTTTGTAGAACACAGGACCCTCTTCTGGGGTCACAAAATAGGGAGACTAAAAAGTAGGGGTGTGCTTATGTGTTTGCAGGGGATCACCCCAGAGGCATTGCTGTGGCCCTGTGTTCTGGATGTAGGGTGCTGAACAGAGCTTGTGGCCACTGTCAGTGCTGACAGTCCTGCTAGTAGATGGGATGTGTGTGAGAGAAGTTGTGTAAACCCTGCCCTAGCAGGATACATCTCTTAGGGCAGGGTTGGCCTGGACCTTGATTCTTCTAACCTTTGAGCCTTCTAGGGCCTGAGTTCCTGAAACAGCAAAGAAAGGGTAGATTCTGGAGAGGGAGAGAGGAGATACTGGGTCTGCCTATGTGGATAAAGACCAGAGGAGCCAGGGGTAGTAGGGGCACGGCAGCAGGCTCATAAACTCTTGAGGTAGGACAGTGGCAGAGGGAATGGTGCTTTGTAAACTGAACCTCTTGAGGTCAAGGACCAGTGATGATAAGTGACAAGAAAGATGGAACAAATGGCCCAGCCCTAATAGGACTTAATGTAGGAATGGAATCAGAGGGAAATCTGGGGTCACAGGCCTGAACAGCTGTCAGAGTGTGAAACTGGGAAGGGTGTGGTGAATAGGAGAGAGTGTTCGATAGGCAGCATCAACCCCAAGTCTGAGTCCTGGTCAGAGGCTGGATTTTCATTTCCCAGGGTCACTGATTCTCACAGAGAGGGCCTAATGGAAGCCAGAAGGGTCTTGCGGTCATGGCATTCAGAGTAATTAGATGCCTTGAGCCTCTGAAAAGTCAGGTGGTCGCTAAATCTTCTTAGTGACCTTTAAGCCAAGAGTTTTTGTTTTGTTTTGTTTTTTTTAAACGTTTATTTATTTTTGAGACAGAGAGAGACAGAGCATGAACGGGGAGGGTCAGAGAGAGGGAGACACAGAATCTGAAACAGGCTCCAGGCTCTGAGCTGTCAGCACAGAGCCCGATGCAGGGCTCGAACTCATGGACCGCGAGATCATGACCTGAGCCGAAGTCGGCCGCTTAACCAACTGAGCCACCCAGGCGCCCCTAAGCCAAGAGTTTTTAATCGAGTGCTTGTTAGGCAAGATCTCCATGATAGGTTTGAGTTCCCAAGCAGTGGCAGCTGTAGCCCACAAACCTGCTTGGCCTGCTGCTACCAAGTTTGGAATGGGAGACCCACAGATGATTGGGTCCCCCCCCTTTACTGAAAATGTCCAGTTAAGGCTGCTTGCCTCAGCTGCTCCCTTGACTGTTGTTTGGCAGAAGGCTGTTGTCCAGAGGCATCTCTATTATGAAGTGGCCGTCTCTGAGTTGGACATGTCCTTTCCCAACCTCAGTAACTTTCCCTACTTGGAAATCCTTGTTTTCTATCCCAGGATATCCTCTTTGACGCAAATACACACAAAGTGAAGAAGTTTGTCCTACACACCAATTACCCTGGGCATTATAATTTTAACATGTGAGTATACCTGTACCTGCCCCTCCAAAACTGAGCTTTGAACTAAAAATTCCCAGTGAAAGAGAGCTGTGGCTTTGAATGCTCACTAATTTGTACCTAAATTCTTAGTTTTATGGGAAGCAAACATTTCTTGAGTGTTTGTTCTGTTCCTGGTACAGTGTCCAATACCTTTTATCTCTCCATTTGTACCCATTTTACAAATAGGGAAATAGGTTCAGAGAGCTTGGTATCTTATCCAAGATGATAGGGTCTTTAGACCCCAGAGCCAGGGCTTTGGGGGACAGATTCATTATGTTTTTCCTGGGTTGCAGGGTTGAGATGCACAGGGGGTCAGGCCTCTCATGGGGCCCAGCCTTTACCTATCTGACTTCTCTCTCTAGTTATCATCGCTGTGAGTTCAAGATCCCACTAGCCATAAAGAAAGGTAAGTAGTGAATATCTTCAGAGTAAAGAAACTGTTTTGGAGAGTTAGTCTCTCATGATGAGAAGAGACCGTGATCCAAACAGAAATGCTAATGGTTGGGTTTATGGAGCCTTTGCCCTTAGCCTCAGCTCCTCTGGGTTGGGCTCTTTGTTCTGGGGCTGTATTGTTCTGGTCTGTAGTCTCCTGAAGGTTCTAAAGGTCTTTTCCTTTGACCATGGGATTGATGAGTGGGGATTGGTTGTCTCTGACGGGGAGTTTCCTATACATGATTATCCAGGTGCTTCCAGGTCAGTCTTGTGACTGCTGTCCATCTGCTGGTTCACTACCCTCTTCCATTCAAGAACTCTGAAATAGCCCATCTGCCTTCCCTCTGTACTCCAACCCCAATGCACAGGGTGGCCAGGTTTGGATTCCGCCTAGGGCTGGGGTCACAGGTGTGCTGGGCCAGCTACCAACCCACCCTATGTTTCTTTTCAGAAAATGCAGATGGTCAGACAGAAACATGCACAACCTACAGCAAGGTGAGCTCATATTTTCCCACCTGATGTAGCCCCAAAATGAAGTGGGTGTGAGCCCACCAGCAGTCTGGGGCCCACATCCTATGGGCCAGCCACTGGTCACGGGCATGGTTAGGTCTCTGCTAAGCTCTTGCCACCCCCATCCCTTTTGCAGTGGGACAGTATCCAAGAGCTCCTGGGCCACCCTGTGGAGAAGCCTGTTGTCCTACACAGGTGAGCGGGAGGCTGCTGTCTCTGATGACCCCATCCTGCTCCTCACAGCCCAGATGGGGTAGGGAAGCCTAGCAATGCCTATGGCTTAGAAATGACAGAAGTTGCTAGTGTTGCCACAGACATTATTTCCTGCCCCCACCCTGCACATTACAACAGGGCCAGCTATTCTGCATGTTTACCTGTACCAGAGAGGTTGCCCCCTGTGATAGCCCCCCTCCAGCTACCTCCAGCTAGAGGGACCCTTTCACCCCTAGTTATTCAGAAAGTAAAGCACTTTTCATTGGCTTCCCTGGACTCTTTTTTCCCATCAGAGTTTCACAGGCTGCAGCCCACAGCTTTGTACTCAGTTGCCATGCTGCATGTGGCTCCTCCTTCCTAACTTCTTGCCACGCCACTCTAACTTCGTAATAACCTTCTGTGTACCACTAGACTGTGTAGGATTCAGAGCTTGAATAAGACCTGTCACCACCCTTGGGACCTCAAGGGCCTTTGTGGGAAACAGATAAAGCCATGAGAGACCAGTGGACAATAGCCCCCATCCCAAAAGGGACTGGATGCCCTGCCTGGCCTCGGCTTTTGTCTGCCCCTCTAATTCTGGCTTCCCTGGCCTCAGGTCCTCCTCCCCAAACAACACCAACCCATTTGGCTCCACATTCTGCTTTGGTCTTCAGCGGATGATCTTTGAGGTAAGCCCTGGGGGTTAAGGGGCTGGTGGCCATGCCAGGGATGGGCAAGTGATGGAGAAAGGTTGGGGAGGGCCTAACGGCTCTGCTGGGTGAGTTAATCCTTCCACAGTAACCCTGTCTGCTAAGAATCTGACCTACCCACATTCAACAGTAAGGGTTCAGAAACTATGTTGGGGACATTTGGGATGATGGAGGCTAAAGCAGTGATCTATATCCAACAAGGTGAGAGGTGATGGCTATCCCACATATTTGAGAATGTAAATACAGTAGGAGAGGAAACGCCAGGGGGCAAGTGGGGCTCACCACAAGAGTGTTGGGTACCTTTGCATGCCATATGAAAGAATGTGCTATGGGTAAGTGTCTATAGAGGCCCCACTGGCTTGGGAGAGGAATGGGCTGTCCCTGTTTTCTCTTTTGGTTGCTACACCCAAATAACTTCAGTAGGCCCCAAGCAGTTCCAGAAGGACTGGATAAATAGGTATAGTGAAGTTGATGTATTCCATGAAGAGCAGGCAGTTTCTGGGCCAGAGATGAGCTCTAACATGAGTTGGGGGCGTTTAGGGATCAGCCCACCCCTGTGTGCAGGTGTTTTGTACATGGAACAATCCACTGTGCACAGGAGCTGCTTCAAATCCTTTCTCTGCAGTCACAGCTCCAGTACTAGCCTCACTGGTGGTTTTTATGGATGATTGCCTGCCCTGCCTACATCCCTTCTTCTCCTTCCCTTTGATTCCTTGTCCTCTACTCACACCAGGTCATGCAGAATAACCATATTGCCTCGGTGACCCTGTATGGCCCCCCCAGGCCTGGTGCCCACCTGAGAACAGCGGAGCTCCCCTAAGGACATCACCGCCCATGCCCCTCTGCCCTGTGGAGATGTGCATCGCATCCTATTCAGCAGGCTTCCATGTGCCACCCTGTGGGTTTTCTTGGACACCCTACCAGTGTTGAAGGGCTGTTGTGATGTTCTGAGGTGGGGCTCAGACTGGGTGCTCTGCCATGGAGTGAGAGGCCCAGATATTCCTCTGTCTGTCCTCGGCTTGCTGGTGCCAACAGAGGACACCGACTGCAAAGAGAAGCACAAACTCTGAGCCTTGATACCTGGACCCAGGAGACCTCGACTAACACATAAGGAGGCAGGGTTCTTTCTCCTCTGCCCCACACACATTGGGAAAAGTTGGGACTCTTTCTGTGGCTGAGGTCACAGGCACCAAGGACGAGGATGAGGTCCTGCCTTTGGCCCATTGTTGCCACGTGACCCTTAAGGCAAGCAGGTAGCATGTCCATAGTACTTGGTTGCAACTTTTGCACTACATCTACTTTAGTTACTTGATGAGCTGGCTGTGGCCAACGTGGCCCACCTGCCCTTCCCTGTTCCTTCCTTGCACGTGCTCCCTACCAGGCCCAGTAGGCACGCCCAGCTGGTTGAAACACAACTTTTTACCATCTAGGTATGTGCCCAGGCCTTGTTCCTACCCCTCTTGGAGCCAGCCTTCAAGGTCACCTGTGCCCCCACTCTTCCCCAACATGGCTGGCAGGCTGCATGTTTCCATCCTGTTTGCCTCTTTTATTTAATGCCAAAGTTTTAGCCAAAGACATCTTCCTCCTTTTGTTGTTTCAGCATTCTGTTCTGCACTGAGGGCTGGCTCTCTTGCCCCAACCCTGGGGAGTGTCCCCTGGCCAGGCCCATTCATGGTTCAAGGCCTCTGGGGGCTCAAGGAAAGCTGGGCTGCTCAGTCTTTACATGGGTCTTACTAAGGAAAATAGCATATGTGCTTTAAAAATAATCCTTTTGAAAAGAATTGAAAAGAGAAATGTATAATTTTATCCCATTTTTAATATTTTGGTCTAGCAACTTGTGATACATAGATGACAATTTTGTGAGTTTTTCAAATGTGTGTACATATTTTTGTAAATATGACTCTTTTGTAATTAACTCATGTACAGCCTCATCCTGTAGAGTTTAACAATGAATGTGCAGGGGACCTGCCCCAGGCTCCTAAGTGGTTCCTGGGTTACAGCCAGGCTTGTGTGGCGCTCCCATAACTTTGTGACTGACTGATGTCTTCCTATTTGGACTGTGGCCTGGCCGGAGGACCCCCCCTCCCCCCAGCCCACATTACATCCCACTGTTGGGGCAGCAAGGACTATTCCCATCCTCCTAGAATAGGGGAACCTTCCTCATGCCCTGCCCATACCCCTCCAATAAAGGCCTATGCCCTCAGCAGCGGCTTACCACGTGCTGTTGCTGGGATGTTTGTACTAAAATAAACATGGGGTGTTGATTTTTGAGAAACTGGGTGGTTGAAGAATATGGGTACTTTTATGGTGGTAGCTTTATCTTAGGTTCTTTGGCTCCTCTGAGTGGGGCAGCATAGCCTCTAGTAGGAGACTGGCATTGTTGTATGGGTGAAAGTTCTGCAGTGGGGAGACTCTAGGTGGGACCATGCACTCAGCTATCCCTGTGTGCCTCTGTCCCTGGTGTTCCAGCCAGACCAGGGCCCAGGAGGGGTTGGCTTCAGGATAGACCTCAGAAGATTTAAAGATCTGCCCAGGGCTGAAAATCTGATTTGGAGGCGCAGGTGGGAAGCCAAATGCCTGCCTGGAGGACCGAGGCCAGGCCCCCACACCTCCTCCAGCCTTGGAGAAAAAAACAAAAAACTGCATCTGCAGCATTCTAGGGCCTCCAAACCAAGGACTAGGGTCAGATTACGTGAGCCTCTTACCACCACCCATCCCAGCTCCCCAAAACCTATTTGGTAGTAGGAGGACCAAACATGTCCCTGTTTGGCAGAGCCTGGTGCTCTATGGCCTCAGCCCTGGCTGTCTCAAAGGACTACTTTTCGAATGGTTCCAGGCCAGCAGGAGCCAAGCACAATCTTAGTTCCTTGGGGCCCCGTAGAGGCCAATTCCTGGTGAAATGGGGCTAGAGTTTGAACTCTTCAGCCTCCGGGAGAGAATTACATACACGGCAATAATTATCCTGGGTCTGAATGAAGGGGATCTTGGGGCCATGAAGTTACTTAGGAGTCCCACCGGAAAGAGCCAGCAGCAGCAGGCCAAGGACGCGCACAGGCTGGGCCATGGGGCCCGTTCAGCAGGCGCCACATAAGCCAGATGTCGGCCGCCGAGAGCCCGTGCACTACAACTAGCTCTCGGTAAAAGCAGGGGTCAAAGGTGCGCAGGTGCGGCGCCGCTGAAGGACGAGGGATGCCAAAGGTGCGGAAAGCAGGGTGAGGTTCCGGTGTGAGCCGAAGGCGCTGTAGACACATGCCCAGAAAGACGTCGTCAATGGGAAAAAGCTCAACCTGTGCACAGGCGCCGGCCAGGCGACGCAGCGTAACCCCTGAAAGCACAAAGCCACCACCACCTGCGTAGGCCGGGTAGGCGGGCAAGCCATACACAGCCTCTGGGATGTAGTATTTGCTAGCCCGCGCGCGGATTGGCCGAGCCTGCACAATCACGTCACCCGCAAGCAGGTCCTGCGCCGGGTCCCGCGGCGCCAGGAACTCCAGCAGGTTTCCCACGTGCACAAACACATCTGCGTCGCCCTTAAAAACGAAGCGCACCTCGGGACAGTAGGCCGAGGCCCAGGCCAGAAAGTGGATCTCCTTGAGCGTTAGGTTGAAGAAAGTGTCGTCAAAAGCCCAGAGCAGGATGTCCGCGTATGCACGGCTTTCGGCACGCAGCAGGGCTGGCCAGTGGGTTCGCGTGCCCTCCCCCTCGGCGTCTGCCCTGTCAGTGCCCGTGCTTCTGGGCACGCCCAGCAAGAACACGCGGCGCACGAGCGCCCCCTGCACACGGCCCTCAGCACCCCACGTCTGGCGCACGGCCTGGCGCCGCTCGAAGTCCGCCGCCACTGACTTGACGGCGATGAGCAAGTCAGGTCCACCTTCAGGTGCGCCATCTCCTCGGCATTTGTGCGGCTGATTAATGAGCAAGGGGAAGCGCCGCTGGTCCTTGGCGCGTAGGTAGCGGCCAAAGTCAAAGGGTCCCGTGGGTGTGGGCGGCTCCGGTGTGTCCCCTTCGTAGACCAGAGGGGCTGGGGCTGGGGCTGCGTCCGCGTCCCGTGCCTGGAAGACTCGGAGTCCCGGAGTAGGCGCTGCCTCTACCTTCCCTTGCGCTCGGGGTGCGTTGGTCGTCGGGGTCGCGCCCTCGCGCTGTGTGTAGAGCAGGAGGCCGAGGGCGGTGCCAAGGAGAAGCGTGATCGACGCGTCCCCGCGTAGGCGCAGCCTCCGCCTCATGTCCGCGTGGCTCACGCCCCCGCCCCCTGCGGAGAAACTCAGTCAGGGGCCCCTGCCGCGAAAGCCAGCGGCTGGTAGGGGCTCCCAGCCCCACTCTCCCCAGGGGGAGGGGGCTGAGGCCACAAGCCGAGGGTCTCCGCTACCAGCCATTCGTCCTCCGGCGTTTTCTTCTCCGGGCCGTGGCACCCCACCCCACCCCCACCAACACTGGGATGGGCACCCTGAAGGGGCTGGAAGTTCCTCCTAGTAGCCAATTCCCACCCCTCAACCCCGGCCCAGGACGGTTCCTCAAGGCCGGGAGCCTCGGAGCCTCGGCCCGATTCCCAACCCGCCCTTCCCGCGCTGTAGCCGAATCCCTTCCACCCCTCCCTACCCACCACGTCCTTGGGATCCCGACACTCACTCTCGTCCCTTGGGAGCGGCGCGGCCCCGGACGCCAGGGCTCCGGGGCTCAGCGCAGGGTCCCAAGGGCAGCCATGAACCGGGCCTGGGCCAAATGCAGCGTTGGCAGGAAGGGGGGCCGGGGCCGCTGCCACGTGACCCTCCAGCTGTGCGCGCCGGGACATCTGGAGCTCAGCTCCGCCCTGGCGCCTCAGGGAGCGCTGTCTCCAAGTGGGGACTAATCTCTGAGAATCCCCACAGGCAACTCTCTGGGAAGGTCTGAGAAGGTGGGTTCTAGTCTCGGTGTGGGCTCAAATGCCCCAAATCTGCCTTTCCGTGAGGGCAGGAAGAAACAGCCTTTCTGGTTAATCTCCACACCCCCACCTCTTCGGAGTGGGACAGGGTCTTGGCTGGCAGGAGCCTGGGGCAGGCGGGTCCCAAATCCCTGAGGCCCAGCGTCTTAGACATCTACTTGGCCACTGTCCCAGACTATCTTGGAAGAGCCTCTCCTCAGCTCACCAGCAGCCCTGGTTCTACCAGGCAGGTAAATTGGTTCTACCAGAACCATAAATTATAAATGGCCCCGGACACGTGGCTGCCTCCCTACTCCTGGTTCTATGCTCCCCCACTCCCACCCTCCAGCGCGCGCGCGCGCGCGCGCGCGCGCGCGCTCTCACACACACACACACACACACACACACACACACACCAAAGACAGGTCATTCAATTCTCACAACGTTGGTAGCAGCTTTCATTGCTCATGTCTAGGTGGGGACAGTGCCTTTCAGGGAGTTAAGTGACTTGCCCAGCATCATATAAGCAGAAAGTAAGAGCACTGCCCCAGGTCTTCTGGAACTCAGTCTGGAACTCTTCCCTCTGTCCTCCTTTGCCCCCTCTCTCCATCTATCCACTAGGACACAGGACAGGGGGTCAACCCCCTCTGCTTTAACTTCACAGCAAGCACTTAAGTCTGTTTCCCCAGAGGCACCTCTTGGGCCCCCTGGTCCCTAGTGCCCCAAATCAGCATAGCCTCCTGCAGGCCTGGGCCACTGCAGGCCAGATTGGACAGACAGGGATGGTTCAGCTAGGGGATTCCTGAAGCATGCCGTGAGCAAAGGGTTTGATCCGGGACCCAGGTGGACAGAGAGTTGTTCTGGAGATTGAGGGCCCCCATCTCAGCAGGCAACCCCACCCTCCATCCAGCTGACAAAAGCTGAAACCCTGAGGTCCTCCTTCACTCTCACTCCTCATCCAGTGTCATTAGGCTTGCTATCTTTCATCCTAAACTGCTCCTAGTGTTCATCCCTTCCCTCCATCTCTGCTGCCACTGCCCTAGCCTAGACCCTCTCTCTCCTCCCCTCCCCTCTCTCCATCCTCCTCTCTCCCCATCTCCCTCCTCACCAGCCTCCCAACCTTAACTCCCCAAACCCTCTAAATGCTTCTCACTGGCCTCAGTATAAAATCCAAACTCTATAAAATGGCTCACCAGTCCCCAAGCTATCTGCCTCCCATACTCACCATCTGGTCTGGTCTCTCTACAAACCCACCCACCCCTAGATGCAGCCATTCCAAACTTCCTGTTCTTCTAACATTCCCCAAGACCTCACCTGAGGCTGGCTATGCCCAGAGTGTTGCCATTCTCTCAACCCCCCACCGTCTCCCCTATTCACACTCCTATCTCTCCCCAGAAGCCTAACCCCTATTTTTCACATCAAAAAAACAGGTGATCTTTTATTACAGTTGCTTAATATCTGCAGTCCGACACTGAGTATGAACTGGGGGCAGGCAGTTTCATGTATCTTGTTCACCACAGTATTTACAGCACCAGGATGATAACTGGGACACAGCAGTGCTTAATGAGCAGTTACCTGTTCAGTGAGTGAAGAGGTAAGGGCTGGCCAGAAGCCCTTCATTTGGGGTGGGCAGACTGCTGCAGCAGGTTACCCATGCACTCTGTCTCTGTCATAGTATCTGGAGCCAAATCCCCAGTGGCACCCCAGTAGGCATGGTGGGTGCTTGCCCAACTCTTGAAGAAGGCAATCAACACTGCCCAGCAGCTCCAACAGTTCGGCTAAGTGGGGTTATAAGTGTGGTCTCAGAGTCCCATGGATGGACAGAGCTCAGCAGTAGCAGCAGAAGGGACTCTAGGGTCATCCAAGTGCTCCAAACCTGGGCTGGACAACTGGCCGATCGTCCCTTTCTCTGGTACCCAGCCTAGGCCAGGCCGCCATCGGGATTCGCCAGGCCCAGCAAGTCCTCTGCCAGGCTGGTGAGCTCGTTCTCCTCTAGTGCCTCTACCAGGCGCTGCAGCGTGGCGCGGCGACCCTCGGCCTGCACGAAGCGCCGCAGCAGCTGGAAGGCCTGCTCATACAGCCCGTCGCGCTCGTACTCATAGGCCAGTGAGTCGAGCGCCGGGTCCCGCAGCGCACGACAGCCTCGCTGCAAGGAGCGCCCCACTTTGCGCCACTTGAGGCCTACTGAGCGCGCGAACGTCTGTTGGTCCTGCAGGCTCAGCGGCCGGTTCACTGCGGGGGGAGCGGGAAGCAGAATGAGCTCGGGAAGCCAGGAGCGGTACCCTCCATTCCCACCCAGGTACTACCCGGCCCAGACCTTGCTCCTCCCCAAACTCCATCTTCCCAGTGACCCTGCCTGCGCCTCTGAGCGCGCCTCACCTATGGGCTGACCCTGGAACAGAAAAGTCTGGCCAGATGGCGGCGGCGGCGGCGGCGGCGGCGGCGGCTTCTCGTCTGAGAGAGAGGCATCCAGGGACTGTGAGGGCACCGGAGCGACCTCCACGTCGCTACCCTGGCCCCCCGAGCCGCATGTCAGATTCCGGAGCGCATCCTCTAACTCAGAGAGCTCGTCGTCCCGGAGCCGGTCAGGCTAGGGAGGGCAGTGGGGGGTCGTCGGTAGGTGTGTTAGCTGCGGATCCCCGCCCCACCCCAACCTGGCCCTGGCCCTGGCCCTGGCCCAGCCGCACCTTCTGGGCGAAGATGCAACTCAAACAGCGCTCTTCATCCGTCAGCAAGGTATCCAGTCGCTCCACGCCAGCGCGCAGCTCCAGTTCCAACGGCACCGAATGCTGGGCGAGTGCTGCTGCCAAGCACCCTTGCAGCGCGGCGCGCAGCGCCCCCTCGCGGTAAGCTCGCAGGAAGCGGCTGCAGGGCTGGCGTCCGCAGAAACGCACCTGCACAATCAGCTGCGGTTCACTGCGGTGGATCTTGAGCATCTGCAGCACCTCCGGACTCCCAACACTCTCTGCGGAGGCGGACAGTCAGGCGACAGGCGGTCCCCATGCGGGGCCGTTCTCCAAGCGACCTTAGTGGGGTGAAGCCCGCGCAGACTCCCTCCCTGTTCCTAGCTCCCAGCTGGGAAACAAAACTGGCATGCACACAGCAACAACCCAAAATGAAAGCCAGAACCTATCACAGGGAGCACCGTAAGACGGAATGGGTGCCACCCCAGCCCCATCGTTGAAGCCTCAAATGAGGGTGGGCAAAAGGGACATAGGGAGAGGCTTTGCAGCACAGAGAGGGGCGTATGCCCAGGGCAGCCAAGACTTCTGGGTGGGCACCCGTCAGGACAGTGGAGGGAGAGGTCTCAGGTCTTCAGGCTCCACCAACTGTGGCTCCCACTGCCCGGGAAGGAAGCGGATCCCCCAAACGGCTTCAGCTTCCTGTGGCCTCTGCCCCGAGAAGGGAAAGGGGGGTTCCCCCGAAAGGTAGGTACTAGGGAGGGGTCTTGGGCAAGGAGTGCTGCAGTGAGAGAGGAAAAGAAGAGAGAGATAGGCGATTAGTAGAAAGCAGAGAGCTGGCTGGTCTGGTGAGTAGAGGGCATCAAGCAGGTGGGGAGGCGTTACTGCACATATAGGTAGATCATACACAGAGACGGGGACACATGTCTACACCCAAGGGCACACATGCATAAACAGAGAAGACAGACTTATGAAACCAAGCACCCCTCTCCCCTCCTCCCCACCCCATCATATCTTTTCCTTAACACGGTGGTTAAGCAAGGGGCCCACAGAGTTCAGGAGGTGGGGCCTCAGCCCCTGGCCCCGCCCACAAAGGCCCAAGTTCCCCTCCCTCTTCAAGTACCCCCCCACCCACGCACCTGCCAGTGCAGTCCGCAGAGCCCTGTACACCGCCACCTTCTGCTGGGGGTGAGCGTAGGCATCAGACAGGACCACTTTATCCAGCGAGGACTCCACAAACAGGTATGCGCTGCCCACCCACTCCTCGAGCCCATTTGGCCCACTCGCCATCTTGCCTCCTGGAGACATAGACAGGCATCCAGATCACCCCAACCCAGCCCTGGAGACAAGTGTCCAGTTCTGCATGGCCCAGCTGTCCCCACCCAGCTGGCACACTTGTGAGGGGAAGTTTATCATCCCACAGGTAGCCCCTTGTGCTTCTGTCTCTGCACAGCCCAGCCCAGCTCAGCTCAGCCCAGACTTGGAGTGAGTACTGTCCATCCACTATCTTCTCAGAGAAAGCCCAGGGTCACAGTGGCAGAAAGAGAGAGATACTATACTGCAGTGGAGGGAGAGAAGTTCTGCTCCCCACCCCCCACCCCTCCCTCAGGCCAGGATGTCTCCCTTATGAAAGCTGATAGGAGACATCCTTATCCTGGGCAGTGTCCATGCCCCACAGCCAACCGAACCCATGTCCTGGTATGCCTTCAGCTTAAACTTGAGCCCCGAGTACCCCTTTGGGACCAGAGCCCCCCCCCAATAGGTTTTCTCACCTGCATTCCTACCATACCTCCTGGCTTCACTTCCAAGGATACCTGTTAGTGTTGACCTGTGCCCAGATTCCCTTCCCCAATCCTGGCTGAACTTTGGGGCCTTCCCTCTTCTACCCATGTGCCTGTTGGGGGCGCTAACCCCACTCCCTAGCTCCAGGTGTGAGCGAGAGAAATAGGCCTGGCCAATCTTCATATTCCACTCCTCTTCCTGAAATAATTAGTTCAGAGTTGGGTATAGGATTCAGGTGAATCATAATCAACCTGCAACCTTGGCTGTACCAATAAGAAAGAGACATTAGTTTCCCTTCCCACGGGGCTGAGCTGGAAGGAAGGATAAGGACTCCTTTGCCACTGCCTGGAAAGAGCCTGGCTGAGAATAAAACTGACACAGAAGGAGACAGAGCCAAGGGATGAAGAGATGCATGCCTAACCATACTATGCCCCTGGCTCTAGCTGCACCCTGAACTTCTCAGTTATGTGACCTAAATCATTCCTTTTTTGTTTTAAAGTCCTTGGAGCTGGGCTCTTGTCTTACACAACTCAAATTGTTCTATTACAGATTCCCTCCTTGTCCAGACAGAGCCAGGGCCCCTTGGTGCTAGTATCTCCTCCATCTATCTTCTGACCAAACCCTAGCCCTAGACCGGGGGGGGGGGGGGGGGGGGGGAGAATTCCCATGAGGCAGCATGGTGCAGCATGATTCTTCCTCCCCACCTTCCCTGGGGCAACATCTTACGCTTTTCCTAGAAACATTGGCTCAAGACCCCACCTCCTGCCTCACCAGTCACACTTCTTTATCTCTGATCCTCTGTATTTATATACAGTGGGCTAGGAGGGGGTGCTGAGCCCCAGCTGTAAGCACCCAGGATGTCTTTGCTGTAGGCAGAACAGATGGGATGGCCCCAGCTGGCATCCATTTACATGAGGAACAGGGAGCCTCAGCAGTGTGTGTGTGTGTGGGGGGGGGGGGGGGGGTGCCAGAGGGTCCCTTGGACTTTGT
This sequence comes from Neofelis nebulosa, assembly GCF_028018385.1. Lineage (NCBI taxonomy): Eukaryota > Metazoa > Chordata > Mammalia > Carnivora > Felidae > Neofelis > Neofelis nebulosa. Next base: position 43,117,908 of record NC_080798.1, read on the forward strand.
TGGTTAGGGAGTAGGAATCCTGACCTCAAAACAGAGGTTGCATTTCAGATCTGCCCCCAGATCGTAACCCGAGAGCCACAGCTGGGACAGTAACTAGCCAGGCAGGGACCCTCCAACATCACCCAGACCTGATGATGGTCCGTCCCACCCTCAGTATGAGCACAGGGGACATGCCTTTTGAGCCTCCCTCCCCCATAACCTTTTGGTAGAAAACATATTAATACTTGTGTATTTATCCAAAGCAATAGTCTGGAAATTAACAGGAAGCTAGCTAGCAGTATTTACCTCTGCAGGGGGTGGAGAAGGAGATTGGGGGGGCGGGTATTTTCATTGTATTTAGCAACATTCTAATTTATGTAAAATAGACATATTTGCTTTGTATTAAAAAGCAACATAAATTGGAAGCAAAAAAAAAAAAAAACAACAACAACAGGGTAAGACTCTATAGGTGATAAGTGGGACCAAGAGCAGTACAAGACAAGTGACAAAAAAGTGAGGAGCCCAGGGGGAGTGGCCCAGAGGGCAGGGAACCTGCCCTGAAACGTTTCTTCTTCCATGTCTTCTTAGCCCCCTGACTTGAGGGTGCTGACCTCATGAATGTGGAAGTTGCAGTGGTGGGGGGCTGGGACCGGGCCAGAGTCTGCCCATCAGGACTGTCAGGGCGGGCGGGCCCTGGAAACCTGAAGGAAGCGGGGGGAGGGGGGGAGATGTTCTATCACACTCACTAGTGGACAAATGGGAGAATTCAAACAGGTTGGGCTGGAGGTCTGGAGGGTCAGATAATAGGATTGAGACGAGGACGGGGACCCTTGGCTCGAGTTATCCACTGAGGAACCTCTTCCTGCGTGTTGTTCTACAGAAGCCCCTCTTCGGGAAGCCCCGCGCGCGTCATCCACCCGCAGTCCGCCTCTCTGAGGGCGGGGCCGGGTTGGGTCAAGAAGGCTCTTCACTGAGCTGAGACTGAGAGGGACACGCGGGTACCAACTAAAGAAAATAGGCCCCTACTACCAGAGGCCAACCAGGCACAGGGTTCCATTAATATAGCCTAACTGTCCTGGGGCAGCTCCACCTCCGGTTGGGTGGGCAGCAAAGGCCCGCGGCCAGAGCCTCTCAAGAACTGCATCCATCCTGGAGCGTCCCCCTACTCAGCTGCCCCTCTGCCCAGCCTCCAGTTGCGCCCACCCTTGTGCTGCGGTTTCGCCAGTACAATTGGCTAGGGCGGGAACAGGTCTCTGCTCACAAAGTCAGAACGAGCCCCGCCCCGCCTTCCCACCAGTAGGAACTTGACCACCCGCCCCCCGCCGCCACCGAAAGACCCTAGCTGGGATGAGGAACGCTAGTGCCAACGTCCGTACGCTCTCTTTCGCCTGCCAAGGAAACACCCCAATAGGCCACCGCCACCAGCTGGCCCGGGCAGCAGCGGGTGACAACCGCGCTGCACCCACGCTCCTGAGCCGGGATCCGCCTCTGTTCCTGCCGGCACCCGGGAAAGCCCACCCATCCTCTGCACTAACCTGGCGGCCTGGGCCCAGCCGGGATTCCCACGCCCGCCCTGCTCCACTGGACTAGGCTGCTTCCGGGTGTGCGCGGAGCGCAGGGGCGGCGCCCCAGCCGGAGCAGCCCCGTCAGCCCGGGCGTCCCGCCCCCCGTGCTCCCTGTGACTCCTTCCCTCCCACTGTCCTCAGGCGCCAGTCCACAGCCTCTGGGCAAAGCCCCCTTGGTCCGTTGAGCAGGTAAGACACTGGCGCCCAGGGTTAGACGGCGGGAAGAACTGCCCACAGCAAGAGACTTTGGGCACTTGCGGCATTTACGCGCCCAGGGGACCCCAAGGGAGAGCGCTGCCTCGCTTTCTCAGGCAGGAAACAGATCAACAAAGAGGCACCCCCTGGGCACCATAATTTTCTAGTGCCGCCTGGAGGCTTGAGCTCGATGATCTCTGACCTCTCCTACTCCTTGACACTCAGAACGGGGTGCCGGTGGGTCCAAGTTCAAGCCTGGCCGAGGGTATCTGAAGCCCTAAGGATAACGAGGCTCAAATTGCAGCAGGGACAGTTAACCTGGAGAATATGGGAAAACAGAAAACTAGCAAGTGGTGTGAAACGTGTAGGAAAACCTTCAAGCACTCTAAAATAAATTGTCAACTTCGAAGAGGATGCACACTTTCCAACAAAGGCCGCGCTCCGGAATGGGTCTGCGGAATTCCTGCTGAACCTAAATCGCCCAACCTGAGCCTGTACTGCTCCGGGATCAGGATTGAAACTTGAACCCAGGGCCCCTCAGGTCTCAAAGCCCGAAGCTTTTCTCCGCCCCTCCGGCCTTTCTCAGGAAGCACCCGGGACTTTTCCCCAGGAGGGGGGAGAAAAGGAAGGAGCCTTCCCTCAGAGCCGGTTCAGCAGTGCCCCACCCGCGCCCCCGCTTCCTGATTGGCTGGTGGTCCCTGCCAATTAAAAGTATTCTCCAATGCTTTCGCCCTATTAACCCTATCGTCACTCTCTAGTGACTGGCAAGGCTAGGACGTGGTTTCTCAATTGGGACCGGTGGAGTCAACTGGCACTTCTTAAAATTCAGATTCCTGGGTCCTACTCTTTCCAGAGAGCCTGATTTAGTATGTGGGCAGTGGGATCTGTATTGTGAACAAGTGTGCGGGTGATTCTACTGCCTCTGCCATCTGAGAACCCCTCATTTCAAGGGCCCTTGAGGCGAGTCTTGGGCCCAGTCCTTCCCTGGAACTTAGAGTTCAGGGAAGGAAGCAGTTCTGGAAGATGTCTGGGAGACTAGTCTGGGTGGTCCGGGTGGGGAGTGTGTGTATGGGGAGGCAGTTAGAGGCGAGACGAGCTCTTTGAGCTGGGGAGGGGGTGGGTAGGGAGGGAAGGACGATTTGTCCCAGGTCATGTACAGTGCAGCCCTCCACCTTCCCCAGGGTAAACCTTAGTAACTAGGAGAAAGACCCGATAGCATTTTCCAAATCTACATGTTCGGCTTTATCAACTTCGCACATAGGTCGTAGCTGTATTTCTTCTGGTATAGCATAAAATGCAGATTTGTTCAACAAGTGAGGATGTAGTGTGAAAGAATCTTTAAGCATCCAGGGTCAACCTCATGGTTCTGAGGCCTGTTCAGTGAGAGGCACAGGGTCTCATGCTTAGTTTAACACCTTGGTCAAATGCTCTGCTGTCACTGTCTTGAGATTATTAATAATATTTTCAGCAAAGAGTCCTGTATTTTCATTTTGCACTGGGTTCTGCAAATTATGTAGCAATTCCTGGGCCACAAGCATTTCTACACATAGGTTCTGGTGGTCCCTCAACATTTTGGCTTTCTTGAGCCCAGAGACGCCCTTCTCTCCAGGCAAGAACCGCTGTTAGCACGGAGCTCCCACCCCGCCCACGGTCATGACAGAGCCTGGAGAGCAACTGCCAGAGGAGGTGCTGGCGCTTATCTTTCGCCACCTGCCCCTGCGGGACCGTGCCACTGCCTCCAGGGTCTGCAGAGCCTGGGCTGCTGCTGCTACCTGCAGCGCGGTGTGGCATGACACGATCATCAGGTGAGCGGGCCCCTCCCTCTCCCTCCTCCGCGCCGCCCTCCTGCCTTCTCCTTTTCTCCATGGAGTTGGGGGTTAGGGATATTAAAAAGCACAATCATTACTAACATTTATTGGCCACCTATTATGTACTAACTGGTGTTCTAAGTGCCTTATGTATATTAATTTATTTAATCCCCACGAAAACCTTATGTGGTAGATAGGTAGTATTATTATGTCCATTGCACAGATAAGAAATTGAGGCAGAGATTTAATCACTTTCTACAGGTCACTCAGGTAAGGAGTAGCTGAGTCAGAATGGGAACCTGACAGTTCAAGAAGCCATGCCAGGCCTCTGTAGAGACCTCGGAGAAAGCTCAGTTTCTAAAATATCATTGGCTCTCGCTGCCAGAGTTTCAACTAGTGACAGGCGTATCGCATCTTAAGTCTTCTAAAGGGATAGGGTGGGAGGTCCCCCTAGAATCAGCGTCTACTTTGGGGCAACCAGGAATGATCAGGACTGGGAGGTGTATTGTAGGGGGCAGGGTGGGGACAGTAGGGTGAGGGACAGGCATTGGCCTCTCGAGGCCAATGCCTTTTCTTCACCGTTCTAACCACAAGTTACGACTGTGAGCGAGAAGGTACGCTGCTACCATATTTGTCCGCCTGCCTGGACCACGTTCACAATCTACGGCTGGAATTTGAGCCGTCGAGGGAGCCGAGCCGCAGGGCGGCCACTGAGTTGCTGACGGCACTGGCGGGTCGTACCCCAGGGCTTCGAAGCCTGCTCCTGAATTGCCACGGAGAAAAGCCCCTCTTCGACGCAGGCCGCGACATCCTGGACGCCGTGCACGCCATCTGTCGGGCCTCCTGCGCGCTGCGTCACCTCGACCTTCGGCGCTTGCCTTTCACACTGGACGACGCACTGGTGCTGCAGGCGTCACGCGGCTGTCCCGAGCTCCGAAGCCTTTTCCTAAACAACTGTACGCTGGTGGGCAGCGTGAGGCCAGACTCCGTGCTAGAGCTACTGAAGGCCTGCCCGCGTCTGCGCGCCCTTGGGCTGCACCTGGCCAGCCTGTCGGGCACCGCCCTCCAGGTGTTAGCGGCGCCAGACCGCGCGCCTTTCGCTCACTTGGCCCTACGGTGCGCGTGCCCCGAGGACGCACGCGCGCCCCCCTTGCCCGAGGAAGCCTGGGCCGCAGTGCGCCGCCGCCACCCAAGACTGGTCGTGGAGCTGGAGCTGGAGCCAGCGCTGCCTGACGAGAGCGTGACGCGGGTCCTGCAGCCTGCCGTGCCAGTGGCTGCGCTGCGCCTCAGTCTCTCTGGGGACACCGTAGGTCCTGTGCGCTTTGCTGCGCGCCACTATGCCTCAACCTTGCGCGCGCTGGAGGTGCGCGCCGCTGCCTCAGCGGAGTTGGACGCCGCGCTGGAGTTGCTGGCTGTGCGCTGCTCGGACCTGCGCGAAGTACACTGCTTCTGCGTCGTGCGACCCTCCGTGCTGCACGCCTTCCGCGCGCACTGTCCGCGCCTGCGCAGCTACACGCTCAAACTAACCCGGGAGCCACATCCCTGGCTGCCCACTCTTGTGGCGTGATGGCGTAGCCGCCTCCCCAGCAGATATGTGGCCACTGAGATGCTGGATGCATTTGCCTAGGCGTGCACCTACTTCTAGCCCGCTCCTTCAGGACTCTGTTGCCTCGGGACCAGCCCCTGCGTCCTGAGTCCACTGGGTGTATTTCCGTAGTGGGATCACCCTCCTTCAACCCCACTTCCCTATGGAAGCTACGCTAGCTCCGCGTCCCTGGCATGGGGAGCGGGGCGGTGGGGAGACAGGACACAGGCTCAGGCGGCGCCTCTGGGGAGAGTGTGAAATAAAAAAAAATCCTGCAGCAACACTGCGTCCTGTGCAAAGGCGGCGCTGGCTCTTAACAGGGAGAGCAGGGAACCCGCAGAGGCCAGAGGACCCCACCAGGTAGGCGTAGGAGAGATCATTTGTACTGATAAGCTACGGCTGCGGCTGCGGCGGTCAGGGACCGGGCACTCCGCATCCTTGGAAAGACCATGTCTCAGAGTTCTTCGGAAGGGTGCCAGCTTCTCCTCTCCGCATCCCAACCCCTTCACTTCTATCTGCCCTCTCTATCCAGGCCATGGCCATCACCTTCTAGACTTTTTCAGCCCACACCAGGCCGCGCACGGGCGATTTCTCCCTAAGAACAAAGGGTGACACTCGAACCCAGGTCTCCGTCCCCACCGCACCCTCCACTCACATCAGATCCCAGCCTTCCCTTTCTGTCCGCTGTTGCTGCGGCCGCGGCCTGAGCCCCGCCCCGTGGGTTCGCACGTGGCCCCCGCCTGACCCGGCGCCCGGAGGCGGAGTAGGGAGGGGCGGGCGGCAAACGCAGCACTTTCCGCGGCTTTGACAAGCCCGCGGCGCCCGGGCCCGAGCGCTTAGCCGGGCCGAGACTGCGCCATGCAGGAAGCGCCAGCAGCGCTGCCCACGGAGCCGGGCCCCAGCCCCGTGCCTGCCTTCCTCGGCAAGCTGTGGGCGCTGGTGGGTGACCCGGGGACCGACCATCTGATCCGCTGGAGCCCGGTGAGGGCTGGGGCCCCTTGATTTCCCCAGTGGTCCCCGGGATCCTTCCACGTCAGTGAACATCCACGGCCACCCAACCCCCGCCTGGGATAGGGCTGTGGGTCCCCCGATTCAGCTGTCCTGGGTAGTTTACCTTGGAGGGGGTGTGCGAGATGGAGGTGAGGCTACTTCCTACAGACCGAGGAAAGGGTAGGTAGGAGCCTTCTGGAGACCTAGAGCCTGAGGGATCTTTGAGGTCAGTTAGTTCCCACCCCACCCCAGCAGACAGATCGGAAAACAGAGACCAGAAGAGGGAGGGAAGGGCTGGGGCTGGTTCTAGCTCAAAGTAACATCTTGGGTCTGGGACCCGTCCAGGGCTGGAACCCAAAAACCCTGGCCTTTGCTCCTCCTTTCCGATAACCCAGTAGAGATTTTTGGGTTGGGCTAGGGTAAGAATACACTGTGGTGGCCCCAGGCTAGGCCTCATAGCTGGTGCAGTTCTGGCCTCGTCCCATGTCTCCAGGAGTGGCCGGTCCCCAGCGGAGTGAGAGTGTGTGTGTGTGTGTGTGTGTGTGTGTGTGTGTGCGCGCGCGCGCGCGCCAGAGCGCGGGCCTGGCCGTGGGCGGGCACGCCTCACTGTGTCGTCCCGTCTCCGCCCGCACGGTGGGTGGGCGGGCGGCGTTCTTGGCAGAGCGGGACCAGTTTCCTCGTAAGCGACCAGAGCCGCTTCGCCAAGGAAGTGCTGCCCCAATACTTCAAACACAGCAACATGGCGAGCTTTGTGCGGCAACTCAACATGTGTGAGTCCTTAGGGCAAGACGGGAATTGGGTGTGAGTGACTTGGTGCGCGGGGATGGGGCAGTTCACTCCCCCACGCCCCACTCCCTAGACGGTTTTCGGAAGGTGGTGAGCATCGAACAGGGCGGCCTGCTGAGGCCAGAGCGCGACCACGTCGAATTCCAGCACCCGAGCTTCGTACGCGGCCGAGAGCAACTACTGGAACGCGTGCGGCGCAAGGTGGGTACGGCATGCAGGAACCAGCACCCTCGATAGAGGTGTTGAGACGGCTGGCCGTGTTCTAGATGACTCTGATCCGATGGTGCTTCCCACCTACAGGTACCTGCGCTGCGCAGCGACGACGGCCGCTGGCGCCCCGAGGACTTGGGCCGGCTGCTGGGCGAGGTGCAGGCTTTGCGGGGAGTGCAGGAGAGCACCGAGGCGCGGCTGCGGGAGCTCAGGCAGTGCGGGGGGGGAGGGGGCATAGGAGGGGGGAAGGGGGGAAGGGGAGTCTGGACGAGAGAACACTAGCTACCAGGCTGTTCTTCTGCACAGCTCCTTCCTCTCTCGTGTCTTGGTGCCTCCATCCAGACAAATGGGCTGAACTGTGGTACTCTATTCTCTATGGATGGACGATCATCTGAGTGGTCGTGGGTTCAGGCCTGCCATTCTGTGGGGGGTGGTGACTGGGCGGACTCTCAGGTGCCTCAGCACCCCTCCCCCACGCCTTCCCGCAGGCAGAACGAGATCTTATGGAGGGAGGTGGTGACTTTACGGCAGAGCCATGGTCAGCAGCACCGGGTCATTGGCAAGGTGTTCTTCTCCCCCTACCCCACTTCTCTCTTCCACTCCTGAACACACCCACCTCCTCTGCCGGGGCGGCGAATCCACCTGGAAGTGCCTTGGGTTGGGGCAAGGTCCGAAGTATGAATTAACCCTTTGCTTCCTCTTTAGCTGATCCAGTGCCTCTTCGGGCCACTTCAGACAGGGCCCAGCAACGCAGGAGCTAAGAGAAAGCTGTGAGTGAGAAAGTCCGGGATGACGCCCCCCTTCCACACTCACTTCCAGGAGCCTCTCTGTCAAGGACCCATGCCTGAACTCCATCTCCTCCAGTAGACCCCTCACTGGGAATCCTCATTCTTCTTCCCTGCAATACCGTTTTTCTTCACTCCATGGCAATGTCCCCAAGGGCCCACCTCCAGGGCTTTCCCCCTCTCTCCCCAACTCTACCACCAAGTACCCCCATTCCCAGATCCCTATGTTCCAGGACCTTCTCCCCCAATTCCACCACCCCCAGCAATCCCTTCCCCCTCACTCCAAAGCATCCCAACAGCAGAGGGTCTGGGGCTGAAACCATGCTCCCTCCCTCCCCTCTCCACCCCCAAAGGGCCCCCATCTCTGGGTGGAGCCCCTTCGGCCTCCAGCATGTGACTGATGCCCTGGCAACAGGCCTCAGCTCTGCTGACTTGGCTGCTGGGGCCTGAGGGAGGGAGGTGCAGGCTGAGAGGCATGGGGGATGAACCTGCCCCGCCCCCCTGCACAGGTCCCTGATGCTGGATGAGGGGAGCTCATGCCCAACAGCAGCCAAATTCAGTGCCTGCCCCCTACCTGGTGCCCTCCTTCAGGATCCCTACTTTATCCAGTCGGTAGGTTTTTGCTCCTCCTCCCTTCCCTAGGGCATAGCTGGGATTATGGAGAGCCTATTCTTTTCCTCCATTCCCAAAAAGGAAGAGAAGGTGGAGTCCAGCTTCTCCTCTCCATGGCCCAAGACCCAGGTTCCCCAGCATGGACTGAGCCTACCCCCTCAAATCTTACTCCGTAGACCTGGTCCATGTGGGTACTGGTTGGGTTCTGACTCTTCCTGTGACTTGAAGGACTGGGCCTAGCTGTCTTCTTACAGCCCCTCCCAGAGACCACCTTGGGCCTCACCAGCTCTCACAGGGCCAGGGGCCCTATCATTTCTGACATCCATGAAGACTCTCCATCCCCTGATGGGACCAGGCTTTCTCCTTCCAGTGGTGGCAGGAGGTAAGACAGACAGGGCTGCCCACTGGGGAGCCTGTGGGGGATGACCCGGCAGCCCAGATGGCTATGGGGGAATGGAGGGAAGTCAGTGCAAGGGTCTGGTTGAAGCTTTTCTCTGGTGCAGGGAGAAGGGCCTGGCACTGCTCAAAGAAGAGCCGGCCAGTCCAGGGGGGGAAGGCGAGGCCGGGCTGGCTCTGGCCCCAAACGAGTGTGACTTCTGCGTGACAGCACCCCCACCGCTGCCTGTGGCTGTGGTGCAGGCCATCCTGGAAGGGAAAGGGAGCTTCAGCCCTGACGGGCCCAGGAATGCCCAACAGCCTGAACCAAGAGGTCTCAGGGAGGTACCTGACAGGTGAGCAAAAGAGTCCATTCTTGACTGTGAGCCCTGTGGGCTACTTTTCCAGACAGACCACCACTAACTAACTTCCCAGCCCTGTCTGCTCCTTCGTGGCTGAGGGGGAGGTCTGGCACTATGATCTGAACTAATTTCCCAGAGTTGCTCTAAAGAGTACCTGCATCACAGTTCCCTGAAAAATAGAAATTCCCATCAGGTCAATCAGCATATGTATGGTAGGGTTCAGGAACCCAGGAACACTTATTGTGAAGGAATTCATTGGGGTGAATGGAAACATTGTAAAGTACACAATAGTTTAAGAACCATTGATGTTGACAACTGCAAAGAGAGGGTATATATCCCAAGACCCTACCTCCATAACCCAAACCTCAGGTCAAAGGTAGGAGGCAGAGGCACTCTTTAAGTATACTCTAGGTGGGGAGTCCTCTCCTACCATTTTGTAGATGTCAGATTTTGATCCTGATGTATCCAGAATCCTTGGGAATCTAATGGGGGTGAACACTGCAGGCCGACAGCAGTTCTCTGTGCACAGGGGAACTCTGGGCCTGGACAGGGGGATGCGGAGCCCAGAGAATCTTCTGCCTCCTATGCTGCTTCGGGCCCCCCCTGAAAGTGTGGAGCCTGCAGGGCCCCTGGATGTGAGTACACCTTCAGCAGGGCAGGGGCATGGGGCTTGGTGGGGTTTGTGTAGTCGGGAAGGCACCACTGACCCAGAGCTTCCCCCAGGTGCTAGGCCCCAGCCACCAAGGGCGAGAGTGGACCCTGATGGACTTGGACATGGAGCTGTCCCTGGTAAGGTGAAGGTGGGGAGGGCAGGGGTTAGGGTTGCTGAGCCAAGCCCTTATCCAGTGCCCGAGAGCTCCCCTTCTCAGTTCTCTTGGTTGGCCAGCTGCTTCCTGGGGTTTTCCTATGCAGATGCAGCCATTGGTTCCAGAGAGGAGTGAGAATGAGCTGGCAGTCAAGGGGTTAAATTCTCCAGGGCCAGGTAACAGTTGTGGTGACTCAGGACTAGGGGGGAGGCCCTAACTGGTCTGAGCTACCAAGATTGGGTAGGCTGGGCAGTTTGTGTTTTGGAGGGAAATCCCCAGAGTTCTGGCAGCCCTCTGAGAGCCACCCACCCTCTTGCTGTTGGGTGAAAGCAGGGAGGTTAAGAATGGATGTTTCATCCTAACTGACCAGAGGTAGGGCAGGCAAGGCTCTCCTTCCTCAAAGATAGAAGGAAGAGCTGTTTCTCCCTGCTGAGCACAGTCCAATTCTCCTAGGGAAGGACTCCACACTTGGGGCACCACTCCTGCTGGATGTCCAAGCGGCTTTGGGAAGCCCAGCTCTCGGCCTTCCTGGAGCTTTAACGATTTACAGCGCCCCTGAGAGCCGAGCCTCCTACCTGGGCCCAGGGGCCAATCCCTCCCCCTGAAACCTGCTCTGCTCTGAAGTCAGCCCTTCTCAGCTTCCTCGTGCCCCCCCTAGAAGAGGCTGATTGAAGACCCTGTTACTTCTCCATTACTGAACCCTGCACATAAACTGCATTTTTTTTTCTGTGTTTCTGGTCTCTTTTCTCTACCGACCAGGGAGCATAGAACTCACGGTGGGGGTGGGGAGGGGGACTTTGCATTTACAGAAATTTCCAGCTCCTAAGGCTTTAATAGTGGAACCCCTGGAGAGTGGAGGTTAGCTCCACTCCCTGCTTAGCTCCCATCCTCTGGCCTCATCCAGGGCTAGCATGTGGCCACTGCAACCTCCAGAACTCAGGGGCTTTTGGGGTCACATCCAGCCTTCTAATGCATCTGCTCTGTGATCGTGGGTAAGCTGGTCCCCTTCTCTGAGCCTTATCTGCGACAAGCAGAGAGAATTCAAGGAGAAGATGGATGTAAAGCATCTGGTAATTGCCAGGCCAAGAGGCTGGGCGCTGGATATTTGGGGCCGCAGGCCGAACCACCCGCTCGCTGACTCAGCCGATGCACCCTGGGTGGAGAGGGAAAACGGACTACGTGTGTGAGCCCAGGCGGTGCTCGGCCTCTGCGGCCTGCTTCCCGGTGTCCTAAGAAGAACGCCCCCCTCTTCTCCACCCCTTCCCAGTTCCCGGCAGCCCTGGCCGCCCCGCCCCCTCAGCAGCTGCTGCTCCCACCCCCTCCCTGCCCAGCCCTTTCTGCCTTGTCATCTACTGCCCCGCGGAGGCTCGACTCTTGAGTGGGGCCGCCCGGAACGCACAGAACCGGGACCACCCCCCCCCCCGCCCCGCCCCGCCACCTGGCTGGAGGAGGGAAGAGAAACTGATTGGGCAGAATCTGCGCCCCCTCATCACCAGCAGCGCTCGAAGGAGGTCTGTGAGCCCCGCCCCTCCGCCGGACTCTAGCTCTGGGACTGGGTGGAGGGGAGGTAAGGGGAGCCTTGTGATCTCACTTTCGCAAAAGCTCCCGCAGTTTCCCACAACCCTTGCTCCCTAGCGTAAGAGCCTGCGCAGCGAGGTGGGAAGGAGACCCAGACCCCTCTGGATGCGTGGCACCTGTAACCTCCTGAAGCTCCGGGAAGAATTTGGTCTGTGACCCTTGAAGGACTAGCCACGACAAAACTTTGGTATTCACTTCTGAGCATTGGGTCGCAGGGGGAGACCCAGACCAGCTAGGGTCTCTGCACCTCAGACTGAGGTGCACAAAGTACAGGACTTGGCATAATGTGGGGAGGAGGTTAACATGAAAATAAGTTGGGGAGCAATGAGGGAAAAGGAGGGGCCAGTTCAATCTGTCCCCCCCCCCCAATTCTCTGCACTTGTACAGAGTAGGTCCTGCACCTGTGACTGGGGGCACAGTCTTTAGAGGTCTCTGCCAAAGAGGGCAGAGGGTCCGTGTACACAGTGCAGTGATGTCCACGCAGTTGTGACGGTGTATGCTGTTCACTGGTTCCACAAGAGAAGGAACCAGTCTGCTTTTGGGACACTCTGGCACTGGGGTGGAAAAGGGGACATTTGAGTCACGGAGGATGGGTCCACAGCATGGAGGTAAGGAAAGGGTATTCCAGGCTTAGGGAACAGCATCTGCATCTGGTTCAGATGTGCCAGGGGCTTACAGGGTTCTCCCAGCACTGTGTGGTGGAGGGAAGTGGGAGAAACCCCAGCTGTCCAGGTTAGGAGGTGGCCTAGAGCAGCCAGGCCAGATAATCTTGATTCTCTCTGATGGGCAGTGGGGGGAAACAGGCCATTAGGGCTGATGTTCTGCTTTGCAGGAGATCTTGTTGTAGTTCAAGTTAGAGCAAATCAGATCCCAGTTCTGCCACTTGGTCTCTCTGAACCTGTCTCCTCACCTGTAAAATGGGGACAATAAATCCTGTCCCAGGGGCTTGTCAAAGTCACTATGTGGTGGGAGGGATGGGATGGGACTGAGATGTACTTAGAAAGACTGTCATAGGAGATGAGGTGACCATGGTGGGGTTGAGGGGGATACTAATAGAGACCACTGAGAGGTAGAGGAGCAGCATTTGTCAGAGATGTAACATGAAGGGAGAGGGAGGGGTGGGGGTAGTTCTGGTCTCTGGTCAGTGGCTGGGGGAAGGGCTGACACTTCAGTATGGCTAGGAGGGTGAGATGGCCAGGGAGGCATAGCTTGACACCAGGTGGTAGTGAGAGAGACCTGGGAGGCAGGATGGGGGCTAGGACCAAAGGTGCTCACCCAGACCTGGAGACAGGTAGGGAGGTAGCAGAGTGACCCCAAAAGGAGGATGAGACCCGGGAGGGTGCTGTGTGAACAAAGCCAAGGCTGGTGTAGGTGGGCTGAAGGAGGGAGTGGTTCAGGGCCTGACCTATTTTGCCCCTTAATGCCAGGGGCTTTGCTGCCTGGGTCAGGCCACTCCAAAAGTGATGGACCTTTATCCTTAGTTGTTAATAAATGGACACAGCAGATTAATTTCTGCCTAAGACCTGCTACTTGCGAGAGACAGTCTCTCAAAATGGGAGGATCCATGGAGGAAAACAGAAAAGTTCAGCAAGCATTTGTTGGTGGCTTTTATGAGTTGGGTCTGTGGTACCTAAAGATGAAGCATTCCCAGGGAAGATTCCCAGGGAATCAGGGAGACGTTGGGTCTCAGGTAATGTCAGGAGGTCTTGGTCAGAGCTAGGTCTCAAGAGGATTCAGGCATCCCTGCTCAGGTATTAGGGAGCCAGGAAGCACCATCAGACCAATGTCAGGGTTACAACATAGTGGTGGTATTGGTGAGGGACTGGAGGGGTGGAGCCTCCCCCAAAAAGATGGGCCTCAGGATCAGGATAGGAGCCTAGACTTCCTTCAGTTGGTGAGGGAAGGCTCTCAGCACTTGTGCTCTGGGTGCAGAGGGGATTCAGCACTCAGCAGAGTCTAAGCTGTACATGAAAGGCTAGACTAAGTAAGAGGTTAGGATGACAGATAAATACTCAGCAGATAGACTGAAAAGGACCTGACTGCAAACTGGGTGTTGAGTATCCAGGTCAATTGTAGGTCTTTCTGCTTGTTAAGGTGGGGAAGCAGGCTGGGAAAAAGAATTTAGTTTGGATAAATGGTCTGAATCAAATGCAGGATCTGCAGGCAGCGGGGACACAGGAGGGATGTCCTGACTGGGGAAAGTGGTCGAGAGTAAATAAGGGCCCAGGGATAGCATAGAGGAGAGGGGAGCCACAGCTGACGTTTAGGAACCCAAGGAGAAGCCTGAGGAGGAGACGGGACAGAAGCAGCCTGAAAGGCAGGCGGTACAAGTCCTGTGCTGAGGAGCTGTCCGGCTGCCCGGGTCAAGGTGAACTTAAATCCCAGCCACGAGTGTTCACGGAGACCCTGGGAGAGAGGTCAAGGGCGGGGGAGTCCTTGCCCTATTACCTCTCTCCCCTCCCCCATGCAGCCCCCACCATGGGCAATGCGCAGGAGCGGCCCTCAGAGACGATCGATCGCGAGCGGAAACGCCTAGTAGAGACGCTGCAGGACGACTCCGGGCTGCTGCTGGATGCACTGCTGGCGCGCGGCGTGCTCACCAGGCCTGAGTATGAGGCGTTGGACGCGCTGCCTGATGCCGAGCGCAGGGTGCGTCGCCTGCTGCTGCTGGTACAAAGCAAGGGCGAGGCCGCCTGCCAGGAGCTGCTGCACTGCGCCCAGCGTACTACGCGCGCGCCAGACCCGGCCTGGGACTGGCAGCACGTGGGCACTGGTGAGCGCGAGAGGGGCGGGGCCTGGGCCAGAGCTTGGCGGGAAGGGTAGAGTGTGGAGCTGAGTTGTAGATGGCCGTGTGTCAAGGATACCGCTGAGGCCTTACAATGAGATACTCCAATCCAGGCTACCGGGAACGCAGCTACGACCCTCCATGCCCTGGCCACTGGACGCCTGAGGCACCTGACTTGAGGACCGCTTGTCCCGAAACGCCCAGAGCTTCAGACTGCGACGAGGCTGGGGTTTCAGGGGGCTCGGAGGCAGTATCCGGAACCCTCGAGGAACTCGATCCGGAAGTGGAAGCTGAAGTCTCTGAAGGGGCTGAGCCAGAGTTGGAACCCCAAATGGATCCGGAACCAGAGCCAGCACCTGAACTAGTGCCAGAGCCAGAGCCAGAGCCAGAGCCCGAGCCCGACTTTGAGGCGGGTGACGAGTCTGAAGGTGTGAGGCTACCCAAACCTGGTGTCGGATTGGCGGGAGGGTCCCCCCCCCCCCCCCCGCCCACGCAACTACTTTTTTTCCCCCCATCATTTCTAGATTCCTGAATGTCAGAGTGCTGATAGGCTGCTGCTCTCTGCCCAAAGCAGACAGGACCTGGGATTCTGCTCTGGCATTGGGGAGGATGCCACCAAGTCTCCACCTGACCCAGTACCACTGAAGTGAATAAACTCCGGTGGGTCACCTTGGGCCCTCTCTGTGACTCTGACTTTTTGCCCAGGAACTAGGGTGAAGATCCATACCCCTGAGTCTTAGCAACCTGGGAAGCCCTGTGCCCCACTGCCTTGTCCTTAGCCCCTTTTCATCCTCAATAGCCCAAGCCACACTCCCCTGGAGCCCTCAGTTCCAGGCCCCCAGTGGGATGACGGCCATACCCCAGGGCCCTGCCCTACAGCCCTTTTCCTCTCATGAACCAATTGGGGGGGGGGGGTGCTGTGTAGTCACCAGTCCCACTTCAGGGAAACCGTTGGGCCTGGTGCAGAGAGCCAGAGGAAGGGAGATTTCTCTCCACTTAGGACAGGCTAGAGCTCACAGCCCTGGGAAGTGAGATTAGAAGTGAGAGAGGAAGAGGAAGGGATCTTGGGTAGACAGAGCCCACACACTTCATTGTGATTGTTGTTTTAATTGTCTGGTTTCTCTCTGGACCGGGAGCTCTGTGAGGGTTCTGACGATTAACTGGCACACAGAAGGTGATCTACACGTATTCACTGACTAAATGAATAAGGACTTTCCAACTGCATTTCTGAATTTTACAGGTGGGAAAACCAAGGGCAAGGTCGGGGTGGGAACAGGTCAATGTCACACAGTCGAGTGAGGTGAAAATGGAAGCAACAACCACCTCTACACCTCTCCTGGTCCAAGAGGGGCTCGGACTTAGGACGATGGCTAGGGGCCTGCCCCTCAGGCTTGAGTGTGACTGCTGCCAGGCAATGCCACCCTCTGCCAGAGACCAGCTGTGAGGGTATGGGCAAAGACAGGAATAGCACAGGCCAATGGTGGGGGGTAGAGGCAGGGCCAGGTGAACTCTTGGGCTTGACTCACAAGGCCTGAAGAAGTGTGTGTGTGTGTGTGTGTGTGTGTGTGAGAAAGGGAGGGAGATGAGAGTGGGGCTAGGAACAGTTGGTGCCTTCCAGAGGAGCTCTGTTCCCTCCACCAAACCTTCAGAAGCTGCTGCCTCCCAAGACCCAGGATGCAGAGCACATAAATAGGGAATAAATACATGACCAGTGGGAGAGGCAAAATGCTGGAAAGCACACCCCAGCCCAGCTGGGTCTCTACCACCAGGATCCCTGCCCCTTGAGTCTGTGTGAAAGCCAGGCCCTCAGGCTCAGGCAGTCACCCCAGGAGAAGGGAGATCCCCACCAGGACCCAGTGAGAGGTAGACAGCGTGAAAGCTGAAGGAGCACCAAGGGGCCAAGTGGGGGAAGGGAGAGACTGGAGTATGCAGACACTCAAAGCCATCTCATGCAAGAACAAGTTTCTACCCCCAAACCACCCCCCATCCCCATCATGCTCAGCTTCCCTCCTGCCCTCAGGCTTACCTTCTGCTCAAGAGAGAACTAGAGGTAGGAGGGCAGACTCAGTTTGCCTGACATGCTGCTACTGGTCCCTAGGCCCCAGCGAGGCTACCAAGGGACACAAACCCTCTGATGCCATCCCTACCTCCTGGGATGCTCCTGCCCTCCCAGTTCCCCAAGAAACATCTAGGCCATGGAAGCACAGAACAGTCAGCTTCATGTTCGGGGAGCTGATCTGGGGCCCTCTGTCCAGGGCCTCTGCCTACAGCCCTTAATCAGCATCAGTCAGGCAGCAGGCGGCCCAGTTCTGCTTCATCCAGCCGGTTGGTGGCCATGATGTGCTCCAGCTGCTGCCGGTAGCGTGCCAAGTCCTGCATGAAGTGGGGCACCCGGGTATTGTCCAGCACCCCATGGGGCCGCAGATGGTCTACATCCTCATAGGACACCTGCAGGAAGGAAGCTGGGCCTCAGGGGTAGCCAGAGCGATGTGGCTTTCAGGTAGCTGGTCCTAGCTCTCTATGAATTGCTCATTGCCCTCTGCTCCTGGAATGCCTCCTTCTACCCTCTGGATCCACTCCAAGGTTACATACCCTGAGGCTCAGTCCTGGATGTGTTTGTTCTCTCTTCGAATACTTGGTATCGTCCGTGCCCCACAGCCCCACTCTTGTCTCCAGCCCAGCTTTTCCCCTCACCTCCAAATGCAGGTATCAAGCTGACTCCTCAGCACCTTCCCCTGGATCTCCCTCAGACACCTCAGATCCCACACCCAATGCTGAACTGGATGCCAACTTATGCCAGCCCCACCTTCCGCAAAGTTCTCTAGGCCAGCTCAAGGGAAAGAACCTGGAATATGTCACCCTCCAACTCAGGGTGGTCGTTGAGTTAGAGGGATTCCATTCTCTGAAGAGTGTTCCCCAGCTTGCTCCTCCCTCTGTATGGCTACTGTCCAGTTAGGCCAGACCACCAATTCTTCAGGAGTGATTGGAGAGGTGGCTTCCTCCTCCCCCCACACTCCCTTCCCTAGGCCTCTCTCCAATCCACCTTCCACTTAACATCCACAGGGAGCCTTCTAAAGTAAAAATGACATTTCTCTGCTTAAAGCTCTACTGATTTCCCATTGCTTCAGATGGAAGTCCATCTTCCTCAGCCTGGCACAAAAACCCAGAGCCAGAGACTTGGGTCTCTGGCCACTTCTCCAGCCTCCTTCCCTAGCCTTTCCTGACTGCTCCCCTGGCCTGAATGCTCACCTCCTTTGAAATGCAGTATCCACCCACACACCTGAAGTCTAGGTCAGGTACCTACTTTTGCTGCCAGGTTGTCACTTCACTTTTGTTCACCTCCACCCAGGTTCCCCCCACCAGAGGAGCTTGGCACCCAGTCCTTAGTCGAGCACCCCTCAGAGGCTCAGGGAACACTGCAGTGACAAGGAGAGCTGACTGGGATCTCTTAGAGGTCCGTGGCCCCCTACCTTGCCCAGTGAAGTCAGCAGTGGGAAATCGATGGTCTGGCGGTGCCGGAGAATGCGCACGATGCCATCCAGGTACACCTGATCCTTGCTGAAGCAGCCTGTGGGCACGGGAGGGCCGTGAGCCCCTGGCCGGAAGCCCACCCTCCTCGCCCCTGCTCAGGGCACTGCCCCCCACCCCGCACCCCCAGGTTTCCTTCAGGGCAACCCTCCCAACACAGCACGGGTGCCCACCCGGCAGCGAGGTGTCAGTCTGCCCGCGCTTGGCGCGCACACAGTACTCCCAGCGCACGTCAGCATCCTGTACGTATCGCGCCAGGTCCTGGAAGAGCTGGCGGAAGGACATGCGCGAGGCGCGGTGGATGGTGTAGTAGAGCAGTGCGGCACGCCACAGAAATGGCTGCTTGCGGAACAGCACGCTGTGCAGGCTGGCCAAGCCCTCCTCCGTGGGGTTCGCTGGCCGCAGACCGTACTGCAGCCGGCCCTCGGCGCTGTGCCACGGCTGCCGGGCGTTGTTCACTCCCCGCAGGTAGTGAGTGCCTGCAGGGAAGGCGAGGGGAAGGCGACACTGGGTGGGGCATCCAGGGGACCAACCTGTGTCCTGCTACATCCTGCAGGACCTCTAGCGGGTGAAGGTGACTCACGTACACTCCAGCCCCTAAACTCAGGCTCTCGTGCAAGTTCTCCCCACACCCATTCCCTGCCCCAGACAAATGCATACTCACCCAACCCCAGGCAGCGGGAAGACCCTCCTCAGGTGAACTTGCACCCAAAGACTCAGAGTCCCACACACAAGAATCCTCCCCACCTATCCAGGGCTACACACACAAACAACTCTCCCAAACTCACACTGCCTCCCTATGTTGCCCCCTCTACCCCCTGAGAAGCAGGAACTCACAAACCACCCCGGGGCCCCACATCCTGCATGCCCATATCATGTTGAAAGTCATGCTGATGACCCCCAGTGATAAACACCTTTTGCCCAGAGCTACAGAATTCTTGATGAGGAGACACAGACAGAAAGGAATAGTAATTAGTGTCCCATGTTCTCCATTTCAGCTCAGCCTATCCCCTCCTAAAACCTGGCTTTGAGTCCTCAACCAATTCCATTACTAGGATCTGGCCTTCCACCCACCCTGGAGGGCCTCCATGTTGGCTGGGCTAGTGCAACCCTCAGGGTACTCCCTCTGGCCTGTCCAGGCCTCAGCAACCTTGTCCCCACTGTCAAGGGAAATCAGAAAGGAAGCAGAGGGACAAAAGATACCCAAAGGGAGCAAGAGATGAGGGTGAGCCCAGAGAGTGGGCAGGCATGTTCTGGCCTACCTCTGTGAGCCAGAGGGAGTAGGTAGCTGCTCACGAAGGGAAAGGGCCCGTCCTCCGGAAGGAAGGGGAAGAAAGAGAGGGGGTGGGGTTACTGGGGCCCCTCACTGCCCACCACCCCATCCCAGCCCCCTCTCATCCTACCCACCCACCCACCTACCCACACCCTGACCTATCTCGTGCCGCAGCATGCCCTCCAACCAATACTGGCGGGCTCCAGTCAGGTTGATGGCCAATGTTGGTCGGCTGTTCTCCACCATCATCACTGCCTGGGACAGCAGGTCCTCACTCAGCTGCACAACAACCTGCAGGTGGTAGTGACCTAAGCCATGGCCACCAGCCCTGGGGCCAGTATGCAGGTGGACATGCTGATGCCAAAGGGTAGCCAGGCCACCCACCTGGCCAGGGCACCCACACTTTACCACCTTTGCTCAGAGCCAGCTCCCACCTTACTGGGGCAGGGATAGGGGCTTGGCTGGGGTCACTATCTGGCCACGTGTAGGGCTGGGCCTGGCATCAGGAGCCTGGTTTGGGGCACATAGAAAAGGGGCCCGGAAGACCGGGCTGGCTCACCTCCCCAGCGCAGCCCTCCTTCTGCATGTATTTGCGCACAATAGACCAGATCTGGCACTTGGTCAGCAGCTGGCCCCCAGTTGCAGCTTCAAAGTGTTCATAGGTACCAAATTTCTCCAGGACAGCCTCAATGATGCCTACTGCCTGCACATAGGGTTGCAATGGCTGGTCAGACCAGGCCTCTTGGGTGGTCAGGCCAGGGTGAGGTGGGCAGGCTAGACTGACCTGATGGATGAACTGTCCAGAGGCCTCACAGTACTTCTCCAGCACAGCCGTGGGCATGGGCTCCTGGTATTCGAACTGTGGGTTGTAGGTATAGTGGGACTGGAAGAACTTGTCCCGCTCACGGTCCATGTTAGTTGGCCGCAAAGCCACCAACATGCAAGGGCTCTTGCTGGCACCACGGCCTGCATCCTTTCGACTCTTAGCAATATGAGGAAGAGAGGCTGCAGACCTCAGGGTGCCCCCACCTGGGTCCCGTCCCCGTCCAGGTGGGGCCCGACCCTGGGTGCCACCCCCCCGCCGTCCAGTACTATTTACAGTATAGGTGCTCTCACTGCGACGCATGTGGCCACGGTGGCCCAAGTGCAGCTCTGAGAAGGGCTGCAGCTCAGGCTGGGGCCGCAGGGCTGAGGGGATTGACAGAGCCAGGGGCAAGGCCAGGGACCGAGGCCAGGGGTACAGCAGTGTCCCATCTCGGTCTGAGGGCTTCAGCCTATGGCGCAAGGACGAGGGACTGGCTGGTGGGCTGGGGGGTGCCTGCTCATACACCTGAGCCCCTGAGTCCAGCACCATTCTGTCCTGGGGGTCACATCCAGCCGAGTCACTCCAACTCCCCACACTGTCGACTTCTGGGGACAAAGAAGGGCATGTGGAGGCCAGTATGAGTGGCTGTGGCCTGAGAATCAGCAGGCCTGTGCTCCATACTGTCCATGCTGGGTGGGTGCTTAGTGGGCTCAGGGTCTGCCACCAAGGGTCTGGGGAGCTGCCCCCTCCCTCACCTCCACCCCAGTGTCCATGCCTTCCAGCAGGCTCACCCAAGGAAGCTGGACTGGGGGAAAGCAGGAGGCAGAACTTATACACCCACCTTGACAACGGTTACTGGAATCCCCTTAGCCTATGAGCTGCTGAGAACAAGGCCTGAGCCCCTACTCATGGTTTTATCTCCTGTGCTCAGCACCCACACAGGCTGGGAGCTGGGACAGTATAGCCTCAGTTGCTGGGGTGATCAGTGAGGGGCTCTCACCACCTTCTACCTGCCTTCCATCTATGGCCCTTTGTCAGTCTCATCCCTCCCCTCCCACCTGCTCCACCACTCCTCCAGCCCAGTTGGCCTCAGTCAGTTTGAATGCCTGCATGCTCCTTGCTTATGTTAGTCTCTCCACCTGGAATGCTCTCTTTCCTCTGGATCATCTGTGCAAATCCAAATTAGAATCAGCTTTTGGGGAGCAGAGGGAGACTTTAGCAAACTCAAGCCAATCCCTAGTCTGTCTCCTCTCAGAGGCCTCTTTCTAGTGGTCATCCAAGGCCAGTGTTTGGACCTTTACTCCTGACTCTGTACTAGGGCTCAGAACAATCCAGTCTCTCCCCGAAAGTCTGACTGAAGTCTCCAGATTCTGAACTCTCTTGCCTATTCAGGGATACAATTCCAGCATTTCTCCAACATCGTCAATCTCTTCCTCTACTAGATTCTTTCTATCAGCATAAACACTTGCAGTTATTTCTGTCTTAAAAAATCCAAAGCAAACCCTCACTTGACCCCACACTCTCCCAGGCCCACCGCATTTCCCTCCAGCTGCTCCTTACTGCAGCACAACACCCCAAGTCATCTGCATGTAGTCGCTGACTCCTTCTTTCCTGTTCTCTCTTACATTTCACTCCAGCTAGGCTTTTGCCCCACTCTCCATTGAAACTGATCTGACCAAGGTCATCAATGATCACATATTGATCAGCACACTCAACATAATCATTTCATCTTGGAAACACGTTCTATACTTGGCTTCCCAAATACACTCAAACATATTCTCCTTCCTCACTGGCTGTTCATTCTTGGTCTTCATTGTTCATCATTACTATCTTCCTGATCTCTTAATGTTGTCAGGCCTCAGGGCTTGGAAACTTCTATGGAAACTTCTCTCCTCTTCTCCATTTATGCTTACTTCCAAGGGTGATCTCATTCACTTTCATGGTTTCAAAAACATCAGCCCAAACTTCTATAAACTTCAAGCTGGTGTTGCCAGTTCTCAGGTCAACATCTTTACTTGAATTTACAACAGGCATCTCAAACTGAACATGTCCCCTGTCTGGAATGCTTCCCCCTCATTAACTGCAGGGCTCACTCTCCCACTTTCCTCAGATCTCTGCACAAATATGTTATTAGACAAGTTTCCCTAACACACTCTCTGTAAAATAGTAAACCTCCCCCTCTTTCCTCTCCGCCACAATCTTCCCTTCCCCACGGTATTTTCTGAAGCAGTTATCGCCATCTGAAGTACAGTATATGTCATTACTAGTTACCTCCCTTCTCCTTTTGAATGTTCACAGCTGTGTCCTCAGAACCCAGAATAGTATCTGACCCAGAGCAGTTACTCAATAAATGGGATGAACCCAAGAACCCTGCTCCTTTGCAGAACTGGAATCATTCCTTCCACACACTCTGTTTTCCTGTATAGATCTGATCCCCCATCCCTACCTCCCTCCGTTCTGCCTAGTAACCACCTGTTTGAAAAAATTTCAGGCCTCAGGCTTCATTCTTCTCAACTAACTGTACACTTTTCTGGACTCCTCACTGATCTCTGGGCCTCTCCCTAGACCAGTCCCCTTCATCTCCCCCACCCCTTCTTTCATTCGACCTAGCTCTTCATTCGACCAAGAATACGCCTGCTTTTCTCATGTCTCAGTTCTTTTGCCAAGAATGCCCTCCCAATGTCTCCCTGTAGCAAACTCCTAACCATTTTTCAGGGTTCGGTTTAGGCCTCACCTCCTCCCGGAAGCCTTCCTGGAGTCTTGGAGGCTCCCAGTGTCTAGGCGGCTTCTTTACCACTGTGTCACTGTCGGAGCCTAGGTCTGTGTCTCCCCACCTCCCCCTTAACTCCTTGAGGGCAGGGACGGGTCTGATTGACCCCCATGTCTCAAGCACCCAGCACTACAAGCAGAATGAATGAAAGATGGCTGGGGAGGAGCCCAGACAGAAGGCGGAGTCCAGTGACAAATAAGAGGGTGTGGCCTGCGCCAATAAAAAGCTGTCTCCCTCCGGGAGAGGGTAACGTGGAAGAGGAGCCAATGGGGACGGAGAGATGGAGGAGGGGCGTGACCTGTAGCCAATAAGTGGCGGAGGATGGGACAAAGGGCGTGGCCAATAGAGGGCGGAGCCAGAGGACAATGGAGCGGGGGGAGGGGGGGGTACCCGCTCAGATGAGTAGGGGTCGCGCCGCATGCCTTCGCGGCCTCTCGGAGGTGGAGGGTTCCGTCCGCGTACCGCGCCCCCACCTGTTCGTTCCTCTTCTCGCCACCACCGTTCCCGCTCCGCAACACCAATCGCCAGCCGCCCACCCCGCGGAAGCCGACGCTGGTGACGCACGCACTTGGGTGCGCGCACGCTCACACGAAGGCGCGCGTTTTCGCGTCAGTCTCGGCGGCGGCGCGCACCCAAGAACACAGCTGGGGGTGGGACCAGTCAAAGCAGAGGGGGCGGTGTCCGCCACTAGGTCCCGCCCCTGGGGGAGGTGATGTCCTAAGCCCGCCCCCTCTACGAGGGCTGGGGGAGTTTCAGGGCTTCAGGTGCTACTCAGCTTCAGAGTCAGGGCCTGGAGACCCGAGCTCACTGCCCTGGTGCGGATAGGTGGGTCTGTAGTCTGCGTACAGCGGCAGAAGCTCCCGTACTTGAGAATGCGGTCCATACAGGGCTGATGCGGGGATAGGTGAGGCACAGCCCATATCAGGACTGGAGCCAGGATACCTTAGGCGTATTCACTGAGCGTCGACCCCCTAGTCTTTACACTTTTATTTCATCCCCCTTCCCCAATACACAATTCAGACATCCAGGAGCTGTGGCTGTATTCCAGGGGCAGCCGGGCGTCAGGCACAGGGCCCGGAGGGAAGGCAGGAGGACAGCGCAGGAGTAGGTACTGGCACGAGGCTAAAGAGTGCGCGGTGACCCGCAGAGAGAGAGGGCTGTGGGCCGGCCTGCAGGGAGCTGAGTGCGGCCAGGCGCTGCTCTCGGGACACATCCCCGCGCAGGTCCAGGAGGGCAGAGACATGATCCTCGCTATGGGGACCCCAAAGAGGTGTGTGTCAGCTCCGCCCCGTTCCTCCTCCCCATCCCCCCACCAACACCAGTCTTCACACCTCACGTCGGGAAATTTTTGTCGTAGGCCTGCCACCTCGAGGCCGAGCAGCATGGGGTCACGGAGGTTCAGTAGATCCCGCAGAGAGAGGAGCACCGGTGCGCACTGAACACTCTCCTCCAGGCCCTGAGCACCCCAGAGTAGGTCTCGAGCCCGCCCTCGACTCCCACCCAACCACTGAGACTCCCGCCCATCTGCTCGCCTAAGGAGCTCTCACCAAACCAAGGAAAAGCTCCCGAAGCTGGGCCGCATCGTTCTGCAGGCGCTGCGCTGCCTGGATCCTCTCGTCGGCTCCTCGGCACACTAGGCGGCCCTGCATCAACGCACGTAGGTACTGCAGTACCACCGTGCGCTCCGCCTCAGCCAGGAGAAGCTGCAGAGAACGCAATGAGTCCCAGACGCCTTTCCTATGGGCGCTTCCCTGCTTCCCAGCCTCTCCCTTAAGCGCACCTGGACTGCAGGATTCCGCACTCGCCTGAAATCCTGGCAGAAGCGCACCGTCCGCTCGCATACATCGTCCAGCAGCTCTGGGCTCGACAGCCACCGGCGCGAGGGCAGAGCTTCGAACAGGGGCTGGGGGGTGGGGTTGGGCAGAGACGGGGCTGGAGGAACGTTCAGACCTAGCATTTCCCCAGCAGAGACCCATACATATATATGCTGTATCTCCTCCTCCCACCCCCATCCCCACCTGAAGACTTACCTGGAGCTCCGCCAGCAGCGCCTCCAACACCAGGCGGCAGATCCTCCTCTGCAACTCGTCCAGCCCTGCCTCCACCAGAGCCAAGTCTCCTGAACCCGCCCCGTCGGGGTGCAGGACGGACAAGGAGGAGCTGGACCGACCAAAAGTTATGGCTTCAGGACCAAGGCCAAGGCCCTCACGGCCCTCTGTTGTCTAGCCACGCTGACGCCACCTACTGGCGTAAGTTTGTGGAGGGAGGGGGCACTACCAAAGATCTGGGCCTTGGATTGAAGCTGGGAGTGATAGGCTCCGACAGCTAGAAGAAACCCAGCCAGAACTGCCTCTAATTTGCAGTGTAACTTTGCGCAAATCACGTCTTTTGGTTTCTGTTTGGGTAAGGGAAGCCTTAGGAGTGAATAAAAAATCACCATTAACTTGTTTGTCCTCTCTGCCCCCACCTCAAAGAACATAAGACCTAAAAGGAAGGGAATTTTTTTTCTGTTTTGCTCACAATTGCAACCACAGCCATTATTATGTGGCACAGAGTAGGACTTTGATATGATACTATGTGCCAGGTAGGCACTGTGGTAGGTACTTCACATCTATTTTCTTATGTGATTTTCAGAACGTACCTTTATTACCCACATGATACTTATGAAAACAAGATTCAGAGAGATTAGGTAACTCACTCAAGGTCACACAGCAATTAGTAGAACTAGGATTGGACTCCCAGGGTTAAGTGAGTCCAAAATTTCTAATGGTCTAGTGTGGACTGCGTCCATACCTAATTGGGGTTGAATCAGCGGTTGTGTGGAGGCCTCCTAGTACCTGAGTGCTGACTGGTAGTTGAGGGTGGCCAGTAGGTAGGGCACGTAATGAGGAGCCATTGCTTCCCCCCTGATGTGGTCTTGGGAGAATCGGATCAGAGCATCACTAAAGCTGCAAAGGGCAGAGATAGTTCCTGTACCTGTCACTCTGGTGCCCCCACAACCTGAGTCCCTGGTACTCCAGCCCCACCTCCAAGAGACTCAAGACCTTGTTTTGAAGGAGCCCCTTCCCACTGGTGTGCCTTATTCACTCAGAGACCCTTAAGGCAACCCCAAGAGCCGGGCTACGGGTTGGGAGTGGGTCAACGCCTTGGCAGACCTCCTCAGGAACGTGCCCAGTTCTGACAGCGCCATGCCATGCACCCGCCGCTGCAGTGACTCACTGACCAGGCTGGTCACGCGAATGTTCTCTTCCAGGATCTACAGGAAGAAATGGGTGGCCCTCAGCAGAGTCCTAGTCCTTCTCTCCTCCCCTTTCCCTATGGGGGCTTCCCACCTGCCTGGTCTCTTCCCACCCACCTGGAGCACTATGGCCGGCAAAGGTGAGTGATAGAAGCCAGAGGAGTCTGTGCCAGGTTCCTGCTCTCGGTTCCACTCAGCTACCTCCCCATCCAGTGCCTTCTGAAGCCACTGGGCCACATTAACCTGGGGGAAGGGGCAAAGGGCAGCAGGATACTGCTGTAGCAAGGCACTGCTGCTGCTAGAGACAGGGAGACCTGTAACTCTACAGATACAGGCCCACAGCTGGTGGCAGAGCTTCTCTGTGCGTGGGCCCCAACTACTCACCTGGATTTGGGTCACAAACATTGCCTCCAGCTGTTCAATGTTCTCCGGAGTCAGGAGGGGCTCCAGCTGAGACACATCAGCCTCAGGCCCCAACTCCAGGCTCCCCATCATTTCTGGCCTGGAGGTGGGTAGCCCAGTGTCACTCTGAGCCCCAGCCTCTGATCCACCCACTTCTCATTGCCCCAAGGGTACTGACCCCAGGTACACATGCAGTGTCCAATGCAGTAAGGCGAAGGCGTCAGCAGCTCCTAGCTTAGGCCCTTCCAGCAGTTGCTGCAGGCAGCGACGCAGTCCACTGTGCAGGGTGTGGGCCCAGAGCCGCACCACCTTGTAGTGTGGTGGGCAGCAGGGTGCCACTAGTGCTTCAGCTGTGGCCAACTCAGCTGGTAGAGCCACCCGCAGAGCCTCCAGCCTCCCTGCCAAGGCCCCTGGCTCAAGCAGCAGAGGTGTCCCAAAGTGGGTCCTCTCCAGGCCCTCCTGCAGTGCCTGCAGACAGCGCCGCCGCCAGTCCCGGGGGGGCAGCTCCAGGGAGGTTGTGTGCCTAGCATCCACCTCTGCCACACGCACAGCAGCCACCAGCAAGGCTGGGTCCTCCCGTGCCAGCTGCCCTGCCACCCCCGCAGCCGCCTCCACAGCCTGGCCCAATGCCTCAGCTAGAGGGCCCAACCCCTCGAAGACTGGCAACTCCAGGCCCCCCAGAGGTGCCCACGTCTCCTCTTGCAGCTGCTCCAGCTCCCGAAGGCACACATATGCCTCCAAGAGCCGCTGGGCACCAATCAGGGTCCGTGTGTGGGCCACTGCAGCTGGCACTAAGAGGGGAGAAGATGAAACAGCCCTGAGTCTCAACCCTCCCACCTGTGCAATGGGTACAACAGTGGATGCTGAAGCCCTAGGGCTGGAATGATGTGTAAAATGTTTGACAACCAGTACAGCAGAGCACTGACCAATCTGAAAGGACCCAGGGAAGGGCCTAGAGGCCTGGTAGGCCAGGTGTAAATCCCTGAGCTGATGAAACAAGAGGAAGCGAGGGATCCTGGAGGCAAGGCAGGGAGGAACTCGGGGGGGGGGGGGGGCATGCTAATGGCTATTTACTCACTCTGTTAGGGAAGTATTTCAAAAAATTAGCAACCAAGGTGGCCAGAGCCACTTGACTGGGTCTCAGTCCTGACTCACACAACCTATGCTTGAGAATCCCAGAATAAGCTAATTTGTATCCTGCTTCATATGCCATTTGAGGCCTGAGTTACTCTCTCGGAGGTCCCTGCTGTGTCCCTCCATGCTATCTCCCACTAGTGCCCCAGCCCCTTGATCAGTGATGGGTGTTTACTGACTGTTAGTGGGCTGAGGCCCAGGGCCCCCACATTCTCACCTGCCCGCAGCCGGGGCAGCAGCTGAGACAGGACCTGCAGCTGCTTGTGCTGTGCAACTTGTTCTCGCAGTGGTTTTAGGGTCTCTGTGGCCTCCACCATACCCTGGAGCAACCCATGGGCCTGGTCTAGGGCCTCACGGGTTCCCTGCACAGCCTCAAAAGCCTGGGCCAGCTGCCACACACCAGTCTTCACGCCCTCCAGGTAGGACTGCACCACCGACTGTAGTGGGGAGACAGCTAGTGAGGCCTAGCCAGTCCTGCAGCCCATCCCATCCCCAGCTCTCCTACCCCCTGACCGATTGACCAATGCCCACCTTAATGCGTGCTTCCAGGGAACAGGTACGTTGAACTTCACGGCTGCGGTACTGGCCCAGCCTGGCCAGCTGCTCTGGCCGGTAGAAGATGCCCGAGGCCCATTTGAGTGCTGCTCCTCTGGCCAGCTGCTCCGCCCTCTCTTGCTCTGGCCACTCAGGCCCTGGGCAGGAAGACCCTGGGCAGCCTCATCAGCTGGGCAGGGCCTACAGGAAACGGCCCAAACCTGCTCCCCTTCCTACTTCTCAGACTGTCCCCCTAGGGCAGTCTGATCCATTCCTCTTGCTGCCCCATGGAGCTCCAGCCAGACCTGGCAAGGAGGCTCCAACCCCAACATTCCCATCTTTCTTGCCACCGTCCCTCCCTGAGCCCACCCAGGACTCATACCAGGGGGAAGTGAGGGCTGCATTTCATCCTTGGTTGCTGAGTCCATGGCACTCCCTGGAAGCACTGGAGATGAGGTAGGAGTGGGAGCAAGAGTCTGGGTTAGAGCAGGCAGAGTGGATTCTCTGAGCTGCAGCCTTGGTCTAGGCCCCTCTGAGAAGGAGGAAGGAGGTTCTTGCCCAGCCCCTCAGAAAATGGGAGGGAGGTGGGTGTGATGGGGAGGCAGCTGAGAAGCTTTTGCCTGCTCAGTTTCTCAGTTTTGCCCCTGCAGATGCCAAGCAAGGCAGGGAAGGCACAGGCCTCTGCTGGCCCCAGCTCCTGCTCTGAATTGCAGAGGACAGTTTGGTATGGAACTCACCAGGCTTGACCAGGCATCCAGTTCTTTCTCCTTTGAAAATAGTCTTGGCCTTGAAGATGGCCCTCTCCCCAGTCCTCAGAGCAAAGCTAGGTATTCTCTTCACTGTCTCAAGAGGCCTTGGTGGCTCCAGCCCACATCTTGGCACGCAGCAAAATTCCTCTCTCCAAGGAAACCTCTGTCCCACTCTGGGCCCAGGAGCACCCTCCTCCTTCCAAGGCCCCTCCCTCCCCAAGGCCAAATGCCTGAAAGGAAGGAAGCTGAGTCTGGCCCTTTATTCCCAACAGGAAAGAGCATCTGCATTGTGGGATGGTGTAGGGAGGGCTGGGCACCACTTCCTTGGGGGGAGGGGGTGTACTCCCTGTAACCATTGAGTCCTGACCAGCCCAAATAGGACCCCTTAGTGCTCAGGACACAGACGTGAACTAGAGGGCCCCAAACAGGGGTGGAGAGCAGGGTGTGCAAATACGGGTGCAGACAACATCACAGTAGGGAAACTGTGCCAATGGCCCCTCAGAGAAGGGTTGCACCTCTGCAGAGGACTGAGAGGCTACAGGCTATTGTGAGGAAGGTGTATGATGGGTGGTAGTGACAGAGAGGTAGAAGGGCTATGAAACCTATGTTTGTCTTGAGAGTTAAAGGGGGCCATGGAGAGAACCACAGGGTAGTAATAATATAGTGGAAGCTGGTTACCACCCAAATCCACCCTTCAGGACAAAGCCACCTGTTGCCCTAGCTGCCAGGAGTGTAGGTTGCTGAGGTGTCACAGCTGAGTCTCTCTGGTACCCTTGCCTCGACGGAGACCACCTTGGAAGAGCCACCCCAGTCTCAGTGCTCCTAGTCAGATAGTCTGAGGCCTCTATATAACTGCATCACAGTTTAATTCCCCCCTCTGCCCAGTTCTGCATGTCTTACTCTAAACTTCCCTGTAGGCCTGGCTCAAAGTCAGCTTCCCAAAGATCTTGACTTAAAATAAATGAAAATAGATAATGATGATATCAAGCATAACAAAATGGTGTCGGCCAACACATAATCCTTCCTACCTGCCAGGAGCTGCTCTAAGTGTTTTACATATATGTATGCATAGGTAAGCATGTTTGCATTGGCAGAAAAATGGTTATAATTTCAGGGCCTAGGAGCACAAGAGAAAGATGAGGCTGGGATCAGGGATGGGGAGTGGGAATGGAGACAAGTGGGCAAGCTACATGTAGTTACTGCTTGCTGTTTGGCAGGAAGTGAGGGACAGGAATAGGGTGAGTAAGCCCACATACTTGGGCAGCTTCCAGGAGCAGGTTTGGGGAAACACATTGGGTTCATCAGGCAGCATGGTCTCCTCTCCTGAAATGGGGACAGGGTGGCCACCAGGAAAGTTCCGGTGGCTCTCCATTCTCTACTGCCAGGGCTGCCCACCGACTTTTTCCACCTCCCTCTGCCCCCTGTCCTCTCATCCGGGATCCCGGGGTTGTTTTCGTCCTCTTCGGCGGCTAGATATTTGTTGATAGTCCCCGAAGTTTTGCTGCCGTGTCCACCGAGAGGAATTGCGCCGGATTCCCTGGGAGGGCGCGGAGCGGAAGCGGAAACAGCGACGCTGGCGCCGGCGGCCTGGTGGCCAGGAACGGAAGCGGAAGTGGCGGCGGCGCCGGCCTGGCCTGGCCTGGCTGAAGGGAGGCGGCGGGCGGGCGCGATGGCGGAGGCCGGGCCGCAAGCGCCGCCTCCCCCGGGCACCCCAAGCCGGCACGAGAAGAGCTTGGGACTTCTCACCACCAAGTTCGTGTCGCTTCTCCAGGAGGCCAAGGATGGTGTGCTTGACCTCAAGCTGGTGCGGCCTGGGCTAAGGGGCGACCGGGAGGATAGTGGACCAGGCAGGCCTGGACCGGTAGCGGGAATCCCTGGGACGGCCCAGCTGAGCTCTCAGAGAGCAGGCAGCCATCCGTGCGCTTTCTCACAGGAGGGAGGCTGGGAGCTGTTCCATTCAGTCAGTCGAGGCCATTGGGTGTCAGCTATGTGCCAGGCTCAGGGCTGCAAGTGCTA
The DNA here is from genome assembly GCF_028018385.1 of Neofelis nebulosa. Taxonomy (NCBI): domain Eukaryota; kingdom Metazoa; phylum Chordata; class Mammalia; order Carnivora; family Felidae; genus Neofelis; species Neofelis nebulosa. Next base: position 43,148,778 of record NC_080798.1, read on the forward strand.
GTCCTCGTGGCCCCCCTCGGCTGATGGGAGAAGAACTTCAGAACATCAGTTCAGGCTGCACCAGGCCTTTTCCTGCCCCGCGGTCTTGAGCCGGTTTAGTGCCTGGAAAGAGGGTTGGGACTCAGGCCACCCTTTTTTCAGATCCTTTCCAGACCAAGTCTCAAAGTAGCTGGGGATACACCTGAGAGCAGGGATAAGTATCCTTCACTCTTTTCTGTCTGCCAGGCAGCTGACACCCTTGCCGTGCGCCAGAAGCGGCGGATTTACGACATTACTAACGTGCTGGAAGGTATCGGGCTGATCGAGAAAAAATCCAAGAATAGCATCCAGTGGAAGTGAGTGGGGGTATCTGGGAGGGCAGTGGCATCTCCTACCCAGAAGTGTCAGGGGTGTGGGGAGAAGGATGCAGGAGAGAGCATGGGCCATGGGACCCAGAGTTCCTGGTGGCTCCTCTCAGCCCTACTCCCTGGGCTCAGGGGCGTGGGGCCTGGCTGCAATACCCGGGAGATTGCGGACAAGCTGATTGAGCTCAAGGCTGAGATCGAGGAGCTGCAACAGCGGGAGCAAGAATTGGACAAGCACAAAGTGTGGGTGCAGCAGAGCATCCGGAACGTCACAGAGGACGTGCAGAACAGCTGATATCCTCCTGGCGGTCCCTGCTCCCAGGGAGTGGGTGAGGGGCCCTTTAGTCCAGCTGGGTTTGTTCTGTGGTGCCCAAGGCACTATCCACCTTGGGAGGATGATCCTGCAGTTCCTCACCAGGTCCCTGCTTCAGCCTCCCTCCTCAAAGCCCCTCCCCAACCAGTCTTGTCCTGTGATCCTTCCCCATGTAGACCCGAGGACTTTCTCTTGAGAGCTTGTATGTCAGATCTCTGCTAAAGAGCTGGGTTTTCTCTGTGGTCTGCCATTTATCACCATAGGCAGGGCATCAGCCGTTCTCCTTAACCCCCACACCTTGGCCTACGTGACTCATGAGGACATCTGCAGATGCTTTGCTGGTGAGCAGAGCCTGGGTAGGGGGAATTGGGGGTGGGGCTGGGCTGAACCACAGCCCTGAGCAGTGGGTTCAGTGCCAAAGGAGAGTTTTGTCTCTTAAGAGGGTTCCTTGGGCCTGCCCAAAGAGGAATCAGGCAGGGTAAGTCCTGGGTTTGAGGGTCACTGGGACCCCATGGAGGCCAACTGTATTGAAAGTGTACATGAATTCTGGGCTGAGTCCCTGGGTCAGTCCCCCTCTCCACTGTTCCCTGGGTTTGTCTTCTCAGGCATGACAGAAACATAAGGGGGAGAGAGAATGGGTATGCTCTTGCATTCTTGTATCAGGGGACAGTGGTGTTCACTTTCAGCCTGTAGTTAGTTGCATTATGGGTACAGGAACTGTTCCTTCTCCATTTTGCATTCCCCAGACTGATTTGGGGAAGGAACACTGGCCTTGGCCAGAACTTCTAGGGAACAGTCCCATCAATAAGATGCCCATGGCCAGCAATCCTTTGATCCACATGTTTGAACCCAGATTTTGTGGTTACTGACCCTTGGGCTCTTGGGAGGAGAAAAGCTTTAGTTCTCTGCCCCAGCCACTGTGGGGGTTGGGTGAAGCCTACTGTCCCTAAGAGACCATGATTTCCTTTCTTGATCCAAGGGATAGCCACCCCCATTCTCAGATTAGATTGAGCCCACGGGCCCTGACCTATTCTCCTTGTCATTCTAGGAGATACTCTACTGGCCATCCGGGCCCCATCGGGCACCAGCCTCGAGGTGCCCATCCCAGAGGTGGGTGCTCAGCCTGGGCAGGCGGGGTTGATTGAGGGTGGGTGCTGGCTGTGGAGCTTGATAAGTGCCGGGTGGGGCAAGTAGGGGGAAGCCTGGGTTTTAGGGTTATCTAGAAGAACGGGCAGCCTAGGGTGGAAGAGGGCACTGGCCCTGGCCCAGGGTCAGGCAGGAGCCAAGTGTGCTTCTAATTCTACCTGTCCCCCACCCCCCACCTCCAGGGCCTCAATGGGCAGAAGAAGTACCAGATTCACCTGAAGAGTGTAAGCGGCCCCATTGAGGTGCTGCTGGTGAACAAGGAGGCATGGAGCTCACCGCCTGTGGCAGTGCCTGTGCCGCCACCTGAAGATCTGCTCCAGAGCCCACCTGCGGTCCCTACCCCTCCACCTCTGCCCAAGCCTACCCTGGCCCAGCCCCAGGATACCTCACGCCCAAGCAGTCCCCATGTGACCAGCCCCACCCCTGTTCCTGGCATCATCGAAGCCCAGGGGGTGCCTGGTCCAGCAACTGAGATCACAGGTGAGGTGTAACGGGCAGCTGGTGATGGGATGATTTTGGGGGCCCGAATGGCAACATCTCTGTTGTGAAATGTGTACTCAGAGTTGGAAAAGACTTCGTGGGGGTTGTCCTTTTCCTGGTCTCTAGTTGGCCTCCCTTTGCTATGGTTATGAGTTGTTTTTAATAGGGAAGCTCTGACTGTGAAAGGGTGTATCAGTGGTGACAATTTTCCCCTAGATCCGTCTACGTCTCACTTTCCCTGGTCACCTCTCTTAAAGAGTAGTCACAGCAGCCATGTCTTCTGGGAGTCTTCCTCTTGGAGGTCTCAAGCTCCTGTCTCTTTTCGTGGCTCATTTCTAAGTTACCTCTTCAGGAACCTTGACAGTTCCTATCTCTCCTTGAGCTATCGTCATCCTGACTGGGTTCTAGCACAAAGCTTCAATGTCTCACTTCCTGCTCCCAAGTGACTGGGTTCGGGGGATCTGATTGCAGTGAGTGGTGGCCCTGGAACCAATAGCAAGGACAGTGGTGAGCTTAGCTCCCTCCCACTGGGCCTGACAGCACTGGACACCCGGCCGCTACAGTCCTCTGCCCTGCTGGACAGTAGCAGCAGCAGCAGCAGCAGCAATAGCAGCTCATCTGGACCCAACCCTTCTACCTCCTTTGAGCCCATCAAGGCAGACCCCACAGGAGGTAAGTGCTTGTCTCCTGAGGAGTAGGGGGAACCCAGCCTCAGCCAGTCCTAGGTCAGAAACAGTACGGGGGCTGGAACCAGCTCATCTGTCTCCTCAGCCAGAGCTGGCCAGCCCAAGGGTCAGCCCTGGCATCAACTCTTGCCTTGACACCAGGGTTCTGCCAGGTTGGGTGAGGAGCCTGGCCTTCAGCTTGGCAATGGTGCCCCTTTGCTCCCCTTCCTGGGTTACATGGAACTCCTGGGTCCCTCTCAAGCCCTGCCTGTCACCCCTTGCACTCAGGTGTCACAAAGGCATTACTGCTGTCCTGGAGAAGGGGCTGTGGTAAGGCCCTCAGTCTCCAAAGGTGGGCAGTGCCTTCCCAGGGGAGGTGATGTCATCTGCCTGGAGTCTTCTCTCCATCTTTTGATGTGAGTGTTTGCTTCCTCCAGGACTTTGTCTTCTTGGCCCACAAACACTGCTAAGTTTCTTCTCGCTAAATGACACTTTATCCTTTGTGTTTCCTCTGTCCCCTTCACTGTCTCCTCTCTGGACTCCTTGAACAAGTGATCTCTATTCCATTCTGTATCTTGGTCCCCTAGTCCCCCTTCAGGTTGCAGCAGTCAAGATCCCTGTATGCCAACCCCACGGTATGCCAGTGCTACTTCTGAGAAATTTCCTAGCCTTGACTACTGGCTCCAGCAGGTTTCTGGGCTAATTTATTCAGGTGCTTCTTTACTCCATGTTGATGCTTTTTACGTCTTTTGGCATTTATGATGCCAATTCTGGCTCTTATCTCTTGCTGGCTTCTGACCTCTCCCTGGCACTCCTATAAACCTTGGTGCTTCCCAGATCTCTGTCCTATTCTACAGCTGTGGAGGGCACCTATTCAGGGTAGATGAGTCCCCAACTTTCAGCTTGCCTAGTTCTTTTGCCTGAACTCCACACCTGTGCCCATGTGCCTTCCTGTGCACATCCAATGGGCATTTTGTTCCTGTGTCCTAAACTGAAACTTGCTTTTGCTTTTTTGCTTTTTCTGTTTGTTTGTTTTTTTAATATTTATTTTTGAGAGACAGAAAGACAGAGCACAAGTGGGGGAGGGGCAGAGAGAGAGGGAGACACAGAATCCAAAGCAGGCTCCAGGCTCCAACCTGTCAGCCCAGAGCCCAATGCGGGGCTCAAACTCACAGACTGCGAGATCACGACCAGAGCCGAAGTCAGACGCTTAACTGACTCAGCCATCCAGGCTCCCCGAAACTTGCTTTTTCTACTTCTGTGTCTACCCTACCATTGACCCTGGTCCCCCAGGCCTGACACCTGCATGTCACTCCTTTTCTGTCTCCTTCTGCTCCCCATCTTGCATTAGCTGAGTTTTGTTCCAGACGTCTCCCATTACTGGCTTCTATTTATCCTCAACACTCAGGGTCACTACTGGCTATCTCTATTCTAAACTCTTCAGCATCCTCCTTTTACTGTGACATTTCTGTCTTTACAGAGTGCTTCTAATGGCTTCTTAAGCCCTGCTGGATAAAACCAGAATCCCTACACCTAGCATATGAAATCCTCATGAACCAGCCCCAGCACTCTTCTCTGGTGTCATTTTCCTCTGCTTCCCACGTGCATCCTCCCAGTCAGACCTTTGTAGCAGATTTGTCACCCTGTAGCACCAGCCCCCCTATAAGTATCTGCTTCTTGCCCTGCCCAGTGACCTGGTCCCCAGGGTGTGATCTCTGAGCCTGGCATTGAGCAGGTGCTCAGCAAGGGCAGGGGTGAATGGGGCATCTTCCATCAGACAGGGCATACCTGCTGAACCCATAAAGGGAGGAAGTCTGCTGCCATTCTGCAGCAGTTCTGAGTTAGGAGGGCTATACCAGTTACCCACAATGGGCCTTTATTACCCTGAGCCCAGCACTGAGGAATTCACGTCTAGGAGGGGAGACTGACAATGCCAGCTTTGCCTGGGGCAGGGCCTCCATCTCCTCAGTTGTGTGGAGCCCCAAGATGGGTGATAGAAGATCTGAGGATGAAGGTTAGGGTGGGACCAGAATGGATCTCTGTGCTCTTGAGCATGGCTTTCTTGTCTTTCAGTTCTGGAACTCCCCAAAGAACTGTCAGAAATCTTCGATCCCACACGAGGTAGGGCTGCATTCTTCCATGGGGTAAAGGGTAGCTCATTCAGTCTTACGGCTGTTTGCTTGCGCTTCTGAGGATCTTTGATTGTGCTTGGTCCCTGGGCAAAGCGTAAAGTTCCTAAGGAATGGCTAGGGGGGTCCCCTTCATGGGCTTTGGTGGGTAGAGAGGCAGGAGCCAGAATGTAACTGAACTCTCCCTTTCTCCCCAGAATGCATGAGCTCAGAGCTGCTGGAGGAGCTGATGTCTTCAGAAGGTGGGTGGCCCAGGAAGGTGGGGAGCGGCGGTTGGCAGGGGGTGGGCAGCTGCTGGGAGGGGCCTTGGCCCAGAGTCTCAGCCTGATGCTCTCTGCAGTGTTTGCCCCTCTCCTCCGCCTTTCTCCACCCCCTGGAGACCACGATTACATCTACAACCTGGACGAGAGTGAAGGTGTCTGTGACCTCTTCGACGTGCCTGTTCTGAATCTCTGACTGACAGAGACATGCTCTGTGTGGCTCGGACACAGACTGTGTGACCTGGGGGCTGCCTGAGGACATCCCCCATTCTACCCCTACACAGCTTGAGAGCCACAGACTCCTGGCTTCCCCAGCTTTCCCTCACTGCAGTTCTGAACACAACTCCCACTCCTGCACGAGCACCTGTACCGTGCTAGGAAAGTAGGGGAAAGGGGCTCAGCCCCCTTCACCGTGGAGCCAACGTTTGCCTCTTCTTTTCTGGGGCTTTCCTCCACTTCATGCCCTCTCAGAGCCCAGGCTCAGCTACCACTCAGTGGCACAGAACCGAAGACCTGCCATCACCCCAATAGGGCAGCTTGTCCAACCCTACTGCCCTGTTCCAGCCAACCCCCACTCCCCCCCACTCTGAGGTGGGGAGCCTAGGGTGGAGCCTGATGCCCTCCGGCACCACCCCAGCCTCCTTCACTTTTCCCCACCCCTTGAACCCGCAGCTCCCCTTGGACCTCTGTGTGTATCCCCCATCTGCCTGGCCCTTAGCCCTGAGAACCTATAGGTAGGGTTGGGGTGGGGGGAGTGCTAACAGGAAAGAACAGAGAGGTCTTTAGCTAGAAATCTGGGCAAGTGAGTCCCTAAGGATTGGTCCAATCTCCTGCTGCCCTGTAGGTCTCCCTCTCCTCTGCCTGCCCCACCCTTGTTTATTCATTTATCCTCATTTAGAGCCATTTCCAGAGATTTAGAAAGATTTGCAGTAACGAATGGATTCCTATATAAAGATTATTTTTATACTTTTTGCAGCAAAAGGAAATTGTAATATTTGTACAGTGTGCGAGTGAATAAAGACCTTGCCTAAGGCTGTATCTGATCTGGTTTTTTCTGGGCCCCTCCCGGGAATTCTGCTGGATAGGTGGTGGGACCGGGTGGGTCACCTTGCCGGAAAGGGAGGTGTGGCTGCTCTGGCAACCCATCCTCCCCGCCCCCACCTGCCGCACCTTGGGGCGGGGCGGGGCCGCCTCTTGGGGCGGGGCAGGCGCCTACCCCCGGGACTCCAACCCGGAACTAGTCTGGCTCCCTTGGGAAGGCCGCGGCGCTTGTCCTGGAGCGAGCCTGACCGTTGAGTGCGGGCCACGGGGTCCAGGCCTTGGACAGGGAGACGCCCTCGTTCTCGGAGGCACCAGACCAGGCACGCCCTCGGCCGGAGGTTGGACGGTCTGGAAACTACAGGCGTCCCCGCCCAGCTGGACCATGGCGCCCCCGAGGAACGTGGTGAAGATCGCGGTCCAGATGCGTGACGCCATCCCGCAACTCATCCGGCTGGACCAGGTCACTAGGCCTGTCTGGCCTCCATTCACCCCACCACTCACCTCTGGGCCGCCCCCCTTCCCCTCGGAACTCCCAGGTTCCTTCCCAACTCCTCCCCACACCTGCCCCATAAGTGACCTCTTCACTTGCAGGCAAAGCCTCTGGCTGCTGTGCTGAAGGAGGTGTGCGACGCGTAAGTGCAGGCTAGCCAGGCGGGGGAGGGGATTGGGAGATGGGAGGGCAGAAGGGAGGGGCGCCCCCTACCTGCCTCACTGAGTCTCTGCTGCCCGCAGGTGGAGCTTGGTTCACTCTGAACGCTATGCCCTGCAGTTTGCTGATGGACATAGGAAATACATCACTGAGAACGTGAGTCTTCCACTCCCCGCCAGGCCCATATTCCACTGTGTGACATCCCCACCTCCTGCAAGCACACCTGGTCTTGATTACTCAGACTCATCCCACTGTCTGGAATGTGATCTTTTCCTGACTCCCAAACCCTCCCTCACCGAGAACCCCAATTGACCAGTTCTCAGAGCCCTTTTTGACTTCTCTCCCTTTCTTTCCATCTTCTCCAGAACCGTACAGAGATCAAGAATGGCAGCATCCTGTGCCTCAGCACTGCCCCAGTAATGCCCTTACTGATCCCACCCTCTTTTCCTGCTCTTCTTCTGTGCCTCCTTCCTGCCCACCTTCCTTTCTGCCCCAGATCTGGAGGCCGGGACTCCAACTCCGCAGTGCCCCACCTAGTGGACATCTGAGTCCCCACACCTCAGTTCTTCTACCCAACCTCCTCACCTCTCCCACCCCTGCCAGGACCTTGAGGCTGAGCGACTGTTGGGTGGGCTGCAGTGTGGGAGCCGTGAAAGGCGCCGGGAAGCTCTGCAGCACCTCGTCTTGCTGGCCCCAGACATGACCTTTGCCCAGGAGGTCATCAGCCGTGATGGGCTTCAGAGACTAGGCACCATCATTGAGGATGGAGATGAGTGAGCACAGGACTGTGGTGGGTGGTGGACATGGTGGGGCTGGGGGTCCTGGTCTGGTCCTGCTCAGCCCCATATGTCCCCCCAGCTTAGGGGAATTGCTGGCCCTTGCACTGAGGGCCTTCTTGGAGCTCATGGAACATGGCATGGTGTCTTGGGAGACGCTCAGCATCCCTTTTGTTAGGAAGGTGGGTTGCCTCTTCTAGGGGCAGCAGGGGTGGGGTCAGGATATGGCCTTCCATGGTGGTGAAATGCTAACAATCCCCTTCCCCTGTTACAGGTGGTATGCTATGTGAACATGAACTTGATGGATGCATCTGTGCAGCCCCTGGCTCTCAGGCTGTTGGAGAGTGTGACTTTGAGCAGCCCTGCCCTGGGCCAGCTGGTCAAAAGTGAGGTGCCACTGGATAGGCTGTTGGTACACCTACAGGTGTAAGTGTCTGGGGGTGGGGATGGAATACAGATGAGGGGTGTGGACCGAGACCCTGGATAGCCAGCTGAGCCCTCCTTTTCTTGCCCCAGGATGAACCAGCAGCTACAAACCAAGGCTATGGCCTTGCTGACAGCCTTGCTGCAGGGGGCCAGCTCTACTGAACGCAAGGTGAGTGTCCCATCTGGTGGCTGGCTGTGGGGGCAGGAGCTGGTGGGTACTGTGCTCTGTCCTGGGACTGCAGGGTGGGTGCTCATGGTGGGGCTAAATCATCTAAGTCCCTTTCCCACCCAACTCAGCACATGCTTGACTACCTGTGGCAGAGAAACCTTCGCCAGTTCATCTATAAGGTAGGGAGGACTGGGCTAGGCAGACCCCTCCCCACTTTCCCTCTCCCAGTAAGCTGACACTCACACCCGTGGGCTGGCTGTTCTGCAGAACATCATCCACAGTGCAGCACCACTGGGCGATGAGATGGCTCATCATTTGTACGTACTGCAGGCCCTTATGTTGGGGCTGCTGGAGCCACGTATGCGGACACCACTGGACCCCTACAGCCAGGTGGGTGCTTTTGGAGTGCACAAGGCTGGGGCCAGCTAGAGAATGGCCTTGAATCTATGATCCTGATACTCCCTTACTCCACAACAATGACCCCAGGAACAGCGGGAGCAGCTGCAGGCCCTGCGCCAGGCTGCCTTTGATCCTGAAGGGGAGTCTTTGGGCACCGGGCTGAGTGCTGACCGTCGCCGTTCCCTCTGTGCCCGCGAGTTTCGAAAACTGGGCTTCTCCGTGAGCAACCCCTCCCTAGCTCCCCACCCCTGCCTCAACCAGGGCTGCTTTGTTCCAGAGGCCTGGAGTCCTTACTGAGCTACCTGTCCCTCTTTCCCCAGAACAGCAACCCTGCACAGGATCTAGAGCGAGTGCCCCCTGGCCTGTTGGCCCTGGACAACATGCTTTACTTCTCCAGACATGCACCTAGTGCTTACAGCCGGGTCAGTGATATGGTGGAAGGGATACAGTAGGATGCCACCTAAGCAGAGTCTGTATTGCCTTAGCTGCGACTTCTATCCCATTCTCTGTTTCCACCACCCCAGTTTGTGTTGGAGAACAGCAGCCGTGAGGACAAGCATGAGTGCCCCTTTGCCCGGAGCAGCATCCAGCTGACTGTGCTGCTGTGTGAGCTGCTCCGCATTGGGGAGCCCTGTGAGTGGACTGGGCACAGCGTGTCCAGGAACGGGGGACGGAAGGGCAGAGAGGGCCAGGGGCTGCACACACTTTCTCCCTGAGCCCCTCCTGCCCCCCTGCTCCAGGCTCCGAAACAGCCCAGGATTTTTCACCCATGTTCTTCAGCCAAGACCAGAGTTTCCATGAGCTCTTCTGTGTGAGCATCCAGCTGCTTAATAAGACCTGGAAGGAGATGCGGGCCACCCAGGAGGACTTTGACAAGGTGGGTGGGGTGGAAGCTAGGAGACCTGAGCCAGGGCAGGGGCTCTTCTGAGTAGGGGTCCAGAGCATAGTACTGAGCTGAATTGGTGACTCCAGGTCATGCAAGTGGTGCGGGAGCAGCTGGCCCGCACGCTGGCCTTGAAGCCCAGCTCCCTGGAGCTTTTCCGAACCAAGGTGAACGCGCTCCCCTACGGGGAGGTCCTGCGGCTGAGACAGACAGAGCGGCTGCATCAGGAGGGCACACTGGCCCCTCCCATACTGTGAGTAGATGGGAGTGGATCCCCGTCCTGGCTCCACCTTCCTTAGTGCCCATGGGCCTTGCCCCAGTCCCAGTCACCAAGCACCGCCTCCCCACCCCTGCCCCACCAGGGAGCTGCGGGAGAAGCTGAAGCCGGAACTCTTGGGCCTGATCCGCCAGCAGCGTTTGCTCCGCCTCTGTGAGGGGACACTCTTCCGCAAGATCAGCAGCCGTCGACGCCAGGGTGGTTGAGGGGAGGGTGGGCAGAGAGTGGCTGGGTGGCTGGGTGGCTGGGTTGGGGTCAGGGCCCCTCTTGTCACTCCTTCCATCTTCCCTTTCTACCCACAGACAAGTTGTGGTTCTGCTGCCTGTCCCCTAACCACAAGGTGCTGCAGTATGGGGACGTGGAGGAGGGTTCCAGCCCACCCACCCCTGAGAGCCTACCTGAGCAGCGTAAGAATGGGGCAAGGGTCAGGATCAGCCACCTGCTCTCCCCAGACCATGTCGCAGGACCACCTGGGTCCCAGTGATCAGCCTAGCCTTCTTCCTGCAGTCCCTGTGGCTGATATCAAGGCACTGCTAACAGGCAAAGACTGCCCCCACGTCCGGGAGAAAGGCTCAGGGAAGCAGAACAAGGTGAGTGTAGTGGAAGACAGGGGCTCCTTCCCACCCACATCTGCCCTGCCCTGTTCCCTGCTCAGTGCTCTCAGCTCCCTGGCTTCCCCAGGATCTCTATGAGTTAGCCTTCTCAGTCAGCTATGACCATGGGGAGGAGGAGGCATACCTCAACTTCATCGCCCCATCCAAACGGGAGGTAAGTGTCTGGGCCAGGCTGAGCTGAGTTGGGCAGATGGACCGGGGAAGAGATGGGCAGGCCCTCACGGAGCTGGCCCTGTCCCCAGTTCCACCTGTGGACAGATGGGCTGAGCGCCCTGCTGGGAAGTCCCATGGGTAGTGAGCAGACTCGGCTGGACCTGGAACAGCTGTTGACGATGGAGACCAAGCTGCGGTTGTTGGAGCTGGAGAATGTGCCCATTCCTGAGCAGCCACCTCCCATCCCCCCGCCCCCCACCAATTTCAACTTCTGCTATGACTGCAGCATCCCTGAACCTTGACAGTGAGGTTGGCCGTGGGCCACAGCTGCTGGCACTGCGGCAACCATGAAGGGTGAAGGGTGGAAAAGCCCAGACATCCGGACAAACAGAGGCTGCAGCAGAAATAAAGTCTGCTTGGCTCTTATGTATGTGTCGAGCCAGTTCTGAACCTGTGGGCCAAGCCTGCCTTCAAGCTTAGCTGGCAAATGAGATGGGGCATCGGGTCAAGGTCACTGCTTGGGGCCACAAACCTGGGGAGCCGTAGCTGAGGGTATTCTGCAGGAGGCTGGAGACAAGCTGGACCTATTGTCCTTCCACAAGATGAGTCCTCAGCCTTCCTGAGTGCTGGGCCTGCAGAGAGGGATGGCCTGTGGTCTGGAGTGTCAGTTGAGGGACCTGTGGCAAGGAAGAAGGTGTTGTCCTAAGTGGATACCTTCCTGGGCAACATGAACAGGGGCCTAGTCTTAAAGCCATGTTTCTAAAAGGCTCCTAACAGTTTGAACTCAGTCCTCAGCCCTGGTTGGCCCTGCTCTTTGTCCTTTTCGAGGCCCTCTGGTGAGAGGCATGAAGGAATAGATGTGAAGCTGGGTCTGCTTTGTGCTGAAGGGCAAACTCAAGATTCCAAACCTGTCCCCTGGTGGTGGAAGGATGTGTTGATTCTGATGAGGGAATTCAGTGCAAGCCTTGCATTCTGAGTCAAATCCACTGCAGCAGCAGGGTGTGGTGGTGGCCACGGACAGGCAAGACCACTGGGGACAGAAAGTGGTGAGGAGTATTGGGCCCAGCTGGAGGTCAATCTCAGAGGCTAGCACACCAACCCACAGGGCAGGCTGAAAGCTGCCACCACTCTGACCTCCGTGCCTCTCACTACCGCTATTTCTCAACACCATCTCAGTACCTTTTTAACGGTATTGACCATCAACATGTTACCTTGAAAACTGATGAAATGGCATCTCTTTGGAGAATGTGCTGGGAGAGCACCTGTTTCTGACTCAGGCCTCCAGGGCCCAACATGCCCACTCCTACATTCAGAGACTTCCCACCACAGTTGGAGTAGTTCAACTTGCTATTGAGTTCAAAATGGAAATCGAGGTCAGGATCCCAGATGCAGTTAAGCCTTCTAATAGCATCAGTTCCTCCTCCCCAATGTCTCCACTCCTTTGTCCAGGCCACCAACATCTTGGCAAGAATCTCCTGACTTCCTGCCTTGCTCCTCTGGTCCTCAATACCCCAGGTCTTTCTCAAACATGAAGATCTGACACTCACATGCACACTACCCCCAACCTGTATTTTTCAGTGCCTCCCTGTTGTCCACGGGATGATGGTCACAGTTTCCCAACTGAGCAGAGTTGAGCTAAGATGGGTTGCAGACACGTGGTTTATGCCATCTAATAAAAGGCCTGTGGCTTGCAGAGTTCTCTGTGCTTGATCCAAGCTGGCATCCTCCCTGCATCCTGTGAGACCCGCCCTTTCCTCCCCAGTGCCAGCTCTGGCCTGCACTGTGCATTTCCCTGGTCCTTTCTGATTGCCCTCTTCCTTCCCTTCTGCTCGCTTTTCACTGCCTTGAGTCTTTCCTTGATCTCCCAGGGTATGTTCATTGCTCCCCTGGGCTCCCAGTTCCAGGTGCTTCTCTATTTATGCATGCCGTGCACACTGGACTGTCCCTGTCTGTTGGCTAATTTGCCTCCCCAAATGACCGCGGTGCTGGGAAAGCTTTGGCACCTCTGAATCCCCACATAAAGTACAGTGCTGCAGGCACTCAGGCAGCCATGCTAGCTGTTCCTAGAACTGATGGATAGATGGACAAAGTGTGGGTGGACACATGAAAGGCCAAGTGGCTTCTCAGAGCTGCTGTTGAGAAGTCACTGGGACTGTTTAGGAGGTTGGACTAGATGCCCTCTAATGACCCTTCCAAGCCAGAGATCCTGTCCTCTCTCTTTTTTTCTTTCTGAAGACCACTGCATCCTTAATCATTGCGCTCCTCGGGTCTGTCTGGGATGTGCCTTTCCTGCAAGACATGCTTGGAGGCTCATGCTGGGGGAGGCCTCAAAGCTTCTAGTCTCCAACCATGTTGGGGAAGAAGTTAGGACTTGCTGGTGGTGCCTGTGGTGCTTTGGGTCAGGTGTAAGGAAGAAATTGTCTATGTGCCTCTGGTGTTTTGTCCACGTTGGCCCTGGGCTAGGCTGGGCTGCTTCAACTGAGGTAGGGAGGGGAGGGAGCCCATTAGCCTGAGAACTTCAGACAAGGAGGTAAGATCTGGAATTTTTAATCTTGTTTGAGTTTACAACAAAGTCTGTGGCTTGGCTGCTAAAACTCCGTGCTGGTAAGGGCTGGGAGAGCTCCTTATAGGGAACAAGGCCCTTGTTCCCTATACAAGGGAAGGCACAGGCCTTAGGTGTGAGAAGTGGGCAGGGCAAGCAGCACAAGGTCGGCTCCTCCCCAACATCAGATGCATCCCACCTGTGGGCCTGGCCTCCGGACCTAGGCCTGGTCAGGAGAGCAGGAGCTGGCATTTCTATGGGCCTGTGGCAGCAGCCTATAGCTGGAAGAGGCGCTTGCTGGGCTGTAGGGCAGACTGGAGCAGGAAACCCCTTGTGCTGCCCTAGATTAGTTCTATCCCCAGTCCTAGAAAAGGAGTTTGTAGCTTGGGGTATGCGGCAGAGGAGGGTAGGAGGCACTCGGTCAAACTCCAGGTCAAGAGGCCAGGGCTGGGGACTCAGGGCAATGGAGGCTGAGCCAAAGGGTTGGTTACTGACCTGCCCCTAGAGCGTCAAAGTCAGGTCAGCCCCTCCCACGAAGCGGGACTGGATGCAGGCCACCTGGGGCAGTTGGGCTTGGAAGTGCCTGATGGCAGCCATGCTGATACCAGGGCACATGGACACATCTAACATCCGGAGCTGCTTGCACGCCTGCCCAATGGTATCCAGAGTTCTGTGGGGAGGCCTCCAGTGAGTGCCTGACCTGGCATGGGGACCCAGCCCAGCCCCTGTACTGACTTGTGGTATCATCAGACAACTCACTGCTCTGTGAGCTGACTGCAGCTGGATAGGTTGAGGTGCCGCAGCCTCGGCCAGGAGCTGGCTGCCTGGGCCCAGCCCTCATCGCTGAGGAGGCTGCAGTGACTCAGCACCAAGTCCTCCAGGCTGGGGCAGCCCTTGGCCACAGCCACCAAACCCTTGTCTGTGAGTGCTGGCAACAGGCTCAGTGACAGTTGCCTCAGCTGGGGGAACCGGAGCACCTGCAAGGATGGGGGTGAGGAGTGGGAGGGTATGATAGGGCACTGGAGCCCAGGGCTCTTCCAGGTTCCCCCACCCCCAGCCAGAGGTAGCAGAAGCCAAAGAGAATGGAACTTCTTCCAAGCAAAGAGTGGGTTGGCCTGGGCCTGGCTCTAGTGCCAGGATCATCAGCCTATCCACACCTCCAGTCCCAATCCCACACCTTGGCCAAACTGGCATCAGTTAGCTTGCTGCAGGCTGTGAGGTCCAACTCCTGCAAGGCCCGCAGCATGAGTAGGGAAGGGCCCTGTGGCTGGGGAGGCTCCTTGGGGCCTGAGGCCTGATGCTCCAACTCTTGATGTAGCTGTGGGAAGAGGCTCCTGCTTCTCAGGTTCCTCCTGAGTTTGGCCCTCAAATGGTCCTAGCGAGACACTCAGGAGGGGCAGGGGGTGGGGGTGGGTAGCTGAATCCAGGGACCGCCCCTGCCTTCCATGACCTGCACCTGGGGCTCCTGTGTAGGCTCTTCACTTGGTTCCCCCAGCCCCAGAAGTCCCCAGTCTCGGAGCTCCTTGCACCAGGCCAGGCGCAGGACTGAGAGGTGGGTTAGGTAGGCACAGATGGCCTGCAGGGTCCTGTTGGTGAGGGCCACACAGGAAGATAAGTCTAGCACCCTGAGGCTTGGGCTCAGCACTGAGATCAGGGACAGCACTGAGGCATCCTAGGAGGGAAGTGGAGAAGGGAGAGAGCAATGAGCAGGTGACTTCTGCAAGGGTCCCTATGCAGGTTCTACTCAAGATTCCAGCCCCACAGGCAACAGAGAGCTACCAGTGGGTCCATAGAGGGAAGCAACAATGTCCCTGTGTTGGTGAAAGGTAGGGACACCAGGAGGAGTTTGCTGGAGGACAAAGGCCTAGATTGTCTGGGGCACCAAGGATGCAGGTGGAAGTTTCTAAAGTATCTGCCCTGCCTGTACTCCAGGCACCTCCTGAAGGTGTGGGCTGAGGCAGCCCTCTGACCACAGCTTATTGGACTCTCATTGGACATCTGACCCTAGCTGAGCCAGTCAGGTATGCTCCCTCTAGAATGTGAAGCAGAACTCTGAGGTCACTGTGGGGGTAGGGCTGCCACCTGCCAGAAGCAGGAGCTAAGGGCAGAGTAGAGGAAGCTGGTTTGTAAAGAGATGCAGAGATAAGTGGGAGAGCTGATAAAGAGACACATGGCGGTAACAGGAAGACAGAGTGGGGCAGGGCAAGAGAAGCACTTGTGGGGGAAAGGAGACGGTGTTCAGGTTGGAATGCCCTGGGTACATTGACAGTTTGAAGGAATGATTCACTAAAGAGGGAGAGACTGATATTGCCAAGTTAGGGATGCCACCCAGAGGGATAGGGCTGAGTCCTAATGAACTGGCTGCAGCCAAGAAATGACCCTGTGACACATCATATTACCTCTGTCAGGCCCTGCCTGAGCAACCTCCCTGTGTAACCTCGGTGCCCATTCCCTGCAGACCCCTTCTTTCATCTTTCCTGCCTCCAGAACGAACACCTGCACTCAGTACCCCTACCCAGACTGCCCGGGTCACCGAGCACTTTGCATACAAGGTGTGTGCCACCTTGTGGGCTGGGCCAGCCTGGTGTCCTGGACCTCCCTCCATGCAGGCACACGGTAGGGGCTGAGCGGGGGAGTGCTGGCAGCAGCACTGTCTGTCCAGGCTCCTTTCCCCTTGTGTCCTAAGTTCTGTTCTCACTACTGTTCCTTGGACATAAACATTGGGCAGTTCCTCCCTGCTGTCACATGTGCAACTCCCCCAGCCACAGCCCTGGAGAGGAAGGAAGGAGATGGTGTGCTCACCTTGAGTGAGGCGCAGTAGGCCAGGCTGAGGGAGGCCAGTGGGGCTGGAGCTCTGTGCCCTGAACCCAGGGCCTGAGCCAGGCCCCACCCACTCACCAGGCAGCACTCTGCCAGGTCCAAGCTCTGCAGCTCCTGCAGGCCCCCCAGGGCCGTACATCCTGCGTCTGTCAGCCGCTGCAGCTTCCTCAGGCTGAGGCGCTGCAAGTGTCCCAGGCCCTGGCTTATGGCCACGAGTGCCCCGTCAGCCAGTCCTGAGCAGCCGCCGAGGTCCAGGGAGATCAGGCCCGATTGCAGGCGGCAAAGGGCAGCCACAGCCTCTGTGGAGAGGTCCTGGCAGCCATGCAGGCTCAGTTACTGCAGCTGCAGCCCGGCCACCTGACCCAGGGCCTGCAGGGCCTCAGGGAGCAAGCCAGTGCCACTCAGGTCCAGGGCATGCAGCCTACCAGCCCTTTCCTTCACGAACCGCAGCAGGTTGTGGAAGGAGAGTTGGGAGGGGGAGGAGTCTTGGGGGCCAAGGGAGCCCCAGGCTGGGCCTAATTCAAAGGTGAGGTGACAGTAGGC
Organism: Neofelis nebulosa; assembly: GCF_028018385.1. Taxonomy (NCBI): domain Eukaryota; kingdom Metazoa; phylum Chordata; class Mammalia; order Carnivora; family Felidae; genus Neofelis; species Neofelis nebulosa. The sequence goes on from NC_080798.1 coordinate 43,165,407, forward strand.
CAAGGAGAGGCGCTCCAAGCTGGGGGCACAGCTGCTGAGCCGGTTGAAGCTGAGGTCGGTCAGGTCCCACAGGCCAGCCAAGTTGAGCTCACAGAGGCCACTCAACACCTGCTGGACACGCTGTGCCGTCTCGGGCTGAGCTAGTAGCATGCCCGATGTGAAGAGGCTATTGTAGCCACTGAGGTCAAGGATACGCAGGGCTGGGCAGCCTAGGATCAGGGCCACAAAGGCGGCCTCCGAGGGGCTGCCCCCACTGAGGCACAAGCTCTGCAGATGCGGGCCCAAGTGGTAGGCAACACACTCCAGCACCTCATGCGAAGCTGGTGAGTCATCCAGGTTGGTCAGGCTGACGCAGGTGACGCCCCTGAGGCCCAGGCTCTTGATGGCCGGGAGGGAGGCAGAGGACACAGGGATGTTGTACTGCACATTGGTCTAAGGGGCAGCAATAGGACTGGGGTTAGCCCTCTGGCTTCAGAGAGGGTTGGCCATCAGGTCTCTGAAGCCAGAGATCAGGGAAGGGCCCTGTCACAATGGAGACCGCTGTGCTGTGTGGTGTCATGTGTGGTCGAAGGGGACAAGTCACTCTGGGGCTCAAAGGGGATGACTTGAGGGGAGGGCAGGAAGGTTAGTGATGGATGGGACTGGATGCCTACAGAGGGGTGGGGCATTGGCATGCTGGGCACAGGATGCTGGGGGTGGCCTAGAGGAGAGCCAGTGAAGCCCCCAGGAGGCAGAAGGAGGAAGTATGATAGATCCCAAACTTTGGGCCTTTCAGAAGGTGGCCCTGAGACCCACAGACTCAGCTCCTACTCCAGAGAGTCAGAGCTCAGCATTAGCTAAGCAACCAGCCTCCTTCGCTTTCTCAAGAGCATATAAATAGCCCTCAGAACAGCCGAAGGCAGTAAGAAGCAAAGCAATTGTCACCACCACGCCCTGGGTGGCCCGGGTGCCAGAGGTCTAGGGCAGGCAGTGAGGCCTTGGTCCCCTGGTGGCTTCAGTATCTTAGCCACATGAATGTTTGCAAAAATGGGTTTTGTGTGTAAGCAAAAATGTGTGCATACATGTGTGCATATGTGTGTGTGTGCACCAACATGTGTGGGCCCTGCAGGCTCCAGAGTTCAAGATGTGCTTGAGATCCCTGGGGTTCATCTCTGGAATGTCCATCTTCTTTGTCCAGGTAAGGAAGGAGAAGTCTCCTATTTCTGTGGGCAGAAGCTAAGAGAATGAATCTTGTGGTGCCAAGAAAGTGGGGCTGGCCCTGCTGTGGAGGAACAGGGGAGAGTGGAGAGTCCATGGCTGGTGTGGGGTGGAGCTCAGAGGCGAGCTCAGGGTTAAGTCAGGAGAACAGGCTGGCTTGCGTAGACATTTGGGGAGTCCCAGTTTTCCCAGAAACTTCCCTGATTTTGTGCCAAAGGGAAGTTGGGACAGGTCTGTGAGGAACAGGTATGGGGGAGGTTTTTTCTACCTTTGATGGATGCCCAGGGTGCAGGCAAGCAGTACTCAAAAGCTCTTGCATTAATCCATCAACGTGATCCCAATGCAAGAAAGCAAGCTCTCTAAAAAACCTGTCCTGTAAGTTACTGCAAGAACAAACGATGTTCCCCACTTCTACCCCACAGAACATCATCAAAGGGAAGTCAGAAAGGTAGAAATGACACATAATACACACTCCTACAAGACACTTGTTATAGGATTCTCCCAGGAAGACACATGAAACTCATTCCCGGGTAGAGAAACTAGGCTGGCTTCTGTCACAGAGAGAAACAGATACCTATGGCTGTCATCATGGGAAGGAGTGTGTGGTGAGAAATGGGGGCCTGGGGCACCTGGCTGGCTCAATCGGCAGAGCATGTGACTCTGGATCTCAGGGTCATGAGTTCAAGCCCCACTTTGGGCATGGAGCCTAAAAGGAAGGGAAGGGAAGAAATGGGGGCCGGCTCCTGACTACTTCCACGGGAATCAGGGGTCAAACTGGGCTCCCTGTCCAGATCCCATTCCAGGAATGTAGGGATTGTGGGCCAGAGGATCACTTCCCACAGCCCCCTCTCGTGGACACTGGGAGACAGTGGAGTAGTGGGAACCCCAAGGGCCTGCGTTCCTCTCTAAGATTTAAGGAGAGTGGGAAGATCCCACTGGGTGGGGAAGGTGATACAAAATGATGAAAAGAGCAGGGAGAAAAGGTTCTAGAAAAGAATGGTAAAGCAGACCTCCAGCCATTTGAAAGCCCTGCCTGACAGAGGAAGCAGTCTGATGATAAAGAGTATGCTGTGGCTGCCAAGCGCAGAGCAGGGCTGGCTGCTGAGGCAGTACTACCTCCACCTTCCCATCCTGTGCCCCCACCCCCCCACCCCCAGGGGCCCGCCGTAGTCCTTGTTTCTCTTGCTTCCTGAGCCTTGGCAGCCAGGAATGTTCTCCTGTTCTTCCCTCTCCCACAACCTCCCTATGAACAGGTAGATGAACAGCTGAGGGGAGGCAATGGTAGTCAGCCTAGAGTCCAAGTCCAGGGTTGGTTGGTGGCAGTAAAACCCATCAAATAAAGGCACAGGACCTGATGTAAAGCAGGTCTTAGCAGCTACTGGGAGAGGTGTGTGTGTGTGTGTGTGTGTGTGTGTGTGTGTGTGTGTGTGTGTGTTGAGACTTAAGACCGCCTCCTTGCTCCCCACTGTTTTTCTTGGTGGTGTGGGGGCAGCCTCTAAGCCATCACCCAGGTGGTCTGCCTTAGACTCAAAGCGCAGGTGCCCAGGAGCAGCCTTTTAGTGATATTTTTCATTTGTGGGGGAGCAGAGCAACAGACAGAAGAAGCAGGCTCCTGGATTCTGGTCTTTAGCCCCAGTGTAGGAAGGTACCCTTCCTAGGCCCTAGGAAGATGCTTCTAGAGGTCCAAAGGAGGACTGCAAGCATATCTGCTCTAGTTCCAGCTGCCTCATCCACAAAGGAGCCAACTAAGCCCCATGTCCTTTTTTCACAATGCTGGCATCTTAACAGTAAATGCCAAGTCATTTGGAAAATGCCCTAAATCTGCTAAAAGGGGCACATACCCCTTGACTGTGAGAGGCCAAGACTTCATTGTACCTAATGAAGCCCTGAGCTGAAACTGCAGGCTTGTGGGCAAGATTGGAAACCCATCTGATAGAGAAATGGCTCTCCCATCTGCTGGCATAGGGATCCCAAACAGCATGCTGTTCTCCAGAAGAAAGTGTATGCTCTGGCACCCAGGGGCTTTGGTCTATAGAGAGGAGCTAGACCTTGGGGGTCATTTCCAGAGGCTCCGGGAGGCCTTTATAAACACCCAAGCAAGAGAAGGCAGTGGAGGGCAGAAGCTGAGCTGTCCTGAGTTCTTCACAGAGACCAACCCAGTGGCAGGCAACCAGGCTCTCACCGGAATGGGCAGATCCTGTGTTGGGGGGAGGGCAGGGGGGCATGGCCTTTGTCTACCTTCTTATTTGAGAAAAACTGGGATTAAGTGGGGGTAGGTCAGGGAGAATAACAAGTCATCAATCCAGCATCCTAGCTTGGCCTGGTGAGGCATGAACCCCAGTCATGCTTTGGTGAACCAGTATCTTTGGTAGCACATACTAGCAGGGGGTGCTGCTTCCTTATCAACCTGCCCACATGTGAGCCCTGGAAGATGGTTCCTGACAATGAATTCTGAAAATTGCTCTCTGGGACATGGTTGTGGTGGGATGTCAGCAGAACCCTAGATGCCATGTACCTGTGGCCTGGCCCTCCAGTGCTCCCAGCCCGGGTGGGGCTGAGTTTTGCAGAGCCACCAAACAGGTCTTTGTCAGCATCCCATCTAGGCCTCACAGTTAGCTGGAGGAGCCCCAGTGCTGAGATGGTGGATTCTATGATCTCAAACTCTGCCCTGGCCTCTTTCTCCTCACTCCCTTATCCTATTCGAATCTATTCCTTCCTGACTGCCCACTTTTCTTCTCCTGCCCTCTCCTTATTTGCTGGACTCAAAGAACCTCTGCCCTGATTACTTCCCCTTGGGGTCCTGTGGCCCTGCCTGCCATGCTGCCGTGCCCATTCTTCTTGCCCCCAGCCCTGCCAGGGACTATGAGACCTCTGCCTCCTCTGGGTCTATGCTGGGAGTACAGAATTCTGCCTGTGGGAGCCACAGTCTCCCCTCTTGCCTCCCCCACTGCCACCTCCTCCCCACCTTCTGGCTCTCTTCTCATCCCTCTCAAGGTTTCTCTCCATGCCCACCATTCTCTCCAGCCCCTGACACAAGTGCACCACCCTCCCCTCACTCCAACCTTCCCAGAGATGACCTGTTGTGTTTCAGAGAGAAGCCAAAGCCATCAGGTGGGAAGGCCCTCCCTTTGCCCTGTTCATATTCACCAGTTGTCAGGACCCATCCTAATCTCCTTCCCTCTCTTGCTCCTAATCCCCTTCTCTGGGCCTACTGGGCCTGCCCCACCTTCTTCCATAGTAACCCGCAGTCCACTGCTCCTTCCTCAGTTTACAAATACCCCAGAGTCACAAAAAAGGCCTCCCTTGATCCTGCCTCCCTCTCCTCATTACTCCTGCTTCTCCCCTTTCCTCTGACGTCAGGTCTCTTGGAAGCATGTGGGCACACCTATACCTGAGCTAGCCGCCTTTTTACCCCTTGCCTCACCCACTTACCCCTCCCATCCAGCAAGGTCATCAACACCTGGGGAATCCTCTCAGACCTCCTACAAGTACTTTTCTGCCATGCCACCTGCTGTGGATGGCCAGTTTCCTCCATGCTATGTCCCACTGGGGGCTCTGTAGCTCTGCCTGCTTGGCTCTCCTCCTACTGTCTAGCCTGTTTCCCATCAGCCTCTTTTGGGGTCACCAAAGAAGAGAGAGAGTGAGTTCCTCATGGTATGTTCCACCCCACCACACACACACACACACACACACACACGTACATGCACACACTCTCTGCTGTCCTCCCTGTGCGCCCTGGCAGACTGCACTTCATCCCAGTCCAACGATTTTATCTGCGGACCCTGGGAATTAGTTACCCGATGGAACTCGCCAGATACACAGGTGTAACATGACCACGTCTGAATTCACTGTCCCACTGATGCCCCTTTTTCTTAACTCTTAGTGCCCTCTACCAAGTCACCCAAGTCAGAGATCTGGGAGCCATTCTAGACCCTTCTCTCACACTCCACATTCATGGTGACCAAAGTCCCTTCCATCTCATCTCTCTGACACACTGTAGCATCCATGTCCCTCTGTTCCTGCCTCATAGCTTGTGCCCTAGATCAGGTTCCTGTATTGTCTCTCAGAAATACATTACAGCAGTTGTCCCCTTTTGAAGGTCCTGGCCCTCAGTCTTTCTGGCTCCATTCTAGCCTTGGTACTGTCACCAGGTGATCCTTACAAAAGGCAAATTGACCATGCTCTTCAGACCCCTTGAAGGTTCTCTACTCCATGCGATGGAGGCTGAGCTTCTCTGCCAGCACTGGAGCCCTGCCTACTTCTTTGGGCCCAGCTTTCCCACACCTGCCCCCGCTCCCCCCCCCTCCCGCCCCCAGCCCTGGCTCTGGGAATGGCACTTCTATTGGTGCCTCATGGTGCCATGCCTCCACTTGGCTGCTTTTTCTGTTTGGTTGTAGTGATGGGTGTGAGGGTTGTCTCACCTCTCACCTACTCCTATTTGTCTATTTGGCAAATATTTATTCGCCTCTCTAGCCTCATCTCAGGCACGCCCTTCTCCATGAAGTCTTTTCTGAATCTTCTCTGATCCCCTGTGTCCCACACAAGACTCCAAATGCAGCACTACTACTACCTACCCACTCCTTTGGCTTGTGCTTGCTACCAACTCACAAGTGCTGTGCCTCCCCCAGCCCTGCAGCCCCAGGGCCCAGCACAGGGCTAGGCACAGACAGGCAGCATCAGTATCTGAGTGAGTGAGGGCTCTCTGAGCAGCTCTGGTAAGTCTCCCACTTCCTTCTGCCCTGGAAGATTCCAAGCCTTTGTGCTGAGGCCCCTGCCTCTACCTCTCTTTTTACTTTCCTATGACAATGTGGCCCCCAGATTCACCCAGCAAAGAGGCCACTAGCTTCAGAGGAGCTTCCTCAGCAAACTGCTCCACACTGCCACTTCCTGAACAGAAGCGACATCATCCCCACCCTATCGAAGACCAGGCCTGTATCACCTCAGGTGGCATCGGACCATTTCTCACCTCTCTTCTTCATTCATTCACATTCGCCCCTCCTTTATTACTCTCCGCAGCATAAGAACACATTTGAGATTTCTCCCAATGAAAATCCTTTTGTCAAGTCCCCTCAACCTCTCATTATTGCCCCATTTATTTCCTTCCTTTCGTGGGGAAATTTCTTGCAAAGGAGGTCAACTGTCTACACTGTCCTTCTTATCTCATTCATTCCTCCACACACCTGGCTTTTCCTCCAGATGCCAAGTGTTGCTGAAGTCACTGGGGACCTCTCTGGACATTGGACATCACAGACACTATCTGCTCTTTATTTTCTCGACTCTTTATGGGATATGACACTGTTAGTCATCCACTCAACACTGTAAATGCTCTCCACTTATGACTTCTGCCCGCTCTTCTCACTGTAATCTCCTCTATGCCTCACTGGTGCCTCCTCCATACCATGCCCTTAGACTGGTGTACTCCCCCTCGGGATTCTGTGGCCTGCTCTTCCTATGGATCGACATGTGCTCCCTGGGGCAAGTTACTTAGATCCATGTTTCAACCTCTACCCATTCTGTAATGATACCCAACTCTGTATTTATTACTGAGACACTTCTCTTGAACTCCTCATTCAGAAATTCAACAACCAACTGCATCTCACCATCTAGATGTCTCATACTTCAATTTTCCACAAGTCCAACTATCTTTACACACTAACTAAGCTCAATGATACAGGATAGATTACATGACAACAGACCCTCTGTGTATACACACATTTAATGTGTGACAGAGGAGAAGTCCAACCCAGAAAGGAAGGGGAAGATTATATATAAATGGTATGAGGGCTATTTGAAAACTAATTAGTTTAGTTTCTTATCTGACAGCATAAATCAAAATAAATTTCGCCAATTAAAAAAATTACTATAGAAACTGAAACCATAAAATAGAAGAAAAAATTGTGTTGTGAACCTAAAACCTCTCTAAAAAATAGAGTCTAATAAAAAAAAGGAGAGAAATATGAGGGACATCAAATCACTGAGGAGGCAAGGGGTCTCCAAATTTAAAAAGCAAGAAAACAAAAGATGTTCAGGATCCACAACATAGAAATTTAACCTCTGTATCTCATAAATAAGCACATACCTACAAATCAAATTCAAAGGCAAATATGTTAGGAATATATTTCAATGAATATGTAAAAGATTAATCTCTTTAATATATAAAAGGTTCATACAAATGGATAAGGAAAATACTACGATGCTAATGATTAAATGGATAAAGAACATGAATAGACAAGAGAAGGAAATAGAAATGGTCAGCTAATGAGAAAACTGTTCAACCTCAGGAATATTCAAAGAAGTCAAAGTTAAAAACAAACAAGGAGCTTTCACTGCTTGCCTTTCAAACTGTCACAGATGTCTGCACGCACTTCTGAGCTGGGCTGTCTCCCCACCCCCCGACTCACCCTCTCCAGTCCACTCTGCACTGCAGAGATCTAAGACACATCACACCTTGTCACTCCCCTGCCTTAACATTCCTTTAAAGGCTCCGTGATGGTAATCAGGATGGAACCCCAGCAATAGTGCCAGTTTGCAGCCTGACCTCTCTTTAGCTTCATCTCCCACCACTTCTATCTAAGTTCTAGTCACATGGAACTTGTGTGGTCATTTCCAGAACTATTTCACACCTTGGCGCCTTCACCTGTGCTGTTACCAGTATGGAAGACCAACCTTCACCCTTATCCTATTCCATGAGGAAACTTTCCCTGATGCTGCTGCTCTCCTTTGGATGCCCTTCTTCCTGTTCTTGTTGCACCCTTCATTCCAATGTCATAGCACCCAACACACGACATCACGATCACTAACGTACTTGTCTTTCTCCTTCACTGGACTATGGGCTCCTCTGGGCAGGGGACTATGTCTTATTCATCTGTAAAGTCCCAGCACTGTACCCAGAGCCAAGTATGTATGAATGTAACATATGTGTGAACAAGTGTGCATGGATGGATGGATGGATGGATGGATGGATGATGTATGAGCAGGGCCACAAGCAAACTGAAGTGACAGACAACTGAGAATGGGCCAGATAAGGGTGGCCACCTTACCTCCCGAAGAGCATTCTGGGCTGCACAGTACCAAGCCCGACTCACGAGGGAGGCCTCTTTCTGATCTGACAGAGGCAGGCAGCTCAGAATATATGTGAGCATCTGAGGGAAAAAGACAGGACATTGGAAACTGTAAGAACTGGGGGCCTTTGGAACCTTCTCCACCTGGTAGAATAGTAGGTTTGAGGGGACTGGAATACTGGCTTCTAGTTCATCTTTAATCCTAAGCTTCATGGGGTCTTCACTTCTCCTCTCCAGCCTCTAAGGATCTTTCCTGTGAACAAACCATTCCTGAGCCCCGCCTGGATGCAGGTTTGTACTGATTGATAAAAAGCAAACTTCCCACTCAGTGTGGTAGAAAGAGCCTGGGCACTGGGACTAGATAAACCTAGTTCAATTGCTTATCTATCACCTGACCTCTCTGAGTCTTGTTTTTCTCATCTGTAAAATGGCAAATGTAGTGAGATCTAAATGGGTTATGGTGAGCATCAAGTAACATAGTAAAGGGTCTGGCATAGGACCTCAGACACAGCAAGTCAGGTCTCTTCCTCTGATCTTCAGAAGCCACACCCCATCCACCTGCCATCACAGGTCAGGCTCTGGGTATTCCCTCTTTCCCCATCTTCTCCACTGCCAACTCGCTTTCTCAGCTGGCTGTTAAGCTATGATCCCAGCAGGACCCAGCCCAGGTGCTCAGGCTATCACTCCACACATGCTCTGTGAGGCTGGAGGCCCTATAAGGGACTGGGAATGGAGTCGCCTGTGAGGCCAGGAATGATCTAATATTAACTATTCTTTTCTTCTGGAATCTTCTCTCCTGGACTATTGTGACACTGTGTTTTCCAGGGTTCCACTCACCATTCCAATTGCCCTGTTTCTGGATTCTTCTGTGGCACCCAGGGTTCAGACCTGGGTCTTTCAATCTGAGGTTTACTTCCGAGGATAATAAATTTGTTGCATGGCTTCAACAGTTACCTCTACAGGAACAACCAACAATTCAATATCCCCCTATTGTCTCATCATTCATGTGCTGGTCCAGTGTTGCCAATTGTCCACAGGATCCTTCATCTAAATGTTTTACTATCACCTTTATCTCAACCAAAATTCATATTCTCAGTCTAAAGCATCTCTTATTCCCAACTTTCCAGTATCTGAACTTCAATGCCAACAGTGCATCTCACCTGAAGATCCTCATACTTTGAACTCTTTGTGCTCTTCTGTCCCTTGCTGTCAGATACAGGTGTACAGCACAAGCTTTAGGCCAGGCTAATTTAGACTCATTCAAATCCCCACTCTACTGCTTCTGAGCTCTGTGACTTATGTGGCCTCAGGCAAGGTAATTGACCTCTCTCAGCTTCAGTTTCCATACCATATACATATATACAGGTATATGTACATATATTTAATAGATATAATGTGCTTGACAACTAGTAAATGTTCCATAAATAGTTGCTGGATTGCTGCTACTAATATTTTTACCACTGAAACTTTAGAACCTCAGCAGCCCAGATCTTCATTACCCCAGATGTGGGGCGCTTCTACAATCTCCCACCTGCCTCCAGGCTCATCCTTGCTAGTCATTCTGCACACTGCAACAAGGTTAACTTTCCTAAAAAAAAAAAAAAAAAAACAGCATTCAGTCTTAGGATATCCCTGATGAAAACCTGCAGGGTACCCTAATGCCCTGAGGACAAAATCTCCACTGTTGGGTCAGCACTGCCAGGCCCTATGCCTGACCGGATCCCTGATCCCAGAGCTTCCCCAGTTCAGTCTCCCCACTGTCCTATAAACATAGCATGCCTATTACTTTTTGCCTATGTGGGTCTCTTTCCTGGAATGCCCTTCCTTAACCTTGACCTCACCAGTGCATTCCAATCTCTTCTTCCTTTCTTTGATTCCTAGCACCAGAAGGTACTCAGCCAATACTTACTGGATTGAACTAAAGATGGACAGTCCTATATCTCTATTTTCACCAAAGCCCTCTACCTCTATTTTCACCAAAGGTTTGCTAAGGGAAGGGATCACTTTACCTGAGAGAAGTACTGGGGACTGGGGAGAACAGCCTTCTAGGCCAGGAAGGCTAGGCATGGGGAAGAGAACACTGATGAGATTGGGACTGACTAAGCCCCCAATCCCAGGGGAAGGCAGGGAAGCCTATCTGAGCCAAGTTAAGACAGTGGCCATCCTGTCTTCTGGGGCTCAGCAACCAACCCAAAAAGCAAAGGGAGAGGGCAGTACACCTGTCCTCTCTGAGGGGAGGGAGCATGATTCTTTGAACTGAGAAGGGGGTAGCTTTTCTAGAGGGAAGAAGAGGCAGTGATAAGGATGAAGAGGCCATCCCATGAACCCCATCCTAAGGGGCTACTAGAGATAAAACTGGTCATTCCTAGGATCTATGGAGATGGAACAAACATCCTCTGGAGCCCAGGAGATAAAGGATGCCATGGCAGGGGAGTCAGCGGAGTGGGAGCTGTCTTATTCTTGCTAAGGAGAAGGAGCACCGTTCCAGGGCCAATGAGTAAAGGGTGACTTGCCTCTCACGGACAGCAGGAGGGGGCTGCCAACTCTCAAGGCAAAAGGGATGGAGAGACCATCCCAAGAGACCACTGGCAACAAATCCTGTTATCTGTCTCTGGCCAATGGCGACAGAGTGCTCTTGCTCCAGGCTAAGGAAAAGGCGCAAACATCCCATGGGGTGAAGGAGGTAGGGGCAGCCATCACTAGGGGCCTAGGGAGTGGGGAGCAGGCCTGTCTTCGGTGAAGTAATTCAGCGACTGTGCCTGGAATTGACTGAAGGGGGCAGTCTGCTTCCCACCGCCAGGGGAAGGGGCAAAGGGAATGAAGTGATCACCCCAAAGAGACCAACGAGGATAAGGCCGGTTACCCTTCGGGGACGATTGTATGAAACGGACATCTTCCAGAACTGAGGGGGAAGGGGCGGCCATCTCTAGAGAGGTGGGTAGGCTGAGACCCTGCCCTGGTTGAGGTGACAAGGCAACCAAATCGTGGGGCCGATGGGGGTGGAGAGAATGGTTCCCCCAAGCCAAGGTGATAGGGTGGCCCAAAGGCGGGGCCGTTACCCATAGCCAGCAGATCCTGGGATCTCCCCGGCAGGTCGTTTCAGCCAGGCGGGCAGAGCCGGGCGAGCTGTCTGACAGCCCCTCCCCACAGCCCGGGACCCCGAGGGCGGAGCCTGTCCCAAGCTAAGTCTGAGGGCGGACTCCTCTCACCTCCTGGGGCAGCGACTCCGCCATCGCATCCCAGCCGCCACCGCCCCCGTGCAAGCCTTTCTGGGAAATGTAGTCTTACCGACTTTCGGGGGGAGGGTCTTGGGAAGGAAGTGGATCCCCCACTTCCGTCACGGTTGTGACGATTTGGGTCTGCACCGGAAGTGCCTGTGCTGCCGATGTGGTACCTTTTGACCGCGGTTTCGGTCGCTCTGCCTTGTTTTCCTTGCTGGGTGTTTGCGTCGCGCCATGGCGGTAAGGAGGGCGGGTAGGGCGGGGTTCGCAATGGCCGAACCTTCCCGGGGTCGGGAGACTGAAAACAGAGGAAGGACATCAAGGGAAGCGGGTCAGCCAGAGGGGGGCGCCGTGAGGTGGCCCTACCGTACTAGAGCTAGCGGGAGGAATGGAGCCGCGCACGACCATAGGAGAAGTGGTCCGGGAGGGGAGTGAGCGTCAGTACCACGCTGTCCCAGACCTGGCCGGAGATCTTAGGGGCCTGAAAGGGGGTGGGCGTCAGCCAAGATCTGGACTACTCCAGCAAAGGCCGGAAGGGCGCACCATTCAGCGCCCCTCAGGAGTCCCCCATGAAGGGGTTGTCAGCCCAAAGCTGGACCTTACCAAGGGAACCAGAACATACCAGCCTAGTGTTGGAATTTTCCAGGGTGAGCAAGAGGTGATCGTAGCTAAGGGGTGCAGCACAGATGGTGTCAGCTCTAACCAGGATGGAATGGAGGAGGGGTGTACATCCCTAGGATTGTGCTAGATTGAGCACCATGGGGATCTGGGTTAGGTGCAGGAGTAATTCTGTAGCTAATCAGAGTGGTGGGCAGGGTGAGGAGGACCCTGGCTGAGGAGGGCTCTGACAGCATCTTACCATCCCTCTGCAGCCCAAGGGCAAAGTGGGCACGAGAGGGAAGAAGCAGATATTTGAAGAGAACAGAGAGACTCTGAAGTTCTATTTGCGGATCATACTGGGGGCAAATGTAAGTGCCTTCCTCCTTTCTTCTGTGCTCACCCAAGGTCCCATTGTCCTCATTTCTGGGTGTGTGTGTGTGAGTGAGTGAGTGAGTGAGGGGGTGGTATGTGACAGCCATGTGTAGTTTTCCAGAAGAAAACTACAATTAAAGAAAGGAGAATGGGCCCTGGCACAAAGAAAGTGCTGAGTAGTCAAAACAAAACCAAACCAAAAAAACCAAATGAGGGTTTGAGTCTCAGATGAACTTGAGCCCATTCTTCTGATCCCAAATACACATGGCCTTCTTTCCTGGACTGACACATCAGAGGGGAGCCGGGGTACTCAGGACACGAGAAACAGACCCCTTTACCCCACAACCCTATGAGAAACAACTTGTCTCTTTCCACAGCCTGGCCTAACTTTTGGTCAGAGTCGAGGGAGACCCGTGGTTTAGGGTAGGTTTTGATTCCAGCCTGATCATGTATCTGCTTACAGGCCATTTACTGTCTTGTGACCTTGGTGTTCTTCTACTCATCTGCCTCATTTTGGGCCTGGGTAAGTGTCCCCTTTCCTGGGGAGTGGGTGAGTGTGTAGGGTTAGTGGCTGGCCTTTGATACCATTCTTATTCTGCAGATGGCCCTGGGCTTTAGCCTGGCAGTATATGGGGCCAGCTACCACTCTATGAGCTCAATGGCACGGGCAGCCTTTTCTGAGGATGGGGCCCTGATGGATGGTGGAATGGACCTCAACATGGAACAGGGCATGGCAGAGTGAGTGTCCCCCGCTGCCAGCCCAGGTGAGCGGCCCCAGGGCTGGGGTTTTGGGGCCCAGATAGCCCAAGACCCACAATTGCCCACAACTTGAAAGGGTAGAAGGGAGATGAACTGGGGCCCATCTCCTATTTTTGGCCCTTGCAGCCTCCTTTCTATTCACAGGCACCTTAAGGATGTGATTCTACTGACAGCCATCGTGCAAGTGCTCAGCTGCTTCTCCCTCTACATCTGGTCCTTCTGGCTTCTGGTGCGTGGGTTGTAGGGCTCCCAAGAAGTGAATGGGGCATCTAAACTTTCTATTCTTTCATTTCTTGCACCAGGCTTCAAGTTAACTTTTCTGTCCTAGGCTCCAGGCCGGGCCCTGTACCTTCTGTGGGTGAATGTGTTGGGCCCTTGGTTCACAGCAGACACTGGCACCCCAGCACCAGAGCACAATGAGAAACGGCAACGCCGACAGGAGCGGCGGCAGATGAAGCGGTTATAGCCACTGACATTATGGCCACAGGCTGCACGGCCCCCATGCCAGGAGCAAGGAGGGCCTCGTCCAGGGCCCAAAAGCAGTCTAAGGTATAGGATTGTTGAATAAATGGCTCAGAATGTGGCTAATGGCTGTGTGGGTGATAATGAGGGTGAGACAGGAAGAGCTAGTCGTTTGGTATTAGCCTCCTGCTACAGACTGAGTGTGGTACCTTCAAAGAAGGAAGAGAGTCTTGGATTGGCTAGGAAAACTTTATTATACTCCATGCATTCAGGGAGCTCATACAAGTACATATACACACACAAACACACAATTGCATACAGGCACACACAGCTAATACTGCTCAAGGCACTGTCCACTGGGCACACAGTGGCCTTAGGGTTGAGAAAAGGCCCAGAATTCTGCTTTGATTCCTCCTCATTCTCTAGTCTCTTACATTGCAGGCTGGGGCCCGTCCATGTCCTAGAGGCAGTACCTTCACACCTCCAGGCCAGGACCCTTGCTCAGTCCCAGTGCCTGCACCAGGTCCTCTCCGAGCCCGCTCTTCAACGTCCGTCTCACTGCAGGAACAGAGCAGGGTTAGAGAGGGTTGATGCGGTTAAGGCGGGTAGTGGGCATTTGGGGAGTACTCACAAGACTTGCGGTTGCCACGGGACCGCTTGCGCTCCCGAGCAGCTAAGGCACGAGGACTGCTCTTGGTCACTGACTGTACCAGCAGGTCCATGATCTCATCTGAAGTGTCACTGGGTAAATTGGAGACTGGGGGTTCTTCTGGGGGTGCATTGGAGGGCCCCATTGCTGTAGGCATGACTGGGGAGGTGCTCTGGACCATTCCTGAGAGAGGCCAGATAGAGAAGTCAGGACAAGGTGACCCCAAAGCCCATTGCCCCCAGTGGCCATAGGTCCCACCTCTGCTGCGGCGGCCATGTGTGGTGTCCTCCGGCTTGCTGGTCAGCAGACTCTTCATGCTGGCATGACTGTCAGCATCACCCCGCCCTGGCCCACTGCCCACGGCCACTGGGACAGATGGGTTGCTGGGGACTTCCCCAGCCACACCTGAGAACTTTTCTGTCTGTAGAGGGGAGAAGGGTGAGCTGGGAGCAGGGGAAGGAAACCACGGGGGTGGCAGTCCAAACCTGGAAAAGGTACCTACCTCAGTGATCATGCGGCCCCGTGTCTTGTTGCGCTCACGGTACGTGGCCCGCTTTTGCTGCTGCTGTAGCACCCGTTCCCGGCAAGTCCGATACTCCAGTGCAAACTCACGCAGCGTGTGGCAGAACTGCATGATGCGCACTTCCCGGGCTGCCTGGGCCGTGTACCCCAGGTACAACAGGAAGGCATGGAACCTAGGCAGGTTGGGGTAGGGAGGGATGGTGAGTCCTGCTTAGGGTGTGAGGGATGGTGATAGCAGTCCTGCCCTCTGCCCATGTCCCCACCTGTTGCAGACACGGCGGTGTACTACCCGCAGCATGGCAACACGGCGGCCACACTGGGCCAGGAAGTGGGTGAGGCGGGCACGCAGGGCTGGGGCCAGCTCGTGTTTGGCCAAGTTCCGTAGACTCTCCTCAGCTGCCCGGCTCCGACGCTCCAGCTGCCCCAGGTTCTCAGTCAGCTGCTCAAAGTCCACCTGGAAAGGCAGGGGGTATGCATGTTGTCCCCCCAAAGACAGGCACCACCTGAGGCTGCCTCTGTCAGGCTAGCCAGTCTGGTCCCTAGAGATATAGAGAGCCAAAAAGCCTCCGCCTGCCCTCCAAAAGCTCACAGTCTAATCCAGGGAAGAGACAAGTCCATTTGATCTAATGGGGAATGGAAAAGCTCTCTTGAGGGAAGTAGTGGCTAAATGAAGACCCAAAGACAGTAGGTGTAGCCAGGCCAATAGAGGAAAGAATGTTTCTGGCAGAGGATACAGCCCACACAACACCTGTAGCCGAGCACACTCTGGCACAGTAGCCCAAACATGGAGGAAAAGCCAGCCCCAGAAAGCAGCACTCCCTTTTGCCATGGCTGGCCTTAGTCAAGCCTCTGGCTGGTGCTAACCTTGGCACAGCGAGTCAGGGCGGGTATTTCTGAGTAGAGGTCAGAGGAATCAGGCCGGGTCTGGAGAACCAAGGAACAGAGATGGTGCAGCAGTGACTGTCGGCGCACTGTGTCCTTCACCTCTGACACCTTCTCCAGGTAGCTCAGCTCAAAGCCGCTGCTCTGAAAGGACCCCATCTGAGCCTGGGCCTAGCAGGCTCCAGAGCCCTGGCCCCCAGCCCTCATGCACTCCCACTAACCTGGGAACCGTTGAGGAAGTTGCCCACAGCCAACAGGGTGGCCAGGATACAGCGGAAGGTGGCATTTTGTACCAGCTGTTCCATGCCCACTTTCAGGTCAAATAGTGGCTCTGCGATTTCCTGGAGTGGGAGACAAGGGTCTCTCAAACTACCTGGTCCTTGTGCTCACCTGCCCCACTTCCTGCCACATGCCATGACCTAAGTACCCGTTCCATGCTGTCATAGTCCAGCTTGAAGGCCCAGAGTTGTAGACGTGCGGCCAGGCCCCCAATGGAGGCAAGGGTCATCAGGAAATTCTCAGCTGGGCCCAGGGGTATGTCAGGATTGGCCAGCTGGGCCTCCTCAATCTTCTGCCGCTCCTCTTCCGTGGGCATCATAGTCAGCAGTTTCTGAGGATGCAACCACCACCCCACACGAAGTCCCCTCAGTGCTGGCCTGAGGCCTCAGATGTTGGTCTTGACTCATCCCCAGGTCATTTGGTCATTTGGGGTATCCCCAGGGCCTGGGGAACTGCTCTGTAGAAATGCTAAGCCCATGCCCACCATTGGAGGGACAGGAAATGCCCACTGACCAAAGGAGAGGGCCAGACCTCCCACCTCCATGTCACACCCTTAGCTGGTATCCCTACCTCAATGCCATCCTTGCTGACGGCAAACTCATCAAAGTTGAGCAGGGCAGCCTTAATGACATGCACAGGTGGCAGGGTGGTTAGGCCAATGTTGATAGCGTTGCTGCGCTTGGGGTCCAGCACTGTGGTCATTGTCCGGCGGCCCTCACCAGCTTTCTTTAAAGTTGGCAAGAGGGCAGTGTAAGACTGGGAAAGGGACTAGCTGGGGCAACAATCTACAAGGGCACTCTAAATAGCCCCTCTAAATAGCCAGATTGTGGGGGCACTCCACAACCAGGGATCTGGGATATGTAAGGCCTTGGGATGAGCTTAGATTCCAGTTAGGGCTAGACTCTGCTGATTCCTTGTTGAGAAACCTCAGACAAGACTCAATGCCTTTCTTTGCCTTGGTTTCCCCATGTGGGAAATGAGTGGCTGTCCCTGGCAGTTCAGACCCTTCAGTTCTGATTCCCTCCTCTTTCCGCTGGGGTTACCTTGCAGATGAGGGTGGGTTTACCTTGGAAGGCAGCACATCTTTGGCACGGGACTCAAACAGGTGTTCCAGCCGGGCTGTGTCCACCGAGACAGGTTCCAGTGAGGCCCACAGGGTGGGGCAGGGCCCAAAGCGGCTCCCAGAGCCTTCATGACCCCCAGCCAGCTTTAGCTCCCGCCAGAAGAGTTTTACTGTCTTCCTCTTGGTGGGGAGGGCTAGACCATCGGGTGCTGAGGGAGGAAGGGGAGTGGTGGGAGGTGGAGGTGGTGGGAGTGAGCCTTTGATGGGTGGGGGAGGTGGGGGTGGAGGAGGTGGGCCACCTCCAGAGAGCACAGGCAGTGGGGGCGGTGGGGGTGGGACCCCTTTCCCAGCCTCCACAGCCTCCATGTTCAGCATGTCCTCGTCTTCATCCTCCCCCAAATCTGAGAAGTCCAGGTCTCCAATGCAGAGCTTAGGTACACGGATAGGGAATTCCTGAATGGGCTCAGCCTTGGGGCTTGGTGGGGCCAGTGGCTCCTTGGGCTCTGGCTCAAGGCTCCGCTGGGCCCGGAGCAGACTTCGGGGGGCAGGGCTCTGGGGTGTTCTGGGTGCAGGGCCTGGTTCTGGGGAGCCCCATAGTTCCCCGGTATCTAGAGAAGAGAAGCAGCTGTCAGTGTCACGCCCTCTGGAGCAATAGGGCAACATGAGTGGATTCTGCCCACCCACCTACTCACCTGGGTGTCCATCAGCCTCATCAAGCATGGCCTCAGCCAGTGTCTCTGCTCGGCCCTGGGCCAGTGCAGCCTGCTTCTCTGTTTCTGCTGCTGCCACATTCTCCAGGAACCGGGCTCTGAGGGGAGGTACTTGTCAGTGAGGGTGTCTGACACATCCCAGCCCAGGGTGGTGTACATGCCTTGCTGGGCCCCTGGGCACTGCCCCAAATTGCAGGCACACACAGACATACAGAGAACAGTCCATGCGCTGAGCAGACCCAGGACTTGCCCTCCCAAGGCAGCCCCTGTTCATTCCTCCACATCTGGGGAGGGTCACTGCCAACCCAGCATTCCCAGGTCAACATATGGGGAGAAGTTCTACTTAACAGCTAACTTGCAACCTTGCTGCTGTTCACATTCACTGTCTGATTCTAGACCCTTAGAGCAGGGGAAGGAGATAGCTGTTCCAATGGGCACACCAGGCTGTCCCATGTCTGGTAGCTTCTGAGAGCTATGACCCATGTCTAGAAAAGGGCCTGGGAAGCAAGCATTCAGCTCAAGAGTCCCATGCTTTACTGACTGAGCTACCACAACAGGCATTCATTTTATGTTGGAATAATGAATGTGATCCAGTGTCTATTTTTGAGCCCCTCTAGCCTTTGTTGGCCTTCAGTCCCTGCCCTTCTTCCCTCAGCCCTAGGTTGCTCCTCCACCCCTATACCACACATCACCCTAGATCCTAGCCCCCTTCCCTATTCCTGGGCTGAGGACATGGAAGAATGGGCTCCAGATTGGGAGTCCGTGTCTTCATTTCTGGTTGAAGCTTGTTAAGGTGTCACTATTGAACACTATGACCCCAGTGAACTGCTTCCCAGTGCTTGGTCCTTGGGTAACAAAGGAGGGCTATGTATGGGAGAAGATGGGCCTGAGAGTCCCCCAGCTCTGGCTGCATGAGGCACATGGAACCCCCGCTGGGGGAAGCAATGCTGAAGCCCTGAGCAAATGGCAGGCCTGGCAGGCTGGCCTCTGTACTTACTCCAGCACTGCCTGCTCAGTAGGGGACTGAGAGACAGGTGGGCTCTCAGGGGCCCTGGGTAGGGGGACGAGAGGAAGAGATGGTAATTATGGTGCCTGCTCCACTCCAAAGCCCAGTTGCTTGTACCCACACACAGCTGGGCAGTAATATCAGGGGTTCCTTCCCAGCCCCAGTGGAAAGAGGAGGGGTGGGGGTGACAGGACATGAAGAAACTGGAAATGGAGGGGAGAGACTGACATGAAGCAGGACAGGGCGTAGTAAGAGACAAAGAACAAGAGAGTCAAGAGACAGTGACAGAGAAATAAAGAAGGGGGGCAAGGAGATAGATGACAAAGGGCAAAGACAGGCAGAATGCCAGAAAGAGATGAGGAGACAAGCAGGAGGAGTAAGAGGTCCAGTCAGGGCTGAACCCCACTCCCCAGCAGTCACTTACCAAACAGGAGCAGTTTGGTGAAGTCTGGAAAGAAAGAGAAAGCATGCGTTTGGGCAGAGGAGTTTGGGCAGAGGAGGCGGAGGGCCTGTGGAGGGGCTCAGTGGAGGGACAGCTGGAGAGAGGACTCTAGGGGTGGCCTCCACTATCTTCCTACTTACTTATAGATGCTCCTCTCGCTGGAGCTGTCGGCTGATGGCCCCACAGAGATGGCAGGAAAGAGGTTCACCGAAGTAAGGAGGCCAGAAGCAGGGCCCATGAGGCTGGAGTTCAGGCTTGTCGACAGGGCAGGGCCAGTGGAGTAGGTGGAGATTACAGTTGAGGCCAGGTCTGAGGGGCTGGAGGTGGGGCCTGTCTGCGAGGCGGGGCCTGCGCGGCTAGAGACAGGGCCTGTGGGGCTGGAGGCGGGGCTTATCAACAGACTAGGCCTCGGCAGGCAGATCCACCCCTCCCCAAGTGCTAGGGCAAGTTCTATCTTACCCAGGCTCGGTGGAGCGCAAAGGGCAGCTCCCGCCTTCTAGAGATCGGCGGCTCCTCTTGCCCTCCTCTGAAGAGGGCTTTCTGCGTTCCCGCCTTCCACCTGCAGCGGCTTCATCGATGTCTCCATCCTCCAACCGCAGGGCATTCTAGTGGAGGTAGACCCAGATGTGAGCCGCTGGCGAACTGCACCTCCTTCTTCCCCGCCAGTTGTGCCCAGGTGACCCAGCCCACCTCATAGAGCACCAGCTGTGTGCGCAGGTCCACATCAGTACCCGAGGTGCCCAAATGGCGCTGGACCAGGGCCTCCATGCCTTGCTGCTCCAGTGCATCTGTCACATCATAGAAGGTGTCCTGGTCTGGGAGTGCTGCCAGTGTCTAGAGGGTGGGGATGGGAGGGCAAGGCTAAGGCTGATGGAGACTGGAAGTCAGGAGCCTAAGGGGCCCAGAATTGGCACCTGGTTCCCCCCTATTCGGCCATACCCACCTTGTTGATGAGGGTGACTGTGTACACCAACAACTCAGGGTCAGCGCCATTCTTCTCCTCCAGGATGGACACCAGATTGGCCCAAGGAAGAGAGCCTGACACAGAAAGGGGAGCAGTCATGCGGGGACAGGTAGGAGAGAGGGCTCTGAGTGGGGGTTGAGGGGGGAGGAGGAACAGTCTCTCACCTGTAGAGCTGGCCACAGAACTGACAGCATGGATAAGCAGCGGTGCATTGTTCTCAGAGTATTCCACAAACACCAGCAGCAGCTTCAGGGCTGTCTTCACCACCAAGCGGGACTAGGGGGAGGGGTCACCACATATGAGTGGGGCTTGGGCCAGACTTGTATCAGCTCCTGGTGGGGAGGGGTAAGGGCTTCTGGGGCTGGACTCAAAGAGGAGAGTCTAGGCAGAAAGACCCTGGCCCCAGAACCAGGTGTTGGAGTACGTTCTAGACTTAGACGAGCCTCAGACTCATTCAATTCCAGCCCACTTTGCAGAATAGGAGACTGAGGTCCAGAGAGAGGCAGTGGGAAAAGGGTGCATGGCTGTGTGGAGGGCCACTTACCATGCTGGCACACAGTGTGTACAGCCACTGTACAGTCTCACTGTGGGCCACCACCCCTAGCATCCCATCCACAAAAAGCATCAGCTGGCCTAGTGCTGGGGACACAGAGACAAGAAGAGGTCAGTAAGGGGTCACTGAAGGCAGGGGTCATGGGGGAGGAGTTGGACTTACCTCGGAGGATGTAGGTCTGGTAGTTGTGGTCGGCAGCAGCACCCACACGGATCAGGCAACTCAGCCCCTCTGAGTGTACAAATTCAGGCACCAGGTCCTTGTCCTCCTGGGGGCACCATGGGGAAATTTAAGCAGGGCTCAGGCTGGACACCCACCCCCAGCCCACTTCTGGGCCTCACCTGGAAGATCTGCTTTAGTGAGAAGAGGGAACGGCGGAGCTCAGGGCCACTGGAGCCATACAACTTTTCTGCAAGGGGTAGGTGGGCATGGAAACCTCAAGGGGACACAACCCCCCACCAAAGAATATTCTAGTGCCTGAGCCCCCTACCTCCTCCTCCACTCCCTGACTCTGGGCAACCCCCAATCCGGTTTAGTTGCAGCATCAGCCCTGGCCCTGAAAGGAGAGGTCAGGATAGGAGTGGGAAGGGGCCACACATCCTGTCTCCCATGTGCTTTGTCCACTGTCCAGCACAGGCCTGAAAGAAACTGAGCCAGCAGCACTGGGGAGGGGCATTCTTGGACACTAATGTCCTCATACACTCACCCAAGATGGCATTGACCCTCACGGAGAGTTGAGTACGCAGGATAAGTGTAGGCTTTCGCCCTTTGCTGGAATTAAGCAGCCTAGTCAGCAGTTTTCAGGCCATTCCTCAGGGTCCCTGCCCCCCACACCAAGGCAGCTAAACACCACCCCACATGCCACTCCTGGCCCAACTCCCTCCTCCTCAACAGGAGGGTTTGTGCAAACATAGGTATCTCAGGTATGTAGGAGATCACACACATCCCGCCCCCCCCACCCCCCATCCCAGGCATCAGGTAACACTGGCCAGGGATTCCCCTGGCACAGTCATGTGGGGTGGCATGGCAGGAGGTGACCCTCAGCCTAGGCTAGAGATCAGGTGTCTTGGCTGCTGACACCTGAGCCAGCCCCTGGTGGAGGCAAGGGTAGGGGCCAGCCTTGCCTTCCTGGTCCCATGAGCTCTGACCTGATCTCTTCATAGAAGCCCTCCAGCATCTCCCGCTGCTCTTCCAGAGAAAGCTCAGGGTCCAGGTAGTATCCAGAGGGAGACACTTGTAGAGCACAGTCCTCCAGCTGGGGGCAAAGGGAATAGTTGTCAGGGCTGGGAAAGGGGTGGTAGAGATATGTATGGAGACCCCATGACCTTCTACTTCCACTCAGAGAGCCAGCAGAGCGGCATACCACAGGGTGTATGCTGCAGCCATGCATTCCTTCAGCAGTCATTTCTCATGGGCCTACCGTGCACGAAGCCCATCTACCTCAGATGCCAGGCTTTCTTGCCCTTTGAATGTGCTGTGTCTTCTGGCTAACACCTACCATTCTGCATGTTTCAGATTAGGTAATGCTTTTTTGGAACACTTTCCTGAACTCCTGTAGCCAGTGCTATGCAACCTGTTCCACCCCATGTGTGAGGCCTTCCATACAGCATTATAATATCCTAGACACTAGTCTCCTTCCCCACTAACTATGAGATCTCTGGGTTCAGGCAGCATGTCTGTCTTGCCCCATGCTATATCTGCAGAGCCTAGCACAGCCCTATGGCTCACAGTAAGTGCTCACTAAACATGTTGAGCTCATGAACATGAATAAGGAAAGGGAATAGAATATGGGACGAAGTTCCTGCCTTCAAGGAAGTTCACAGCCCTGGGGGTGATAAGCTGCATCCACAAAGCATTCAAGCCCAGGGAGAAAGTGTTAAGAATATTGGTGCAAACCCAGCTGGAAGGAGTGTGTGTGTGTGTGTGTGTGTGTGTGTGTGTGTGTGTGTGTGTGGTATGTGTGTCTCCCTGAATTGAGACAGTGAGGAACAGTGAGTAATCCATAGGCTATCAGTCCCTTCAGGCCTCAGGGTCTTTGCCCTGCCCCAAGTGAGCTAGACCTCAGAGGCCTCCAAGGGGCCTGTTAAAAACTAGGTTTTAGGGTCTGACTCTATCAGTCTATAGCAGGTCCCTGAAACCTGCATTGTACGAGGCACACATTCTATCCGTGTGTGTGCTTCCCAAGTATCTCTATCATGCCCCCTGCCCGGCTCCCCTCTACTACCACCAGGCATGACACTTGGCCTCTTGAGAAGTACCTGTAGAGAAGTGACTCCCGAGAGTCTGAGGGCAGCACTGTGCCTCTCCCAGACACTTCCCCCATAGCACAGAGCCAGTATGCAGGGCTCAGCAAAGTCCCCTTATATTGAGTGGCCCTGCTCCTTGGGTTGTTATGGCCCAGGGAGAGCCCACCTCTGGAGAAGCAGAGTATTTTCTGGTTTCCATCTTACTGGGAAAGTCAGTCCCAACATCTGTCCCACTGTTCTGTCAGCACTGCCCTGCTCTGGGCCCAGTCCAAGGACTTACAGCTGCTGTTGGTCCCCTGGGAGAAAGGGAGCCCAGCTCCTACCCCTACCCGTTTCTGCTTTATACTCTGCTCATGTCTGAGAGACTGACCTAGCTCCTTCCTGGCAGTTCAGCCTGTGAGGCCCTTGGGTGACACCCCCTCTCCTTCCCCCACTCCCCCCACCCCCGCCTTGCCTGGGACATGGGACATAGGACAAACACTCTAGCCTGTTCTCTGTCCCACTTCCTGCCTGGCTGCCTGCCCTCCCTTGGGCGCCTTGGGCGGGCCTGGCCTCTCTCCCCTCCCTGAGAGCAGAGTCATCTTCTCCAGGGCCTAGTGGGAACAGGCCTGAGATGGGGTGGCAAGGCCCCAGGCCTGGGGTACTTTATCTTGGGCCAGCTCAGCTGAGGGCAGCCCCACATTCCTCCTGATCCCTCTTCCCACATGGTGACTCAGCAGCCTACCCACTCCACCCCCATCCAGGCATAGCTGCATCTCCTTCTACCTTGGACTAGAGGATTCTAGGACCCTAGAGAAACATATCCACACAGCCTGGCACAGCCCCAGAGAAACAAACCCCTTCAGGGATCCCCCAAATCACACATATATAGAATAGCTCATTCATGCAAACATTCGTGAACCCGGCTGTTTTTAGGTGCTGAAGACATAGTGGGGAGCCCAGCTGGGGAGGGCCAGCAGCCTTACCTCAGAAAAAGGCCACAAGTGGCTGCCTGGGTGGCTCAGTTGGTTAAGTGTCCAATTTGATTTCAGCTCAGGTCATGATCTCATGGTTTGTGGGATTGAGCCCCCATCAGGCTCTGCACTGACATTGGGATGCCTACTTGGGATTCTCTCTCTCCCCCTCTCTCTGTCCCTTCCCCATGCTTGTGCTATCTCTCTCAAAATAAATAAATAAACATTAAAAAAAAAAAAAAAAAGACCACAGGGGCGCCTGGGTGGCTCAGTCGGTTAAGCGTCCGACTTTGGCTCAGATCATGATCTCGTGGTCTGTGAGTTCGAGCCCTGCGTCGGGGTCTGTGCTGACAGCTCAGAGCCTGGAGCCTGCTTCGGATTCTGTGTCTTCCTCTCTCTCTGACCCTCCCCCGTTCATGCTCTATCTCTCTCTGTCTCAAAAATAAATAAACGTTTAAAAAAAATTAAAAAAGACCACAAATAAATATAGAAGCACAACTGCCATGAGTGCTAAGAAAGGAGAGGGGCAGAGTGCCATAAAGGTAAATACTGGAGGGTGATTATATTATACCTGGTATGTACTTCCACACCCAGGTTTACGATCTGGTGTGTGTGTGTGTGTGTGTGTGTGTGTGTGTGTGTGTGTGTGTACATACACGCTCTGGAGGAGCACAAGCCCAAGAAGCACACGTACAGAAAGCTCGGATCAAGCAGGATGTCTTCCCTTCCTGCAAGCACACTTACATGCTATAATCCCAAGTAAGCAGAGAATGGCCCTCTCCTTCCAGGATACTTGCATCTATTTGGGGTAGAGTCCTGAAGGCCAAGTGCTCTATCACCCAGCCTCCTCAGATGAGCAGATTTAAACCCTTTCCCTCCGTGGTGGCAGCAGTGGCCTCCCTAGCCATTTTGTCTTATTCTTCCAGGGTCCCATTTCTAGGAAGAAGTCCAGAGGTAACAGCCAGCCCAGAGCCTCCAGGTTGGTGCCCCTCTCCCCTAACCTAGTTGCCTGTCCTGGGTAGAGATGGGGGGTGATAGGCTAGGATAGCAAAGAACAGAGACTTCCTGTCAGCTGGATGGTGCTTGTCCCTCACACCCCTGCCCCCTTCCTCGGGTCACCCTTCTGAGAGCCAAACCTCTGGTGCTTGTTTCTCACACCATGGGGCTGGGCCAGGCCAGAGTAAGCCTGAACACTGGTCCCTGCTGACAGCGCTTAGGGTCAGCACAGGGCCAGCGTGGGCTCATATCCTTGACTCCCTCCTGGCTCTTGTCTTTCATGCTTCTCTGTGTCTTAGAGTGGAGTCCTCTCCATTCTTCCCAGGCTCAGACCCTCCCTTCAGCATCCAGCCCACTTTTTCTTGGTTCTCTGGGCTCAAGCTTTTCTGGCAGCCGAAACCAACTTGTTACATATGATTTTAAATGCAGGGCCAAACTGAGGAGACCATGGTGTCTACTCCCCAGTATTTTTCATAACTGCAAATCAGGCAAGAATGGCCACGCCAGGGGCAGGGAAAGAAGATGGAGAAGAGGGCAGAATTATATGCTGAAGGACTCCTATTTTAGGAAATGATTTTGTTGCTTTTTTCTTCTGCTTTCCTATAAGCACAAGACCCTTGGGGCACCTGGCTGGCTCAATCGGAGGAACTCTAGATTTCAGGGTCATGATTTGAGCCCCATGTTGGGTATAGAGATCGCTTAAATAATAACTAACGAAATAAATAAATAAATAAATTTTAAACACGAGAGATATCCTGTGCTCTAACAACCCTCCTTCTCCTGTTATCTTGGGTTTCCAATTAGACCATGACTTCCTAGATGAGACACTATGGATGGGCCTTGAGGAGGGAAATCCATATTAGTTATGCCTCCTCTGTGTCACATACCAGCTTGCCTAGTTGTTTGAATCTCCTGATAATCCTTTTTTTAATGTTTATTTATTTATTTTGAGAGAGAGGGAGTGCACATGTGCACATGTGTGAGCACAGGCACACGCAGGGGAGTGGCAGAGAGGAGAGGGAGAATCCTAAGTAGGCTCCACTCTCAGCACAGAGCCTGACACAGGGCTAGATCAGGAATTGTGAGATCATGACCTGAGCCAAATCAAGAGGCATAATCCAGGTGCCTGGGGCACCTGGGTGGCTCAGTCGGGTAAGCATCGACTTCAGCTCAGGTCATGATCTCATGATTTGTGAATTTAAGACCCATGTCAGGCTCTGAGCTAGCTCAGAGCTGGAGCCTGCTTCCAACTGTGTCTCCCTCTCTCTCTGTTCCTCCCCTGCTCATGCTCTGTCTCTGTGTGTGTGTCTCTTTCTCTCAAAAATAAATAAACACTTAGGAAAAAAAAAGAGTTGGATGCTTAACTGACTAAGCAATCCAGGTGTCCCAGACAATTTTTTTTTTAACTTTTATTTACTTAAGTAATCTCTGCACTCACCATGGGGCTCCAATTCATGACCCTGAGATCAAGAGTCACATGCTCTTCCAACTGAGCCAGCCAAGCCCCCTTCTCCTGATAATCCTTTTACAGGTGAGGAAACCAAAGCTCAGAACCTCAGTGAATATGCCCTAGGCTGCACAACCAGGATTGGAACCAGGGCTAACTGAGGCTAGATCTTGAATGGATGGACTTTGGAAGTGCTCCAGGAAACCCTGGAGGGGAGGTGGAGGGAGGGTTGGAGCCTCTAGTGTTGTCAAGGGCTAAAGACCACCCCTCAGCTTTCTGGACTCTGCAAATACCCCAAACTGGTCCTCAAATTTGTAGCAAGCAAAGGAACACCAGTGAACACACACACATCATACACACCAAGGTAATAGTGCCTAAATCTGCAAGGATCTAAGTCCTGAGGTTGCTCACCAGGCTGCAGCCCAGGCTCCCTACCCCAGAATGACCAGTAAATTGGACATGGTGGTCCCAGGAAAAGCTGGAAGAAGGCCATGATCCATGCCCACATCCCAATCTTCTAGTATCCCCCAAAGACCTCCATATCAGGAGAATAAATGGCTCAATTCATCACCAGAGCACCTCATCTTACCCTTAAGAATCCTCTGGGACCCCTCAGTTGGTCCCTGTCCAAGCAGGTCAGGTTCACACTTTAGCCCCCTTGCAACAACTGCTTCTGAGGGGTAAACTGAGGCTGGAGTAGGGACGGTGCAAGGTCAGGAAACATTCCAGGACAGTGCCACCCCTGTCCTTCTCTAATGTTTAGCCACAGCTGGGGAAACAGAGTTACTGGTGACAGAAAGTTTTCTAGGGTTATCCCTGCTGCTAGAAGTAGGGGGCTCCTCTGGCCTTTGCATCAGGGACCGAGCAGCATTTGGGTCTCTCTGCCCAGAGTCCATGGAGAAGTCAGTGCTATCTCAGATGTGGCAGGGTTTATAGGTGTCCGAGAGGGGCTCCTGAGGCATTGCCCAGAAGAGCAAAAGGTAGCAGAACTCTGGGTAAAGAGAGAAAATGCAGGGCCAGAGGGCCAGGTCTCCTCTGGGCAAGAGCAGGTCCCTGGACTGGGAGAGGCTTGAAACAGAGGGAAGACAGATACTTCTAAATTCCCCTGGGGACACCAGGCATGGCCCAAGGCATTGCCAGGACCCTCTCCACCCCCTTCCACCGGCCCCCTTCCCAAGGCCAGGAGATGAGTCAGAGGCTGTGGCTAGGAGCTTCCTCCTAGACTAGGAGGAAATGAGCAAGGCCTTCTCAGACCTGAAAGCTCTAAACAGTTTAAAAAGGAAGCCCCCAGGGGAACTCTAGTGGCTGGGCCCAGCCCAATGGGGTGCATGGGGTGGAGCCCCAGAGAGAAAGTGGGCTGGGCCTTTGTGCTTTCCCAGGGTCTGCAGGGATGACGGTCAGTGCCCAGAATGGGAGGGTAGATGTCCACTTGGCTGTGTCCTGTTCCCCTACTAGACAAATGTACAGAGGATAAAGCATTAAGTAGAGACCCCCTCCCTCTTATTTCTGCTCTCAGCCTAGAATGGGAATGCCTGGGTTTCTGGGCCACCTTTCCTCTCTATAGGGCTATCTAGGCAGGCTTGAGTCGTGTCTGTGCCCCTGGGGCACACCCTTATAGGACTCGGGGAGGAACCAGCTGTTGACATTTCCTGCAAGGAGGAGCCCTGCTCCCCCTCTCAGCTCTCTGATGTTCCTCCCCCTACCCTATTCTCAGCCCTTCTTCCTTCAGCCTTCTATTCTGGGGCTGTGGTCACAGTTTATATTTGGGATGAACACATCACAGTGTATCTGACCATTCCTGGCAGAACTGCCAGCCCCAGGGAGTCCTGGCTACAGGCACAGTAGTAACCCAGTGTGCCCACCAGCATATCCTGCCTGTGTCCTCAGGTACACCAAGTGGGATATCCTAAAAGTGAGGAGCCCAGGAATGTCTGAGCTGGGGGGTACTTAACACATTCTCAATCTGAGCTCAGTGGTGTCCTTAGCTAGGGAGCACAGAACAGAGGGCAGAACACCTGGTGCAGTAGGGAGATGGATCCCTAAATGAGAGGAAGAAGCAAGGGGTGGTTTCTTCCTGTCCCTGTCCTCTTAAATCTGCCCCTAATTGGGAAGAGGCGTGTTAGGGCTAAGTCCTGTCCTAGAGTGGCAGTAGAAGGAATACTATGTTCTCTGTAATGCTCCAGGCTTATTTCAGCACCAAGAGTTTCATGAGCCTGAAGGCAGGAATCTGGCCTCAGTTTAACAGCCCTCTCTCTCCAGTGCCTATCCTGAATTGAAAGTGGCCTCGGGCTGGATGTGCTTCTTCCAGGCGCACCTCAGTTTCCCCCTTTGAACAGGGCAGCACAAAAAGGGTTGCATCAAAATTCTAAAGTGGGCAGTGTGCTGCAACCTTCAAGCCGTGGCCTTGAAGCTCGGGCTCTGCCCGGACACGGGCCGCTCCCCGGGGCCAATAATCTCACCAACTCTCCCGCCCGCGCTCAGAGGCGGGGCGGGCCTGCAGAGCAAGGAATGCAGGCTGGGGGCCCGGCGCCCGGGGCACATTCCAGGGGAGACCCCGGGCCCAGGGGGCAAGTTTGCGCAATTCGCCCCCCAGCTAAGGCTGAGAGCAAGGGAGGGCACCCCCACCAACTCCCTCTCCTTTTTCTCGCCACTCGGTGAGGACTGGCCGCGGGGAACCCTGGGGGGTGGTAGCGCACCTCCCAGAGTCCTGGCCCGGAAACCCAGAGCGCCGGAAAGGGCTGCCTGCGGGGGACTGAGCTCAGGGAGCCGGAGGGGAGGTAGGGCCAACCATCTGGAAAAGGGCCTCTCCCAGCACTGTGCACTAGTCGGCTCTGGTACGCAGGCAAACTAGGGCAGGCCGGCGGTTTAAAATTAGCCGGGCTCGCCCCCTCCCTTCTAGCCGTGGGCTGGTGGAGGCTGGAGTACGGGATGGTGGGGGCCGTGACTCAAAGGGCTTTTCCACCAGTGCAGCCACTGGCTCTCTGCGTGTCCCGGGCCAGGTCGCTTCCCGGGGACTCCCCTCACCCCGTGAAGTCTCTCTTCTACTCTCACTCCCTACCCAGGCCCCCACCAACAGGGGCAACGCTCTATGGGGCAGGACCCAATCCAGCCAACAGAAACCGCTCGAAGCTTTTGCCACCCCCAGTGGCCCGCCCCGGTCCGCCCCTCCTCCTGGTCCCGCCCCACCTCACCTGAAGCAGGTGGAAGCTGGTCCTTCCCCAGCTCCGAACTCCTTGTCCGCTACCACCCAAACATCTACCGTCACCTTATCCAGATCGGTTACCCAAGCAGACAGGCAGCGAATGGACCCCAAACACCTCCCCAGATGGGCCTCACTTTGAGGGGGCAGCCAAAGTGGCGCAGACAACAAGCTCCCACCTCCCTTCTTGAGCTTCCCTCAACTTGAGAGGCGTCCCGCGAAAGCGAGGCAGCTTGGACCGTAGGTCCCCAGCCCAAGACTTTCCCGCAGGAACGCACCCACTCCCGCCTCTCCCCGAGGGGTACCTCCCAAAGGCTTTCATGGCGCCGACCATGAACCTTTGATCGCCCCCAACCTTTCTTTAGGCCCCCTCACCTTCAACGGCGCCGCCAACAGGCGATGCAGCGCGGGTATCTGCGCACTCAGGGGCAGCGCCCCGTCCAGGCTACAGGTGGGGGCTCGGCGCGGCTCCGGGAAGTTGGCACATGCGAAGGGGTCGGTGTCCTCCAAGTACTGCACCCGCACGGTCACCGCTGATACCGGGTCCCCATCTCCGCGGTCTTCCTCGCCCGCCATGGTTCTGTCAGGGGCTCGCGCCGCGCGCCTCCGGGAGGATCCCGGCTACGCCGCGGAGTCTACTCCACTAGCTCGGCTGTCTGGGCCGGGCCGGACCGGACGCTGCTGAGGGGAGGAGCCAGACGGAGGCGGGGCCGAGGAAGGAGGTGGAGCTAAGAGTAGTCCCTGAACACGCAGTGGGGAGCTACCACTGCTGGAGGCGAGGCTTGTCGCCAGCCAGTCAGAGGGCGCGATCGTGATTCCGTTAGTTCACTGGCTCGGCCGGCGGGAAAACCCAAGCTCGCGCCCCGCCTTCAAGAGCGCACCCACGTCAGGGAGGCTTTCTTTGGGCTTGGGGGCGATGAGGCTGCGCTCTGGTCAAGGAATTCTTCGGGCAGGTGGCGCGGATATTTCTTCAGATAGTGGCCAGCCAGGTCTCCCTGGGTTTAGGGATGAGATGGCCCCGATTCCTTCAGTTTGAGGGATGAAGTGGATGGGATTACATCATTTGGGGAAAGCATGCAGATGGGTCTCTTTAAGTTTGGAGCAAGAGGTGAAAATACATTCCACTCAGTATGAAGGAAGAGGTGGGATGATTTCCCTTTAGTTGGGGTAAGAAGATGCCCCTCAGCTCTGGGAAAATGATGTGATGACTCAGTTTGAGTGGGGAGGTAGAACATATTTTTCCTCAGTTTGGGCGAAGAAGTGGGGTGGTTGCTTCTCAGCTTGAATGAAAAATGGAGTCGGTCCTCCTCAGTTTGGGGCGAGATTAGCCGAATGCCTCCTCAGGTTTGGGGGAAAAGGTGAGTGGATCCCTCTTAGTTTGAAGGGAATTGATAGGCTGGGTTTTCCATAGTTTAGGGAAAGAAGATACGTTCCCTTCAGTTTCAAGAAAAAGGTGAGGAGACTTCCTTGTAGTTTGATGGAAAGTGTGGCCGGGTGCTCCTCGGTTTGGGAGATAAAGAGGAACAGCTTTCTTTTCAGCCTGGGGAGAGCCGGGCCTAATCTAGGCCTTGGAGTTTCTGGGGACTTGGAGGACAGCGTTGTCCCTCACGGCTTTCTGGGCGTGCCCAATGCGCGTGCGCAGCTCTGGTCTGGGCGGGGGCCCGTAGGGGGTCCTAGGCTCCGGAGGGCGGCGGCGCACTGCCACCTGCAGTCTGCACGGGGCAGCGTCGGGGCCCGAGCCTTTGGTAACAGCAGTGGGCAGCTCGCCGCGGGTCTGCACTAGCTGTGGAGACGCGCCCCTCGGGCCTGGACCCCGCCCCTCCCCCCTCCCCCCCCCCCGCAGGCTGCAGCCTTGGGCGGGTGGGACAGTAAGTGCCTCTGGAAGGCTGTGGGGGCTTACAGTTCTGAAACAGGGTCGGGGGAGCTTTGAGGAAGGTTTGGAGGAGCGGACTCGAAGGAATAGGTTTCGGGACTTGGGGGAGAGCTGCACTGGGGGATTTCCAGAGCTGAGAATGGTTTAGTGGGGGAGGAGCAGGGGTCCAGAGTCCGGGCGCCCGGAGCACGGTCTCGGAGTCCGGACCCGGCTTGGGGGTTTCGGAGCCAGGATTGGGGGGAGCGGGCCCCACGTGCTCGTGACGCGGGGGCGGCCGGTAGGCGCGGCGGCGACGCGAGGCCGGCGGCCGTGCGGTGCCGGGAGGGCGGCTAGGCAGTCGGCAGGATGCTGTGCGCAGCACTACCGCTGCTCTGGCTGCCCCTGGCGGGGGCGGCCGCAACCGAAGAGCCCACCCGGGAGCCGGGGTCGCCCGGCGAGCCTCCTCCAGGGCTGGAGCTCTTCCGCTGGCAGTGGCACGAGGTGGAGGCGCCCTACCTGGTAGCCCTGTGGATCCTGGTGGCCAGCCTGGCCAAAATAGGTGAGTGCGTCTGTGGGAAAGCCAGGCCGGTGGCTGGCAGCGGACCCACCCCCACCCCCTAGTCGCCAGATCTGGGCCGGCTTCTTGCACAGTGCCAGGACTCAGGCTCCGATTCCACAAATCCGGGCTCTCACAGAGTTCCTGCGCCCTCTCTTGTGGCTCTGCCTCCTCCCCTTCGCGCGGGGGAGGTCTGAGGCTTTGCCTTCCCTAAGGGCTGCCTTTGCTCTCTCCAGCCTCATCCCTAGACTCCTTTGCCCTCTCTGCTTCCCTCTTACCCTTGCAGTAAACCCTTCGGTCTGGCCCCTCCTCCAGCAATCTCCAGCCTCCTAGAACCCTCTGTCAGCGACGAGGATGAGTGGGGACATTGAAGGGATAGCGTTCTCCGGAAAGCTCAGGCATCTTGGTCCTGAAGAAGCAGTCTTCCCAGGAGACCACGTCCAAGTGTCCACTTTCTTGGGATACTAGACTCAGTTTTTCTCTAGTCCCCTTCTGCTCCCCTATAGATGCACTGTTCTTTAGGTGTGCTTAGCGGCAACCCCCCCCCCCCCCCCCCCATAATTCAGATCTACATTCTTCCCACTTCAGGGGTAAAACAAACAAACAAAACAACAACAAAAACCCACCTTATTTATCAGGGCCTTGCTTACTATATGCTGCCTACACTAGGTGGTTTCGTACAGCCGACCTCCTTCTGTCTGCACAACTTGTGCTTCACATTGCTTACCTTGAATAGAGCTGTTTTTCCTTACTTCTGCCTCTGCCTCCCCACTTCTGAGCAGCCAGTGGCCCCTCCTCCCACCAGAGACCCTCCTCCCTCTCCCTGTTCTGCAGGCTCTGCTCTGGGGGTGACTAATTATAGCTGAGCGTTGCTACTCACTCCCCAGCTATGCTGGCACAGCCTGTACTCCAGTCTCACCAATACAGTCTTCATGTAGGAATTACACAGCTTAGAATTTGCCCCTCTACTGCCCACCACCCCCCTACCAAGGGACTCTGTTGGTGGGGAGGAGTTGCTGGGCAGGGACAGAAGAACTTTCCACTCTGTTCTGTCAGCCCATTAATAATGGAAAGTGGGGGCTGAAATGCCTTCAGGGAGCCTACTTCTGCCTGAGAGCAGACTTTGGTGATGGGTTTTGGATTGCATTGTGGGGGCTGATGCATGCTGTGGAGGTGAGGATGGAATAGAGTCCCTGAAGGAGAGGAGAGGGAAACTAAAAGTAGGGAGGGATGTGTATGGGCAGATCTATGACTGAATTTGCCTTAGGGTCTGTCAGCAGTGAGAGCAAGGTGGGAGAAGCCTCAGATTTGGGAACCAAGAATTGGGTTTACTGAGGATCTATGGGTTGTAGGAAAGTTCTTGTCTTATTTAGGGTTTATAGTAATGACTGTAGTTTCCCCCATAATTGGATGCCAACTCCTCTGGGGGTAGGCAAAGATAGCCTCTTCAACAGCCACACACACACACACACACACACACACACACACACACACACCACAAAAAACAAAAAACCTCACAGAGGAGGGGAGAGATTGGAATACCTTCCCTCAGCTTTATTACTAGAAGGTTTGTTTTCTTTTGTTTTCCTTTTTATTCAACAAATATTTATATAGATCCCACTATGTACCAGGAACTGCCTGAAGCCCTTTGGATACGACTTCCAAAGGGCACTGTCTTGGCATTGGGTCTCACATAGGCTAACATGGAGGCTTCTTCACTACCTGCCACTCCAAGTATGGGGAGAGTTGTTCACTTGAGATCTCAGGGCCCAAGGGAGAGACAAAATGACTTATTTTAGTGGGGAAAGGTAGGAGTGGCGATAGTGCTAGAAACCCATTACATGCTTCGTCTTCTTTTCCTGGGGGACAAGTCTGTCATTATTTTCCCCCGGTAATTTTTTTAAGATTTTTTATTAAAAAATTATTTTTAATGTTTATTTACCTTTGAGACAGAGACAGAGTGCGAGCGGAGGAGGGGTAGAGAGAGAGGGAGACACAGAATCCGAAGCAGGCTCCAGGCTACGAGCTGTCAGAACAGAGCCCACCGTGGGGCTCGAACCCACGAGCTGTGAGATCATGACTTGAGCCGAAGTTGGCTGCCCAAACGAGCCACCAAGACACCCCTAAAGATTTTTTATTTTTAAGTAATCTCTGTACCCAACTTGAACTTACAACCCCAAGATTAAGAGTCACATGCTCCACCTACTCAACTGGCCAGGTGTCCCTTCCTCAGAGTCATTTTTAATTAATATTTGTTGAGAACCTACTATATGTGTGATATCCTGGTGGGCACATTCACACTGTATCATTTTATACCCACCTTGTGTAATAGGTAGTTTTCTCATATTATAGGAGAAGAGATTGAAGTTCAGGTAAATTAGTTTGTGATCATACAATTAGAAAGCTACAGAGCCTGAAGAATGAGGGATCGTCTTACCGCTAAACCCAATGTTTTTCAACTACTGTTTCCTTAGTTGAGGCATTGTAATGAAAAGCACATTGGGCTAGGAGGTCTACAGTGCTGTTAGGAGGTATAATATGCATTATGGTCTAGTTAGGGAGGCAGGACTCAATAATATATTAGGTAACATTTATTGAGTGATTACGATAAAGCATTGGGCTAAGTGCTATTGAGTAGATTGCTTTATTTAAACATCACAACAATCCTATGAGATCACTACTGTTTTTATTCCTATTTTGCTGATGAGAAAACTGAAAGAGAGATGAAGTTATGTGCTCTGAGGTCACAGAACTAGTAAATAGAGGAGGTAGTCTTCAAACCCAGGCAGCCTGGATCTAGAGGCCCTGATTTTTACAGCTATGTTATACACAGAAATATACCAAATAACATTTGCTGAGGCTCAAATAATGGTTACGGATAAGGGAGATCAGAGAAAGGTGAGATGCCCTGAGGATGAGAGTAGAGAGGAGGGGGCATTGCCAGAAATGGAAATAGCAAGCAAAGGCCTAGGTTACCATGACAGGAACACCAAGAAACAGACAACTCTAGCTGCAGTGGAGGGTTTATGGGCATGGAGGTTGGAGATTCTAGTAGTCCTGCATTTCTTTTCTCTTTCCTTGGTCTCAGGGTCAGGGTTCCTGACCTTGGATAACCTTCTAAGAGTGGGAGGTGATAGGCCAGTGTATATGTGTTGTGCGCACGTGTGTGTATGTGTGTGTGTGTGTGTGTGTGTGTGTGTACAATAAGCTGATGCATCCTGCCCTCTTCTTGCATTGTAGTGTTTCACTTGTCTCGGAAGGTGACATCACTGGTCCCTGAGAGCTGCCTGCTGATTTTGCTGGGACTGGTGCTTGGAGGCATTGTCTTGGCTGTGGCCAAGAAAGCTGAGTACCAGCTGGAGCCAGGCACGTTCTTCCTCTTCCTGCTGCCTCCTATTGTGCTGGACTCAGGCTATTTCATGCCTAGCCGGCTGTTCTTTGATAATTTGGGTGCCATCCTCACCTATGCTGTGGTGGGCACACTCTGGAATGCCTTCACAACAGGTGCTGCCCTCTGGGGCCTGCAGCAGGCTGGACTTGTGGGTGAGTGACCCTAGAACCTGGACCAACCCCCTTCTCCACCTCTGGAGATCCCATATTGGCAAGAGCCATGCCCTGAGAGTTCTTAGGTCCCTCCCACCTGGAGTGCAAGGCAATACTCCAGATGGGCCTACAGCCTTCATTTAGGTCTCTGCCAGTTGAGTCTGGGCTTCTGCAGCATGACAGCTGAGCAGAGGCCTGGCTCCCAGCTGTGTGTGGGCTGCTGAGGCTGGGAAGCCTGTATTACTACTGCTGCCTCCTGCCCTCTGTTACCACACTGCCATTTGCCAGCCTTGCTCCCTTGAGGCACAATTCACCATTCCTGCGAGGGCCAGCCATCCTGGCTCTGCCCAGGCCACATTAGGGTGGTTTTCTGTTATTATTATTTTTTTTATTAAGATCTATTTATTTATTATAATAATTTTTTAAGATTTTAGTTTTAAGTAATCTCTATATGCAATGTGGGGCTTGAACGTACAACCCCAAGATCAAGGGTTGCATGCTTTTCTGACTGAGCCAGCCAGACACCCCTTTACATTTTTTTAAAAGTAATCTCTACACCCAGCATGGGGCTCAAACTCACAACCCTGAGATCAAGAGTCACATGCTCTTCTGATTGAGCCAGCCAGGTGCCTTTATTATTTTTGATAAATCCATATTATACATCCACAGAATGCAATACATTACCCTGGATATTATATCTTTACTTATCACATGGACTCTTTATAGCTACTCTATTGGGGTATAATTTGTCCCATTTAATAGATGAAGAAATAGAGGCCCTTAAACTCATTTGATAAAGGTTAGCAGGAGAGGTCTGTTTTACTGAGGTTCTTTGCCCTCAGACTGCCTTTCCTGCTCCCTTCTTCCTCATTTCCTGCACCAAAATCCATTCAACTCCGAATGTTGATAATTCAGACTTCTTCCAAGGTACAAAGAGAGGTTTGCAATTTCTACTTGAGGCCTCCTACCTGGTTTTCCTAATGGGTGAGTGAACTCTTTGGGGCAGGAAGGGAAGGGAGGACATCAGACCATAATAATAGTACCAATAATAGTAATAATAATAATCCTAACAATAGGTAATATCTATTAGGTACTTACTTTGTGTTAGACTCTGGCTAAATAAAGGACTTTTTGAGGTAGATACTGTTATTATTCACAATATATACATGAGGAAACAGGCTAACAGAGATTCTATGACATGTTCAAGATCTCCCAACGGTGGGTGCTTTTCCTACCATACTTAGCCCTCACAGATCGACAGCCCCTACCCCTTCTGCTGAGTATTGTGAGTGTCATATCCTTTAGGCTGAGAACCACAAGGGTGGGAGAAAGCACTATCTCCCTAATAAAGCCAGTCAGCAGCCAATTTCCACCTGCTGGTGGTTCTTATTACTGTAGCTGCAGATTTTATTGTCAGTGCCACCTTAACTTTTCAGGTTATGTAGAGCTTTCTTAGCCATCTCCTGGGTTGATTTTGCAGCAATCTCGTGAGGTAGGCAGATGAGGAGGCATGGCTTAAGAGAAGTCATGTGACAGTGACAGCACCAACATCACAGAGCTGGTAAGTGGCAAAGCCAGGCCCTAGGCTCAAGTGTCCTGACCTGCGGGCTGATGCTGTGTTCACCATCCCAAGTCCTCTCTGGGTATCCTTGTTTCCACAGTGGGGGTGGAGCCAGGGCTTGTCACAGGGAATGCTGTGGGAAACTGGATACCTTGCCAACTGCTGTCCCCCATCTATCCCTCAAAAGCCCCTCGAGTGCAGGCCAGCTTGCTGGACTTTCTGCTATTTGGGAGCCTCATCTCAGCGGTGGACCCTGTGGCTGTGCTGGCTGTCTTTGAGGAGGTGCATGTCAACGACACTCTCTTTATCATCGTCTTTGGCGAGTCCCTGCTCAATGATGCTGTCACCGTGGTGAGAGTGCTCAGCTGGCTGCCATTCCCTGACCCCTGTTGCCATGCTCTGACTATTTGGGTGTCTGAGCATGCTCAGACCCTTCCCTGGGTTCCCTGGGTAAGAAATACAACCTCAGATTTCACCCTCTCCCAGTAGTCCCAGTTGAACCTTCTCCCTCCTTTCTCCTGACTCTCATCTTCTCACTCAGGTGCTGTACAAGGTCTGCAACTCCTTTGTGGAGATGGGCTCTGCCAATGTGCAGGCCACTGACTACCTGAAAGGAGTCGGTCAGTATTTCCCCGCTTTGGCTGGGTTGCTGAGTCCTGCCCCCTACTGCATCAGGACAGAGGAGGCTGTTGGGTTGCCTCATTCTCCTCTATAGAGAAATGGGGTCCTGAGAACCTGAGAAGGAGGGGCTTTCCTGGGATCCTGGCTCTGGGATCCTGACCCCTGGGAGTACAGTGGGCATTGTCCTCTACTCCCTGCCAGGCAGCAGTCTTATCCGCCCGGGTGGGGTCCAGGCCAGGGGTCACGCTGACAACCCACTCCTCCCCCAGCCTCCCTGTTTGTGGTCAGTCTGGGCGGGGCAGCCGTGGGCTTAGTCTTTGCCTTCCTCCTGGCCCTGACCACACGCTTCACCAAGCGGGTCCGCATCATCGAGCCGCTGCTGGTCTTCCTCCTCGCCTATGCAGCCTACCTCACTGCTGAAATGGCCTCTCTCTCTGCTATTCTTGCGTGAGTCCTGGGGGCCCTGCATGCAGGCAGCTGGGAGGGGGCATTGGAGATGGTTGCCCCTCACATGGACAGAAGCAAGACCCTAAGGAGGCAATAGGTTTCTCTGCGCCCTTGTGGTAGTGGGAGCCTCAAATTCCCCTGGGAAGACAGTAAACCTCACGTCATATTTCAGGATCTACCTCTAGAATTGCCCTGGGCACTGCAGAACCTAGTCTTCCTCTTCCTGAAGTGCTCCCTGGGGTATAGGCTGAGCTAGAAGTGGATCTCAAGGCCTGGTGCCACTGGCTCTAGTGGCTACAGTACTGCAAAAGGTGCCTAGAAAGGATGCTAGTCAGAGCATGTTTCTCCCACCTTCCTCTCCAGGAGGCACTGAATGGGAACTTGGAGACTTGGACCCTTATCCTAAGACCCCCACTAGTTGTTCTGAGACTGTCTCCATGCCTCCTTGGGCTTCAGCCCTGATGGTCTGACATCCTGTGATGGGCAACACCCCTCCTGCAGCACACTTGAACCCCAGAGGCTGTGCTTCTGCAACCCCTCCTTACTTGTCCTATCTGTCAATTCCTCTTCCAGGGTGACTATGTGTGGCCTAGGCTGTAAGAAGTACGTGGAGGCCAACATCTCCCATAAGTCACGCACAGCTGTCAAATACACAATGAAGACTCTAGCCAGCTGTGCTGAGACAGTCATCTTCATGCTGCTTGGCATCTCGGCTGTGGACTCTTCTAAGTGGGCCTGGGATTCTGGGCTGGTGCTGGGCACCCTCTTCTTCATCCTGTTCTTCCGAGCCCTCGGTATTGTCAGCACCCTCTGCTTTCCCACTCTACTTCCTGCCCTGCCCCAGCTCATCTCCTAGTCTGAGTCCATATCTTTGTCAATTCCTAAGCCTCCCCACTATTGTTCATCCTTCCTAGCCCCTGTCAGACCTTAGCCCAGATACTTGGTACCATCCACTCCTGGGTCCTCCACTACCAAAGCCCTGCTCCCACTGGCCTCCCTCCTGCTGTAGGCGTAGTCCTGCAGACGTGGGTGCTGAATCAGTTCCGGCTGGTCCCTCTGGACAAGATTGACCAGGTGGTGATGTCCTATGGGGGCCTGCGTGGGGCTGTGGCCTTCGCTCTCGTCATCCTACTGGACAAGACCAAGGTCCCTGCCAAGGACTACTTTGTGGCCACCACTATTGTGGTGGTCTTCTTCACAGTCATTGTGCAGGTGGGAGAGCCCATGAGGCTGGGTAGGGAGAAGGTCCAACAGGCCCTGGGGGAGGCATGGAGCCTTTGGGACAGGGGCTCCTCTTTCTATTGGGGGATACAGGGGCCTGACTTCTCAGACCTTGAGTGCAGTGAGGTGGAGGTACTGAAGCTGAGGCCTAATTATGGGGAGAGAAAGGCAGGGAACTGGATAGGGCAGGGCTCACCTGCTGCCTGTCCATAGGGCTTAACCATCAAGCCACTGGTCAAGTGGCTGAAGGTGAAGAGGAGTGAGCATCACAAACCCACCCTGAACCAGGAGCTGCATGAGCACGTGGGTACCAGAACCCCATCCCTCCACCTATACCTCTCTTCCTTCTATTTTAAGCAGAGTCCTGATCCAGTCCCCCTACCCACCCCCCTTCTAGACTTTTGACCACATTCTGGCTGCAGTGGAGGACGTTGTGGGGCACCATGGCTATCACTACTGGAGGGACAGGTGAGGGAGCTCCCCCAAGGCTCCTTCAGCAGCAGCAGACCCACCAGCCAGGGCAGCACTGGGGATGTGCCACACTTCTGAGAAGGGACACAGCCAGGCTTGGGCTGGGTGACCTCTGCCAGAAGCCCTTTCAGTGGCATCCCAGTACTCTCAGGATAAGACAAGTCTTCGCAGTGAGGCCTGCCTGGCCCTGTGTGGTCTGGCACCTTCCAGACTCCAGCCTCATCATGCTGTGCTCTGTCCTTGACTGTCTGCCTGCTAATTACATGGACCCTGGTTTAGAACCTCAGGACTCATTGTGCTCCCCTACCCTGCCATTGGGACCTTTGCACATATTCTGTGTATTAGAACATTTTCTCACCTTCTCACCTTCTTAACCACTGTTTCTCCTTCAGATCTCACTATAGGCATCAAGTCCCTAGGGAGGCATTCCCTGGCCTCGCTGACTAGGACGAATCCCTATCATACTCTATAATTATCCTTTGTAGTTCTTATTATTGTTGCAATTCTGGTTATTTGTAATAACTTCAATTTAATGTCAGGCTTTCCTATAATGCTGTAAGTTCCATAAGGGCGGGGACTAGCTTCAATATTCTCCCTGGCTGAGAGGCCTATACCAAGAGAGCCAGGCTGATGCTGGCAGTGCCCCTACCTCATCTGAGGAAGGGCCAGCCAGCTGGGCCTTGGGGATGGGACTCAGGCCTGGGCCTGACATCTTCTGTAGGTGGGAACAGTTTGACAAGAAGTACCTGAGTCAGCTGCTGATGCGACGGTCAGCCTACCGCATCCGGGACCAGATCTGGGATGTGTACTATCGACTCAACATCCGGGATGCCATCAGCTTCGTGGACCAGGTGGGCCAGCAGCCAGTGGTGGGTAGCCAGCAGAGCAGGGCAGGAAGGAGTGACAAGCAGGTAGGACCTGAGCGGGGAGTTGGGAATTCCTAGCAGACTGGTAAAGTGGCACCTGCAGAAACCAGCCTGACCTGATGCTGAATTCAGAGTCTGGCAAGGAGTAGAGAAAGTTGAGAAACAGCTAGACTCTAGAGTCAGCAGATGCAGTTCAAGTCTTATCACTTACAGACTTGTGACCTTGGTTAAGTCCCTTATCCTCTCTCAGCCTGTTTCCTCTGTTGTAAGAAAGCAGGAATAAGAATACATATGTCACAGAATTTTGTGAATTCAATATGTAAAGTGCATAGCATAGTACCTAGATGATCAAAAGAACAGAATAAGTGTTAACTCTTGTTCTTTTTATTACCCTTTGACTGTCTGGGGTACCCTCAATCTGCTTGCTTTCTGACCTCTGTCTTGGCCCCAGCAGGGTGGCCATATCTTGTCCTCCACAGGTCTCACTCTGCCCTCTATGCCCAGCCGCAATTCTATGGCAGAGACATCTGTCACGAACCTGTTGTAAGTCCTTGAACCCCCCTCCAATTCCTCAAGCTCCTCTCTCTTGGGCCCTCTCTCTGCATCCCTTCTGGGAAAGATTTGTGGGCACTTTTGCTTTTTGCCCTTCCCCTGGCCTG
Source organism: Neofelis nebulosa (assembly GCF_028018385.1). NCBI lineage: Eukaryota > Metazoa > Chordata > Mammalia > Carnivora > Felidae > Neofelis > Neofelis nebulosa. The sequence goes on from NC_080798.1 coordinate 43,206,787, forward strand.
TGCCTCCTGGCCCCTCCTTAGCACACATGTTCCCTGCTTCCTGCAGGAGGGAGAGTGGCAGTGGAGTGTGTCTGGATCTGCAGGTGATTGACACAGTGCGCAGCGGCCGGGACCGTGAGGATGCTGTGATGCACCATCTGCTCTGTGGAGGCCTCTACAAGCCACGCCGCAGGGTGAGAGCAGGGAGGGTGTAAGAGTTCCAAAGGGGAGTGGAGGTGGGGGGCAGTTGGGGGAGTGGTCTGGGGAGACCATGACTGCAGGCTCAAGAGGCAATTGGCACCAGCTAGTGAAGAGCTATAAGTGCCCAGTGGAAGAGCATGGGCATTATCTTGTAATAACATTTAGCTTTTTTTTTTTTTTTTTTTTTTTTTTGGAAAGGGTTGGGCTGATATAAGCATTGTTTAAAGATATCTTCTTCTGGTAGCAGAGCATAGACCAAATTGGAGGGGTGAGGTGCGAGGCTGGGAGAGCCAGTTGGGAGGCTGGAGTGAAACACTGGATCAGAGTTGGGTGGTGGTAAAGGAGAGGAGCACATAGGATTGAGTGGTTGTCTTGAGGGGGAGAGGAGGGGATGGACTACAGAAGGCTTGATGGGGTCACAGGCAGAAGCAGAAGTGCTGAGGAAACCTGTGGGACCAGCTTAGTATGGGGAAGGCAGACATCTCTTGTAGGTAGTGTTAGTCTAATGCAGGTCAGGAAGCTCAGGCTGGAATGGTCCAACCCATTCAGGAAGGAATCTGTTGCAACCCCACAAGGGGGCAGCATGCCATTACCTTGAACTTTTCAGAAATGGGAAGGCAGCTGTTACCATTCCTGGCAGTTTTAACAGTCAAGATTGTTTCTACGGTTGAGACAGAACTGGCTTCCTTTAACTTGCTGGCATGGGTTATAATTTGACTCTCTGCAGCTCTGCAGAATAAGCCTTCAAAGGTTTCAAGACAGTTCCTTTTCACACAGTCCTTCTTGCCCTCAGGCCAGCATCCCCTTTCCCTTGTCTCCCTATGTCTTCTCTGGTCATAAGAAACAAGGCCCTGAATGCTGCTCTAGATCTGGTTGACCACAGCAGGGCATAGAGGCTTTCTTACCTTTTTAGTTCTAGAACTTGCAAGTCTCTTCCCGATGTTCTGAATCCCTCCAGCTTTGTCTTACCACTCTGAGGCCCCAAAATGTCCTTACAATCAGGCATACTCCCATGTCTTCCTCAGTTAATGGCTATTCGACTCTGTCTCATCCAACCTGTGGGGGGTTTTGTTTCATTTTGTTTACTTTTTTCTTAAGGCACATCTCACTCACAAAACTAGACAGAATAAAATAACTGATTTATGCATTACTCAGCTCCCCTAATTATCAATGCATGGTTGATCTTGTTACATTCTGTACCTCTACCTCATCCCATCCACACTTTTTTATCTTAAAGCAAACTCCAGACATAGCATATCACCTCTAAATATTTCAATATGTATCTCTATGTGGCAAGAAGTCTACGTATACAATGTATGTATAAAATAGTAGTGTGATTATCGCTTATAACAAATAACAATAATTTCTTCTCACATGAAATATCCAGTCAGTATTCATAATCATCTTTTTTCCAGGTGGTTTGTTTAAATCAGGATCCAAATAAAGCCCACATTTTGCATTTGGTAAATATTTCTCTTTATTAAAGAAAAAAATCTCTAATACTTCCTTTTCCTTTTCTCCCACTTGCTATTTATTTATTGAAAAAACTGGATACTTTGTCTCAGGGAATTTCCCATTTTGTAGATTTTGCTAATTATATTCCAGTGGCGATGTTTAACATGTTCCTCCATCCCCTGTATTTCCTGGTACTTAAATCTAGAGGCCTGGTCAGATTCAGGAACATTCAGTAGGTGTGCTTTGTATTACGTATTGTATCACATCAGGTTGTATATAACGATTGGTTGTCTATGGATGTGTGTGCATAAGATTGGTCAATGGGTGCAGTTCAACCAGTTCTTATGTAATCAATTAGAAAACAAAACAAAACAAAACAAAGCAAAACTGGAGTAAGACTGTGCTTATCCCCGTTAAATGTCATTTTATTTGATTTAGCCCATCAGTGCATCGTTTGGATCCCATGTTTGGCACCAAATATCTGTTCAGATTCACATCATGTGAAAATTTGCTAAGCCTGTTAACTTTATATTTACCCAAATCAACATAAAAAGTTGAATAGGATAGAGCTGAGGACAGAGCCCTGTGGCATGCTACTAAAGACTTTCCTCTAGACTGACATGGATCAAGCATTTTTGGGTATGGTTACTCAACTAGTTCTGAATCCATTTAGTTATACCATAACACAATCCATAATTCTTCATGTTCTTCACAGAAATGTTATCCGAGAGAGAGAGACAGATTGTTTAGTATGGAGTTACAAATATGAGATTATAGTTTCAGAGATAAGGGCTGGAAATAAACATAAACAGTTTTTATTGTCAGAGATTTCCTCACCTGGAAACATCAGAATCCCTTGGGGGAGCTTGCTAGACTACATATTCCTGGATTTACCTCCTGGAGATACTGATTTTGTAGTGTGGAATGGGACTAAGAATCTATGGCCCTAATAAATCGCCCAGGTGATTCATGCAGCTGGTGTGATGGCTGCATGATGTCTGTGACTGGGCTAGCTGAAGCTGGGGGAATGGAGAGTTCACTGCAGAGAGCTTTTGGAGGTGAGACAGGAAGGCCAAGGATAACACTGTGAGAAATGCACATGGGAGAAAAGGAATGGGAACCAGTGAAGGAGAGGAGATGCGCAGTAGCAGATAGTGTCTTGGAGGCCTGGGCCAGAAGGACGGCTGGATGCTGCACAGAAGTCAGGCAGTGCCTAACCAGAGATGATGCCATGGCATTGGTGACCAGGGAGAAAGCACCGTGGACTTGTGGACCCTGGAGTTGTATTTCTGGTATTTAAGAAAGTAATGGGTATAAGGGAAAATATCAGAATCAAAGTATAAAAGTTTGGCAGCAAAAGGGAAGCAGTGGCCTTAATGAAAAGGCTTTCTTCAGGGGAGAATGGGCCAGGGGCATGCTTAAAAGCAGGGTGTTGGGCTGGTTGGCATGATGAGAGAAGGAATGAAGGTGCTGGAGGGCCAGGAAATGGGAGGGAGCAGGGAGCTGATGGAGGCAGGGAGGAATGGGCTGAGCAAAGTGGAGGCCAGGGTTCAGGGTACGCCTGTGAGGGAGCTGGATTCCTGCACCCCCAGCAAAGAGGGATCCCTCTCGGTGATTAGGTGGGGGAAGGCAGATGGAAAACTTGAAGGGAGCTCTTAGAACTGGATTGGGGCAGCAGAAAATACAAGTTGTAAGAAAGGGTCGTGCTAGGGAGGTGAGCCCAGATAAGGTGATTTGGACCAGATGGCAGTACTTCTTTTTGGCAGTCTAGGTCGGTATGTAATGGGCTTGGTCTTTGTGAGAAAGAGTGGGAAGGAATAGAGGATGGGAGTGGTCCTAAATTGGGTGCAGGTGGCTTTTGGGATCAAAAGAGTCCAGGGTGTCAGGAGAGATAGTTCTGGAAGTCCAAGGTTGTTGCAGAAATGGCTGGCTGGAGAGTTTCTCGTAGAGGGAGAATCCTATATAGCTGGATAGGGGTGTGTGGGCCAGGCACAGGGACCAGGCTCCTTAAATGGAAGGGCAAAGAAGGAAATGTCCCCCACAGTCTCATTGCAGCCCGAAGGGACAAGATACAGGGTCCCCTGCCTCTTGTTACTTCATATCAGAGAAAATTGGGGAAGGGTAGTGTGGAGGATGGGGACAGCCAGATTTGGGGGGATAGGTTCAGTGATAAAGGGAAGTTATTCCCCCAGTGAATTGAGAATGCAGAGTGTCTGGCTGGGTTCCTTTTGTACTTTTTGTTTTTTTAATCCATGGCTAGTTCTGGAAAAATGGGGCTGGGAGGGTCTATCGTGCACATGGTGCTATGGCCTGGTCTCCTGTGGGAGGCCAAGGCTCCTGGCCTCATGGCAGGGTGGGCCTGTCATTGCCAGTACAAAGCCAGCTGCAGCCGCCACTTCATCTCAGAGGATGCGCAGGAACGGCAGGACAAGGAGGTCTTCCAGCAGAACATGAAACGGCGGCTGGAGTCCTTTAAGTCCACCAAGCACAACATCTGCTTCACCAAGAGCAAGCCACGACCTCGCAAGACCAGTCGCAAGAAGGCATGTGCTTTCTCTGGGACTTCTGTTTGGGGCTGGAGGCTGATGGCACATAGTTTTGAGCTCTCAAGTATTGGAATCCAGCCCAGGGGAACCCCTAGTTGGTTAACCCTCAGGGTCTTGGTGGCTGCAATAGTTTGGGTTCCCTTTTGTATCTTCCTAGAGTCCCAGAAGGGTAAGGTGAGCCCTTTTGAGGGAGATCTGCATCTTGCTTTGCGGTCACATCCTGGGAGGCAGCAGGACCTCCTACCAGAAGTGACCCAGCATGAGAAAGGCAGGTTCCTGAAGTCAGGGGGAGGGGGTGCTCCAAGAGTGCCTAATTCAGCCCAGGCTGAGGCATCCAGAGCCCTTGCTGGGGCATAGGTTACTTAGACTCTACAGTTGGCTGGGGGGGCCAAGGGCTGATGGAACCACTGGGATTGATATAGATTCCCTCCCCAACTGTGTCAGGAAGACCCTACCAGACAACAGGGTTGGGATTTTGAGCCAGGGCCAGAGACTTAGGGTTTTTTTTTCTTGGTCCTCAGAAGGATGGTTTAGCTAACACTGAGGCCACAAATGGGAAACCTCTTCGAAACCTGAGCGTTCAGGACACAGGCAAGCAGGGAGTGGGGGTGGGGGTGGGGCTGAGGATGGGGTGGGGGGCAGAGGCCCATCAGCCAAAACCTGGAGGATCTCCTCTGTGCTACATTCAGTGCCATGGACTGAGACTCCTTCCGTCAGGGACCTCTTGGGCTTACCTGATTTCAAAGCTGGACATGTTCTAAGCAGTTCTTAATTTGTGACAGGAGGTATCTAGTAGATAAATACAGGTTAGAGGCCTTAAGGACAGGGAGAAGGTGTCATGGAGAAGGGGGGAGCTTGAAGGATGGGTCACCCATGGGGCCCAGTGTCCTGCCTACAAAACCAGGAGTTTTTTGGATGAGCTGAGCATTGATGGGTCTTCCGGCTCTCCTGATGCTCATGTTTTCAGTTGATGTTGGGGCTTCAGGGCTGAGAGAAGATGATGGAGGAGCTAGAAAGTATGACTTCCTTCCTGGCTTCCTCTGAGGACTCTGCTGTCTCTGGTGGCCTCCTAGGGCTCTGTAGCCCCACTTAGCTTCCTTTTCAGCCCCAACCCACTAGTCCAGTGCTGAAAGAGCCAGAGGATAAGGTGGGGAGGCTCTGCCAGCCGTGGGCTCTGCCTGGGTGGACAGAGAGCTGGTTTGGCGTCATGCAGTACCAAGAGGCAGCTGCTGGGCTGGCCACCCCCACTCAGCTCTTGTCCCTGTCCAGCTGCTGTGATCTTAACTGTGGAGTCTGAGGAGGAGGAAGAGAGTGACAGTTCGGAGACAGAGAAGGAGGACGACGAGGGGATCATCTTTGTGGCTCGGGCCACCAGTGAGGTTCTCCAAGAGGTCAAGGTCTCAGGTAATGGCTTCCTCCCAGCCCCCCACCCCCACCTGGGGCAAGCAGGAGCTGTGCAGCTGCCTTCTTCCCTCTTCACGCATGGCCTTTCCTCCAGACAACTCCCTTTTCCTACTCATTTCTTTACCAACCAGCATTTCCTGAGCATCTCCTTTATATCAGAAATCTGACATACCTGATCTAATTCAATCCTCACAATAACCAAGGTGGGGAAACTGAGTTCGTAGAGAAAAAAGGGACTTAGGATTTGTCCAGCAACCCACAGCAGAACTGGAATTTGAACCTGACCCATCTGACTCCCAAAACCTACACCTTTTTCACTGCCTCATTGCCTCCCTTTACAGTCTAGCTAGGAATATGAGGTGACAAGCAAACCTAACACCAGGCTCTGTTGTGACTCATGCTCAGCACACCTGCCCTCAGGTAGAGAGCACCTGGTGAAAGTGGCCGCCTGACCTGGGGGAGGAGCCTGAATTCATCAAAATGGCATTACAGCAGATAAAAAACAATACACACATGTTTCCATATGTGGAGACCTAACTTACTCATATCATTGCTAGTTGGCTCCAGCATCCTCAGGTGTCATTTTAAAATGTCTTCTTATAGAAAATAATAAAATAGATAATAGACAGAATCATAAAGTTAACTGCCTATTACCCTGCTTCAATAATTACCTACTCCTAACCAATCTTATTTCATCTCTCCCCTCACCTATGCCCCTCTCTTCACTGGGTTCTTTTGAAGCAAATCTCAAATATATCACCTTGTCAATAAATACTTAAGCATGCATCTTTAAAAGATAGGGATTCTTCTTAAAAAATACAACTGCAGTACTATTATTGTATCTAAAGTCCCTGTCGTCAAATATCCAGTGTTCAAATTTCCCTGATTGTCTTAATATTCTTTTTTTTACAGTAGGTTTGTTAAAATAAAAATCCAGATAAGGCCCTCACATGACATTTGGTTGATAAGTCTCTTTTAACCTACAGCAGTGGTTCTCAAGGGGGTGGTAGTGGAGTGATTTTGCCCACAGGGGACATCTGGCAATATCTGGAGACATTTTTGGTTGCCACAGCTGAAGAGGTGCACTTGCATGTAGTGGGTAGAAGCCAGGGATGCTGCTACATACCCTGTGATACACAGGACAGCCCTACAACAAAGTATCTGTGTTCCATCTTGTCAGTGGTGTCAAGGTTGAAAAGCCCTGATTTACAGGTCCCCATACCTCCTTTTTCCCCTTCCAATGTATTTATTCATTATTACCTTTTTAAAAGCTCTTCTTTTTTTTTTTTTTTTTTTTTTATTTATTTTTGGGACAGAGAGAGACAGAGCATGAACGGGGGAGGGGCAGAGAGAGAGGGAGACACAGAATCGGAAACAGGCTCCAGGCTCTGAGCCATCAGCCCAGAGCCTGACACGGGGCTCGAACTCACGGACCGCGAGATCGTGACCTGGCTGAAGTCGGACGCTTAACCGACTGCGCCACCCAGGCGCCCCTAAAAGCTCTTCTTAAAAAATATTTATTTATTTATTTATTTATTTATTTATTTATTTATTTATTTTGAGAGAGACAATATGCACGCACGTGAGCAGTGGAGAGGCAGAGAGAGAGAAAGGGAGAGGCAGAATCCCAGACAGGCTCCGCATTACAGCACAGACCCCATCACAGGGATTGGTCCCACAACTGTGAGATCATGACCTGAGCCAAAATCAAGAGTCAGATGCTCAACTGATGAGCCACCCAGGTGTCCCTCCAATGTATTTATTGAAATAATCTGGTTATTTGTCCCACAGTCTTTCCTTGTCTGGATTTTGCTGATTGCATCCCCAAAGCATCATTTAATATGTTCCACCATGCCTTATATTTCCTTTAAACCAGCAATTAAATCTAGATCAGATTTCAGTTTAGATGTTTTGGTAAGAATACTTACTTGAGAGGTAGCGATGGTGTAGTTTGTATCACATCAGGAAACACATCCCATGTCACTGTTTCTCTTTTGTGAGGTTAATATTGATCGTTAGGTTCAGATGTTAGCCCCGTCCATTATGAAGTTCGCCATCAGTGTTTCACCAGTCTTAGCAGTCACTGATGATCATTGCTAGATCCAACATTTCATCCAGGGTGGTACAGTGGTCATATTCTACATTGTTTTTTCGTCTGCGTTACTAGCAATTCTTCTATTAAAAAAACTTCTCGTCAATGACTTTGTTACTTTGAGGTACAGTTCATACTGGAATAGATAATGCTTGATTTTATTCCTTTCACTAATCGGTTTTCAAACCAGTGAAGCATCCTCCAAAGGTGAAGACTGAATTCTTTTGCTGTTTTAGTTTGGTCGTTGTTGTGAAAATGTAATATTCCAGATCTTTTAAGAGAGGTAGTTTTACTTCCAATCACAGCATCAATACATTTCATACTGTACTTGACTGCTCAGGACTTTATCAATGAGCAGGTATGTATGTGCACCTGTTATACGCAAGGCATCGTGCTTGACTTAGAGAGCAGGGGGCGGTAGGTGTCCAGGGGTTTCTCTTTCCCAGGTTTCCTCTTTCAGAACCTCCAAATTCCTGCCATGCAGTGGCCCAGTCTTCCATCCTGGCTGCCAGCAGTCCTGGGACTCCTGGCTCAGGTCCCCTTTGTGGCACAGTGTTAGCCTACTATTGGGTTTGCATGAGCTCACACTCCTGGGCTCTGTCCCACCAAAGGGCTGTTATGGGTGCTCAGGCAGGGTGTCCAGCACCAAAGCCTTTGGTGTAGAGCCTTGAGATATTCCTCACCCTCACTGCTGTCTCCTCTGGGATGGGCCTGGCAGGATATGGTTTCTTATGCCAGTGCTGCAAGTCGGTGAGGGCTGATCGCAGATGGGCTTTTTTCCTGCCTGGCTCTTGCTTTCTCTTGCTTTAGTTATTTTCATTTGTTTAGTCAGTATTTGCCAAGCAACTACTATGTGCCTAGGCCTGTTCTAGGTGCTGAGGATACCATGAGAGCAAAACCAGCTGTAGTGCTTTCCCTCGGCAAGGCATTCATCAACTAATTACACAAATGGATGTAATAGGGCAAATGTGGAATGAATTTATTTATGAAAATGCAGTTATACTTGAGAAGGATTCCAATGTGTTACTAATGAGTTCGTGTGTATTCTCTGTCCCTAGGGAGCCTTGAGGTGTGCCCAAGCCCACGCATCATCCCCCCCTCCCCAACCTGTGCAGAGAAGGAGCTACCCTGGAAGAGTGGGCAGGGAGATCTGGCAGTCTACGTGTCCTCGGAAACCACCAAGATTGTGCCTGTGGACATGCAGACAGGCTGGAACCAAAGCATCTCATCCCTGGAGAGCCTGGCATCCCCACCCTGTACCCAAGCCCCAACTGTGACCCGCTTGCCTCCTTGCCCACCGGCTGCCGAAGAGCCTCAGCACCCTTTCAACCTGCCGTATGATCCACGCCCTAGCTTCGCCTTTCCCCCAAGCCTAGCCAAAGCTGGCCGCTCTCGCAGTGAAAGCAGCGCTGACATCCCCCAGCAGCAGGAGCTACAGCCCCTCATGGGATATGAGGACCGCACCCATCTTAGTCCAGGCACAGCCAACTCCCACTGGTGCATCCAGTTCAACAAAGGTAGCCGGCTGTAGCCCAAGACTCAAGGAGGAGTAGGAGGCTGGATCCCCCATGGGAAGTCTTCCCTGGGCAATAGGCAGAGGCAGAGGAGCCCACTTAGCCTGACAGGGGGCCAGAGGAGCCTGAACTAGCAACTGGGCTTCCTTGTGGCAGTTCAGAAGGGTGTTGGGCTGGTCCTCACAGGGGCACTTTCACTACCCTCCCCGCTCCTAATTCCTGCCATCTTCCCTTTCACTAAGGCCCTTACCCTGGCTAAAGACCCAGTCCAGAGCTTCTAGGAGCTAGGCCCACCCACTTGGGAAGCTGATGCTCTTTTCCCAGTGGACCCCCCGGGAGTCACTCTAGGCAGCTGTTCCTGCCCCCAAAGCAGGGCATCATTCCACAGCTAATGCTGGCCTTTCTTGCCCTTCACTCACCCCAGCACCAGCTCAAGGACAGCACCCTGACAATGAGGCTCCTTGAGGGGCTGGTCCTCAGAGGCACTGGGGTGGGAGGTGGAGCAGGTCTCAACCTTAGGCTTTGTTACCTGTTGGGTCAGCTACCTATAGCCAATTTTTGAGGGGCAGTGGGAATCTGTGTCCAATTCTTGCTTTATCTCCTACACTTTGCTGACATTTATTGGGGCCATAGTTCTTTCTTTTACAGGATCAAGGCCACAGGGCTGGGCCTCGCTTCAGATCAGGGCTGTTTCTTGGCAGGGGTCACTCTGAAGATAGGCTGCTCTGCATCCAAGTCTGGAACTTTCAGATCCCTGGGTCTATATTTTCTAAGGAGGGGAGATAGTGGCCTCTGGGACACTACCACCTTGACATTCCCCAAATAGGAAAGAAGCCAGGTATTCCAGGGCCACCACTCCACTGCTCTGGGGGCTGGGATGCCTGGCTGAAGTAATAAGGGGGCTGACTGGGTGGCAGGTAACTTTCCTGGGGTTAGTACCTGCTTTGTGTCTTGTATCTTGAACCTGAGACACATTAAATATCTCTCAGATGGATGGGTGTCCTGTGTCCATGGGGGGGGGGTGGCTCTAGGGGTGGGGGTGGGAGCAACTGGGGTATCTAGTGAGGGAAGCAGAAACTTGCAACTGCCTGCCTTGGGGCTTCTAGGATAGAGCATGGAGGGGGATCCTGGGAAGGACTGTTAGGCGTGCTGGCCCTCTTCCTTTCTCCTTCCTCCCTTCCCAATATGGTCCCCTGAGCAGGGGGCCTGCAGTAGTAGTCCAGGGATCACTGTATGGGCACAGGGTCACAGAAAATGGGGAGACCAGCAGGGAAAGAGACCCCAGAAGATAGATCCCCAGGTACCCAAAGATGCAGCCACTACATACTGGGACCAGATAAGCCTTCCTTGAAAACCTGGAGGCAGGTGTAGGACAAATAAACAGAAATACTCTGCACATGGCAGATGGGAGGCCAATATCCAGGGAGGTGGTTACTCTATGAGTTTACACTACAAATTAGGTAGTGTGGGGTCCAGAAACATCTAGGAACAGAAAGGAGACCCTTAGGTAATATCAGTCCCAAATTTAATTTCCACTGTGTCTGAAGAACTTTTAAGAAAATGTCTGACTAGGGGCGCCTGGGTGGCGCAGTCGGTTCAGCGTCCGACTTCAGCCAGGTCACGATCTCGCGGTCCGTGAGTTCGAGCCCCGCGTCAGGCTCCGGGCTGATGGCTCGGAGCCTGGAGCCTGTTTCCGATTCTGTGTCTCCCTCTCTCTCTGCCCCTCCCCCGTTCATGCTCTGTCTCTCTCTGTCCCAAAAATAAATAAAAAACGTTGAAAAAAAAATTAAAAAATTGTTAAAAAAAAAAAAAAAAAAAAAAAAAAAAAAAAAAAAAAAAGAAAATGTCTGACTATATTGAGATATAACATATGCTATATATAAAAAACATATATAACATATGGTATATAATATACTACAGAACTCACCCATTTAAAATATACAGATTGGTGGTTTTTAATATATTTACGAGTTGCGCAACCCTCATCACAATCTAAGTTTGGAACATTTTAATTATCCCCAGAAAACCCTGTGCCTATTGGCAACCACTCCTCATCCCCTACTGCACAGCCCTAGGTAATCACTAACCTACTTTCTGTTTCTATAGATCTGAAGGACTCTGGATGCTGTGAAGGTTACATATTTAGTCAACAAGCATTTACTTTTTCTGTGTTATGAATGGGAAAATGGGAGGAGGAGTGACTTGAGCTTTGCCCTCACATTGTTTATACTTGGCAGTGATAGGGCCTGGTAGTTAAACAGTCCACTGTCACTTACCAGTTATGTCAGCTTAGGCATGCTACATATACTCTGTGAGCCTCAGTGTCCTTATCTCTAAGACAGAATAACAGTTATAAGTTTGCTGTCAGGATGAAATGACAAAATAAGAATCTAGTACACAGCATGGCCCACAGTAAGGGATCATAAGTGTTTGCCATTACAGGTCTTTTTTAAGTTTATTTTGAGAGAACATGCTCAGGAGGGGCAGAGAGAAAAGGAGAGAGAATCTCAAGCAGGCTCTATGCTGCCAGCACAGAGCCCGATGCAAAGCTCCATCTCACAAACAATGAGATCATGATCTGAGCTGAAATCAGCCAACAGCCACCCAGGTACCCCAAGAAGTATTTTGAGCCATCTGGGCACCCCATGCCACTACAGGTCTTATATCGCAAGGCAAGGAGCAAGGAAAGTGCTGTGGGGCCCCGAGGAGATTTGAGAAGGCTTTGGGAGGAGCTAGTGTGGGTGAGAGTGTGTGTAGGGATTCAGACAATATAGGCAAAGTGGGGTGGGTGCATTCCAGGTAGAACAGCATAAACAAAGGATGCCCAGAGCACACATGGCAAAAAGCTAGGAGCAGTGGGTGTTGTACTCTGGAGAGACCAGCCAGGGACACAAAGGCTTGAGGGGTGACACTGCTGGGTTTTGGAGGTGGCAGAAAGTTGGTCTGGGAGAATTGTGATCTGGAGTGTGGTGTGGGCAGTAATGTGCTTTTGGGAGCTCAAACGCAATTGGTATCAGATGGAATGAATGAAACCCCAGGTGGAGGATGGACTGGTAGAAAAGAAGGCTGGGGATGGGAGGCCTGTATCTGTTCAAGCAGCCTGGGGACATGAAGAGGCTGGAGAGGGCAGCCAGCCATTCTCAGACTTTAGAATCACAATCACTGAGAATCTGTCAAACATGCAGATTCCTGGGCCTGCCCTAAGGTTCTGACTCAGCAAGGCTATGCAGACCCAGAAATCTGTAATCTTTTTTTTTTTAAGTTTATTTATTTTGAGAGCATGCATGCAGAAGCGGGGGAGGGACAGAGAGAGAGGGAGACAGATTCCCAAGCAGGATCTGCACCATCAGCACAGAGCCCAATGCAGGGCTTGAACCTACAAACTGTGAGGTCATGACCTGAGCTGAAATTAAGAGTCGGATGCTCAACTGACTGAGCCACCCAGGTACCCCTCAGAAATCTGTAATCTTAATCAGCTCCCTTCAAGGGAGACAACAGAGACCACATCCTTTGAGAATTTCTAGATTAGAAACGTAGTAGAAGTCAAATTCACACAATCACACTACCAAAAGTGTAGGTGAGAGGGTGCAGGCGGCTCCTGGCTTGGTGCTGGGTAACTAGGATGGTGGGACAGCCAGGAAGACAGAGTTAGTCAGAGATAGAGGGGGAGAAAGCAGGTGAACACAGCCAGGGAGAGGCAGGCACCTGGGATGTAGGAGAGTGAGCAAGTCAGGGGCTTGTCTGCGATTCACCACCTAACTGGGCAAGATGGCAGACATGGCCTTCAGGGCACCCTGAGCTGCATCCAGACCTTGAAGGAAGAAGGATTTTGACCAGGGGAGATGGGCATGGGCTTTCCAGGTAGAGGAAACAGACAAGATTTGTGGTCAGATGAGTTTTTCAGGCCAGTTTGGAGTTTATTTTGGCCCAAAGTGAGAGAGATCTGGAAGGTTTGGGGATATTGTCACCCTTGCTATCTAGGGCAGTACTTAAGAGAGTGTGCAAGTTTTGGGATGGAGTGAGGGCAATGACTTTGGGTCTCTTATCACTAGGCCCATAGCCCCTCTCCTGTTTTTGATTGATTCATGTTGGCAAGGAATGGGAGGCTGAGGGAAGGCTGGGGAAGGGGCAAGAGAGGGAGGTCCAACCCTATTTTATGATCTCAGTGGAAAAAGCTGTTGTGAGTAGTTTTTGTTGCCAGCAGAGCCACAGAGATGGGCCCCATGAGTCACTGCTCAGTCCTGCAAACTCAGCCCATACAGCCTCCTGTGGTCAGCAGCCTGGGCTTGTTCCAGGTCCAGCCCCCAGTGTTCCCCTCTAGGCCTCAGTATGTCCCCATTTCTATCTATATCTTTGCCATCCTAGGACTGTGCATCCTGCAGCTCTCTGCCTTTTCTGTTTCCTTTTCAGACTGAGCCTCTGAATCTATTTGTGACTCTGGCTTACATCTGGCTCAAGGATAGGGAGCCTCATGGGGACAGGAGTAACGTGACCACTCTCAGGTGCCCCTAAGCATTTGTTCTATGCCAGGCCATATGTTAAGTGCTGGAAGTACAGAAGTGACAACACTATTTTCATGTAGCTACAATGCACATTGTATTGTGGAGTGAATAAACTAAGGCCTGACCCTGACCCTCGATCTGTCTGCCTGTGCCCAGCAGTGCTGGGGTCAGCTATGGCCTGTGGCTTGGGGACTCTTACCTGCTTCTGGTATTGAAGGGGTATGTGTGCCTGCCAGCAGGTCTCCCCAGCTCTTAGGGCTCTTAGGAGGCCTGGCTGGTAGCTGGAGGTGGGCAGACAGTGGGCAACAGAAGGAGAGGGAGGGAGCAGGAGGCAATGACTCAATGGGGCGGCCCTGGGACAGTTGGGGAGGGAGCCAAGGTTGGTCCTGATGCTCACTAAAGCTCTAGGAGGATGGGACCAGAGGACCCGGCTGGGAGCTGGGGATGGAGCAGGACAATTCCAAAGCTCCTCTGGCAGCCAGATCAGCTCATGAAGAAGGCTCCTAGGAACCTGGTCTGAGAATCTGGACTTTGGGGGCTGATGTGGCAGCTAGGATGGGGCGGGCAGGATGCTGTTCCCACCGTGCCTGCTTCTGACACTCTGGTTTGCTCCTCCGGCAACTTCCAGGCTCATGCTTTAGAGCCAAGGAAGTCATTGTACCCACTGCCCCCTCCCCTCCCAGGAACCAAGGGCCAGAGCATGTTGTGGGCACAGTGTGTTCTTCTGGCCACATAGCCTACCTTCTTACAATCTTCCCAAAATTTTGGGGAGTGTCAGGCCAGGCACACATGCCCTAAAGGGACCTCATACCTCTGAGCTGGGAGGGATCTCACAGGTAAAGTCTCTAGGTAACTTTCACCAGTTCAGGATCCCCTGACTGAGGGTGAAATGATGGGGAGGGCATGAATATAGCCCAAATGCTGGCAGCCAGTGGACATTGACATATGGGAGGGTCTTTCCAAGTCCTTGTGGCAACCCCAGGGGGAAAAAAAGGAATGACTTTCTTTTTTTACAGGCAAGTAAGGCTTAAAGAGAACTGAGTTGCTGGAGCTCACCCAAAAGGTAAGTGCAAGAGCAGGCCTGGGTTACGATCTCTGGCTCCAGGACCCTGACCCCAGTCCCAGCCTCCTTGGCTGGACTTTGTGGAGAGGGGGTGTAGGTGAAAGTGACAGGAATGCACCAGAGTGGAGGGTCTGGGCCTGGTGGATTCTGGCAGGCCTGGGTAGTTCCTACCCCAGAGGCCTCCCTGCCCCCATCCTCCCTCCAGCCCAGACAGCAGTCCCCCATCTGGTCTTGGAATCATACAAACCTGTGTCTTGGGGCCTGGGCCTGGGCAGAAGATTGAGGACTGCAAAGGAGGGGCCCTTTCCTCCTACCCTCCATAAAGATACCCCTACTGGTTCCCAGCAGCCCCAAGCTGCTGGTTTGGGCTTAGGAAGTTTCTCTTTCCAGGGGACTCCTGGGGTCTTGGGCCCACACTTTTCTTCTCGTGAGTTGTGAATGCTCCCAGTTTTGCTGACAGAGAGTGGGGCACCCCCCGCCCATACTTCGTGCATTCAAGAGCAGATTCCCCCCACTCCCACAAACCCTTTCCCTCGACCCTCCCGGCCCAGGCACCCACTCAGGCACCCTCCAGCATCTACACCACTTTTGCCGGCAGGCGGACCGCTTCCGGTGCTCTCCAGCAGTCCGGTGAGTGGGCACCTTGGAACAGCTGGGCTGGTAGTCGTTGCTCCTCCCGGCCGATAGAGCAGTCGAGTCAAGTAAGCGGGCCCCGAAGGTGGGAGTGGAGCCAAGCCGCCTGGCCCGGAGGGTGGCAGGAAGCGGCGGCGGGCTTAGGACGCTGCGAGGGCTGCGCGCCTCAGTGCTTTCCCTGGAGTCCGGGGCGGGCAGCTGCCGTCGGGCCTGGGGTGGGATGTAGCTCTGTCCTCCGGCCCCTAGGGGGCGACGCGGTGCCGGGTCTTCCGCCGCCCTGCATTCCCTCCCCGCGGCCAGGAGGCGGCGCCAGTGGACGCCGGGGCGTCACGCTGTACCCGCCGTCCGTGGCGGTGTGGAAGGTTCGAGGGCTCGGATGTGCGGCTTCTCGGCTTCGCGGTTCCGCGTGCGGGGGTGTGAGGGCTAAAGACAGGCGAGGGATGGGGCGTGCGAGTGTTGCGGCGAGGCAGGGCCGGGTTGGGCGGGCGTCAGCGGGAGGCAGCCCCGCGCCCACGCCTTGAGCGTGCCACATGTGTAGGCCGGCCAAGCGTGGTGGTGAGTGCGCGTCCGAGCGTGGGGGCGCTCTTGGCTGAGACTGGTGTGAGCACGGACGCGCGGGGACAGATCCTTGTCATTCTTTGTCGTTTCAGGCCTGAACTTCAGGCGCATTTGCACTATACCTCTACCCGGGCACCAAGACTGGCCCCTCCTGTGGCCTAGTGCCTTCTATCTGGGTCACCCACCGAGCCCTACCGGAACATCTTCAATCCATTTCCTGGACGAGCAGAAGCCTCACAGTGAGGGCCCAGCCCCTCTCCCACTTGTCCTGAGCAGGCCTACTCTTAAGGAGAGGGTGATGGAAGGGCCCTTGGAAGTTGGGGATAAGTCCCCAGACTCCCAGGGACACGCCACTGACTCGAGGTTTGCTGTGTGCAGTTTCAGGGATGCCTGGGATGAGGAGGAACCTGTTCCCCATGTGCAGGTTAAGGACCCTAATCCTCCAAGATCACCAGCAGGGACAGCCCAGGGAGAAGGGCTTCTTGGCAGCTCTGTGCCTGGGGATCTTCAGTCACCCCTAGGACCAATGGCTGCAGATGGGCCGGGGGAAGGGCAGGGGGACACATTAGGAGGTTCCTCAGTTCAGTTAGAGGAACCCACCCCATCTAGAGTGGAGAGCCTCCCATGTCCAGTGTCCTCCCACCTCAGCCTCGCACAGGGCAAGAGTGATAGTCGAAGGGGAGACTTGGCAAGAGACCAAGTTCCAGACAGGTTAGTGCCAGCTGGCTTGGGTCCTGAG
Organism: Neofelis nebulosa; assembly: GCF_028018385.1. Lineage (NCBI taxonomy): Eukaryota > Metazoa > Chordata > Mammalia > Carnivora > Felidae > Neofelis > Neofelis nebulosa. Next base: position 43,223,473 of record NC_080798.1, read on the forward strand.
GGGTTGGACAGCGATCCTGTGGACCTTGGAGGCCCTTTATCTGAGACATCTTCAAAACTACTGGAGCCAGGTAAGGGAGGCTGGGCCAAGGAAGTCAAGTGGAGGTTCCTAAAGATGGGTACCAAGACTGGGGGAGGGCTCTGACCCTACTCAGGCTGAAGCCCAGGTCTGAGGAGGAGTCTCTGGGTGAGTGCCCAATGCACACCCAAGCCATTTTCCTTCCCAAGACCCCAGTGGATCTTGCCTCCCTAAGCCTGCTAATTACCTCCTTGCCCAAGACCTCTCCTGGGAGCTGCTGGCCAGTGGCATGGCTACCTTACCAGGTAGTTAGTTGGGAGAGACTGGAGGTAGTGGAAGTGGGGTGACTTGATTGGGCAGGTGTTCATTGTCTTCTCCCTACAGGGACTCGGGATGTAGAAGGCCGGGCAGTGTTGCTTCTGTGTGCCCATAGCCCAGCCTGGCTCTACCCCAAGTGCAGTAGCCATGAACTTACCCGCCTCCTGCTCTACCTGCGAAGCATTCCCAGGTTATAGAGAGGAGGTTGGGGGGAGCTGGAGCCAGGAGGTGGCAAGGTTGGGGAATTAGATACTTAACTGAAGTCTGCCTCTTTAGGCCTGAAGTACAGGCCCTGGGATTGACCGTGCTGGTGGATGCCCGAGTTTGTTCCCCAAGTTCTTCTCTCTTCTGGGGGCTCAGCCAACTACAAGTGAGTACAGGATTGTATCTTCCCCTGCCTTCAGCCATTCCTTTTAAATAGGGTTGGGGGGGCGCCTGGGTGGCGCAGTCGGTTAAGCGTCCGACTTCAGCCAGGTCACGATCTCGCGGTCCGTGAGTTCGAGCCCCGCGTCAGGCTCTGGGCTGATGGCTCGGAGCCTGGAGCCTGTTTCCGATTCTGTGTCTCCCTCTCTCTGCCCCTCCCCCGTTCATGCTCTGTCTGTCTCTCTCTGTCCCAAAAATAAATAAAAAACGTTGAAAAAAAATTTTTTTAAATAGGGTTGGGGACATGGCTAAACTCAAATTCCTTGCAGGAAGCAGCCCCAGGGTCAGTATACCAGGTGCTGCTGGTGGGAAAGATGCCAGAGGAGGTGCCTTCCAGGCTGCAGGTACTGAGCCATTTTGGCTAGGGGCGGAGGTGGGATGCTTTCCCACCAGGCAGGAGCCATTACACCGTCTTTTCTTGCAGCTGCAGCAGCTGCCCTCTCATCAGAGCCTGCTGACCTACATCTCCACTTCTGGGTTGCCAGCTTCAATGGGAGGAGGCCTGCCTTACTGCCACCAGACCTGGCTGGACTTCCGGATGGTCAGTGCAGTGGGTCAGGGCATAGGGTGGGTGGCAGGCAACCTGGCCAGCAGAGGAGCCTCTCCTGGGTTGGTTTGAGCAGTGCAAAGCTGGCTGCAGTGGCCTGGGATCCAGGATGCCTGGGACCAGCACTGCACTACTCTGGTCATGCCTACCCTTGTTCACAGCGTCTGGAAGCCCTACTGCAAAGCTTCCAGGTGGTTTGTGCCTTGCTCCAGGAGGCCATTGAGAGCATGAAGGCTGTGCCCCAGCCCATGGAGTCTGGGGTGAGTATCCCCTCAACACCTCTCCAGATGCTCCCTGTCTTCCTCCTTTTCTCTGATGCTCACCTCCACTGACTGTTGTCCTTAATCATAGGAAGTTGGTCGGCTGCTCCAGCAGACACAAGTCCTGATGCAGCACGTGCTAGACTCACCCTGGCTAGCATGGCTACAGTTCCAGGGGGGGTTGGAGCTGGCATGGTTGAAGCAAGAGGTCCCAGAGGTGACCTTGAGCCCAGACTACAGGTAGACGCAAACTCAGATCCCCGCTCTTGCCCCAGCCCACCATATTCCATGCCAAGGACTCAGCTGGCTGGCTCAGAACCAGCCAGGATTGTGGTCCCAGGACAGGGTGGAGTGAAACAAGGCATCTAATAGGAGTCGTAAGACCATGTACCCTGTACCAGGCCAGCAGTGGATGAAGTTGATGAGCTCTATGGCCGTGTAGATGGACTGCTACACCAACTGACCCTGCAGAGCAACCGGCGAGTACAGGCACTAGAGTTGGTCCAGACTCTGGAGGCCCAGGAAGGCAGGCTGCACCAGGTGGGAACTATCTGCTCAGATGGGCCCTGCCTCTGATCTCAAGCATGACCTTCACCCCACAGCAGCATTCTTTTCCCTGTTTGTGCCCCTCCAGATTGAAGTATGGCTACAGCAGGTGGGCTGGCCAGCACTTGAGGAGCTAAGGGAGCCCTCACTGGACATGCTGCTCCAGGCCCAAGGCCCTTTTCAGGAGCTGGACCAGGTTGCTCAGGTGAGTTTGGTTACTTGTTTATTCCCTAGGTATTGGGTCAGTTTGCTAGGGACTAGGAATGCAGGATGGGTGAGAGCAAATCTATCCATTTCTCTCTTGGAATTTACAATCCAGCAGACATCAATTGTAGTCAAAGGTTCAGAGCCACGTATGTGTGATTGCAAACTGAGGCAAAAGCTCCGGAAAGAACACAGGTGGTTCTGAGTTTATTACAAAAGACCTGAGGGGCGCCTGGGTGGCTCAGTTAGTTAAGCGTCCGACTTCAGCTCAGGTCATGATCTCACGGTCCGTGAGTTCGAGCCCTGCATCGGGCTCTGCTGACAGCTCAGAGCCTGGTGCCTACATCGGGTTCTATGTCTCCCTCTCTCTCTGACCCTCCCCCGTTCATGGTCTGTCTCCTTCTGTCTCAAAAATAAATAAACGTAAAAAAAAAAATTAAAAAAAAAAAAAAAGACCTGACCCAGAAGGGGTGTTGGTCTAGCTTTCTTGAGATACTGACTTTTGAGATGAGAGCTGAAGAATAGGTTAACCAGGAGAAAGAGGGATTGGGGTTGAGAGACATTCCCACCTGAGGGAACAAAGAGCATGTGCAAAGGTTCTGTGGCAGGAAGGAGCACGGCTTGCCTGAGGAACCATAAGAAGGATAGTGAGGTTGAAATGCAGGGCAGTAGAAGGAGAGAGAGTGAAATAAGATGAGGTAAAATGAAGCTGGAAAAACAGTCAGTGACCAGATTGCTGGGTCCTGTAGCAGTATAAAATTTAAGTGGAAAAGTCACAATCAAATCCATGTTCTACGAAGATTATCTTAGTTTTTGGTTAGACAGTGATTTGAAGGAATGACATGTAGAGTCCACATTTGCAATGGCCCAGTGGGAATGATGCTTTCTCTAGCCAGATGGTGGCAGAGGAGACTGATTTTAGAAATTGCCGGGATTTGCTATGTGGGGTAAGTAGGAGAGGGAAGGGGCGCCTGGGTGGCACAGTTTGTTGAGCGTCTGACTCTTGATTTTGGCTCAGGTTGTGATCCCAGGGTTGTGGGATCAAGCACTGCATTATGTGGACCCTGCTGGGGATTCTCTCTCTCTCTCCCTTCACCCCCCTCCCATGCTTGCACATGTGTGCTGTCTCTTTCTTAAATACGATTAAAAAGCAAAAAAAAGAAGGAGAGGGAGGTTGTAGGGGTGAGTGGACGTCTCTTCTGAGAGAGCGACCAGGAGACAAGGGCCTTCTGAGGCAAGGGGATTCATCAGTCCAGTCTTGGGTGTGCTCTGGAGATGACCATAAGGGACTGAGACCCATGGGGATTGGCCTGGAACTCAGAAGAAAGACCTGGCCATACAGGGTCACTTGGTGGACATAGGTGTGTGGATGATATTTGACGGTCACATAAGATTGCCTCAGGAGAGAAAGTGTGGACTGTGTTCAGGAACACCAGTGTTGAATGGCTCTGGTGAGGGATGGGGAGCAGGAGGAGAATAGGGTGAGTGGGGAGGAGTTGGGGAGCTGTAAGAAAGAGGATTGGAGGCTGCTGAGCAATGGTCAGACGAAGCCTGACAATTGCTGGGGATGGAGGTGGCAGTGAGGTTGCACTAGGCTGATGAGGTGAAGAAACAGTGATACCTGATACCGAGGAGAATAATTCCTCCAGGAAGTTTGTGTAGAGAGGCACAGAGACAGAGGAGTGGATGGGGGTGTGGGGGGAGGGTCTTCAGTCACAAGAGAGACTTGACAATGACGTGTAGATATCTGTGGAAAGGACTGCTCAGGGGCTAGACCATGGCCCACATTTGCTAAGCCCAGTCTTTGTCTCCAGGAGCAGGTCCGGCGAGGGGAGAGGTTTCTGCAGCCACTGGCTGGCTGGGAGGCTGCTGAGCTGGGCGCTGCTGGGGCCCGCTTTCTGGCCCTGCAAGCCCAGCTGACTGACTTCTCCAGGGCTTTGGCCCAGCGGCGGCAGCGGCTGGCAGATGCTCAGAGGCTGTTGCATTTTTTCAAGCAGGTAGGTGCGGTGTCCTGTCCCTGGTTCCAGGTGGTCAGTGGGGATGGAGGGGTGGCTTCCTGGCTTCATCACAGCCTGAGCTCTTTCAGGACATCCTGCCTCTTCTCTCTCCTTGTCTTTGGTCTGACCCCAAAATTCAACCACTGGGGGGTGTGGCCTGAGCCATCATTCTGGGGGGCTGGGGGAGTGGGTAGAAGAGAAGGCTCAATGGTTTTGGTGGGCTCTGCCTTCAGTGCCTCTCTGGCCTTGCTGTTACAGGCCTCGACATGGGCTGAGGAGGGGCAGAGGGTGTTGGCAGAGCTGGAGCAGGAGCGCCCAGGGGTCGTGCTGCAACGGCTGCAGCTGCATTGGACCAAGCACCCTGACTTGCCTCCTGCCCACTTCCAAAAGATGTGGGCTCTGGCCACAGGGTTGGGCTCCGAGGGCATTCGCCAGGAGTGCCGCTGGGCCTGGGCACGATGCCAGGACACCTGGCTGGCCCTGGACCAGAAGCTAGAGGCTGCACTGAAGCCACCACTGACGACGACCACAACGGGCAGCACAGCTAGCCTGTGTGTCAGCCGTTTCCCTGCTGCATCTGCCACCCCTCCCCTGAGGAAGGCATATAGCCTCGATCAGAATCTGGGGCAGAGTCTCAGAGAGCCTGCCCACCACTGCCACCATGCGGCTATTGTGGCTGCTTCCCACGGACCAGACGCTGAAGGTGGTGCCCAGCCAGGGTCATCCCCTACCATGCTTCCACCAGGCAGTTCTGACCCCAGGACCCCCAACAGGTGCAGGCAGAGGGCAGGGCAGGGAGGGCAGTGGCAGGAGAGATGTCTTGAATCTTGACTCCACCTGTCTGGTAGGCTCCAGCTGGTATTGGCAGAGATGGTGGCTACAGAGCGGGAGTATGTCCGAGCTCTTGATTACACCGTGGAGAACTACTTCCCTGAGCTGGATCGCCCCGATGTGCCCCAGGGCCTCCGTGGCCAGCGTGCCCACCTCTTTGGCAACCTGGAGAAGCTGCGGGACTTCCATTGTCATTTCTTCCTGCGTGAGCTGGAGGCCTGTACCCAGCACCCATCCCGGGTAGCCTATGCGTTCCTGCGCCATGTAAGCCCACAGGTCACACAGCCCCTACCTGATTCTGCCACGTTCAATAAAGAGATCTTAGCACATGCCTGGTGCCAGGGTCTGTGCTGGGTATAGCTATGAGCAAGACCAGTAAGGTCCCTGTCCCTGTAGGTAATCACGTTTAGTAGAGGAGACAAAAGTAAAAAAGGTAATTCCAGATGGTAGTTGGGGTCAGGAAGAAAATAATCAGGATATATACATGATCGTGATTTAGTAGTGGGGTTGGGGGGGTGGGTCAGTTAGAGGCCTCTTTGAGAGGCTGAGGCCAGGGGAGGGGCTGGACTCAGAGCGTTCTATCCAGAGGAAAGATCAAGTGTAAAGCTTTGGGGCAGGGAAGAGGCTCAGTGGTCAAGGAAAAGACAGGTCAAAGTGGCTGAGTGTAGTGAGCAAGAGGAGTAGTCCAAGGTGAGGGAGCCCAGAGTGGTGGTCCAAGACAATGGGAGGAGCAGAGGCCCTGTGGGCAAGCCCCATTCGGCACAGTGCCTGTTCTTTCCAGGTTACCCCTCATTCAAAGCCAGGCAGACTGGATCTGCAGGGGTAATCTTCCCGGGGAATTGTTTGTTGGCATTTTGGTCCTCCCAGGCTGAGGGTTATCTGGCCCCCTTGCACCTGGACTGATCTGTGTGTCCTCACAGAGGTTGCAGTTTGGGATGTATGCACTCTACAGCAAGAATAAACCTCGCTCTGATGCCCTGATGACCAGCTTCGGTCATGCCTTCTTCAAGGTAGATGAGCCTGAGACAAGGGGAGGAGGGGATGGAGGAAGTAAGTACCTTGAAGCCACCTGATGGTCTCCTACCCACCTGGCAGGACAAGCAGCAAGCACTGGGGGACCACCTGGACTTGGCCTCCTACCTGCTGAAGCCCATCCAGCGTATGAGCAAGTATGCATTGCTGCTGCAGGAACTGGCAAGGGCCTGTGGGGGTGCTGTGCAGGAGCTGAGTGCCCTGCGGGCTGCCCAGAGCCTTGTGCACTTCCAGTTGCGACATGGCAATGACCTGCTAGCTATGGACGCCATCCAGGGCTGTGATGTGAGTCATGCCAGGCCATGGTGGGCAGGTGCGGTGGGTGTGAAGAGAGGGGGCAGGAGAGGCTGGGCACTCACTGGGCCCCACCTTGGCAGGTTAACCTGAAGGAACAGGGTCAGCTGGTGCGACAGGATGAGTTCATGGTACGTGCTGGGCGCCGTAAGTCCTTGCGCCGTGTTTTCCTCTTTGAGGAGCTACTGCTCTTCAGCAAGCCTCGCCGAGGACCCACGGGCATTGACACATACGCCTATAAGCGTTCCTTCAAGGTAGGCCCACTCGACCCTTCCTATGCTCCCTGCCCTACCCTCACCCCCTCTGGCCTCACCAAGCCCCTCTCCTGGCTACACAGACGGCAGACTTGGGCCTCACTGAGTGCTGTGGGGATAACAACCTGCGGTTTGAGATCTGGTTCCGCCGTCGCAAGGCCAGGGACACCTTTGTGCTGCAGGCTGCCAGCTTGGCCACCAAGCAGGCTTGGACAGCTGACATTTCTCGTCTGCTCTGGAGGCAGGCCATCTACAACAAGGGTGGGTCCCTGTCCCTATTTCATCCAACGGTCCCCTTCCTGGAGAGCTTATGTCCCACAGGGCCCCATACAGGGCCTAGGGACCTGGAAATGCTTGGGAGCAGGGAGGTCCAACAGCAGCAGCCAGTGTAGGAAAGGAACTTCAAAGTCAGGCAGTCCCGCTGTCACTGTCCCCGACTGTGGACACAGTGTTAACCTGAGTATGACACCTGTCCCCAGGATTGTTGGGAGGAGAGTATAGCACCAGAAAGGCCCAGTGCACAGGATGGCTAATATGCTGGGTATGGGAAGGACTTACTCAAGGGGTTGGTAGACACAGAGGCCTAAGGGCAAGGCTGATGTCCAGAGAGGCCCCACCTGTGCTCACTCTCCACCCAGAGGTTCGCATGGCTGAGATGGTGTCCATGGGTGTGGGGAACAAGGCCTTGCAGGACATCGACCCCAGCGAGGAAGCTATCAACGACCGCACTGTCAACTACATCCTGAAGTGCCGAGGTAGCAGGCAGGCTACAGGGGAGTGCGGGTGTGGAATGCTGCATGGGAGATAATAATGACCTCTGTCACCCCTTGCCTGTGCTCCCTTCAGGACCTTGGCCCAGGTGGGCTCTGGCCTGTCCCAACCTGACCCTTTCTCTTACACAGACGTTCGCTCTCGGGCCTCTGTTGCTGTGGCCCCGTTTGACTATGAGAGCCCCTGTCTGGGGGCCTTGAGCTCCCTTCCTGGAGACCCTGCCTCTTGCTCTATGCTGGGGTCCCTCAACCTGCATATGTACAGAGACCCGGCTCTTCTGGGACTCCGCTGGCCCCTGTATTCTACCAGCTTCCCAGAGGAAGCAGCACTGGAGGCTGAAGCGGAGCTGGGCAGCCAGCTGTCTTTGAGTAGGTCTGGGCTTAGCCAGAGGCAAGAGGGCACTGCTTAGGGTCTGGCCCTCCCCTGTGACAGCTCAATTTCCTCCTCCCCAGCTCCTGAAGACTCAGAGGTGTCATCCCAGTGCCAATCAGCCAGTGGATCCAGTGGCTCTGACAGCAGCTATATGTCAGGGTGGGCCCTGGGCAGAGGTCTTGAGGACTTGTCCTATGTGAGTATCATTTTGTCCTCTTCCTACCAGCCCCAGCTCAGGCCTATGCCTGTCTTTCCTTTAGGAGGAAATGGGGGTGTGTGGGCCAGGGCCATACCCCAGAGATCCCACCTGGACCTTTAGTTGAGGAAACAGGCAGTCACACCTAGCTTGTCAACCACAGGTCTGAGCCTGGGCTGGAAGGCAGGCAGCGGATCCAGCAGCTTGTAGCTCCAAGAAATATCACCTCTCTCAGGATCTGCTATGACCAGAACGTGACTGGTATGTGGGCCACCTCCAGCCCACATGCACTGCCCTATTGACTGCTCTTTCTGATGTCTGTGCCCATTGGCAGACTGGCAGGGACCTGTCCTAGGGAGCCTGGCAGCAAAGCCTGAGTGAGTGCCCTGATCCTGAGCCTCTGGCCCCATGTCCCCTTTTATTCCCTTTCCGGCTTCCACCCCAATTACACGTTAGGTTTAGGCTAGAGCAGAGTGGGTGTTTCCACGTTGTAGGCTTGGTAGGCGTACCAAGCCTTGTAGGCCCCACGCCCCACTTGGTGGGGCACCAAGTTGCTCTGGACAGTGATTGGGCTGCCCCGCCTCTCAGGAGGAACATAGTGGGGTTCCCAGCAGTTGCTTCCCAATCCCTGGTCTCAAAGCCAAGCTTCTCAAACTTAGGGGCAAGCCCACCTCTATTGTACCCTTAACTCTTGACTGCCTTGGTTGCCCAAGCCCAGCCCTTCTTTCTTGGGTCAGTTTGGTTATATTGATTCAACACCTTTTGAAGAGCTTTCAATTAGAACTATTCTCTAAAATTATTTCACTTGTTGGTCTTTGGTGTTTCAGAGAGTCCAGGCCCTTGACTCATAAATTACTCTTTATTTATAATAAAAATAGACTGATACACTTTCATATGGGCACATGCATTCTTTAAATGAGCCTTGGCAGATGGAGGTATTGTGAGGGCAGCATCTCTGGTCACCCTAGCTCTCTTGTAAGTACTTGCCCAGGACAGAGTAAGAGACAGACCTAGACAGGCCCCTCTGGATGAGCAGGTCCACGCAGCGGCCATATTTCCTGGCGAAAGGCAGCGTGAGCTAGAAGGAAAGTCCCATCTTATCCCTTACTTCTTGGCTGGTTGCCTATTGTAACTGAGTAGGCGGGGTCCTCCCCATCTGGGCAGGGGTAGGGCAAGGCCTATCGGGGACTTTTGATGTTCTGGGCTCAGTTCTGCCCAGAGGTATCTCACAAGCTTGTGGCTATGAATGGCTACCAGAATGACCAGAGGGTCAAAAATACACGTTTCCAGCCACTGGTTTTCTACTTTTCTAGCTGCATATGCTGACATTACCTTTCTAATCAATAGACTAGCCAGAGGCCTAATAGTAACTGGGCACCAGTGTATTTAGAGTGAAAAGTATTATAATAACGTACTTGATTACAAAAAATATCAGATTAATGAGAAATTAGCTAAATCTTTTTCAGCTATAATGTTAAGATGAAAACTTTAAACCCTAAAATTATTTTAAGGAATCAAAAAGCAAAAATAAAAAACCTGGGTTATTCCTTTGATCTCATTGAACATTTTTTTTTCTGGGTAAAGAATACTTTAAAGCAGCTTATATATGAAAGGAATGTGTGAAAGTGGTGATATGGCTCAGTAGGTGAAGTTGGTATTAGTGGTCAAAAAGGTCTGACTCCCAATAGTTTCTCTGATTTCAACACCCTAAAAGCTTGAGCTCATGTGATGTGCTTCCCAAGCATGGCCGGGGTGTTAGTGATAAAGGCAAAATTGGTACCATTGGAGGAAAACTTAAAAAAACCAGTGGCCTGAATACTGCTTTTTGATCACTCTGGACTGATTAATTTCAAACCATTGTTTCTCCCTCCTTGGGACCAGGGACCAGAGGTCTAGCTGCCTGCCTTGCCTTCTGGGCAGTGCTGGCCTGGCAGCAAGACAGTGTCCATTTGAGGTATCCACAGGGTCAATTTTCCCAGTGGGGTACAAGCGGCCCTCACCTCCACCCAGCTGTACAGGCGTTCTTGGGTGTGCCGGTCATCCTTGAAGCCGGTGATGGCCAGCAAATCCACCACAAACTGCTTGGGGCTGATGTGCAGGGTCTGCCAGGAAAGCCCCTGGTCAGGCAGGGCTGGAAGCAGTTGCCTGACACACATTTACTTCCTGCCTTTAAGAGTGGGATGCAGAGCAGGGGCTTCCCTGGGTCTGCAGGAGCTCCAGGGATCAGAGACTACTGTTATTCCAAGCTACTTCTCGGTCAAGGCTTGGTCCAGATGCTGCTGCCCTGTCTTCATATCCCTGCTCTTCATGCCACCCTTGTGCCCCTGACCTATTCCCATTGGCTGGCACCACTTATCATGTGGACAGGGGGACAGACAAAGAGCAAGGTCTGGGGCCTGTCACACATACCCATAGCTGGTTGGCCAGAGAGACCACCTTGGCTGTCATGGCTTTGGGGTCCTTTTGCCTGATGGAATCCAGGATGATGTCAGTCAGGAAACGGTGACATTTTTGTGCATAAAACATCTCTTCCCAGGATAGAGAGAAACTCAGGAAAGTCACCTCTGTGGAGGAGAGAGTGGATATGGCCACATCTGCTGTGGCTAAGGCCTTAGAGCCAGCCTGGAAGGAGAGAGGTGTAAGGCTCCCGAGAGAGAGTGTTTTCCTGAAGCACCCTGTCTAGGGGCTCAGGCACCTCCACAAGGAAGTGCAGGGCCAGGTATGGCTCGAGTCTCACCTCTGGGCTGGGGGCTGGCTGTAGGCAGCGTATTCTTGAGGTTGTCCATCTGTGTAGTGTAGATGATGCTGTCCTCAAAGAACATGCAGGAGCCATCGCTGCCCACCACGGGGGGGTGGGTCACTTTGAGGATGATCCCTGCGCTGTCCACCTCATTGGCCTCAGGCAAAGGCTGCTCAGGGCCAGGGCTTTCTGTGAAAATGACATGGGGTGGGAGTTCTCCTTGAACCACTTCAGAGCCCAAGCGGGGAGGGGACCAGGACAGTGAGTCACCCCAACCTTCCAGCGGCCTCTGCTGCCAGCTTCTCAGAAGTGGCACCCTTTGCTGACAGGAGCCTGTCCTGGCTCGCCTCTCTCCATTGTCCTAGAAGCATTATAAGTCCAATCCTACATTTTAGAACTCCAGGGAACTCCTCTTGAACTAAGACTGGTGTCAACTAGAGCTGATAATACCCTAGCTGGGGGACTGGAAATCATGGAAAACTGTAAAATGAGAGGAGCTTTTTGGGTGAGCTGTTGATGCATGTCCACTCTGAAGAGTATGTTTGACAGACCAACTCAGGGCTCATAGGCAGGGCCCAAGAAGGCCCCTCCAAGCAGGACCTAAACCTTTGAAAGGGAAAGCACCAGAACACTGTAGAAAGAATTTGAGGGAGCAGAGGAAACAGCCCAACATGGCAGTTCTCAGCAAACTCCTCTAGGTTGTCTCCACACTGCCCCACCATACACAACACGCCTCTCTCTTTAGCTCCTCCTGTCCATCCCACTTCAGTAATCACTCACTCCACTGCAGTCACACAAGCCAGAAATCTGGCCCCTCTTTGGCCAGATCCTTCCCAATTTCCTCTCCCAACTGCCTAGCCTGTTTGACCTTACGCTTGTAATACTTCTACTTCTGCTGCTGCATTTCCTCTACTCCTGGAGCAAGCTTTCTGAATGCACACCTAGCTTCTTGCTCCATTGTTTAAAATGCTTCAGTGGCTGCGCACACCCCTTAGGGTCAGAACAATGTACCAGGTCCTGAACTTGGCCCACAAGACCTGTCCTGATGAATTATGTCTTCAGCTCTGTTTCCCATCACTTTTCCACATGAAGCCTGGCCTCCAGCAAGACCTGTTTCCCCAAGCACCTGAGACTTCTTCCTTCCCCCTGCTCAGTCCTCAGCCCCTAACCTCCTTTGTGCTCCTATTATTTCATAAACACCTTCTTCCTATATGCTTCATGTAGATTCTTAGCCTCACAAGCCATGCCAATGTACTGGTCATCTCTGTATACTGCTTGGCAGAGCTGTGAACAGAGGATTCTAGCCCCACTTTGTCACTAATTCACTCTGGTCATGGCCAAGTTTTGCCCTCTGTTGTTGTTGTTGTTGTTTTTTAATGTTTATTTTTGAGAGAGCGTGTGCACATGGGCAGGGGAAGGACAGAGAGAAGGGGACAGAGGATCTGAAGAAGGCTCTGTGCCGACAACAGAAAGCCCGATGCAGGACTCATGAACCATGAGATCATGACCTAAGCTGAAGTCAGATGCTTAACTGATGGAGCCATCCAGGTGCCCCTACCCTCTCTGTTTTATAAGACTTAGGTCAAGGATGAGAGAGGACTCACCTTTCTCCCTTGGCTTCTGCTTGCCCCAATCCTTCAGGGTGACAGCTTTTTTCACAGGGAAATATGGCTTAAAGGTTGGCTCTGGCCCCTTGTCTTTGGCTCCAGCTCCAGCCCCTGCCTGCAGAGCTGGGTCCTTCTCTGAGCCTGTGGAATGGCTTTTCCAGGAAGCTGAGGTGCTGGGCTGGGAAGCAGCCTCACTTCCTGAAGGGAGCTGCAGAGTGGCTTCCTCCATGAAGCTGCTCCGGGGGACTGGCATGGGCTGGAATTCCCACTGTTTGCAGTTGACCATGTCCCATTCCCTAACGAGGGAGATGAGTTTTTGCATGGGAGTGACAGGAGGGTCTTTGGTTTCAGGTTTCTGTGTGAGGTTGACTGTACTACATTTCTTCTTGGGAGGACTTTCGGGGTGGGCCCCCCAGTATTTGGGGTTGGCACAAAGACCTGGACAGTGGGAGTATGTGCTGGGATTGCCCGCCCTCTTGGCACCTCGGCAAAGGGACACCTGGATGGTTTGGGAGTACTGCTCAGGTTCTTCCATCTGGCTGGATCTGGTCAGGATCCCCTTGGCCTTATTCCATGAAGTCCTGTCATTGCAGTCTTGGAAGTCCATGGGCATGCAGGCTGTGGTCTGGAGAGGGAGGACACAGCAGCTCTGGGAATGTTGTGCTTCCACATTGAAGCCTCACCCAAGAGCTAATAATTTGGACTTCTAAGATTTAATTTATTCATTCAGATCCTGTCTTCCTGTCTTCCACATAGATCAGCCATTTGCTTTGCTCAGCCTGAGTGGTGGTGGTGCCAGCCCAGGGGCCTCACATACTCCAAAGGAGTATATTATCAGCATCCTAGACCACGAGTGGCAAACACATCCCTGTGCCCCTTCAATGTTCAAAAACCAATTACCATGTTAGGAATCCATGTAGGCTCTGCCCTTTAATTTTGCCATGCCCCTCAATAGTAGAGCCTACCCCTCAACACTGTGGTGGTTCTTTGAGGACACCACCAAACCAAAGAAGGTTGAGACTTACTTTGGCATCTCTACTGAACTCCACCAGTGACCCTGGCCCTTCTGTTACCACGCGCAGTCTCCTGATGGGAAAAGCTTCTTCATTTTCAGATTCTTTCTCCTGGGTCCATGACCTGCAGACTCCCAAGAGGGAGTCAGTAAGCAGAAGCCTCTACTAGTTCATCTACTAGTTGGTCAGGTCTGCCCTTTAGCTAGTTAGCTCTAGACAGTGGCAGTGAAGGGCTCTTAAAGGGTTTCATTTAGGTCACTGGCCAATCCTGGACCTGTTCCACCCCCTCTGCCCAAAGGAGAACAGGGAGATTGGACTTAGGATTCTCAAGAATACTATAAAGGTCCAAACGCCAGAACATGGTGTCCAGAGCAAAGTTTCCTTACTTGTATGCCTCACATTGGGCAAGGGCTTCTGAAAGGGATGGGATGCGGTATTCCTCAACCTCCTGGCAGAAGAGGGGCCATTCCCTGCAAATGACAAGATCTCGTCAGGCTGGGCAGCTGGGTGCGTAGAGGCATAGCCTTCAGAGCTGCTGCCTTGACAGCAATTTACATATTGGAAATAATATAACCTCCTTGAAGGCTGCAATCTGAAGGTTTTTCTATTATACAAGGAAGGGATTTCATCACGTGATTTCCTTCCATTTATCACTTACTTAAATTCAGATGGTAAAAACAGTTTTCCAAGTCTCAGGAAGTTAAGAATGTGTCGGAACATTTGGCCATCCCCGTGGATCAGCAGGGTCTGTCCGTATGTGATCCAGTATACTCTCTGAGGGTTGGACAGAAGTTCTGGATACTGCAAGAGGTTGTACACCAGACCTTGTCAGTCTGTTAGTTAAAGGGCTTGGTCTTTAGTAAGGGGCAGGTCAGTCTTCTTTTACTTCATTTTCTTGACCTTTCTAGGCTTTGGGATTTCCAGCTCCCTATCTTTTTTAGCCACAGGGAGCGATAGTGGGGAGCTGAGCATCCAGGGACAAGAACAACCCTGCTTCAGTTTTACTGCCCCTAAACCACCCTCTCAAGTCATTTGTAACCCTACCCTGTGTCTTGCTCAGTCCAGGCCCCTCAGACTGGTCTCCTCCCTACCCAAACTCCTGAGGGCGTTTGTAGCATGCTGTTCATACAATAAGGGCACTTTGGGCCATGGGGTAGGGGGAAGGTCTTATTCTAAGCAGGTGCTAGAGACTGTGTGAGAGTCAGATGACAGGTTCTAAAGCAGCTCAGCCACAGAAGCCAAAAGGAAAAGAGGGTAGCTCCGGGGCCAGCATACCTTCAGCAAGGTCTGCAGGGTGGTTGCATACCAGTGGCTTCCAACATAAACTTTGACGATCTGTTGGGGGGAATATACAGTGATTTCTGCTGTCCACTCCTCATCTAAGGAAACCAGTGAAAAGGAATGTATCACATGGCCAGAAGGCAAATTAGGACATTTTAGTTAATAATGCATGTTAAGACTCAGTATTTTCAGTCATGTTGTGTTGCCTCTTCTGAGAAGCAGAAGAAATAGAAATCTCTGACACCAATCTTCTCTCAGGCCTTCCCTGCAGCTCACTACAGTTTCCTGGGTGGTGAGGTGGGTTTGGAATGGCAGCTTGGAGGGACAGCTGATGACTCTGGGAGTGGGAATGGTAAGCCCTCTAAAATCCCAACCCCAAGAACACTGATGCTCTTCCCCCAA
Organism: Neofelis nebulosa; assembly: GCF_028018385.1. Taxonomy (NCBI): domain Eukaryota; kingdom Metazoa; phylum Chordata; class Mammalia; order Carnivora; family Felidae; genus Neofelis; species Neofelis nebulosa. The sequence goes on from NC_080798.1 coordinate 43,238,579, forward strand.
CCCACCTCTCTCAAGAAAGCTGGACTAATGTTCCTGTCTACCTACATTGTCAGCTGCCTCTGGTTTCTGGCTGGGTGTGTCCTTGGTGTATAACTCTTCATGTGGTGAGAAGTCCCTCTTTATGTTTGTGCTTATAGTTTAGCTAATGTCACACTGCCAGCACTCATCAAATCTGTCACTGGTATAGAGACCAAGCCTCTAGGCATGTCTGGAGAATGGGGCTTCATTTTGGGGAGATGAATCCATGACCCTCTTCCTGGGGAAGACTAGACTTAGGCTTTGTTCTGATGTTTGGGAACCAGTTCCTAATGAGCTTTGTAATAAGTAAAAGGTTTATGTTATGTAACGAAGAGGCAAGAGGTGTATCACTAGATTGTGAACTCCATGAAGATAAGGACTGGGTCTCTTGTGTTCACTTCTATACTCCCAGTATCTCCTTTCCTGGTATATGGTAGGTGCTCAATAAATATTGAATGTTGCTGAATGATGGAATGCAGTGGAAACTTGATCTAAAAACTTTTTGTTAATAGTTACAGGCAGCTGGTGAAAACAACATTAGTTTTGGACCCAGATTCAAACTCCAGCTTGATCACTAGCTCACTGAGTAATTTGAGGCTTATCTGTTAAATGGACCCAGGGACTGTTCTTCCCAGGAGGTTATGAGGATCAAATGAGCACAGCATGTCAGCTCTCAAAGACCCATGTGGCCCCCTACTGAGGTCAGTCTGTACTACTTGAGGCTACTCATGGGCTTGAGGTGAGGAGGGGTACCTTAACAGGAAAATTTCCCTCTAGGAAAACCTACAAATGTTGGATTTACTCTCCTCTTCCATCTACAATTCCTGGCCCTGGCCAGCCTCAACTTTCCTTTTTGATACCCAAGCCCTCCTCTGATGCTAAATTCAAATAAAGAAGCTTCCTCATTTACTGAGCACATCCACGGGTGCCAGACTCTTCGGCTCCAGATGAGTCTTCAGGGCTACTTTCATTGGCTCATAGGTGATATCCCTTTTGTCCAGGAAGGCACAGAGCTCGTACACCTCGGAAATAGTCTCAGTCAGGGGCAGTCGACAAGTCCCTAGCCAGTTCCTGCCCAGAGGAAAGGCCTGTTAGAGAGAGCCTCAGCACTGCACACCTAGGGAGCTTGCCAACTTTTCATGCATAGAATGTCTTGTCCTTAACACCGGCTGAAACCTGTGGCTACTAACCTCATTTCCTTGATTTAACCAGAAATCTGGTGATGTCTTATAGGAGAATGAGCTTGGACACACAGACTCACCATCTTGGAGCTGAGCTTGACCTACTTCAGAAAAGCCCTCTAAATCAACTAACTGTAAGCTTCTAGGTCTGCCTGAAGTTCCAGAAGCCAGGCCAGGGACCACCCACTTCCATTCTGCCCCCCCTAAGTGTCTTCCCATGACATCACAGTGACTGTGTGGCAGCCTAAGATTACTAATACTGTTTGTGCCCAGGAAAGAGGCTGGGGGTCTGAATATCAGTCCCTGCCTCCAAAGGCATTTGTGACATCAGGGATGGGACATCTCTGGGAGAGATGGATGGTGTGGGCCACAAAGGCCCAAAGGGCCCAGAGTTGGCTAACCTCCCCAGGGGCTCAGGAAAACCTACTTTCACATTTAGTTTTGGTACCCGTATATTTTGTGACCCTAAGAGAGTTAATTGCTCCACTCCAAACATCAGTTTACTTTTCTATAAAACAGGATTAGAATCCATGCTTCTGCACTAATGGGGACACTTTAAGCTTATTCCCTGAGACACAGACCAGGTATCACCTCTTTTGGGAAGCCTGCCTTACTTCGCTTCTGGAGCTCATCCCCAGTTCTGGCATTTCTGTGTATCTAGCAAGACTCCCAAGGGTTTCAGGGAGGGCCTTTGTAGGAAGGTCTGCATGGCAGGGGAAATATCTAACATCCTGAGGGTTGTGACCGTGACCTGGTCATCTCAGCCCTAGCACAGGGCTGAAAACAGCAGTGGATTGCAGAAAACAGAAATATGAAACAGTCTGAAGCCTTTGAACCTTGGGAACCCTTATACCTTTGGAACCTGTGCTCTCCTCTAAGGCCTGGGTTTAGTGGTGGTAGTGGGAGTAGCTAAAATGATGGGTTTGCCTGGTCCAAGGACACTGCTTTCCTCTGGCTCATGGGCGGGGCCCCAGGTTGGTTTCTGGAGAAAGGCAGAGACCAGCCTGAGTGGAACTGAGCTATTCACTGAGGAGGGCCTTACTTGACGTGCTGAAAGAGAACCCCATTCCCTGTGATGTACAGTCTACTTCCATCCAGCGTGCTTTCGATGCGGAGCTGTCCCAGTGCGGAGTCTGGGTACTTGACAAGCAGACCCAGGGCCATGATGTACAACGGCTTCATAGACTCCAGGCCTGCTGCACAGCCCCCTTTCCCAGGGCTCAGGGGAGAACAGGAGGTCCGGGAACAGCCACCTGTGCCGGCGAGAAGGGGATGACTCCTAGACTCCTCACAGTCATAATTGTATTGGAAGCTTTGGGTCTTGCTTCCTACTCCTGCCTTGAATTAGTACTAAAGAAACTTAGAGGAAGCTTATTTCCTTGCATAGCCAAATCTGATTCTTCTCAAAATCTGTATAATTTTAGGATACATAGGTTTAGAGGCCAAAGCTATTTGTTGGGAGGTAGGGTTGGGCGGGGGATTAATTTGCTGAATCATTAACATTTGAATTTCAGAAATTTCAGTACAGCAGCCATTTGGCCCCATCCTCTGCAGGAATCTTCCTTTGTTCCAAGTTCTGCTCTAATTAATCATCTATGGGGAAGGCGACCCCATAGCACAGAACCTGATATGCATTACAGGCTTCTCAGACTCACAGCCCCTATCACTCCTGGGCAGAATTCCTCCTACAGACAAACTATGTGGTATTACTTTTAGATTGGGTATTGGGATTGCTAGCTCACAGGCAGGACCTTGTTCTCCTGAAGTGGGTACAATGCACAGTCTATAAAATCCTGTCCCAGTGGCAACAGTGGGCCAGCAGGCAAACTGCTGGGTGATTTTCATGGATCGTACAAGAGGGGTCATGCCATCCTTATCACAGAGGAGGAAACTATCCTGAGAGGCTAATTAAGTACCTTGCCCCAAACTGTAAAGCTAGGTGGGGCAGAGCTGGGATTTGAGGGCAGCTTGTCCATCTCCAAAGCTACTAGAGCCGTTTCCCTTAGTTATGGTGCTTTTCAAAAGACAAAAACCACACTTTGTATTTGGGGGCTGCTGCATGATTTACAGAGCCTGTCTGCAAACATGCTTTCCCGCCATCTTCACATAGCTCTTGTGGAACAGACACCACTCTACTCATCTCTCAATGACCCATGTTCTCTGAGAAATAGAAGCCCTTGAAGGAGGGATTTGAACTCAGCCCTCTTAAGTGGATTGTAGACCCTGGAACAGGCTCCTGAGACCTGCTTCAGGATGCCACTAGTCCCATTTTTGCCTGGGGAAGAGGCTGGGAAAGTTAGGCCTAATCACAGGGAAAGACCTTATTCGATGCACAGACCAAACTTTACATGTGCAAGACAGTTTATATGTTCTCAGAATGCCAGCTGAGGCCACACTGCAACACAGCTAGCTCCCTGCAGCATGCACAGTAGCTTCCACAGATATGCAGGATTTGGGAAATGGGATGGTGGAAGGCAAATAAAAACATGAGGATGAAACCAGAATGAGGTAGAGCTGGGAGCATAAAGGCCTGGATTGGACCAGGTCAAGAAGTGTTAGGAGCAGTCCTTTTGGGCTGGAACCGCCATCTTCCAGTCATTCGCCAAGATGACCAACACAAAGGGAGAGAGGAGAGGAACTTGCTATATGTTTTCTAGGCCTTTTAGAAAACATGGAGTTGTTCCTTTGGCAACACACATGCGAATCCACAAGAAAGGTGATATTGTGGACATCAAGGGAATGGGCACATTCAAAAAGGAATACACCACAAATGTTACCATGGCAAAACTGGAAGAGTCTACAATGTTACCCAACATGCTATTGGCATTGTTGTAAACAAACAAGGGCAAGATTCTTGCTAAGAGAATTAATGTACATATTGAGCATATTAAGCACTCAAAGAGCCAAGATAGTGTGTGAAGGAAAATGGTCAGAAAAAGAAGGAAGCCAAGGAGAAAGGTACTTGGGTTCAACTGAAGTGCCAGCCTGCCCCACCCAGAAAAGCACACTTTGTGAGAGCCAATGGAAAGGAGCCTGAGCTGCTGGAACTCATTCCCCGTGAATTCATAGCATGATAAATATATAAAAAAAATAAAAGACCTCAAGACTGTTTAAAAAAAAAAAGTGTCGGGAGCAGGCAGAGACAGGCACAACAGCCAGAGGATTTGAACTAGGGAAACAAGGGAATTTGGGGATGTGTAAGATAACTGGAACACTAATAGAGAATTTGCTTGAGAGTTTCCCACGCCCTCCAGCTATGCCTGGAAGAGGAAGGACGGCAGAGGCAGTCAGATGCTGCAAGTTGCTCCCCACTTCCCCAAGCAGAACAAACCTCCCCTACCCTTGGGAAGCTTGCCCTTGGGCCCAACCTCCCTCCCTAGGACATTCAGGCCTGGTTTCCCCACCCAGGCTGGGCTGACCTATGTGCAGCTCAATGGGAAGGCTGAGCAGACAGGGTGTACAAGGTTTCAGGCTGAAATTGTTCTTCTCAGATTCTAAGTCAGCCAAAACCCCCGCTTCTCCCACCACCACCCAAAGCCCAAAGTGTTTGTGGGAGGGGAGATGTCTGTTCTTGGCTTTAACAGCTCAAGCCTCAACTGCCCCAGAATGTCAAGGGCAGGGCAAGGTTCCTCTGGTGACATACCCATGTTCATCCGGTACAACCTTACAGCTTCAGTGAGCTCAGGGATTTCCAGAATTTCTACTTCTGCTTCTAACACATCTATGTTGGAGAAATTATCTGGTAGTAAAATCTTCTGTGAGCGTAGAAAATTCACTTGAAAAGCAAAGGGAAACATAGATAAGATTATTTCTGATTTAACTGTAGGTCCAGGGTTGGGCAGGTTTGTGGTACTGCAACATATCCTACGCCCTCCTTGTTCTGAAACAACTTCTAAACATACCTGGTTAGATAGGCTTTGAGTCTGTGGTTTCAAGGTGAAAGACCCCAAATTACTTTGTTTTCCTGTGTCTGAGTCCATGGGTGTGGCCTCCCTTGGCCTGGCCTGGAGCTCCCAGGTGAGCATACTGGCCTTGAGACTTACCCTGTGAGTCTTGACCCAAGAGCAGGTCATTCCAAAAGAGGGGGTTGTCTTGCTGCTTACAGAGGAAAGGCCCAGCTGTGCCTGGGCTGGCAGGTGGCACTTGCAGTTTGTCCCTGCCTGGATTGCAGTGTGGGAGGCAGAGATGGAGCCAACACTAACGTCCTGTGTGAATCAACTTGGAGATTCAGAAGCACATCACAGACAACTTTCCAGGTGACTGTAAGTAGGAATGGCTGGGGTTCCAGGCATTTGGGCCCCAGTACAACTTGGGTGTTTCCTGTCCTATTCATCTAGGCAGCAGTAGCATCTTGGAATCAGAAAGCTTATTCAGTTCACACCCTAACCAGACCTTGTCCTAGGGTGGTGGGGGGAGGGAGGCTTGCTCTGTCCAGGGTTGAAGATTTCATCCCTCCTTAGGCCACTAGTTCAAGTAATTTTACAATAATTTGACTACTCTCCTTCCCTTTTATTCTGGTTTTAGTGGAAATGAGAGCAGGTAGGGACCATTCTTTGAAACAAAGGAATAGGAATAGGAAACCCTATTTCCTCATTTTATGGTGAGAGGAACTGAGGCCAGGAGGCCAGGTGGATACATAAAGGCAAGCTAGAGAGTAGCTGACTTTGGAGCCCAGCTCAGGGCCTTGCCCTTCACACCAACTCCTGTGGCCTCTGATCACTGCAGGTAGTTTCCAGTGCCCCTTTACACCCAGGCCATCCCCAAATGAACAGGGAATAATATAGCCCTGAGGCTTGTGGGAGTCTAATGCTGAGAATCTGCTAGCCTTCCAGAAGGCTCTGTCATGCCTTCACCTCCTCAACCCAGGGAAGCTCCTGAGGCCTTAAGCACCAAGCTAAGCCACCAGGGTGTGTGGGATAGGGAGGGGTGGATAGGCCCTACCTATCAGCCCTCCGCCCCCAGGATAGAGCAATCACCAATGAAGCGGAATTCACTGCCCTCGCACTCGATTAGAGCCACAGTTTCAGCCAGCCACAGCAGATTGTCTTCAGTCACCAGGCTTGGATACTTGGCCACTAGGTCTAGGGGCAGAAAGCAGTAGTGCACTTCCTCTTCTGTGTCTAACAATGGTGTATCCATGAGTCCCAAAGGTGCCTTATCATGGAGGCCTGGAAGAGAATGTGCAGAGGGGCATCACCACCTCTCAGAGGTTAGGGCTCTCACTGACCCAGGGGTCCCAGAGGAAGATGGAGAGATCACCCCAGAGATGGTCCCTGCCAGGTGCCTCCTTTCTCTCTCTCTCTTTCCTGTCTGTCTGTCTGTCTCTGGATGTAACTCTAATGTCAAATGCAGGAGTGTGGTGGGGAGAAAGACAGAAATCTATTTTTTCTATACTGAAGGGCAGTAGGTATGTTGTAACATTTTGGCTTATGTACCCAACGTCATTAAGTCCATACTTGTTACCTGTCTAGTTCTAATTGATCAAACCAACTATTGTGACCCACAGCCAAAATAAATGCTTTTGACTCTCTTGGAAGCTCAAGACCCATCAGCAGTCGTGAATGGCTGTTCTCATGTCCCAGAGAGGCCAATCTATACTGCAAGGCATGCATCAGACAGTGATCATTTGGGGACATTCCTTGTGTGGTGGTTAGAGCTGACTTGAAAGGTTAGTGGAGTTCTCTGACTACTAGGAGGGGGCAGAATGCAGCCCAGCCTTGCCCAAGTAAAACCACTATGCAGAGAAATGAACGTGGAAGAGGATGTTTAGTTCCAGAGGGTAAGCAGCCTTGAAGAAGGCGTGTGGCAAGGTACAAGATCAAAGGAGATGACAGAGAGGTAAAAAATCATCCAGACCTAGTTCAAAAATCAGAGTATTCTCTGGATGGAAGCCACTTCTGTTAGGATGAGGAGAAGGAAGGCTGGTGTGGGCTATAGGATGGGTCAGCCTGTGGGTATACCTGTGAAGGCTGGGCTTTTTATAGGAAATTCTGAGGGTTTGCTGATACACTTCCACGTTCGCCAGTAGTTCAAAGATGCTCTCTCAGCAACAGGTATGTCTGCAGGCCGTACACGTAGGTGGTGTTTCCCTTCCTTCAGATTATCTAGAGTCTGTTAGATACAGAAAATTACTACCTTGAAAATTCTAAATCATGTAACTATCTACCAGTTCTAGGGCAAAGTACCAGGAAAGATAGTATGTGTTTTACTTTGATAAAGTGTTTTGAAATAAATTTAGTCAATCATACATAAATATAAAAATTTAGGTCTAGGGGCGCCTGGGTGGCGCAGTCGGTTGAGCGTCCGACTTCAGCCAGGTCACGATCTCGCGGTCCGTGAGTTCGAGCCCCGCGTCAGGCTCTGGGCTGATGGCTCGGAGCCTGGAGCCTACTTCGGATTCTGTGTCTCCCTCTCTCTCTGCCCCTCCCCCATTCATGCTCTGTCTCTGTCCCAAAAATAAATAAAAAAAAAACATTGAAAAAAAAATGTAGGTCTATAAGATGACATGCTAATATTCAAATTTTCAGGGACTATTTCTCTTATTTTTTTTAAACATTCTTTTTGGGTTATAATTTTATGCTGATTGATAGAAAGTTATCTTACATAAGCTAAAGAGTAATTTATATTTAATCATTAAAAGCTTGAGATTTTCTATCATTTCCCCTCAACAGTTTAAAAACCCTTTTGAACTGTTAGAGTTGCTGTGATCTGCTTATTGTTTGTGTTCATCCTAATCCTGGAACGTGATCTAAGCAGGGAATTGGAGGTAGCACAGGGTACCACATTTTTCAAAGCACTTTCACATGCATTTGCTCATTTACCCTGACATAGCTCTGTGAGATAGATGTGGTAAATGTCTGCATTCCCATTTTACTGATGAGACAGTTGAGGTTAAAGGATTTGTGACTTGCTCAAGTAGTCTTTCACATCCAGAGCTTCTGTACCTGAAGGAGCAGGTGACCAGGGTGGGCTGAGGCTCGAGTGGAGCACCCCAGATAGGCAGGGATGAAGCTCAGAGCAGAGGGTGGGCTCATGCCGCCCTTCACTCAAGGACCCATTTTCCTTCAAGAGTCCTGTACAGGGGGCAGCTTATCATAACATCAAGCCCATTTTTCATGTACCTACTCTAGAAGAAAATAGTATTTTCCCATCAAATACTAGAGATAGCTGGAAAAGTTGTCTTTGAAAGGCATCATGTGACAACTTTTTTCTCTAAGAGCCTCAAAATCAACAGAACACCTTAGATTCAGTATGATACTAATAAAAGAACCTGCTTCTAATCTAAACTACCAGATGAAACTCTGGTGAAGCTGGTCATAGGAATCCCGAGCTTTGAGAGGGCCCTCTGGTGGCCATACCTATAAAGTGCACCCACATAACTGCTTAAACTCTGAAAGGAGACGAGAAGTGGGAGAATTCTTCCTCACTTTAGGTGGCTGGTGGACTTGTGGAAGGATTGGAAAATGTCGGGGTTGTGGGAAGTGCTTTCCTGGGAGCACTGAGTAATGGGAGAGAAGAATAGTGTGTGTGTGACACCAGAAGAGAGTCTGTCATTCATTCATTTAAGAAATGCTTGTGTATCACCAGGGCCACAGATACTGTGCCTGGACTCAAGGAGCTCTCAGTTTGAGGGAAAGATGAGAAAAGACAAGAAAACCAACAATTTACATATACTGGGATAAGAGCCAGCATTGTTTTTGAAGTTTCAGGAGCTCCAGGAACCTAGGATTTCTTTCCACAGCACTGGAAGAAAATATAGGCTTTTTGTCCCTCTTTGCTCAGGATTGCACACAACTTTAGCTATGTGAAGCTGTCAGCTATCCTGAGGAGGGAAACTAGTGAGAGATGGATTTCTGTATAAGGGAGTAGTTGGCCTCGGGCAAAGAAATAAAACTGAGGTTCTAGGAAGGTGACAGACTGGAACAGTTTCTGCAAAAGTGAGTGAGCAGGATTATTGAGTTAAAATGAGATGATAACGATGATGATGATAATAATAATAAATTATATTATTATAGTATATAATGTAGTATTTGTACTGAGAAAAGGGACAAAGAAAACAGTGACTGCACAGGAGGGACAGGACAGGGTGGGAAGATGATAGGTAGAGATATACACTAAGTCACCTGCCTCTGTGCCTTGATTGTAGCTTTAAGGTGTATGGAGGTTGAGGAAGTGAGGGAGATGAGTCTAGAGCAGTAAACAAGAGCCAGAGAGTGAACATCTCTGTAAGCTGAGCTGAGGAGTTTCATATATCCCCTGGTTAAGTGAAGCCATTGAAGGATTTAAAGCAGGAACTGTAACTTGACTGGTAGTCACACTATCCACTCAGTCAGTCAGCAAGCCCTGTGACTCCATCCCCTGCTTTCTGCTCCACCCTCTTCCTCCTTTCCCTTTCCCCAGTCCTGGTCCTCTCATCCCCAGGTCCTTTCCATACAGTGTATCTTTCGAACATGCAAATGAGTCCAAACCAGTCTCCATCTTAAAAAACTTCGGTGCTCCCCACTACCTATGGGGCATCCAAATTCTTTTTAGCATTGCATGCGAGGTCCTTCACAATCATTGGAGGCAGCAGGATATACACAACAAGCATGGAGCCTTGAACTCAGACAGACTGGGGTTTGAATCTTGCTTGGTCACTTAAGAGCAGGCACTTTTTTTTTTTTTAAGATTTTATCTTTTTTTTTTTTAATTTTTTTTTTCAACGTTTTTTATTTATTTTTGGGACAGAGAGAGACAGAGCATGAACGGGGGAGGGGCAGAGAGAGAGGGAGACACAGCATCGGAAACAGGCTCCAGGCTCCGAGCCATCAGCCCAGAGCCTGACGCGGGGCTCGAACTCACGGACTGCGAGATCGTGACCTGGCTGAAGTCGGACGCTTAACCGACTGCGCCATCCAGGCGCCCCAAGATTTTATCTTTTAAGTAATCTCTACATCCAATGTGGGGTTTGAACTCACACCCCCAAGATCAAGAGTCTCACACTCTACTAACTGATCCAGTCAGGCACCCCTACCCAGGCATTTTAAAACTGAATTCTCCTAATGCCCCCCTTACACACACAAAGTAGGTTTTACTATTATCATTCCCTTTTAGCAAATGGGAAACAAGACCCAAGAAGAGAATGAGTACTCAGTGCCCCAAGTAAGAGGAAATGCTACAAATGGAACCCAGGATTCTAGAGTCCGTGCTCTTAACCACTGCTCTTGACCACCTGCCTCCCATCTGTCACTTAACATCTAGAAGCCTCAGGCTCCTCATAGGCAAAGTCGAGATAGTAAAATCTGGAAGATGTTGTAAGGATTAAAGGAAATAATATAATGTTAATTTCCTTTTTTTAAGTTTATTTATTTATTTTGAAGAGAGAGAGTGCAAGTGGGGGAAGGACAGAGAGACAGAGGAGGAGAGAGAGAATCCCAAGCAGACTCTGCACTGTCAGTGCAGAGCCTAATACAGGGCTCAAACCCACAAACCACGAGATCATGACCTGAGCCAAAGTCAGATGCTTGACTGAAACACCCAGGTGCCCCTAATTTCCTTCCTCTTAATGGTCAGATCCCAAACTACCTTTCCAGCTTCATCTTCTACCATTCTGTCTGCACTCCATCATCAGTGATACTCAACTCCACAAAACTCCAAAGACACACCATGTTCTGTAATGACTTCTCAATTTTATATATACCATTTCCTCTTCCCAGAACACTTCTCTCCTCCCTTCACTGCCTGAAAAGCCTGCATCCTCCCCTAGCTAGAGCAGGTCATCCTCCTTTGTTCCCATAGACCCTTCTGAACTTCTCCATCTGGGTCTCTGTGGCTTGATTTCAGGCCTGTTCTTTCAGGCTTTGGGAGGAAGGACTGACTTGATGCATCCCAGCTTCTAGTCTAGAACCCGATGTGTAGTAAGTGCTTAACTGCTGCATTAAATGAAAGAATTCACATAAATGGAGAGCTAGAAGGCTGAGTCCTCTGGAAAGAAAAGCAAAATGAGACATGAGGGACCCCAAAATGAGCTGGCAGAGAAGCAGACTACATTCACAAAAACTGAGCATCCAAAGATGTTGAATATCCAAAACCACAGGAAAAGCTAACATAGGATTACAATGGGCAGTGCTCAGAGAGTTCAGAGGGCAGTGAAGACAGTGATTCCAACTTGGGACCTAGAGTCCAGAGGGAAGATCTAAGGGGGAGAGGGACAAGGGTGAAGGAGAAGAAGGAGACAGGATGACAGGAAGAAGAGTCTCAACTTCAGTCTGATTGGTGATGGATCAAAAGATGCTGGGTGAAGTAGCAAGAAAAAAGAGTAAAACTAGGGAGAGCCTGCAAGCGACAGTGGACCATTCAAAACCCATACTAAGCTGACAGCATCAGCACTTGAATTTGCCATTTGTGTTTCACTTGCAGATTCAAATCCTGAAATTCTGTCCCAGTGGAGGAAACAACAGTGCCTTTGATCAACTCTTTATTGGCCATTGTGGAAGGGACCTATTGGGGGAGGGAAATCCCTGTCTGGGAGAACAACCTATTGTTCTGGGCCTAGATACTCTTTTTGGAAGTGCTGTTTGGTACCCAGGTATATCCTGTGGGGTGGGTCAGTACTGATAGTCCAACTAGCTTGAGAGATGTATTAGCTGAGGGGAGAATGACCTATTTTGTAGACGTGAAATCTCCATTTCTTGCCATTTTTGTAAATGTGAAGTGTGAGCTGTACCATTCTCTCCAAGAAAGGTATGTTTGAAAAATCTTAAAAAGAAAAACATACAAATAAATCCTAAGAGATCATAATTCCTGCCAGTCAAGTCGTGCTGCATGCACTAGGCCCAGGAGCCTTAACTAGGTTGTCTTCTTTTTTTTTTTTTTTTTTTTTGAGAGAGAGATGGGAGTGCAAGCAGGGGAGGTGCAGAGAGAGAGGGAGACACAGAATCCAAAGCAGGCTCCAGGCTGTGAGCTGTCAGCACAGAGCCCAAGGTGGGGCTCAAACCCACAGACGACAAGATCATGACCTGAGCCAAAGTCAGACGCTCAACCGAGCCACCCAGGTGCCCCAACTGGGTTGTCTTCTAAATTCTCTCAGCCAGTCCTTGCTCTGGCTTCTAGAAACACAAGGCCTTCTTGTGGGAAGCCATTTAGGTGCTATAGGAACCCAAAGAACACATTCCCTAAACCCCTCACTCTGCTTTATTGTTCTCAATAACACCTACTTATTTATTTAACATCTGCTAGTCTCCCCTAGTAGATAAAACCTCCAATACCATGATGATCTTGCCTGGTTTGTTCTCTGCTTTATTTGCAGCACCCACAACAGTGCCTGAGGAATCTCAATACATTTTCATGGAATGAATGAAGTAATGAATGAGTGAAGAGAATTTCAGAGAGCCTAGCTTCCTAGTGTTCTTTGGGTTTGTTGACTGAAATTGTCACAGAGTATTTGACTAGTCTTCTGTGGACTTCAATTCTACTTCTGTCTGCCTGAATATTACTTCTATGACTTTTACTATTCATATGCTATGACCTAGAAAGTTACTAAAGGGAGGGTTTCTTTAGGGAAATATAGATATAAATTCAAATGGCTAATTACTAGCACAGGGATAATTAATGTCACTTTTGGTCTAGATAGTAGTGAAAAATTTGTCAATCAGAAGCAATGTAAGACGAATGGCATGGGGGCAAGTGTGTATGTGTATATGTATGGCTGCCAAAAGATGGCTGACAAATGCACTACTGGAAGAACTCTGGGACTTAATGGAGGTTTTCCAAGTACAACCAGTGCTTAGAGATGCCTTAAGCTCTGATGTGGGCTGTTGGAGGGATCTGGGGGTGGGGGAGTGGGGGCTTGCAACTGTCTTGTAAAAACAAGGGAGGCCAGCATCAATCTGCAGCTCAAGGGAAGCAAGGTTAGTAGAACAAAAGGATATGCAGAACAGCTGCAATCAGCCAAGGAAGTCAAGACACAACTATCAGCATCTCAAACCTGTCCCTCCACTGCCAGTTCCAGTGCCCTGACCCTGCAGAAGTAGATTTAGCCTTCATAGGTCATCTTGGGTGCATCATTCAATGTTCTCTCAGTGGATGTTTGTTAAACACCTGTTACAGGTTGGGTACTATGAGATACTAGAAATGCAAACATGAAAAGAATACAGGCCAGTGAGGGAGAAAGACCTATGAATACTTGATCCAAATAGAATTAACATTGATAGGTGACAGGAATTAACTCTGAGAGCAGAGAGACAAAAACTCCGCCTGGAAGTGTCAGGCTAGACTTCCCTTGGACCACATTTAGGAAAATCTTAAAGGGGAAGCATTCTAGGAAGAAGGAACACCAAGTAAAAAGGTGTGGAGAGGTGGTGTTTGGGGTGCTTAGGGACATGGCTGGATTTCAAAGTGTGTGTGTGAGTGCCCACACAAGAACATAGGTTTGGGTACGTGTTAGGCTATGAGTCAAGGCAAGCAGTTGCCAGGTCCAGGGTTGTCCACTTACCCATATCTACAGACAAGCTACACTGTTGGGATGAATATCTACTGTTTATGTAATCTTCCTTTCCAAGACCACAGTGGTAATCTGTCTTAACATTGTGAGTAATAGAAACTGTGAGACTGTCCCTTGTCTGTTTTCTTGAAAGCATCATTTGTGTGATCAACATAAAAACTCTCTGGCTCCCTTGAACCAAGAAATGCAGGTGTATTCGGGTTGCTTGCTGGTAGCAGAATGCTTATAGGAAGAATAATTTAAGTTTCCAAGCGTAGAAGTTGCCAGATGGTGATGGAAAAGGAAACACAAGTAGCATGTACTATCATACTAAGTCCTCAGTGGGGTTCAAGGGGGCAAGTAAAGGAATAGACAGTCTGCCAAGAACTTTGAACTCTTGTGAGTGACCCTGAAGAGAAATTTCACACTGCAGTAGCAGCTATGACTCTCAACCAGGCTGATAGCTTGTGAGAGGCTTGAAGCAGTTTACATTTAGGCAAAGGGGACTCCCCAAATTACAGAGAAAGTTCTAGGAAGCACTATAATGTTAATGTACAGACCTGGAATAGCTACTCTGTACTTCCTCTGTGAACATCCAGGCTAATAGATTTACATACCAGCTTTGATGACTCCCAGATTTATACCTCTAGATCAGATTGCTCCCATGAATTCCAAAACTTATACAATTGAGCTGCCTTCTCACCATGACCACTTGGATGTTTAATAAATACCCTTTTCTTGCCTCTCAAACTTAACACATTCAAATCCTAACTCCTGATTTCTCCCCCTAAACCTGCACATTCTTTGGAATCCACCATTCACCTTACTGCTCAGCATACAAAAGAATTATCTATTCTTTCTCATTCTACCAACGATTCATTAGCAAACTGTCAGTTTTATCAAGATACATCCAGAATTTGAACACTTCTTTTACCACCTTGGGCCAAACTACCACTATCTTTTATCTGGATGCTATAGGAACCTCCTAACTAACTGGTCTTCCTGCTTCTTCCTGTGTCCCACTCTTCATTGGCCAGGGGTCGGCAAATTTTTTTTCTGTAAAAGGGCAGAGAGCAAATATTTTAGGCTTTGAGAATATGGTCCCTGTTGCCACTATTCAACTCTGTATTGTATGTAGCTCAAGAGCAGCTATAAATAATACATAAACAAATGATCATGGCTGTGTTCCAGTAAAACTTAATGGACACAGGGGTGCCTGGGTGGCTCTGTCAGTTGGGCGTCTGACTTCAGCTTAGGTCATGATTTCACTGCTCGTGAGTTCGAGCCTCACATCGGGCTTTGTGCTGACAGCTCAGAGCCTACAACCTGCTTTGGATTCTATCTCCCTCTCTCTCTGCCCCTGCTCATGCTCTGTCTCTCTCTCCTTCAAAAATAAATAAAATTAAAGAAAAAACTTAATGGACACTGAAGTTTGAGTTTCATATAATTTTTATGTGCCACAAAATATTTTTCTTTTGGTTTTTCAACCGTCTAAAAAATGTAAAAATCAGTCATACCTAACAGGTTGTATAAAAAGGTAGTGGGCTGAATTTCATCTATGGGCTATAGTTTGATGATTCCTCATCTAATATCAGGACAGAAGTCAATGATTTTTTAAATAGTGTTATTGAAATATATTTAATGTGAAATGTATTCACATATATAATATGAATGATAAAACCTCCAATTTAAATTGTACAGTTCAATGGTTTTTAATGTGTTCACAGAATTGTGCAATCATCACCACAATCTATTTCAACATCCTAAAAAGTAACTCTGCACCCATTAACAGTCATTGCCAATCCTGTCCACCCTAGCCTTCCCACCCTCTACCTTAGCGCTAGGCAACAGCTAATCTACTTTCTGTCTCTATAACTTTATCTATTATGTACATTTTATATAAATGGAATCATACAATATATTGAGTCTGGCTTCTTTAACTTAGCAAAATGTTTCAAAGTTTATCCTTGTTGTTACATGTATCAGTACTTCATTCCTTAAAAATTTTTTTAGGGGGCACCTGGGTGGCTCAGTCGGTTAAGCGGCCGACTTCGGCTCAGGTCATGATTTCATGGTCCATGAGTTTGAGCCCCGCGTAGGGCTCTGTGCTGACAGCTCAGAGCCTGGAGCCTGTTTCGGATTCTGTGTCTCCCTCTCTCTGACCCTCCCCTGTTCATGCTCTGTCTCTCCCTGTCTCAAAAATAAATTAAAAAACGTTTAAAAAAATTTTTTTAATGTTTATTTTTGAGAGAGAGACAGAGACAGAGTGTGAGCAGGGGAGGGGCAGAAAGAGAGGGAGACACAGAATCCAGAAGGCTCCAGGCCCTGAGCTGTTGGCACACAGTGCGATGTGGGGCTCGAACTCTTGAACTGCAAGATCATGACCTGAGCCAAAGTCGGATGCTCAGCTGACTGAACCACCCAGACACTTCACTTCATCTCTTTTTATTGACAAATAATATTCATTTGTATGGATGGATATACATTTTGTTTGCCTATTCATCAGCTGATGAACATAAGGATTGTTTCTACTCTTTGACTACTAGGAGTAATGCTGCTATGAACATTTGTCTACAAGTTTTTGTGTGGACATACGTTTTAATTTTTCTTGGGTATATACCTAGAAGGGGAATTAACTGGGTCACATCATAACTCTTTAACTTTTTTAGAAACTGTCAGACTGTTTTCCAAAGAAACTGTACAAATTTACATTCCCATTAGCAGTGTATGAAGGTTCCGATTTCTCCACATCCTTGCCAACACCTGTTATTGCCTCTCTGTCTCTCTCTCTCTCTCTCTCTTATTTACTAATCTCTTTTGAGAGAGAGAGAGGGAGGGAGGGAGAGGGGCAGATAGAGAGGGAGAGAGAGAATCCCAAGCAGGTTTGGCACTGTCAGTGCACACTGGGCTCCATCTCAGGACGGTGAGATCATGACTTAAGCCAAGATCAAGAGGGAGGCTTAACCAACTGAGCCCCCTAGGCACCCTTAGCCTGTCTTTTTGATGATAGCCATCTTAGTGGTGTGAAGTGATATCTCATTGTGGTTTGCATTTGCATTTCCCTGATGGCTAACGATGTTAAACATTTTTTCATGTGCTTATTCCCCATTTGTATATATTCTTTGGAGAAATGTCTACTTAAATCCTTTACACATTTTAAAATATGATTGTCTTTTTATTGTTTAGTTGTAAGAGTGCTTTATATATTCTGGTTACAGGTCCCTTATCAGGTATGTGATTTGCAAATTTTTTGTTTCATTCTGTGGGTTGTCTTTTTCACTTTCTTGATGGTGTCCTTTGAAGCACAAAAGTTTTTAACTTTGATGAAGTCCAATTTATCTATATTTTTTCTTTGGTTGCTTGTGCTTTTGGTGTTGAACCTGAGAAACCATTGCTTAACCCAAGGTCCAGTAATCTTTTAAAACTTAAATTTGATCAGTTTACTTCTTTAAGTATCTCCCAAAGCTACCTATAACATTTGGAATAGATCTTATATCTTTAATGTGGCCTATAAGACTCTGTAAGATCTGCCCCCTGGCTTCCTCTGACCTCACCATCTATCTACCTTCAATCTTCTACCTTTCATTGTACCAGCCTCTGAGATTGCCTCTTTCAAGTCACTCTAACCTCAGGGTGTTTTTATGTGCCTTTCCTTATGCCTGGAAGCTCTTAACTCAGACATCAGCATGACTTATTTCTCCTGCAGGTTTTGCTCAAATGTTGCCTTGTCATTGAGGCCCACCCTTACCACTCTTTCTAAAGGAGTAGCTTCCTTGGTCTCAGTCACTTGCTATCTCCTTTCCACATACTACACATTTGTACATTTAAAAACAAGCAGGTTAGATATAAATGTTTTATTCTTTCAACTAAGCTCCAATACTACAAGGGCAGTGATTGACAGAATAAAAACTACATGCACAAAAAGAAAATCATATAAGCACATTCTGAAACCTCAAGAAGTCCTACAATACAGAAATGCCCTCTTCCTTCACTATTACACATGAAGCACTGCTCTATTCTTCATAGTATTTACCTCTACCTGACATTGTAT